>NC_088606.1:67274271-68474271 GCF_036013475.1 Columba livia
GCCCACCCACCGTATCCCCCAGGTAGACATGTCCACTGTGCCCCAGGTCCCATGTCCTCTAGGTGAACATATCAAGTGACCGTGCCCCCCTCATCGCTGCTTGGCACCCCACGTGCTGGCAGCACCAAGGGCACGTCAGGGCAGAGACAGAACCTCCATGTGAGCCGGTGCTGCCGGCGGGCAGGGACAGGCAGATGCCTGCACCGCTGCCTGCACCGCTGCCTGCGCCCCGGGCCAGGGCGGCTCCCGGGCCCCTGCCCTCCGCTGATGAGACATTTCCTTGCCCCCCGGCGTGGGTGCGACGGGGCAGGGGGGACACACAGCCCCCGGGGAGGGCGGGCGGCGCGGGCACAGCTGGCACCGGGCGAGGGCAAACACGTCACCTGTATCTGCCGGACGTGTCAGGGCACACGCGTGTGCGGGGAGACCTGGGGGAGTATGTAGGAACAGCGATGCACACGCAGTTGCACGCGTATGTGCAGGCACACTGGTGCACACGCACACACACACACACACATGTGCTTGCAGGCACATACTCCAGTGCACAGAAACACGTATGTACAGGCTCATGTATGCAGACACACTGATGCACACACATGTATAGGCAGATGAGCACGCAGCCACACCAATGCACACCTACATGTCTGTATAGGCACATGCATGCAGCTACTCTGTTGCACATGCATGTGTATGTGTGGGCACACCAATACACACATCTATGTGCAGGTGTGAGTGCAGCCACAACGATGCACACCTACACATGTATGTGTAGGCACAGCAATGCACACACATACATATGTGCAGGCTCACTGATGTACACATGTATGTGCAGGCACACCAATGTGCACACAAACACGTATGTGCAGGCACATCAGTACACGCACACACAGGCACATCAATGCGCACACAGACACGTGTGCAGCCACTAGTGCACACACCCACGTGTGCAGGCTCACTAATACACATAAACATGCACCAATGCACGCACACACATATGTGCAGGTACTCCAATGCACATGCACACGTGTGCACACGTGTATGCGCAGGCAAATCAAGGCACACACATGCACAGGCACACACACTCATGCACACACACACACACACGTGCAGCCCCCATCACATCCCCGGTTTGTGCAGGTGCCCCCTGTCCCCTGTGCACACCCTCACCGTGTCCCCACCCGTGACAATGAGGTGGCCGCTCTCCTCCCTACAGCCATGTCCATCTTATGCCATGTCCTGGGGTGACCCTCACCACGGGACACACCAGACCCTGGTGTGATGGCCATGGGGGGTGGGCAGGGGGAGTGTGGGTCACCCCCCGTACTCACGTAGGTGCCGGCGAGGGTGCGGAGCTGGTGCTCCAGGTAGCGGGTCAGGTCGTAGGTTTTCTGGATGGACTGGCCGGCGCCCAGCTCCTCGCTGCAGTTCAGGGCGGGCAGCGCCGGCAGGTTGCAGAGCGCGGCACACAGGAAGGTGAAGATCCCCCAAGAGTCTCCTGCGGGGGACACGGCACCTCAGGGGGGGTGACAAAGAGAGGGGACACCTCCTTCCACCCTTGGGCGTGGGGTGACAGGGACACCCTGGCTGTGGGTAGGACCCCCTGGCACTGCCGAGCCCTCAGGGATCCCCTGCTGTGCTGCAACCATGGGGACACCCACCTGTCAGTGGGGAAACTGAGGCACAGAAGGCTCAAGGGGCACTCACACCTGCAACAGAGCTCAGCACCTTCCCCGGCACCGGGCGGCTCAGCATCCCCGTGGGCACAATGTCACCGTCACCAGGGACCCCTGCCTTGCGGCGCTGACCCCCCCGGCACCGCCGAGCCCGGGCTCCCCTCCCGTCCGCGGCTGCAGCAACAATCCTTTATATGGTCTGGAGCGAGCGCGGCTCGTTGGGCTCCCACCGGGACGGCGCGGCCGGGTTATATTTGGGCACGGGAACGCACCCACCATCAATGCCAGCACTGCCAGCAGCCCCTGCCCCTCTGGGGACCCCCGGCCACCCCCATCCAGAGTCCCCAGGGAACAGGGGCGTGGGGACAGGGACCCCGAGGGGCAGCCGGGGCGTGGGGTGACCTTTGCCGAGGCTGCCGGAAAACCACCGGCCGGGTCCCCGTCATCGCCCCTGACGTCAGGGCGGCCTGACGAGCTCCGGCCTCGTTAGCCGGCGGTTCCGCAAAGGTCACGGCCAGCGGCCAGGGCGCTCCCGGCCAACTGGCACCTCTCGGCACGCCGGAGCCGGGCTTCCCGGCAACTCCCACCGCCGGCACAGCTCATCGGCGCGGGCAGCCCCCGCCGCGGCCCCCGGGGAGGCTGGCGGGAGCCCCGCGGTGCCCTCACGCGTCACCGCTCCCCGTCACGAGCTTTGCAAACCCGGGAGCAGCCAAGCGCCGGTGACGCATGAGGGTCCTCGGGGACACCCGGCTCTGGCCGTGACGGCTCTGCCACCGCGGGCACCCGGCTGTCCCCGGCGCAGGGAAAGGCCCGGCTGCCACCAGTGTGCAGGTGTGCACGTCACCCACGGGTGTGCGACACACTGTGCACACCTGCCGTGCACCTTGCGGGCGTGCAACACACGGTGCAGTTGTACAGCGCACCACACGTGTGTGACGATGGACCATGCAGGCGTGTGACACCGTGCAAGTGTGCAATACAGTGTGTGAGCGTGTGACACATTGTGCGTGTGTGACACACCATGCAGGGACGGGATACAGTGGATAGGTGTGCCATACACTGTGCAAGAGTGTCGAGAACCACACAGGTGTGTGACACACCATGCACATGTGGGATACGCTGTGTAGGCGTGTCGATGCACATTGTGCAGGCGTGTGACACACTCTGCATATGTGACACTCCACAGAAGTGTGCAACACACCATGCACATGACACAGCATGTGCATGCATGGCACACCGTGCACGTGTGCAACACACCGTGCACACATGACACAGCATGTGTGTGACACACTGTGCATGCATGGCACACCGTGCACGTGTGCAACACACCGTGCACGTGACACAGCATGTGTGTGACGCACTGTGCATGCATGGCACACCGTGTACATGTGCAACGCACCGTGCACGTGACACAGCATGTGTGTGACACACTGTGCATGCATGGCACACCGTGTACGTGTGCAACACACCGTGCACGTGACACAGCATGTGTGTGACACACTGTGCATGCATGGCACACCGTGTACGTGTGCAACGCACCGTGCACGTGACACAGCATGTGTGTGACACACTGTGCATGCATGGCACACCGTGTACGTGTGCAACGCACCGTGCACATGACACAGCATGTGTATGACACACTGCATGCATGGCACACCGTGTACGTGTGCGGCACACCGTGTACGTGTGCAACACACCGTGCACATGACACAGCATGTGTATGACACACTGTGCATGCATGGCACACCGTGTACGTGTGCAACACACCGTGCACGTGACACAGCATGTGTGTGACACACCGTGTATGCACTATGCACCATGTAAGTGTGCAACACACCGTGCACACATGACACACCGCACAATTTGCAACACGCCGTGCATATGCCTGATGCGGCACGCATGTGTGACGCACCGTGACGATGTGTGACGCACACGTGTGACACACGGCACATGCCGGCACACGCAGCCGTGCCCGGCGCTGGGCACGTGCAGCCGCTTGCCCGTGGCCGTGCCGGTGCGTCCCGGTGCGTGGAGCGTGCTGCTGTCCTGCCTTGCGTGCGTGCAAGTGTGTGTGGGACGGGTGACGGGGCTTGGGGGGGGCCCCTGCTGCGGTGACTCACCCGCCCCCGGGTGTTTGCTTTGGCCGAGCCCCGGCACCGCTGGGCTGGCCGGACCCTCGCCCGTCACCGGCTCGAGTTTCCAGCGCGGGATTTACACCAGCCCTGGCCCGGCCGCTGCCAAACCAAACACAGCCGGGGGAGCGGGGCTGGGGGGCGCGGGGGGGCCGGGGCTGGACGGGAAGGGATGGGATGGAGCCGCCAGCAGCTCCTGGGCAGGTGTGGAGTAGAGGAGCACGAGGATGAGGAGGAGGGAGGAAGGGCATGGGGAGGTGGGTGGCTGATGGCCGGGAGATAGTGGGATGCACCACCATGGCACAATGGTGACCATGGCACAGACATGGCCATGGCACAACAGTGAGGGTGGCACAGTGGTGATGGTGGCCATGGCACAGCAGTGGCACAGACGTGGCCGTGGTGCAGCAGTGACGGTGGCCATGGCACAGTGCTGGGGAGGAGGGAGGCGCGGGGCCGGCACGGCTGGATCCCGGTGACGTCGGAGAGGAAGAGCCCGAGGGTTTCAAAACCGGCCCTGGAGCCCGGCCAGGATGCTCCCAGCCCACGTAAGCAGCGCACGGTGTGGCTGCCCCGGGGTCACCCGCTTGTCACCGGGTGGAGCCGGGGTGGCCGGGGGCACCGGACACTCCATGGGACCCACGCTGCCGATGGCGGGTGGCAGGATACACCATCAGTGCCACGAGCATCCCTCGCACACGTGGCAGCACGGACATTGCTCACCCGCCTTTGTCTGCACGCGCACGGAGCCACGGTCACGCCAGCGGGACCCCAATCCCCCCGCAAGCCACCCACCCCCCCGGTGGCGCCGGTGGCCAGCGTTGGCCAGACCTCCCGGCGAGCGGCCGAGGCGGCGGCGCAGCCGCAGTGCCGGGTGAGCTGTTCCCCGGGCATGTTGTGGGCAGAGCCGCCGGGGTCAGCGCTGACCACAACCCGCCCCAGAGCCGCTTTCCCGAAACCCTCATGCAAAGCGGGGGCGGCAGCCGGGAAAAGGGGGGACCCTCACACCAGAGCCCCCCGCGGCCCCCGGCACCGCGGCGGGAGCTGCCGTATCTGATGGGCCGGTGTCCAACAGCCGGCGCGGCCCCGTCCCACCCGGCGGCCCCATCCCCACGCTCAGCCCGGGAGGTCCCACGATCGCCAGACGTGACGGTGGCATCGAGGACAAAGTGGCCCTGTCTGCAGGCAGGGAGCGGGCAGCAGGCAGCGGCCACCATCCTGCAACCCGATCGGGAGCGCTTAACCCTTCCCCGCATGCCACCATGGGGCGATTTCGAGTTACAAGGTGGCAGATAGCCTGCGCCCACCACTCCGCGGGTCTGGGAGTGGGTGACACTCAAGGACAGACACCTCTGTGTCCCCAGACTGGTGGCATTTAACCCCGCCACAGCTGGAGAGGTGACACTGTGCCACAGCAGCCGCCCTGCGGAGATGTGAGGATGTTCATGCTCTGCGCCTGGACATCGGTGGTCACAGCCGTCCCCGAGCACTGATGGGAAGGACACATGTGTCCTTGGTCCCCGACAGCAGCCACGGCCACTGCAGTGGGGTCCCCATCATCCCATCCCATCCCATCCCATCCCATCCCATCCCATCCCATCCCATCCCATCCCACCTGCCTGCTCCCACCCCGCACCCCCATCCTACCACTCTCCTGGCTCCCAGTGCCACCAAAAGCCATCAAAAGCCACCAAAACCCCCCAGCCCTGCCTGCAGCCCCTGCCTGTGGATCCCTGTGCCCCCACCACACCGGGTGCCATGTCCCCACATGGCTCCCGGTGACCGAAGCCACCGTGCTGGGTGAGTGTGGAACCGGGGAGCGGGTGGAGATGCCGGGGGGACCGTGGCCCCGCATCCCCCCCGCCCCGGCCGTGCCTGCGCTCGCAGCACTGAGTGTTTACATCCTGTCTCCTCCGTGTGTTTATAAATGCGGCCGCGCACGGGAGACTCCAGCGAGGCCGTAATTAGCCCGGGCCTGGATTTCCCATCCAGCTCCAGCCAGAGGCACGATGGAAACACCCCCCCCGCCGGTGAGGGGGGTGCAGCCCCCCTAATCCCAACCAGACCCCAGCACCCTGCACGCACAGCCAGCCCGGCATGGGCACGGCACCCACCGCCACATCACGGAGCCATGCAGCCCCCCAGACACACAGGCAGCCCCCCAAACACACGGGCAGCCCTCCCGGCCACCGCTCTCAGGTGTTTCAACAGTGGGATGGTGGCACCAGGGGGAACTCAGCGCCAGAACGTGCTCCAGCAGAGCAGGGGACCCCGGTGCCAGCCCACGTGGCATGTCCCTCTCCATCCCCTGGCACCTCCGGACCCGCTGGCATCACTGGCGTCTCCTGCCCAGAAGCCACCATCGCGCCCTGGGGACACTGCCTGGTCAGTGTGGGGACAACCTCTCTAGTACTTGTTGGGGACAGCCGTGTCGACCCTGTGTCCCCCAGCACCCTGTGTCACCCACGTGCCACACACACCCTGGGGCCACAGCGCAGGGATGTCCCGTCTGTGCTGGGACAAGCACATCCCCATGTGCCTTCTGGGGCGCCGGCGGTGGGCGAGGGGCCACGGGCACCCCGTGCCGGGCAGCGAGGTGCCACCCCCGCGGCACAGGGGGACAGGCGCTGCCCGGGGATCGGGCAGGTGGCAGCGGGGCCGGGAGGGTGATTTATGGAGCTCTGTGCCACTTAGCAGGGCATAAATCTCCCCCCAGCCCGGCCCTGTAAGCAAAAACCCTCCGCATTTCCCTTCGGAGGCTGCTCGCGGGCTGCGCCTAATGCAGCCCAGATGTGCGCCGCCACCGTGCCCTCGCTCAGCCTGCTAAATAGGCGCGGGGACACCAGGGCTGCCGAGTGTCCCCAAGCCCTGCTGGGGCAAATGGCAGGGCCAAGACCAACCGGGGATGCCCCAAAATGGGGAGCAGGGCCGAGGCAGCCAAACTCTGGCCCCACAGCTCCGCTCTGCTGGGCTCGGTGTCCCCTTCCCTGCTCGTCCCAGCACCGGCAGAGTCCGGCTGTGCCACCAGGTCCCCAGGCACGTCCGGCAGCCCCGGTGGCAGGCGGGAAGGGTGAGAGGAAGGGGCGAGGGAGGCGACGGAGCCGCCGGGGATCCCGGCCTCGCTTTTCCGGTTCCCCGGCGCTCGCCCCGCTTTGCCCATCCTGCGTCACCGCCGGCACCACGGGAGCCCGAGCCAAACCCGGCACCAGCCTCGTGCCGCCCCGGCCCCGGTCCCACCGGCCGGGAGCCCCGGGAAGCCTCGCGGCGCCAACTGTTTGACCTTTTAAGGGTGTTTTCCAGCATTTTCGCCATCCTTTCCGGGTGAGAAGCCCCCGATCCCGGTGTGCCGTGGGGCCGGCCAGGCCCCCAACAGCCCCGGCTCTCCCGGGACCCCCGCGGCGGCTGCTGGGGCTGGGGGAACAAAGCCACGGTCACAGCCCTGGGGACGGTCCCCTCTGGAGAGCGAAGTTTCCCCAGCACCCCAAAACCCCGCGGCAATCTCGGCCGCTCCAGAAAGGCGTTCCGAAGCAAACCCCAAAATCCAGCCCCGGGGCAGGAAAAAGAATTCTTCCTGCCCCCCCCAAATCCCAGCGACTTTTCATTTTCCTCCCCTCTGTCAGTCCTGGGGTTTAATTCTCCGTGCTCAGCGGCGGTTCCCTCCCTGGTAATCACAAACATGCATGGAAAAGAGGGAACGAGAGAAAGGGAAGGAAAAAACCTAGAGAGGGGAAAGTCTTAAATCAATCCCAAAGCCAGACAGACGTTTTAATCACATCAAATTAAAATCAGCAGTGGCTCGGAAAGGAAAGAACCCGTGGCAGGCAGAGCGCAGGCAGCCCCCCGCCCCGGCCCCGCCGGCAGCGCCAGCACCTCGGTCTTACCTGAGAGCTCCCCAGCAACATTTAGCATAGTCGGGGCGCAGGATGGGGTTGGGGGGGTTGAAGGTGCGGAGCGGGGGGCGAGAGGAACCCAAAACCCGGGGCTGTGGCTCTTGCTCCGCGCCCGAGCGGCCGAGCCCTGGCTCGCTTGCTCGCTTGCGCTCGCTCGGGGTTGGGTTTGGTTTTGGTTGTTCTTGTTTTCCTTTCTCCCTCCTCTCCCTGTTTGTTTTGGTTTGTGTTTGCTTGGGCGTTAGGTGGGAAAAATAAAGAAGAAGAACCCCAAAAAGGCGTGCGGGTGGGGTGGGTTTTGGTGTGAGAGCAGACGGGTCGCACCACGCTCCGGCTGCCTCGCTCGCTGCCTTTCCCCCCTTCCACCTCCCTTGATTTGCTCTTTTGATTGGTGTCCAGGAATGCAGGAATAAAAAAAGCGAGCTCGCGTACACCCTCTCCAAGCTGCTGCTCCCTCCTTTGCCTCTTTTTTTTTTCGAAATTCAAGTGTTAAGCAGAACCAGGTTGCTTTCAAGAATGTATTTGATGCAATTGTACACAAGAGCGGGCTCCATTCATTCCCTCCTTCTCCCCTGGCCTTCCACCCCCTTCCTCCTCCTCCTCCTCATCCCCGGGGTCCCGGCCGGGCAGAGCTGGGGAGGCTGGAGCCGAACCCCGCTGGGGAGGGATGGGATGGGGTCCCAGGGTAGGGACGGCTGGGGGAACCCCCGTTTTCTCCCTCCCTTCGCCCCGCGGCTCTGGCTCCCGTTCGGCTTTTGTTAGTGGCAGCGGAGGGGCCGGTGTGGGGTTTTTATTGAGGGGGGGTCTCCTACCTGCTCTCAGCTCCATGCGGGACAGACGCGGGGTCGGGGCGGTGGGTTCGCGGTTGGGGGGGTTCCCGGACAAACAGGCAACGGTCCCGCACACCGGCCCGGGACTGCGGCTCCCATTTGCCGGTCCGAGCCCCCTTCTCGCTGCTGCTGCTGCTGCTGCTTCTTTTCTCCTCCCGACGTGCAGAGCAGCCGCCGCCGCTCGCCGAGAGCCCGGTCCCCGGGGGGGTCCGGGGAGGGGGGGTCCGGGGAGGGGAACGGGGAGGGGGGGAGCGGGGCGAGGTGCGGCGGGGCGGCTGCTCTGACCGCCCCGCAGCGGGGGGGGACACGCACACGGGGGGTGGTGAGGGGCGGGGGGTGCCAGCCTGACCCCCCCCTCCCCAAGCCTCAAACCGCCCCCCCCCGCCCCGGGGCTGGGGAGAGGTGGGAGCGGGGAGGGGCGGCCGGAGGGATGGGGAGGCGCGGAGACGGGCGGGCGGTGGGACAGACAGACAGACATGCAGGCGGGGGGAGGATTGTCCTCGCCTCTCCTCTGCCACGGCCAAGCCCCCCCCTCCTCGGTAAAGACTCCCTGGGGACCCCCCATCCCCGCTCGCTGCCCCGGGAGCGCGGGGACCGGCAGCGCCGCCGTCCCGCCGGGGCGGCCCCGGGGCGGCAGGTGAGCGGCCGGGAGCGGCGGAGCGGGGACGGTGCTGGGGGGCTGGGGCGGGGGGGCAGTGCGGCTGTCAGGGTCCCGCTCCCCGCTGCGGCACAACCCGGACACCCCTCGGAGCGGCGGCCACTCAGCCCCGCAGCCGCCGCACCGGTTACCGGAGCTCCCCCCGGTGCCGCGGGCTGCCCGGACCCCTTCGCCACGGCCGCGGGGGCACGGGAGGGGGGAGCCCGGTGCCGCCCGACCCCCCCTCAACCCCAACCTTCCTCCTGCGGGGTGTGAGAGCCAAGAGCCGCTTCCTTCCCCATCAACCTCCCCGGGTAGGACACGCCGACCTGGCACCCATGGGGACCGTGACAGCGACCGTGGCAATGACTGCGGCGTTTCTCATCACCCCCCGGGCTGCGGGCAGCCCCCCCATGGCCAAACCCTTCTGAGACCCCCCCACCCCATCCCTTCCCCTCCTGACCCACACCCACAAGTGGGTGCTGCCCCAGGGATGAGCAACATGTCCCCACCACAGGCTGGGGGGCTCTTGGGGACAGGGGGAAATGTGCCCCCCGCCAAAAACAAAAGACCAAACCAAACCAAAGAGCTTTGTTTAAAACAAAGGCGCTGGCCGGCCGGCGCTGCTCGGGCGTGCTGGGAGGTTAAAACCACATTCGTTTCCACTCTGGCCCTGGCCAGGTCTGAGCCCTCCCGGCAACTTTCCCGGCAGCAACCGCATCCTCCTGGCTCCCCCGGGGGGGCACAGGGGGACTGGCCGCTCCCCAAACCCGCAGGGATGCTCTGTGCCCGACCCACCGGCCCCGGGTTTAGGGACCCCTCATACGGATAAACCACGTGCTGACACCCGCTGTGACGGCACCGCGGTGATTTATTGGTTGTAATCTGTGGATTTGGTGTCAAATCCCCGACAAAGTGCCCACCAGACGTGCTCCGGGGTGGGAGGGGGGGGGGAATTCTCGACTCCCCCAGCTGAGGCAGGGGCTTCTCCAGCTCGTTCGCAGCACCTGGTGTGGGGTCACAGCCTCTCCCCGCGGCCAGCATGCAGGGTATCTGGTTCCGTCCCCCGAGCAAACATCCCCCGCCGGCAGCATGGAGAGGTTGGGCAAAGCCGCCGGCGCATCCCTGGGGGGGCCCGGGGGGGCGCACCAAGCCCTGCCCGCTCAGCCCTGCCCCATCCCCTCCCCAACAGGCAGCGCCGAGGTCGTTCCTGGGAGTTTATTCTGGCTCACGCTGGGCCAACACCTGCGAGAGGAGAACGAGGAGGAGGAAGGTAACGCGGCCCCCACCCCTGCAGCAGCCCCCCCACCTGCTGCCTTCCCCCCCAGCTCCCCCCTCCTCCTCCGCTGAGCCCCGCGCCAACCAGAGGTGCCAAGATGGAGCCCCCGCCCCAGGAAAAGGGGGCACCAAGCCCCATCCTCCTCCTCCTCTTCCTCCCCCCGCCCTGTGCACCCGCTGCCCAAGGGACCACGTCACCGGCAGTGCCGTGGGCAGCTGACCTCACCTTCGGCCCGGCCAGGGTGGCACGTGTCCCCCCCGCTGGCGCCACTGCCGTCCCTGCCTCCCACTGCTGACCTTTGCCGCGGGCAGTTCACCGCCTGCCTGCCCCCCCAAGGGCCAGGGGAGACCCACAAACCCCTGCACTTTGGGGGGGTTTAGCCCCAAACTGCCTGCAGCCCCTTCGAGCCGTGGGCTGGGGCAGGCAGGGGACTGTCCCTGCTCCTTGGGGACACCGCCGGGGCACAGGCGGGGGACGTGTCGGGGCAGCAGAAGCCCGGCTGTCCTCTCCTGCCGGGCCGGGAGCGGGAGCCCAGCTGTGGCCGTCTGTCTGTCTGCCTGGGCAAGGGCACCGCGCCATGTGCCGGGAAGGAAACAGCGGCTCTCAGGGGAACCGGTGGGAGGGGACACCCAGGGAAGGTGACAGGGATGAGGGTCCCCAACCCCAGGGTTGCCCCCCAGCCTCATATCCAGCCCGGTCTCCGGTGCCTCAGGGCGGACAGGGGAGGAGGGAGGGGTGCGCCTGGCTTTGGCCACCGCTGAGGTGTGTGTGTCACGACCGCAGCCAGCTGCGTCCTATCCGCAGCCCCATAAAACGCCGAGCCCCGAGGCCAGAGCCCCTCCTGGGGACGCTGGCTCCAGAGGAGCCCGGCTGCTGTTCCAGGGTTGGAACGGACGCTCGCACACACAATCCCGTCCTCCTCCTCCTCCTGGGAGGAAGAGGCCGGTAGCCAGTGCTCACCCCAGGGGCGGAGGGAGCCAGATCCAGACAACCCCGGGGGGCTGGACCCCGAGCCCAGGCCAAGGCAGGCCTGGGAGCCCCCGAGCTCCCTGCCTGCAGCCCGAGCCCAGCCACACACACGTGCCTTGGCCCAAAGAGCGGCCCCACAAAGGTCAAAAGTTTCCCTACCTGGGTCCAAAACGCTGGGCGCGGGGTATTCAAATTGGTGCTGAGCACCATCAGCACACCTGAGATGGAAAAGAGGTGGAGGGGGAGAGGCCGCGTGTTGGAGGACAGCAGCGATGGGACAGGGGCTCTGCGCCCCCTCCTCTCTCAGGTGCCAGCCACGCTGTGTGCTGGGGCCCCTCAGCTCGGGCTCTGCAGCCACCAAGCCCAGGAGGAGGGACTTGGGCAGGCGCTGATCCCGGCTGGAGGACCCCGCTGCGAGACGAGTTCCTCGCAGCCAGACCCCCCGGCTTCCCTTGAGGCCCCAACCTGAGAGCCAGCCGCCCCGGGCCGGCTGCCCGCGCCAGGAAAGCGCTTTGCTGAGCTTCCCCCTCCACCAGCCTCAGCCACAGCGCCGGCTTTCCAGGTACGGGCTTCCCACCGCGGTGCAGCCTGCGGGATGGAGAGCACGTTAACAGCTGCCAACGTGGTTACAACGTCCTCTGCTGCCTGCAGAAGCGAGCGTTCCCTCCTGCCGCGGCTTGTCCTGCTCCGTGCAAGAAGCAGCAAGAGCAGTATTGGTGTCAATTGCCTGGTTGCCAAGCTCGGTGCACCTTGTGCTCCACGGCAGACTGCGGCGAGATGAGATGTGCCAGACGAGCAAGCAAGAAATGCTATTTGAATAATTCTGAAATGACTGTGAAATACGCTTAGTAAACCTTTCCCACGTCCACACTTGGCAGTTTACAGAGGCCGTTAACAGAACATAACGTCAGCAGAGCCTCAGGGGCAGGGACCCCGAACACCCGGCTCCACGGAGTCGCAGAGGGGGCAGCGGAAGCGCTGGGGAGCCCTGAGCCCCAGGAGCGCGGGCAGGGCAGGGGGGAGGCATGATGGGGGGGCTGAGCTGAAGAGAACGACGATGAAGCGGTGCAGGGCAGGGTGAGCCCGGGGGCTGCAGAAGGGAAGGGGGACGCGGGGACGTGGGGTCACTCACCACCGGGCTCATCCGAGGGGCAGCAGAGGCGACGCGGCGAGCAGCCCGGGGCTCCCCCGGGGCAGCTGGGCCAGGCGGCTGCGGGCAGGGGACGGGCCCGGGGACGGGCCGGGAGGCGCAGGGCAAGGAGCCGGGGGCGAGCAGGCGGGCGCCGGGACGGGACGAGGCCGCCGGGACCCGCCGGGACCCGGGAACAGCGACAGGGCCAGGCCGGGCCCGGGGAGCCGTGCGGGGATACGCACACCGGCCACCCGCCGTCGAAGCCCCATTGGCTGAGCGGCACGTCACTCCAACGACCGGCGGCGCTTGCGCACTGTCGGCCAATAGCGAGAGACGTAGAGGGGGGTGGGGGGTGGGCCTGCCCGCGCGCGCGCCTCCGGAGCACAGGGCGGGGCCGCTCCCGGTCACGTGAGGCATGGCCCGCCGCTGGGCCGTCACGTGGATCGCGCCGACCAATCAGTTCGCAGAGGAGGCGGGACGGAGGAAGGCTTCTACCCAATGGGAAGGCGGGAGGGAGAGGGCGGGGCGGGAGCGGTGCCGGCGCGGAGGTGAAGCGGGCGGAACCACTTGGGGGCTGGAGAGGGAGGCGGGCGAGACCATTCTGGGGGGGCCGCTGAGGGGGGGAACGGCACCTCCGGGGCGCTCCGGGCCGGGGGGGGAACCACTGCCAGGGTGGGGGGGAGTCGGGCACGACCATCGCGCGGGGTGGCGCGGCCGCCTGGCGCAACCATCCGGTGAGGGCGTGGCCTCGGTGCGGGGGCGTGGCTTCAGCTCGGGGGCGGGACTTGGGGCAGGCGGGCGCGAAGCCCCCACGTGTCCGCCCGGTCCCGGTGCCGTTACCCGCCCCACGCCATGAAGTGCATCGTCACGGGTGGCAACATCAAAGGTGAGCGGGGCCGAGGGGTGTGCAGGGGTGTGGGGGACACGGGGGTGCCCTGTGTCACCCCCTTCCTCCTGTCCCCCAGTCCTGGGCCGAGCCGTGCACTCCCTGTCCCGCATCGGAGACGAGCTGTACCTGGAGCCCACCGAGAGCGGGGTACGGAGCACTGGGGGCAGCTTTTGGCATCTGGGGGGGACACTGCATCCCCACCGGTGCCAGCACGCTGTGTGTCCCCAGCTGTCCCTCCGTGCCGTCAACTCCTCGCGCTCCGCCTTCGCCTCCTTCCTCTTCGCTCCCCTCTTCTTCCAGCTGTATGAGCCGGGCGGCCGCCAGCCCGACAGGGAGCTCGTCCGATGCAAAGTGCTCATGAAGGTGCAGCCACCATCGCACCCCAAAGCTCCTGGGTACAGGGCGGGGGCAGGCACAGGGGTGGTCAGTAGGTTACAGAGGTTCTCCCACCTCTCTGCTCTGCCCTGGTGAGGCAGCATCTGGAATATTGTGTCCAGCTGTGGCCCCTCAGTTCCAGCAGGACAGGGAACTGCTGGAGAGAGTCCAGCGCAGCCACCAAGATGCTGCAGGGAGTGGAGCATCTCCCGTGTGAGGAAAGGCTGAGGGAGCTGGGGCTCTGGAGCTGGACAAGAGGAGACTGATCAATATGGAAAGGGGGAGTGTCAGGAGGATGGAGCCAGGCTCTTCTCGGTGACAACCAGTGACAGGACAAGGGGCAATGGGTGCAAACTGGAACACAGGAGGTTCCACTTAAATCTGAGAAAAAACTTGTTCCTGGTGAGGGTGGCAGAGCCTGGCCCAGGCTGCCCAGGGGGTTGTGGAGTCTCCTTCTGTGCAGACATTCCAACCCGCCTGGACACCTTCCTGTGTAACCTCATCTGGGTGTTCCTGCTCCATGGGGGGATTGCACTGGATGGGCTCTCCAGGTCCCTTCAGCCCCTGACATCCTGTGATGTCCCCTCCCCGCAGTCCTTCCTGGGCATCTTCCGCTCGCTGCCCTCGCTGGAGAAGACAGTGGGGAAATGTCTGATCCTGCTCAAACCCCGGGCGAACCGCCTGGTCGTGCAGCTCCACTGCAAGTACGGTGAGTGCTGTGGGGGGGACACAGGGTGGCAGCGCCGTCCTGCCCCGCTGAGCTGCTGTCCTTGCTGCCAGGTGTCACCAAGACGCACAATTTGGCGTTCCAGGAGTGCGAGCTGCTCCAGGCTGTGTTCGACACCCAGCGCTGCGCCAGCAGCCTCTGTGCCCCGGCACAGTGAGTGGGGGGTCACCGGGGGGGAACTGCGGGTAGAGGCTGGGGTGACAAAGGGGATGGGGGTGACAAAGGGGATGGGAGTGGCAGTGGTGCGGGCGGGACAAAGGGGACACTGTGGTGGCACTGGGATGGAAGGAGGGACGGTGGTGGGACCCGGGGTGGTGGTTTTGGGGTCCTCAGCCCCAGGTGTCCCCCCCGTGTCCCCACAGGCTGCTGGCAGAGGCTGTTGTCCACTTCCCACAGACGCTGGCTGAGGTGACGCTGGGCGCTGGCCCTGGGGGCAAGATCAGCCTCCGAAACTATGTGGAGGACGAGGCGGGTGAGCCCTGGGGGACGGGGGGGCCCCTTCCCCAGGCCTTGGGGTGCTGCCACGACCCCCTGACCCCCCTTCTGCCCCCGCAGTGCCGAGCAAGACGATGGTGACGGAGCTGCGGTTGGCTGACGATGAGTTCCAGACAGTGTCCGTGACCCCGGGCTCCCGCATCACCTTCTGCCTCAAGGAATTTCGGGTGAGACCCCACCCTGGCGCCCCCCTCCCAGGTCACCCCTCAGCCCCCCCAACCTCCTCTTTGTCCGCAGGGGCTGCTGACCTTCGCTGAGGCCTCCAACCTGCCCCTCACCATCCACTACGATGCACCTGGCAGGTAGGAGAAGCCCCCCAGGCGCCCCCATGCCAGCCCTACCCCTGGTTCCGCCTGCTCAGGCTTCTCTCTGCCCCCCAGGCCGGTGGTTTTCACCCTGGAAGACACGGTGCTGGAGGTTCACCTGGTGCTGGCCACCCTCTCGGACCCCGAAAGCGACCTGCAGCCCCCCACAGCCAACGGGTAGGTGGGGCCTGTGTCAGCCTCAGCTGCCATCAGTAGGGACCAGAGTGAACGGTCCCCACTCTGCTCACTCGCCCTCTCCCCCAGCGTCTCCCACGTGCCCGCCCCGTCAGACGACTTCGCCGATGACCTCGAGTCCTACATGATTGCCATGGAAACCAGCGCCTACGAGGACAGTCCCTCGGGGGTGCCCCCCAGCCCCACCTTCCCCCTGCATACCCCCCGTCCAGCCGAAAGTGACCCCGAGGAAGAGGAGGAAGAAGGAGCTGTGCCAGGGACTCCCCCTCACAAGAAGGTCTGGGGTGGGCACCCGTGTGCCTGGGGACAGGGGGATGGGCACAGCCCCCTCCTGACCCCCACCTCTCCCCCCACACAGTTTCGCTCCCTGTTTTTTGGCTCTGTGTTGACGCCGGGGGGGCCCAGCCCGGCCCCCACCCAGGAGGTGCTGGCAGAGGACAGTGATGGCGAGAACTGAGAGCCCCGAGCTGCCAACACCCCGACCGTGCGACCCCCTAACCTCCAGGACGGGCACCACCCCAACGCCCAAACACAGGCACCCCCCCACGACCCATTACAAGTTTATTCCCAGAAAAAAAATCCTCCTGCCCCCCCTCCATCCGCTGCCACCCCAGGGCTGGGCTCTGGGCTCCCCCCTCGCCCCAGCGGTCCCTGCCCTGGGGGGTGGATTTGGTTTGGTGGAGCGTGGCGGGGGGGGGAAGGATCTTACAAATAAAAAAACCACGAATCGAAAGAAAAGCGACCTGATGCTGAGGGCGGGGGGCCGCTCACGGCTCATTTCTTGGCTTTGGCAGAGTTGCGGGGAGGGGTGACGGGGCGTCCTGTGGGGTTCAGCCCGCTGAACTGCCCGTATTTGCCCTTGTTCTTGTCAGCCGGCTTCAGAATCTGAAGGAGGGGAAAATGGGGTGAATGGGGGTGCTGCAGGCTGTGCCCCCACATTGTCTCAGCCCCTGAACTACCCTCCCACCTTTAGAGTGGAGGCTCCCCCTGTCCTCCTGCCCTCGAGCAGGAACTGGGGCACCCCACAGCCCCCCCCAAGTCACCGCAGGCCCAACCTCCCCCCAAAACCACCTCCCCCAGCTCACCTGGAAGGAACACATCAGCGTTTCATCCACGCTCATCATGGCGCCCGCGTTGTCGAACTCCCCGCAGTAGTTGGGCGCTGAGAAAAGGGTGACGAGCTGGCGCTTGGCGAAGAACTCGTAGCCGTCCTCTACCACCTGCGGGGGGGGGTCACAGCTGGCACCCTGCGGCAAATACCCACACCCCGGGACAAACACCCAGCCCTGGGGGCAAACACCCACCTCTGGGGGACAAATATCCACCCCCTGGGGTATATAACCACCCCCTGGGGCAAACAGCCACCCCCTGGGGCAAATACTCCCAGGGTTCCTGCCCACAAAGTACAGACAAGCCCCTCAAGGTCAGACATCCCCCTCTGGGCACAAATACCTTCTCCCCATACACACCCAGGCAGCCCCAAGAGCAAATATTGCCCTTGAGGGGCAAACACGAGGGGTAAAACACCTGCCCCACGGCCGATACCCACTGGGGACCCAAATATCCCCCCCCCGCCATCAGTGGGGTGCCCGGTGGTACCTGGTGCGCCCGACAGATGAGATCCAGGTCGTGTTTGTGCAGGAATTTGGCCACCACCTCAGCCCCGAAGGTGAAGGAGACGCCGCGATCATTCTCGCCCCAGCCCTGCACGTCCTTGTCCGGGTCGGACCAGAGCAGGTCGCACAGCAAACCCTGATCCGGCACGTCCGTGGGGCGCATGATCCGTCGGATCTGCTCCATCGACTGCAGATCGGGAGACAGCCCTGCGGAGAGGAGGGGGCTGTGTCAGGCCCTGTCACCCCCCCGGGGCACCCCCAAAGCTCTTGTTCCCCGCTCCAGCGCCGTGCCTACCTCCGTGGCAGCAGAAGATCTTCTCATCCACGATGGCGGCGATGGGCAAACAGTTGAAGCAATCGGTGAAAGTTTTCCAGAGCTTGATGTTGTACCGTCGCTTGCCTGCAAGGAAGGGGGTGTGGGTGCCTCGTGCTGCCCCTTTGGGGGTACAGGGCCCCCCATGTGGTTTTCTGCCCACCTCGGTGAAGCATAGGCAGCTGCTCCACAGTGGCAACGTGGCACTGTATGACACAGGGGGTGTCCTCGGGGTGCACGCTTGTAGCAGGGGGGGTAGAGGGGCACAGGGCGAGTGTGGGATACCCAGGGCAGATGGTACTGGGAGCACTGGGTTGGCACAGGTTGGTTGTGGGTATGGGGATGGTGGCAGGAGGATTCCTCTGGTGACTGTAGGTCAGCGCAGGACAGCACAGGGACAAGCAGAGGGGTTGGGGAGACAGCAGAGGGATTGTGGGGGGGACAAGCAGAAGGGTTGTGGGAGGGACCACAGCCGCAGCCCAAGCACTCACACTCGTCGTAGAAGCCATAGATGCGGTTGATGCTGGCGCACTCGTGGTTGCCGCGCAGGAGGAAGAAGTTCTCGGGGTATTTGATCTTGTAGGCGAGCAGGAGGCAGATGGTCTCCAGCGACTGCTTGCCCCGGTCCACATAGTCGCCCAGGAACAAGTAGTTACTCTCAGGGGGGAAGCCCCCGTACTCAAAAAGCCGCAGCAGGTCGTAGTACTGCCCGTGAATGTCACCTGGAGTGGGGGGGACAGGGTGTGTGTGAGACCCCAGCTCCCCATCTACATCCCTGGGGAAGCACGGGGACATGCTGGGACCCCCAGCTGGTCCCTGCGCCCATCCTGGGGGGTCACCCAGGCCGTGCCCTCTCACCGCAGATCTTGAGCGGCGCCTCCAGCTCCAGCAGGATGGGCTGGCTGAGGAAGATCTCCCGTGACTTCAGACACAGCCCCCGGATCTCGTTCTCCGTCAGCTGCACGTTCTTCCCCGGCCGCGACCCTTGGACTGGTCCCAGTAGAGAAATAAACGTCAGGGACCCCCCCCAGTGCCCCATATGCACCCCACAGAAGGACAGACATGGGGGCTGTGGGGCACCCTGTGGGGACTCGGGAGTCCCACCACACCCAGAGAGGGTCCTGGCCGCCCCCATGATGCGTGGGCAGGGATCACCCCCCACCCCAGGGCACCCACCTCCTGCCAGAGCTGAGGATCGTGGCAGAGCCCCCCCAAACCCATATTCTCCCCCCACTCCGGCATCCCTGTCCCAAACAGCCCCCTCACCCACATCCAACGCTGCGGGGGGGTGGAGGCTGTTAAGGGGCCTGGGGCTATGGTGTGGGGGGAGGCGCTGGGGCCGTTGAGGGGGGCAATGGGGCTGTTTGGGGGGGCTTGAGGCCATTGGGGAAGAGGAATTGGGCTGTTGTGGGGTGGTGGTTGTTGAACGGTCCTGAGACCTTTGCGGAGGCACAACAGGATCGTGGAGGGGGGCTGGAGGCTGCTAAGGGGGCCTGGGGCCACTGTGGGGGGAGAAGGGAGCCCTTGGGGGGGTGGAGGCCATTGGGAGCCCCGGGACTGTTGGGAACCCCGCGGCCGTTACAGCGGGGGAGCGATGCCGTTGGGAGGGGGGGGTGGAGGCCGCTAGGGGGACCCCGGGGCAGCTGAGGGGACCCCGGGGCAGTTGGAGGCCCAGGGGCGGGGGGGGGCGGAGCGGGGGGTGGAGGCCGTTGTGGGGTCCCGGGGCCGTTGGGAGCCCCGAGGCCGTGACCGGGGGGTTCCCGGGGCTCTTAGGGGTGGTGGGACCGGGGGGTCCCGGGGGTGGCGGGGCCGCTCACCTTCCAGGAGGCGGCTGATGATGGAGTCGAGGTTGAGCTTCTCGGTGTCCGCCATGGCCGCCGGACGCTCCCGCCCCGCCCCGCCCCGCGCGCCTCGAGCGCCCGGCGGCGGCGCCCCCTGGCGGCGCGGAGGAATCAGCGAGGCACCGGTGGGGGGGTGTCCCGGTGACAACGGGCAGGGGGACACGGGAGCCCTCAGTATCTGTGTCTCGGCCCTCGGGGCACAGGGACAGCCCGGGGACACGGTCGGAGAGGGGGGGAGCAGGTGCTGTGTCAGATGGAGTCACCGGGACTGGACTGTGACGGGGCGCGGGGTCAGGGGGACCCGGCGGGGACACAGTGCTCAGGTCCCCAGTGGGATGGGTAGGGGCCCCGGTGCACCCCCCCTAGCGTGTCCTGGTGCCGAAAAGTTGGCAAAAAGGCTCCTTAACACTGCTTGGAAAGCGTTAAAAAGCGGCACTTCCATCGCTGGACGCTCCGGGATCGGTTTTCTCACCGAGCGTGCGCAGGATTCGCGCTTCTTGGCATTTATTACATGTAGCTATTGCGTATTCATTTGTTTCTACTGCTTAGCTCATGCATTAAACATAAATTATCTCCATAACCCCGCCCTTTGCCCGCAGACGGCGTGTATTCGAGGGTCTCCAAATTACTGTATGGTGTGATTAAGTTATAAAAGACGCGCCCATCATTAACCGATTGACGCGATAAATGCTTCTGACCACCTGGAAAAACAAGTGCTATTTTTCAACTTTCAGATCCTCCTGCATGACAAGAGGGGGGCAGAAGATTAAGTAACACATTGTTTAGAAGCAGAGCGCTTAGTTTATATTTAACTAATAATTAAGAGATGTATTGTGAGAAACTAAACAGTCATAACTAACATCATCAGTTATTTCTTAGTATAGATGTATGTCAAAATTTTCAAAACTTGTAATGCATATGTAATAATTAAGTGAATATAAGCAACACAAGAGCGTCCAGCCTTTGGAGCACTGACGGAAGATGATCCCCAGCGCTGATAAAATAAAAAACACCACTTAACAGTAGAATTGACTCTGCTGTTAAGTTTATTTCTCCGTTTCAGAACATTCCCCTTTTCCAGCTCGCAAACCAAGGCCATCCCGCTTCGCCTCTTGTCCGGTTTCTGCAGAGCTATTGTTCCTCTGTTAGGTTTCTGTTATTCCGAGTCTTGCTGCTTTGTGCCCGGGGGTTTCCACAACATTCTTGTTGTTCTTATCAGTCCCCGCTGCGGGACCGCGGGGCCACCGCTGTGAGCAGCACCGGCTGTTGCCGGGAGGCTGTTGCCACCCCGGTGTCCTCAGGGCCACCCCAAAGCCTGGGCTCAGCGGGCACTGCGCTAGGGGGCTCTGGGGACACTGTGGGGGTGGCACAGGGGTGTCCTGGCTCGTGGAGGGTGGCAGGGCCAGCCTGAGAGGAAGGAAAGGGGCGCAGACATCATGTCCCCTCGCCTGTGGCAGTCATTAATCAGCCCCCAAGGTGGGGCCCAGGTAAACAGGCAGTGGGGACAGACCGCAGGTGGCACCGGCGCTGCCACCGCCTCCGCTTAACGTGCCGCGCTGTGCCACGCCGTGCCATGCCACGCTGTGCTGTGCCACACATGCCGTGTGCTGTGCCAAGCCGCGCCGTGTCGTTCCCTGTGTGCCACGCCATGTGCCATTCCCCATGTGTCACGCTGTGCCATGCCGTGCCATTCCCCGTGTGCCGTGCCATGCCATGCTGCGCGGTCGGGAATAGCTCCCCGGGGGGGTGACAGCCGCCTGGCCCCAGCCCTGACATTTCTGCTCCGCGGTGTCAGTTTTACAGCCGGCCCCGGGTGACCCCGCTGGGCTGTCCCCGTCCCCTGCCCCCCCGCAGTGGCACCCCGGCCCCGCTGGCTCCAGCTCTCCCCTGCCTCCTTGTCCCAACAGCTCGGTACCCCCCGGCAGAAGCTCCGCACCCCGCTCCCCGTCCCGGGCCCCCCGGGCCCCCCCGGCCCCGCCCCGATAGTCCCCAGGGCCGCCCCGCCCGGGCGGGAGGCGACACCGCCGTCGCCGGGACCGCAGCGGGGACAGTTGCTGTGCGGGACGCGACAGCACCGGACGCACCGACTGCCACTGTCACCGCCACTGTCACTGTCACCGCCGGTGGGTGCTGGCGCGGGTGGGAGTGGGGGGGATCCGGAGGGGTGTGCGGCGGGGGGGACGGTGCTTTTTTTGGGGAGGGTGTATATACACACACTGGGGGTGCTGGGGTGGGGTGCAGGAGCAGAGAGATCGTGGTCGGGGTGTGTGCGCATGTGCATGTGTGTGTGCATATCTGTGGCATGTCTGTGTGCATGTGTGTATGTGCATGTGTGTGCATGTTGGTGTGCACGCCTGTGTGCATATGCATGTGTGTGTTCATGTGTGTGCATGTCATGTCGGTGTGCGTGTGCATGTGTGTGCATGTTGGTGTGCATGTCTGTGTGCATATGCATGTGTGTGTTCATGCATGTGCAAGTGCATGTGTGTGCATGTCTGCACGTGTGCCTGCATGAGTGCATGATGTTTGTTTGTGTGCATGTCTGTGTGCATGATGTTTGTGTGCATGTCTGTGTGCATGCATGTTTGTGTGCATGTCTGTGTGCATGCGTGTGTGGGCATGTTGCATCTGTATGTGCTTGTCTGCATGTGCACGTGTTTGTGCGCAGTGTGACAGTGCAGGGGTGCAGGGGTGGGGGTGGCTGTGGCAGGGGTAGCTGGGTGGCAGCGTGTGGGTGGCAGGGTGCGCAGGGCTCCACGGCGTGGTGGCCGTGCTGGTGGCTCCGTGCCTGCCGGTGACGGTGACAGTGACGCCGTGGGCAGCCGGAGATAAGCCGGGGGACGTGCAGCGTGGCAGCTCTGCCATGATGGGGAGAGGGGGACGGGGAGGGGGGGGCCAACTTTGGGACGGGGACGTGGGACAGGGACACCCCAGCACGCTGAGCCAGCACACTGCAGCAGCGTGTCCCCACGGCCTCCCTGCTGCCCCTCGCTGTCTCTGGAGATGGGGACAAAGCCGGGGGCAGGGGTACAAGCCCGGCTCAGGGGGAGGGTGCCAGCGCCTGGCGCGAGGTGCCCGTGCCCCCCCGGCCGTGGAGGGGACAATGGGGCTCTGTGTCGCCCGCCGTGCCCAGCGCCTAATCCGGGGCACGGGGCCGGGGGCCGGGCACCCCGGGATGGCGCGGGGGGGTTTAAAGGCCAGAGCCGACCGGTGGCCCCTGTGCCAGGCGTCCCCGAGCCCTCGTCCCCTGCGCGCTCTCAGGCCACCAAGGTACCCGGGGCAGGCGTGGGAGACACAGCTGTCCCAGCTTGGGGACCTCAGGGCCATCCCCCAGCGAGGGGTGGAGCGGGCATAAGGCGGTCCCCACGCTGGTGACAAGGGACACACAGATCTGCAGGGATCCCTGTGGCTGCCCCGTGTCTGTGTCTGGGGGGGTCCTCGTGCTGGGTGGGCATGGGACAGAGCCATATGTCCCTTAACCCTGTCACTGGCTCCTGGCCACCCCGTGGGGACACCCCACAGGGCTGGGGGACCCTGAGTGGGTGGCTGCAAGTGGGCAGCGCTCAGCTCTGTGCCTCAGTTTCCCTCCGTGACCAGGTGTGCCAGGCACCCTGCTGGGAGCTGGGGCACCCCACGCGGGGGGCAGGGAGGCCCCGGATGCCTGGGTCCGCACCCCCAGGACACCTTGCCCCCCCTTGGGCAGGGACTGCCCCCCGGCTGTGCTGAGCTGGCATGGGATTACGCTAATCCCTGCTCGGACTCAGCCCGAGCTGCTGGGGTCACCGGGGCTGGCACCGAGGGGACAACCTGGGGTCACTAAGGGGTGCCCCAGGAGGGGTGGGTGCTGCTGGAGGGGTGCCCTGCGGGCTGCGGGGCTGGGGAGGGGGTGGCAGGGGGGTGACACGTCCCCAAGGAGCCCCACTGACTCTGCTCATCCATCTCTTGCAGCCCCTCAGTCACCAGGATGGTGAGTGGCCCCCGGGTGGGGGGGGGTCCAGGCGGAGGTGGGTGCCGTGTCCCGCGAGGCACAGCCCCGGTGAGCCCCGGCAGTGCCGGGCACGGCCACGGGGCCGCGGGCAGCGTGGCGAGCTGTGCCCACCCGCCGCGTGACCCCACGGGGACAAGGGGACGCTTTGTCCTGGAGCTGGCGGCCCCGGCAGCTGGCACAGCCCCGCGGCCCCGAGGAGGCGTCTCCGAGCCCGGCACTCGCAGCCCCCCAGCCCCCTGACCCCCACCCACGCGTGGGCAGCCTCACTCTGCACCCCTCTGCCCCGGGACAGACCATTAGCCCCATGCCACCCCATGCCAGGCTCATGGGAGTCCCTTAGCTCTGTGTCACCCTGTGCCAGTCCCATACCCGTCTCTTAGCCCCATACCAGCTCCATGGCACCCCGTGCCAACCCCATGCCAGTCCCTTAGCCCTATGCCACCCTGTGCCAGCCCCATACCTGCCCCTTAGCCCCATACCATCCACTTAGCCCCATGCCAGTTCCTTAGCCCCATGTCACCCTGTGCCAGCCCCATATCAGTCCCGTAGCTCCATGACAACCCCATGCCATGCCACGCCAGCCCCATGCTAGCCCTCAGTCCCATACCAGTCCCCCATAACAACCCCTGAGCCCTGTGCCACCCCATACCGGTCCCTTAGCCCCATACTATTCCCTTAGCCCCATGGCAGTCCATACCAGTCCCTTAGCCCCATACCAGTCCCTTAGCCCCATACTATTCCCTTAGCCCCATGGCAGTCCATACCAGTCCCTTAGCCCCATACCAGTCCCTTAGCCCCATGCCACCCTGTGCCAGTCCCATACCAGTCCCTTAGTCCTGTGCCACCCTGTGCCAGTCCCATACCAGTCCCTTAGCCCCGTGCCACCCCCTGCCACCCCTGTGCCAGCCGTGTCTCTGCCCCACACAGCTCTCGGTGGAGCAGACGAGTGCCGAACGGGCACCGATGCCACAGGAGCAGGAGTGGGCAGGGCCCGAGGCGCTGTGCCCAGGCTGGCTGGAGGACGAGGCCTCTGATGGCGACCTGCCTGAGGACAGCGGGGACCCCGATGGTGCCACCCAGGCCTACGAGCTGCTGCAGAGCACCCTGCGCCAGGAGGGGCTGCCCCACACGCTGGATCGATCTGCAGAGCCCCGCACGGGTGGGGACACGGGGGTGGCAGGGACAAGGGTGGCACTGGGGGCATGGTGCCAGGCTGGGGACGTGGAGGTGGCAGGGACAAGGGTGGCACTGGGGGCAGTGTCAGGTGGGGTCGCAGGAGTGGCATGGACTGGGGTGGCAATAGAGTCACGGTGTCAGGTGGGGGCATGGAAGAGGCAGGGACAACGGTGGCACTGAGGACACAGTGCCAGTCTGGGGACACAGGTGTGCCAGGGACAAGGGTGGCACTGAGGGCACAGTGCCAGTCTGGGGAGACAGGTGTGCCAGGGACAAGGGTGACACTGAAGGCACAATGCCAGTCCGGGGACACAGGTGTGCCAGGGACAAGGGTGACACTGGGGGCATGACGCCAGTCTGGGGACACAGGGGTGCCAGGGGCAGGATGGCACCAGGGTCCCCGTCCCTTGCCGGCAGGGTTTGGCCCTCTGGACATGACCGTCTGCATCCTGGGCTCCCCCACCGCCTTCCTGCCCGTCCTGCTGGAGGGTGGCACCCGCTGCCCAGGTGGGTTTGTCCCCCTTGTCCCCACCCCGTACGAGACACCCATGAACCCCCAGCGGGTGCTCCCCACGTCCCACTTGGATGCCCCAACCCTGGGCCAAAGGGTTTCCCCAACCCACCTGCGCATGATTGGGAGAGAAACTGAGGCAGGGGGTGAGGGTGGTGCCAGCTCCCCCATGTCCCACAGTCCCATTAACCCCAGTACACACCAGTACCAGCGGCAAATGCCAGCCCAGGGTGCTGGGGGGTGTTTTGGGGCAGGGGAGAGGTGACGAGCGCTGCCCACACCCCTGCCCACCCGCAGGTGCCATGGTGCTGTGCCTGTCACCCACCTGGGCCAGCCGGGTGCCCTCGGAGACGTCCCCAGGCGCCTGGTCCCTGCTGCTCTCCCGGGGGGTGTCCTTCGAGGCGGGAGGCCACAGCACCCTGGACACCTTCGCCCCCCCCCCGCCGGGCCAACTATGTGACCGGCACCTTTGCAACAGGGGGTCCTGAGGGGGGCTGGGTGGGCGAGCTGGCCCGTGACCTCGACTGTCCCACGGGGGGCTCGGTCCCGCTCACCCACTGGCTGGAGGACCCGCTGGTCACCCGCTGGGTGCTGGCGGCCCGCGCTGGCCTGCCCGTGCCCCCCACCCTGGCATTTGTCCTGGCACCGAGGGGGGACATCCCCACGGAGCCGGTGGCCCCCGGCGTGAGGCTGGTGCGGCTGAAGGATCCCCAGGGCCAGGAGAAGCTGGTGCAGGAGGAGGTGGGCGCCTTTTTGGGGGGTGCCGCCATGGAACCCTACAGCCAGGTGGGCATGGGGGGCACCCGCGGGGCATGTTTGGGGTGTAAGGGTCAAGGTCACGGGCATGGTAGGGTGTGTGGGGGCATCCATGGGGCACAGCAGGGACATAAGTGTGGGGCAACCTGTGGGGCACACTGGGGCATTCAGGGGCACCTGTGGGTCACACACTAGTAGGGTGTCACTGGGGATATGGGGTGGCCGTTGGGGTGGTGGTGGCACAAGGTGATGCGTGCAAGTGGTGGGACGGCAGAGGGTGGCATGTGGGGGTGGCCATGGCATGGGGTGACATGGAGATGTCCGCAGTTGGTGGGGTGGCATGGGATGACATGTGTGGGTGGTGGGGGTGGCCACAGCATCAGGTGACATGGGGATGTCTGCAGGTGGTGGGGTGGCGCGGGGTGATGGGGGTGACCATGGCATGGGGTGACATGGAGATATCCGCAGGTGGTGGGGTGGCACATGGTGACACGTGGGGGTGGCCATGGTGTGGGGTGACGGGGATGTCCGCAGGCGGTGGTGCGGCACAGGGTGACACGTGGGGTGGCCGTGGCATGGGGTGGCCATGGCGTGGGGTGACAGGGATGTCCGCAGGTGGTGGTGCGGCCAGCAGGGTGGCGGTGGCATGGGACGGGCGCCCGCAGCACCCACAGGAAGGAGGAGGGGACGGCGGTGGCACAGGCGGTGGGCGCGCGGCTGGGCGGGCTGCGGGAGGAGGACAGCGTCCTGCTGGAGGCCCTGGTGCCCACCGCCCGCCTGCCCCTGCCCCCCCCACGTAAGACCCCCGCCCTTGGGCGCCCACCACCCTGGGATGGGAGGGAAGGGCCCCCCTCCGGGCTCCCCTGGGCCCCTGTGGCTGTGCCGGCCACATGTCCATCCCCAGGGATGGGGGGGTTGGTGGCCAATGGGGCAACCAAACTCCTGGGCTCCTTGGGCAGGGCATGAAGATGTCCACCCTGGAGCCCCAAAGTCACCTGGGGTGGAGGGAAGGTCACCCTGGTCCCCCATGGTCACCTGGAGTAGGGGTGGGAGAGAAGGTCACCCTGGACCCCTGTGGTCCCCTGGGGTGTGTGTGGGGGGAAGGTGGCCACCTTGGTCCCCCATGGTCCCCTGGAGCAGGGCAGGGTGGTGGGGTGACAACCTTCAACTCCTTACAGTCCCATAGGTCTGGGGGTGACAGTGGCCACGCTGGACCCTGCAGTGCCCTGGGATTGGCTAGGGCCACCGTGGTGCCACTTGGGGGGGGGTCCCAGAAGCCCATGTGGGGGTGGGGGTCAGGCAGGGTCCCCCGTCCCTGGCCTGCCCTGTCCCTCGCCCCCCAGGCAGCCCAGCCCCGCGGCTGCCGATGTCCCTGCGCATCTGCACCCTCGTCTGCAGGTCCTGGGGGGACCGGCCCCAGCTCTGCCAGGTACAGCTCCGCCTGCACAGGCTCCGCCCCTTCGGGTGGGTGTGGCAGGGTGGGTGTGGCCGTGGGTGTCCCCACCCGCGGGTGGGGCATGGCTGGGTGTGTTCCATCAGGTTATGGGGTGGTGGCATGTGTCCCCATGTCCTGGTGGCCCTGTGTGTCCCTGGGCTATGCTGGCCGTCCATGTCCCCGTGCCCTGGTGGTCACGTGTGTCCCCAAGCCCTCGATTAGTCTCTGTCCCCTTGGCCTGGGTGGCACCCTGTGTTCCTCCAGGCTATACGGTGGTTGTGTCCCCATACCCCGGTGAGAGCCCATGTCCCCATGCAACGCGGTGGCAGCCAGTGTCCCCATGCAGGTGGCGTGTGGCGTGGGGCGCGCGGAGGCTCCGGTGAGGCATGGGGCAGCGCTGCCCCAGGGCCTGGACTCCAGCCTGCAGCAGTGGGGGGTGGTGGCCCCGGGCCAGCGCCAGGCACTGGCCAAGCGGCTACAGGTGGCTGCCGAGGCCGCCATGGCCGCCCTCCTGGCCACCGAGGCCAAGTTGAGTCCCCAGCAGCGCGGTGGCACCCGCGCCCGCACCGACCTCCTGGGTGAGTGTTGCGGGGACAGCACTGGTCCCCAAGGCCACCCCACGATGGTGGCACTGACCTGGGGTGCTGAGTGCGGTGTCCCCATCCCTGTCCCCAGGGGTGGACTTTTTGCTGGCGTGCGTGGATGACGCTCTGGAGCTGGTGGCCTTGGCCACCAACAGCCAGCAGTGCCTGGAGACCTGCCTGCTGGCCGAGAACATGGGGCGTGCCGTGGGGGAGCCCCCCGGTGACCTGCCCCGGCTGCTGGCCGAGGCCATGCTGCACCGGGCACAGTGTCACCTGGTCGAGGGCAAGGACATTCTGCTCATCGGGGCTGGTGGCGTCAGCAAGAGCTTCGTCTGGGATGCAGCCCGTGACTACGGCCTGAGGGTGAGGAGACTGGTGGGCGCTGCCATCAGTAGGTTTCAGAGTGAACACTAGGTAGCAGTAGCCACGCCTCGGGTGGTCCCTCACTGTCCCAGTTGGTGGGCTGGGTGGCACAGCTGCAGCACCAGGTGTTGTGTGGCCCCGCTCTGCCATGGTGACACCTCTCTGGGGACGCAGATCCACCTGGTGGAGTCCGACCCGGAGCACTTTGCGGCGGGGCTGGTGCAGACCTTCCTGCCGTACGACAGCCGCGAGCACCGGCGGGACGAGGAGCACGCCGAGCGGGTGACAGAGCTGGTCCGCGCCCGGGGGCTGCGACCCCACGCCTGCCTCTCCTACTGGGACGACTGTGTGGTACTGGCGGCACTGGTGTGCCAGCGCATGGGGCTCCGCGGCTGCTCCCCCTCCGCCATCCGCGTGGCCAAGCAGAAGAGCCGGACCCACCAACACCTTCAGCGGTGCTGCCACGGCCGCCCACCACCCGCTGCCTTCGCCGTGCCGTGCCGCCGGCTGCAGAGCCACGGGGACGTGGAACGGGCGGCCGGCTCCGTCCCCTTCCCCGCCGTGGCCAAACTGGAGTTCGGGGCGGGCGGCGTGGGGGTGCGCTTGGTAGAAAACACCGGGCAGTGCCACCAACACGCCGCCCGGCTTTGGCGTGACCTCCGGGACGACGCCGACCACCCGGGGATCGGCTTGGGCTGGGGGAACGCCATGTTGCTGATGGAGTACGTGCCGGGCACCGAGCACGACGTCGACCTGGTGGTGTTCGAGGGGCGGCTGTTGGGCGCTTGGGTGTCTGATAACGGCCCCACGCGCCTGCCCGCCTTCCTGGAGACCGCTGCCTGCCTGCCCTCCTGCCTGCCCGCCGACCGGCAGGCGCAGCTGGTGCGGGCGGCCCTGCAGTGCTGCCTGGCCTGCGGGCTGCGCGACGGCGTCTTCAACGTGGAGCTCAAACTGGGTCCCGCCGGCCCCCGCTTGCTGGAGATCAACCCCCGCATGGGCGGCTTCTACCTCCGCGACTGGATCCGGGAGGTCTACGGTCCCGATTTGCTGCTGGCGGCCGTGCTGGTGGCGCTGGGGACGCCGCCGGTGCTGCCCGCTCGCCCCGCGCCCCGCGGGCACTTGGCCGGGGTGATGTGCCTGGGCTCGGAGCACGGGTGGACGCTGGGGGGCGGCGGGGGGCTGGCGGCGCTGCAGGCGCTGCAAAGCCGGGGGCTCGTCCGGCTCAACCGGCTGTTCGAGGAGACGGCGGGGGACGGCGAGTACGAGGAGCCGTGTCTGAGCGTTGCCTGCAGCGGGGAGACGCGGGCAGAGGCTTGTCTGCGCCTGCTGGGGCTGTGCCAGGCGCTGGGCATCGACTCCCCCCGCTACCCCGTCGAGCATTTCTTGTCCCATTTTAAATAGCCACGGGCAGGCAGCGGGGCCGGCGGGGGAGCGGGGGGCACAGGGACAGACCCTCTGCCCTGGCACCCCCTCCCGCAGCCCCGCCGCCCCGCTCCCTGGCATCCCCCTGGCACCCCATCTTCTGCCATCCCCTGACACCCCGCTCCCTGGCATCCCCCTGGCACCCCTGGCATCCCCCTGGCACCCCATCTTCTGCCATCCCCTGACACCCCGCTCCCTGGCATCCCCCTGGCAGCCCATCTTCTGCCATCCCCTGATACCCCGCTCCCTGGCATCCCCCTGGCACCCCTGGCATCCCCCTGGCATCCTGTCCCATGATATCCCCCTGCTCCCCCTGGACCCCAATTCCCAGCCTTGACACTCCACTCCCCAGCATCCCACTCCCCCATCTTGGCATCCCATTCTCTGACATCCCCCCTACTCCTCTGGCACCCTATGTCCTTGTTCTGACACCCCATCCTCTGGTACCCCCCACGCCATCCTGACACCCCATCCCCTGACACCCCATCCCCCGGCGTCTCCCCATCCCCTGGCACCTCATTTCTCTGTTCACCAACATCTCCCCGGCTCCCTTGACATCCCCCCCCACTCCTTCCTTGTCCTTCCCCATCCCCCTGCACCCCCATCCCTGGGCTCCCTGTCCCCCCCCCGCCCTGGCACCCCCAAACCTTGCTTCCGGTGTCCCTTTGTCCCCTGAACTGGGGGGTTTGGTGGCCCTCCCATGCCAGGGGACACACAGGGGGACACCAACCCCCGATAGGGGGTAGGCAGGGTCCCCCCTTAACGAACCTTTGCTAATGGGGGGAGGGCAGCCCCCCAGAGGCCCCCAGGCCACCCCACCAGAGCAGCAGGTGCAGCCTGGTGATGAGGAGACCCTACAATAACAAACCTGCCTGGGGACACCCTGCAGTAATAGACCTACGTGGGGAGACCCTACAATAACAAACCAGCACAAGGGAGACCCCACAGTAACAGACTGAAGTGGGGAGACCCAGCAATAACACACCTTGAAGGGGAGACCCCACAATAACAAACCAGCACGGGGACACCCCGCAATAACAGACCTGTGCAGGAAAACCCTACAATAACAGACCTGCACAGGAAGACCCTACAATAACAAAGGAACACCCGGGGACTCCCCGTGGTAGCAGAGCAGCTGGGAACACCCTCCAGGAAGAGCCTTGTATGGGGAGCCCTTGTGATAAAGGGCTGTCACTAGAGAGACCCTACAACAACATTAGTGACCCTACAATAACACCAGTGACTCTACAATAACACACAGCCCCTGTAGTGCCCAAGACCCTACAACACTAGTGACCCTACAATAACACCAATGACCCTACAATAACAGTCCCTGTAGTGCCCACGACCCTACAATAACACCAGTGACCCTACAATAGCACGCAGCCCCTGCAGTGCCTCTGACCCTACAATAACACCAGTGACCCTACAACAACACACAGTCCCTGTAGTGCCCACGACCCTACAAAAACGTCAGTGGCTCTACAATAACACACAGCCCTTGTAGTACCTGCGACCCTACAATGACACCAGTGACCCTCCAGCAACACGCAGCCGTGTCAGCTCCGCGGTACCACTAGTGTTCCCCCCAAAAAACGCGCGTGGACCCCGAGCGACCCCGAGGACTCTCCGTCTCTTCCACGGGCGCTCCCTCCCCCTTCAGCTGTCGTCACGGCGGCGCCGATGATGTCACAGTGACGCAAGGGGGTGTGGCCGGGCGGGGGGTCCTCAGTAAAGGCTGTGAGCGGCCACCCCGGCTCTGTCGTTGTCCCTACGCGCCCCCCCGAGATCCCCCCCGTTCCTCGGGATCACCCCGTTCCCCGCGGGACTTCACCTCCCGGCGTGCTCCGCGCCGGGGATCCCGGGGTACCCCTGGTGACGTAGGGGAGGGGCGGGGCTGGAGGGGCGGGACCGGGGGCGGGGCCAGCGGGGCGGGTCCCGCCGGGGTCCCGGTGCGGTGCCGTCATGGCGGGGGTGTTCGATATCGACCTGGAGACCGAGGAGGGCAGCGACGGGGACGAGCCCGAGCTGGGCGCCGTGAGCCGCCACCGGGGCACCGGGACCGGCTGGGGACGGGGAGCGGCTGGGGTCGGGGGGGGACACCGGAGCTGGCGGAGCGTGGAGCGGGGATGGGGACGGGGCGAGCGGGATAGGGACGAGGACACCGGGAGCGGCTGGGAACGGGGATCGGTACGGGGACGCTGATGGGGGGTGAGCGGCGCCGTGACCTGGTGGGGACAGGGGGATCGAGGGCAGCGGGGGGATGCAGGACAGACAGGGGACAGGCGGGGGACAGGGGACAGGCAGTGATCCCGGCGCAGCTCCGCCGGTACGGGAGGGCAGAGGGAGGTTCCCGCTGGGCAGGGCCCGATCTCAGCCCAAAAACATCCGGCTGGGCCGGTGCGTGGCACCTCGCCCCGCTCTGCCTGCTGCGGGCGTCCTGCCTGCCTGCTGACTGTCCTGCGTCCCCTGCCTGCCCACTGTCCCCTCTCTGCCCTGAATCCTCTGCCTGCCTGCTGTGTCCCGTGCCTGCCATGTGTCCACTGCCTGCTGTGGGTCCCCTGCCTGCCCTGAGTCCCCTGCCTGCCTGTCCTGGGTCCCCAGTTTGCCATGTGTCCCCTGTCTGCCCTGGGTCCCCTCCTCCCTATAACCCCCTGCCTGCCACTGACCGTGGGTTCCCTCCTGCAGGAGATGGAGCTGGAGCCCCGGGGGAACGGCCTGGAGTAAGTGAGGGACAGGCAGGGGACAGGCAGAGGACAGGCAAGGGGGTCTGTCCCCACTCACCCCCTCTCCCTCCAGGCCCGTGGGGCACTACGAGGAGATTGAGATCTCGGAGAGCAGCGTCAACAACGGCCCTGAGCACATCGGTCCCCACTGCTTTGAGCTGCTCCGCGTCCTGGGCAAGGGTGGCTACGGCAAGGTGGGGGGGGCACAGCAGATCGGGGCGTGGCTTTTGGGGGTGCTCGGGGGGGACCCAGCGTTGCCTGATGTCACCGGCCACATCAACTCCATCCTTCTAGGTATTCCAGGTCCGCAAAGTCCAAGGCACCAACACAGGGAAGATCTTTGCCATGAAGGTCCTGAAGAAGGTAGTGCCACCCTGGGCCCCCCCAAGACCCCCCCAGTGAGCCCCCCGCTCACTGCATGTCCCCTCCAGGCAAAAATCGCCTGCAACGCCAAGGACACGGCACACACCCGGGCCGAGAGGAACATCTTGGAGGCCGTCAAGCATCCCTTCATCGTGGACCTCATCTATGCCTTCCAGACGGGTGGCAAGCTCTACCTCATCCTGGAGTGCCTCAGCGGTCCGGGAGGGTCTGGGTGGGGACACAGCGGGGACAGGGATAGCTCGGGGGGTCCCACTTGGGGTTGTCACCTTGCAGGTGGAGAGCTCTTCATGCAGCTGGAGCGGGAGGGCATCTTCCTGGAGGACACTGCCTGGTAGGGAAGGGATGAGGGGGCTGGGGAGGGGGGTTGTGGAGGGGGCAGGACCCCAATGCTGCTCACAGCTGCCCCCCTGCTCCCCAGTTTCTACCTGAGCGAGATCACGCTGGCACTGGGCCACCTGCACTCCCATGGCATCATCTACCGCGACCTCAAGCCAGAGAACATCATGCTCAACAGCCAAGGTGGGCTGGGGGCTTTTGGCGTGGTGGTGGGGGGTCCCCAAGGGTGACACTCACCCCATCCTCCTCCTTCTGTAGGTCACATCAAGCTGACCGACTTCGGGCTGTGCAAGGAGTCAATCCATGACGGGGCTGTCACCCACACCTTCTGCGGCACCATCGAGTACATGTGAGCTGGGTTCGGCGTGGGGGGGAATATAGGGGACCCCCTCCCACTCAGGGACCCCCCCGTGTCCCCCCAGGGCCCCTGAGATCCTGGTACGCAGTGGGCACAACCGGGCGGTGGACTGGTGGAGCCTGGGCGCCCTGATGTACGACATGCTCACAGGATCGGCAAGTCCCACTCCTGCTCTTTCCTTCCCCGGGGAGGGGGTTTAATGTGACCGGGGGGGTCGTGGGTGTGTGTTTGGGAGGGTCCCCAGCAGGGTGATGCTGAGCCTTCCTCGCAGCCCCCATTCACTGCCGAGAACCGCAAGAAAACCATCGATAAGATTCTCAAGGGGAAGCTGGTGCTGCCGCCGTATCTGACGCCCGACGCGCGGGACCTGCTCAAAAAGGTGCTCCCCCCCGCCCCATTTTGTTTGCGTAGGTCCTACCATAACACCCCCATCCCCGTGCCCCACTCTATTCCCCTTTCTCTTCCAGTTCCTCAAGAGAAACCCTAACCAGCGGGTTGGGGGTGGCCCGGGCGATGCGGCCGATGTGCAGGTACAGGGGTGGGCACAGGGGGGGTGCCAGGCGGACCCTCCACCTCCCTGACGCCCCTACCTGCAGAAACAGCCCTTTTTCCGTCACATCAACTGGGAGGACCTGCTGGCCCGCAGGCTGGACCCCCCCTTCAAACCCTGCCTGGTAGGGATGGGGTGGGGGGGAGGACAGGCAGGGTGGGTGTTGGGGGCACCCATGGGAGCACCCATTGCCTCCCACCCCGCAGCAATCGGAGGAGGACGTCAGCCAGTTTGACACCCGCTTCACCCGCCAGACGCCTGTTGACAGCCCGGATGATGCTGCCATCAGCGAAAGTGCCAACCAGGCCTTCTTGGTACGGGGGGGACAGTGGGGACCTCTCCCTGGGTGGGGTTGGGGACCCAGCCCCCCCATGACCCCCCTCTCTGCCCGCAGGGCTTCACCTACGTGGCCCCCTCGGTGCTGGAGAGCATCAAGGAGGGGTTCTCCTTCCAGCCCAAGGTGCGCTCCCCCCGCCGCCTCAACAGCAGCCCCCGCACCCCCGTCAGGTACCTGCTCATCTGGGGGGCCACGAGGGGACTGGGGGGCTGCTTTGCAATGTGGGCATAGGGGTGGGGGGTGTTGGGCACAAGGGGACAGGGCTGATGGCACAGGGGTGCCCCCCTCACCCCCCTATGTGTTCCCACCCTAGCCCCGTGAAGTTCTCCCCCTTTGAGGCGTTCAAACCAGGGGAACCGATGGAGCTGGGGGGCAGCCTGCCCCCCCCCCAGCCCGAGGGCACGGCCCCGCTCCCCATCAAGACCCCCGTGGGTGCCAAGAAGCAGAAGGGGGGACGGGGACGGGTACCCAGGTAGGGGTTGGGGGCGGGGGGATGGGTGTGACCCGGGGAAGGACACCGGGTGCTGGTGGCGGAGTGGCCCGGTGACCCCCTCGTGGGGTTGGGGGGCGCACAGGTGGGCCCCCCTGCCCCCCGCTGCCAGGCAGGACTGGTTTTGGGGCTGCGGGGACACCCTGGTGTGGTGATAGGGGTGTGGCCCCCTGGGGTGTGGCCCTCGAGGGTGTGGCCCCCCCAAGGGTGTGGCCCCAGCTGCTGGGTGTGTGCCAATTAAAGGACTTGATGAGGCCACGGTGGTCCTGTGCTGGGGGAGGGGGGTCCTGGGGGGACACGGGGGTGGAGATTGGCTGCCCCACCGGGGGTGGGGGGGTCAGGCTCCACCCCCTCGCACTGTGCCCCACCCCTTCCCCAGGCTCCTCCCCTTCCCCACGCTCCACCTCTTTCTATTTGACCCACCTATTTTCTTTGGCCCCACCCACTTTCCCCCAAGCCACGCCCCCTTCACCCCCTAAAACTGCCAACCACAGATGGGCAGAGCTTTTTTTTTAATTGGTCAGTCTCAAGGCTCGTGCAGCCAATCAGGAGGCGGGCAGGGAGGGGTGTCACAGGGCAGTGATGTCACAGGGCAGTGATGTCACAAGGCAGTGATGTCACAGGGTGGTGATGTCACAAGGCAGTGATGTCACAGACAGTGATGTCACAGGGCGGTGACATGGGGCCGTGCGTCCCCCCACGCTGCCGTCCCCGAGAAGGCGTGGAGGTCACTGAGCAGAGCCTCGGCGCTGCCCCCCGCCACCTGCCCCCCACTTGGGGGGCTCCCCCCGACCTCAGGGGCGGCTTCAGCCTCTTCATCCTCCTGCTCTTCCTCCTGCTCATCCTCATCCTCCTCCTGCTTCTCCTCTTCCTCCCGCGGCCGCCGCTCCTGGCTCCAGGGCATCAGCTCTTCCTCCTCCTCCCTTGTGGCCACTGTCGCCAGCTCCCTGTCCCCAGCCTCCTCCGCGGTGTCACCTTGTCCCCGCAGCCGGTGCCACTGTCCCCGCAGCACTGCCAGCGCCCGGTGGCCCAGGGGCCGGGGGTGGTACCGTCCGGCCGAGAGCCGGCAGAGATGGTGCCAGGCTAGCGCCAAACCCACCACCAGGCACAGCAGGACCCCCAGCAGGGCCCCCACCGCCCGGTCGTTGCGCGTCCCCACCGGTTCCCCCGCTGCCACCAGCCCGGCCACTGCCAGCAGCACCGGTGCCAGCGCCGCCGCAGCCTGCGGGTGAGGGCAGCGGGGTCAGCGCCGCGTCCCTGGCACCCAGCCCGGCGCCTTCCCGCTCCCGGGGCCACCACCTCGTCCCGGAAAGTGCGGTATGGCCCCGGGGGCGAAGGGCATGTGGGGCCCTGGGCTGTGTCACCCGCGTCCCCTCCCCGCCAGCGGGTGCTGCAGCACCTGTGGGTGCTGGGGGAGAGGAGCTGGGTGCTGCCGCCCCCGCGCTGCCTGTGGGGCTGCCCCATAGCTGCTCTCTTCCTGCTCCCTTCCCACAGAGCTGCAGCCCCATAGCACCCACCATGGCTCCAGGCCCCCCCCAGCCTGCCTCCCAGCCCCACCACGCTGCCCTCACCCCTTCCAAAATCCCCCCCCACCAAGCCCTGTACCCACAGTCTCCAACCTGGACCCCTAGCACCCAACCTTCCCCCCAGCTCCCCCACCAGACTCGCCATGCTGCCCTTATCCCACCCAAAATCTCCCCCCACCAAGTCCTGCACTCAGTCTCCAACCTGGACCCCCCACCCCCAAACCTGCCCCCCAGACCCATCACATTGCCCTCACCCCCCCTCACATGCCCCCCTGGCCTCGCTGGGCTGCCTTTGTCCCCCCACCCCCAAAAACTTGTCCCTCACCCCCCACATGCATCACTGTGCTGCCCTTGTCCCTCCAACCCCTACCCCCCCCCCCAAAACCTGCCCCCCAGCTCCCGCACCTCCAGGCCCTGCTGCCCCCCACCCCAGCCCCGCTGTGGGAGGGCAATCTACCCCAGGGACCCCCCCCCCGCCACCTCAGGCCCTCAACCAGCAGACGCGGGGAGCCCAATTTGAATGAAGCACAGCCACCCCCCCGAAGATTCGGCAGGGGAAACTGAGGCCGGAGAAGGGCCTGCCTCCTCCAGCTCATTCTTATTTTAGACGCTGCCCCCCCACCCAGGTCCCAGACTCCCCCTGACCCACCCTGCCCGATTTTGGGGTGCTCGCCATCAGCGGGTGCTGCCGAAGCGGGTGCTGGTGCGGCGGGTGCCGGGGGGGCCCCTGCGACACTTCCTGCCCCCACGCAGCGGATGTATCAGTGCGGGGGGAGGCGAGGTGCTGCACCCCCCCGCCTACCGAGACAAACCCAGAAAACCCAGGGGGACTCCCAGCTGTGGGGACCCGTTGTGACCACCCCCAGCTGTCCCCTGCTCCCCATCACAGCCCTGGGGTCACTGGAGCACTCCCCCCATCCTGGGAGCACTGAGCCCCCCCAGTGAGCTGTTTAGGGGGGGCATCCCCTTGCAGACAATCTGCTTGTGCTGCGTCCCCCCGTTTCCTGCGCGAGGCGGGTGAGCTGGTACCCGTGACCGCTGCGCCTTCCTGTCCCCCCCGCAGCCGTCAGAGCTCCCTGGCCGCACAACAAGCCCCTCCAAACCAACAGCAACCCCACACAGAGCCCCCCCCCAGCATCTCTGCCCCAGCCCCTGGCCTCACACAGCACTTTTCTTATAAAGTCCTTTATTTGGAGTGAAAATATAAGTTTTTGACCCTGCACTGTAAGGTGGGAGGGGAGACAGGGAGAGGGAAGAAGCCCCCAAAATACAGGGGGGACAATATTCCACAGTTTGGGGATGGGGGGGGAGCAGATCATGCCCAGTCCCACAGGAAGGGGGGGAAGACGCCACCCCACCCGGGGTGGGGGACGGGGTGCAGGGGGTGGTGTTTGATCCCAGGAGCAGCCCCCAGCCTGAGGACATGGGGGGGAGCTGGGGGGAGAATGGTCCACGATTTGAGGAGGGGGGGAGATAATGGTCCATGATTTTGGGGGGGCAGCACCCAGTAAGGCAATGGGGGTGAGGGGGGGAGCTGCCAGAGGGGCGGCCAGCCCTCCAACGGGAGAAGGACCCGGCAGTGGGGTGGGGGGGGACAGACCCCAGTTGTGGGGGGACAGACCCCAGGGAGGAAGGGGAAGGCTCAGGGGACCCTGGGGTGCAGGCGTGGTCCCTGGCAGGTGGGGGCGTCCCTGGGGATGGGGGTCAGTGGTCCCTGGGTGGGGTCAGTGGTCCCTGGTGGGGGTCAGCGGTCCCCCGGGGGGGTCCCTAGACATGGCCGTTCTCGAGGCGGCTGAGCTGCTCCTCCAGGCGGGTGATGCGCTGTCCCTGCTCCGCCACCAGCGCCCGCAGAGCCGCCACCTCCTGCAGCACCTCCGCCAGCCGCCCGCCCCCCTGCGCACCTGCGTTAGCCACACCCACCGCCACACCCACCGCCACACCCACCCCCACCCCAGGCTGGCCCCACCTAATGCCAACAGCCCCACCCACAGCCCTGCCCCCGCCCACACTGACCACACCCACCGTTCCACCCTGGCTCCACCCACATCACAGACCCCACCCCTGCTTAGACTCACCCACTGCCCCACCCACAGAGACCCCGCCCACCACCCTGCCATAACCACACCCATTACCAATTGCCCCGCCCACCTTCCCAGCTTGGCCCCACCCACTCCAAGGAGCCCACCCATTGCCCCACCCTATAGACCCCACCCACTGAGACCCCACCCACCCACAGACCTTACCCATCTAAAGACCCCACCCAGAGAAACCACCCACTGAGACCCCACCCCACACATACCATGGGCGCAGAGGGGCCGGTGCCCAGGGCCGCGGGGGCGCTGAGGCGGGTGGGCGCGGGCGCGGCGGGGGGCGCGGCGGGCGGTGCGGCGGGGCTGGCAGCGGCGGGGGGGCCGCTGTCGTGCAGCAGCGAGCGGCGGTTCACCTTGAGGTCCCTCTGCTTGCTGGGGACATAGGCCTGGCGCAGGGACACCAGCACCGGCCCCGCCGTCTGTCCCGCCACCCACTCCTCCGCCTCCATCGCCGCCTCGGGGCCCGCTGTGTCGGGGTACAGGTCATCCTGGAAAAGGTCCGACTGCACCCCCCCCCCCAAAAAAGAATGTCAGAGGGGCTGGTGGGACCCACCTGGGGATCCTCACAGGGACGCCCACCCAGCCCCCATATCCCATCCAGGGACCCCCACCCAGCTCCCTGTCTTGCTCTGGGACCCTTATCAGGACACTTGGGGACGACCCCCTACCTAGCCTGATTAGGACCAAGCACCCAGCACCCAGAGACCCCCACTCAGCCCCCACGTCCCACCCAGGTACCCCTATGAATACACTTGAGGACCTCCCCACCCAACCTGATTAGGAACCTCCACCCAGAGACCCTCACATCCTACCCAGGGACCCTACTCAACCCCCATGGGGGCCCCATCAACCTGATTGGGGACCCACCCCCCAGCCACCTCCCCCTGACCAGGGACCCCCACCCTGCTGTCGTGTCCCAAGGAGTGGGGGGTGTCCCAGTCCCCACACGCCCCAGTCCCCACTGACCTTCCTTGGCACCGTCATGATGATGGGCTCACACTTGCGCTCGTGCAGCTTGTAGAACCTGCCAGGGGGCGCACAAAGGGGGTCATGGGGAGGTCAGCGGGAATGGGGGCACCCCGCTTGTCCCCCACCATGTCCCCATGCCCACCTGGCGATCTCGCACTTGCTGACGTCCAGCCCACGCTTGGGCATCCAGCCCATGCCCCGCTGGGGCTCCTTGCTGGTGAAGGTGTTGAGAAAGTGGATGTAGGGGGGCTCCTCCGTGATCTCAAAGTACCGGATGCTTGAGTCACCCTGGGGACATGGCATTGGAGGGGTTCACAGGCTGGGAGGGGGGCACAGGTGAGGGGGGGGTCACTGTGAGGCCGTACCTTGCCGCAAACGTAGACAACGTTGGTGTCGGGGTCGTAGAAGGGCAGTAAAGCCCCATTGCTGGAGTCCAGCTCCTGCAGCCCCATGGGCTCCTCCAGGTTCTCCTGTGGGGCAGGGTGTCAGTGCCGAGGGACAACGTCCCCATGGGACCTCCCGACATTGCCCCACGGACCCTGCGGGGTGCTCCTCACCGTGTCCCACAACGCCAGCTGCCGCTCGCTCATGCGGCTGAAGCCGGTGGTGAAGATCTTGCCGTCGGCCAAGAAGATGGCGCGCATGGGCCGTGCCCCCTCATGCGCCCGTTCCTTCTCCTGGGGAGGGGACACAGGGGTCGGTGACAGCATCCTGGCACCCCAGGGAGGAGCAGGGGACAAGGGCACCCAAGGGACAGCAGGGAGCAACAGGGGACAAGAGCAGGGCTGGGGGCGGTTCTCCCCCTGAGGACCAGGGCAGGATGGCGCCTTGGGGACACAGGCACGGTGACAGGTCCCCTGGGGACTCACGGCCACCACGGTGCCACGGCGGGGGTCGATGACGCGGACGCTCTTGTCCTTGCAGGCGGTGCAGAAGCGGGAGCCGTCGCGGCTCCAGCTGACGCTGTAGATGAGGTCGGGGTGCAGCCCCTCCAGCCGGTACAGCTCCTCCGCCGTCCCCACATTCCAGATCAGCACCACGTTGTCACAGCCTGGGTGACAACACGGGAAGGGTCACCTCGGCCATATACCCCCTACAGAACACCCCCCGGCCCTGCAGTCCCCCCCATACCTGCGCTGAGCAGGACGTTGCGGGCGGTGGGGTGCCAGGTGACAATGCCCACGCGCTTCGAGTGTCCCTCCAGCACCACCACGGGCTCCGTCAGCGGCTGGCTCAGCCCATTCTCGGGGATCTGCCACACCTGCCAGGACACAGGGGACAGTAGGGACAGCGGAGGGACACCTGCCAACGCCCCCAAACCCCCGCCGTCCCCTCACCATGACAGTGCAGTCCTCCGAGCCGCTGGCGATGACATAGTCGTTGTGGGGACACCAGTCGATGTCGAGGACGGGACCCGTGTGCCCGCACACCGTGGGGTACGACTTGTCGATGCGTCCGGTCTGGGGACAAAGGGACAAAGTTGAGGTGGGGGGTCACCCACCAGAAAGGTCCCCAAGTCGGCACCCCCCCGGTGTCACCTTGTGCAGGGGGAGGACAAGGAAGGCACCGCCGCCGCTGGCCTCCACGATGATGGCGACGAAGGAGGGGTTGACGGCGCAGAAGGTGCTGTCCCAGGTGACACGGGACACGCGGATGTCATCGTAGCACTGTTCCGTCTTCACCGGCTGCCCGAAAACGTGACGGAACTTGCTCTGCCGCACCACCTTCCGAAACGACATGGCTGGGGGACACCCCCCTGCGGGGTCAGCGCCGCGGGAGCCCAGCCAGGGACAGGGGAGGTGGCACTTGGGTGGCCAGCCCTAAGGAGTGGGGGTGTCCCCCGCTAGGGGTCATGGGATGTCAGGGGGGGTTGTCCCTGTCCCCCGCCCTGGGTAAAGGGCGGCTCGGCCCCTCCCGGGAGCGGGAAGTCGGAATGCCCTGTGCCTGCCGGGCAAACAAACCCCGCCCTGCCCCGCCCCAGTGTGGGGGGGACAGGGGACATCCCTCCCGGGATGGGGACAGGGGTGGCCCCTCCAGAGATGGGGACAAGGACAAGGGTGTTGCCATGGGTTGAGGGATGGGGATTAGAAAGGAGGACAGGGACAGCGCTGGTGGGTCAGGGGACAAAGACAGGGATGGGGACAGGGATGGTCCTGCCGGGTAAGGGGACAGGGATGGTCCCGCTGGGTGAAGGGACAGAGATGGGGACAGTGATAGTCCTGCTGGGTAAGGGGACAGGGATGGGGACAAGGATGGCCCTGCTGGGTAAGGGGACAGGGATGGGGACAGAAAGGAGGAACAGGAACGGCCCCATCAGGTTAGGGGACCAGGAGGACAGGGGTGGGTACAAGGACGGGGCAGGGATGGCCCCACTGGGTAAAGGGACAGGGATGGGGACAGAAAGGACAGAGATACGGACGGGCTCACTGGGTAAGGGGACAGGGGTGGGGACAGGGAGGGATGACGCCCAGGAGAGGCGGATGGGGGGGACCCCGGGGGTCAGGGCTGGGGACGATGATGGGGATGGGGCCGGGTCGGTCCCCAAAGGCCGAGCCCCGGGGTCGCCCCATCCCCGCGGTGGGACAGCGGTCCCGTCCCCGCACTCACCGGCGGGCGGGCGGGGCCGGGCCGGTGGGAGCGGGCGGCGGCGCGCGGGCCCGGTGCGGCGGGAGGGGGCGGGGGCAGGAAGTGACCGGAGCCCCGCCCCGCCCCGCGCGTGCGCACCGGCACCGGGAGGGGAGGGGTGAGGGGGGAGCCGGTACGGGGGCGGGGGGAACCGTGGGGATCCGCGATCGGGGGACAGCGGGACCCGGCACGGCACTGGGGACAGCGGGGTCACCCCGTGGGACACGGTTACCCGGTGGGATAATGTCACCACGTGGGACAGGGTCACCCTGTGGGATAATGTCACGCTGTGGGACACGGTCGCCCCGTGGGCACGGTCCCCTGGGACACGGTCACCCCGTGGGATAATGTCACCACGTGGGACAGGGTCACCCTGTGGGACACGGTCCCAGTGGAACACGGTCACTCCGTGGGCAGGGTCACCCTGTGGGACACAGTCCCCATGGGCAGAGCCACCCCCTGGGGCACAGTCACCCCCTGGGGCAGGGCCAGCCCCCCACGTGGTGCCCGGGCACAGGTCCCCCATGAGGAACAGTGCCACGCTGTCCCCCATGTCCCCACAGGTGGCTGTGCCCCACCGAGGCCACACCTGCGTGTGTGGATGGTGGGCTCAGCCCACACGTGGGGCCACAGTGGGGATGTCCCCAGCTGGGGGCACAGCGGGGACATGGGGGACATGGCCCCATGCCACCCCACAGCCGTGCTGGGTGGGGAAAGGAGGGACAGCTCATGGAGATGTTGGTGGGGACCCCATGGGTGCTGGTGGGCGGGTGAGGGTGGTGGGTGGCACAGGGGTGATGGCAGTGGTGGGTGGCACAGAGGTGATGGCAGCGGGTGGCACAGGGGTCAGGGTGGCAAGTGACACAGGAGTGATGGCAGCGGGTGGCACAGAGCTGATGGCAGTGGATGCCTCAGTGGTGACAGTGGCAGGTGACCCGGGGGTGACAGCGGCAGGTGACACGCAGGCAAGGATAGCCCGTGGCATGCGGGCCAGGTGGTGGCTGGCGCGGGTTCCCAGCAGCAGGTAGAGCCAGGGGTTGACGCAGCTGCTGAGGTTGATGGCCAGTCCCAGCAGGTACAGGAGGTGACCGAAGCGGTCGGGGGCCACCAGCTGCAGCAGCTGGGTGACCTGGAAGGGCAGATGCAGCAGCACGTAGGCGCTCAGCGTGGCTGCCACGATCCGCTGGAAACGAGCCAGCGGGCGGCCGCGCCGCCACCATGCCACCACCAAGGCGATCCCGTGACACGCCACCACCACGCCGAACGGCACCAGTCCCTCCACTATCACCTCCAGCCACCGCAGGGGCTTCTCCCAGCTCCCCCTCTCGCTGCGGCAAACGGCCCAGCCGGGCCACAGCTCCACGGCCGACGACAAGGCCGTGTCCGGCACGCTGCACCCCGCCGCCACCACCCACGCACCCACGCACAGCGTCACCGGTAACCGCGCTGGCCGCCGGCACCGGTACCAGAGCGGGGCGGCCACCAGTAAGCACCGGTCCAGGCTGATGGCCGCCAGCAAGAAGAGCCCGCTGTAGTAGCCCAAAGCATAAAGAAACTGGTGGAGGCGGCACAGGGGTGTCCCCAACGTCCACTGGTCATCCTGGGCCACCGACCAGATCTGCAGGATCGAGTTGGTGAGGAAGAGGAAGTCGGAGGCGGCCAGGCTGAAGATGAAGGTGGCCAAGCCCCGGCAGCGCAGCCGCCAGCCCGTCAGCCAGAGGGTGAAGGCGTTGGCCGGCAGCCCCAGCACCACGCAGACCACCAGCAGCTGCCCGTCCCATGGCAGGGGACCAGGGGGCGGTGGGGACGGCGGGGGGGACAGGGTGACATTCGGCAGCTCCATCACCCCGGCTCCTGTGGGCAGCACAGGCAGCTCAGGGCTGCGGGAAAGAGTGTTACCCTCCTCGTGTCACCCCCTCCCGTGTCACCCCCTCCCATGTCACCCCGTCCCATGTCACCCCCTCCCATGTCACCCTGTCCCTTGCCACCCCCTCCCGTGTCACCCCCTCCCATGCCACCCCATTCCATGCCACCCCATCCATGCTGTGACCCCCCTGATCCTCCTGACCTGACTTTCTCCTGCCCTGCCTTCACTTTTGGGGTTCCCCCCACTATGGTATCCCTGTCCCCCATTAGCTGTGTCACCCCGTCCCTACTGTGTCCATCGTGCCCCCAGGGACACCCCACCAGCCCTGCCCCGGGGGGTAAATAGAGTAGGACCTACTTGAATGGTGGGGAGCACTCGGTTGGAGGCGGCGGGCGGGTGGGACCTGGCTGTGGGGCGCCCTATATGTGGGAGGAGGGGGGAGGTGCTGCGGATTTGAAGCTCCACCCACTATCTCCCCCCCCCTTCCCCTGGTAGTGAACCCCAAATCTCTCACCCCCCAGCACTGACTCTGTCCCTGTGGGGAGCTCTGGGGCAGCACCTTGGGGTGGCCCCAGCTGTGCCTCAGTTTCCCCCCCTGGTACAGGGCGGGTGCAGGGGGGCCGCTGCCCATTGTCAGGCAGCGCAGAGCGGAAGGGGCCCCACTGTCACTGCCCAGGGACGGTGACACGGGGCAGGGGGGCAGCCATGGAGAAGCCTGCCCCCCACCCATTTCTGACCCCCCCCGGGGCATTGGTTTGGGGGTCCCAGGGCAGCAGGGAGCCCCCTGGGTGGGGACATGGGGACATTGGTGCTGGGACAGCGAGTGTGAGCAGGGGCCAGAGTGTCCCCACGATGCCATCTCCTGCCATGCACTGACTTCCTGCTGTCACCCGCCCGCAGCTGTTGTGTCCGGTGATGGTATCGTGGGGACACAGGGGACACGGGGGGGCCCTGCGCCCGCCACGGCACCCACGTCTGTCACATTCCCGCAGGGGGGACAGGTCACCAGGCTGGGGATGGGGGTCTGGGCTGGGGACACAGGTGGTGGCCACGGGGTGAGAGCGCTGGGGACATGGGCTGGTGCTGGGAACACGCTGGTGTCCACAGGGTGAGTGTTGGGGACATGGGTTGGTGCTGGGGACACCGGTGGTGGCCATGGAGTCCGTACTGGGGACATGGTTTCGTGCTGGGGACACGCTGGTGGCTGTGGGGTGGCAGTGCTGGGGACATGGGCCAGTGCCAGTGCAGGGACACAGAGGGTGGCCCTGGGACGCTCCCTGGGGACCTATCCGGTGGCTGGTGGCCAGTGGCCGGTGGCTCTACCCGGGCGTGAGGCCACGGAGGGTGACAGTGGCCATGGGGGGTGACAGTGGCTGGTGGCCGGTGGCCATTTCCTGCCACTAATCAGCACTAATTGGCTTTGCCCAGGAGCCCGCGGGGGGGCCGGGGGGTAAGAGGATTTCCCTGTCACCTCCTTCGGGCTCGGACGCCGCGGGGTCCCGCTCCCTGCCCACCCATGCCACGCTCCCGCGGGGACAAGGGGACCCCCAAAGACACAGAGACCCCCAGCAAGGGGAAAGGTGGGGGGGAGGTGGGTGAGAAAACCCCCAAACCCCCCGAAACAGGCAGCCCCCCCCCGGCTGGCAGCAAGAGCCCCGGCTCCGAGTCCCGGCACGGTGGCCAGAAGAGTGGCAAGAAGGGACACGGGGACCCCCACGCCGCTGCCACCAAGACCTACTCGCCCTTCCTCAACACTGTCTTCGGCAAGGTGGGGACAGCTGGGTGGGGATGATGGGGATGGGGGGGACATGGGGACAAAGTCGGGGATGGTTGGGGAATGCAGGGGACATGGGGGTTCTGGGGATGGGGATGGGGACAGTCCAGGACCCAGCGGATGGAAGGGACATGGGGACAAAGTCGGGGGTGCTCTACGACCCTGAGGATGGAGGGGACACAGGGGCACTGGGGATGGGGACAGGGACACTCTGGGATCCTGAGGATGGAGGGAACATAGGGACAAAGTTGGGGGTGCTCTGGGATCCTGGGGATGGAGGGGACATGGGGACAGAGTTGGGGGTGCTCTGGGATCCTGGGGATGGAGGGGACATGGGGGCACTGGGGATGGGGACAGTCCGGAACCCTACAGATGGAGGGAACACGGGGACAGTCTGGAACGCTACAGATGGAGGGAACACGGGGACAAAGTTGGGGATGGTCGGGAGTCTGGGGGTGGAGGGGACATGGGGGCATTGGCGATGATGTCGGGGACCTCGCCAGGGCCCTGGGGATGGAGGGGACACCCATGGGGACACGCTGGCTGTCCTCTGCAAGGGGACACATGGTGCCTCCCCATGGGGCACCCTGGGCAGCACCCATGGGTGCCGGGCAAACCCTGGGGGTCCTGGGCAGCCCTGGGGGTGGTGGCGGAGGGGACACAGGGGACAGGGGTGCGGCAGGGGGCAGGGAAGGGCTTTGCCTCCAATCCCTCTAATCCCTCCCGCCGGAGTTAATTTTGGCCCCCGCTTAACGAAGGTGACACTGCGGGTTGTGGGGGGGTTGGGGTTGAGCTGGGTCTGATTCTGTCCCCACCCCGTGTGTGCCTGTCCCAGGAGCGGGAGCTGTCACCAGAGGAGCTGGACGGTGAGCAGGGGAGGGGACAGTGGGACATGGGGGGCTGGCGTGGGCTGGGGGCATGGGGGGAGCTGACATGGGGACAGTGCCATGGGGACATATTGTCATGGAGGGATGTGACACGGGGACAGTGCCACGGGGACACATGTTGTTGGACAGATCCACCATGGGGTGCAGTGTCATGGGGTGCAGTGCCATGGGGACACATGCCAGGGAGGGAAGTGACATGGGGACAGTGCCATGGGGACATATTGTCATGGAGGCATCTGACATGAGGACAGTGTCATGGGAACACGTACCATGGAGGGATGTGACATGGTGACAGTGCCATGGGGACACGTTGTTGGACAGATCTACCATGCAGTGCAGTGTTGTGGGGACACATACCAGGGGGGGAAGTGACATGGGGAAAGGGCCATGGGGACATGTGCCATGAAGGGATGTGACATGAGGACAGTGCCATGGGGGCATATTGTCATGGAGGGATCTGCTATGGGACATGGTGCCATGGGGGTATGTGCCATGGAGGGATCTGCCATGGGGTGCAATGCTGTGGGGACACATGCCATGGGGACAGTGCCATGCGGCACAGTACCATGGGGACCGCTCTCATGGTGGGACATCCAGGGAGGAACCTGCCCTGGGCTGATGCGGTGCCGGGGTGACCCCCACACCTGACGGTGTCCCCACGTGTCCCCAGAGCTGCTGGACGCCTTCAAGGAGTTTGACACAGACCAGGACGGGTACATCAGCTACAAGGACCTGGGCGCCTGCATGCGCACCCTGGGCTACATGCCCACCGAGATGGAGCTCATCGAGATCTCCCAGCACATCAAGATGAGGAGTGAGTGGCTGCCATGGGGACAGAGAGAGGACCGGGGGGACAGGGGACGGGGCGTGGGGTGCTGAGGGTGTCCCTGTCCTGTGCGCAGTGGGTGGCCGCGTGGACTTCGAGGACTTTGTGCAGATGATGGGGCCGAAGCTGCGGGAGGAGACGGCTCACATGGTGGGCGTGAGGGAGCTCAAGATCGCCTTCCGGGAGGTACGGCCACCGCCGCAGGGACCATGGCCACGGGAGGGACCGTGGGCATGAGCGGGACCATGGGGGTGGAGGGGACAGCGGCCCTGGAGAGACCATGGTGGGGACAATGACCATGGGGGTGACCACAGGTATGGGAGGATAGTGACCACAGGGAGACCATGGGGTGACCATGACCACAGGGCAATGGTGATCAAGGGGGTGACCACAAACATGGAGGGGACAATAACCACAGGAAGACCATGGGGTGGCCATGTCCACGGAGAGGTGGTGACCGTGAAGGTGACCATGGGCATAGAGGGGACAGTGACCATGGGAAGACCATGGGGTGACTGTGACCACAGGCAAATGGTGACCATGGTGGTGACCACAGGCTTGGAGGTGACAGTGACTATGGGAAGACCATGGGGCTGACCACAGGCATAGAGGGGACAGTGACCATGAGAAGACCATGGGGCTGACCACAGGTGTGGAGATGGTGACCACAAGGAGATCAGGGGGGTGACTGTGACCACAGGGGAACAATGACAACGGGGGTGACCACAGGCATGGAGGGGATGGTGACTACAGGAAGACCAGAGGATGACAGTGACTGTGGGGAACAGTCACCATGGGGGTGACCATGGTTGTGGAGGGGCTGGTGGCCACAAGAAGACCATGGGGTGGCCATGGCGGGAGGGGAGGGTGACCCTCCACCCATGGGCGCCGCAGTTCGACATGAACGGGGATGGGGAGATCAGCGGGGCCGAGATGCGGGCGGCCGTGGCGGCGCTGCTGGGGGAACAGCTCAAGGCGCAGGAGGTGGACGAGATCCTGCAGGACGTGGACCTCAACGGGGACGGGCACGTGGACTTCGATGGTGAGGGGCCCCCCACAGTTCCCTGCAGCCCCCCCTGCCCTCCCATAGGGGCTGCGAGGGGGACTCAGCACCGGGTGCCCTCACACCCCCATCCCTCCTTCCGCAGAGTTTGTTATGATGCTGTCATCCCGGTAACGAAGCTTTGGGGCAGGAGGAGGGGACCCCCCACCCCGTTCTTGTCAGGAGGAGGGGACCCCCCCGCCACCTCATCCTTGTCAGCAGGAGGGAACCCCTCCACACACCCCATCTTTGTCAAGCGCTCCCTGCTCACACAACCAACCCAACTTCTCTGCCACCATTAGGGTTCAGAGTGAACAACCAGAGCTGTGCCCGTGTCTGGGAGCTGGGCAGACACGAGACCCCCCCACCCCAACAGCCCCCGGGGGTGGCGGCAGCGCAGGGGGGGCGCTGGGGGAGCCAATAAACCCCCTTGATCAGAGCCGGAGGTGTCTGTTGGTTGTTGGGGGGGACGCAGGGTGGGACGTGGGGTGGCACCGTTCCCAGCCCTGACACCCCGAGTCACCTCTGCCCAGGGGTGAGCACGGGGGGGACACAGGGGAGGTCCCAACTGGAGACACCCCCCCACAAAAGGGGGTCCCTGGGCACCCCCAAAAAGCCACATTCAAGCAGGGAGTTTTGGCTCCACTGGGGCTTGAACCCAGGACCTTCTGCGTGTAAAGCAGACGTGATCACCCCTACACCATGGAGCCGGCCGGGGGGATCCCCCAGCCCCCCCATTCCGGTAGGGGACCTGGGGAGACACTGAGGACACCCCCCAAAAATCCCCACCATTGGGGGGTCCCAAGGGAAAGTGTGTTGGGTTCTTAATGGGGGGGGCAAATGTTGGGGGTTCGAGTCCACCAGCCTTTGCTGGGGAGGGGGGGACACACACAGGGACCCCCAGGACAGACCCCCCTGGGCCAGCACGGGGGGACTGGGGGACAAACACCCCAGGGGCTGTGGGGTCACCCTGTGGACAAGCATCCCCCCCATGGGTTTGACCCCCACGGTTCCCTTTTTTGGGGGGGAAGTGGCAACAGCCCCAGGGAACCCCCAGGGCGGGGTGGCACTTGCAGGGTATGGACAGGGGGTGCTTGGGGGTGGAGCCATGTCCCCAGGGTGGGGGGCAAGGTGGCACCTGGGGACTTGCAGCGATACGGGGGACAAGGACACTGGGCCCCCACAATAGCATTGGGGGGGACACATTTTGGGGGGTCCCATGATGGCAGCACACCTATGAGGAGGAAGAGGAGGAGGATGAAGGTTGGGGAGTATGTGCCCCCCCAGGCCCCTCCAGAGCTGCCTGAGTAGCTCAGCCAGCAGAGCATCAGGCTTTTAATCTGAGGGTCCATGGTTCAAGTCCCTGTTTGGGTGGGGCTCCCAGCACATTTTGGGGGTGCAGGGGGGTGCTCTCAGCTCCCCCTACATTTTTGGAGGTGCAGAGGGGCCCTCAGCTCCTCCCACTGTCCTGGTAACATGGGCCCCCCCCAATCAGCACCCACCCCCCCCAAGAGAACAGGCACAGCCAGGCTGGGGCATTCACAGATTTTAATTTAGTTGTTTTCCTGGAGGGAGGGGGAAAAAAACAAATAAAAAGAAAAAAAAAAATAAAAACAAAACAAAAAAAGGCATCATATCCCCCCCCCACTTTTCAAGTTTGGGGGTGCAGAGAGACCCCCCCAGCCTTCCCCCCCTCCCAGCCCCTGTAGTGTTTGGGGTGCAGGGGCCCGCTGCTCCCCGGAGATGGATGGGAGAGACCCCCCCCAAAAAAACCCAGGACCTCCCCCTGCCCTACACAACCTCTGGGGAAGGCACCTGGGGGGGGGGGGGGCACCCCCAAAGTGTGTGTGGGGGGCTGGGTACCCCCTCCCTGGAGTGCTGCAGGAAAAGGGGACCCTGGTTGCTCTCTACATATATATAATATACACCTATAGAACAGGCTGTGGGGCGGAGTCTGACCCCCCCCCAGCACCCCAAGGCCTGAGGGGGGTGGGCAAAGGGGACATGAAAAGAAAAGGGGGGGGGCAGAGACCAAGGCCAGCCTCGGGCTCACCCCGCTGCACCCACCGCCCGGGGGGGCCGTGCCCCCCATCCTCGGGGGCTGCCCAGGGAGAGAGACACTCCCCCCCCCCCCCTTAAAAATCAGGCCGGGGAGCAGGGGGGCTGTTCCACCACGGCATCAAGGTCAGTTTGGATGGGCTAAGGCAACCCCGGCAGGCGCTCGCGGCCACGGACAGACGGACAGAGCGGGGGGGCCGCGATGAGCCCCCCCCCAGCATCCACCTGACTTTTTTGTGTGTCCCCCCCCCAGCTCAAAAAATGTCCGGACACAAGCTCCAGTCCTGCTTGTCCTTGCTCTCCCAGTACCCCCCCTTGTAGACGTGCGCCAGCTCCTGCGTCACCGGGTCCTTCCTGCGCTCGAACCACAGCGGCTTGTAGGGGTCGTAGGGTGTCCCTGTGGGGCACAAATTGGGGTGAGCGCTGGGGGGGGGCACACAGGGAGCTTGGGGAGGGGGGGAACCCCTTTTTTACCGTCCTCGGTGGCGCGGGCGGCTTCGGCCTCGCGCTTCTTGCGGGAGAGCCGCTGTTTCTCCTCCAGCCGCTGTTTCTCGGCGTTGGCCTCGTCCCAGCGGCCGTTCTCCATCAGGCGCTGGTCGGGGCGGTGGCGGCTGTCGGTGGGGGCCGTCCCGCTCTCGGGGGCGTTCAGCGTCAGCGCCAGCTCCGAAAAATAGTACATGTTCTCCGCGTACTTCCTATGGGGCAGGGACAATGACAAAACTCAGCCTCGGTGACAAGTCTCACTCCCAAACAAATCTCAGCACGTCCAGCAACAGTATTTACACCCAAACCATCCAAAACAGCCCCCCGCTGCAGCTTTGGGGACACTTTGTGTTGTGTCCCCAGCACTCACGGGAGGGGGTTTCTCTTCCACAGCAGCACCCGGGTGTCCTCGGCGTCGTGGGGTCTCTGCCGTCCCTCCAGTGCGCTGTCCCCAGCGCCCGTCGGTACCTTGTAACACTCCATCTTCTCATCCCACGTACCCATGAGGACAAAATGTACCTTCCCCGTGGGGTCTGTCACCTCCCCGGTGACCTGCGGAGACAGGGGACAGCCTGAATGGGGACACGCAGGAGCCAGCAGCACCCCGGCACGTCCCACGTTGTCCCCCCGTCCCTACCTTCCTCGCCACGTCCCGCGAGAAGTAGCTGTAAGGGACAAACTTGAGGTTGCACTTGTCACCCGTCTTGTGGTTGATGATCTCGATTTCCCCCGACTGTGGAAGAGGAGACGCTCAGTGAGGGGAAACTGAGGCACAGAACCGGCACAAAGGGGTCCCCAGGAAGCCTCATCGCCGCGTTTTTACCCCACCTGGTCTATCCAGAGCTTCCCCACGATGATGTTGTGCACGGTGGTGGTGACTTTTTTCCACGTGTAGTGGTTGCCCGAAGAGTGGAAGACGCAGTGGATGGTACCTGGAGAGGGATGTTGCGTTGGGGACAGTCCCTTCAGTCCCCAAACCCCGACGTTTCCCCCCCGAGCGTCTCCCCGCTCACCCAGAGGCATGATGGAGAGATATTTGCCCCGAAATTTGCTGGTGATTTTAATTTCCTGACGAAGCGTCCAACCGTTTTTGGAATCGGCGTGATGAGCGGCGGCCGGAGGGTGGTGGCTCACCTGGGTGGGACAAGGGGACAAAAATCAGCGCTGGCCACCCCCATGGCAGCGGAGGGGGTGGGAGAAGCACGTTTGGGGGTACCTGCTCGCACAGGGAGCGATAACCGTTCTCCTCCAGCCGATCCAGCTCAAAAGTCTCCCCCAGAAGGGGGTTGAAGGGTTTGCTGATGCGAAAAACCGTGGTGGAATAGGAGGAAACGGTGAAAGCCGCCACATAACACAGCTGCTCCAGAGAGCTCTCGCATTTGGCCGCTCGGTCCAGCAGCTCGTGGTACTCCAGGTCCTCGGTCAGACGCTGCAGCATGGACAGGGGCTCGTTGAAGTTCACCTGGAGGGGACAAAGAGGTTAGTGGGGGGTCTCTGTGTGCCCCGTGCCCCACCAAGAGCCCCCACTCCACTCACCGGCATCGGGATTTTGGACAACTCCTTCCCAATGCAGTTTTTCATGATGCTCCAGAGGTTGAGGCTGTAGTTGGGTTTGTAGGGGATGCGGGTCCTCTTCTCCTTCTTAGTGTCTTCTACCTGGTGCTTGTACTGGGGAGGGGGTGGAACAACGGCTGTTGTGACCCCCCCACGGGAACTGGGGCACCCCCCGTTCCTCTGCAACCAGCTCTGCTCACAGAACCCCCGGTCCCACCTGCTCGTCCAGGCTGATGTCGCTGCTGGTGCCGCTGATGTTGCTGCCGGTGCGTCTGGGGGGGTGAGAGGGGCAGAATCAGTCCCAGGGTGGGGTACAGAATCAGCCCTTGGGGTGCAGCCCCACAAACCACCACTTACTTGTGGCCCATGCTCTCCGGCATGGGGATGATCTCTGGGGCGTCGAAGAACTCATTGTCATCGTCCTCGTCGCTCAGGTCTCCTTTTGCGGCGCAGCACGGATCTGGGGAGGAGGGGACAGGGCCAGGTGAGCTCAAAACTCCCCCCAGAGGGTCCCCTGTCACCTCCTGCCAGCCGAGGGGACACTGAGAAGGGACATAGAATGTTTAAGGAGGAGCGAGAGCAAAGTAAATGAGGTTTTGCGGCTGTCGGCGCCATAAGCCACACAGGAGGGACCAGACAGCCCTGTTGCTTGGGGACAGCGATGTGACAGCAGGTAAGCTGCGCTCAGGAGCAGGATGGGGAGCAGCTGGTACCTTTGGCAGAGCCGGCGGTGCCGGGCGCGGTGGCGGGCAGGACGGTGGCGCCACGGAAAGCCCTCTCCAGGTGGTTGTGCTGCTTGGCAAGTTGCTCCAGCGTCTCCTCCAGCCAGATCCGCTGATCCCGCTCGTGCTGGAGCGATTTTTGCCACTTCTTGCTGTGCGTCTGGGCCAGCAGCAAAAAATCCCGACAAGCCTGCGGGGAAACGGAGCCACGTCACCGTCTGGTCCACGTTTTGGGGGCGAAATCCACCCCCCAGGGCCCCCGTGGGGTGCGGGACTCACGTTGATCATGGCGTTGGAGGTGATGCGGAAGAGGGTGGCTCGTTCGTTGACCTGTTTGATCTTCTCGGTGCTCTCGGCCGGGAGGCGCAGGGTCTCCAGCTCGCTGAGCGAGCGCTGCAGGGCCGTGCCGTGCTTGGCGATCAGGTCGTTGCAGGTGCTCAGATCCTCCACTTTGCTGGACAGGGTGCGTAACGTGTTCTGCAGCTCCGTCTTGTCCGTCTGTGACACCGACTCGTCGCCGGAGTCATCTGCCAGCGGGAAGGGGTGTTAGCGAGGCTGCATGGGGTATATTGGGAACAATTTCTTCCCCAAAGGGCTGTGGGGCATTGGAACAGGCTGCCCAGGGCAGTGCTGGAGTCACCATCCCTGGAGGGCTGGACAGACGGACATGAGGTTCTCAGGACACGGGGCAGTGCCAGGGGTGGGGAACAGTTGGACTCGATGGTCTCGAGGGTCTTTTCCAACCAAAACACTTCTATAATTCTACGATCCTCTTTTCCCAACAAAGGGGGAAGAAGGAGAAGCTGCACACTGGGAAGCAGAAGCCCCCAAATTCCCCAGCGAGGGCTGGGAGCCACACGCGGGTGCTCCCGGTGACTGTCACAGCGTCCTGAACGGCGATGCCAGAGCAGGGAGTGCCAGCTGGGAGCAGATGGTCGATGTCCTGGCACAGGAGTGATTGCGCCAGCGAGCAAACATACGCCAGGGCTGCTGCGGCCAGAGCTGGGCAGCGGGAAAGGCGGCTCTGCACCGGCGGGCAGGACTGCCCTGACAAACCATGCGGGAGGGGCAACGGGGGACAACAGGTTTGGAGGAGGCTCGGGAACAGAGAGGGGACATGGGGACATGTCTGGAAGCACAAAACAGCCCCTGTGTTCAAGGAGAGGGAACCACAGGGATGTCTCTCTCTACAACTATCTGAAAGGAGTTTGGAGCCGGGGGGGGTCGGGCTCTGCTCCCCAGGAACAAGAGATGAGAGGAAACAGCCTCAAGTCGCACCAGGGGAGGTTGAGGTTGGATCTGGGGAACAATTTCTTCCCCAAAGGGCTGTGGGGCATTGGAACAGGCTGCCCAGGGCAGTGCTGGAGTCACCAGCCCTGGAGGGCTGGACAGACGGACATGAGGTTCTCAGGACACGGGGCAGTGCCGGGGGTGGGGGAACGGGTGGACTCTGATCTCGAGGGGCTTTTCCACCCAAAATGACTCTGCCGCAGGGTCTGACACACTGCCTGGCTTCGGGGGCCCAGGGGACACCCGTGGCGGTGGCTGTACCTGACTCCTCCAGCATCTTGACGGCTTTGGCCTTGGCCAGCTCCAGGGCGGTGACCCAGCGCTGCCGCTCCACCTCCGAGCTGGCCTTCAGGTGGTAGGTCTGGGCCCCCCCGTTGGAGATGATGAAGTTGCAGGAGTCCTCCACCGTGATGTTGGCCGTGGCCAGGTTGATGGTGCCGCGGCAGGTGTGCCGCATCTCCGCCTTGGAGCTGCGCACAACGGGGGGACGGTGAGGGAGGAAAGGGGGGAACCAAACCCTTGGGGGGGCCCTGGCGCTCCCCATCCCATCCTGGGGCTATTAATAGAGCAGCGGCGGGTGTGCCAAGGCGTGGGGTTTCACGGCCGGAATGTGGCCAAGGTTCCAGCGCCGCTTTGGGGGCAGAACACGGAGAGGGGGCACAACCCTCACCCCCTGCGCTCCCCCCAGCGCCTCCGTCCCCCGGCCCGAGGGTGAAGTCCCGGGCGCTGCGGGGCCGTGCCAGCCCGGCACACCCTTCCACGTCACCGGGGCTGCTGGGACCGATGCGAAAGAGCTGCCCGGGACCCCCCAGCCCGGCCCGGTGTCTCCCCCGCCCCGCGGGTCTGTAACCGGAGCCGGCAGCTGCTTAGGGCTCCGGTTCCCTCATAAATAACGGAGGAGCCCAGAGAGACCGGGCTCAGGTGTCCCCTCGGGGACCGAGCGGTGACACGGGGCGGGGGGGCCGGTAGCGCTGCTGCCCCCCCAGCCCGGTTCCCACCCCCGGTGTCCCGACGGGCAGGGGACGCGGGGAACAGCCCCGGGACCGGCCGCCCGCTCCGCCCGGGCACGGAGGGGACCGGCCCTGCCCGCCCAGCCGGCACCGGGGGACCCCGAGCCCGGCCCGGCGGACACAACGGCCGGGCCCAAGGTCACGGGGGAGCGCCGACGGGGCGGCGGGGCTGGGTCCCGGTGTCGGGGCGGGCTCCCCCGGTACCGTACCGGTAGTAGCTGAGGAGGCCGTTGCTGAGCACGAACCAGCGGCGCTGGTAGCCCTTGATGTAGTTGGTCCATTTGAAGAGCCAGCCCTCGCGCGCCGAACCGGACCCGGTACCGCCCGCCCCGGAACCGCCGCCGCCCCCCGCCGCTGCCACCGCCCCCGGGCCCGCCCCGCCGCCCGCCGCCGGGGAGGGCAGAGCGGGGGCCGCCCCCGGGGCCGCGGGCAGCGCCATGGGCCCGGGCAGCGCCGTGGCCGCCGCCGCCACCGCCGGGCCGGGGCCCGCGGCCGCCGCGCGCAGCTCCGCCATCACCGCCGCCGCCACCGCCCCGCCGGCGTCACCGCCCCGCCCCCTCGGCCGCGCCCCATTGGCGGAGGCGGCCGCCGCTCGCCACGCCCCGGCGGGAGGATTGGTGGCGTCGCCGGCGCGGGGCGGTACTTGAGTTTCTATTGGATGCTGTCACGCCTGCGCTGAAGGCGACGCGGCTGCGCCCCGCCCCCGCATTCTCACTGGTCATTTGGCTTGTCTGTCTCCTCGGTGCGCCAATGAGCTGAGGAGCGCGGCGCCGCGCGTCACTGACGCGAGGACGCCGCTCGGCTGGGCTGGGCGGCTCGACGGAGCGGTGACTCATCCCACGTCCTATTGGCCGCGGGGGCGGATCCGTGCGCCGCCATTGGCAGAGACAACGATCTGTCACCTGGAGGGGGGCGGTGACCTCTGCCCTTTCGCCGTGGCTATGGGGGACTCCCGGGGGGTGACTGTCCCGTGTCCCCCCGGAAAGGAGAGGAGGATTCCCGGCAGTATTACACAATTCATCTTTATTTACAATCCCCTATAAAAATGTAAATTTTTTAGAAACTTTTTTCTTTTTTAATTCTCATTTTGCCAGAACCAAAAACTGGAAGGAGGTGGGTGGGGGGGTGGGGTGGGGAAGGAACTTTTCACTTGATCAGTGTGGGGGGGCGCTGGTTAATGCCAGGGAGGGAGTTACCGGTTGTAAAACCCCTAAATGTGCAAATCTCTTGGTTTTTCTTCTTCTTAAAAGCAAAAAAAAAAAAAAATTAATTAAAATTCCCCCCCCCCAGCACATTCCCATAGAGCAGAAACAGCAGAATCCACCGGCTGAGCCCCCCCCGGCGCTGCTGGGCCTGACCCCGCGGGGGGGGCAGCAATTTTTGGGGAAGACAGAGGCAAATGTGCAAAAAAAGGTGTGTGCGGGTGGGGGGAACCTCAGTGCTCGGGGGGGGGGTGGGGAGGAGGTGGGGTTGGGGGGGGGGGGCTTGTCCCAGACCCCCCCAACACCTTCCTCAGTGATGGGGGGGAAGCAGCAGCGTTTGGGGGGGATGCAGCACTTTGGGAGGGGTAGGGAGCAGCCAAACACCCCCAAACCAGATCACTGAGGGGGGGGACGCACCGTCCCGCCACGCTGGGTGTTGGGGGGAGGGGAGAAGCGTCTGTTCCCCCCCCCAATCCATCTTCTGGAACATTCCGGAGCGGCAGCGATGTCCTACCGGATCCCGTGCACCAAGCTGGGACCAGGAAAAAATTAAGGGAGGGGGTGTCAGTGGCCCCCCCCCCCCCCTTGTTTCACCCCTTTATTTTTGGAAGGGCCGGGGGGAACTTACTGCAATTTTGTCTCCAGCAGGTTCAGCTTCTGGGGGTCGACGTAGCGGGAGAAGAGGGCGAGCAGATTGGAGGGGGGGGCCACGGGTTTGGCCAGAGCCCCCGCCGGGATCCGCAGCAGCTCCCGAGTGGCCATGAGCATCAGCTCCGTCCTGGGGGGGGTGACACGCTAATTAACCTTTTTTCTTGGTTAATTCAGCCCCCCCGCGGAGTGAGGACTCACCACTGGTTGTCCCGCAGCAGCTCCGCGTTGGTGTCCGAGCTCTGCAGTTCCTCCCCCCGGCTCAAGGTCAAGTACAGGAGGGACAGACCAAACTGGGGGGGGACACACATAGGGGGGGTTAAAATGTCCCCACGGGACTGTCACAAGTCACAACTGTCACCCCAAGGTGACAGTGAGCTTTTCTCCCGCCCCTCCAAACGTTTTTTTGGGGGAGCAAAATGGGGGGGGGGGGACACACACACGCAGCTTGGGGGGGTCAGCACCTTATTTTGGAGCACGGCAGTGAGGTGGGGGTTGGGGGGGGTCGTTGTCCCCCCCTTCTGAGGTAGGTTGGTTAACTGCTGCACCAGGCTGGTGACCGTCCCCAAGGGCAGGTGATACAGAACATGTGAGAAGGGTCTCAGCAGGCAGGGCAGCACCTGGGGGGGGACAGGAGATGTGACACAAAGGGGACAAGCTTCCCCAAACCTCCCCGGACACCCACAAAACACCACAGAAGCTTCCAGCCCCCCCCACGCTGGGGTGCGACTTTTCCCCTCCTCCCCACAGCGGCTTTGAATTCACCCAAGTTTCTTTATTCCTCCTTAAATCCTCATTTTTCCTCAAAATAAGCTGGGATTTATACTGCAGACACCTGCATTTTCGTTATATATATTAAAAAAAGGGTCTCTGGAGTCAAAAAAATGCTCACAAAAGAGCTGGGCTCATTCAAAACCATGTATTCTCTATCAAAAATCCTCTGTGGTGACAGCGTGACAGTGACCAAAGACGGGCCCTGCCAGCAGCCCAGGAGAGGCAGAAATAACCATTTTTAACACAAAACGCTGTTTTTCCCTGCTAAGAAGAGAAAATGTGGGTCCAAACCTTCCAGAGTTGGGGATCTCACCTCGTCCTGAGCGTCTTTTTTGATGAGGAAGGGCAGGTTTCGGGCGGTGGCCATGAGGACGTCGGCCGCTTGTTCGGGTGACAAGAAGGGGACGATGCGGGCGACGAGGCGTTTGCCTTTGCGGATGCACATGATCTGCATGAAGTGATCGTCGCTGGGCCTGGACAGGGGTAAAAAACGGTGCTGAGGCTTAAGCCAGGCACAAAACATCCCTCCTGCCCCCAAAAATACCCCTGGGGAGAGAATAATAACACAAGAGTGACACCCCCAGCCTGATATTCTGCCCAGCTGCGGGTCAGGGCAAGGGTGACAGGCTTGAAACCAGGTACCTAGAGATGGGACAGGCTTAACCAGGCACCTGGAGATGGGACTGGCCTAAAATCAGGCAGCTGGGGATGTGCCAAGCTTAAAACCAGGTGCCCAGAGATAGGAGACACTTAACACCAGGCACGCAGGAATGGGACAGGCTTAAAACCAGGTACCTGGAGATAGAAAAGACTTAAAACCAGGCACCTGCAGAGGCAACAAAGTTAAAACCAGGCACTTGGGAGATGTGACAGGCTTAACACCAGGAATGTGGTGATGGGATAGGCTTAAAACCAGGCACCTGGAGATGACCCAGGCTTAAAACCAGGCACTCCAAGATGGAACAGGCTTAAAACCAGGCACCCAGAGATGGGCCAGGCTTAAAAGTTGGCACCTGTGGGTATGCCAGGCTCAAAACCAGGCACCCAGAGACAGGAGACACTCAAAACCAGGCATGCAGGGATGAGCCAGGCTTAAAACCAGGCACTCCAAGATGGAACAAGCTTAAAACCAGGCACCCAGAGATGGGCCAGGCTTAAAATCAGGCACCTGGGGATATGCCAGGGTTAAAGGCAGGCACCCAGAGCTGCAGGGTTTGAAGTTGTTATAGTATCATAACCACAGCAGGTAATCGCATGGGGAAAATGGCCAGAAAAAAGGAAAGAAAGGGCTATTTCAGCTCCCAACTAAGCCCTGGAAGAGCCAAGTCTAACCCTTCCTCGGAAAACAGCGCCTGGAAAAGCCAGTTTTAGCAGGTGCGAGTGCACACGGACCCTCGGAGCTGCGCTCACCTCTCCTGCCCGGGCGTTTTCCCCCTCAGGTTATCGTACATGTCGCAGATTTTCTGCTTCCTCTCGCCCATCAGCGCCGGCCGGTCGCCTTCCAGGCTCAGGAGGTAGCGGCGCTCGTAGTCCTCCACGTCCAGGAGGAGACTGTACGTCTGCAGAAGGACAAACGTCACCGTGGGGATCCCTAATCCTGCTCGGGGACATCCCCAGACCCGCCTTGTCCCCTTTGCCACTCCAGGACACCCCCGTCCCATAAACACGACCCTTTGTCCCCAATTTGACGTCCAGAGGAGTTAATCACCACATCGTGGTGTCCATGGCCAATCCTTCCCCCCAGCCCACCAGCTTTGCAGAATAAGTGGAATCAAACAACCTTTTAAATTAAATTCTATTATTTTAGCTGGAATTTTTTGTTTGAATAACCTATTTTTAGCAAAAGGAGCCAAACTCAGCGAGCGGGAATTCCAGGCTGTATATATCATGAACTTATCATGACCTGAGTGCTGCCTGAAGGATGGAGAAAGAGAATCCAACAAAAATAAACCAAAAAACCCCAGACCAGAATTAGCACCAGACCAAAAGGTGCATGGGCAGCACGTGAAAGAGGTCGCGCAGAGATTTTGCGGGTTTAAAAGCCCGAATCTCTTTTGTTCTGGGTCAACAGGCACCCAGTCCCGACTGTTTCTTTGCTGTAACTTTCAATGTATTTATTTTTATTTTGGTTTTTTGATTAAATTATTTTTTTAAGGTGTCTGAGACTGTGCTACAGGTCAAGAATGTTTCCTTAACAGCAGAATTTTGAGGTTCGCCACTATCTCCCCACCTCAAACTCACCTTCTCGATGGTGACGAGGGTTTGCCGTCTCTTATCCCGAACCTGCTTCTCCTTCGTCTCCTACCGAGGAGGAAGAAGATGTCAGAGATGCAGGGGGGGCATCCCATGGAGTCAGGACGGGGGGGACAGAGCCCCAAAACTCACATCATCCTCCCCACGGGACGTCACCACCGCATCGATCATCTTCCGAGGGTTGTTGACGCTGGAGACCGTGAGTTTCCCGAGCGAACCCTCGAACTGCACTGCAGGAAGGGGCGGAGGGGGAAAGGAGAAGCAAAAAGGGTCAGTTGGAGTCCAACATCCCCTTTATTTCACCCCCGGGGGCTGCGGGGAGCGAGGAGCCGTTACCTGGCTTGTAGGTGTGCTCCAGCTTGGCCACCTGGGGGGTGATGAGTTTCGTCCGTTCCTTTTTGGGGCCATCGCCCTGAACTTCCTCGGCCGCAGCCAACTTCTCCAGCTTCTGGAAATAATTCTGAGAGGGGGAGAGGGTGAGACCCTCCAAAAAACACTTGAGGGAGGACGGATGTGACATGTCCCCCACCCCAGCCTGTGCTCCAGCCCTCGCCCAGTGCTTACTGGTCTTCCCAGTGTCACCAGCAGCGTTTTAAACCCTTACTGGTCTTCCCATGGTCACCAGCAGCATTTTAAACCCTTACTGGTCTTCCCATGGTCACCAGCAGCATTTTAAACCCTTACTGGTCTTCCCATGGTCACCAGCAGCGTTTTAAACCCTTACTGGTCTTCCCATGGTCACCAGCAGCGTTTTAAACCCTTACTGGTCTTCCCATGGTCACCAGCACCATCTTAAACCCTTACTGGTTTTCCAAGCACCATCGGCACCACGTTAAACCACTGTTCTTCCCCACAGTACACAACAGCATCCTCCTCTCATCATCCCTCATGACTAGTGCTCAACGTTCCTCCTCAGCCCCCTCTTTCTCAACAAAATGACGGATCTGCTCTCCCTGCAAGCTCCCTGGCTCCCAGTCCCTCCCAGCGCACACCAGTTAGCCCGCCTTGCCCTGCCAGCACCGTGTGGCTGGGGCCTTCCCCACCGCTGCTCACGTGCTTTCCCCGGCCAACATTCGGACTCTTGTGCAACCCAAAGCTTTGCTGGCTCACAGCCTGGCTGCAGCTGCACCAGTTCCTCTTGTCTACTGGGAACCAGTTCCTCTCCTCTACTGGGGACCAGTTCACCCCCCTGCCAGGCCCTCGTCCTCCTCCTCCTCTTCCTCCTCCTCCTCACGTAGCTGTTCCCGATGCTTTTACACTCAGTGGCTTCCCCATCGCCCATTCTTGGTGGTCTTATCCAACTGCTGTCACACACAGCCACCAAATCTGTCCTGCCAGTGTCCCCCCCAGCACCTCCAGTGACCCCTGGAGATCTCACCCGAGAAAAGGAAGACAGTTCTTCCCCTGCTGCTGCTCCATTTCCTTTTTCCTTTTGTTTCCTTTCCCTTTTCCCTTTCCATTTTCCTCTCCTTTCCCTTTTCCCTTCCCTTTTCCTTTCCAGGACACTCACTCCACACCATCCTTATTCCTCACGATTTAATCTCAAAATGCTTCCTCTGCCACATCACCCTCAACTCCATCACCCCTCCCTACCCAGCACGCCTCGGCACAGTGGCCACATCAGGAAGACACTGGGACAGGCAGGGGAGTGGGTTCAGGCCCCCAAATACCTGGTAATAATAATCATCCAGGTAGGGATCAGTGCTCTGCAGCTGCATCATCTGGATTTTGGCCACCCAGTCCTTCTCCCGCTGCAGCATGAGGTTGGCGTAGGGGTCTTTCCGCGCCTGCTCCTGGTGACCGCTCCGGTGACCCCCTCGGTCCCCCACCGAGCCGTTGAGGCCGCGGTGTTGGCTGGCAGGAGGCAAGAAGGGCACCCGTGAGCACACCGGAGCTACAGGAAGGGACAGAGAGCGGTGGCACAGGCTGGTGTCCCCCTCCCAGCAGCCAAGGGGATGTGCCACCCCCCTCCCCTGTCACCGACACTCACTTTCGGTTCTGCTGCTGCCGCTGGTGCAGGAGCCGGCGGTGCTGGGGGTGCAGGTGGGTCGTGTCCGGCCGAAACATTTGGGGCTGTGGCCTGGGGAAGAGGCGCGAAGGTTCAAAAGTGGCGGCAGAGAGCGGGGAAGGGGATTTTGGGGGTAAAAACACCCACCTCAGGCTCTGCAGGTGGGATCCGGGGCCCGGCGGGGGCTGCGAGGGAGGCGGAGCAGGGGGAGCCCCAAAAAAGGCACGAAAGCCGCTGGCCGGAGACATCATCTGCCCGACTCTGCCCTGGAGTAACTTGGGGTTGACGGAGGGGAGGGGGTTCCCAACCAGACCGGAGACCCGGGCAAACTGGCTGGGGGACATTCGGCCGGCCTGGGGGGGCACAGAGGGCACCCCGAGTCAGCTGGGGCAAGATTTAAGGGGGTCTCTGCCCATGGGGGGGCCGGGAGGGAGCGAAGGAGGGTTTGTACCTGGGCTCCTCCAAGCAGCTGTGCTCGCTGCAGGTGGGTGAGGACAGGAGAGACGCTGTGGGGGAATGGGTGGCCCAGGATGGAGGAATTCTGAGGAAAAACAACAAAAAAGAGGGACCCGGGTCACCACCGATGATGGGGGCAGTTCTGGGGAGGCTGGAGACCCCAAATTCAGCCCCCACAAGGAGGACTGTGGGGTCAGTGGGTACCGGTACGTTGCAGAGCTGGTTTGGGGACATCCTGTCGCCGTAGGGAGGGGGATAACGCTGCTGCACGGCCGCTCGGATGTGGACGGGCTTTGGGCACAGGATCTGGGGGGAGGGAAGTGGCACAGACCCCCCGTTAGTCCCCCAGGGACAAACCTGCAGCCGCTGGTCCATGAGTGGGGCTGGGAGTAAGGTACCTGCTGGTTGAAGTTGGGGGCAGCAGCTTGTTTGGGTGGGGTGCCGATGGGGACAGCCCGGACAGGGGGGCTCCCGATGACAGGGGACGAGGACCGGCGGGGTAACGCTCGCTCCGAGGGGTCCCGCTCCTCTTCTCGAGGCTGGGGGGGTCTCTGGGGCAGAGCATAGTCCAGCACGGACACCGATGGCATCTCCTGTGACCGAGAGGTGAGAGAAAGGTCACCTCAGGATAATGGGGACACTGGGGACACTCCCAGGAGGTGACAGCCACACCCTTCCTCCTGCCAGGTCTCCTCTGCACCCCTGGGAGCCGCACACGATGGTGGGGGTTCCTGGGGGCCCCCAGAGCACACATCACTGCCAGGACACCCGTTTGGGGTGACAGCGCGGGGTGGGAGCTGTGTCACCACCACGCAGCCCCACGCACGCTCGGTTCCCGGCCCTCGTCAGCCCTGCGGAGCCGGCAGAGAGTTGGCCGCACACTGCGCTCCGCTTGCACTTAAAACCCTGACTCTTAATTAAACCGCAACAAAAAAAATCCTCTGCCTGGAGGCGCTGACATTCCCACACCCTGACAGGAGCGCCGACGTCTCTCAGACAACGCCAGGGACCGCGGATCTGCGAGAACCCCCCGCCCGGCTCTCCGGACCCTGAGTGGGGACAGGAGGTGACACCTAGAGGGTCTACGAAGGAGCCAAACAGTGGCCACCCAGACCCAGCCCAACCAGCAGAACCCCCTCTAGTCCCAGGCTGATCTGGGGGTGCTCCCCAGCACCAATAAACCCACAGAAGTCCAGCGCATCATCCCTCAGGGCCCAATTTGCTGCCATAGGGGTTTAGGGAGGACATTAGGGAAGCCACCCACACCCCAGCACCCTACCTGAGTGAGGAGCGGCCCCCGGATCCGCCGCAGGACGGCTGAGCTGTCCCAGATGCTGGAGTTCAGCCCTCCAGGCTGCTGGAAAACCAGTCGGGGGGTCAGCACGGAGCTACCAGGTCCTGTTGTGTGCCCACCCAGCCCCAGTCCCACCTGTGCAGGGACCCTGGTCTGCACGGCCTGCATGATAGCAGGGTCCTCCAGCTCGCTGTCGATGACCAGCCTGGTCAGCCGCTCTGCCAGCACATCCTCGGGATCCCCCAGCAGATCCGCCTCCTCATTACCAGCTCCATCCTGCTCCCTGGTCACCGCTGGTTTCTCCTCCAGCTCCGCCAGCCGCTCGTGTGCCTCCTGCCAGTCGTCATCTGCGAGGGACCGGCGGTGGGGGAGACGGTTCAAGAGGGTGGGAGAGGAACAGCGAGGCGGGGGGAGGCTACAGGAGGGGTTTCACTCACCAACAGCCCCGGCTCCAAACGTGTCATCGTTAAACTGATCAATATCTTCATCTTCCTCCCCCAGGGCCTGGAAAGCGTCTTCGTCCTCGTCCAGCGGACAGTCCTCCAGGGACTGGGGGGAAAGGGAGAGACAGGAATGGCGGCGGGGGTCAGATCGGGCATTACAGCTTCACAGTGACGCCCCCCGTCTTCCACAGGCCCCGGTTCCTCCTCAGGCCTGCGGGGGGGGCGGCGGGCCGGGGTGGGGAGGGGGCGCGACGGGCCGGTTCCCGGCCCGTCGCGCCCCCTCCCCACCCCGGCCCGCCGCCCCCCCCGCCTCCCCGACTCCACCTGACCCCCCTCCCCACTGACCTGGTACCGGAACATGACGGAGGAGGCGGCGGCGCCCCCCGCCCGCAGGCTCCGTCCGGGCCGCTCCGGTCCCCGGCCCCGCCGCGCATGCGCCGCCGCTGGCGCAGACGCATGACGTCACCCCCGCCCCCTCCGGCGGGAAGGCGCGTGCGCGGCAGCGAGGCGCGAATTTGGGGGGGGCGTGACCAAAGCTTTAGCCACGCCTCCTTGTGGAATTAAAGGCGCCTCACCGCCCCAATCCCGGCTGGTCTTAAAGGGGCAGCGTGACCTTTACTCCCCGCGGGTGTTGACACGGCGGTCGCAGCGCTGTCCCTATCCCGGCGGTGTCCCCAGCCACATTGCGGATCTGGAGCTGTGTCCCCAGCTCTGTGACTCTGACGGGTCCCCTATGCACAGCCATGTCCCCCCAGCTGTCACCCCCTGCATAGCCATGTCCCCCCAGCTGTGTCCCCATGACCCCTATTCACAGCCATGTCCCCCCAGCTGTCACCCCATGCATAGCCATGTCCCCCCAGCTGTGTCCCCATGACAGGTCCCCTATTCACAGCCATGTCCCCCCAGCTGTCACCCTATCCATAGCTATGTCATCCCTGCTGTGTCCCTGCTGTGTCCCCAGCTGTGCCCCCCCCAGCTGTGAGCCCTGTCCCCAGCCGTGACCCCCAGCTGTGACCCATATCCATGTCCCCCCAGCCATGTCCCCTACACCCCATGTCCCCCAGGCATGTCCGCAGTCATTCCTCCTAGCTGTGTCCCCCAGCTGTGACCTTTACCCCCCGCCGTGTCCCCCAGCCTCAGTCATGCCCCCTAATTGTGTCGCCTGTCCGCAGCCATGTCCCCCAGCTGTCCCCTATCTCCAGCTGTGACCCACCAGCTGTGACTGCTATCCATGGCTGTGTCCTCAGCCGTGTCCCCCATCCCCAGCTGTGTCCCCCCAGCTGTGATTCTTATCCATAATTGTGTCCCCCAGCCATGTCCTCTGTCCCCAGCCGTGTCCCCCATCCTCAGCCATGTCTCCCATCCCCAGCCATGTCCCACGTCCCCAACCGTGTCTCCCAATGCAGCCACCCACAGCAGGGAAGGACACGTCGGCGCGTGACACTCATGGGGACAAACTTCCCCATTGCTTCCGAGCTGGGGCCACCCCACATCCGTCCTCACCTCACTGTCACCTCCTGGGGTGACAGGGGGCACCCACAGCCGTTGCCGGTGTCCCCAAGTGTCCCAGGTGAAGGGTGGCTCCAGCTCGTCCCTCCCCTCGGCGCCTTCCTTGTGCCCGTCACGGGGGATTAGCGCAGGGACAGCCCCGGGCTCGGGAACAGGGACAAGGGACAGGGCCACCCGCCACCTCGCCTGGATGTAGGGAGGACCGAGGGCGACACCCCCCATCCCTGCGGTGGGCGAGGACGGGGACACCCCCCGTGCCCCGCCAGCCCTTGGGGACACCATGAAGGACCGGCTGGAGCAGCTCAAGGCGGTGAGTGACCCCCAGGGGGTGTGAGGAGACAGGGGACACCTCGGGAGGTGGTGGCGGTCCCCAATGGAGCTGGGTGTCACTGGGGTGAGGGTCCCTGAGACCCCATCCCATGGTGAATACGGGTGTCGTGGGAATGGGGGTCCCCAGATCCCAGGTCTGTGGTGGATGGGGACATCACAGGGATGGATGTCACCAAACCCTCTCCCCGCGGTGGATGGGGGTGTCAAAAGGATGGGGATTCCTGAAACCCAGGTGGATGGGGACATCGCGGAGGTGGATGTCATGGGGACAGGAGGTCCTGGGACCCACCCCACGGTGGATGGGGGTGTCGTGGGGGCAAGGGAGCCCTGACACCCCCCCGCCAAGCTGGATGGGGACACCAAGGGACTGGGGATCCTGAGTACCCCCGCAAGCTGGATGGGGACATCACAGGGCTGGGGGGTCCCTTAGAGCCCCCCTGAGTTGGATGGGGACACTGTGGGGACAGGGGGCCCTGGGACCCACAGCACAGTGGACGGGGGTGTCACAGGGATGGGGGTCACAGGGACACACCAGCACCCCCCGGGCTGTGTGGGGTGGGAGAATCTGTCCCTCGGGGGGGGTGGGAGCAATGTGGGGTCCCCAGGGGGCCAGCACCCCATCCTGCACCCCACACCCCCTCACCCCCCCCCCACCATTGCCGCTTCCTCCTCCCTCTGCCTGCCCTGCCATGGGGCCCCGCTGTCCCCCTGGCTCTCGGGGGGGTCCCCACCTCGTGGGGGAGTGTCCCCAGCCGGTGGGGGGGTCCTAGCAGCCCCCCACCCTGCACCCCAGCCGCGGTGTGGGGCGGGTGGCCGCGGCGGGAGGCTTGGCGGGGATTTAGCGCGGATTACGGAGCCACCAGATAAAACCCTTGGGGGGGAGAGAAGGGATTAATTTTATTTTTACTCCAGTAACAAGATGGGGGGGGCTGGGGCTTGTCCCCCTCCCCAGGGACACCGCAGTTGGTCATTGGGGGTGCTGAGGGGGGCTGGGGTGGCGATGGAGCTGGAGGTGACACCCCAGGAAGGGATGGAGTGGGGAGCCCGTGGAGGGGGGCAGGCGTGACACCGGGGTGATGGACCCCCCCAAACCCCAGTGCTGCTCAGACCTGCACAGTACGAAGGCTGGGGACACAAAACCGCGTCCCTGTCCCTGTCCCCTCCCTCCAGCCAAGCCCAGCAATCCCTTAATTCCCCGGCCAGATGTGCGATGTGCTCGTCCCCCCCTCCAGCTGCAGATGTCCCCCCCCATGCCACCGCGTCCCCACAGCTCCTCCCACCGCGTCCCCCCCTGACCCTGCAGAGCTGGTGGCCCTGCTGACCCCATGCGGTTGATGTCACTTGGGGTGGTCCCTGGGGATCCCCCTGAGTGCTGTGTTGTCCCCCCCCGCAGAAGCAGGAGGCGGATGATGACAGCGAGGAGCTGGAGATTGCCATCGACAACACAGCGTTTATGGACGAATTCTTCTCGGAGGTGACAGTGCGGGGACACACACGGGGTTGGGGGGTCCGGGCGTCCCTTCTCTGTCCCCCCTCACCCTCATCCCCCATCTGGCTTCTCCAGATCGAGGAGACGCGGCAAAACATCGACAAGATCTCTGAGAATGTGGAGGAGGCCAAGAAGCTCTACAGCATCATCCTCTCAGCACCCATCCCCGAGCAGAGTGAGTGCGGTGGCTGCGTCCCCCCTGTCCCTGTGTCCCCTTCCTGGGGGTGTTTCCAGGATGTCCCCAGCTCATGTGTTGTCACCCCGCAGAGACCAAAGACGACCTGGAGCAGCTGACGACAGAAATCAAGAAAATGGCCAATAGTGTCCGCAACAAGTTAAAGAGTGAGTGGCCGTGACCCCACCGCTGTGTCACCCAGCCCCGCGGGTCCCCCCTGTCCCCATGGGAAGGGCGGGGTGTGCTGGGGACACGGGGACCATGGGGTCTGAGGGGCTGTGGTCCGGCTCTCACCAGGCATGGAGAGGAATATCGAGCAGGATGAGGCACGATCCTCTGCCGACCTCCGGATACGCAAGTCCCAGGTGAGTCCTGTCCCCAGGACCTGCCACCGGGATGTCCCCTCCCAGCACCCCCACGTCCTGAGCGCCCTGTCCCTGTGGGATGGAGATGTCCTGGTTGTCCCCAGGTCTCCCATCTCTGTCCCGATCAACACTACAGCTGGGTGCTCCCCGGCTTTGTGTCCTTCTGTCCCATCCCCAACATGCTGTCCTGTCCCCCATGGGCTGGGACATGCCATCTCCTGGGTCCTCTGAGTCTCATGTCCCTGTCCCCAGTCCCAGCACCTTGTCCTGCCCTGTCTCCTGGGGCTGGTGACGTGCCATGCCCAGGGTGTCACTGGTCTGACTCCTTGTCCCCATCCCCAGCACGTCACCTTGTCCCCTGGGCTGGGGCTGTGCCGTGCTGAGGGTCAGTGCCCAGTGCCCAGTGCCCAGTGTCACACCCCTGTCCTTGCTTCTGTCCCCCAGGGCTGGGCCGTGCTGTGCCCAGGGTGTCACCATGCCCCGGGTGTCCCAGCTCACACCCCTGTTCTTGCTCTTGTCCCCTGGGAAAACGGCCCATGGGGACATGCCATGCCTGGGGTCTTCCATGTCCCCATCCCTGTCATCAGCACTGGGTCCTGTCCCCTGGGGTTGGGACATGCCATGTCTGGAGTGTCCCATGTCCCTGTATCCATCTCCAGCACTTGGTCCTGTCCCTAGGGGGTGCGCCATGCCTGGGGTGTCCCCAGCCCCATGTCCTTGTCCCTGTCTCCCATCCTTGGTCCTGTCCCCCAGGGGTGGGCCATGCCTGGGGTGTCCCCAACCCCATGTCCTTGTCCCCAGCACTCGGTCCTGTCCCGCAAGTTCGTTGACGTCATGACCAAGTACAACGAGGCGCAGGTCGACTTTCGGGAGCGCAGCAAGGGCCGGATCCAGCGCCAGCTCGAGATCAGTGCGTGTGCCCCGCCCCCTCAGACCCCGCCCCTTGGGAAGAACTGGGCGTGGCCTGCCCCATAGACCCCGCCCATTTAGTGAAGTGGGTGGGGCCAGCCCCTACAGCCCCGTTCCTTTGGCAAAGTGGGTGGAGCCTGATCAGACAGACCACACCCCTTTTGTACAAGTGGGCGGGGCTTGGGACGAAAACCCCCGCCCCTTTGGCAAAGTGGGTGGAACCAGCCCCTACAGTTCCCTTCTTTTTTGGTAAAATGGGTGGAGCTGGGCACTGAAGACTCCCCCTTTGGCAAAGTGGGCGGAGACAGGTCATACAGGCCCCACCCCTTCAGTGGAGTGGGCGGGGCTTGTTCCTGTAACTGGCCCCACCTGCAGCTGGCAAGAACACAACAGATGAGGAGCTGGAGGAGATGCTGGAGAGTGGAAACCCCTCCATCTTCACCTCGGGGGTGAGCACCAGGGGGGACCGGGAGGGGACATGGGGACAAGGACCCCCCCCTCTGATGGCCCCCACCCCGCTGTGTTGCAGATCATGGACTCGCAGATCTCGAAGCAGGCGCTGAGCGAGATCGAGGGGCGGCACAAGGACATCGTCCGGCTGGAGAGCAGCATCAAGGAGCTGCACGACATGTTCGTGGACATCGCCATGCTGGTGGAGAACCAGGTGTGGGGACAGACGGGGACCTGGACATGGGGATAACCAGGGACATGTGCACGGGGACAAAGAGGGACCAGAGCTTGAGGATGAATGGGGACAACCAAGGACCTGGGCATGGGGACAAACAGGGACCAAAGCTTGAGGATGTGTGAGGACAAACCTGTACAATGGCTGCATGGGGACAACCAAGGACCTGGGTGTGGGGACAAACAGGGACCAGAGCTTGAGGATGAATGGGGGCAAACAGGGACCTGGGAACAGAAATGAATGGGGACAAACAGCAACCTGAGCATGGGGACAAGCTGGGACATGTACAAGGGGACAAGCAGGGGACCTGGGCATGAAGCCACACAGGAACTGGCAGGCAGGGCAGCACAGGGACCCATGGGGACACAGGGTGGCACGGGCTGCATGGGACCACTCAGGGTGCTACAGGGACATGTGCAAGGACACCCAGGCATGGAGCCACACAGGGCTGGGTGGTGACAGGTCCCCATGGGGCCACCCAGCACCTGAGCCTGTGGGGGTCTACAGGGAGGGACACAGAGAGGCACCCCACACTGTGGTGGCTCCGGCCACTCTCTCCGTCCCTCTCTGTCCCTCTCTGTCCTCGTGTGCCCCCGCACCCCATAGGGATCCATGATTGATCGCATTGAGAACAACATGGACCAGTCCGTCGGCTTCGTGGAACGGGCTGTGGCCGACACCAAAAAGGCTGTGAAGTACCAAAGTGAGGCCAGGAGGGTGAGATGGACTGACATGTCCCCAGTGTCCCCTCTGTAGCCCCCAGCATCCCAAAGGTACCCCAACATCCCCTTCACATCTCCCAGTGCCCTCAGTATCTTCCTGTATCTTCCAGTGGCTCTGAGACCCTCTTGTGTCCCCAAGCCCCTTCTTGTGACCCTCAGACACCCCTTGTGTACCTTCATAGCTGCCAGCATCCCAAAGCCACCCACAGTGTCCCCTTCTTGTCCCTAAACATTCTGTCACATCTCCCAGTGCTCCCAGTACCCCCCCATATCCTCCAGTGGCCCTGAGACCCCCTCATGTCCCCAGCTACCCCTTGTGTCCCTCAGCCCCTCCTCATGTCCCCCAGTGTCCCATCCACAGCGCCCAAGATCCCAAAGCCACCCCCAGTGTCCCCCTCTTGTCCCGCAGCATGCTGTCACATCTCCTAGTGACCCCAGTATCTTCCCACATCCTCCAGTGGCCCTGAGACCCCCTTTGTGTCCCCCAGCCACCTCCCATATCCCACAGATGTCCCAAATGGTTCCTACCTGCTCCCAGTGTCCCCCAGCCACCCCTTGTGTCCCCAACCTGCCCCTCGTGTCCCCTGGCTGTCCCCAACAGCTCCCACCTGCACTGGCTGTCCCCCTGCTCCCACCAGCCAGCCACCCCAGCTGGTCCCTTGCTCCTCTCTTGTCACCTCCATGGGGCTATCAACTCTGTCCCTCCCTGTCCCCCCCGCACCAGCCCCAGCCCTGAGACCCCTCCTGCCCTCAGGTGTGATGAGCTGGTGGGGGCTCAGCCCCCGGGTCTGCAGTGTCTCTGGCTCTTCTGGGCTCCTCTGTGCCCACCTCTGTCCCCTGTCCCCCTGCTACACCGGGCAGGTGTCACCAACCCCCCGTGTCCCCTCTCGTCCCCTCCAGAAGACGCTGGTTTTGGTGGCGGTAGCGCTGCTCGCGCTGGGGACAGTTGCGCTCATCATCGGCCTTTCCCTGGGGCTAAAAAAGAAATAACCCCACCCGTGGCGGGGGCTGTGGCCTGTAAGTGTCGGGGGGGCAGGGGAACCCCCCTGTGGGGACATGGGGACCTTGGGGACATTGGACAGGAACAGTGGCCTTGGGTCTGCAGGCTCTGTGATGCTCAGGGATCTGCAGTGCTCGGGCGGGGTCTGGATTTCAGCTGCGTGTCTCTCCCACCTCCCCCACAGCCCCTTGTCCCCCTCCCCGGTGTCCCCTCTGCCTGGGGGGTGACATCTTCCCTTCTCCCTCCTCCAGACACTGTCCCAGCAGCGACATCACCTTGTGGGACCCCCCCCAGCACCGCGGCTCAGTCCCCTCCTCTCCCTGCGTCCTCCCCGCACCGACTGTCCTCCTGTCACCGGACGCTGTCCCCCCGCCGACTGTCCCCTGCTGTCCCACCGGTCCCCAGGCTTTGTCCCTTGTGTCCCCTGTGGGAAGGCAACAGGACTCTATTTATTTTTCTTGTCCTCCCCATCTTTTGGAGGGGGCCACCGTGGCACAGTGACACTGCAGGGATGTGGCAGCTGGTGCCACATTCCCTGTGAGAGGGGACAAGGTGACCTGGTCACCTGCGTGGATGTCCCATAGGGATGAGGGATGGGAAAACAGTCAGGACAGGGGGTTTGGTGGCACCAGCAGCTGCTGGTGGCTCTGGCCACACTTTGCTGTCTCCACAAACAGAGCCACCAGGTATCTTGTCCCCTTGTGGCTGTGATGTCTGAGGCTGGCATGTCCCCAGGCGGGGAGGACGCAGCCATTGTGTTTATTTGGTTATTTAATCCCCGTTACAATAAAATCCCAGCTGCCACCCACCCTGCGCCTCTCCGCTCCATGCACAAGGTGAAATTGGGGACAAATGGGGACAAGTGGGGTGCTGGTACCCTCAGACACCTGACATGGCGGGGCCGAGGACAGCTCAGCTTGTGACGGTAGTGACATCGCAGCCGTGCCGGCGGCTTTGGCCAAGGTTTTCAGGGCCTGTAGTGACACCATCCCTCAGGGTGGAGAGGTGACAGTGGACAAACCACCTTTCCCTGCGATTTTGGGTAAGTGACTGTGACGGGGACACGTCCCCTTGGCCACGGGGACACTGGCAGAGCCACATCCCAATGCTGCACAGGGCCAGCTCACACCTGCCCCACCAGCCCCTGTCCCTTGTCCACCCTTCCCAGCCCCTGTCCCTTGTCCCCAGCCCCTGTCCCTTGTCCCCAGCCCCTGTCCCTCTCCCCAGCCCCTGTCCCTCTCCCCAGCCCCTGCCCCTCATCCTCAGCCCCTATTGCCTCTGCCTGGCCCCTGTCCCTTGTCCCCTTTCCCCAGTCCATCCTTTGTCCCTTTTCCCCACTCCCCAGCCCCTGTCCCTTGTCCCCGCTCCCCTGCCTCACGTCCCCTCTCTCCCCTCGCAGAAGAAGATCATGATCATGATCTGCTGCATCATCCTCGCTGTCATCCTGGCTTCCAGCATCGGGAGCATCTTCGCCTGAGTCCTCCCCCCGCTGCCCTCCAGGTGACAGGGGACATGGCAGGAGGGTGACATTGGGGTCCCCGGTGACACCCCTCACCCGGGGGGTGGGTTTGGGCCATGCTGGGTGGGATTCACCCCCCTTGGACTTGCCAAAAGGCACCGGTGTAGAAGGGGCGTCCCCAGGGGACACACTGGGGAGGGACTGGGATAGCCACGTCCCCTTCCTCATCCTCATCTTTGTCCCTGTCACAGGTGGCCTTTCCCCCTCCTGCCCGGACGATCTTGAGGGTCTCTTCCAACCAAAATGATTCTATGGTTCGGTGATTCTACGATTTCTCTGCCTCGCCACCCACGCCGGAGCCTTCCTCCCGAATAAAGAGATCCCCCACATTCTGCTTTGGGGAGCTGTGTCATGTACGGGGGGGTCTGTCACCTCTGGGATGCTCCCAGCCCCGTCTTTGCGCCTCCGAAAAACCAACACGATCAACACAAGTTCTTGTGAGGTTTAATTAACGCAGCTCCCAGCCCCACTGCTCGTTACACCCGGTGTTTTAGGAAGAATTTCCCCCAGTAACGTCCCTGGAACTTCAGGTCATAGGGGCTGAGGTACCGGCGCATCCCCAGCATGTTGGCGGTGACGATGCGCTCGAAAGTCCAAGGGTTTTGGTTGTTGAGCTTCTTCTCCTCCTCCTCGCGCCGCAGCTGCTCGAGGCCGTCGCGGCTGATGGGGACGGCGGGGAAGGGCAGTTTTTTGGCCACTTGCGTGAGGAAAGGTTTCACCTCCTCGAACTCGCAGCGCCCGCCGATCTCCACCACCAAGCGCCCCGTCTTCACCGCCGTCACGTAGCGGTCGATGGGGCCTTTGCCACCTCCCATGCGGTGGCCCAAGCTCTTCCGCGTCACCGGTTTGTACGGGGCTGGCACCCGCCAGATGGCAAACATGGTTTTGGGGTTCATGCTGCGGCCGATGGTCAAGCGGATCATCTCAAAGTGGCCCCAGTGGAGGTAGCCGCCCCCCAAGGCCTGCAGGGGGAAGGACAGGGTTCCTCAGGGACAGACAGGGACATCACACGTGCTTTTTGGGGATGTCTCAGAGCCACCTTTCCAATTTAAGCTCGGTCTTACATTCCTTATCCCCTCGCTGGGGAAACTGAGGTATGTGCCGTGAGCCTCAGTCAATCCAGCTTTTTGGAGACAGTTTGTCACCAGCCCCCTCCGGTCACTGCTTTATTTGGTGGCTTCACTGCCCAGGGGAGGGCTCAGCGACAGGCAGGGGGTCCCCACACCTGTCCCCCTCGTCACCCCCCGCTCACCAGGATCCCGTAGTGGCCCTGGGTGAAGTCGGTGGCCTCCCGGGACGGCCCGCGGATGTCACGCAGCTGCCGGGGCTCCCGCTTGACCTTGGGCACCGCTGGGACCTTGTCCATGAACTTCAGCTTTGTCTTCTCCGGGATGGTGACACCTGTCGGGGGACACGCGTGGGGGGGTCACCGGGACACCCCGGTGTGGGGGTGGCAGATTGGGGGGTGTCCCTGCCACCCTGGGGGGTGGGTTCTCCCTCTTACCGCTGTAGTCCGGGGGTATCACCAACTTCTTGAGCCCGGCCCGGGGGACAGTGACACCGCCGGGACCTGGGGGACAGAGCGGGGGTCAGTGCAGGAGGGATCCGCGGGTAGCAGTGTCCCCCCCGGACCGCAGCGCCCCCCCACGGAGCCCAATGTCCCCCGCCTGGATACCAATGTCCCCCCCCGGAACCCAATGTTCTCCCCCCGGAACCCAATGTTCTCCCCCCGGGATCCCAATGTCCCCCCAGGATCCCAGTGTCCCCCCCGGGATCCCAATGTCCCCCCACGGCCGCCACAGCCGACCGGTAATACAGACGGCCCCGATACCAGAGGTGCCCCCCTCGCTCCCCGTTCCCCGCCGGGCCCCCGGCGCCCGGACACGCTCCCCCGGGGAAGGCGGCGGCCCCGCGAAGCGCTGCCCGGGCTGCCCTGACCTGCTCCGGGCCGGAGCTGCAGAAGGAACCGCCATGGCCGCATCGCCCCGGCCGGAAGTGCCCGCGAGGGGCCGCCATGGCGGGGACACGTCCGGTCCCGGTCCGTCCCCGCAGCGCCCCCGGGAAACGCGGACCCGGGGTTGGAGTTACAGAATCACAGACTCACTTTGGGTGGAAAAGCCACTCGAGATCATCCAGTCCAACCATAACCCACCCCTGGCACTGCACCGTGTCCTGAGAACCTCATCTCCGTCTGTCCAGCCCTCCAGGGATGGTGACTGCAGCACTGCCCTGGGCAGCCTGTTCCAATGCCCCACAGCCCTTGTTCCTGCAGAACCGTTTTGGGTGGAAAGACCCTCAAGATTGAGTCCAACCGTTAACCCAACACCGTCACTAACCCATGTCCTTAAGAGCCTCATCCCTGTGTATTTTAAACACCTCCCAAGGAGCCAGCTCAGACACACACGCACATACACAGAGGTTTGTGCTACAAATGTCTCTTTATTGACTCCATGGTGGTCCCTTGGTGGCTTCAGTAGGTGCTGAAGACAGCCTGGACGTGCTCCCCGTTCTGCGGCTTGTAGGTGCCAACCCCTGCGGTGGAGGGACGGGCTGAGGTTGGGGTACCATGGACCCAACATGGACCCCCGTACTCCCCACCCCAGCTCCCCACCTTCCTGGAGGGGGACCCCGCCGCTCAGGAACTGCCAGTAGGTCCTTCTGTTCTGGTTGGCAGCCAGCCCGTGGATGGAGACCACCATGGGCCCCCAGGACGTCTGCTCTGTCTGGAAGCTGCCGGGGACACGGGTGGGCTCAGGGATGGGTTGAGGGATGCCATAAACCCCCCAAAAAACCCCAAAACTGCCCAGCTGTCACCTAAAGATGTCGGGTTCCTTCTCCTGTGCTGCCTGCAGCACCTGGAGCAGCACGGAGCCGTCCGGGACCTGCACCTCGGTGGTGTAGCTGAAGTGTCTTCCCTGCAGTGTGTTGGTGATGGAGTAGTGAACCGTGATGGTGGCTGCTGGGAGGGGAGAGGGGCAGGGTGAGCACCCGCCACGGTGCCACGTGGGTCTGCGAACATCATCCCCACGGGGTCCGGGGGGCAGCCATACCTCTGTGAACCACGGCTGTACCCAGCTTGGGGGACAGGGACGGCTGTAGCTTTGGGGACAGGGTTGACTGTAGATTTGGGGACATCCTGGTGGCGCAATCCAGGTCAGCCGCGTCCAGGTAGGACCTGCCCACCAGTGCGGGCAGGACCTGGGCGATGGCCATGGGCAGGCGGTAGTCGTGGCGGGACACCGCGGCGAAGGCTTGGGCACAGTCCCACACCCGCGGGGCATAAAACTCGCCCGTGGCCACCAGCGCCTGTGGAGGGGGCAGGAGGTGGCACCAGCAGCCCTGGGAGCAGGACCAGGTGGCCGCAGTGGCACAGCCTGCCACCCTGTACCTGCAGGGCCAGCCCCGTGCTGTAAATGTTCCCGATGACACCGTCCCCCTCCTCCTGCTCATCGAGGAAACCATTGGCCACAGCCGATAGCGCTTCCCACAGCAGCTCCTGCAGGTCCTGCAGGTCCGTCTGTCCGTACGTGCACGTCATGGCCAGCGCCGCCACGGCACGGGTGTCTGCAGGACGCTGGTGTCACTGCCGAGGTGGCAGAGAGGGGACATGGTGGGGCTGGAGGGGTCCCTTACCCACAGAGAGGTGGCTGTCGGGGCTCAGCACCTGCTTGGCCAGGATCACGGATGCCCCTTGGTAGCCACCTGCCCCGGCCAGGCACAGCGCCAGGGTGCCCAGGCTGACACCGTACAGGGTGGTTTTGGGGATCCCTTCCTCCTCTGCAAAGCCAAGAGCGATGAGTGAGGTGGGGACAAGGGACTGGCATTGGGGACGCCTCCCCGGACACCCCACTGCCTCCCGCCATACCCAGCACGGCCATCTCCTCGTCCATTTTCTGCTGCAGGACCTGGACCAGGTCGACGGTCAGTCCCAGCGCCTGGACGTGCCGGGGGTCCCGGCAGGAGGAGAACAGGGACAGCACGGACAGAGCCACCTCCCCCGACATCATGTCTGTGGGGACAAGAGAGCAGCTGGCACGCCAGGAACTGGGGAGAACCGGGGGTGCCGCAACAGGGGAGACACCCCCCACCCATCCTACCTCTTTGGGCTCTGGTCACAGCCTCCTCCTGGATCTCCTGCAGCAGCCATTTGTGGGTGTTGCTGCCTGTGGCCCCAGCCAAGTTCAAGGCCAGCAGGACACTGGGGTTCGGTGTCCCCTCCGCCTTGATCGAGTCATCCATGCGCTGCACCAGCTCCGAGACCAGTTGCTGTGGGGCGACTGGGAGGAGAGAGGATGGGCACCCCGCACTGGGAGGTCACTGGGGGTGTCCCCTTCGTGTGGGGACACCTGTCCCTCCGCAGGAGGGCTGGCACTCACCGCAGCCCCACACAGCCATGCCACCGGACAGGGCCAGCAGGACCCCAATGCCAAAAGCCACGTTGAGCATCCTTGTGTCCCCAGGGCCACTCGGGCCACCAAAATCCTGTGGACACTGGTTTCTCCACTTGTCCCCTTTGCTTTTAGCTTTACCCGGTGCCCTTCTCCGGTTATTGACCCTCCCACAGCCGCCCCGGCACTGCCAAGCACTGCTAGTGTATCCAGACCGACACACACACACACAAATAGGCTTGTAAGTTCCAGGAAACTCCAGCCCCGCTAGTGTCACCTCAGTGCCAGGAACAAAGGAGTGAGGAGGTCACCCAGGGCGGTGGTGGAAAGAATTTAAAGAATAAAGCCATCACTGGTGGGGATTGACGAAGGGAAAGTCCCGCTGAACTGGTTCGATATCCTGGTGCGGGAAGGTCGCCCACCTCCGGGGTGACGGGAAGGTGGCGGGTGGTGTTTCTTTCTGGATTTTAGGAAGGTTTTGGAGCCTGTTCCTCAGTGTCCTTCTGAGCCCCATCCCGCGGCTGTGGGATGAGCAGGGACAGGGTGACAAACCAGCTGGACGCGGCTCAAAGGGGTGGTGGGAACAGGGCTGCAGCTGGCTGGAAACCAGTCCCTGCGGTTGATGCCAAACTGGGAGGTGCTGGTGACTCTTGGCGGGGACAAGAGCCCTGCAGAGGGATCAGCCTGGCTGTGCCTCAGTTTCCCCAGAGGCTCTGCAGTGGGAGGGTGCCCCAAGGACATGTTTGTTGCTCTGTGTGCACAGACCAGCCTGGTTGTGGGGTGAGGAGGGTGTCACATGGCCAAAGATTGACACCCCCCCAGCTTCTCCATCACCCCCAGACAGGGACCAGGAGCAGGGCTGGGACAAGGACAGGGACAGGGGCTCTTGTTCTGGCCCTGGGAGGAGGAGACGAGCCCCAGGTGGGTGCGAGGGGGTGGGTGATGACCCTGGCCCAGGTGTTAAAGTCATGGGGGAGGCAGCCCCTCCTCTTCCTCCCCCCACACGATGAAGGCTCTTGAGGGAAGGTGCTTTCTGCTCTTTTTTGTCACCGCAGCCTGGGCACGGGATGCCTGGGGTAAGGAGTTGGGGTTGAGGGGGCAGGATTTGGAGGGAGGGGAGCCCCAGAGTGGCTCCTGTATCTCCTCTGTGTCCCCATTGCGACCCTTCAGAGGTCACATCGGTGCCCTGGGGTGTCAGCATGAAGTGGCTCAATCCCCCAGTGCCACCTCCTTCTCTGTCCCTAAAGCTGTAAATGCTAAAATGGGGGGATTCTGGGGGGACACTGGTGCTGGGGGCAGCCTGGGGGTCCCTGGAGAGCTGGCTCAGGCTCCCTCTCATTTCCCCACCAGTCTCAGTGACATGTGGCCATGCGTGGCTCTCGGTGATGGTGCCATCCAGCCTCCTGGGGAGCCCGGTGACTGATGGGGAGCTGACGCTGGGACACGATTGTGGGGTGACCAGCACTGCTGGGGACCAATACCAGCTGGAGCACCCGCTCGGGGGCTGCGGGACCACCCTGGAGGTGAGGAGCTGGGGTGGCAATGTGGGGTGTCCCGCTTGGGGGGCTGTAGGGCATCCCACAGGGGAGGGACAATGTTGGGGTGTCCTTGGCTGTGGCTGCTGAAACTCCTGCAGCGGGGGGAGGAAACCATGTGGGTGCCAGTGCCATCATTGCCACTGAACCCGTGTGTTGGGGGAGCCCCAGGTCCTGCTGTCCCCATGGGGAGGGTCCCACCTTCATACTAGGGTGGGGGCACTGATTAAAGTGAGTGGGGCTGGTACTGGTGAAGTGACACCAGCTCTTGCCATGTCACAAGGAGCTTTCTGGGTGCTGGAGACAGGGAGGTGACACCTGCTTGGAGCCAGGTGACACCTCCAGCCCCATGTTCCCCCCCCAGCTCCTCCCAGACAGAATCCACTACAGCAACGTCCTCCGTTACCGCCCCATGCTCGGGGGGGCCGTGGCTCGTGCCGGACCCTTCACCCTCCCCATCCACTGCTACTACCCCAGGTACGTGGGTGCCCCGTGGAGCCCTGTGGGTGTCACCCACCATGGGACCCCTGGGTGCTGGGTCCGTGGGGGGGCACATGGCAGGCAGGGGTGTCCCCGGGAGGTGTCACCCCACTCAAGGACGCTCTGCAGGACAGGCAGCGTTTCATCCGGGGGTGTCCAACCCACCTGGGTCCCCTTCGGCTCCACCGCCGCTCACCGGAGACGCCTGCGCTTCGCCCTGGACACATATGACAGTGAGTGGGGGACCCCAAACCCACCCATTCCCCTGTGTGGGGGTCCCCTCTGCCTGGCTGGGGCTCTGGGATGATGTCCCCAATGTGTCCCCCAGGTACCTGGTCCTCCCGCCGGCACCAGGCCACCTATTCCCTGGGAGACATCATCAACATCGAGGCGTCGGTGAGCCCCGACCCCCCCGTGTCCCTCAGGGTTTTTGTGGATGAGTGCGTGGCCAGCCCCAGTGTAGTGACACAGCTCAAGTTCAAGGTCATCGGTGACAATGGGTGAGTGCCAGGGCTGGGGACAGGGGAGGAAAGAGCCTGGTTGTCCCCAGCGGGGTGACAGTCCCGTGTCACCCCACAGGTGCCTGCTGGATGGGCAGCTCGGTCGCTCCCGCTTCCTCCCCCGGCGCGGTGACGGTTCCCTCCGCTTCCAGCTGGACACCTTCCTCTTCCTCAACGCCTCCGGCAGCCAGGTCCGTGCCAGGGGTCTGGGGGTGCGGGGTGACCCCCCACACCTGCCGATGTGGTGATGGGGTGGCTGTGTGACCAGAGCCATCGGGCAGCTCAGAGGAGGTGACAGGAGGATGTTTGTCCCTGCAGATCCACCTCCGCTGTCACCTGAAGGCTGTGGCGCAGGGGACTGGTGACACTTTTGGCAAAGCCTGTTCCTACGATGGTGCGGCAGCCGCCTGGCGCTCCCCAGACGGGGCTGACTGCTCCTGCTGTGACTCCCCGGGGGGCTGCGGGGACCGGCGACAGCGACGGGGGGCTGGTGGCCGAGGTGAGACCCCCCTTGGTGACACCCAAGAGCCCTGCGGGTGACAGCAGTGCCTGACGGGTGTCTCCTCGCAGGGCTCCTTGGTGAAGCCACCGTCCAGCTGGGTCCCCTGGGGCTGCTCTCGGCTCTGCCCAGCTCGTCCCCTGTCCCCTCCAGTGTCCCCACGGCACCGGCACCCAGCACAGCACCTCCTGGTCACCCCTCGGTCCCCGTGGTGCAGGGGGAGAAGAGGGACCCAGGTGAGTGTGTGTGTGTGTGTGTGTGTGTGTGTGTGTCCCCTGGGGCTGGGGGTGGCTGGGGTGACCCTGCTGTCCCCCTCACCCCTGTCTGTCCCCCCAGGACCAGCTGTCCCTGGCCCCACGCTGGCCATGGTGGCCATGTGCTCCATCCTCACCGCTGTGGGCATGGCCGGCTGCTACTGCTCCGTGCGGAGACACCGGAGCCAAAACCGGCTGGGGGGGGGTCCCGAGGCAGCCCCCGGGGAGCCCCGAGCTGTGGCCATGGGCCCCACTGCCCCAGGGACACCCCCTGCTCCTCCGGTCCCTGCCATCGTGTGAAAATCCTGGTTTTAGAAATAAACCTGAGGCAGAAAAGGCTGTGCCAGGTCTGTGGGGGTTTGGGGAGACCGTGTACCCCCCCGGGTGTGAAGCCACCGCAGCAGGATGGGGGACAATGACACCAGGACTTGCTTTGGGTCCCCTCTGCCTGTCACCTCCTGCAGCCGGGGACAATCCCTGTCTGAGGAACGGGGGCATGGGGGTCTGGTCCCCACGATGTGGGGGGATCCTGCAAGATGTGGCTGTGAGGATGAGGGTCCCCATGGGGGCTGTGTGGGCATCGTCCCCCCCACCCCTTACTGTGCGGGGTCAAAAGCTCTATTTTCACTCCAAATAAAGGACTTTATAAGAAAAAAGCTGGGGGGGGCTGAGGCAGCCTGGGGAGCTCTGGGGGGGTTGCTATGGGGTTGAGGGGCTTGTTGTGGGGCCAGGGAGCTCTGGAGGCTGCAGGAGGGTGTGTGGGGGGACAGCAGGGCACAATGGTCACGGGAATGGGGCACCCCCTCCCTCACGTGTCCCCGCTCCTGTGCAGGGAGGAGGCGTTTGTGCCTAATGGCCTCTGATGGATCTTTTTTCCAGGAACTCGCTGCAGAGAGGCTTTTAATTTCTTTTCTTTTTTTTTTGTTTCCTTTTTATTCTCCTTCTGAGCTGCTGTAAACAAGCTGGGGGTGGGGGGGCAGAGTCTGTGTATTGGGGCAGTGCTGCCCCCCCGACACCCCACTTTCCTCCCCCACTTTGCTGTGGGTGGGGGTCTGAGCATCCTCCTCCATGGGGCCACAGGGCCCTGGAGCCCTTCTCTGAACTGGGGGAGCAACAGTGAGCAGCCCCCCCTGCAGCTGGGGTGTCTCTGCGAGGGTTGTACCCCACTTTCCTCTCCCCATGGGGGCTGCAGCCATGGGTGGGGTGGGTTTGGGGGTGTGGGGGCTGCTCTTCTTCCCCCTTGGCACCCCCTTTTCCATCTGTGTCCCTCAGCCACCGGTGAGTGGGCAGAGCTGGGGAGGGGGCTCCACCTGGGGGTCATGAGGATATGCATGAATCATGGGGACACCTGTGGGTCTTGGGGACACCTGTGGGTTACGGGCTCCAGCTGTGTCTTTGGGATCTAGCTGTGGGTCATGGGGACATGCATAGATCGTGGGGGACATGCATGAGTTGTGGGGTCCACCTGGGGACACCCGTGGGTTGTGGGGACATGTGTGAGTCTGGGGGTCCACCCGTGGGGAGAGGTGTGAGTTGCGGGGACACCCGTGGGTCATGGGAGACATGCATGTGTTGTGGGGTCCACCCGTGAGTTGTGGAGACATGCATGAGTCGTGGGGACACCCGTGGGTCACGGGGATATGCATGAGTCGTGGGGTCCATCCGCGGGGACACCCGTGGGTCATGAGGACATACGTGAGCCTTGGGGTCCACCCATGGGGACACGTGTGAGCTGTGGTGGCATCCGTGGATCCTGGGGATGTGCATGAGTCATGGGGACACGTATGAATCGTGGGGTCCACCTATGGGTCATGGGGACATACATGAGTCTTGGGGTCTACCCGTGGGGATGCACGTGAGTCGTGGGGACGCCCGTGGGCCTGGGGGTCCAGCCGTGGGTCGCGGGGCCACCCGTGGGCTGGGCGGTGGCCCGAGGATGCTGCAGGCTCTGACGTCAGCCGCGCGGAGCCAATGGGAGGCCGCAGGGGCGGGGTGGGGCGGGGTGGGGCGGGGGCGGCCCCGCGGGGACCGAGCGGGGCAGCTCCGGGGGCCGGGGCGGGCGGGGGGTCCCGCTGCCCCCCGCCACCTCCATGCAGGGGATGGGGAACCTGCGGCTGGGCAGCCGCGCTGTCATGTACACGGCCGAGACGCTGCCCAAGGGCAAGAACCGAGTGATGGGGGTGAGTTGTTTTTTGGGGGGGGTGACTTGGTAGGGGGTGGTACCCCTGGAAAATCCCCCCTTGCCCCTTCCCCAGGGGGTTCTGCCCCTTCCCTGGGGATTTCTGCTCCCCCGGACAGGCCCTGGAGCAGCGGGGGGACAGGGACACCCCCATCCCCAGGGCGGGGCGGGGGAAATGTCACCATGTCCCATCCCCAGACCATCCAGATCATGACGGGCTTCATGCACATCGGCTTCGGCATCATCCTCACCACGCTCACCAAAGTCTACACCTCCGTCTTCGTCATCGGCGAGATCCCCTTCCTGGGCGGCGTGTCGGTGCGTGGCACGGGGGGGTGTCCAACGGGGTGGGATACCCACGCGGGGGGATGTCCACAAAAGGGGATGCCCACTGGGGAAAGATGCCCACGGGGGGGATGCCCACGGGTGTCCCACAGCTCCTAGGGATAGTGGGTTCTGGTCCAGCAGCCTTAAAACTCCAGGACTGACAATGCACAAAGTGGGGGTCACCGTGCCCCCAAAAGCTGTGGGCAGGCTGTTGATGTGGGTGTGGTCGTGGGGGGCTTGTGGTGACCTTGGTGGCAGCTGATTGTCCCTGTCTCTCCTGGCACAGTTCATCATCTCCGGCTGCCTGTCCATCGGGGCGGAGAAGAGCCCCACGGAGTGTGCGGTGAGTGTCCCCGGGGGGGACACTGCAGGGGGGTGAGCGGGTGGGGGCAACTCATCCCTGGGTAAAACCCATCAGAGCAAACCCAAATGTAAAGCTCGCGCTGGGGTTATTTCTGTCAATGAGCAATGGGAAAGAGAGAAGGAAAATGACCCCGAGGGCAGCCTGAGCTGTGACCTGTGTCCAGACTCCTGGGGGGGTGTCCCCACGGGTTTTGGGGTCTGCCATTGTCCCCAAAACCTCTGGGCGCCTGCAGGTGAAGGGCAGCCAGACCATGAACGTCATCAGCGCCATCTTCGCTCTGCTGGGTATCGTCGCCTTCATCGTAGACCTCAACCTCAACGGGCTCTACCGCTCCGGCCTCGACTACTACAGCTACCTGGTCCTGGTAAGTGGGGGTACAGCCCCCCCAGTCCCTGGGACCCTCCCCTGGCCCCTTCTCCATGCCCACCAAGGGCTGTTCTCCCTCCCCCTGAGCCCTCCAAGGGGACAAGGGGACTTTGTTGGGCTCAGCCCCATCACCCCTGGGGATCAGGGACCCCATGGCTGGTGACACCCTGACCTGGGCCCGTCTGCCACCGTGGTGCCGTGCGCTTGACCTATTTTAGGCTGGTACCTCGGGAGATGACTCACGCCCTGGAAATGCCCGTTTCTCCCTATAAGCCATAAAAACAGCGAGGTGGGGGGGTCTGGATGAGACCTCGGCGCCCCCAAAGCCAGGGCTGTGGTGCTTAGGACTTGTGGGAGGAGGTGAACCCCCAAATCCTTGCCCCAAAATGTGAGGGGGGTCCTGTCCTGTGGGGTTTCCTCCTCCTGTGCGCTGCTGATGTTTTGTGGTTTGTTTTTCCCCGCCCTGGAGCTCGCAGGGAACGGCATCTCCATCGTCTTGCTCATCTTCACCATCCTGGAGTTCTGCATCGCTGTGGCCACCGCCAACTTTTGGTGCCGGGCCACCCGCCTCAGCTCGAACGAGGTAGGGCAAGGGGGGCACGAAGGGGCTGAGCCCCGACCGGACCCCCCCCAGCACCGTTCCAACCCCCTGCTGTCCCCCAGGCCATGCTGATCGTCCCCAGTGCCACCCAGGGGGACCTGGCGGTGCCGCTGACCGAGCTGCCACAGCCGCCCAGCTACACCGAGGTGATCTACGACCCCAAAGAGCAGCCCAGTTAAAGCGGAGCCGCGGCCGGGCTGGTTCCCAGCAGCATGTCACACCTTCTCCCGTTGCCACCAGTGCCTCCCGACCTGGGAAAGCATGTCCCCCCCAGCCCTGACCCCCCCAAAAAAGCAGCAGCTCTTGGGTTTCTTTGCATCCCCAAAATCTCGCCAGGTGCTGGCACTGAGGATTTGGGTATGGGGTCCTGCTTCTACTCTCCACAAACCATTCCCAGCGCTGCAGCAGCATCCTCCCACTATGCTGCAGGCTGAGACATGCTGGTACCCCCCAAAAAGCCAGCGAGCACCCCAGATTTGCCCCCTCCCTGCCCACCTGCTGTGTCTCAAAGCGGGGCTCTGCCTGCCGGCTGCTTTGGAGAAGGGATTTCTGCGGGGGATGCTTCGTGGGGTGTTTCTGCCCGTAAATCCCTGGTTGGCTGCTGGGGTTTGTTCATTTTGGGGTTCAAGGGCTTCTCGGGGTCGGGTGGCCACGTTGCAGACACCCCATAGAGCCCCCGATGTGTGGGGGCAGCTGGAGCATCTACCTCGGCTCCTACCCCCCCAGCTTGAATTATCTTCCAAATAAACGCTCTGCCCAAGCCTGTGTCTCCTCGTTTGGGGGGGTTGGGAGCTGAAAACCACCGTGCAGAGCCACTGTCCATCCCATTCAGGGGGTCTCTTATGTCCATCACCCTCATCTGGTCCCACCTACCCCCCTAATCCCCCCCCATACACATCAGAGCACATCTGGCTATATATAGCGCTGCTGGAGCAGCTGGGCAGCCGGCGGCGATGACGGTGACAATGATGATGACACCAGCCCAGGAGTTGTCCCCAGGCTGGGGCTGCTCCTTGGGGTGACACGGGGACATGGGTGACACACGGTCCCTGTTCCCCACGTGGCGGGGACAGAGCCGGGGGGCACAATGAGCGCTCAGTCACCCGTGCAATGACCCCTCAAAAATCACTTATTTTGGGGGGGGAATTGAGCCCAAAGAGCTCTCGGCCCATTTTTAACCAGCAGAGAGGTTTGACAAGCTCGTTACTGGCTCCCATCATTAATTACCCCACAGTGGGGGGATGTTTGAGGAGCTAACGAGGAGTAAGGGTGGTGATGAGCATCCAGCAGGTTATTTACAGAGCAGCTCGAGAGTTTGAGATGGAGATGAGGAAGAAGAACCTGGTGCTGACTTTTCAGAGGGGTGGGAGCATCTGGTGAGTTATCAGTACCCTAGCGGGGGGGTCTCTGGCTGATTTTGCTCCCCCACCACCATTTGGGGACAGTATCCACCCCCAAATGTCACCTCTGGCCCCAGTGCAGGGAATGCCTGTTGGAACCATCTCTTTAGTTTTTCGGCCAAATTAATGTGTGTGTTTTGTTTGCTTGTGTGTTTAGTGTTTTCTTTCTTTTCTTTAGCTTATTTTTAATTTCTTTATTATTATGCTATTTTTCCCGTTCCAACAGCCCCCGCCCTGCCCTGCCGGCGCTCGGGCTGCTCAGCCAGAGCCTCATGGATTATTCACTCGCTGTCAGTTATTTCTGGTCCCGGCTCTGAAAAAATAATGAGGCGGTTGGGTAGAAAAAGCCCCAGAGATTGGGGGGAGCGGGATGAACCGGCTCTTTCCGCTCACCCCAAGTTCACGGCCCATTATGGCTCCACACTGTCCTGCATCTCCAAGGCAGCCGGGGGGTTCTCCAGCCCTGGAGGGGTCACCATGTAGCCCTGACACCCCAAATCCAGGCTGGCGGGTCCCTCTGTGGGGTCCCCTCCTGGCTCATCCCCTCCCAGCATCGGGATCTATTTCCCCCCCAGAGCATCCCCGTTGTGGCTTCAAAATGTCCCTTCCTGGGAAATGGGGTGTTAGGACGACGATAACCCAGAGCACCTTAACCTTTGAATCTAAAGCTCCTCAATCTTTAAACCTGGAGCCCCTCAATTTTTAAACCCAGAACCCCCAAACCTTTAAACCCCAAGCTCCTCAATTTTTAAACCCAGAGCCCTTCAATCTTTACACCCAAAGCTCCTCAATCTTTAAACCCAGATCCCATCAATCTTTAAACCTGGAGCCCCTCAATCTTTAGACCCAGAACCCCTCAATATTTAAACTCAGAATCTCCCAACCTTTAAACCCAGAGCCCCTCAATATTTAAGCCCAGGACCCCTCAGTCTTCAAGCCCAGAATCTCCCAATCTTTAAACCCAAACCTCCTCAATTTTTAAACCGAGAACCCCACAAGCTTTAAACCCAAAGCTCCTCAATCTTTAAATCCAGAACCTTTAAATCCAGAGCCCTTCAGTTTTTAAACCTGGAGCTCCTAAACCTTTAAACCCAAAGCCCCCAGTTTTTAAACCCAGAGCCTCTCAATCTTTAAACCCAAAGCTCCACAGTCTTTAAACCCAGAACCCCTCAATTTTTGAACCCAGAACCTCCAAACCTTTAAACCCAGAGCTCCTCAAGTTTTGAACTCAAAGCTCCTCAGTGTTTAAACCCAGAGCCCCTCGCTATTTAAACCCAAACGCTCTCTCTCCTGGATTTCAAGGTTTTCTGCTGCTTCATGGGTTTTAGGTGCGGTTTTCCCAGGAAATGCAGGAGTTGGGTGTTTTAAGCCTCTGTGGGACTAGGTTTATTTTCTATATGTGTATTTCTACGCAGCCCTGAAACCTCCTGTGGGGGAGCGGGCACCGCTCAGGGTTGGGGACAGCAGGTGACAGGGACTGGAGAGGGGCTGGGGACAACGCCTGGGGACACTTTTGTCACCTTCACGCCCTGAAAAACAGCATAAAACCCCCCGAAAAAGCCTTTAGGGGGTTCCACAGGAGCCGTCTGCCCCAGGGGTTCCCCGTGGCACAGCACAGGGAAAACGCAGCTGCTTTTTAATGTAAAACCCCCTAAAAAACGTGTTTTTTCTCATTCTGGAACCAGTGCGGTGAGAGCCCTGTGAGAACCAGAAACATTTGGAGGCAAAGCACAATGTCGACTTTGGGGTGTTTTTATGGGGATATAAAGTTGTTTTCCTTTCCACAGGAAGCACAACTCGCTCTAAGAACCATTTCTATTTTCTTTGGGAAAAAAAGGGCTTTTTTTGGGTTGGAAAAGGACTGTTTGGTTCCATCAGGCTCGTAAACTTGTCCTGTGCTGGCGGGAAGGGATTTGGGGGGGTTTGCTGAACGCCCATGAACCTGAACACCCCGCCAGGCTTCCCCCATCCATCCTGTGACATCCTAAGGGACAAGGGACCCTTTTGCTGGTGCCACCGCTGTGTGAATCCGCAGCCATGGGGGGGTCGTGCCAAAAATCGCACTGGTGGGGTAGAAGTTTCATCCGAGCGTCTCTGGGGAGATTTAAAAGCAAAACCAGAAATATTGATAAAAATCTCATTGTTGGGAGAGCAAAACTCAACTTAAAGAAGAAACAAAACGCCAACGAACGTGTTGTTTATATCAGCGGAGCCAAAAATTCCTGCAAACAAAGGGCTGGACGGCTCCAGCTTTGCCACTTCCCGCGTCTGCTTAAAAGCTTCAGCTCCTCTGGCATCTGCTTCCAAAATAAACTATAACAACCTGCCTTGGGCTCCTGCCACCCCCAGCTGGACCCGCCGTCGCTTACAGGAGAGAAGGGGGGTTGTTTCTACGGACACCTCGCTCGGAAAGGGGGTTTTCGCTCCCACGACCCGGCCACGGTCACGGCTGTTTCTGCCTGAAAAGCTGTGGCTTTGGGAACGGTTCGGGAACCCGAAAAAGGCAGATTTGGGAGGAAAATCCCTCCGTAACGGTTTTGGCTGGGAACATAAACCCGTTTCTTGTCTTAAGAGGGGATCCCGGTGTTTCCGCGGGGCTCAAGCGTTTGTTACCCGCGGGGGTGGAACGAGGGACGCGGTGATGAGAAACGGAAGATGAAAAGGTATCTGGGTTCAATCTCCTCTGGGCTCTGGAGGAGGTTTGTCCCCCAAACCAGGTGTCTCAGCTCCCTCTAGGGCCGCAGGAAAGGAAAAGGCGATGTCCAAAACCTGCTCCTAAAATGCTCAGGTGGGACCAGCCTGGAGCTGCGATGGGGACAGGTCCCTAATCCTGGTGACATCTGTGGTGGCCACGCTGAGATACCAGGACCCTGGACCGAAATATCCTTTTTCCACCAAAAAAAATGCTGGTCGGACATCTGATGCACCCAAGGGAGGAAAAAAAACCCAGTGCTGCATCCCCAAACCACCTCCTGTGTCCAAGTTGTGTCAAAACTCGTCCCCTTTGTCCCTTGTCCCCTTCTCTGGCCCAGAAACTGGGGGGACCCACAGGAGGGGACCCAAGTCCCACAGAGGAGGGTGAGGATGAGCGGGGATGGCACCAGCACCCACAACATCACACCCTGTGCCCCTTGGGCGTCTGGGGGGTCCCTGTGGAGAACCCCAAACCCCGGTGAGCAGATGGGGACGGCGGTCACGAAGGAAACGGCCGTTTCCTGGCAGGGGTCGGAGGGGCCCCGGGGGGCTCCGGGCCACGTGCGGTGGCTCCGTTCCCAGGCTGAGCTCTCATTTCCTATTGGAAACCACTGTGGCTCGGTTCGGCACCCCACACCAGGCTGTCACCCCAAACCGCGCTGTCACCTCCCCCGGGCTCGCTCCTGCGGGCGGGATGTCCCCACTGGGGACAGATCCATGGGATCCAGGCACTCGCACAGGAAGGAGAACCCCAAAGATAATAAAAAAGGCAATAAAATAGTTTTCTTGAGACCTTTATAGACCAGCGGGGTTTATAATATTTGTGTCGTGTCCTGTTTTCCTCCCTTTATTCCCCATCTTGAGGTACACTCGCCCAACCCCTCACGGGGTGTTTCCCAAACTCTCTCCCCTCCGTTGGCAAAAATCCCTCGTTGAGCAAGAGGAGCCTGACGAGATTTCCATCGAAGGAGCAAAGGGCGGCGGGATCGCGTCCCTGCCGGCCACCACCTCCCGGGGACACTCGGGGAGCGAAGGGGCCGCTATGGCAGCCACGGCGGTGACCGACTCGGGCGGCGTGAGGATCATCACCGAGGTGATCCCGGCCAGCGATCCCCGCGCAGCACAGCTGGCCGCCGGCTCCCAGCCCCCCGCGCCCGCCGGGACGTCGTTTCGGGTCCGGGGCTTCCGCAGAGCTCAGCCCAAAGTGCTGGGGGTGAGATGCGGGGTCCCCTGCGGGGGGACGGGGCACCTCGGGGACAAAACGGGGTCTGAGGATTGTCCTGTTTGAGGTTCTCCCCGGCGGGTGGTTCTGGAGGTTCTCCTGGGGGAGATGGGATGTTTGGGACCAGCTTGTGCTGCTGTGCCCAGTGCCAGCTGTCCCCAGTCCCTTCTCGTCACCATGGTGTGATGGTGGCCTCGGGGTGGGACACAGCCAACAGCAATGGTGACATCCAGACGGGGGGGCCCTTCTCACTCGTCCTTCCCCCAGATCATCCACATCTTCAGCGGGATCATCCACATCTGTTTCGGGATCATCCTGACGCTGGCGGAGCATGGGAGCCTGTCCCTGCCCGTGGCCAGCGGGATCTTCTTCTGGCTCGGGCTCCTGGTGAGTGGGGACATTCCTGGCTGTCACCCCCTCACCGGGGACCAGATCCTCTCATCACCAGCGTGCCCTCTTACCCCACATCTTCTGGCTGTCCCCTCTGGGCAGCCCCAAACACTGGGAGGGTGCTGGGATGGGTGTCTCGCTGCTGACCCCCTTCTTCTGTTTTCTGAGCAGCTCCTGGTCTCAGGCTCTTTGCTGGTGGAAAGTGAAAAACGAGAGAACATTTTGCTGGTAAGGGGGGGGACAACACATTCCCCTGTTGCTTCTCCCACCTCTGTCCCTTCCCTTCCTACCTGGGGCCTGTCTTACCCTTTGGAGGTGCCCGAGTCCCCCCCATCCAACAAACCTTCACGCTTCAGGGTCTCCACAAGACACTTGGGACCCGGTGGAGCCACTCGCGGGTGATGGGAACAAAAGGTGTCACAGAGGGTGGCCGCCCCAGGTGGCTTCTCCCCGTGTCTGTGACACCTCGCGGGGGTTGGGGTGTGTGTCATGCTGTCACCCGCATGGCTCCCAGCAGAAAGGACGGAACCGCTGGTGGCTGATGTGACACGAGGTGACACCCCCGCCCAGGTGAAGACTTGCTGTGTCGTCAACGCAGCCGTCGCCCTCAGCACGCTGGTGGCCATGCTCCTCCACGCCACGGCCATCAGCCGCAACGTCCCCGGCTGTGACAAGATGCTGCCGTATCAGCCGAAACCCGAGTGGTGCTTCAACCCAGAGAACAAGGTGGAACCTCGCGGTCCCTGAGCCTTGTGCCACTGTGGGGATGTGGCCGGGGGAAGGGGACAAGGGACACTGGCAGCATGTGGGATCCATGGGTCCTTTTCTTCTTCCTTCCTCTCTACTCTGCCCTGGTGAGGCAGCATCTGGAATATTGTGTCCAGCTGTGGCCCCTCAGTTCCAGCAGGACAGGGAACTGCTGGAGAGGGTCCAGCGCAGCCACCAAGATGCTGAAGGGAGTGGAGCATCTCCCGTGTGAGGAAAGGCTGAGGGAGCTGGGGCTCTGGAGCTGGACAAGAGGACACTGAGGGGGGACCTTATTAATAGTTATCAAGATGGAAAGGGGGAGTGTCAGGAGGATGGAGCCAGGCTCTTCTGGTGACAACCAGTGACAGGACAAGGGGCAATGGGTGCAAACTGGAACACAGGAGGTTCCACTTAAATATGAGAAGAAGCTTGTTTGGGGTGAGGGTGGCAGAGCCTGGCCCAGGCTGCCCAGGGGGTTGTGGAGTCTCCTTCTGTGCAGACATTCCAACCCGCCTGGACACCTTCCTGTGTAACCTCATCTGGGTGTTCCTGCTCCATGGGGGGTTGCACTGGATGGGCTCTCCAGGTCCCGTCAGCCCCTGCTGTTCTGTGACTCTGTGTCTCCTCCTGGCAGATGCTGAGCAACGGGCTGGACTCCATCTTCGTCCTCTTCAGCCTCCTGGAGTTCTGCGCGGCCGTGGCGGCCGTGACGTTTGGCTGCGCCGCCGTCCAGCAGCACAACTACACGCGCATGGTGAGGGGCGATGGGCCGTGCGCCGGGGGGTCCCTCCGCATCACCCCAAAAATGGGATTTTTATCTCCCTTTTTGCTCCCCCAGGCAATGTAGCCAGGCCCGGGCCTGCAGCCATGTCCTGCCCAGAGCCACCGCACCGCACGAGGGGCCGGAGCCCGGGGGCACCTCCCCGAGCCTCACGGTAGAACCGCAGCCCGAGACCCCTCCGGTGCCCCCCGGCCTGAGATGCCCCCGGTGCCCCCGGGCCTGGTCCCTCTCCCCTGCGTGGCCCCCAATAAAGGCCTCTCCCCCCAGCTCAGGCCTCGCGTCTCTCCGGGGCTCCCCCACGGGGCCGCACCGGGTGGGAGTTGGGGGTAGTGGAGGGCACCGGGCACAAGCCGCGGTCGCAACGGGATAACGGGCACCGGTACACGTCTGCCCGGAACAAGCATGGCGGCCTCTGCCCGGAACAAACATGGTGGCCACCCGCCCTGCGCCATCGGGAGGGAGGGCGGTGTTGCCCGATACCAAAATGGCGATCAGGGGCTCGGCGTGGCCGCGCTTCCGCTCTAAGCATGCGCGGAGGTGGTGTTGGTGCGGCGCGTCTGTGATGTCATCGCGCTGCGCCGTCGCGGGGAAGAGACCACGTGGAAAATGGAGGGGGAGAGCGGGGCGGCCCCGGGGCCCGAGAGACCCAACGGGGCGGCCCCGGTACCGGCCCCCGCTCCAGCCCCGGCCTCGGCTCCAGCCCCGGCCCGGCGGCGTCGTAAAGCTGGGAAGAATCGAAAGGAAGCGGCAGCGGCGGTGCCTGCGATCCCGCGGGGGCGGCCCAAATCGGGGAGGGTGTGGAAGGACCCGGGCAAGAAGAGGTGGGAGCGGAGGGTGTCGGAGTTCGGGGGGCGGTTTCCAGTGTTCGAGGGGGGGTCTCCAGAATTCGGGGGGTATTCAAGCTTGGGGGGGGGGTCTCCAAGTCTGTGGGGAGGTCTCCGGGGTTTGGGGGATCTCCAAGCCTGTTGGGGGGTCTCTTTTGGGGGCAGGTCTGATTGGGGCTTCTTAGTCTCCTGGGGGAGGCTCTGTAGGGGGACAGTTTTGGGTAACGGGGCTGTTTTGGGGGTGCGTTGGGTTGGGCTGTGTTGATGTGTTCACAGGGTGGGTCTGGGGCTGTTAATGGGTTAGGGGAAGGGCTGAGCTGGGGGGTCTGGGGGGCTCTGACCTGACGTGGCCTCTCTGCCCACCCAGGTTCTCACACATGATCCAGGACAAGGCCCTTCGCTCCTCCTGGGCGAGGAAGATGAAGGAGCGGCAGGAGAAGAAGCTGGTCCAGGACCTGGCACGGCAGCTGCAGGAGGCGAAGCAGAGAGAGAGGGAGGTAAGAGGAGTCATAGAATCGTGTTGGTTGGAAAAGACACCCAAGATCATCAAGTCCAACCATAACCCACCCCTGGCACTGCCCCATGTCCTGAGAACCTCATGTCCGTCTGTCCAGCCCTCCAGGGCTGGTGACTCCAGCACTGCCCTGGGCAGCCTGTTCAATGCCCCACAGCCCTTTGGGGAAGAAATTGTTCCTAAATCCAACCTCAACCTCCCCTGGTGTGACTTGAGGCCATTAGATGATACATCAGAGATATAAATATATTTAAAACCAAAGCTACAGACATCAGAATTTCACCGTGGTGTTACCGCGGTGAGCACAAACCCCAGCCGGGACGGCTTATTACTCCTGCCAAATCCCGGCTGCAACACTCACATGCTGCGAGTCACCGACTCGGAATCGACTCGCTCGGGCAGTTCAGACCTCGTGCCAGGGAAACAAAAGCTGCTGCCTTGGCTCTGTGCAGCGGATTTAACGCTCGGGCGGGTGTTGCTGGTGCTGCCGCAGCCGCGGGGCGACGCTGGGTTGGGTTTGAGCCCAGAGGGACCCGCGGGGAATGTTTTGGTGCCGTTTCCCGCAGGAGAAGAAGCGTCGCCGGGAGGAAAACCTGAAGCGGCGGCTGGAGAACGAGCGGAAAGCAGAGATTGTCCAAGTGGTGAGTGCCTGGGGACACCCCGCTCATGGCTGGGGACACCGTGGTGACCTCCAGAGCCTGGGCACTGGGCTCCAGTTTGCTCCAGTTCCTCTCCCTGTCGAGCAGCACTGGGAGAACTGGGGAGTTCCAGCTACAGCGGGGGGTTCGCTCCTCTGCCGAGGGTGCAGTTTCTGTGCCTGAAATCCCCTTTTTTCCCCTCCTCATGCAGATCCGTAACCCGCTGAAGCTCAAACGGGCCAAGAAGAAGCAGCTGCGGCGGGTGGAGAAGCGGGACACGCTGGCCCTGCTCCAGAAAACGCCCGTGCGGTGCAAAACAGCCGCGGATTGAGACGGGGAGCACGGCACCGCGGGTTTCGGCGGGTCCCCCCACTCCCCGGGGACAATGCTCCGTGTTGGATGGACATTGGGGCAGGAACCGGCTGCTGGACCCCCTGCCCTGTGTGGGTGACAACCAGGGGCTGGAGGAACTGCTTCACCTGCCCAAATCTGCTTTTTCTTCATAAAAATGAAAAGGAACTGAGCTGGACTTGCCTCCGAGGACTTAGGGGGCTGGTGGCTCCACTTTGGGGCTCCCTCGGCCATCCTGGGGTCACAGAGCCTCAGGTCCCCTTGTCCCCCGAGCCCGTTACCCCCCTGTCACAAGGAGAGGGACACCTGGTGCCTCCTGTCACCTTCTCTGGGAGTGCAGGCTGGGTTTCTGGGGGGGGTGCAGCTGGAGAGGACTCGGAGGGGAAAACAAGAAGGATTTCTAAATTTTCCTGGTTTTTCTTGTTTTCTAAACGCCCTTTTCTGCATTCCTGCTGAGGGCTGTGTCTGAGCTGGCTGGGAGCCTGGTGGGTGGGCCGGGCTGGACAAGGGTGTCACTTTGGGGGGGCAAACAAGGCTGGTACCTGGGCCCAGAGCTTCATCCTGGGTGGGGGGGACACAAGCTGGTGGCCCCAGGGTGAGCAGTGGCCATGGGGGGTAAGGGTGGGGTAACACCCTGATAACCCGCTGGGCAAGAATTGGGGGGTTCCCAGGGGGAGGTGTCCTGGGCAGGGTGGGGGGAGCTGGTGGAACTGTGGGGGGGCCCAGCGGAGCCGTGGGGGGGCAGGCATTCCGGTCACAGGCCAGGAGGGCTCTGCCCTCGCCGCTCCCCAGGTTAATGATTACTGAGGCGATAACAGCAGCGCGGGGCAGGCAGAGTCCTGTCCCCCCCATCCCGCCCAGAGCCGCGGCCCCAGCCCAGCCTGCGCCTCGCCGGGTAAGGGGGGGGGCGAGGGGCCCGTCCCCGTGGGGTTGGGGCTCCGGGGGGCTGTTTTCCTGCGCGGGGGGACGTGGGGGAACCAGGTGTCTCCTCCCGGACTGGACTTGGGCCAGGGCTTTACTGGGATCAGTCCCGCGGCCTGGCTGCTGAAACGGTGGGTGTGTGGAACTGGGGGGGGGCCCTGACCCCCAAATCCCTCCCCAGGTCCAGCCCGGGGGTGCAGAGGGGGAGGACGGGGTGGGGGAACAGAAGGAAAAGTGGTGTCAAGTTTTGGGGGGGGTGGGGGGAGGGCTGGGGATGGGGGTGCTGGGGGGGGTGCAGTGCTGTGTGTCCTTGGGGGGGAGCAGGGAGGGAGGGGTGGGTTATTAACTAAATAATTTATGGAATATTATTTACCTTTATGAGCTGCTGCTTCAGAAGTAAAGTGGGCTGGTTTAACCCCCTGTAAATTCAGACCTGAATTGCATCTACAATGACTTACATTGCTGAGCTTTTTTCTACAGCAGCCATATAAACATTTCTAGACATTATCCTCGAAGAGGTATAGATATCTAGTCCATAACTGTGATTAAGATAATTTACATTTAAAGGAAAAATCAACTAAACGTAATAATGAGAATAACTGAACACGACAGCCATGTCAATGTAGAACAAACAGCGTTTAGACTCTTGTAGTTGTGATAAGAAACAGACACACCAGATTTTTATGAAAGACTGAAAAATGATTACACGTAGCAGAATTAAAGAGTACGATGTGAAAGGTGACTGAGTGCCCAGTTGTGAGCCCCATGGTGTGCTCGCCGTGTCCCCAGCGTCCCTGGGGAGGAAGGGGGACACCTCACCGCGATCCCCGAGCCGTGACACCCGCCTCCATCCCCAGGTGCGCCATGGTGGAGGTGACGGTGACACCGCAGTCCTCGCTGGCCGACCGGCCGGTGCAGGTGCACGTTCGGGGACTGTCCCCGTCCCAGCTCGTCACCCTGCGGGCATGGCTGGCGGACGAGCAGGGCGACGTCTTCCAATCTCGGGCTTTCTTCCACGCCGACGAGGCGGGCGAGGTGGACCCCGGCCGCCATCCCGCCCTGGGGGGCAGCTACACCGGCGTCTGGCCCATGGGGCTGCTCTGGTTCCTGCAGCCCGACACCCTTTTCCGACGGCTGGTCAAGCGCGACGTAGTCGGCAGCCCCTTCCTGCTGCACCTTGAGGTCTTCGACGGCCTCTGCTTGGTCACTGGTCCCCAGGACCGGCCGCTGGCGTCCTGCGAGGCCAAGCGGTGGTACGTGGGTCCCGGCGTGCAGCGGGTGCCCATCGGGGAGGGACGTGTCCGCGGGGCCCTCTTCTTGCCACCTGGTGAGCATCGGGGTGCGGGTACCCTCGATTGGTTGTCCTGGTCCCCAGTGGTGACACCCTGGGGTGGCACCAGTGGCTCCTCTTCCCCCTGCAGTCACGGTCTCTCCCGCAGGACCAGGACCCTTCCCGGGGGTGATTGACTTGTTTGGGGGTGCGGGTGGCCTCATCGAGTTCCGCGCGGGGCTGTTGGCCACCCGGGGTTTCGCCGTGCTGGCCCTGGCTTTCTTCGCCTACAAGGACCTGCCCCACACGCTGGCCCAGCTCGACATGGAGTATTTCGAGGAGGCGGCTGAGCTGCTTCTGCGGCAGCCCAAGGTGAGCCCTGCGGCACAGCGGGTGGTACCAGCAAGTTATGGGGACATCCTGGTGAGTGGGATATCCTGGTGACCAGGGACATCTTGATAAGCGAGATGTTCTGGGGACATCCCAGTGAGTGGGACATGCTAGTGACTAGCGATGTTCTGGAGAGCAACATGTCTTGGCGACGTTGTGATGAGTGGGATGTTCTGTGAATATCCTGATAAGCAAGACGTCCTGGGGACATCTCAGTGAGTGGGATGTCCTGGTGATGGGGGATGTCCTGGTGAGCAGGGGCATCCCAGGGAATGGGATGTCCTGGGAACATCGTGGTAGATGTCCTGGTGACATCCCAATGAGCAGGATGTCCTGGTGACCAGGGATGTCCCAGTGAATGGGATGTCCTGGTGACCAGTGACATCCTGATAAGCAAGATGTCCTGGTGACATCCCAGTGAGCAGGATGTCCTGGTGACCAGGGATGTCCTAGCCAGCGGGTTGTCCTCGTGCCTGGGGACATCCCGGTGACGTGCTGGTGAGCGGTGCTGCCAGTTGGCTCCATTTCCCCCCCGCCACAGGTGCGAGGCCCCGGCCTGGGCGTCATCGGGGTTTCCAAAGGCGCAGAGGTGGCCCTGGCCATGGCCGCCTTCCTCCCGCAAGTGGTGGCCACGGTGTGGATCAACGGCACAGCCTTCCTCCACGGCAACTCCCTGCTCTACAGGGACCTCCACATCCCCTCCATCCCCTACTTCATCGAACGCGTTGTCTTCACCGAGATGGGGGCTATGGACAACTCAGCCATTTTTGGGGACCCCCAGGACCCCATGTACAGCTCCTCGGCCATCCCCACTGAGAAGATCCGCGGGAAGGTCCTTTTCGTGGTGGGGGAGGCCGACCGCAGCTTCAACAGCAAGCTCTTTGCCCAGCTGGCCATGGCGCGGATGTCACCCGCGAGCTGCCGCCTCCTCTCCTACCCCGGGGCCGGGCACCTGATTGAGCCCCCCGGCTCCCCGCTCTGTAGCATCTCCAGCATTCGGGGCACCCCCAAACCAGTGGTTTGGGGGGGTGAAGCCCAAGCCCACGCCAAAGCTCAGGAGCATTCGTGGCAGGAGATCATCCAGTTCCTGGAGCTCCAGCTGGGTCCCACCAGCACCGTGAAGCTGTGATGGCTGCGGGGGGGAAAGGGGCCAGGGTCACCCCATTTGTCACCCTGCTCAATAAAATGCACCCTGCTCACGGCGCTGCCTGTGCCCATGGCGTGGGGACACCAGGTGACAGCACGTGGGAGGACCCCAATGTGTCTATAGGTACATCTATAGGCGCGGGGCGGGTTGGGGTGCCCCTGGAGCTGATATCGCTGTTTAATGAGGCTGTTAAGATTTTGGGGGGGGCTATAGCCAAACCCCCAGCTCTGTGCACCCTTTCGCTATAAACCGGGGTTCAGCACCAAGAGATGGTGGGATCGGAGTGGGTTTCTCCCCCCAAAACGCTGAGGACAGCGACTCCCATGGGGCAGGGGGATCAAACCCCCCAAAATGCTGGGACAGGGGATGGCACAGGGTCACGGTTGGCAGGTGCTGGGGCAGGAGGTGGCCGTGACCATCACAGCGGCATCGGGGCGGGGGGTGACTTAGTTTAGTCTATAATCAAGATAAAACCCAGAAAGGAAAGTTCTGGAAAACAGGGGGAGAGGAAACCCCCAAAGCAGCCACCCCAGGGGACCGAGGTCCCTTCTCCCAGGGGACAAAGGGCCCTGTGGAGGATTTTCTGTTCCCGGTGGCATTGCCAGCAGGGTGTGCAGCCGCCAAGGGGGGAATCGGAGACAATTACCCCATCATCTGTCCCCAGAACTCACCGAAGACGTGACATTGTGCTCCAGATGTCCCCAGATGCCATCGCTGTCCTCACCGGCTCCTGGCAAGGCGGGGGGACACACAGCAGCCCCGTCCCGGTCGGTGTGGTCCCCGTTCCCCGTTTGCAGGACAATCTCTCCCGCCGCGGGACAAACAGCTTCGTGTTCCTCCCTGGTGACCCCGGCACGGCCACGGGAGGTGACAGCGCGGTCGGGGGCACCGAGGTCACCAGTGGCAGGGGAGCGCGGAGCCCTGGCCGGGCACCGTACCGGCACGGCCCTCCGGTCATCTGACCCCCCCCCGCCACGTCCCAGCCCTATAAATCCCCGTCCCCAGCACCGAGCCACAAACGAGCCCCAGTGTCACTGTCACCGCCATGGGACGGGGCTGCTCCCTCCTCCTGCTGCTGCTGCTGCTGCCCCCGGGTCCCCGAGCCGCCGTCTCCCTCCTGCGCTACCGCTACGACTGCGGGGACCAGGGGATGCAGCTGCTGGCGCATCCCCCCCCCGGCCGCACCGTCCGCTTCAAGGTCCTGGGTGAGAAACTGCCCCCCCCAGGTCTCCTTTTGGGGTGACATGTGCCAAAACCTTTAGGGTTACCCCAAAACCTGAGTGCTGCGGGGTGCTGGTGGGGAAGATCCCATCCTTGATGGGATCAGCCTGATGGGTTGGGTGGGATTTTTGGCATGGGGGGGGGCGGTGTGAGCATCGCGGCGCGCGGTTGTGTCACCTCACCTTCCCACCGTGTCCCCGCAGATGAATTTGGGACCCGCTTCGACGTGGCCAATTGCTCCATCTGCCTCCACTGGCTCAACACGGGGACGGACGGCACCGTCATCTTCTCCTCTGGCTACGAGGGCTGCCACGTCCTGGTCAAGGTGATGTCCCCGTCCCTCCTGTTGTCCCATTGTCCCCTCCCTTTGCCAGCAGGCTCTGGGGTGACAGCCCCTCCCGTCCCGCCGCAGGAGGACCGGTACGTCCTGAGGGTGCAGCTGGAGGAGCTGCTGCTCAGCGGGGTCCTGGTGGCCTCCTACCAAGTCAACATGACGTGTCCGCAGGCGGCGGACGACGAGATCGTCAACACCCGCACCGAGCACCAGCCCGGCCGTGGTGACACCGGCCACCGGCCCCAGACCAATGTCCTTGTCCCCCTGTCCCAGCCTGGCCTCCTGCACCATGTGTCCCAGTCTGTCCTCGCCCACCCGGGACCCCAAATCTCTGCCCAAAGCCACTCGGAGCGGGGACATCCCATAGCTCAGACCCAGCCTGTCCTACTGCACCCAGGGATCCAGTCCCAGCCTAGCCAGGCTCGCCCAGGGCTCCAGCCGCACGGGGGCTTCATACGCCCGGGCATGCAGCTCCCAGCCCAGCCTGGGCTTCAAAACCCAAACCGGGCTGGCTTGGTGCGCCCTGGAGCTCAAACCCAACACAACCTCCTTCGCCCAGGGGTTCAGACCCAAAATCAGCCGGGACTTGTGAGCCCCGGAGCTCAAAACCAACCAGGTTTTCTTCGCCCAGGGGTTCAGACCCAGAATCAGCTGGGACTTGTGCACCCTGGAGCTCAAAACCAACACAATTTTCTTCGTCCCGGGGTTCAGACCCAAAACCAGGCTGGTTTGGTGCACCCCGGAGCTCAAACCCAACATCTCCTTCGTCCAGGGCTTCAAAACCAAATCCAGCCTGGGCTTGTGCACCCTGGAGCCCAAAGCCAACCAGGTTTTCTTCGCCCAGGGGTTCAGATCCAAAATCAGCCTGGATTTGTGAGCCATGGAGCGCAAAACCAACCAGGTTTTCTTCGTCCAGGGGTTCAGCCCCAAAACCAGCCTGGTTTGGTGCACCCTGGTGTCCAGTCTGGTTTAACACACGCTGGTGCTCAAACTCAAACTGGCTTTGTACGCCCAGGAGCTCAGCCCCAAAACCAGCCTGGTTTAACTCGCCCCAGCCTTCAGACCCAGTCCCAAACTGGTCTCCTCCACCCTGGGCTCCAGAGCCAAACTGGGCTATCTCACCTTAGTCCCCAGTCGGGTTTAGTCCACTCAGCTCTGCAGAGCCAAACTGGGCTGGTCCATTCCCAACCCGGCCTAATGCACCCGGGTCTCCAGTCCCGCCCAGGTTTGGTCCACCCTGGGTTCCAGGCTCAGCCTCAGCCGGGTTTAGTGAGTCCAGGACTCCAGCCCCAAGCCCAGCCTGGCTTACTGCACCCCGGGCTTCAGACCCAGCCTAGGCTGCTGCAGTCCACGGCTCTCTTCTACCCCTCTGCAGGGGCAGGTAAGGACACAGAGTGGGACAGAGGGGACACTCTGGTAGGGGGATACTCAGGGTGACAGTGTCCCCTCTGTGCCACCGCAGGGACGCAGCTGACGCGGGAGCAGTGCCAGGTGACGGTGGGGAGGATGGCGTGCGTGGCCCCCCCGGGCCGGGAGCCATGTCTGCAGGCGGGATGCTGCTACGATGACATGGACCGCGTGGCGCCCTGCTACTACGGCAACACAGGTAGGACGTTTGCGGGGGTCCCTGGGGACACCCTGTCGTCATCAGGGGGTGACAGGTGCTCACAGGTCACCCCCTCGTGTCACAAGCCACCGTGCAGTGCCTGCTGGACGGTCACTTCGTGCTGGTGGTGCCACGGGGACTCGTCACCCAGCCCTACAACCTGGACAGCGTGCGCCTGGCCAGCGCGCAGCCCGGCTGCCAGCCCCTGCGCGTCACCGACGCCTTCGTCATGTTCCGCTTCGCCGTCACCCAGTGCGGCACCACCGTCCAGGTACGGGGGTGTCACCCCCCAAAAAAGCCGCTCAGAGCCTTCTGGGGACACTGACACCTCGTGCGCATCCCCCCCAGGTGATCGAGGACCAGCTGGTCTATGAGAACCAGCTCATCTCCACCATTGATGTCCAGGGGTCCCCCCGCGGCTCCATCACCCGCGACAGCACCTACATGTAAGGGGAGGGGGGAGTAAAGCTGGGACCCCCCCCCCAGCAAAGCCCATCCTGTTCCCCATCCACCTGCAGCACCCCCAGACCTGTACCCCCACTTGCTGCCACCAGGACCCCCAGGCAGGTCCCCCCTTCCTTGGGGACACTGCGGGGTGCTGGAAGATGCCGGGGGGGGACACCCAGTTCTGCTCTGACCCCAGCCTCCAAGCTCGCTGCATCTACAACGCCAGCGACCTGCTGCCGCTCCACATGGAGGTGGCCGTCCCTCCCACCGTCACCCCCCTGGCCATGCAGGGACCACTGGGGCTGCAGCTCCGCATCGCCACTGGTGAGCACCCGCCCTGTCCCTGCCGTGTGTCCCCTTCACGTCCCACTCACCCCCTCATCGTCCCCGCAGACGAGAGCTACAGTTCGTACCACGCCGAGGGCGACTTCCCGCTGGTGCGGGTGCTGCGGGACCCCATCTACGTGGAGGTTCGGCTGCTGCACAAGACGGACCCCAACTTGGTGCTGGTTCTGCACCAGTGCTGGGCATCCCCTGGCACCCCCGGCACTGCCGAGCCCCAGTGGCCCATCCTGGTGGATGGGTGAGTGGTGGGGGGGCAGGAGGAGGGTGTGGGGGTGTCACTGTACCAACCGAGGGTCCTTCTCTCACACCCAGGTGTCCCTACACGGGTGACAACTACAGGACGCAGCTGGTGCCGGTGGGACCAGCCACACCGCAGCTGCCCTTCCCCAGTCACTACCAGCGCTTCGTCATCTCCACCTTCACCTTCGTGGAGCCGCCCTCCATGGCCGTGCTGGAAGGAGAGGTGGGGGCCCTGCAGCATCGCCCCAGGGGTGGGCGGGGGCTTCAGATGTCCCCCGTTGTCCACTGAGCCCCCCAGTGTCACCAATCCCCCGTCCCACCACATTTTCAGGGTGGCAGTGCCGCGTCTTCCTCTCCCAACTCCACAACTGCAATGAGGGCCCCACTCTTCTTTTTTTGGGGGGGTCACAGCCCCTTCTTGGGGTGGCCCCCAGCCCTGCTGAGTCCCACTCCCCGTTCCCAGGTGTACATCTCCTGCAGCGCCTCGGTGTGTCACCTGGCCCAGCCCGAGCCCTGCCGGCCCTCCTGCCAGCTGGGAGTGCCCTCGCGTGAGTCTCGGGGTGCCTGTCACCCCCCCGCCTGTCACCCCCTCACCTGTCACCCCCCCAGCTTCCCACACCGACCCCCTGCCCCTCCGCAGGAGCCCGTCGCTCCCTGGGTGACAACGGGACAACTGAGGCCATCGTCACCTCGCAGGGACACATCATCTTCCCCAAGGTCCCCAAGGCACAGAGAGGCTGAGGCCAAAGGGACGGGGTGAGTGTCCCCTCCCCTCTCGAACTGTCCCCCCGCTTCATCCCCGCTCTAACTCAACTCTTCCTCCTCCTCTTCCTCCAGCCAGACACCACTTGACATCCCCCAGCAAGCTGGAAAAATAAACCGGTTCATAACGCGGTGGCTGCGGTGGTGGTTTGTCCCTTGGGGACAGTCCTTTGTCCCCATCCCAGAGCTGGTGGCACCCAGAGCTCCTCTCAACCCCCCCAGCAGCCCCCCCTCTGCCTTCCGTACCCTGCGGACGACACAGCGCTCCGGTGAATCCTTCTTTTATTTCCTTACCGAAACTAGATCACTGCTTACAAAACCTGCACGGTGCGTCCCCCCCGCCCCGAAATTCCACCCCCTGCCCCCCTCCCTGGCCACAAACACCCCCCAGCGCCGGGGCTGGAACCTCCCGGTGCGCGTTACAACCGCAGAACAGAAACTAAAAGCAGAAAAAGACACAAGCGAAACTCAAAAAGGAGAAAACTAAAAGGAGAAAACTAAAAGGAGAAAACTAAAAGGAGAAAGCGCAGAAGGCGATGAAGAAGCGATAAACCACTTGCCCCCTCCCCACCCCAAAACTCCCTCCCCAACCCCCAGCGTGCCAGCAAGACCCCCCTGCAGACCCCGTTACAGGCTGTAGAACTTGAGGCTGCGGTCCATGCCGGTGGAGGCGATGAACTTGGCGTGGTGGCCAAAAGCCACTCCCGTGGTGAGGCCACTGTGCTCTGGGGGGGGAAATAAAATACAAACAATCCCGTGGTGTCACTGCAGTGACTGGGGACACCCCCCGCCCAAGGGTCTTGCTGCAGGCAGAGGCACTTTTCATCCCCACAGACCCCAAAAAGCTATTTTCTATCCCCAAAAAGCCATTTTCTGCCCCCAAAAAGCCATTTTCTGGCCCCAAAAAGCCATTTTCTGGCCCCAAAAAGCAACCTAGAAGGCCCCCCCAACCTCTGCCCCTCCTCACCTGTGAAGTGGAGGATTTCCGTCCACTGCTTGCAGATGTAGATCTGCACGTCCGTCCCGCCCAGCGCCAGGTAGGTACCGCTCTGGTCGAAGATGAGAGACTTCACCTGCGGACAAGGGAGTGAGGCTTCAAATTTTGGCCAAAAAGCTCCAAAAATATGGGTTTTTTTGGGGTGCTGGGGGGGTAGCACCACTGCGTGGGGCTCCCCCAAAGCAGAAGACAACGGTCAGGAGAAATTCTGGGGTGGTGGAGAGCAGGAGAGCAGACCCATCGTGGGGACAAGGGGACGGTGAGGCACCTCGAAGTTGTTGTCCAGCTGCAACGTCTTGAAATTCTTGAGTTTGCGCAAATCCCAGAGTTTGACGGAGGAATCGTCGGCCGCCGTGGCCAGGTAGTAGCCGTTCTCCGAGAAGGCGATGCTGGTGATGGGGCCCGAGTGGCCGGGGAAGTTGGCCACGTTGGTGCGTTCCTGGGGATAAAACATAAAAGGGTTAAGCAACCAGTGACAAACCCTCCTTTCTGTCACCCCTTCTCTTGGGGACGCAGCAAACGCTTTATCGTCGCTCGACAAGACCAGAAGCAGCCGCTCTTGAGCTGAAACTTTGTATTTTGAGAGAAAAACTCATGAGTTTCCCCCAAAACGTTGTACCAGCGCCACACCTCGGCCTCGCCGCTCTGCCGGGCGCTGAGCCCCCAACACCTCTCTGTGCCCCCATCCCTCCTACCTTCAGATCCCAGATCTTGATCTGAGAATCCATCGTCCCTGTTCCAAAAATGAGCCCGTCCGGGTGGAACTGGGCACAAGTGAGAGCTGCAAAGACACGGGGGGGAGATTGGGAGGGTTGGGGAGATTTTCTGATTTTTAGCAGCCCCCCCAAAGTTATTTTGAGCTCTGAGCTCAGAACAGCCCCCCCAGGGTGGGGAGACTCATCTTACCGCAGCCAGAGCTCTCATCTGTCACCTTGGTGAGGACACGGCCTGTCTGGATATCCGAAAAAGCCCAATACTGGAAAGAAAAAGAACAAAAACGTTGAGCAGAGAGAGAGGAGAAGGCGGGAGGGGGGTCTGTGACTCCGGGAGGGTCTCACCTGGTCGTCGGAGGAGCTGAGGAGATAATCGCCCGTGGCGTGGAGGCTCAGCCCCGTGACAGAGCCCTCGTGGGCACGGACGACCTGCACGCAGGAGGCGTTGGGGACAGACCAGATGCGGATGGTGGCATCGGGAGAAGCCGAGAACACCAAATCCTAAAGAGGAATGAGGCAGAGATGTTGTTAACACACACAAGGAATGTCATCTCTCCGTCTGAGGGAGGTTTTGACAGGCCCAGAAAAGCAAATTGGGTTGTGACGGAAGAGACAAAACGCTGGGCTAAGCGCACCTGAGATGGGTGGAAGACGACGCTGGTGACCTTCTTGGTGTGTCCCTTGAGCGTGGCCAGGATCTGCTCCGAGCTCTTGTCAAAGACGATGACGTTTTTATCAGCCCCGCCTGGAAAACAAAGCAAGAAGTGGTGAGAGACGCATCCGTGGCAACCAAGACCAAGTTCACCCGCTTTTCCTGGCAACCACCATCCCCAGCAGCTTTGCCCTGAGCCCAGAGAATCCCTCGCGCCCCTCTGTCCCCAAAAAAAGGCACAAAGGGACCCGCTCCCAGGCACACACAGGCTCTCGGTGACACCACGCGAGTCCCCGGCAAGCGGAGGAGCTTCCCTTACCGGTGAGGATCTTGTTGGTGTCGGAAGGACAGAGGTCCAAGGCGAGAATTCCCGGGATGCTGGCGCTGTGCAGACCCTGCGCGACGGAGGAGGATGCCAGATTAATGCCACAAGCAAGAAAATTCACGCCAGGAGCAAGAAAACTAACGCCACGAGCAAGAAAACTAACGCCACGAGCAAGAAAATTAATGCTGGGAGCAAGAAAATTAACGTAATGAGCAAGAAAACCGTGGGCTGTTGCACAGAGTCACCAGTCTGTCACTTATCGACGCTGCGAAGCGGCACAGAGGGGCCAGGGGGATTTTTTGAGCCCCCGACTGTGTCACAGCACTCACCACGTGCGAAGCAACCTGCCGGTATTTGCTGAGCTCCTCCGGTTTCACCAGCTCCTCCGGCACAGTCTTGCCTCTCTGCGAAAGGAAAACAGCGCGCACATAAACACTGGGGGCTCTCGCAGCACAGTTCGGCCACCACGGTGTTTTGGGAACAAAAAGGGGTCACGTACCTTCTTCCGCTCTGTGGTCAGCACCGTCGCCTTGTCTTGAAGCTGTGAAACAAGAAGGGGGTCACAGTGGGGTTTTCATGCGGGGAGGAGGGGAAAAACCACTGCTGGGGGCTGGAGTGGCACAAGTAAAGAGCTTTTACCTTCTGGATGATCTCGGGGGTCATGCCTGCGAGCTCGCCCAGGTCCATGGACTCGCCGGCTCCCTGCGCGGGTGGAAATGGGGCTGGTTAAACCCAGAGAGGGGACGAGGGGACATGGGCAGCCAGAGGGAAAGCGCCCAGGGGGCAGTGGGGACTCACCGCCACGTTGGGCTGCGAGGACGGCACCGCCTGTGGCACGATGAGCCCGGCCTGCGGCTTCAGAGTGGCCAAAGCTGCGGGGAAAGAGGAAAAGCTCAAGTTCACAAGGTGCTCGGAGGGGAAAGGAGATGGTGTGTGGTGCGGTGACAGCCACCGAGACCACCCACATGCCCGAGACCTGCAGCCCCCACCCCGTGTCACCCCACGTCACCTTCTCTGGCAGCGGTGACCTCCTTGGTGAGGCGGGCAATGACGCGGCAGGCGGCGTCGTGCTGGTAGAGCGCGTGGGACAGCTCCTGGCGCGTGGTCTGGAGCTGCTGGCGCAGCGTGAAGCTGTGCAGCATGACGGCGTCCTGGGGAACACGCAGAGTCAGGAAGGGAAAAGTGTGGGCAGGGAGAGAAACAGGCTTGGGGATGAATCCTGGGGTCAGTTTTGGGCCCCTCACACCAAGAAAGGCCTTGAGGTGCTGAGCTGAGAGAAGGGAACGGAGCTGGTAAGGGGCTGGAGCACAATTGTGATGGAGCGGCTGAGGGACCTGGGGGGTTCAGCTGGAGAACAGGAGCTGAGGGGAGACCTTCTGATCTCTGAACTGCCTGAAAGGAGCTTGGAGCCAGGGGGGTCGGGCTCTGCTCCCCAGGAACAAGCGCCAGGAGCAGAGGAAACGGCCTCAAGTTGCACCAGGGGAGGTTGAGGTTGGATGTGGGGAACAATTTCTTCCCCAAAGGGCTGTGGGGCATTGGAACAGGCTGCCCAGAGTAGTCGTGGAGTCACCATCCCTGGAGGGCTGGACAGACAGACATGAGGTTCTCAGGACATGGGGCAGGGACAGGGGTGGGGGAACGGGTGGACTCGATGATCTCGAGGGGCTTTTCCACCCAAAACACGCCTATGAGAGCCGCAGGCTGCTGTGCCCCAGTTACTCACCCATTCATCCTGCAGAGCCTTGAGGATGGCCGGGATGCTGGTGGCGGACGGCGGCTTGGGTCGGATCGGGTGGGCAACTGGCAACGAGACAACACCGTCACCCTCCCAAAAACCACCTCCTGCACCCCCGGTCCCCGCAGGGTGGGAGAACCAGCACAGCCCCCCTCCCCAGCGGTACCTTTGATGTCGATGAGCTGCTCCTCGGACAGGGGCTGGTTGTTCACGGGGTCGGTGCCGTTCTCCGCGATGTATTTCTCGATCAGCCGCCGCTCGTAGACGTGGTTGGAAACCGGGGAGACGCAGGGGTGCTCGGGGACCTCGTTGGAAACTGCGGCGGGGGAGGGAGAGGAGGGGTTACGGTACAGAGCGGGGGTTTCGGTACCGAACGCAGGTTACGGTACAGAATGGGGATTACTGCCCGGGGGTTACGGTGCCGAAAGTGGGGTTACGGTATGGAACGGGGGTCACGGTACCACCCGGGGGTTACGGTACCGAACGGCGGGCTGTGGTATCCCCCGCGGGTTAGGGCAAGGGATGGGGGTTACGGCACCGAACGGGGATCACGGTACCGAACGGGGCCTCCCCGCCCGTCCCCCCGCTCACTGGAGCAGATGAGGGCCATGGCGGGGCCCGGCAGCCGCGGGGCTCGGCCTGCGGGCCGCTCCGCCTCCGCTCGAAGCGCCGGTGCTGGTTCCGGTTCCGGGCGACGCTCCCACCGGCTCACGCGGGCGCCGCCGCCGCTCCGCCGCCACCGGAAACGGAAGCGCTCCCGGCGTGCCCCGCGCCAACGCCCCCAACCCCCCGAGTAACGACGCCTCCCGGCGTGCCCCGCGCCCAGCCCGTTGTTATGGCGACCGCGTCCCAGCATGCACCGCGCGCTCGGATGTCCCCCCCATGAGGACTACAGCTCCCGGCGTGCCCCGCGGCGTCTCCCGGACTACAGCTCCCGGCGTGCCCCGCGGCGGCGGCGGCCGGTGGGTCTGTGCGCGCGCCCCGGGCCCGCCGGCTCCGCAGCGCCCCCGCGCGGCGGCGGTGAGCGCTGCCCCCCCCGGGGGGCCCGGGCGGTGGGGATGGGGCGGGGGGAACGCGGGGGCGGGGGGACCGGGACTCGGGCGGGAAGACGCAAGGCGAAGGGGACGGGGGGTTGGGGGGTCCCAGGGTGGGGGACACGGGGGGCCCGGCGGGTTTGGGGGTGTCCTGGCGGGGGGAGCTCGGGGGGACGAAGAGGGAGGGGGGGACTGGGGTGGTAATGGGGGGAGAGGGGGTGACACCCCGCTCGGGGGGGACACTCCGGGACCGGAGACGGACGGGGCGGGTGGGGGGGGCGCAGAGCGGGGGTCCCGGGGGTGTGGGGTGTCCTGGGGGGACAGCGGTGGCTGCGCCCCGTCCCGCAGCACCCGCGCCCCTCGCCGGGACAGGGGATGTCACAGTGTCCCCGTGTCCCCCCCAAACCGGGCCCGTGTCCTTGGGCAGGGCGTCCCGGTGACGTCCGACCTAAAGATAGCCGGGTGGGGGGGACACGGGGGACACAGAGGACAGCGGCCCCAAAGCCGCCCGGAGGTGGCCCCGCCATGGCGGGGGGGAACGTGTCAGCACCTCGGGGGGGTCCCTGTCCCCACAGAGCCCCCGGCCCGGCGGCGGGACACACGCGATGGGGGGTGACACGGGGCGCCGGGCCCTGCTGGCCGCGCTGCTGTGGGTCCCCGTCCTCGGGGTGACAGCGGGGGACAGCCAGCACGCCTTTGAGGGTCCCAGCGCTGTCCCCGATGACCTGTTGTCACGGCTGGGCCGAGCCGCCTGGGACACCCTGGAGAGCTGGGTGGGTCCCCAGCCCCTGCGGCTGGTGGCAGAGGTGAGGTCTGTCCCGGTGTCCCCTCCTCTAGGGACACGGCGGGGCCGCCACCCACCGCCACCCCTTCTTATCCCCGCAGAGTCTCTCCGCCACCCTCTGGATCGTGTCCTCGGGGATCTCGGTGGCTTTGACCACGCTCTGCGGGATCATCGGTGACCTCCTGGCCGCCTCCGGCATCACCGGTGAGCGTCGAGGGGAGCGGGGGGGGATCACCCCGGCTTCATCACCCGCACCGGTGACACCCGTGACACTTTCCCGCAGGTGACCGGCTGGTGCGTGCGGCAGCGCTGGCTCCCGGGGAGGTGCAGCGGGTGCTGCTGTGGGGTCTGGTGGCTCTGGCGGGGTCCTGGGTGCTGTCGCGGGTGCGGGGGCTCCTGCTCCCCACCCTGCGCTGGGTGACACTCTGCTGCTTCCTGGGCGCCTTCCTGCACGTCACCGCGTCCCCCGAGAGCCCCACGGCGCAGGCGGGGATGCTGCTGGGGCTCTGGGTGCTCTACACCCTTTTGGGGAGCCTCTTGGCCCCCTCAAGCTCCAGCGCCCGCCTGGACGCCGCTGTGCGCAGCCTGGAGTGGAAGGTGGAGGAGCTGCGGCGGCGGCAGAAGTGGGGGGGCCCTCGGAACCAAGAGGAATGATGCCCCCACACCTTGGGGTGTCACATCAGCTCTGTACCCCCAATTTTGCGCCCTCCATGCTGAGCACCCTGTCCCCCTTTCTCTGCCCACTCCCCATCCCTGCCCCTGTGAGCCTCCCTCACCCCGCGGTGCACACCAGCCTGGGAGCCCCCCAATATCACTGGGGGTCCCCTTATCCTGCTGGGGCCCCCCCCTCAGTGCAGCACCCCGAAAACTGGAGCTCCCCTCCTTGCACACACACCACGGTGCCTTAACAACAGCCACGAGTGCCTTCCCCTAGCAGGGGTCGTATGGCCCCTGTGTCCCTCCAGGCCCAAATCCAGCCTCACCACGGTGGGGGGAGCACCCCAATCCCCCCTACCACAGTGAGGGGGTTACAGGGACACCTCAACCCCCCTACCATGGTTGGGGGAACAAGGACACCCCAATTCCCCTTCACCCACCCTGGTGGCTGTTGTGCCCATCAGAGGGGACCCAGCTCCTCACTCCAGGCGTCACCCCAGCCTAAAATGGGGCGGGTCTCTGCTCATTTGGGGGGATCGCAGCCCCCCCCGGGCCCCATGCTGTCGGTCCTTGGGTTTTCAGCTGCTTTTTGGACTGTTTTGATATGCGGTTCTGAATAAAGGCGGTTTCACCGTGGCCTGGTCGGCTGATGTCCCTGTGGGGGTTCCCCTTGGGGGCTGCCTGTCCCCCCACACCCCACTCAGGCTGGAGGACACGGGTGGCACATTTCAGGGGCACAGGAGGGTGTCACACTTGCCCTACACTTGTCCCTCTCCCTCTGTTTGCTGAGGAGGAGGAGGAAGGGGGAGTTGATCCGTGCCAGGATCCGTCCCCTTCTCCGTGTCCCCATCGCCCTCCAGTTGTCCCCGCTGCCCGTTCCACCTGTCCCCAGCAACAGCGACCCTGCGGTCCCTCCCGTGTCCCCAGTGTCCCCCAGTTGCCCCAGTTGGGGTAAGACAGGGAAGGATGGACACGAACTGGTGTGGGAGTCCCCCGTGTGTGTGCGGGGTCCCACCACATGGCCAGTTGTGTCACCTGGGGGGGACAGGGACAGGGTTAGAGATAGAAATGGGGAGAGGGATGGGGACAGGGGTGGGGAATGGGATGGCGACAAGAATGGGGACAGAGATGGCGTGGGGACGGGGACAGGATGGGAGTGGGAATGGGGATAGGGAAGGGGTCGGGGACAGGGATGGGGACAGGAATGGGGACAGGGGTGAGGCTTGGACGGGGCCGGGAGTGGGACAGGGACGGGAGTGGAACAGGGACATGGACAGGGACGGGAGTGGGACAGGGATGGGGACAGGAACGGGGCCGAAGCGGGAGCGGTGCCCGGCGCTGCCCAGGGCCGGTGTTTAGGACCCGGCGGGACGAGGCGGCGCCGGTGCCGGTCCCGCCCCGGCCCCATTGTCTGGGCGCGGAGGCGGAGGGACGGGAGCGGCGGCTGCCGCTGGCACGGAGGCTCTGCGGAGCCAGCCCCGGCCATGGCCCCCGCACCGGCCCCGGTACCGGCTCCGGTACCGGCCCCGGGGACGCGGCTGGCGCTGCTGGCCGCCGCCCTGCTCTGCGCATCAGGTGAGTGCGGCGGCACCGGGACCGACACCGACACCGGCACCGGCACCGACGCTGGCACCGGCACCAGCACCGGGACCGGCGGCAGCCCCGCGCCGGGTTCCGCACCCGATGGCGGGGGAAATCCCCGCCATCCCGCCTGGATCCGCTCCCACCGCGGGTCCCGCGGTCCCGGGCGACCTGTCTCCCCGCATTCGGGATCGCCGGGATCCGCTCTCCACGGGTCCGTCCCCCCCCCCCCCCCTTTTCTCCGGATCCCCCAAGATCTCGAGGGGATCCGCTCCCCCTGTGCCACATGCGATTCCCCAAGGAACGTGGGATCTGCTGTGATCGCAGGGGGTGGATCTCCCCGCCATCCACACGGGATCCCTGCGGCCCGAGGGGGTCTGCTTCCCCCATCCTCCCGCGATCTCCCCACTCACCCGATCCCCCGCGATCTGCCCGCGGGGGGAGCTGCCCCCTCCCCTGCCCACGGGGAGCTGTGGATCGGGCGAGATCTGTCCCCCGTGGGGAAGGGCGATCCTGGCGGGATCTGTTCCATGTGCATGGGGAACCCGGTGATCCGGATACCCCGATTCGGGATCCCACCCTGGGGGACCTGTCACCACCCCTGTCCCCACGAGGGGAGCGGGTCCCCACCCCGCTGGCACAGCCAGGGCAGCATAACGAGTGCTGCTTCGTTAGTGGGGAGCAGCCAGGCCTGGGGGGGAACCACGCTGGACCCCCCAACCCTGACCCTAGCATTAGTGGGGTGTCACCGGAGGGGCACGGGGGTTGCGATGGGGCAGAATCCTGGAGTGCAGGGTGTCCTTGTCCCCAAGAGGGCAGGGGTGGCCAGGTGGGTCCTGGAGTGGGTCCTGGGGGCAGGAGGAGGGAGATGGGGGGGCTGGAGGGGTCCTGGGGGCAGAGGAGCTGTCACCAAGCTGCAGCATCAGACTGTGGGCTCGGAGACCCCCACTCACCGTCCCCCGGCACCCCTTGCCCTCCGTGGCCACCGATGCCAGTGACACAGCCCCTGTCCTCGCAGCGAGGGGCGATGGGGACCCCTCTGACCCCGTGTACCTACCGGCGGATCTGGAGGTGCTGGGGGTGCCTGAGTATTACCGGCTGCAGCGGGCGGACCAGGACGTGCCCCCCAACGCGTCCCTGCACGCCCACACTGCGACCTTCCTGCTGCTGCGGCACGGCCCCCCCGCGCACCCCCTCGTGCGGGCCACCTACCCCCCCTTCAGCACCCGCCAGGTAAAACCGCCCCCACCGCCCCCGCCGCCCCTGGGGCAGCCCAGCCCCCCAACTCCATCCCTGGATGTTTTTTGCAGGAGTTGCCCACGGAGCACCCCCCGGGGAGGGACGGCCCCTCGGCAGCGTGGGCCATCCGCGCCGTGTCCCTCGAGAGCGCCGTGTCCCCCAACGAGCCCGTCGCCCGCGTCCTTTTCCATCTGCAGGGTCCCGACTGGCTGCTGGGGCAGCGGGACCACCCCCGGGACCACCTTGGGGTGCAGGAGCACCCTGGGGAGCAGCCTAGACAAGGGGAGCACCCAAGGAAGCGTGACCACCCTGGGCAGTGGGACCACCATGGGGTGCGGGACCACCTTGGGCAACGGGAGCACCCCAGGGAGCACCCCAGGGATCGGGACCACCCTGGGGTGCGGGACAACCCCGAGGAGCGGGACCTCCCCTGCGTCGCCCTCCATGCGCACCACCGTGGCCGGGTGGCCCGTGGGACATGTCGCCTGCAGGTCAGTGCCACCCACCGGGGCAGGACCCCCCCATCCTGGGGACCACCCTGCTCATTCCCCACTGACCTGCGACACTGTTTTCCATCTCCTCCAGGCACCCCTGGGCGTCTGCGTGGTGGAGCTGGAGATCCCCCCGCGCTGGTTCTCCCCATCCCCACGGGCAGCCGATGCCCCCGGGGAGCCCCCCGAGCCCGTTGAGCTGCACTACAGTGTGGTGGGGCCGGGGGAGTGCGGCGGTGGGGGGGGCCGGGAGCGGAGCCGCCGCGGAGGGGACGCACCCCAGTACCTGGGGGCTCTGGAGCTGCGGGCAACCGAGCCGGCAAGGCGACAGGAGGTTCGGCTGGATGACAAGGTGCTGCTGCGGGTCCCCGATGCCACCTTGCGCCCAGGACAACGCTTCACCGCCACCCTCGCCCTGCAGAACAACTTCACCGCCGACCAGCTGACGCTGCGGTGAGACCCCCACCCCGTGGGCAGGGGATCCCCCGTGGTGGGTGACAGGACATCGTGTGACAGGGGTTTGGTGACAGGATCAAGGCGAAGAAGGGGCTGCAGGTGGTGGCCGCCCGCCCCGGTGTGCCCAGCGCCTGGAGTGCCCAGCTGGAGCGCACGCGGGGTCCCAAGCACTCCACGGCTGTGGTGACGTGTCGGCGCAGCGGGGACAACCGCGGTGGATGGAGGTGGGAGCGGCGTGACACCCCGGGGGTCCCCGGTGTGGGAGGGGGCTCCTGTGTGGGGGCACAGTGGTGCCCAGTTAGAGCAACGGGGTCTGTGTGTGGCATTGCCTCCATCCCAGTTTGGCCCAGTTGGAGCAGGTGGAGCTGTGCATTGCACCACTGCCATCCCAGTATAACCCACAGGCACCTGTGCATTGCACCACTGCCATCCCAGTATAACCCACGGGCACCTGTGCCTTGCACCACTCCCATCCCAGTATAACCCAGAGGCACCTTCATGTTGTGCTGCTTCCATCCCAATATGACCCAGTGGGTCCAGGGGGACCTGTGCATTGCACTGCTCCCATCCCAGTATGGCCCAGTTGGAGCAAGATAACTTGTGCATTGCACTGCTCCCATCCCAGTATGGCCCAGTTGGGGCACCTGTGTTTTGCATCACTCCCAGTACAGCCCAGGGTGACCTGTGCATTGCACCAGTCCCATCCCAGTAGGTCCCGGTGGGGGAACTGGGAGGCACAGGGCAGCCCTGACCCCCGTGCGGTGACACAGGGTGGCCGACTCGGCCACGTTCCTGCACCTGGAGCTGGCGGTGGAGAACGGGACGGGGGGGCTGGCGCCGGGGGGGCTGGCGCGGCCCCTCACCTGGCAGGTGGAGTACCCGGGCCAGGACCCCGAGGCCCAGAAGGACAAACTGGTTTGGGAGATCCAGGTGTCGGAGCGGGACGTCCGCGCCCTCGTCCCCCTCGTACAGGTGGGTACCTGCAAACCAGACCCCCCCCACCCCGGTTATGGGGGGCCACACTCTAACCCCCATTTACCCCCAAGGAGCTGGAGATCCTGAATACCGCCCTGCTGACCGGGGTCCCCCGTTCCGTACCGGTCAAACTGGTGATGGTAGAGGCGGGGGGCGGTGTGACTGAGCTCCCCGAGCCGCCGGGCTGCGAGTCGGCCGACAAACAGGTGCTGCAGGTGAGTGTGACCCTCCGTGTCCCCCCCTTTTTCCCTCGTCCCTCTCGGGCTGCCTGCTCCCCCTCTGCGTGTCGCCCCCCAGGTTTCGGATGCCTGCGACGCCGTGTTCGTGGGGGGCAAGGAGAGCCGTGGGGCGCGGGGGGCGCGGGTGGATTTTTGGTCACGGCGCCTGCACGCTTCGCTGCGCTTCACCGTCTGGGCGCCGCTGCTGCCGCTGCGTGTCCAGCTGGGTGACACCGCGCTGGAGCAGGTGCGGGGCTGGCGGCTGCCCGGTGGCCCCGACAGGTGAGAGCAGTGACTGGGGGGGATGCTGCTGCCACCCCCTGTCACCGCGGCGGTGGGCGAGGGGGGAGCTGGCAGCGGGTGCGGAGTCCCACCGCGCTTGTGATGCGTGTCCCTGTCCTGCTGAGCCCAAGGGTGTTTGAGAGCATGTCCCCTGCCCTGCTGAGCCCTGGGGGACTTGTGACACATGTCCCTGTCACGCTGAGCCCTGTGGGACTTATGACACGTGTCCCTGCCCTACTGAGCCCCATGGTACCCATGAGATGCGCCCCTGCCCTGCTGAGCCCCCATACACTCGTGACACATATCCCTGCCCCCTTGAGCCCCCACATGCTCGTTACGTGTCCCTGCCCCACTGAGCCCCATGGTGCTGTACACCCCAGCCCCTCCCAGCCCCCACGCACTCATGACACCCCCCAGCAGCCCCAGGCAGCCCCGCAGGGCTGGTGACACCCGTGTCCCCGCAGTGTCCCGGCGGAGGCGGATGAGCCCGGGGAGGACGGTGATCGGCGGGCGCGGAGCTGCCGCCCTCAGTACCAGCGCACGGCGCTGAGGGTCCTGGCGCACTTTGTCGCCCACCCCCTGGACGGTGGCCGTCACCTCGCCTACCTGCCCGGTCCCCAGTGGCTCCTGGATGTCACCCACCTGGTGGCCAGCCGGACCCGGGTGCAGGACCCCCGGGTGGCCACACTGGAGGGGGACACTGTGATTGGCCGGGAGCCAGGGGTTACCTCGGTGGAGGTAGGTTTGGGGGTGGCGCCACATTTTGGAGGGGTGCAGGGGTGGCCCTGGGGGGAGATGGGGGATTGGAGGGTGTCCTGGGGGCTGGAGAGAGGGACAAAGTGGGGCTGGGGACCAGGACAGGGTGTGAAGAGGATGGGGACACAGAGGCCATGCAGTTTGGGGCTCACAAGGTCCCCGCCGTGTCCCCCCAGGTCCGCTCCCCACTCTCTGACTCCATCCTGGGGGAGCAGATGCTGGTGGTGTCGGAGGAGAAGGTGACAGTGACAGCGCTGCATCCCCAGCTGGTGGCCGGGCTGTCCCTGACGCTGCGCCCAGAGCCAGGTCACCCTGGTGTTGTCACCGCTACCACCTTGGGGACAACCATCCTGCGTGCCCCCAAGCAGGTGAGAGGGGTGGGAGGAATGCTCAAGGTGCCCGGTGTCCCCAAACCCCAGTGTCACCCACCTGGTGTCCCTGGCAGGAGGCGACACTGTCCGTCTGGCTGTCCTTCTCTGACCGCACGCTGGCGCCGCTGGAGCTGTATGGGCAGGACGCAGCCTTGATCTTGACCTCGCTTGACCCTGCTGTGGTCACCGTGTCACCCGCTGTCCCCGCCGCCCGCCCGCGGGTGGTGGCAGAGGGCGCGGGGCGGGGGGCTCTGCTGCAGCTCAGCCTGCACCCCCCGGACGCTTGTCGCCGCGGCCGGCACCGCGTGGGCGCGTTGGCCACAGCCACCACCTGGCTCGAGGTGGGGGACAACCGGCGTGTCCCCACGCCCCGCGGCGGCCGCCCCCCCCGGCCCAGCCCACCCTTCCCACGCGCCGAGGGGGCCATGTCGGGGGAGGCGGTGACGGTGGCCACCGAGCCGCGGCGGAGGGTCCCCGCTGGTGTGGGACCTTCCTCCACCAAGCTCCAAGGGTTGGGGTCCTCCTCCGAGGAAGAGGAGGAGGGAGAGGAAGGTTACGGCCACGGCCACGCCACCGGGGACGAAGAGGAGGAGGAGGATGAGATGGTGAAGGCTCCGCAGCGGGTGACTGACCTGGAGATCGGCATGTACGTCCTGCTGGGGGTCTTCTGCCTCGCCATCTTCATCTTCCTCATCAACTGCATCTTCTTCGTCCTGCGCTACCAGCAGAAGGAGCTGCCGGACGCCGGGGCCACCTCCCCGGCCCCCCAGCCCCACAACTGGGTTTGGCTGGGCACTGACCAGGAGGAGCTGAGCCGGCAACTGGACCGGCGGCAGCCCGAGCCCCCGGCCGCCCCCGCCGCGGCCACCGACACCGGGCGCTGCTGCTGCGACGCCCCCAACGCCAACACCGCGCCGGGTGACCAAGTGGGTGTCCCCCCCGCTGGCACCGCCACGCCACACAAAGACACCCCGGGGGGCGGCGGGAGGAGGAAGCGGGTGGAATTTGTCACCTTCGCCCCACCCCGCGTCCCTGAGGAGCCCCCCCAGCCTGTCCCCAACGTCCAGTCCATCCTGGTGGCTGGTGACGATGACATTCGCTGGGTGTGCGAGGACATGGGGCTGCGGGACCCCGAGGAGCTCCGCAGCTACATGGAGAGGATTCGGGGCAGCTCCTGACCCCCAGGGGGGGCAGCCCCCAGCCCTCCCAAACCAGTAAGGGACCCACCTCCTCCTCATGTCACCTCGGGAGGGGACATGTCCCCCATTCCCCAGGACCGCTGCACATCCCTCTTGGTGGCCTGAGCCACCTGAGGGACCAGCCCCACATGGTGGGGGGGTCTCCACCCAGCTCGGGGTCCACACCAGCCCCCCCCAAACCTCGGTGACATCGGTGTCCCTACTGCTCGGGGTCTCATTGCGACATTGTGTTCATAGTGATGATGATGATGGTGACGAGTCCTGTGGTCTGATCCCGGGGAGGGGCCTGTGCCCCCCCCACATCACCGTTTTGTACGACTGACATTTTCTACGTCCCGCCGCGGGGGGGGCGGCCGCCGGGGGCTGCTATTTATGGCAGGTTTTTAAAATTCTGACGTTGTTACAAAAAAATTAAAATATTTAAAAAAAAAGACAAGTGTCCTGTCATTGTCCCCGGGCTGGGGGGGGGAAGTTGGAGACACGGTGAGGGGACCAGAGAGGTGACAGAGATACAGATATATAATGGGTAGGTGAGAAAGACAGGAAGCTCAGAGGAGGCAGACGATGGGCAGGCACCCCCGCCAGCCCTCCACACCCCCCAGCTCCCCCCCGACCACGTTTTCTTTCATGATTTTGGGTGAAAACAGGTGGCACATCTTTGGGGTCACCATGGAGTGTCCCCTGAAGGTCCTTGGCCACGATGTCCCAGCTGCCGGTGGCCTCAAGAGCATCCTCCTGCCCCAAAAAACAGGGGAGATGGAGGGAACCCCATGCTCTACACCATCACCCCGTGGAGCTCGGGGGAACCTGGGGTGCCACTGGGGATGTTGTCCCACGAGGTGCCACCGCTGATGTCCCAAGCCCATGACATGGTGACTCACCAGGAGCTGCCAAATCGTGGCTCCCACAAGATCCCTGTCCCCCAAGGGCTGAGGGTGACCTGGGGTGGGACCACCAGGTCCCCAACGGCCCCCATGACCCCCAGGGACACCGCAGACTCATGGCGTGTCCCCAAACGGATCCTACCCCGCCGTGACGATGCAGGATGGGGCCACCCCATCGTCACCCCCGCCCCACGGCGCTGAGCTGCTTCCTGCAGCCACCACCCGGGAGCGGGTGACAAGCAACGCACGGAGACACCTCCGAACCATGTCCCCAGGCTGCTGACAGAGGTGGCAGGAGGACAGGACCCCCCCTCAGCCCCCCAGCTGCTATGGGGCTGCCCCACGGCCGCTGAGCAGGATGGGGGGGCTCTGCCTGCTCTGGGTGGCTCTCGCCGCTGTGGCACCTGGACAAGGTACGTCAGTGTCACCTCCCTGTCCCCTCACTGTGTGCCAGGACCCCGGGGTGACAGCTCAGAGCCAGGTACCTGTCATCCCCCCCAGGCTGGGGGTGTTGGTGCAGGGACACGGGTGGTTCAGCGCTGAGGATGCTCTGGCGGTAAATCCGCAAATTTGAGCTTTTCCCCATAATGCGAGTGAGGGCAAAATGTCCCCGTTGGGGACTGGGGACACTAAAAAGAGCTCTTGGGGACATCCCACCCCCCAGCTCCCACCCTCATGGGGACAGGGTGATGGTCTCTGGGGACAGGGTGATGCTCTCCTGGTACAGGACAAAAACTTACCGACCCGCTCGTGTCACCAGTGTCACCCGGGAGTGTTTTGGGGACAATGCCACCTGCCCCGCAGGGTTTGGGGTGGTTTTTGCAGTGAAATGGCTGCCAGGAGCAGCCCCGAGGCCTTGGATGGAATGGGGAACCAGCGCCATCGTTTCTGCCAACGTCACCTTCACCAACACCAGGACCTGCCAAACTCACCCCCATGTCCCCTGCTCCTGCACTCACCTTCTCCTTTAATATCATTTTCCTTTAATATTTTAATTTCCTTCAACATTATTTTCCTTTAAGATTTTAATTTCCTTTAATTTTTCCTCTAAGATTTTAATTTCCTTCAATATTTTTTCCTTTCAGATTTTAATTTCCTTCGCTACTTTTTCCTTCAAAACTGTATTTACCTATAGAGATTTGATTTTCTGCCTCCTCAGCCATTTTCCGATGTGCAAAGGTGTGAGCGGGTTCGATCGGCGCCGCAGGGCTGACGTAGCGCTTGCGAAAAATAATGCCCTTTTTTGGTCAGAAATCGTTATGGCAATAATTACGTTATTGCAACAATTGCATTATCAACCCCGTGCAGCTGGGGGTACAGAACCAGCCGTAATGTTGGAAGCGATGATGTTAAATGCACCTCATCTGTGGGCAGTGAATCTTTTGCCCTTGAATAGCCAAGTAATTAATTTTTGGGGTGATAACCATGGGAGATGGGGGACAGGGAGGGTGGGATGCTGGGGTGCAGGCAGGAGCAGACAGACCCTCTCTGTCACCAGGGGCAGTGAGCCGGGGGGTGACAGCGACACCCCCGATCCGTGATGTGACCGCGCCGTACCGCGTCCCCACTGGTGAGTCGTGTCCCAAAAATCACCATATTTAGGCCCAAATTCTGCGTCCCCCATCCCGCCAGCAGACCCTGTGCCAGGAAGTGTCCCCAGGGTAGGTGTCCCCCCAAAAAGGGATGATGTGGGGGCATGGGGGTTGGCTATTAGGAGTGTCCCAGGCTTGGGGTGGGTCCCCATTTTGTGACAGGTTGGGGACGCCATTTTGGCTGTTCTTCCCCAAATCAGTGTCGCTTTTCGGGGCGCTGGGGTGTACATTTCTGCACCCCCCATCTGCCCCCCACCCTCTCCGTGGCCACATGCCGGGATGCCACATCGCCCCGGTTTGTCACCTGTGAGCAGCCGGAGCTGGTGGCAGTCTGTCCGTCTGTCCTGCAGTTGTCACCCCTCTCAGATCACAGAATCACGCAGATGGGACATTTGGTGCCAAGGCGGGTTCTTGGTGGGCTCAGCCCCTCATACCCCCCACATCTCCCCCCTTGCAGCCCCCATGGAGCTGACAGGACCCCCCAGTGCCACAGTTGGAAACACCTCGGTGACACCAGGTGAGGGTCGGGACCTCCGTGCACCCCCGTCTTGGTGGGGACCCCATCCTCCCGGAGCCGGTGGTGACACTGGGGACAGCACCACGGCCACCTGTCCCCCGTGTCCCCCCAGGCCATGGCTTGGTGCGTCTGTCCGGCGGGCGCAGCCAGTGCGAGGGCCGCGTGGAGCTGGAGCAGGGGGGCGTCTGGGGGACGGTGTGTGACGACGGGTGGGATGTCACCGATGGGGACGTCGTGTGCCGCCAGCTGCGCTGTGGCTGGGCTGTGCGGGTCCTCGCCAACAGCGCCTTCGGCCGCGGCACCGGCCCCATCCTCCGCGACGACGTGGGGTGCGAGGGACACGAGCAGCATCTCGGGGACTGCCCGGCCACGCTGGACCACGACTGCAGCCACAAGGAGGACGCCGGCGTGGTGTGCTCAGGTGCGTCCGGCACACACTTTTGTCACCATCAGGCATCAGTGGGATGTCCCCAAATCCTCCCTTTCTCCCCACAGAACACCAGGAGTGGCGGCTCACCGGTGGCATGGACGGCTGTGCCGGGCGCGTCGAGGTGTTTTACCGTGGGACGTGGAGCACGGTGTGTGACAACGCGTGGTACGCGGTGGAAGCCGATGTCCTGTGTCACAGCCTGGGGTGCGGGGTGTCCCTCTCGCGTCCCTCCTTCGCCCACACTCTGCCCACCAGGATGCTGTACCAGTGTGGGGGCCACCAGCCCTCCCTGGCCCATTGCCACTGGGTCTACAATAAATCGGCTCCGTGTTACCAGTCCCAGGCGGCTGGAGCGGTTTGCAACGGTGAGTGATCCCCCCGGGGTGTGGGGGTGCCCTGGAGACGAGCTGTGACCCCATTTCTTGTGCCCCCCGTCCCCCACCAGGCTCCCAGGGCTTGCAGACACCCACCCCGACAGCCACGGTGACAACCAGCAACGTCACCCTCCTGAGCAGTGAGTGTCCAGAACCATCACCCGGGTTTGGGGGGAGCACCCACCTCACACCCCCCCGTTACCTGCAGTGAGGTGTCACGAGCTGTGACCGTTCTCTGCCCCAGCCGAGGTGTCCCCAGGCACAGGGACACTGTCCGCTCAGCACACGCTGCTGTTTGTGCTGTGCCTGGTGCTGGCAGCGCTGCTCCTGCTCACCGTGCTGGCCTTCACCGCCGCCCTGCTGAGGGTGAGGAAGAGGAGTGGTAAGGACCCCCCGCGGGGGACATGGAGGGGGTGACACCACCGGTGGGGACATGGCAGCGGGTGATACCACCAGCCCATTGTGGGACATGGCAGGGGTGACGCTGCCACCCCACTCTCTGGGCTGAGCTGTGCCGTGGGGCAGCTGAGCGTGTGCACCCCCCGTGCCCCCGCAGCCCACGCCGTGTCCCCCCTGGGGCTGGCTGTCCCCGTGCTGGTGACCCACAGCGCACAGAGCCCCGACGTCCCTTCTGCGACCCCCAACGACTACCGGGAGATGCCCCCTAGTCTTCCCAAAGGACCAGGTAGGTCTGGTAGGTCACCGTCCCATCTTGAGGGGCTGTGGGGGGCAGAGGGTCCTGGCTGGCAATGGCCCTGTCCCCATGTCCCCCCCAGACCCAGCTGTCACAGCCCACCCCACCACCAAGGACTCCAGCTCTGACTCTGACTACGAACACTACGATTTCAGCAGCAAACCGCCCGTCGCCCTCTCCACCTTTTACAGTGAGCACCCCAAAGGGCCCCGGGACCCCAACACTCAGCCGTGGGGTGTCCCCACTGATGTCCCATCCCTGTCCCCTCCCCACAGACTCGCTGCGCCGGCAGCCCGGGGACCCTCTGCTCCCCAGAAAGGACGGGATGGAACCGTTCCCTGCCAAAGGTGCCACACGACAGGGTGTCTGTCTGTCCGTCCTGCCCGTGGCAGGGTGAGGGGCCACCCTGACGTGACTTCCGTGTTCCATAGTGCTGGGTCCCCCGTCTTGCGGCAGCTCCTCCACCTCCTCCTTCTCCTCCTCCGAGCCCTATTGCAACGAAACCGGGCCCCCCCCGCACCCCTGCCCGTCGCCCCCCAGCCATGGCACCCACCAGCACACGGCACCCACCGCCCATGACTGCACCAGCACAGGTGGGCAGCACCAGAGGGATGTGGGGTGCCAGGGACTGGGGCAGGGGTGGGGACAGCCCTGGGGACAACAGCAGGGATGGAGAGACCCCAAGGACTGGGGCAGGGATGGGGACAGCCATGGGGACAGGAACAGAGGTGAAGAGACCCCAGGGATGGGAGAAAGGGATGGAGAGACCCCAAGGACTGGGGCAGGGATGGGGACAGCAGCAGGGATGGAGAGACCCCAGGGATGTGAGCAGGGATGGGGACAGCCCTTGGAACCGGAGCAGAAGACACTCCAAGGACAGAAGCAAGGGATGGGGACAGCCGTGGGGACAGGAACGGGGATGGAGAGACCCCAGGGGGTGGAGGACCCCAGGGGGTGTGAGCAGTGACAGAAGGCACCAATGAGCCACCCTGCTTCCCCCAGTTCTCCCAGCAGCAGCCAGCGTGCCCGCCCCAGTGCTGTCCCCACCGGTGCCCCCAGCAGAGCCCGACCCCACCGACAGCTCCAGCACGTCCTCGGGGGAGTGGTACGAGAACGTCCAGGGCATGGAGCCCCCAGGGGACCTGTCCCCAAACCCTGGTGAGGACCTGTCCCCAAACCCTGGTGATGTCCCCATGCTGGGGGGTGACACAAGGGGGCCCAGAGCTCCTCTGTCCCTCAGCATCCTCCTTCCTGCCCCCTTCAGCTCTGCCTGATGGACTCTGTCCCCCGCAGGGTGGCCAGTCCCCTCCTGTCCCTCGGGGGGACACACACAGGACCCCGACTCCTCTGAGGGCAGCGACTACGATGACATCCAAGGCTCTGCCTACTGAAGCTGCCAGGGACAGAGGGACACAGCAGGGGGACCTGACACTGTGTGACCGAGGACACGCCATCCCACTGCTAACCTCACCTCTGGATTTCTTGGCCACCTCCTCCGTGCGGGGATGTGGGGACCGGTCCTGGTGACACCTGGGGGGATGTTTAGACATTAAAAGCTTTGCCCAGTGGGTCACCGTGTCCCTTGGCCGTAGAGGTGGCTGTCACCTGCCCCGCAGCGAGGCTGGGTCACCAAGAGTTACCCAAGGGATAAGTGACTCAAAGATGTCCCTTCTGTGGCCTCAGATGCCAGCAGATGTTGCCCCCTCTTCCCACAGAGCTGTCCCCAAGCTGGGCAGGAGCAGCTGGAACCCCTGTCCCCAGGGAGGGGGGTGGCAGGGCCCGGTTTGGCTACACGGCCCCGTGGCTGGGGGTGACAAAGCAGGTCCCCATGGCTGGCAGGGGGTGGTGGTGTCCCACAGCTGTCCCCAGCGCCCTGTGACAACACAGCAATGGATATAGAATCTCAGGAGCTTCCCTGCACCCCTCCAGACCGTGGTCCCCCAAATCCTGGTGACATGCTGGCCACTGTCCCCATAAACTTGGGACAATGGTAGGGAGGGGTCCTGGACCTCCTCACATACCAACCTGGGAGGTGGGACAAACCGGGTTTGTCCCCATCACCCAGAGCTCCAGGGGTGGGATACAGCCCCTGATGGGGAGAAAGCATCCCCCATTTTGGGGTGAAAGCTAAGCCAAACCCCACGATGCATCTTCCCCCCCCAGCACGTTTCCACCTCCCCGGGCACAGCGCCGTGGAACCTCAGCGGAGATTGGGGGTTCAGCCTCACCCCCGTGGAAAATTCATCCCCCCGCCACATCCTCCAGCTGTTTATACCGAGGCGAGAGGCTCCAGCGGCCCCGAAACAAAAGGGGCTGCACCGCAACAAGGGAGGAAACACCAAAATAGCAACCAAACCCCAGACAAAGGGGAGAGGAGTGAGGCGAGAGCAAGGAGCTGCTGCTGTGAGCAAAGCAGGGACGGGGGGGGGCACAGGGGGTGCCCCCGGCTGCATTCACAGCTCCCTGTGCCAGGGGAGGACATGGTGACACTTTTTTAGCAAGGGGACCATGGGGGATGCTGATGCCTGTGGGTACCAGTGCCCCAGGGGGGGATAACCCAGGGAAGGGGGCGAAGGGTCCCTGTGTCACCTTCACAAGACAGGAACATCAGTGCCAACTGTCACTGCTCCTGCCCGCGGTGACAGGCGCTGGGGAACGCCACTTCCAGCATCATTAGGGCTGACAGTGGCATGCCCGCAGCTGACAAGCCCGTTCCCGCTCACACCAAAGCAGCTCCTGCCTCTTCAAAATGCTTCTCACATCAGGGGGCACGTCCCAGCAACCCCCCCCAGCCCCCAGAAAAGAAACGAACCCTGCGGAAAGATATTACAATCACGCGCATCTGTCGCAGCGGGCAGAGGACGCTGAGCTGACGCAGAGATGCTCAAACCGAGCTGCAAACCTGCAGGCTCCAGATATGGCTCATTGTGGGGGGTCTGGACCCGCAGCACCCCCATCCATGGGGGTCAGACACCCTGGGATAGCAGGGGGTGCATCTGTCTGAGGGGTGAAGCATCCCAGGGTGAATCACTGACCTCGTAGTGATTTGGGGTGAGGGGGCTCAGCTGAACCCCCCAGCAGAACCCCCAGAGACCATGGGTGGGTGTGGGGCAGCACCGGGACCCACAGTGTCCCATGGAACAGAACCGGCTCCCGTCACAGCACCAGCCTCATTTTGGGGGTCGGTGGAACCCCCAGAAGGGGATGGGAATGGGGGGGTACAGGCAGCAGCCCCAGCCCCACCAGCATCCCTGGTGCACCAGGCAGCCCTGGCTGCCTGCAACCCCCCCACCCCAACCAGCTTCCTCTTGAGTCATGGAAAATCTGCAACCGGAGAGAGATTTGGGGCAGGAAACTCCCAGCGGAGCTGAACCCCCACCCTGGGGTTGGGCACCGGAGCACCCCGTGGCTCTGGGGTTGGGGACAGTGGCACCTCACCCAGTAAGCCCAGTTTCACCAACACCAGTGCCCAGGCCCTCTCAGCAGAAATACCGGTGGAGTCAATGGAAAACAGCTGCCTTCGTTAGCATGCATGACCTGGATTTGCAGGAATTAATTAGGACACAATCAATTAACGCTTCGTCCATCACCGCCTGTGCCCCACGTGCCCTTGCAGGGATACACGGTGGCCCTGGGGTGGCAGAAATGGGGATTGTGCTGGCATGAAAGTGCCCCGGTAGCCATCAAGTGGGGACATCACGGTGCTGCCGTGGGCACGTGGTGGCTCGGTGTGACATGGCAGAGAATCACAGAGTTGTTTGGGGTGTAAAAGCTCCTCAAGATCATCGAGTCCAACCATTCCCCCACCCCTGTCCCTGCCCCATGTCCTGAGAACCTCATGTCCGTCTGTCCAATCCTCCAGGGATGGTGACTCCAGCACTGCCCTGGGCAGCCTGTTCCAATGCCCCACAGCCCTTTGGGGAAGAAATTGTTCCCCAGATCCAACCTCAACCTCCCCTGGCGCAACTTGAGGCCGTTTCATCACTTGTTCCTGGGGAGAAGAGACCCGCTCCGTGCTACAGCCCATGCATGGTGTGACACGGCGTGACAGTGTGACATTCACCATGTCCCTTGCAGGTGCCAGCAGCCGCATTTCCTGCCCCGCTGCAGCGGTGCCGCTCGCCCGGTGACCGCAGCGGCCGTGCCGGTGCCAGTGCAGCCGTGGCAGAGCCCAAGCAAGCGGGCGAGGAGGAGGAGGAGGAGGAAGGAGCTGCTGCTGGCACTGGGAGGTTATTTTTGGCAGGTTCCTTTGGGTGCCCATCCCGGGGTCTCGCTTGGCCGTGCCGCCTTCCAGCTTTGTGGGGACACAAGGGACTCCCCCCAGCCTTGGGGACATTGACTGTCCCTCCGGCATCACGCCCGCTGCAGAGATGAGGGTGATGCCACCATGGGGGTGCGGTGGGGGCTGAGCCCCCTGGTTTTCTGTCCCCGTGCCGGGGAGGCAGCTGCCGGCTCAAAGGGCTTCAAACGAGCGTAGACGTGACGCAGAAAACCACAGAGGGAGGAAAAACAGCCTGTTCCTGCCTGGCCCCCCCCTCACCCGAGCCGGGGAGCAGAGGCGGCCGTGCCCCCGCCAGCGCCGGGACGGACGGACCGACAGACGGGCGCTTGTGCCCATGGCCGCCTGCCCGCCCGCTCTTAGCCTCCTGCTGGCCCTGGGGCTGTGGGGTGAGTATGCTGGGGGCTCTGAGGGGTGGGGGGTGCCAGGGCTGCGCTCGGGGGGGACCCAGTCCCGCCACACCCTGCAGATCCCTGAAATCCCATGGCAAACCCCCCCTGCTGCTGGGAATGTTTTGGGGCGCTCAGCCCTGTGCCCTTGACCATAGGAGCAGCGGGATGTCCAGCTCAGTGCCGGGGGTCCCATGTGTCCACCCATGTTTTTGGGGTCCCTGAGATGCTTGTGACACCCCAGGAGTGATTCTCAGGTGTGGGGGGGCCACCAGTTGTCCCCCCGTCCTTGTCCCCTTGATCCTCATGGCACCGCGCCGGCTCGCTAAGGTGATGGTGGCACCATCCAGGACTGCTTGGCCATGTCTTCTTCCTGGTAACGATGCTGGTTAGTTAGCAGTAATTGGCATAATGATCACCGGCAGAGGGGTGGGCAGGCAGTGCTATGGCCAGTCACATGCGTTCATTCCTAATTATTAATTTTAATTAAAGGTGTGAGGAGGAGGAGTGAGAGCAAATCCCCCGAGAAAGCCATAAAATGCTCTTTTCTTGCCAAAAAAACACCCAGCCTTGTCCTGTGGCCCCTGTGGACACACAGCCAGCTCGGGGCTCTGTCCCCAACGCTGAGCTTTGGGGACAGAAGTGTCCCCCAGTGTCACAGAGCGCGGCATGGCCAGGGACAACCAGCAGCATCTCTGCCCTGGCCTGCGCCCCAGAATCGCCTTTTTTCCCCCAAAATAACCAGCGACAGACCAAGGGCCGGGAGTTGCTGCCCCAGCCTGGGGGGACTGACACTTTGTCCCCCTCTCTCTTGCAGTTGTCCCCAGAGGAGCCACCCTGAGCCCTGGAGGTGAGTGTGGGGGGGACAGCACCTTGGGGACCCCCCAGCGGCTTCGTTAACAGCTCCTTGGCCACGGCTTCACCACTGTGGCGGCTGCCGGGGTGGAAATATCCCACAAAGGAAAGGAAAACCCCGAACTCCCGTGTTTTTCCCCCAGAACCCAGCCTGCAGCTGGCCGGCGGCGGCTGCCGCTGCACCGGGGTGCTGGAGGTGCAGCTGAAGGGCCAGTGGAGCCGCGTGTGCCGGGACGGCGTGAGCGAAGCCAGAGCCAAGAGCATCTGCCAGCAGCTGGACTGCGGCCCCCCCGTCCCCGGGCCCCCCCGGCTCACGGTCACCGGTGGGAAGGAGCTGACACATGCCTGGACGCCGCGGTGTTCGGGGCCAGCGGACACGCTGGCACGGTGCCGGTGGGTGCTGGCGAACTGCACGGAGCACGCTGTCCTCGTGTGTAGTGGTGAGAATGGACCCCCCACCACACCCCCACACCCCCACAGACCAACCACCCCAACCTGCCCCTGTCTTTTTGTTTTAGAGCCGGTGAAAACCACCCCCGAGCCCCCGCCGGCACCCCCGACCACCACCCCGGAGCCCACCGGTAAGAGCCCCATCCCTGCGGCAATGGCTGAACTGGGGGGCACACACAAAGCAAACTGTCCCCCAGCCTTGCCAGGTCGCCTGGTGTCATTAATAGTGTTTGTAGCATCAATTAAGCTTTGGATGTGGCAGGCTCAGGAACTTTCTGCTCGATAAGAGAAAGAAAAGTTGTCCCGGTTTGTAACGAGATGGTTTTACGACTTTTCTCCCCCCGTCCCTCGGCAGGACCCCCCCGGCTGTGGCTGGTGGACGGGGACATCGGCTGCTCGGGCTTCGTGGAGCTGCACAGACAGGGGCTTTGGGGGGCTGTGGCGGCCACCCTGGGGGTGTCACCGGCGCTGGCCACCCGCCTTTGCCACGCCGCCGGCTGCGGCGTCGCCATCGATGGCCACAGCCACCCCACGCCGGAGCGGAAAAGCCACTTGCCGGTGCGGTGGGAGGTGGTGGAGCCCTGCGAGAGCCATTCGGTCCTCGACTGCTTCAACAGGACCAGCGCCCGGCGGCGAAATCCTCCGGCCTTCATCGTCTGCTCGGGTGAGAGCTCTTCCTCGGACCCTCGGCGGGGGGATGCCCGGCTGGTGGCCCAAGCCCTGAGCAGGGTGACAGTTGTGTCCCCAGCCGCCCCACGCACCCCATCCTCCCGGTCTTCCTCTCCTGCGTGCGAAGGCAAAACAGAAAACCTCCCCAGCACGCCGGTTTCCCGGCAGCGGCACCCGCGGCCCCGGGGCTTTGAACACATCGGCGCTGCAGAGTAGGAAAAGCTGGGCAGTGCACAGCAAGCGCTGTGTCAGCACCCAAAAAATCAACATGGGCGTGTGGGGTGTACTGGCAGGGCCCAGCACCCTGCTTGTCTGCATCTCTTGGACACTTGACATGAGCATCGCTTGCCCTGAGCATCTCTGTGCTACAAGAATTGCCCTGTCCCGAGCATCCCTCATCCCGGAGCATCCCCCCTCCCCAGGCATCCCCCGTCCCGGAGCATCCTCCTGTCCTGGGCATCTTTCTATGGAGCATCCTCCTACGGAGCTTCCCACATCCCTGAGCATCCCCTATCCCCGAACATCCCCCTGTCCCCAAGCACCTCCATTCTCCGAGCACCCCCTTTCCCTGAGCATCCCCCATCCCAGAGCATCCTCCACCCCCGATCATCCCCCCGCCCTGAACATCTCCCCAAGGAGCATCTTGGTGCCACGGCACGAAAGCCCAAACCACACGGTGAGGAGCCAGTTTGCCGCGGGTGCCGCCATCTGCCCGAGCTCGGAGCCCTCCCGCGGGATTCGGGGTTCGACGCCAGGCAGCTGGCAGAGCCGCCTTCCCCGCCACATCCCCCACGGGGACAGCACAAAGCTCCTCAACGCGTGGCGCTGGTACGGTCCCCGTGGCACAAGGGACACTGTGAGCATCCCCGTGCCGTGAAGGACCGTGTGCTGCAGGATGCCGAGCCGCAATGTCCCCCCGTGAGTCTGACCCTCTCTGTCCCCCAGGCTCCCGTCCCCAGGCCCTGCGGAGGCTGGCGAGTGGCCCCACGCCCTGCGAAGGGGACATCGAGGTCTTTGCCGAGGGACAATGGCGGGTGCTGTGTGACAACAGGGCACGGCGAGCCGAGTGGGGCCGGCAGCTGTGCCGGGAGCTGCGCTGCGGGAACCTCTCCTCCAGCACCGAAATCCAGGACCCCCCCTCCATGGGTGTCACCTGCCGTGTCCCCACCCTGCACCTCTGTCACGACAAGCTTGGGGTCCCCCAGACCTGCTCCCGGACCAGGGTCACGTGTAAGTCACTGTGCCGGGTGTAAGACCTTTTGGGGCTCTCTGCAACCCCACCAGCTGGGTGGTGGGTGCTCAGGCTCCCAGCCTGGGGACAAGAGGCTCACCTGGTGACACCCATTCTGTCCCCAGGCCAAAACTCAAAGCCGCAGCCCCCCGGTCTGGCGGCCGGCACCATCGTGAGCATCTGCCTGGCCCTGCTGCTCTTCGCCATCCTCTTCCTCATCTGCGGCCCCCCCACCTACAGGAGGCTGATGAAGAGAAGTAGGTGCCGAGCTCTGGAGCTGCTTCTCCTCCTCATCTTCCTCTTCCTCCTCCTCTTCTTCCTCGGGCTCTGCCATAGCCACACTCCCTGCATCCATCCCTGCTGCTCCCCCCATTTCCTCGGGGGTAACACATGCTGCTCAGTGTGACAGGTCCCCCCCGCCCTGCTGTCCTCAAGCCTGCCTTGTCATCCGTCCCCAGGCATGCCCTGTTGTCCCCAAGCCTGCCCCATTGTCCCCAAGCCTGCCCCACACGCTGTTGGCACAAAGAAGGGGATGCCGCAAGGGGGGATTAGGCACCGAACAGGCACAAAAGAGCAGCTGGAGGGGCTTGTGGGGGGGGATTATCGGGTGGGGGAGATTATTTGGGATGACATATGGGGTCGGCAGGGGGGACACATCCTCAGTAAGAAACCCCCCTGCTTGTCACCCCCCCGCTTTGCCTTCCAGTCTCCAAAAAGAAGCAGCGCCAGTGGATCGGCCCCACGGGACTCAACCAGACGGGTGAGGAGAGTGTGGGGTAACCCCCCCCGCCGCAACCCCGCAAGGCTGGATTTTTGGGGTGGGGGTGCTCTCCCCCCAGCAGGCAAAGGTGTGAGCAGGCTGGTCCCCAGCCCCGCTTCTTGCTTCCTGCCACTGTGTTGACTCAGCGTCGCGATATTAACTCACCCGGGAGCACAGAGCCCCGTCTCGGGGTGCGGGAGCAGCTCCCGCTTTTACTCAGCCCCCCCCGGGCAGTGTGGGGGGGCGCATCACCCCAAACCTCTCGCTGCAGCCCCAAGGTCCTCATTTTTATCCATCTCTTCCAGTCTCCTTCCACCGCAACAGCACGGCCACCCCGCGGGCGCAGGGGCAGCGGGTGCAGCGCGGGGACAACGACTACGCGCAGCCCCCCCAGAAGAGCTCCCAGCTCTCGGCGTACCCGGGTAAGGCGCAAGACACCGGCAATGTCCCCTCTGTCCCCAAAACCTGTTGGGGGACAAACCGCCCCGGCAAGAGCATCACAGTGAGATGCTGCCAACGCCGGGGCGGGGGTGACCCCCCAGCCCCCCAAAAAACAAGCCGTATCCCCCCCCAGCCCTGGAAGGTGCTTGCAGAACGTCCATCCCCCTGGACAACTCCTCCGACAGCGACTACGACCTGCACTCCACCCGCAGACTGTGACCCCCCAAACTGTCAGAGCCGGGACCCCCTTGTCCCCCTCCCCACCACCCAGCACCACCCCAGGCTGCTGCAATTGCTGAATTAGCGGCTTTTCTTGCATTTGTTTTTTGCAAGCCACCTCGTTTCCGTCGCCAGGCCCCTTCCCGCCCTGCAGGCAGCCCAAAAAAGGTACATTTTGAGCAACCTGGACGTTTTGAGCAGTTTAATCTCACGAAAGTCGTCCCCGCCCATGGCGGGGGGGAACAAGGTGACGTTTGAAGGTTCCTTTCCAACCCAAACCCTTCCGCGATTCTGCACAATGAACTGCACAGAACTGACAGAAGAAATGACACAAATCTGCGCTGCTCACCTCGGAATAAACCCACCTGTGACCCCCCCAGTGCGATGGGGAACCTCCAGGACCCCCAAACCCGCCTGTGCTACCCCGTACCAGCATCCAAAAAACCTTCCTCCTGCTTTTTTCTTGCAGTGTGTGAGGTGGGAGATGTTTTAAGCTATCTGTGTAACGGGAGCGGCAGCTGCGTGGCAGGGGGGTTGGTACCCGCACGGCGAGCGGAGCAGCCGCGCTCGCGGCCGTTCCGAGGGGGTTTGCCGGCTTTCCCCGCTCTGAAAATGGGATAAACCCCATTCCTCGTCCTACCGGGGCCGGGCTGAAAGCGAAATCGGGCGCTGCTGGGTGGTAATCGGGGCGCTGAGCATCACAGAATGACTGCGACACGTCTACGTGGGACGAAATGAGATTCGGAGAGACATAAAGAAGCAAAGCGAGGACGTGAGGAGCGCGGAGTGGGTAGAAATACTGAGAAAAAAGACCTGAGATATTTAATAAGCAATAACCGTTGTAATAAAATGGATTTTTTTCTAGTAATTACGTCTTGTTCTCTCCCTTCTAACGCTACCAGTTCCATTCCTTAGGCCATCTACTTCCATCCAGGGAGGGAAAACTCAGGACGGTGCCAGAGAGACGAGCTGATACAGAAGAGCCGCACGCAAATGGGCCCCTTCGGAAAGACGAAAACCAGCAGGAAGGATGAGCTGGAAGAAGCTGGTCCTGCAAGACGGCAAAAGGTTTTATTGACAAAACCCAAAAGGAATTTAGTGTCAAGACGCCAGGACGGCATAAAAAGATCAATAGAAAGCACCGTTTCCGAAAGCAACCACTGCCGTGACCTCGCGTGCAATTCATCAAGTTTTATTACTGTAATTAACCGCCGCTACGGAATCGTTCCCATCAAACCCCAGAAGCATTTGCCTTGTCCTAGTCCATTAGTAAATCTTTCCTTATAAATAACTTACGGAGATACAGGCAGGATTTGTAGGATAAAGTGCTGAGCAAAGCAAACCCCGTCTCTATTAACGTTAATTTGTCGCTCCTTCCGTTATGTAGTGTTTCCTGAGAAGGGGGAAGGCCGGAGCCCCCAGCACCCCAAAAAATAAATCACCAGACGTGCCCCCAGAGCAGCAGCAGCCCGAGACGTCGTGCCAGCCCAGTTTACTTCAAATAAACCCGAAATATCCACATGTGGAACTCTGGGGAGTCACCAGAGCCTCGGTGAGCTCGGGGCTGGAAAGCAGCAGCAGCAGCAGGGTTTTTGTATCCCCGGTGAGCAGCTGAATCCTGAAGATTTGGGGAAAAAACCCTCTGTTTTGGAGCACGCTGGGGCCCACGGCGCAGGCGGCGCTTGCAGACAGCCAGGAACAGCTCAGACGGCGTGAAAATGCAGAAATCTCGGGGCTGTGCTCAGCTGAAGGGTTTGAATCACCCACACGCTGGGCCGGCTCTGCCTCCGGCTTCCAGGAAAGTCCTCGGGAAGCAGCGAGTTCTGATTTTGCGTCAGAAATATCGCCCAGAGATTCTCGTCGTGTCTTCTGAACGGCTGCGAGAAGGCTCAGAACGGCGCTAACAACGTTTGTGGCTCGCATGGCGAACGCCGTCGCTCGCCCGCGCAAACGAGGGGGCCGCAATTAGCGACCGTTGTGACTTACGATGAGACGATTTGGAAGCCAACGTTTCAAACCCATCAGCAACCAATTTAAATCGAACCTAAAGAGTCCCAGCTCGCCAGGGCGGCGGCGTCCTGCCCCAAGCCTCCGCGCTTCTGGGTTGAGAAACGACGCTCTGGGCTCGCTCTTCTTCCTCAGTCCACAAAAAATGAGGGGGGAAGAAGAAAAAACGCCCCCCAGGAGTCCGGATTTAGTAGCCAGGCCAAGCAGGACGCTGAGGATTTGGGGGTGGGGGGTACCCAAAGGGTGGGGGTGCTCCCGGAGGGTAGGGGGGCTGCGGGGGGAGAGGGAAAGTAGGGAGAGGGGGCTGGGTGGGGTAGGGGCACGCGGGTCTCCCGGCCGCGGGGGGGATGTAGGGGGGAAATCCGGGCCTGGGGGGGGGAGGAGAGGGCTGAGACGCAGCAAATGGGGGGGGGTGAGGTGGGGCCCGGGATGGAGACCAGGAATAACCTGGAGTTGGAGCGGAACCCCCTGAGGGGGGTTGGGGATACCCCGGCATGGCGTCGGGAGGTTGGTAGGGAAAGGGGGGCTGTGGGGGGGCAGCGTGTCCCCCGGGGAGCGGGGGGGCGGAGAAAGGAGCGGGAGGGAGAGCTCCGTGCGCCGTGGGGCCGAGAGGTGCGTTTGGGGCCGGGCTGTAGGGCAGGGGGAAGGATGGAGCCCCCGGAGGGAAGGGTTGGGGTTTGGGGGGGTCGGCGGGTACGTGAGGAGGCGGCTGAGGGTCCCCCCCGGCTTCCCGCGACGTTTCCAGCTTCCTCAGGATCTCCTGCAGCTTTTCCACCCTCACTCGGCGCAAATGGGACAGTTTCCTCATAACAGAAAACTGCTCGAGAAATGTCTCCAGGGGCACTTCGCCCTCCAGGAACTTCTCAGCCATTTTCTGGAAGAAAAGAGAGATTTTGGGGTTGAGCGCTGCGTCAAGCCCGGCTCAGGGTTTACGTCTGTCCCACACAACCATGGCACCACACGCACACAAACAAAGCAGAATCCTTTTTTTTTTTGTTGGTTTTTTTTTTTGAGAAATAACACCAAACTACAAAGAGATAATCCTTGATTTAAGGGATTAAGCTTGGGAGCGTAACCACAAGCCTTTTTGGCCTAATTAGTTGACTTGCTAATGGATTTAAAGCTGAAGCTCACCTCAGACTCCTCTTCAATTTTCTGGCTTTCCACCTGCAGGAGATCCAGCAAGGTCTGAGGATGCATCGCCGCAGCAAATTTCTCTGGGGAAACAAAAGAAAGCAGGAGAACGAAACATTAAACACGAAAGTGGGGAAAATCAGGAGCGTCCTGGAAACTCCTGATGTGAGGAGAAAATTCAAAGAGGGAAGAACTTTAGTCACTGCTGCACTAGAAAGGTTTTTTTCCTGGGACAATGTCTTCATTTTTCCAACAGAGCTGGACCAGAAAACAGGAAGATGGAGATTTTTATAGGCAGCAGAGTCCTTTCTGCCACCACCCCAAAGGGTTTTTCCGCTTGGGCAGAAGCAAAAGGGAAGGACGTTGCGTTAAACTCCAGCCCACGTGACGTCAGGTTGCCCAATGCTCACCCAGTTTGGCTTTCTGCTCCTTGCAGCGCTCGGCCAGCTGCTGCAGCTCCTCGTATTTACTGGAGAGGTCGGTCCGACCCGTCTCCAGCGGCGCCTGGAACTTGAGGTTCTGCTCGGCCAAGCTGCGGTTGGAAGCCAGGGCCATCTCACGCTCCAGCTGCAGCTCCTGGACCTGCGGGGAGGTGACAATGACCACCAGCGAGGTGACAAAAGCCCCGGGGAGCGTCGCGATGTCCCCACGTACCTCCTGCGACTCCAGGGCCAGGCGCTCAATCTCCTCGGCGTTTTCCTGCAGCTCCCGCAGCTCCTCCACCGTCCGGTTCCTCAGCGTGTCCATCCTGCCCCGAGGAGCCGCGGACGCCTGTGACGGGGAAATGAACTCAAATAAAGCCGAGGTTTATAAAGCCCAACTGCAAACAGGCAATAATCCTATTAAGGATTTAAAACCAGACTGCTTGAAACACAGAGATTCTCCCTCTGCTCTAAAGAACCAGCGAGACTGAGAAGGAAAACACATTTCCACTCATTCCTGCTTTGGCAACTGATTTCTTTCCTTTTCACAGCATTTTTGGAAGGATTTCTCATGTGTGCTAGGCAGTTTTGTCAGGGAAACACCTACTCACAGCCACTCGATGTCACCCTGACTCTCCCTTCACTGTCTTGTTCCATGTTCCTCCTCTGCTGAGCAAACCTCACACATCTACTCACGTCCAGCTGTCCCCACAGCCACTAGTAGGATCGTGGTCCCCTCCCATGTCCCCTCCAAACCTCGTCACCTCCCTCGTTCCTCAGCTCCCGTCTCTTTGTTGCATTCAATTTCTATGTATTTCCCTTTCTAGCCACACTGTGTCAACTATTTCCCTCAACTATCACTTAGAAAACATTAAGTGATGGCATTAATGTGGATTTGATGTAATACTTGTGATTCAAAAAGTCAGTTAAATATTACTAAATCAGCGAAATAATGGATTTTTCTGCACTGTCCATGGCTTATTCCAAATAACCGGGCTGTCTGTCAATATTTATCAAATATCACACATTGATGCCCTGGGTTCTAAGAGGTGGGACGCAATCATGTGGGGGAAGAAGGGCAATAATAATGTGCTGAAAAACAGCAGAGAAACAGGGGAGGGGTGAACCCTGCGGAGAGGGAAAGGGACGTACCCAGTGGGCGACGGGGATTTCGGCAGCGTTTGGATCGGTTGTGGCTCTTCTACCTCCGCCCCGGGCGAAACATCCCAAGGGTCTCGTGCTCAGAAGGTCCCGTCAGGCTCTGTACGAACACAGAACGACACGGGAACATTCAGAGTCACCCAATTACTTCCCCCAGGATCCAGCCGAGCACGTCTGACTAAAAACCACCTAAAAAGCGGGAAATTAGGTCCCCTGTCACACAGGTGCGTAGATAATTTCAGCGCTCTGCAAGGAAAAAGAAAGTTATATTCTTTAAGTCCCTTTTCGCACAATAACGTTGAGTTTTAACCCATTTATCAACCCCTTTATGAACAAATTGTCCTTGATCAGACCATAAGCTCCCTACACACCCTACCTGTGTCATGCCCTAACGCACCATCCCTTTTAATTGACTCTAATTAGAGCTTTGTGCCTTCCTGGAAGAACTGTTTTATTCTGCTTAGTTATTTTGTATTATTGATATTATTCATAGAAGATACCCGAGTATGTGCTGAACTTGAGCTCTGTAAGCAACAGATTTGTCACATCCACCTGGCAGTTACGGGTGGGTTTTTTGTTATTAATAAGGGTCACAGAGGGCATGGTTTTCATAATGAACTAAGTAAAAAAAAATCAAGACAATTAAATTAAAGAGTATTCCCTGAAAATAAAACTGTTTCAGAACAAATATGAGGCCTTGGTACTTATTTTTTAAATGTTCTTTAAGCTTCTATATTTGTTTGCTGCTGCCCTTATCCACAGTTATGCCAAATAAAGCTACAGCTAAACGTAAAGTTAAATGCATTCACTAGGCATTAATGTTCACATCTTATTATCTGCAGCCTCTTAGAGAAAGCAAAAGTTACTACAAATATCCCTGTGCCAGAAGCTGGTTTCTTGACCAACAATGTGGCTCAGCGTGCGATGAACTGGCTCATTCTAAAGTGGTCACAGCTGCTGATGAGAAGAGGTTTTGTATGGGAATCAACACGTCTTTTAGTCCGTGCGACAACAAGTTTGAACGTTAAATGTTTTATGACGCTTTGGAGTTACTGTTGCGCTTGCCATTCGCTTTAGTTCAGGAAGGAGAAGGAAAAGTGATGAATAGTGGCAAACGGGGAGCTCGACCCCCACCGCTGTGCGGGGGGAGGGTGGGGAGGGTCTGCGGGAGCGCCCAAAATGATCCCAGGAGGGGGACACAAAGACCCGGGTACCGGGTACCTCACGGCTCCCGGCGGTTTTAGCGGCGTTTCGGTAAAACGAGGTGACACTTGGTCCCTTTGAGGGGCCCCCGCGCCTCGTCAGGGCCCCGCCAGGGAATCCCCGGCACTGTCACTCCCTCGGTGCTGTGTCCCCGCTTAGGGACAGGCCCCAAAGCCCCGGAGGTGCCCACCCAAGGCCGGTCCCGCCCCACCGGGACAGCGCAGAGGCTGCTCTGCCACTGCCAGGCCCGTCTTAGGGGCGCGGGGATCGGCAACCGAGAGGCCGCGGCCCGCGGGCCGCCGCCTGGCCCGGCTGAGCGCCCCCCCCGCGGGGATGCCGGCGGGTAACGGCTGCAAGCGCCCATCAGAGGGGCCCTGAGCACCGGGGGAGGCGGCGGACGTGCCCGCCCCGCCTGTGGAGACACACGGAGCGTCACCGGCCCCGCTCGGGACTCACCGCCGCGCAGCCGGTACCTCCTTCCGCCACGCACTTCCGGCTTCCGGCGCGGGAGAGGAAGTGGGAGGTACCACCGCGATGTTGGGGAGGGGGGTAGACGCGGCGCCCCCCGTAGCGCGGGAGGAGGAGGCGGGTGGTACGTTCCGCCGCCGCCATCTTGTGTTTGAGGCTGTGCTTGATAAATATTATGTATTTATTTTAATAAATAGATGTGCTTTCCTGCTGGTGTAGCTCTCTTCGAGCTTTCGCCTGCTCGAGCCTTCACATCACAGAATCGTTTTGGGTGCAAAAGACCATTAAGATGGAGTCCAACTAACCCAACGCTGCCAAGTCCAGCACCAAGTTGTGTCCCCAAGCACCAAACCTGCAAAGAATAAACTCAAACGCAACTTAGTTCATCCTCTCCTCAGTCCTGGCATTTTATACAAATTGTTAATTAACTCTGCTCCAGCCCTCGGGCAGCTTCTCTTCAAAATACTGATCTCTTTGGGAAGTCTCTTTTCTCGCAATAACATTGAGTTTTAACCCATTTATCAACCCCTTTATGAACAAATTGTCCTTGATCAGACCATAAGCTCCCTACACACCCTACCTGTGTCATGCCCTAATGCACCATCCCTTTTAATTGACTCTAATTAGAGCTTTGTGCCTTCCTGGAAGAATTGCCTTGTTCTGCTTAGTTATTTTGTGTTATTATTGATATTATTCATGGGAAACACCTGAGTATGTGCTGAACTTGAGCACTGTAAGCAACATATTTGTGACCTTGATACGTCACCACAGGGACATCAAAAAGCTGACGGGACGTTCCCCTGGCCGCCCGTCGCGGTTTGGAGCGGCTGTGGCTGGTTTTAATACATTGATTTAAAGTCTCCTCGCAAACCCTGAGCAGCAGCCGCTTGTCTTTCACCAGCTCATTCCAAAAGGCGTAAAACCATCGAGCCGCAAAAGATGGGGCGAGATTAATCACCGCGGCGCGGGTTACAACAGATCTTAGCGTCGTGTCCCGGCAGCTGGTTGAAATTCAAGCGTAACGGGTTTGGGGTTGGATTTACGGGGAGATTTGAAGCAATTTGTGCCTTGTCGTGACCTCGTCAGCACCGGGACCTCCCACACAGGCGGCCGGCTCCTGCATCTCGTGGGGTTTGGAGGTCTGAGAGCAACAAAAGCCGCTGCAAAGCCATGTTGTTCCCTGCAGGTCGTGGCGTGGAGAGTAGCAGCTGGTGTTAGAAACGCTCAAACGCCTCTTGTTTCGGGGGATTTGGAGCTGGGTCAGCTGTAATCCTGGTAAATCCAGCCCTGGGAGAAATGAAAATTAAAGTGGAACTTGCTTGATGGGTGAAGGGATGGAGGCAAAGTGAGCGTGGAGGGGGAAGTGCAGAGGTGGACATGGGGGATGAGAGTTGGTGGAGGTGCAGGAGGAAAAAGACACCAAGGCAGTACGTACAGACTCAGAAATGTGCCAAAAATTAATATAACGACATTTTTTTCCAGGTGGCGTCACTGGAAACAAGACATAAAAGCAAATCCCACTTGAATACCTGCCTTAGCTCTTCCTCGCATGGAAACAGAAAGTTCCCGAGCATCGTGAGACAGAAGAAGCTCAAATCCCATCACCACCTTTCACCCGTCCTTCAACATTCCCGCAGACACAAGGAGGGTTCAGGGTTGTGATAGGATGGGAAAAAGCTCTGTGTTGTGGGATAGGACACACTGGAGGTGCTGTGGGGGAAGAGGAAGGTGATGGAGGCTGGACAAGGTCACCCACGTGTCCCCAAAGAGCCACGTCCTGGGGAAAAGCACCTCTTGTCCCTGCCCAAACTGCACCACATGAGGCCAGTTGAGCCTTGTATAATAAATATGAGTCATGCGAATCCTAATAGGCAGCTTATGGTCCCAATCAAGGGCGATTTGTTCATAGCGGGGTTGATAACCGGGTCAAAACTCAATGTTACTGCGAGAAAAAGGGGCCTGACTTTCCAAAGAGATCGGTATTTTGAAGAGAAGCTGCAGGCACAGAAGGGCTGGAGCACAGTTAATTAGTAATTTATGTTGAACTGTGAGGACTGAGTAGAGGAGAAATGAAGTTTTGTTCAAATTTGTTCTTTGCAGATGAGGTTCGTGGGGACAGTGCTGGGTTAACAGTTGGACTCAATCTTAAACGTCTTTTCCAACCAAAGCTTTTCTACGATTTTACGATTCTATGAAAGAAGAAGCAGAAAAGTATCCAGTTAAATGATAAAAGTGTTACTCAGCAAATCAAAAATGCAATAAATGGGTATTTTCTGGTTAACGCTCAAGGTTTTGCTCATTATCTGCTTACCAACATCCTTAATTTGTCTAAGAGATGGTTTCAGCTGGTCACTGTGATACATCGCACAGGTGTTTTATCAGGTGAAAGGCCGATATCCAAAACACACCGTGAGTGAAAATGACTGAAAATGGGAGAGTCAAATCACACCAAGCACCAAACTTTGAGCATAGACGCCAACTGAGCTGTTCTGGACCAACAAAACACTCGTGGCTTGGGACAAAACCAGCAAAAAGCAGTACAATGATTTCAGTAGGAGCACTGAGCTGCAGAACCAGGTTCTGAAGCAGCTTTGAGTCTTAATACCTTGAGAAAAATTAAACTGTGATCCAGAAAGCGTTTTGGGGTGAAATGGAAGCTTTCAGAGCTCGCTATGGGCGCAGGGGCTCGTTAGTGCCGCTGACGAGGTTTGCGGCTCCTCCGCATCCCGAGGGCGGGTAGAGGCCACAGGGCCAATTAACACACGACCAGCAAAAGGTTAAAAAAACCTCCTCGTGTGCAAATTTAATCTGGGCAATCCCGATCCTTTGTCAAATTTCACCTTTTGTTTATTATCTGGCCAAGTTCATTTGTGGTGAACGTTCCTTCCCAGCCCAGGAATCAAAGGAAATTTGGAGCGTTTCCCAAAACAAAACAAAAAAATCAATAATGTAGGGTTTTTTTCTTGTAATGTTTATTTTGCGGACAATGCCACCTGTGTTCCTCACCAGGGAGGATCCAGACAGAAGAGCCTTTTCTTGCAATCCCACCCATCTTTTTCTCCTCAGAAAACACCATTTCTTGCGGCTTTTCTCCGCGCCACGTCACCAACGTCCCCTGGCTCCCACAAACCAGCCACAACCCAACCAGCTCCTTCCCTGTGCTCACCCGTTTCACAACAGGGAAGATTTGTGGTCCGGCCGCTATCTGGGTAGAAAATAACCTTCACTGATTCACCAGCTGCACACCGAGGCCACCAAAGGTGTTTGTCACCACCCACAGCAGGTCACGAGAGCTGGTGTGACTACCCCGAGGTCCTGCTCCACCAAAAATCCACCCACAACCTCAGCCTGCACCTCTGAGGGCTTTCTCGACAATGTAATTCAATGTTCCTACACCAAATCTTGGGGGTTTGACACCTCAGGAGCCACCAGCCTCCATCTCCAAGGGCTTTCTTGATACTTTAATCCAATATTCTTACACCAAATCTTGGGGGTTTGACACCTCAGGAGCCACCAGCCTCCATCTCCAAGGGCTTTCTTGATACTTTAATCCAATATTCTTACACCAAGTCTTGGGGGTTTGACACCTTGGGAGTCACCAGCCTCCATCTCCAACGGGTTTCTTGATAATTCAGTATTCTTACATGAAATCTTTGGGGTTTGACACCTCGGAAGCCACCAGCCTCCATTTAATCCAATATTCTTACACCAAATCTTGGGGCTTTGACACCTTAGGAGCCACCAGCCTCCATCTCCAATGGCTTCCTTGACAATTTAATTCAATATTCTTACACCAAATCTTGGGGGTTTGACACCTCAGGAGCCACCAACCTCCATCTCCAATGGGTTTCTTGATAATTCAGTATTCTTACACCAAATCTTGGGGGTTTGACACCTCAGGAGCCAGTCCACACCTCCAAGCGCTTTCTCGATGACTTAAATCATATATTCTTATGGGGAATCGTTGGGTTTGACAGCTCAGGAGCCTCGGACCAGGCCTTGGTGCCTTTCACCTGACGGTTCTGATAAATCTGTCCCAGCTCCGATAATGCCTTGATGGAAGGGCTGGGGAAAACCAGGAACAGGGACGAGAAAACAAGTTTGTTTCCTTAATCTGCGGTTAGGAAGATAAGGGATATCTCTATAAGGCAATTTTTTTTTCGGGCGGACCTTTTCAAGCCTGCGCCGATAAAGTTGGATAAAGCTGTTTCTGAGCTGAGTCAGCAAAGTCCTTTCCCGTACAGAAAGCCTAAAAATTCACATCGAGCCGTGTTTAACCCGCGGGGTGAGGCCTGCGGCAGCTAAACGCAGCCTAACGGTTGATGCTTAATCTTGTGTGGTTCCCGTTGAGACTTTCTGGCACCTGGATGTCGGCATCAATCATATAGAACCTGGGGCTGTTGCATTCCTGACCGGGATCCACGCCCTGGGGTTGATTTATTTGCCACCTGGGGTTGATTTGGGAGCCAACGCGGCTTTGGGAGGTGCCCGCCTCGCGTTGTTCGTGACCTGGATCCCGTGAGTTCCCTCCAGGTGCACAAAACCTTCGGAGGAACGCTCTCTTCATGCACAAATTAACGCAAATTTTGGGCAGTAAAGCTTAAAATATTCCTGTCACTAGTCCTGTATCTCTTTGGTCCTTTTCTGCAGGGGAAGGTCAATGTCACCACCCAACTCTTCTTGCCTTTCAAGTCAACCACAACCCCTTCAACCACTGCTTTATTTTAGTGCTTTTTTAAAAAGTTGTTCAACGTTTCTGCATCGCCCAAGCTCATCACAGAGCCTCTGCATGCAGGGACTCAAACCCAGCCTTATTTAGATATAAAACCAACAGATATTAGCGTTATAATATTGAATTTTTTTGTCCACGAGCACGAATCTTGGGGGATTTTATGTGTTTGTTTCCTAACGCAGCCACAGCGGCATCGGGAAGAGGAAAAGCAGAGAAAAAACCCTCCGGATCCGTCTCGTTTTTGGAGAACGTGCCGAATCTGTAGGAGCTCTCGCCATCGTTTGGTGCCCTCTGCTGCCAAGGGCCGCGACGGCAGAGCGGCCGCCCCTTGGCCACCCAACCTCCCCCCTTTTCCACGTTTTATTCTGTTGGTTTTGACCATTTTAGTGGCGCCAAATATTCGTCCTGGTGCTGAATCCCGCAACCGCTTCGTTCTATATATATATATATATATATATATAACAGTGCATCCAAAAATCTGAACACGCAGCTTTTCCGTTGGCTCCCGATGATGTGATCTATTGACACAAGCATGAGCTCATCGCAAACCTTCCCCTCATTTGACAAACTATTTATTTTCATTAAAAAAAACAATCAAAACATGTCACCCCGATCCTCAGTGATTACACATAGAGCTCCATTTCAGCAACAATCGTGCAGGAAAAGGTTGAAAAATCGCTTTGAACCTTTATGACGTGATACAGCCCCCAAATCTGGGAGACAGTTTGGGTGTTCAGAAGAAGCCGGCTCACCCCAAACCCTGCATATCAGCCCAAAAACACAGAATGGACCTTTTTTATCCAAACGGAGCAGCTTCTGCATCTTCTCGTCTCCATTCGCTGCTCTAAGCAATGAAAATAGAACAGGTTTTATTTACCGAATGTTACAAAATAAGCTACATTTCACTCAAACGCTGGTCCTGAGCATGAGGCTTCTTGCATGGGTTTTTTGTTTGTTATGTTTTGTTTGGTTGGTTTTAATTTGATTGGTTGTTTTGTTGTTGTTGGGGGGTTTTTACTAAACACAAGGAGAACACCCACCCCAAACAGCCCTTTCTTTGCACCGAGAGGTTTATGTTTACATCATTATGTGGGAAAAAAATATATATACATAAACAATCCTTGAAAAACTTGTCATTTTCTTTCCCTCTAATGTTCCGGCAAAAGAAAAGAAAAGCAAAACTTACCAATCTCAAAACCAGGGGAGCCCAGATTTCAGCTCCCAAAGCCCAGCTCTTGCTCTCGGGAAGAATTCAGCACCTGAAATGCAAAGGGCTCCCAGCACAAGGCAATCAAGCAAGATTTGGGCAAACCCAGCAAGCCCCAGTTCTGAATCTCCCTTATAAACCACTGGGCTCTGCAGCAGCTGTTCCAGATTTCTGCAGCAGCCCCAGCAGATCACCCCCTGTCACCTGTCCCTGTGGGGCAGTGACACCTGCGTGTGCTGGGGGAAACAGCAGAATAAGCCTTTTCCCTGTGTGCACACACACACTTTTTGGAGAAGAAATGCAATTTAAGAGCCCGTCAGAGCGGTCCCAAGGCAGTTTCCCACAGCAGCTTCCCCTGTCGGATGCATCCTCGAGCGCTCGGCTCTGATAACATATAAATAAATATTTTCCATGTGTTCGCAGTGAATCATCCCCTTTCTAGGACTGCTGCTTATCTGAGCTCGTGTTCATCACAACACGTCGCTGCCTTGCACGGGAGCGAAGCGAGAAGTACCTGCTGTTGTCTGATGTCTGATTTTTGGCAGTTCACAGCTCCCGGGGCACAGACCGGCTCCCGAGGCTGGAGGGACCGCAGTGCCAAGTCTCCATGTGGGGTTTTCAGGCTGTGACCTCCTGCCAGGTCCAGATTTTCCATTATTGAGGGTCAGCCAAGACCTTGTCCTTTCCAGACCCCTACCTGAATGCATCAAACCTTCCCTTGCACTTGGGGAAAATTCACTGTTTCATCCATTTTCTCCCATCAGATCCCACCACGTTCTTATTCATTTCATTCCCCTGCTGCACTTTAGCTCCAGTCCTTAATTTTTTTGTCATTTAGACCTGAGCTGAAACTGGTGTGGGGGGTTTTCCAGCCTTCTGGGCAGACCGGTCCCCAGGTTGTCACCGCAGGGTCTGACTTTGTTTTCCTCCAAGCGCTGGGACAAGGTGACCACGCCGGCAGCCGCATCAACCGCATGTGGGGCTGTGACGGGGACCAGGACGCCGGGTCCGATGCTGGTGCCTCTGACCTTGGTGTTGTTCAACCATCCTGAGCTGCTCTTTCCCCTTGACTAGTCCCAGTTTGACCCCCCCAGTTGGTCCCAGTTCTGCGGGGAAGAGCCGTGATGGGGCTGGAGCACCTTCCCCGTGAGGAAGGGTTGAGTTGGGGTTGTTCAATCTGGAGAATGCTCCAGGGAAAATGTACTGATAGGACAAGGAGTGATAGTATTAAACTGAAAAAATAATGTATTTAGTTGAGATATAAGGAAGAAATTCTTCCACGGGGTGGGTGATGAGACCCCCGCTCAGGTTGCTCAGAGAGGTGGTAGATGAACCATCCCTGGAGATGTCCCAGGCCAGGCTGGACGGGGCTCTGAGCAACCTGAGCTGGTGAATATGTCCCTGCTCATGGCAGGGGTTGGACAAGATGGTCTTTAAGGTCCTTTGTGACCCAAAACCAACCAGGGGCTGCAGGAAGGAGCCCCCAGTGTGACAAGAACCATCCGGAGCAGCCCCAGGGCCTTTCGCACTGGTGCTTGCAAAAATGTCACCCCCTGCGGTGGCAGATAAAGCCAACTGGAAAATATATCTCACTGGAAAATGAATATTTTTCTCTATGGTTCTCCCCCAGGCTGTCACCAGCATCTCTGCTCTGACCCCGGGGAAGATGGAGAGCCCCGAGCTGGACGTTCCGCCCCCCATCCTGTCTCCCGTAAGGACGTTGTGATAACCTCTCCCAGAGCCGTTTGCCTTTCTTATCAGGGCCGCTGGCCAAACAAGCCAGGTTTGGCATATAAGGGGCCGGGCTGGGGCCGGTGGCACACCTGCCGTGTCACTTCTCTTGGGTCACTTGGCTGGCAGAAGGCAACCATGAAGCTGCTCCTGCTCCTTGCGTTGGTGGCCCTGGCCCAATGCCACGTCACCAGGTGAGTACGAGGGTGTTGGGGTGACCATGGGGACCCCCACGCTGAGAGAGAGATGCAGCAGGGATGTGGCGACAGCCAGCAGCCCCCCAGCCATGGGCGCAGCTCCCTACAGCAAGGACAGTGCCCATGTCCCACAGGAGGGGTTGGGGGACAAGGTGGCCCCCCCAGGGCACATCCCCTGGCCAGTTCCCAGTGACAGCTGGTGTCCCCTGTCCCCAGGATCCCTCTGAGGAGGGGGAAGTCCCTGCGGCAGGTGCTGCGGGAGAACGGCTTGCTGGAGCAGTTCCTGGAGCGGCACCCCTACAACCCGGCCGCCAAGTTCTTCAACATCTTTGGTTCCTCTGAGCCCATGGTCAACTACCTGGATGTGAGCACGCCAGGCATCCCGCAGGGCCACTGGCCCATTACCCATCCTGCTAGCCCCTTAGCTGACTCACTGGCCCCTTGCTGATCCTGCTTGCCCCTTATGTGACTCACTAGCCCCATAATTGTCTGCCTAGTCCCTTACCTGACCCAGTAGCCCCTTACTGATCCCACTTGCCCCTTACCTGACTCAGCAGCCCCTTACCCATTCCTCTAACCCATCACCCATCCTGCTAGCCACTTACCCTTCCTGCTCGCTCCTTACCTGACCCGCTAGCTTCTTCTCCATCCTGCTAGCCTCTTACCCACCTGGCTAATGCCTTCCCCACCTCGCTTTGCCAGAACGAGTACTACGGCACCATCTCCATCGGCACCCCAGCCCAGGAGTTCACCGTCATCTTCGACACCGGCTCCTCCAACCTCTGGGTGCCCTCGATCTACTGCAAAAGCCTGGCCTGCAGTAGGTGTCTGGTAGCCCCGTGGCCACCTGGGCCGATGCTGGGGAAGCCCATGGCAGGGCAGGGAGAGGAGGACAGCTCTGCCCTGTCTCTCTCAAGGGACACGGGTTGATGTGGGAACACTGGGGGGGTCACCCTTGGTCCCCGAGGACAGGATGGACTGTCACCATATATTTCCCATACCCACAGGTGACCACAACCGTTTCAACCCCACAAAGTCCTCCACCTTTATCGGCACAAATGAAAGCCTCTCCATCTTCTATGGCACTGGCAGCATGACCGGCGTCCTGGGCTACGACACCGTCACCGTAAGGCGGGGGGAAAACCAACCCCCCTATTCCACAGGAGCAGGGATATCATGGAACCACCCACTCAAACACAACCATCCCCCTCTCTCCTCATCTCCCCGACCAGGTCGCGGACATCCACGTCCACAACCAGATCTTTGGGCTGTCTGAGACTGAACCCGGTGATTTCTTTTACTACTCCCCCTTCGATGGCATCCTGGGGCTGGCTTTCCCCAGCCTCGCCTCCTCCGGAGCCACCCCCGTCTTTGACAACATGATGGCAGAACATCTGGTGGCCAGGGACCTCTTCTCCGTCTACCTGAGCAGGTAAGTCCTGGCCAGAGTGGAGGATTTCCTCCCGTTCTCCTCCCACCGGGGCTCTGGCCACTGCAATGCCCAGTGGCTCCTGGGAACATCAGCCCTGGTGGGGGATGATGGCAGCAAAGCGATGGGACCCCCACCTGATGTCTCCCCCTTTACAGGGATGGGAGGAGCGGCAGCTTTGTCCTCTTTGGTGCCATCGACCCGCTCTACACCCTCACTGGCATCAAATGGATCCCTCTCTCTGCAGAAACCTACTGGCAGATCACCATGGACAGGTAGACCCAGCACAACCCCCAGCCCCAGCGGCTCCCCTTGCCCCCACACGCTGTTTTTTGGGGATGCAGCCCCTTACCCTGTCCTCCTCTCCCCAGGGTCTCCCTTGGTGACAATGTGGTCGCCTGTGACTACACCTGCCGGACCATTGTGGACACGGGCACCTCGCTGATCGCCATGCCCGACAGAGACTTCCGATCCATCCTGTCCAACCTGGGTGCCAACTCTAATGGATATGTGAGGCTCTGGGGGGCACACAGTGTTTTGGGGACATCCCGGGCTCTGTGGAGTGACTGGCTGGACCCTGGGGCTGTTCCATAGGGTGCTGGTCCCCATTGATCCATCCCCATTGCTGCTCCTTGGGCAATGGTCCCCATTGCTCCTGGGGACACATGGTGCCTCTCGGGGTGGCCACTGACCCCACCTGCCACTGTCCCCCTCCAGATCAGCTGTGACTCTGTCTCTTCGCTGCCTGACATCGTCTTCCACATCAACGGCCACAGATTCCCCGTGCCGCCCCGCGCCTACGTGATCGAGGTGAGCATCACACCGGGGAGGGGACTTGGGGGGACTCGGGGGGTCCAGAACTGGTACCCAGCGTATTTTTTGGTGCAGAGCCAAGGGTCCTGCAGCCTTGGATTCCAATCCATGGGTGTCCCCACCGAGTCGGGCGAGCTCTGGATCCTCGGGGACGTCTTCATCCGCGAGTACTACGTCATCTTCAACAGGGCCACCAACCAAGTGGGGCTGTCCCGCCTGCTCTGAGCGCACACCACGGCGCTGGGGACAGGGACAGGCAGCTGTTCCCTCTGTCCACGCTGTCCCCAGCCTGGTGGCTGGCAGAGCTGGCCCTGTCCCTGGCCCCTCTTGCTGCTGCCACCAACCACAATAAAGCTGTAAAAAAGCATATGAGCATTGTGTGTCTTTGCACAGGGCTGGCGCTGCCACCACGTCCCTGGGGATGTCCCTCCTGTCCCAAAACCCTGCTCAGGGGGGACAAACTCCCTCCTTGTCATCCCATTGGGCCACTCACCTCAGATCCCCCCTAAGACAAAGCCCTATGGCTTTCCTCCCTGCAAGGGAGGAACAAACTGGGGTTCGGCTCACGGGGCAGGAGATGGAAACCTCTGGCGGTGCCCGGCGCAGCCCTCGCCAGGCAGATGCAGCTGAGACAGGGGTCGAGCACGGGGGGGAAGGTCTCCTTGGTGTGGATCACACTGTCACACACCTGGCCTGCCATCGTTTCATCCAGCCCAGCACTTTGTTTCCACCTGGTGGCAATGCTGAGCTCCTTGTCCCCGGTCCTTGTCCCCGGGTCCTGCCAGCGCTGGTCACTGTGCAGCGTGTGTGACACACACTGTGCTGCAGGAGCTGCGGTCATAGGTACAAGAGAGTGATGAGCCTGTGCAAGAAGAGCAATAGGTGAGACTGATGGGGACACTAGTGACTGCTTTGGGGCACTGCAAGACAAGACAGACAAGAATTACGCAGGGTTGGGCTGCTCTTAAATGGGTACTCCCAACTGGGCAAACACTTCATTCGATTTTTTGATCACCATCCCTGGAGGGCTGGACAGACGGACATGATGTTCTCAGCACATGGGGCAGGGACAGGGGTGGGGGAATGGGTGGGCTCGATGATCTTGAAGGGCTTTTCCACCCAAAATGACTCTGTGATTCTCAGGCTGCACCTACATGGGCCAGATCCTCTATAACAGGGATGCCAACTCATTTTCACCAGTGGCCACATCAGCCTCGTGGTTGCCTTCAAAGGGCCAGATGTAATTTCAGGTTTCAGTCCACAGGCCTTGTGTTTACCACTCGCTTGTGTGCATTGCACTTCTTTTTCACCAACGCTGTCTCATAATACAAAAGACATACTGGTTTTTCTCCTTGAAACACAAACATATATTCAGTTTCCCATCTACCACTACCTTGCCTTCCTTCTGCATCAGTCCTTCCCTTACTGGACATTTTGGGATTCAGATTGTTCTACCAAAGATGGATTGATGTGTCATCTAAGTAATAGACCAAGATGAACTTTAGGACCAGGTTAAATAACACTCAGCCCTCTCACACAGGCTCAGCTCTCCTTCAAAACCCTTTCCCGTACGGCAGAGCCGTGTCCATGGAGAACGGTGGAGAGTTCGAGTGGGGCCCTGGCTGCGGTTACAAAATGTAGTTTTTACTGGTACTTTTTAAAAATAACATGGAATTGCTAAAGATCCTGCATCTGGCCAATTTATCAAAAAATCGAATGAAGTGTTTGCCCAGTTGGGAGTACCCATTTAAGAGCAGCCCAACCCTGCGTAATTCTTGTCTGTCTTGTCTTGCAGTGCCCCAAAGCAGTCACTAGTGTCCCCATCAGTCTCACCTATTGCTCTTCTTGCACAGGCTCATCACTCTCTTGTACCTATGACCGCAGCTCCTGCAGCACAGTGTGTGTCACACACGCTGCACAGTGACCAGCGCTGGCAGGACCCGGGGACAAGGACCGGGGACAAGGAGCTCAGCATTGCCACCAGGTGGAAACAAAGTGCTGGGCTGGATGAAACGATGGCAGGCCAGGTGTGTGACAGTGTGATCCACACCAAGGAGACCTTCCCCCCCGTGCTCGACCCCTGTCTCAGCTGCATCTGCCTGGCGAGGGCTGCGCCGGGCACCGCCAGAGGTTTCCATCTCCTGCCCCGTGAGCCGAACCCCAGTTTGTTCCTCCCTTGCAGGGAGGAAAGCCATAGGGCTTTGTCTTAGGGGGGATCTGAGGTGAGTGGCCCAATGGGATGACAAGGAGGGAGTTTGTCCCCCCTGAGCAGGGTTTTGGGACAGGAGGGACATCCCCAGGGACGTGGTGGCAGCGCCAGCCCTGTGCAAAGACACACAATGCTCATATGCTTTTTTACAGCTTTATTGTGGTTGGTGGCAGCAGCAAGAGGGGCCAGGGACAGGGCCAGCTCTGCCAGCCACCAGGCTGGGGACAGCGTGGACAGAGGGAACAGCTGCCTGTCCCTGTCCCCAGCGCCGTGGTGTGCGCTCAGAGCAGGCGGGACAGCCCCACTTGGTTGGTGGCCCTGTTGAAGATGACGTAGTACTCGCGGATGAAGACGTCCCCGAGGATCCAGAGCTCGCCCGACTCGGTGGGGACACCCATGGATTGGAATCCAAGGCTGCAGGACCCTTGGCTCTGCACCAAAAAATACGCTGGGTACCAGTTCTGGACCCCCCGAGTCCCCCCAAGTCCCCTCCCCGGTGTGATGCTCACCTCGATCACGTAGGCGCGGGGCGGCACGGGGAATCTGTGGCCGTTGATGTGGAAGACGATGTCAGGCAGCGAAGAGACAGAGTCACAGCTGATCTGGAGGGGGACAGTGGCAGGTGGGGTCAGTGGCCACCCTGAGAGGCACCATGTGTCCCCAGGAGCAATGGGGACCATTGCACCATGTCCCAGGGATTGATGGTGACCAGTGCCCCATGGAGCAGTCCCAGGGTCCAGCTGGTCACCCCACAAAGCCACAGATGTCCCCAAAGCCCTCTGTGCCCCCTCAGAGCCTCACATATCCCTCAGAGTTGGCGCCCAGGTTGGACATGGTGGCTTCGAAGGCTTTGTTCGGCATGGCGATCAGCGAGGTGCCCGTGTCCACAATGGCCTGGCAGGTGTGGTCACAGGCGACCACATTGTCATCAAGGGAGACCCTGGGGAGAGGAGGACAGGGTAAGGGGCTGCATCCCCAAAAAACAACGTGTGGGGGCAAGGAGAGCCGCTGGGGCTGGGGGTTGTGCTGGGTCTACCTGTCCATGGTGATCTGCCAGTAGGTTTCGGCAGAGAGAGGGATCCATTTGATGCCAGTGAGGGTGTAGAGCGGGTCGATGCCACCAAAGAGGACAAAGCTGCCGCTCCTCCCATCCCTGTAAAGGGGGAGACATCAGGTGGGGGTCCCATCGCTTTGCTGCCATCATCCCCCACCAGGGCTGATGTTCCCAGGAGCCACTGGGCATTGCAGTGGCCAGAGCCCCGGTGGGAGGAGAACGGGAGGAAATCCTCCACTCTGGCCAGGACTTACCTGCTCAGGTAGACGGAGAAGAGGTCCCTGGCCACCAGATGTTCTGCCATCATGTTGTCAAAGACGGGGGTGGCTCCGGAGGAGGCGAGGCTGGGGAAAGCCAGCCCCAGGATGCCATCGAAGGGGGAGTAGTAAAAGGAAAAGCCGGGTTCAGTCTCAGACAGCCCGAAGATCTGGTTGTGGACCTGAATGTCTGCAACCTGGTCGGGGAGATGAGGAGAGAGGGGCATGGTTGCATTTGAGTGGGTGGTTCCATGATATCCCTGCTCCTGTGGAATAGGGGGGTTGGTTTTCCCCCGCCTTACGGTGACGGTGTCGTAGCCCAGGACGCCGGTCATGCTGCCAGTGCCATAGAAGATGGAGAGGCTTTCGTTGGTGCTGACAAAGGTGGAGGACTTTGTGGGGTTGAAACGGTTGTGGTCACCTGCGGGTATGGGAAGTATATGGTGACAGTCCATCCTGTCCTCGGGGACCAAGGGTGACCCCCCCAGTGTTCCCACATCAACCCGTGTCCCTTGAGAGAGACAGGGCAGAGCTGTCCTCCTCTCCCTGCCCTGCCATGGGCTTCCCCAGCATCAGCCCAGGTGGCCACGGGGCTACCAGACACCTACTGCAGGCCAGGCTTTTGCAGTAGATCGAGGGCACCCAGAGGTTGGAGGAGCCGGTGTCGAAGATGACGGTGAACTCCTGGATGGGGGTGCCAATGGAGATGGTGCCGTAGTACTCGTTCTGGCAAAGCGAGGTGGGGAAGGTATTAGCCAGATGGGTAAGAGGCTAGCAGGATGGAGAAGAAGCTAGCGGGTCAGGTAAGGAGCGAGCAGGAAGGGTAAGTGGCTAGCAGGATGGGTGATGGGTTAGAGGAATGGGTAAGGGGCTGCTGAGTCAGGTAAGGGGCAAGTGGGATCAGTAAGGGTCTACTGGATCAGGTAAGGGACTAGGCAGACAATTATGGGGCTAGTGAGTCACATAAGGGGCAAGCAGGATCAGCAAGGGGCCGGTGGGTCAGGCAAGGGGCTAGCATGATGGGTAATGGGCCAGTGGCCCTGCGGGATGCCTGGCGTGCTCACATCCAGGTAGTTGACCATGGGCTCAGAGGAACCAAATATGTTGAGGAACTTGGCGGCCGGGTTGTAGGGGTGCTGCTCCAGGAACTGCTCCAGCAAGCCGTTCTCCCGCAGCACCTGCCGCAGGGACTTCCCCCTCCTCAGAGGGATCCTGGGGACAGGGGACACCAGCTGTCACTGGGAACTGGCCAGGGGATGTGCCCTGGGGGGCCACCTTGTCCCCCAACCCTTCCTGTGGGACATGGGGACCATTCTTGCTGTATGGAGCTGCGCCCACGGCTGGGGGCTGCTGGTTGTCCCCATGTCCCTTCCTCATCACTCTCCCAGCGTGGCTGTCCCCATGGTCACCCTGATACCCTCGAACTCACCTGGTGACATGACAGTGGGCCAGGGCCACCAACGTGAGGAGCAGGAGCAGCTTCATGGTTGCCTTGTGCAAGCCAAGTGATGAAGTGAAGCAGCAGTTGTGCCACCGGCCCCTTATATACCAAACCCAGCTTGTTTGGCCAGCGGCCCCGATAAGAAAGGCAAACGGCTCTGGAGAGGTTATCACAATGTCCTTACGGGGGACAGGACAGGGGCCAGGACATCCAGCTCGGGGCTCTCCATCTTCCCCAGGGTCAGAGCAGAGATGCTGGTGACAGCCTGGGGGAGAACCATAGAGAAAAATATTTAGTTTCCAGGGAATAATATTTATTTTCCCGACAGAAATATTTTCCAGTTGGCTTTATCCTACGGGGGTGGCCACCACCGCTGCAGGGGGTGACATTTTTGCAAGCACCCTGGGGCACTTTGAACCGTTCTTGTCGCACGGGGAACCCCTTCCTGCAGCCCCGGGCTTGGTTTTGGGTCACAAAGGACCTTAAAGCTCATCCAGTCACCCCCTGCCATGAGCAGGGACATCTTCACCCAGACCACATTGCTCAATGCCCCATCCAACATGACCTTGAACCCTTCCAGGGATGGGGCATCCACCACCTCTCTGGGCAACCTGGGCAGGCTCTCACCACCCTCCTGGGGAAGAATTTCTTCCTTATATCTCCTCTAAATCCACAACTTTTTTCAATTTAAAACCATCACTCCTTGTCCTATCACTACATTTTCCCTGGAGCCTTCTCCAGGCTGAACAACCCCAAGTCTCTCATCCCTTCCCCATGGGGAAGGTGCTCCAGCCCCATCACGGCTCTTCCCCGCAGAACTGGGACCAGCTGGGGGGTCAAACAGGGACTAGTCAAGGGGAAAGAGCAGCTCAGGATGGTTGAATGACGCCAAGGTCGCCCGTGCTGAGCTGCGTCAGAGGCACCCACGGGCTGGACCCGCGTCCCCGTCACAGCCCCACGTGCGGTTGATGCGGCTGCCGGCGCGGTCACCTTGTCCCAGCGCTCGCAGGAAAACAAAGCCGGACCCTGCGGTGACAACCTGGGGAGCGGTCTGCCCAGGGGCACCGTGCCGGCTGGGAAACCCTCCAGGCTAGTTTCACCCCAGGTGTAAATAATTAAAATATCAGGATAGGAGCTAAATTGCACCCAAGGAATGAAATTCAGATGAACGTGGTGGGATCTGATGGGAGAAAATGGATGAAACATTGAATTCTCTGGAGCAAAAGGAAGGTTTGATGCATTCAGGTCGTGGTCTGGAAAGGACAAGGTCTTGGCTGACCCTCAATAATGGAAAATCTGGACCTGGCAGGAGGTCACAGCCTGAAAACCCCACATGGAGACTTGGCACTGCGGTCCCTCCAGCCTCGGGAGCCGGTCTGTGCCCCGGGAGCAGAGCCCGACCCCCCCTGGCTCCAAGCTCCTTTCAGGCAGTTCAGAGATCAGAAGGTTCTCAGCTCCTGTTCTCCAGCCGAACCCCCAGGTCCCTCAGCTGCTCCCATCGCACTTGGTCCCCAGTACTTCAATGTCCTTATGATGAGGGTCCCAAAACTGAACACAGGATTCAAGGGGGGACCTCACCAGTGCCGACTACAATGTCACAATCACTTCTCTAGTCCTGCTGGCCACACTATCCCTGATACAAGCCAGGATGCTGGTGGCCTTTTTGGCCACCTGGGCACACTGCTGGCTCGTGTTCAGCTTTCCAGCCGCTCTTCCCTGAGCCTGTAGAGTTCATGGCATTGTTGCAACCTGAGTGCAGGACCTGGCACTTGGCCTTGTTAAACCTCATAAAATTGAGCTCAGCCCATCGATCCAGCTGATCCAGATCCCTCTGTATGGCCATCCCACCCTCCAGCAGATCAACACTCCCACCCAATTTGGTGTCATCTGCAAACTCACTGGGGGTGCACTCTGTCCCCTCATCCAGATCATTGGTAAAGAGATTAAACAGAACTGGCCCCCGTACTGAGCCCTGGGGACACCACTCGTGACCGGCCAACAGCTGGTTTGGCTCCGTTCACCACAACTCTTTGGGCCCGGCCATCCAGACAGTTCTTTACCCAACGAAGAGGATCCATCCAGGAGGTGCTGTGGGATACGGTGTCCAAGGCTTTGCTGAAGTCCAAGTACACAACGTCCACAGCCTTTCCCTCATCTACTAGACGGGTCACCTTGTCGTAGAAGGAGAAGGGGTTGGTCAAACAAGACCTGCCTGCTTCACTCCTGTGCAAGGCAGTGACACGTTGCGTTGAACATGAGTTCGGATAAGGAGCAGCCCTGAAAAGGGGACGATTCACTGCAAACACACAGAAAACATTTGTATGTTATCGGAGCTGAATGCTTGAGGATGGATCCGACAGCAGGGAAGCTGCCGTAGCCAGCTGCCTTGGGACTGCTCTGACAGGCTGTTAAATTGCATTTCTTCTCCAAAAAGTGTGTGTGTGCACACAGGGAAAAGGCTTGTTCTGCTGTTTCCCCCAGCACACGCAGGTGTCACTGCTCCACAGGGACAGGTGACAGGGGGTGATCTGCTGGGGCTGCTGCAGAAATCTGGAACAGCTGCTGCAGAGCCCAGTGGTTTATAAGGGAGATTCAGAACTTGCATCCCCTGCCTGCAACCCCGGGCAGGACCAGACCCAGTAAGTCTGGGCTTAAGCAGAGAGCTCTCCCAGGGGATCCCCAAACCACCTGGGGACCCCAAGTGGAGCCCAAGCATGATGGGGACTGGTTGATGGACCTGGGAGTTCAGCTGGAGAACAGGAGCTGAGGAGAGACCTTCTGATCTCTGAACTGCCTGAAAGGAGCTTGGAGCCAGGGGGGTCGGGCTCTGCTCCCCAGGAACAAGCGCCAGGAGCAGAGGAAACGGCCTCAAGTTGCACCAGGGGAGGTTGAGGTTGGATGTGGGGAACAATTTCTTCCCCAAATGGCTGTGGGGCATTGGAACAGGCTGCCCAGGGCAGTGCTGGAGTCACCAGCCCTGGAGGGCTGGACAGACGGACATGAGGTTCTCAGGGGTGGGATAACGGCTGGACTCGGTGATCTTGAGGGTCTCTTCCAACCGAAATGACTCTGGGATTCTATGGCAAGTCACTGCCATTGTCTAATGTCTGATTTTTGGCAGTTCACAGCTCCCGGGGCACAGACCGGCTCCCGAGGCTGGAGGGACCGCAGTGCCAAGTCTCCATGTGGGGTTTTCAGGCTGTGACCTCCTGCCAGGTCCAGATTTTCCATTATTGAGGGTCAGCCAAGACCTTGTCCTTTCCAGACCACGACCTGAATGCATCAAACCTTCCTTTTGCTCCAGAGAATTCAATGTTTCATCCATTTTCTCCCATCAGATCCCACCACGTTCATCTGAATTTCATTCCTTGGGTGCAATTTAGCTCCTATCCTGATATTTTAATTATTTACACCTGGGGTGAAACTAGCCTGGAGGGTTTCCCAGCCGGCACGGTGCCCCTGGGCAGACCGCTCCCCAGGTTGTCACCGCAGGGTCCGGCTTTGTTTTCCTGCGAGCGCTGGGACAAGGTGACCGCGCCGGCAGCCGCATCAACCGCACGTGGGGCTGTGACGGGGACGCGGGTCCAGCCCGTGGGTGCCTCTGACGCAGCTCAGCACGGGCGACCTTGGCGTCATTCAACCATCCTGAGCTGCTCTTTCCCCTTGACTAGTCCCTGTTTGACCCCCCAGCTGGTCCCAGTTCTGCGGGGAAGAGCCGTGATGGGGCTGGAGCACCTTCCCCATGGGGAAGGGATGAGAGACTTGGGGTTGTTCAGCCTGGAGAAGGCTCCAGGGAAAATGTAGTGATAGGACAAAGAGTGATGGTTTTAAATTGAAAAAAAGTGATGCATTTAGATGAGATATAAGGAAGAAATTCTTCCCCAGGAGGGTGGTGAGAGCCTGCCCAGGTTGCCCAGAGAGGTGGTGGATGCCCCATCCCTGGAAGGGTTCAAGGTCATGTTGGATGGGGCATTGAGCAATGTGGTCTGGGTGAAGATGTCCCTGCTCATGGCACGGGGTGACTGGATGAGCTTTAAGGTCCTTTGTGACCCAAAACCAAGCCCGGGGCTGCAGGAAGGGGCTCCCCGTGCGACAAGAATGGTTCAAAGTGCCCCAGGGTGCTTGCAAAAATGTCACCCCCTGCAGCGGTGGTGGCCACCCCGGTAGGATAAATCCAACTGGAAAATATTTCTGTTGGGAAAATAAATATTATTCCCTAGAAACTAAATATTTTTCTCTATGGTTCTCCCCCAGGCTGTCACCAGCATCTCTGCTCTGACCACAGGGGGAGATGGAGAGCAACGAGCTGGATGTCCTGGCCCCTGTCCTGTCCCCCGTAAGGACGTTGTGATAACCTCTCCAGAGCCGTTTGCCTTTCTTATCGGGGCCGCTGGCCAAACAAGCTGGGTTTGGTATATAAGGGGCCGGTGGCACAACTGCTGCTTCACTTCATCACTTGGCTTGCACAAGGCAACCATGAAGCTGCTCCTGCTCCTCACGTTGGTGGCCCTGGCCCACTGTCATGTCACCAGGTGAGTTCGAGGGTATCAGGGTGACCATGGGGACAGCCACGCTGGGAGAGTGATGAGGAAGGGACATGGGGACAACCAGCAGCCCCCAGCCATGGGCGCAGCTCCATACAGCAAGAATGGTCCCCATGTCCCACAGGAAGGGTTGGGGGACAAGGTGGCCCCCCAGGGCACATCCCCTGGCCGGTTCCCAGTGACAGCTGGTGTCCCCTGTCCCCAGGATCCCTCTGAGGAGGGGGAAGTCCCTGCGGCAGGTGCTGCGGGAGAACGGCTTGCTGGAGCAGTTCCTGGAGCGGCACCCCTACAACCCGGCCTCCAAGTTCTTCAACATCTTTGGCTCCTCCGAGCCCATGGTCAACTACCTGGATGTGAGCACGCCATGCATCCCGCAGGGCCACTGGCCCATTACCCATCCTGCTAGTCCATTATCCATCCCACCAGTCCCTTACCTGATCCACTAGTCCCTTACCTGACCCACCAGACCTCTATCCATTCCTGTAACCCATCACCCATCCCACTAGCCCAGCATCCATCCTGTCAGCCCCTTAACGATCCTACTAGCCCATTATCCATCCCATCAGTCCCTTTCCCCATCCACCAGCCCACTATCCATCCCGCTAGTCACTTACCCATCTGGCTAATGCCTTCCCCACCTCGCTTTGCCAGAACGAGTACTACGGCACCATCTCCATCGGCACCCCAGCCCAGGAGTTCACCGTCATCTTCGACACCGGCTCCTCCAACCTCTGGGTGCCCTCGATCTACTGCAAAAGCCTGGCCTGCAGTAGGTGTCTGGTAGCCCCGTGGCCACCTGGGCCGATGCTGGGGAAGCCCATGGCAGGCCAGGGAGAGGAGGACAGCTCTGCCCTGTCTCTCTCAAGGGACATGGGTTGATGTGGGAACACTGGGGGGGTCATCCTTGGTCTCCGAGGACAGGATGGACTGTCACCATATACTTCCCATACCCGCAGGTGACCACAACCATTTCAACCCCACAAAGTCCTCCACCTTTGTCAGCACCAACGAAAGCCTCTCCATCTACTATGGCACTGGCAGCATGACCGGCGTCCTGGGCTACGACACCGTCACCGTAAGGCGGGGGGAAAACCAACCCCCCTATTCCACAGGAGCAGGGAACCACCCACTTAAATGCAACCATCCCCCTCTCTCCTCATCTCCCCGACCAGGTTGCAGGCATTCAGGTCCACAACCAGATCTTTGGGCTGTCTGAGACTGAACCCGGTGATTTCTTTTACTACTGCCCCTACGATGGCATCCTGGGGCTGGCTTTCCCCAGCCTCGCCTCCGCCGGAGCCACCCCCGTCTTTGACAACATGATGGCAGAACATCTGGTGGCCATGGACCTCTTCTCCGTCTACCTGAGCAGGTAAGTCCTGGCCAGAGTGGAGGATTTCCTCCCGTTCTCCTCCCACCGGGGCTCTGGCCACTGCGATGCCCAGTGGCTCCTGGGAACATCAGCCCTGGTGGGGGATGATGGCAGCAAAGCGATGGGACCCCCACCTGATGTCTCCCCCTTTACAGGGATGGGAGGAGCGGCAGCTTTGTCCTCTTTGGTGGCATCGACCCGCTCTACACCCTCACTGGCATCAAATGGATCCCTCTCTCTGCCGAAACCTACTGGCAGATCACCATGGACAGGTAGACCCAGCACAACCCCCAGCCCCAGCGGCTCCCCTTACCCCCACATGCTGTTTTTTGGGGATGCAGCCCCTCACCCTGTCCTCCTCTCCCCAGGGTCTCCCTTGGTGACAATGTGGTCGGCTGTGACCACACCTGCCAGGCCATTGTGGACACGGGCACCTCACTGCTGGTCATGTCCAACAAAGCCTTCGAAGCTACCATGTCCGACCTGGGCGCCGACTCTGAGGGATATGTGAGGCTCTGAGGGGGCACAGAGGGATTTGGGGACATCTGTGGCTTTGTGGGGTGACCCGCTGGACCCTGGGACTGCTCCATGGGGCACTGGTCACCATCAATCCCTGGGACATGGTGCAATGGTCCCCATTGCTCCTGGGGACACATGGTGCCTCTCGGGGTGGCCACTGACCCCACCTGCCACTGTCCCCCTCCAGATCAGCTGTGACTCTGTCTCTTCGCTGCCTGACATCGTCTTCCACATCAACGGCCACAGATTCCCCGTGCCGCCCCGCGCCTACGTGATCGAGGTGAGCATCACACCGGGGAGGGGACTTGGGGGGACTCGGGGGGTCCAGAACTGGTACCCAGCGTATTTTTTGGTGCAGAGCCAAGGGTCCTGCAGCCTTGGATTCCAATCCATGGGTGTCCCCACCGAGTCGGGCGAGCTCTGGATCCTCGGGGACGTCTTCATCCGCGAGTACTACGTCATCTTCAACAGGGCCACCAACCAAGTGGGGCTGTCCCGCCTACTCTGAGCGCACACCACGGCGCTGGGGACAGGGACAGGCAGCTGTACCCGCTGTCCCCAGCCTGGTGGCTGGCAGAGCTGGCCCTGGCCCTGGCCCCTCTTGCTGCTGCCACCAACCACAATAAAGCTGTAAAAAAGCATATGAGCATTGTGTGTCTTTGCACAGGGGTGGCGCTGCCACCACGTCCCTGGGGATGTCCCTCCTGTCCCAAAACTCTGCTCAGGGGGGACAAACTCCCTCCTTGTCATCCCATTGGGCCACTCACCTCAGATCCCCCCTAAGACAAAGCCCTATGGCTTTCCTCCCTGCAAGGGAGGAACAAACTGGGGTTCAGCTCACGGGGCAGGAGATGGAAACCTCTGGCGGTGCCCGGCGCAGCCCTCGCCAGGCAGATGCAGCTGAGACAGGGGTCGAGCACGGGGGGGAAGGTCTCCTTGGTGTGGATCACACTGTCACACACCTGGCCTGCCATCGTTTCATCCAGCCCAGCACTTTGTTTCCACCTGGTGGCAATGCTGAGCTCCTTGTCCCCGGTCCTTGTCCCCGGGTCCTGCCAGCGCTGGTCACTGTGCAGCGTGTGTGACACACACTGTGCTGCAGGAGCTGCGGTCATAGGTACAAGAGAGTGATGAGCCTGTGCAAGAAGAGCAATAGGTGAGACTGATGGGGACACTAGTGACTGCTTTGGGGCACTGCAAGACAAGACAGACAAGAATTACGCAGGGTTGGGCTGCTCTTAAATGGGTACTCTTAACTGGGCAAACGCTTCATTCGAATTTTTGATAAATTGGCCAGATGCAGGATCTTTAGCAATTCCATGTTATTTTTAAAAAGTACCAGTAAAAACTGCATTTTGTAACCGCAGCCAGGGCCCCACTCGAACTCTCCACCGTTCTCCATGGACACGGCTCTGCCGTACGGGAAAGGGTTTTGAAGGAGAGCTGAGCCTGTGTGAGAGGGCTGAGTGTTATTTAACCTGGTCCTAAAGTTCATCTTGGTCTATTACTTAGATGACACATCAATCCATCTTTGGTAGAACAATCTGAATCCCAAAATGTCCAGTAAGGGAAGGACTGACGCACAAGGAAGGCAAGGTAGGGGTAGATGGGAAACTGAATATATGTTTGTGTTTCAAGGAGAAAAACCAGTATGTCTTTTGTGTTATGAGACAGTGTTGGTGAAAAAGAAGTGCAATGCACACAAGCGAGTGGTAAACACAAGGCCTGTGGGCTGAAACCTGAAATTACATCTGGCCCTTTGAAGGCAACAACGAGGCTGATGTGGCCACTGGTGAAAATGAGTTGGCATCCCTGTTATAGAGGATCTGGCCCATGTAGGTGCAGCCTGAGAATCACAGAGTCATTTTGGGTGGAAAAGCCCTTCAAGATCATCGAGCCCACCCATTCCCCCACCCCTGTCCCTGCCCCGTGTCCTGAGAACATCATGTCCGTCTGTTCAGCCCTCCAGGGATGGTGACTCCAGCACTGCCCTGGGCAGCCTGTTCCAATGCCCCACAGCCCTTTGGGGAAGAAATTGTTCCCCAGATCCAACCTCAACCTCCCCTGGCGCAACTTGAGGCCGTTTCCTCTGCTCCTGGCGCTTGTTCCTGGGGAGCAGAGCCCGACCCCCCTGGCTCCAAGCTCCTTCCAGGCAGTTCAGAGATCAGAAGGTCTCCCCTCAGCTCCTGTTCTCCAGCTGAACCCCCAGGTCCCTCAACCAGTCCCCATCATGCTTGTACTACCCTTGGGGTCCCCAGCTGGTTTGGGGAGCCCCTGGGAGAGCTCTCTGCTTAAGCCCAGACTTACTGGGTCTGGTCCTGCCTGGGGTTGCAGGCATGGGATGCAAGAGGAATGGGACACAGAGGGGGCACAAGAGATACATAGAGGACACAGAGATGCAGAGGGGACACAGCAGAGACAAAAAAACCCAACCAAACAAACAAACAAACCAAGCAAAACACCCACCACCTGAAATTGCCAAACAGCTCTCAAAAAACCTGTCATTTTCATCTCGTCTAATATTCTGGAAAACAACCAAGCAAACAAAATTTATCAGACTCAAAAACAAGAGCCCAGACTTCAGTCCCCAAAGCCCAGCTCTTGCTCTCAGGAAGAATTCAGCACCTGAAATGCAAAGGGCTCCCAGCACAAGGCAATCAAGCAAGATTTGGGCAAACCCAGTAAACCCCAGTTCTGAATCTCCCTTATAAACCACTGGGCTCTGCAGCAGCTGTTCCAGATTTCTGCAGCAGCCCCAGCAGATCACCCCCTGTCACCTGTCCCTGTGGGGCAGTGACACCTGCGTGTGCTGGCGGAAACAGAAGAACAAGCCTTTTCCCTGTGTGCACACACACACTTTTTGGAGGAAAAGATGCAATTTAACAGCCTGTCAGAGCGGTCCCAAGGCAGCTGGCTACGGCAGCTTCCCTGCTGTCGGATCCATCCTCAAGCATTCAGCTCCGATAACATACAAATGTTTTCTGTGTGTTTGCAGTGAATCGTCCCCTTTTCAGGGCTGCTCCTTATCCGAACTCATGTTCAACGCAACGTGTCACTGCCTTGCACAGGAGTGAAGCAGGCAGGTCTTGTTTGACCAACCCCTTCTCCTTCTACGACAAGGTGACCCGTCTAGTAGATGAGGGAAAGGCTGTGGACGTTGTGTACTTGGACTTCAGCAAAGCCTTGGACACCGTATTCCACAGCACCTCCTGGATGGATCCTCTTCGTTGGGTAAAGAACTGTCTGGATGGCCGGGCCCAAAGAGTTGTGGTGAACGGAGCCAAACCAGCTGTTGGCCGGTCACGAGTGGTGTCCCCAGGGCTCAGTACGAGGGCCAGTTCTGTTTAATCTCTTTACCAATGATCTGGATGAGGGGACAGAGTGCACCCCCAGTGAGTTTGCAGATGACACCAAATTGGGTGGGAGTGTTGATCTGCTGGAGGGTGGGATGGCCATACAGAGGGATCTGGATCAGCTGGATCGATGGGCTGAGCTCAATTTTATGAGGTTTAACAAGGCCAAGTGCCAGGTCCTGCACTCAGGTTGCAACAACGCCATGAACTCTACAGGCTCAGGGAAGAGCGGCTGGAAAGCTGAACACGAGCCAGCAGTGTGCCCAGGTGGCCAAAAAGGCCACCAGCATCCTGGCTTGTATCAGGGATAGTGTGGCCAGCAGGACTAGAGAAGTGATTGTGACATTGTAGTGGGCACTGGTGAGGTCCCCCCTTGAATCCTGTGTTCAGTTTTGGGCCCCTCATCATAAGGACATTGAAGTACTGGGGACCAAGTGCGATGGGAGCAGCTGAGGGACCTGGGGGTTCGGCTGGAGAACAGGAGCTGAGAACCTTCTGATCTCTGAACTGCCTGAAAGGAGCTTGGAGCCAGGGGGGGTCGGGCTCTGCTCCCGGGGCACAGACCGGCTCCCGAGGCTGGAGGGACCGCAGTGCCAAGTCTCCATGTGGGGTTTTCAGGCTGTGACCTCCTGCCAGGTCCAGATTTTCCATTATTGAGGGTCAGCCAAGACCTTGTCCTTTCCAGACCCTGACCTGAATGCATCAAACCTTCCTATTGCTCCAGAGAATTCAATGTTTCATCCATTTTCTCCCATCAGATCCCACCACATTCATCTGAAATTCATTCCTTGGGTGCAATTTAGCTCCTATCCTGATATTTTAATTATTTACACCTGGGGTGAAACTAGCCTGGAGGGTTTCCCAGCCGGCACGGTGCCCCTGGGCAGACCGCTCCCCAGGTTGTCACCGCAGGGTCCGGCTTTGTTTTCCTGCGAGCGCTGGGACAAGGTGACCGCGCCGGCAGCCGCATCAACCGCACGTGGGGCTGTGACGGGGACGCGGGTCCAGCCCGTGGGTGCCTCTGACGCAGCTCAGCACGGGCGACCTTGGCGTCATTCAACCATCCTGAGCTGCTCTTTCCCCTTGACTAGTCCCTGTTTGACCCCCCAGCTGGTCCCAGTTCTGCGGGGAAGAGCCGTGATGGGGCTGGAGCACCTTCCCCATGGGGAAGGGATGAGAGACTTGGGGTTGTTCAGCCTGGAGAAGGCTCCAGGGAAAATGTAGTGATAGGACAAGGAGTGATGGTTTTAAATTGAAAAAAGTGGTGGATTTAGAGGAGATATAAGGAAGAAATTCTTCCCCAGGAGGGTGGTGAGAGCCTGCCCAGGTTGCCCAGAGAGGTGGTGGATGCCCCATCCCATGGGCCCACTCATCCCAATTTCCACCCCAAGGGAAAGTCCTGTAGCTGGGTTCTGGGTTCAGCTCATGGAACAGGAGGGACGGGACATAAATAACAGGGCGACTTTATTGGTGACAGAGTGGCACTTTGTCCCCTCCCAGGGGCACATGCTGCAGTTTGGGGCTGGCTTGGGACACCCCAGCCCGGCCAGGAGCATCCCCCACCCCACCTTGTCTCCTTGGCACCCCCTCCCCAGCCACCCACCCCCCCGGAGGGACCTGCTTGGCCAGACCTGCTGGTCCTGCACTCCCCATCCTCATCCTCCTCCTGTGTCACCTGGGTCCTAGGGAGCCGGTGACACAGCAGAGGGTTCTGTGTCCCCAGGGGGTCCCTGATCCTTGGGGCTGGAGCTGCGGGGACCTGGGGGTGCCGTGGCCTCAGAGGGGGTATTGGGGGGGCTCAGGGTGGTCAGAGGGTCTCTGGGGGGGCTCAGGGTGGTCAGGGGGGGCTCCCCAGCCCCTTCACTCCTCATAGAGGGAGCGTGGGGGGTTGTGTTGGGGAGCAGGAGCTGGGCCAGGCGGTAGTGGGGGGGCCGGGTGGATGTCGGGTGGCTGGGGTGTGGGGTGTCACCGTGTGAGTCCCCATGGGATGGGGACAGGGACACGTTGCTGCTCTGGACATCTGCAGCTAATGAGAGAAGTTTTTGGTTAACACCCACCCCCAGGACCCCCCCACCCTGTGTGGGGGCCACAGTGTGGCCATGTCCCCCAGGGCAGGGATGTCTGCAAGTGTCCCTGGTGTCCCCGTTACCTGGGCAGGGGGGGCAGCAGGCAGCGGGCAGCGCGGGGGGCTCCGCGCAGGACTGGGGACAAAGCCTCTTCTCACAGCTCACCTCCCCGAGCTGGGGGGCAAAGGCGGGGTCAGCCACCCCCTCCCGGTCCCCTCTGTCACCCCACAGGTCCCCCCGTCACCTGGCAGGTGCAGCGGGTACAGGGCTGTCCCTCGGGGGTGAAGCTCTGCCCATTCACCACCTTCCGACCCTGGTAGTTGCAGTCTGGGGGGTGCAAAGCACAACTCAGCCTGGGGCGGGGGGATCACAGGGTGCCGGGACAGGGTCCCATGGTTCCCCCCTCGGCTCCTACCGTTACAGACGGGGCAGCACTCGCCCTCGGGGTGGAAGGGGTAGGTGCAGAAGATGGCACAGTCCACGGGCGAGCAGGCCACCGAGCCCAGCTGCGAGAGAGACACAAGGGCGTCAGAGCCCCGCCGGGGTGGGGAAAAGGTGAGGGGGGCAGCCCCGAAATTCCCAAGAGCTTTTTCCTGCAAGGGAGGAACAAACTGGGGTTCATCTCACGGGGCAGGAGATGGAAACATCTGGCGGTGCCCGGTGCAGCCCTCACCAGGCAGATGCAGCTGAGACAGGGGTCGAGCACGGAGGGGAAGGTCTCGTTGTTGTAGAAGATCCGGCCCATATAGGTGCAGCCTGAGAATCACAGAATCACACAATCATTGTGGGTGGAAAAGCCCCTCAAGACCATTGAGTCCACCCATTCCCCCACCCCTGGCACTGCCCCATGTCCTGAGAACCTCATGTCTGTCTGTCCAACTCTCCGGAGATGGTGACTCCAGCACTGCCCTGGGCAGCCTGTTCCAATGCCCCACAGCCCTTTGGGGAAGAAATTGTTCCCCAGATCCAACCTCAACCTCCTCTGGCGCAACGTGGGTCACCAGGTGGCTTGGGGACCCCTCAGGATTGCTCTCTGCTTAAGCCCAGACTTGCTGGGTCTGATCCTGCCTGGGATTGCAGGAAGGGGATGCAGGAGGGATTCAGAGGGGACAGAAGGGATGCAAGAGGGATGCAGGGGATGCAGAGGGGACGCAGAGGGACACAGAGGGGATGCCTGGGGGACGCAGGGGGTGCAGGAGCGATGCAGAGGGGACACAGAGGGGACAGAGCGGGGACACAGTGCCCCCAGCACTTGTCACCTGCGGAGCAGTCGGGGCAGCACTGCCCGGGGGTGCGGATGGGATAGGGACAGGTCTCCACGCAGTCCGTGCGCTGGCAGCTCACCGACCCGTCCGCCTGCGGGGAAACACTTGCCAGAGACCTCGGGCTGCCCCGAACCACCGTGTTCGGAGCTCACGGAGCCGGGGAGCTGCCGGGGACCACGGCCACCAGCAGCCCAAGGGACAGGGGACAGGAGCTGGGGCTGGGGGCAGGCAGGGGGTGAAGCAGAGCAGGTTCTCATTCACCTGGCAGATGCACAACTCACAGGGATCGCCCGGAGACCAGATCTGTCCCACGGGAAACGCCACCCCGTTGTCATCCACGGAGCAACCTGTGGGGACAGAAGGGGACATGGGGACCCCAAGCCCTTCAGGTGCCATCCTGTGCCCCCTCCCCACCTCCAAACCCCTGTGCAGCCCTCCCAGTCCCCTGCCAGTCCCCATGCACCCACATCCAGCTCCCCACGTCCCCTGCTCGTCCCCAAGTGTCCCCTGCATCCCATCCTCCTTGTCCCCAGCTGTCACACACACCCCACTCTCCTTGTGCCCACATATTCCCGACCTCCCCATCCCCAGCTGTCCCCCCCATCCCGCCCTGCCCGTCCCCAGGTGTCCCCTGCTCCATCCTCACTGTCCCCCACGTCCCCCTCTACCTGTCCCCAGGCTTCTCCAACATCTTTCTCTCCCCATCCCCCAAGTGTCCCCCAAGTCCCATGACTCCTGACCCCCAGCTGTCCCCCCATCCCACTTTCCCTGTCCCCAGCTGTCCCCCAGCGCGGGCTCACCAGTGGGGGCAGGAGGGTCCCGGCAGGTGACACAGCACTGCCCGGGGCCCAGGTGACGCTGGTGCTGGGGACAGTCCAGCATGGGACAGGGGGCGAAGGAGCACTCCACCTCACCGCCCTGGGGACACGGGGACACGTCAGCTCCTGCCTCAGCTCCCAGCAAAGCCTGGCTCCCCGCAGCAGCAGGATGGCATGTGGGGGCCTGGAGCATCACTGGGGACCCCCCCAGCCCCCCGGGACCAACCCGGCAGATGCAGGTGGTGCAATCATCCCCGTCCAGGCTGAACCGGGCACCATGCGCATACGTGCGGCCCCGAAAACTGCATTTTGCTGGGGAGAAGAAAGACAGTGGGGCTGGAGGCAAGACCCCCATCCCCAAAACCCATCCCCTGGGCTCCCCCCACCTCAGATTTGGGGGTCCCGGGGACGCACCTGGCTGGCAGGAGCAGCAGTCCGTGGGCGAGGGGCTGGGGCAGGAGCCGGGGGGGCACTCGGGGGAGATGCAGGAGATGTTCCCAGACTGCGAGCAGAGCGGGGGGGTCACGGGGCGGCCGGGGGGTGACACTGGGGTATCACCCACCCCAGCACGTCCCGCGCCATCACCCCGGAGCTCATGGCTGAGCAGGGATGCAGGGGGATGCTCCCCCCGCGGGATGCTGCTGCCCCCCCCGGGACGATGGGGGCTCACCAGACAGACGCAGACAGTGCAATTCTCATCGGATGGGCTGAAAACATCGCCCTCGGCCCGGGACACCCCCTCGTACAGGCAGCCTGCAAAGCAGGGGGGTCAGGGGGGGCCATCCGGGCAGCGGGGATTGGGGGGGGTCCAGGGCTCACCTGCGCAGCTGGGGCAGCAGCCCCCGGCCGGGGGGGGCAGCGGGTGGGAGCAGCGGACGGGGCAGCTCACGGCTTCGCACAGAACTCGCCCCCCCTGCGAAGGGCACACACCAGTTCAGCCCCACGTCGTACTGGAGCCGTGGGGGGGACATGGGGGGGCTCACCTGGCAGGTGCAGCTCCGGCATCCCGGTTCTGTCCAGCGAGTGCCGGCCTCCCGCGGAGCCCCCCGGTGCCAGCAGTGGGGGGACGATGGGGTGGCGGTACCGGGGGGTCCTACCGCCCGCGGGGTGGCCGGGGAGGAGGGGGGGATTTGGGTCCCAGGAGCTGCAGCAGGGAAGTGGGGTGAAGGGGACCCCCTGGGGACAAGGAGGGGACCCCCCGAGCCGGGAGGAAGCAGGAGGAGGGTGGGTGGATGCTGCAGGGACTGCAGGATGGGCGACGGGGCCAGGATGGATTTGGGGTAACCTGGAAGGGAAGGAACAGACGTCACCGAGGGCAGGCGGGGATTCGGGGCGTCCCTGCCCGCAGGGGGACCCCGGTACCTTCGCAGGAGACCCTGTCGCCGCTGAGGCGGTACCCGGGGCGGCAGGAGCAGAGGAAGCTGCCCGGGGTGTTGTGGCAGGAGTGCTGGCAGGCTCGGCGCTCGCCCGCCCACCGGCATTCGTTGACATCTCGGGGGGGGACACGGGGACTTGTCAGCGGCCGGGCAGGAGGTGCCGCCACCCCGGGAAGCGGCACCGAGCCACCCCCTCCAGGATGAGGACAAGGTGACAGCACCCTCCGGATGGGCTCAACCGTCACCTCTGTCCCCTGGCTTTCGTGGCGCGAGGGGGGCTAAGGGGGGTCGCGGTGCTCACCCACGCAGGAGTGCCGGTTCCCGTGGAGGTGGTAGCCGGGCCGGCAGGAGCAGCGGTAGCTGCCGATGCTGTTCTTGCAGCGGTGCTGGCACGGCGTGGCCAGGCACTCGTCTGTATCTGAGCGGGGGGACACAGGCTGAGCATCAGTGGCCCCCGCTTGTCCCCCCGCCACCCCCGGCCCCCGCACCCTGGCAGCTGTGGCGGTCGGCGGAGAGCTGCATCCCAGGGCCGCACTCGCAGACGAAGCCGCCCTCGGTGTTGACACACAGACCCTCGCAGGCAGCGCTCAGGCACTCGTTGATGTCTGGGGGAGAGAGGGGACAGCTGGAAATGGGGGGGTCACCGCCACCGGGACACCCCCCTGCCGGCCCAGCGGGACCTCCCCAGCCCGGCTCACCGGTGCAGCGGATGCCGTTGGGTGTCTCCACCATGGAGAAGCCGAGGGGACAGACGCGGGCCACCTCCTGGCAGCCGCCGTGGTTACAGGACAGGTCGCAGCCGTACTCCCCGCACGTCCCCGGTGGCTCTGGAAGAGGGACAGGGGATCCGCAGGGACACCGATGTCACCCCAGGGCCCACTCACCCCTCCCTGCATCCTCAAGGATGCGCCCTCCCCTGAGGGCGTCCCTGCCAGGGAAGGGGATGGCACCGGGCGATGCCGCAGGGCGAGGTGACAAGGAGCGATGGCCCCTGCCAGGACAGCCCGGGGGTCTCGGGGCGGGGGGGTACCTGGGCAGGTGATGCCCTGCTCCCCATCCGGGCAGGAGCAGAGGTTGGGGGCGATGCACAAGCCGCTGCCGCAGCCGAAGGAGCAAAGCGCTGCGGGGAGCGGGGACAGGCGGCCGTCAGGGGGACAGGGCCCCCTGCTTGTCCCCGTGTCCCCAGAGCCCGTACTCACGCAGGGTGCACTGCCCGCTGCCCGGGGACAGCATCCACCCCGGGCAACATCCGCTGCCGAAGCCCGAGAAGCAGACGTGGGGCCCCACGCGGCGCCTGCGGGACAGACGGACGGACAAGGGACTGAGGCCACCGCGTCCCCAGCTCCCCGGGCAGGGAGCAAAGGTCCCGGGGGAGCCTCCGCCCCGGGAACCACGGGGACAGGGGGACACACGACGTGTTCGCAGCCGGGTGGCAGAATGGGGATGCAGGTGGAGGGCAAACCGGGGTGCGGTGTGACCCCAAAACAAGGTGGGACAGAACCGTGTCCCAGCCAGCCCGGACACCCCAGTACATGGGGACAGGGGTAAACGTCCCCAGCAGCACACGGGGAGCAGGACAAGGATGCGGGGAGCAGGACAGGGATGTGGGGAGCGGGACAAGGATGCGGGGAGCAGGATGTGGATGCGGGGAGCAGGACGGGGGTGCGGGGGCGGGACTCCTGCGAGGGTCACTCTGCTCATCCCGGCCACCCAGGGCAGAGGGGGGACACACGGGGTACCAGCCCCTCCCGCCGGGATGGGGGGTGCGGCCGGAGCCCCGAAGGCAGCCGAGGGGACAGATGGCCAGAGCTCGGCACCGTCCCCACGTGTAGTCGGGGAGAAGGAAAAGGGAAGGGGGGAGGAAACTCGGGCTACCTCTCCACGGCAAAGCTGGGCGGCTTCTTCCTCCCGGGGTACACCCTGCCCTGGCCCCCCGAGAGCAACAGGGACACACAGGCAGCCTGGAAGAGCAGCTCCGCCAGCATGACAGATGGTTCCAGCCCCTGCCTGCTCTCCTGCCCGCTCCCTGCCCGCCGGCCCTTGGCCCCGCTCCTCCTCCTCCCGCCCAGAACAACGCGGGGGGTGCAGAGGGGGAGCTGCGGGGGACACTCGCTCTCCACCCCCCCGTCGCGGGGACACCCTGCCCGGGGACGCTCCCCCAAAGCTGGGGGGCTCTGGCAGACGAGGGGCTGCATCTCGGGGGGGCGGGGGCTTTAGGATGATGGGGGGGGTCCCAATGTGACGGAAAGCGTGTGTGTCCCCCCCCTTCTCTCCTTTCCCACATCTGGCAAAGCTCCGGCATGGCCTCTCCCCTCCTCCTCCTCCTCCTCCTCCGGGCCGCCTTCCCAGCCCTGCACAGGGCCCCCCCCAGATAAAGGGGCCAAAGTGGAGCCCGGATGGGGGGGTGGCACACCCAGGATGGTGGGGCGCACCCAGGATGGTGGGGGGCACCCAGCAAGGAGAGGGGTGCAGGATGCTCCAGGGCACCCACACCACAGTGTCACCCCGCTGCGAGGTGCAATGTCATCCCCCCAAGCCAAACCGCCCCCTCCAAAGCCAACCCCCCCCCCCTCCACACCTCAAACCGCCCCCCCGGGCCGGGGGCCAAAGCGAAGATCACAGTGGGTAAATGATTGATCCCAGGGAGCAAAGGGCTGGCGCAGGGCTGGGGGGATCCCTGCAGCCTCCTGCTCACACCCCAGGGGGAATTTCCCTTCCCAAAATACACCCCAGACCAAGGGTTGGGGTCCCCCCACAAAGTCCCCTCCAGGCAGGACCCGGCATCACCCCCAGCACTGTCACCCCCCCCACACACACTTAGAAAGTCAGTGTTACGGGGTGCTGGGGTGGGCACAGCCAATTCCAGGGGTGCAGGACCCCCGGTGCAGCCCTGCGGGTGGACACCAGGACACCCGTCTGGGGAGGACGTGACCACCAGTGCTGGAGTGTAGTCAGTGGCCCATGACCAACACCCATTTCTAATGCAGACGCAAGAGGCTTTTTGCATTAAAAAAAACGGGGAGGGGGCTGCCAGCATCACATCAGCACCAGTACCCCCAGTTTTACTGGGCTGGGGTGCTCCCTGTGACCCCAACATTTTGGGGAGAAGCCAGAGAACTGAGCAACTCAGGGCAGGGGACACGGAGCCCAAACATCCCTGCTCATAAACCCTCCGAGCTCATAAACCCCGGGCAGCACCAACACCCAGCCCAGGCTGGTTGCAAAAGGGTCACAGTCCGTGTCCCCCTGTCCCCAGCAGCCTGTCCAAACACAGCCCTGGCCCTGTCACCTCCCAGCACCAGTTCAGGGATGGTAATGGAGCCCCAGGATGCCGTCAGGAGGCTGCACCCGCCCGCACTGCTGCAACCCTGTGCTGATACCGACCTGCCCGGAATGGGATGTGGGGTCTTAAAACAGTGTGTGAGATGTGGGGTGGCTCAGGTGGGGACAGAGCCATGGAGAAGAGGAGGAGAAAGGAGGAGAAGAGAAGGAGAAAGGAGGAGAAGAGAAGGAGAAAGGAGGAGAAGAGAAGGAGAAAGGAGGAGAAGAGAAGGAGAAAGGAGGAGAAGAGAAGGAAGGAAAGGAGGAGAAGAGAAGGAGAAAGGAGGAGAAGAGAAGGAGAAAGGAGGAGAAGAGAAGGAGAAAGGAGGAGAAAGAAGGGCAGGCAGGGACTCCTCTGCCACCCTCCCGTGCATTCTGATGGCAGTGACCCGGGGAAGTCCCCGTCCCCAGCCCGGGCCAGCCCCTGGCTCACACCATTTCCACCATAAATACACAAACGGAGAGCAGGAGGATAATTATTAATGTGAGTGCCAGAGCTGCAGCCTGGCAGGGAGCAAATCGCCCCCACGCTGCACTCGTCAGGGGTGTGTTGGCCAACATGGGGCTGCAGAGGTGCACGCCGCCCTCATTAGCGCTAATTAATGCTTGAGGAGGATAAACCCGAGACTCCGCATCTATCAGCCTCACCCGACACCGGCAGTGGCTCCTCCGCCACCTCCACGCGAGCACCACAGACGCACCGTCCCTCTTGGACTACTTTATTTGGTAAAACTCCAAAAACCCCCCATGGCTGGAGCTCCCCCAGGACTCCCCTCCCTGAGGAGCGCGCTGTCCCGCTGGGCTCCGGCACCCCGATAAAATCCTCCCCGACTCCGCGCCCACACGTGTCACCCCAGAAAGGTCCTCCTGCCATCGCCCTCCGCTTCCAAAACCACAGCGAATCGAAAAGAACCAAAAAACAAAACCGAAAGCAAAAATAAAGGTACTGAAGACAACGGTGAAGAGTGGATCCAGGGCAGCGCTACTGCTGGGTCACCCAGTAAAGCCCAGTCTAGGGGCAGCAGCCGAGTCCACGGGATTCGGGAATTGACGCAGGCAACGCCACGGTGCCTGGGTGACACCCCCGAATATCCCCTGCCAGACCCGTTCCCTGCGTCCCCTCGGTCCCCGAGCTGCGGGTGGGACAAGATTCTCTTGCTCGAGGCGGGGGAAAGGATCCCCAGATCTTGCTAATGGATGCGGGTCAGCTCCTCCACGATCTTTATCAGGTCGTCCACGGTGGCTTCTCTCTTCATGCCGCTGCCGTCGTCGATCTGCGAGGAGAAAAAGGTATCAGAGCACGGGCTGAAGAACATTCTCGAATTATTGCCTGGTGGGAAGGCGGGAGTTTAGGGTTTACTGGTTTAGCTCAGCCTGGATGCCTGCGCGGGGTCGTCTGGAAAGGGTTAAAGCTCACGCCACCCATCTCACCTGCAAATTCGCCACCACCTCCTGCATCTTGGGCCTGCTGATGTCCAGGAAGCTTTCGATCAGGTCGCCGTCGATGAAGCCCGTCGCCGGTTCTGTCTTGCGTTCGGTGTGAAATGATCTCCAGGTGTTGCCGTCAAGGAGCCAAACCCATGGGGAGGAACAGCTGACAGGCACACCAACAGCCTGACAGTGCTGTCGCAGGATTTAAGCCACGTTTTAGGGCTGGTTTTAGCCAGGTTTAACCTCAAACGCTGCGAGATAAACTCTCTGCCACAGGCACCTTCTCTTTGAGCTCAAAGCCCTGGGCACACTGCAAACGTGCTCCCACCAGAGACAAACCCAACACCCCAGCCCACACCCGGTTCAGGCCGAATTCACGAGCCAAACCCCGGAACTGACTGGCCCAGGCTCTCAGCTGGACTACAGAAGGATATAAGGAGTGTTCAATCTTGCCCACGCTCTTGATGACTTTGTTCAACCTGTTCTGCATGTCCAGCAGGAGGTTGTACCAGCTCTCCGACAGCGAGGTCACCAGCCCTGCAAAGGGGGAGAACAGAGATGAAGGTGCTGGGCTCATCCCAGTAGCTCCCAGTAGGTTGCTGGGACTGGAGTTGAGCTCAGAGAGCTGGGATAAGGAATAACCAGCGCGTTTTCCTTTCCTGGAAGCAATTTGGGGAGAAAAGGAGGTTTCTGAGGGGAGCACGGCACAGAGTGGGGAACACGGGGGCACGAGGGAACCCCATCAGTGGGGACAGGGACCTGCCACCCCCAACCCGGGGAACCCTCACCCTTACCGATCATGCCGTTAACCGTGCCGAAGAGAACCGAGCCCTGTGTTGGCGTGGACGTCTCGCCCAGGTTCTGCATGACCAGGGAGCCATGACAGAAAACGTTGACGAACTCTCCCAGGTGGGACAGTCCCACCTCCTGCAAGTGCTGACGCTCCTCGTCGGTGGTGGCCGCGCTGAAACACAAAGTGCCCGGCTCGGGATGTGCTTGGGAGACGGAAAAGCTCCCCCAGTTCTCCCCTCGCTGCTTTTGGAGCTAGGGACGCTCCTCCCAAGCTGACACACATCTCCACGGAGTGTGGAGGAGACCAGAAGCTCCCGTCACTGCGTCCCTCCCGTCACGCGCTGTCACAACCCCCCGGCAGCCAGCTCACCTGTCCTTCTGGCACACGAACAAGTTGAAAGCGTTCTCTGCTCCCAAGAAGTTGTCGTCGTCCAGGATTTCCACGGCGCTCATCCAGTTTGGATTGAAGTCCCGGGCAATCTGGAAGGGGACAAGAGAAGTGGAAAAGTGCCCAGATGGATCTTCATCCCACCCCCAATGTCCAGGTGGGATCCGGTCTGTCCCTCTCTGCTCCAGATGAAGTGAAAAAGGCACCGAGGACCTTTGGGAGGTGGCCCTGACCTGAGTGGCACGTGGGACAATGCCAAGACACTCCCTGGGCAAACGCAGCCCGTGCCAAAGCCATGCCCAGAGCCACTCGAGTGATTTAAAGCGCACAGATTGTCTCGGTGCCTCCAGCTACGCCGCGTTTGCTGACAGAGAGGCAGCGACAGCAGCACTGAGCCGTTCCAGCTGCCCAGATGGCAGCTCCACCCTGGCAGGCAGCAACCGCGCACCAGCACCCGCTCGTCCCCAGGTTCCTGATTCATTGCCTGATTCCTGGAAGCCCGGGGATCTGTCCCCCCAGTAACCACAGGGATCTGCCTAAAAACACATCCAGGTGACGCTGCACAGCCCTACAGCCTGGTCTTCAAAGGTGGGGTGAGCCAGGCTCAGTCTTTTATCACCTTAAACACCGTTTTCCCTCCCCACAGCCTCTCGCAAGGGGCCTCACGAGCTCCCAGCATGCCTTCGAGCAAGACTATTTAACAGCATCGATACCTCCTCAAAGTTTCCTTCCATGGGCTTGTAGGCCAGGAGGAGGACGGAACGCATCAGGTCTCCCACGAGGATGAAGTCGCCCTTGGTCTTCAGGTAGAGCGCCATGATGTTGTTGTAATGGTTGCACTCCGTGCGCAGCTCCTTCTCCGCCGTCCACTCGTACAGGCGCACCTGAGGGGAAGGACAGAGCTCTGAGCCAGCCAAAATGCGCTCCCCAACAGAGATCGGGGACATGGAGCAGCTTCCAGCTTGGAAACGCACCCAAAAAATAAATGAGGGTGTTACGAGAGCCCTACCGTGCTGTTGATGCTGGCTAAGAGCTTCCCGTTGAACTCCACCATGGAGTACACAGCGCCCTTCACCTCCTTCTCGGCCAGGCTCTGCAGCTTCCCTGGAACAAACCCGTTATCGCCCCATTATTTGTCCTGCTCACCCAAAAGTGTAAGCCCAGGAGGTTCAAAACAAAATCACTCTCCCTAGAAATGTCTCGGAGGATCTGTGGGCAGGTAACGCAGGAGTGACATAAATCATAGAATGTCCTGAGATGGAAGGATCAAGGATCATCGAGTCCAACTCCTGTCCCTGCACAAGACAACCCCAAAATTCACACCATGTGTCTGAGGGTGTTGCCCAAATGTTTCCTGAACAGTGTCAGGCTTAGGGCTGTGACAGCTCCCTGGGGAGCCTGTTCCAGCACCCTCTGCGTGAAGAAACTCTTCCTCATGTTCAACTGACCCTCCCCTGGCACATCTTCTGCCATTCCCTGGGGTCCTGTCGTGACCAGAGGGGCAGACATGCAAAACAAATCCCAAAATCCCACTCTGGCGAGGGATTCTTGGGCATCTGTAGGAAATGGGACGTGAGTTCTGTGGGGTCTGAGAAGCTCATCTTCGATCGTCGCCACGTGAGAACACCTTGTTCTTACCGTCAGAGTAGTGGAAGACGACGATGCGGCCCTGCTTGGGCTCTGCCTCCTCTGGATAGACCATGGCAGTGCCCACGATGAAGTAGGTGTTGGGGTCCTTGCCAAGCTTGCAGGAGACCAGGCTGAGGGCATATTCGTTCTGCAGAAACTGGTGAGCGTGAAGCACTGCGCACAGAGGGAGAAGGGAGAAAAACAGGGTCTTAAGACGTAGCCAAGATGCCTGCCTGGAGATCCCCTCTCCTGTTCCCCAACACCTTGTGCCATCAAAAAAAACCACACTTTGTCTTAAAACTATGTCCTATGGTGGATACTCCTCTAGAAAAAATGCTTTGACTGAAGGAAACCTGCAAGATCAGAGATGTCTGTGAGTCTATGAATCATGGAGTCATAGAATTTTGGTTGGAAAAGCCCTTCAAGATCATCAAGTCCAACCGTTGCCCCACCTCTGGCACTGCCCCATGTCCCTGAGAACCTCATGTCCATCTGTCCAACCCTCCAGGGCTGGTGACTCCAGCACTGCCCTGGGCAGCCTGTTCCAATGCCCCACAGCCCTTTGGGGAAGAAATTGTTCCCCACATCCAACCTCAACCTCCCCTGGTGCAACTTGAGGCCGTTTCCTCTGCTCCTGGCGCTTGTTCCTGGGGAGCAGAGCCCGACCCCCCCTGGCTCCAAGCTCCTTTCAGGCAGTTCAGAGATCAGAAGGTCTCCCCTCAGCTCCTGTTCTCCAGCTGAACCCCCAGGTCCCTCAGCCGCTCCATCACACTTGTGCTCCAGCCCCTCACCAGCTCCGTTCCCTTCTCTCAACTCACTCCAGCACCTCAAGGGCTTTCTTGGCGTGAGGGGCCCAGAACTGACGCCCAGGATTCGAGGTTTGGCCTCCCCAGTGCCAGTACAGGGGGACAATCCTCACCCTGGTCCCAGTGCAGATCCCAAGTCTCAGCCACACGCTGACGGGCTTGTGCTGGAGGAGAACACTGGCCTAGGGTAGGGCTGGCATTTGGGACTGGTACCTTCGAAGGTGTGCTGGTCTATGATGAGCAGGTTGTGCACCTCCACCTCCTCGCCGAAGGACGTCTCATGTGGCGCCGTGCTGCTGGAGAACAGCTTGCTGGTGCTCACGCTGCTGGACAGGGCCTAGGACACAGGGAACGGAACAGAACAAAAATAAACACCCTCACGCCGTTCCATGTGGGCTGAGGCAACTGGGGAGGGGAGAATGAACAGGAGAGGAGGTGGAACAAGGAGCTGTCTGGGCCTGAGTGAAGGGATACACTCCCTGCGCCAACAGCGGCAGGTGACATGCGTGGCAGGGCTGGCAAAGCATTAACAAGAGTTTATAAAGTCTTGTGCCTGGATCCCTGGGAGAAAGAAACCACTTGAGACCCAACAGATGCCTGTACAGGAAGACCGATGGAGCAGTACCCAAAACCAAAAGTGATCTGACAGAACAGCGAGCAGCACAGAGCCCTCCTCACCCCCACGGACAGATCTCACCACCCCATCTCCTCCCAGGCTGCCAAGGGGAGCGTTTGCACTCAGATAAAAGGAAAAATCCGCATCACGGTTTGGCCTGAGGAATAGGAAACAGAGCAGCTGCCTCTCACCTGGGTGCTGGCGCTGGGCCGGAGCGCTGTGGTGCCCCCGCTGGCATCCTGCACCTCGATGCGGCTGGAGAGCACGCCGAAACACTGCGAGACCTCTTGGTAGCAGATTTTCCTGCGGAAAAAGCAGCTGTGTGAGTGGGAGAGCCAGGAGAGGTCACCTTGAGGAGATCACAGAGGCTCTGGAGACAAGAGACAGAGCTGTTCAATTCAGCCTGTGTGTTGAGCATACAGCAGGGACGCTGACTGCAAAAATCTGTCCTCAGCCCTGTTCCACGTGCGGGCTCCTCAAACCAGGCTCCCTCCTCCCCCGGCTCAGCTCACCTGGGCGATTCGTAGAGGGGAACCGTGCGGATGTGCAGCTTCTGGATCTCATCAATGGTGCCGATTGTCAGGGTGCTGTTGTTGGCCAGTGCCAAGCTGTACAGGGGGGAGAAAAATTAAATCAATGAGCAATGACACTTGTAAGGTGGGTGACACAGCAAGACCTCCCTGTCCTCTGCAAACTGCTGATCCTGGATCCCCTTGCTTGAGGCGCTGGAGAGAGTTCAGAGAAGGGAACAGAGCTGGGGAAGGGACTGAAGCACAAGTGTGATGGGAGCGGCTGAGGGACCTGGGGGTTCAGCTGGAGAACAGGAGCTGAGGGGAGACAGGAATACAAAGAAACGGCCTCAAGTTGCGCCAGGGGAGGTTGAGGTTGGAACTGGGGAACAATTTCTTCCCCAAAGGGCTGTGGGGCATTGGAACAGGCTGCCCAGGGCAGCGCTGGAGTCACCATCCCTGGAGGGGTTGGACAGATGGACATGAGGTTCTCAGGACATGGGGCAGTGCCAGGGGTGGAGGAACAGTTGGACTCAATGATCTTGAAGGCCTTTTCTAACTAAAATGATTCTGTGATTCTACGCTTCTGTGATCCCAGGACGCCCTTTGCAGTGTCCAAACCTCTCCCGCCCCACGTCACGCATGGTGAGGCGCAGGCTGACCTGTCAGGATACCCATCGGAGTTGAGGGGACACATGTAGTTCACTTCCTTCAGGTTGACGTTGGAGAAGACCAGCTTGTGGTTGCTGCTGTAGATGACGGTGGGCCGGTCAGAACAGGCGAAGACGTTGGTGGTGGAGAGAGAGCGGAATGTCCTCAGGACAGTGGGCTGGGTCCCAAGGGTCACCTTCTTTCGGTCACTCAGCAAACCTGCAGAAAAGGAGCACTGGTGTTGGGAGATGCCACAACAGAGCTCGGAAGAGCAGGATGGCCGAGTGCAATGCAGCTGCAAGACCTTGGGAAGGAATGAGGGTGGGGAAATCATTGTGCTGTCGGCAAAGGAGCCCACTGGAGAAATCCAGCAACTCCCAGTGGCCACGGCCAGTCCCACAAACCCGTCACAGTGAAAAAGTCAAGAAAAAGAGCAATATCTCCAGAAGGATGAAAGAAAATCCGTCAAGAGAGTACGAGAGCAGGAGATCAGCCGGGCCAGTCACCTGTCTCGAGGCTGAGGCCGAAGTAGAAGAGAGCTCCGTCCCCCAGGGCACACAGGAGGTAGTGGCTGCTCTCAAAGGTCGTCATCAGGATGGAGCGAGGGATAATTTCTGCAGGGAGGAGGAGATGAGAAGGTTGATGTCCCTCACAACACAGGTCAGGGACCGCTGCCACCCCCCGGGACACCCCTACCTCCTCCCAGCATCTCTTTGTGCAGCAGCTCAAACGAAGGCAGCCTGAGGATGCGGGCGGAGATGTCGGTCCAGAGCCCGATGGCGCAGAGCGGGGACATGCCGTTTGTGTCCCCCAGAGGGGTGATGTCCAGGCAGGCCACTTCGTGCTCCATTTCTGTGCAGCTGGCAAGGAGGAGGAAGCAGACAGAGGTGTCAGTCTTGAGCACAAATGGCCAAATCTGAAAGCTCTCAGGTCACGATGAACAACGTGCACCCACCTGATCTGCCGGAGCTCCTGAGGCCGGATCTCCAGGTAGTAGAGCGCTCGTCCCACAGCCACCACCACCTGGCTGCTGTTACAGGAGGCCACGCTGATGTTCTTGCCATTGGGCTCTTTCCACTCACTCACCAGGGCTTTGGGTTCTTGGCTAACGAGTCTGACAGAGGCAGAGGTGATCTGGGGAGAGAGAAAACACCTTTGTTCAGCGCCAGAATGCCACATCACTCCTGACATCAGCCCCGGAAAGCACTGCAAACCCTCCTCCGGATAAACAGCACAGATCTATGTCAGCGCCACAATCAATACAGGTTGTAGGGTCACCACAAGGTGACATATCTGCATTTCCCTAGAATTTGCATTACCTGGATCAATTGCTGATGCGCCACGTTGCCGCAGAAGAAAGTCTGCTGATCATCCACAAACCCTGTGAGCTCCGTTTCTTCCACCTCCTCTCCATTTAACATCAAAACCCTGAAAAGGAAAGGCAGCTCCTGTTATATCATGCTCCCACATGTGGCCGAGAGCCTGGCTCAGCATTAAGCCCAGCTTACCTGGTCTGACCCACAAAGGACAGCACCAGCATGTTGTCTGTCTCACGGTGAGCATCTGACCTCAGGGGCCATAAACCTGCGACAAAGAGCAGCCACGTTTGCCCACTGTGAATACTGTAAAAGCAAGTGGGTGGTGGCAAGTCCCCTGTCACACACCCCAACCTCACACAATGCGTCCCCAGCTGGGCCTCCTTGGGCTGTGAGTTGTTTTTGAGAGCACGGAACAGCTCACGCACCTTTAATTCCCGGCAGGTCGATGCTGGCGTGTTCGTGGATCCCGATGCCGTTCCGGATGATCCGCAGGGAACCCTCTTTAAATGCGCCTGAGCACGTGACCAGCTGGAGGAAAAGCAGATGATCTTTGCCAGCCGTTACTGGGAGGGTTCCCCACTCCTCAGAGGGATGTGCTCTCAAAAGCAGTTTTTTGGCAGCTGATCTTTCCCCACTGCGTAAAGGCAACCGCAGCCTCCCTGCTCACACCGCTCTTCAGCGCAAAACCTCAAAACCATCCCTGCACCTGGATGAGACTTTGAGACTCTCCTTTTCCTCCCGTGGACAACCCCCGTGCACATCCGGCTGCCCCAAACATCCCCAGTGCTGAGAAAAAAGCAGAATGCACATTACCTGCCCTTGGCCTTGTCTTTCCAGGTCTACCACACACATGTCGACGATGGGCCCCAGGTTGGTGAAGGTCTCCATGGCCACCACGTAGGAGCCTTGCTCGTTGCTGTCCACGTTGAGCTACGAATAAATGCAATCGTCGGCTTTTGACAAGCAAAACCGAACAAGTGGAAAGGGCATAGGGCAGAAAGAAAGCGAAATGTACCCACATACACATCTCAAGGCTGTGGTGAAAATAAATATGTACAAAACCCTGTCTGGACACACAACTAAGGCAGAAGACAGTTGTCACGTACCTTCACAAGCTGCGAATCGCCAAGGCGAGAGCCAACAAACACAACTCCGTTGTCCAGGTAGGTCAAGCACTCTGCAATGGATGTCTGGGGATTGAGGAGATGCGGATGAAGCACCGTGGGCACAACAAGGACCCGGTGGCACCCCGCACACACCACAGCTCAGCTGCAGCCCAGCGGGAAGGCTCACGAGGGGAATTTCATCCCTTCACAAAACCCACAGAGAGTCCAAGCGTCTCCCAGGGACAGCGCACGAGCTCCAGGCAAAGCCCCAGGCACGCGGTGCAGACTTCCAAATGCCCAGATAAAGAATTTCCCAGCGACCGAGAGTTCAGAGACGTGACAACATGACGCATCCCCCCACTCCGCACTCCAAAAGTGTCACCGTTCCTGCCACCCGGGAGAAGTGACAGGGACGCGTCCCACCTCGCCGAGCAGCTCCACGCGCAGGTCCTTCAAGGTGACGGTGCCGTCCATCTGCTCCTCCTTCTCCAGCAGCAGCATGAAGAGCCGCCCTTCCATGTCCCCCAGCAGGTAACGGGACCCGTTGGGATCCACGCGGTTGTGGCACACGATCGTGCTTTGCTGCACGGAAAGGAGGAGGGAATTTTTATTAGGAATCTGTTGAAATCACCCCAAAAGGGCGTCTCATCCAGCAAGGACCATCTGTGTGCACATCATACAAGAACAACCACATCCCAGGCTGCTTCAATAAACTCTATCGGTGAACACAACCAGAATGTGGGGTTAAACATTCTCAGTTTGGTCACTAGGAACTGCCTCATGCGCCTAAATTAAATTCCACATCATTAGCATGTTCACAGCCCATGAATCACACTATCAGAAAGCCTGTTTTCCCCATGCTGGGCTTTCCACAGATGCAGGGATGTTATTTGGGAGCTGCATCTCCAGCCCCCAGCCCTGCAGACGTTTTGCTCTGTGCACTAGATGCTGCCCGGCCTCCTGTCAATGTATTTGCTTTAAAATCCTGATTTTCGCAGATCTTTATTCCTGACCTCGAGTACAGACGGGCTTGTGCTCTGCTCACAGGTCAAGGCTCAGATCCGTATGTCAGCTCTGCCTGCTCCAAAATAAGACTTTCCATCACAGAGCACCACCATTCACAACAATATTTGTATTTCTTTACCAAAGATTTATAGCTCTTTTCTAATCTGGCATTATTTCCATTTTTAAAGGACCTTCTGGTCCCAGGTCAGGTCTCTGCCGGCCGCACCATTTGTGCTTCCTGTGGCATTTAAATGTGGGCACCGTCCCGTTCCTCTTACAGAAACCACAAGCTCAGCTTCTGACACAAACTCTCTGAGTCTTTTTTTTGCTTCTGAACACGTGTCCCAATCATACACCGGTGGACTCGAGTCTGCTGCCTGAAATAAAACCCGGCTATGGCCTGGCCACATGCCCAAGCTGCGTGCTGCCTCCTAATTAATCCCATTTTCTGGGGCCCAAATGAGATTTTACTGTTATTGTGGCATTTCTGAGCACTCCACGCAGAGCAGAGCCACACGCTGCGGCACAAACACGCGTACAAGCATCACACACATCCCTCAGTCCCCAAAAAACATCATACTCACCAAACCTCTGTGAGTTTTGGGAGTAAGTGGCCCTATTGGGCTACACCTGGAGACATGCGTGGTTTAAATTCATGGAGAAATTCCACAAGATGCACTTTTAGAACCCATCAGTCACTCACCTTGATGATGGGTGGAGCTATGGCGAGATATTTATCTCCGTTGTGATAGGTGATGGACTCCTGCCCGATGATGATCGCGCCTCCAAAAGGCTCCGGCACTGCGCAAGGGGGAAGACAAACATTTAATTTATCAGGGAACCTGTACAGCACGATGAGAAGGAAGATCTTTTCTAAAAGACTAACCTGCGATGACCATGGAGGCTTCGGCCTCTACGTTCTCCTGTTTCCAAGGCCCCTTGTTAAACTCCTTCTCGCGCAGAGACACCTCGTACGTCTTGACGTGTCGACCCTGAGGGTCCTGAAAGAGAAGCCACAGACGGTGACGTGCGCTAACGACATCTCGTCCGCTGCAGAAACACCAGCGAGCTGCCGCTGTTCCACCCTGCCCACCCCTCTTCAGCCTTCCCCAAACCGCACACGGGGCTCAACACCCACCACAACGCTCTGCCCAGGTTGATCTGCATCTTGAACAACCTCTGAAGAAACCCCTGTGCCAAAAAAAAAAAGGCTGGAAACTATTTTATTGCATTTTTAGGCATCGCCACCACCTCCAGCTCCACGTTCAGGGATTGGGGTGGCAGAGCAGCTGAGCTCCTGCCTCAGCACTCCTCTCGCCTTCCAGTCCTTTTATGTCTCAAAAGCTGAGATGAGGCTCTAAATCACAGCGAGCTGGGTTTTCTTAGGCACTACTTCAAAAGAGCTGTTCAGTTTTTTATTTACTATGCCTCTCCGCTTTCCAGATCGGAGGAAAAGTGTCGTTTTTTTGCACCTCCTGGCTCACGCCTCGCAGCCTCTGCCGCTTGGCAAACAAACCTCCTCCCCAGCAGAGCTCCGGAGCCTGGAATTGTGGCAAAGCCCAGCGGTGCAGCCGCGAGGGAAGCGAAGAGCTGAGAGAGAAGGGGACGGCAGGAGGAGAAACAGCTCTGCCGGGAGGAGAAAGTTGAAATTAAAATGGCAGCGGAGTCATTAATGAAGCTTTGGATGTTTCTGGACCTTTTTACTCCGCACCACAGCAGCTTTCAAGAATATTTCTTTTTTAAGCGCTTCCCCTTTTTGTGGTGTCTTCCTTTGGTTTCAGACCTACACCAAAATTATCTCAGACACTGATATTCAATTGAGTCCAAATCGTGTGATAATGAGTAATAAATTGAAAAGGAATCAAAGCAGCAGCTTGGAAACGTTCCCCTCTCCACACACACCCAGGGACCAAAACAAAGCGAGACTTATGTAGAGCCTAATGAGTCAGAACATAGATCTCGCTCCTGCTACAAGGATCAAGTTCATATCGAGTGTTAGATGCAAAGCAAGCTGTTAATTTACTCTTTATTTGTATAATACATGTTTATAGTCAATGAGCTCTTAATAGATTTGCTCTGATTTAATCTGTAAAGATGTCAGATGTTGAGATAAGACCTTTCTTTATTACGCTCCTGAGCACTGAGTGGAAACCGCTGTGCTCCCATCCCCACCCTGACACCGAACTCAAGAGTTTGTCCAAATTACCATCCCTCTCTGCCTCAGTTTCCCCAGCACGTAACAGCAGCGGCACTAAGCAAACTCAGGGGTACGCTCAGCACCTTCCGGAGCAGCACGCTCATGTTTATAACAAATAAACTATCAGCAAATTTGCTCTAAAAACAAGAAAAACTCCTTTGTTTTTTCCAGGTAACCAAACCCCTCCTTATTTTCTTATTTTTTACGCACACTGTCAGACCGTTAAGTGTCTGCGAGGTGGGGAGGACACGTGACAGGTGAGGACACATCTCAGCACGCTGAGGTTTGTTGAGGTGACAAGGGAGAGCACCTGCCACCCACAGGACAGGGGACAAGCACTGTCCCAACCCCTGGTCACCTGGTGACAAAGTGATTTTTTGCCTCCTCTCACTGTCAGGGGGGTCAGCAGCACGCACCCCTCCTGAAAATAATAATAGTGAACTCGATATAGACAGGGAACAATCAAGTTGCTGCAGCTGTGTGGTTTGTAGCAGCAAATTCACACCGTGAGAGCTACGAACTACATTAAAACTGAACTAAATTCACACCAGGGCCTGCGCTGCCATCCCCACTCGGCCCAGGCTAAGCTTGACTTTGACAAAGCAAAGATAATCCCTCGCTCAGCCAGCACAGCAAAGGCTCTTCGGTTCAAAACAAGCGTTCAGAGAAACGCTGCGTCTGGGACAGAGCACCCGGGCGATCGGAGAGGTTCCAGCCCCTCTTCACACTCCTGACGGGCCTTTCAAATCCCAAATAAAATCCCAAATAAAGACATACTGTTGGTTTTTTTTAAGAGGAAGGCTCAAATCTCAGAGCAATGCCTGGCTCTGGCTCCAATCCACCTGCTCAGTGCTTGCTGGAGAGATCCACACTCTCCTCCCGGGCATTCTACAAGGGAAGGGTCCCATCCAAAGCACCGGCTGCCCAGCTCTCCAGTGGGAAAGCATTGCTCCCCTCTCCCAGAAACAGACAAAAAAGCAGCGCTAAGGAAAACAGACTTTCCTCAGCCGCACAACGAGCCTGCAGGAGCCAGAACCGTCTCTCGCTCGGCCCAAATCACTTTTTTCCATTGGTTGCAACACGCTCCTGCTGCTCCAAGGCCTTTGGAAAACCTTTAGGGACCCTGGCTGGTGCCTCAGAACAAGGTACCTGGTAGACGAAGCAGATGGTGGGAGCCTGACAGCCGTAGAGGAACTTGACGTCGATGACTTGGAGCTCCTCCAGGCGGATGTTAAAAGCTTTTAACTCCTTGTTCTCCCGGTCCAGGGGAATGACCTTGAAGAGGCCGTCGTAGAGCCGCAGGCCAATCATCCGGCACTCGGGGTCGATGATGCCGATGATGCCGGTCTCCGAGGGACGACCGATGCGATCCTGAGCGAGAGATCAGCAGAGAGGGAACAGAGAAAGGGCAAAGAGCGTCAGAAAAAGATTTGAGAATAGGAGATGTGAGTTACTGCCCCTTGGGTGAGGAAGGACTCTCTCCCAGCACGTTTAAACCGCCTGGCAAGGAAATGGTGATTCAGGCACCTCAGCAGCAGCTTTTCCACCCGAGAGGCAGGCAGAGCTCCCACAGTGCACAATTCCTCCCTCCCAGCCACCCTGAAACGGGTTTTCTAATGCCAGCTCTCTGCTGAATGACCTCAGAGAAGCCACAGCCACATTGCCGTCTCCGCTTTCTATCGCAAATGGAGAGCGACGTTCTCCCGCTGCTGTGAAGTGCTTTGAGCCTCACGGCCAAAAATCACCCTCTGAAAATCCAGCACCATTATCGGCCCCCACAGACAGGGTCTGATATCAGCACCTGCCATATGGCACAGGGCAGAACTGTGGCACGGGAAGATTAAGCCCTTTTCCCCCCAAAACATTAACGTGTTACTGAACTTGCCCACCTACGTCTCCTGCCCAGCTCCACCAACATTTGGTGGAAGCTCAGCACCTTGAAACAAAGGGAAGATGTTCTAGATGGAAATCATTTGGCTAATGACTGATTAAATCCAAAGAGACGTGAATTTCTGACCTGCTCACAAGGAGTGATTCTAATCCACATACACCAAAACAACAGAGGACATCTGTAGTTATTAACAACGTTGTACAGCCATGATGGTAACTTCAGAAGTTACTTTTCTGGTGTAAAGACCAGCCACAAAATATTGCAGAAGTCATCTCCCAGGGAAAGTCCTACCTTACACTGAGTTTTGAGGATTATTCTTTTTACAGTAGGAATATCTCAAATTAACCTTATTATTCTGCAAACTACCCTGCGAACAGAGTTGTAGCCGTGTCCCCAGTCCCTGAGCCCGAGACTGACTCCCCGCAAAAAAAAAACCCTCTGGAAATTCCAGTGGCAGCAGGTGAACCACACCGGAGTCAGCGGTGGGCAAATAATCACAAATAACAAGGCAGAAACCCCCCACCCTCCTCACCAGGAAGGTAAAACCGCCCCCGAGGACAGGAACTGGCCCCTTGGCGGTGCCACAGTTTCACCCACCTGCACGTTGCCGTGGGCGCGGGTGATGATGTCGATGCTGTCGCCGTTCTGCTTGTACTCCAGGATGCAGGCGTTGTACTTGGCCGTCAGGATGAACAACAAATCCTTGCTCTCCCCCTGCCAAAGCAAAGCAGCGTCATGAAGTTTGGGAGGGCAACAAGAGCCAGCAGCGCCACCCGCACACCCGTACCCCACTCCCCGCCCCACAGAGCACCCACCTTGGGGCGGAACAGCTCCATGACGGCGATCTTGCCATACATCCCCACCTCCTTGACGGGCCGCAGCCCCTCCGCCGTCACCACGTAGATCTCCAGGCGCGTGTTCTTGGCGATCAGCAGGTTCAGATCCTCTGCCGAGGTGAAGTGGCCTGGAAAATGGAGAGGAAAAATTGCCATTGAGTCGTACAAAGAGATGAGGCAGCACCTTGGGATGCTGTCACCATAAAATGTGCCAGAGTCTCCTGATATCGGGGGGGCTGGCCTGCACCCCCACAGCCACAGACTCAGAACCAGCACCCCCTCGGCTGTTGCACCCCAAAACTCCAGCACCTTTCTCCCACAACACCCAGACCCCTCAGCAACTGCCTTCCCTGAGCTCCGACTTCTTTTCCCCCACACCCCCTCCCTGCAACACCCCAAAACACCTCGCAACGGGACACAGAGACAGATGTCACCAAACCAACCCCCTGCTGCTCTCTAAGCTCCCCAGGAGCGCCTCTTCACCCCCACACCCCAAAATCCCACCCAGCTCTCAGAAACCTCAAGCCTGGCCCAGAGAAACCCCCTGCACCCCCAGGAACCTCAGCACAACCCCAGTGCCCCACATCACCGCCATGAACCTCAGCGTGCCCCCCAAAGAAACTCAAGACGCCCCCAGCTCCCGCAACGCCCCACAGCACCCCAAAAACCTTAGAGACCCCCAGCTGCCCCTTTACACGCCTATGAACCACAGCCTCTGCCATATCTCAGCACTCCCCAAAATACCGCGGTGCACTCACAGCCCTCCCACAATGGACTCAGTGAACCCCTCGGCTCCCCCCAGTGCCCCAACCGCCCCCTGAGTGCCCCCAAATCACCCCAGTGCCCCAAAACTCCCCCAATGCCCCACAACCCCGCCACGGGCCCCAGTGCCTCGCTGAACCCCAGGCACTTCAATGTCCCTCCGGTGCCGCCCACGGACCTCTTCACTGTCCCCCCAGCCCCCCGGTGTCCCTCAGCCCCCATCACTCCCACTCCCGCTCAGGCCTCGCCGCCACCGTTAGGCCCCGGGATCCCGGCGCCGCCCCGCCGCCAGTACCGGTGACACAGCCGTTCACGGCCGTCGGCTTCTGCGCCGTCACCACGTAGTTGTAGGACATGGCGGCGGCGGGCGGGGGCCGGTAAAGCGGAACAGAACCGGGACGGGGCCCGGACAGGACAGGGCGCACAGCGGGACCGCGGCCTCTCCGCCGCCACCCCCGCCTCTTCCGCCCGCCGCCGGAAGGAGCCACGCGGGGGCCGCTCTAGGCGGCTTGGAGGACCTGGAGGAGCAGACGAGAGGGCAGGTGGGGATGAGGGATCCTCCGGGGGTCTGTGCTTTGGGGGATCCCCACTTAGGGGTGCACCCCCTGATCCCCCCCAAACCCCGGGGATCCCTGCTGGGGAGAGGATGCTCCCACTCTGCTCCCACCCCGTACCCCCTACTTGAGGGGAGCAGCCCGTCTACTCCTTCCACTGCCCCCAGGGAAGGGGGGTGCACCCCCTGGTCCCCCACCACACCCCACGGGGGGTCCTCTCTGGGGAGGGGGTGCATCCACCCAGGTCCCACGCTGGCAGGTGGAACGCATCCACCTTGGTCCCCTCCACATCCCAAAAAGGGGGTCCCTGATGGGGGCTGCCCCCCTTTCCCTCTGCCCCAGGAGGGGGTCCCTGCTTTTCGGGGTGCTCCCACCCTAGCCACCCCCCCACCCCAGGATGGGCTCCTTGCTCAGGGCGATTCTTCCATCTTGGCCACCGTCGCCTCGAGGGGGTCCCTGCTGTGGGGTTTGTGTCCCTCCCCCAACCCCTTTTGGAGGCGGCACTGACCCCAGCTGCCCCTCTCTGATCACGCACCCCACATCCCGCCCCACGCCCCGCCGTCCCGTGCCAGGCCACGCTGTCCCCACGGGGCGCCCCAGTGGGACACCGGCCTGTCCCTGCCCATGGCGAACCTTGTCCCCCCGGCCCCCTCCGCTCCTGACAGACTTCGGACTCGGCGCCCAGGGCTGGGATCCTCCGCTGTCCCACCGCGTCGCCCGCATGGAGGTGAGACGGGGCGGCAGGGACCCCCTTGGCACCCCTCTGGGATCGGGGTGCCACCCCTGCCCCCCGCCACCGCCACCCCCTGTGCCCCCAGGTCCCCAAGAAGCTGGTGAACTCGGTGTCCGGCTGTGTGGATGATGCGCTGGCGGGGCTGGTGGCCTGTCACCCCGGGCTGCGGCTGCTGCAGGGACACCGCGTGGTCCTTCGCGCTGACTTGGCCGCCATCCGAGGGCGTGTGGCCCTGATCTCCGGGGGGGGCTCTGGCCACGAGCCCGCCCACGCAGGTGAGCCCCCGTCACTGCCGCCGTGTGCTGGTGGCCCCCGGCAGGTCCCCAAGTCCCCGTGTCCCCTCCGCAGGGTACATCGGGAAGGGGATGCTGACCGGTGTGGTGGCCGGTGCCGTCTTCACCTCTCCGGCCGTGGGCAGCATCCTGGCGGCCATCCGGGCGGTGACACAGGCTGGCGCAGGTAGGGTGGCACGGGGGGGGACAGGGGCTTCACCCCCCGCCGCGGCTTCACCCCTTGATGTGGCTTCGCCTCCTGACACGGCGTCACCCCCTCCCGTGGTGTCACCCCTTCCCGTGGCTTCACCTCCCCAGCCACAGTGTCACCCCCAGCCACAGTGTCACCCCCCCACCACGGAATCACCCCCCTGCTACGGTGTCACCCCAAACCACAGCAACATCCCCTCCCATAGCTTTACCCCTTGCCATGGTGTCAACCCCCCGGCATGGCGTCACACCCCCTGCCACAGTGTCATGCCAAAATCCCAGCATCACCCCCTGCCATGGTGTCACCCCCCTGGCCACACTGTCACCCGTTCCCCGCTGTCCCTGTCCCGCAGCCGGGACGCTGCTGCTGGTGAAGAACTACACCGGGGACCGGCTGAACTTCGGGCTGGCGCTGGAGCGGGCACGGGCCGGGGGGGCCGATGTGCGCATGCTGGTGGTGGGGGATGACAGCGCCTTCGCCGCCCCCAAAAAAGCGGGGCGCCGGGGGCTGTGCGGCATCGTCCTCCTGCACAAGGTCTGTGGGGGCTGTGGGTGCCCAGGGAGGGGGGGATTTTGGGGGTGAACAGTCCCCTCATCACCCGACGCTGCCCCATGGTAGGTGGCGGGGGCCATGGCCGAGGCGGGGGCCACCTTGGATGAGATCGTGGAGAAGGTGTCGGCAGTTGCCAAAGCCATGGGTACGTGTGTGGGACCCCGGGGGTGCTGTGCCGTGTCCCCCCCCATCCCTCGCATCCTCGGCACAAATCAGAGCGACCCCCAGCCCCAAATCCCAGCAGTTTCACCCCATTTTCCCTCCCCGCACAGGTACCCTGGGGCTCAGCCTGTCCCCGTGCAGCGTTCCCGGGTCCAAGCCGACCTTCCACCTGGCTGAGGATGAGATGGAGCTGGGGCTGGGTGAGGAGCTGCGCCCCTTCCGTGTCCCCTCAGTGTCCCCAATGGGGGCCGAGTGTCCCCTGTGCCCCGCAGGGCAGTGAGGTGACACCCCCCCATGTCTGCAGGGATCCACGGCGAGGCTGGTGTGCGCAGGATGAAGGTGAGGGGGGGGTTCAGCACCCACCCCCCAGCTCCCCGGGCCCCCCCACTCTGCCCTCACACTCCCCCTTGTCCCCTCCAGGTGCTGCCGGCGGATGAGGCAGTGGAGACGATGCTGGCGCACATGACGGACCCCTCCAGCGCCTCCCACCTGCCCCTGCGCCCCGGTGAGCCCCAAAACCCGCCGTGACCCCCCAGGCAGGGATCTCATCCCACTCCTGAGCTCTGGTGCCCCCCGGGGGTGTCTCACCCTGTTCCCCCCCGCAGGAGCCTCAGTGGTGCTGGTGGTGAACAACCTGGGCGGTTTGTCCTGCCTGGAGCTCAACATCATGGCTGGTGCAGCCGTGCGGCGCCTGGGTGAGTGTTTGGGGGGATTTTTGGGGCACATTTCCCTGGGTTTGGCCCTTCTGCTCCTGGGGACCCCCCCACCTCGCTGACAGACCCCCCCTGCGCCCACAGAGAGCCGAGGCATCCGCATCGCCCGGGCTTTGGTGGGTTCCTTCATGACGGCGCTGGAGATGGCCGGAGTCTCCCTCACCCTCATGCTGGTGGATGAAGAGCTCGTGGGGCTGATCGGTGAGCGGGAACGGGGGGACAGGAGGGTCCCCAGCTCCTGGGACAGCCAGGACATGCCTGTCACCTCCTGACACTCCAGACGCCCCCACCACGGCCGTGGCTTGGCCCAACCTGGCCGCGGCACCAGTGACGAGCCAGAGACAGGAGATACCGGCACCGACGGAGGAACAAGGGACCGTGCAGCACGAGGCCAGCACAGGTACGGGTGTCCCCAGGGTGCTTGAGTCCCCCGGGGGGCTGTCACCTCCCCGTGCCTCAGTTTCCCCGTCCCACAGGGCCCGGCGCAGCGCGGGTGCAGCGGGTGCTGGAGCGGGTGTGCGGGACCCTGCTCGACATGCAGGACAAGCTGAACGAGCTGGACCGGGCGGCAGGGGACGGGGACTGTGGCCACACACATGCCCGGGCTGCCCGAGGTGGGGCTGGCACCGCAGGGTGACATGGGATGGGGACTGGGGGGGACAGGGGATACCAGCCACCCCCTCCCAGAAGCGAGGTCCTCCCTGGATTGTACCCTTCTTGGGGAGCGGGGTACCCCAGGTTGTTCTTTCCAACAGGGTGCAGGATCTGACCCTTCCTGGGGGTCAGGGTTCCCCCCGACATCCCTTCCTGTGGGACAGGCTCCCCCCAAGTTGTCCCTTCCCAGGGTACAGGGTCCCCTCAGCTGTCCCTTCCTAGAGGACCCCCAGCCGTCCCTTTCTGGGGCACAGGGTCCCCTCAGTTGTCCCTTCTTAGGGGACAGGGGACCCCCAGCCATCCCTTTCTGGGGGACAGGGTCCCCACACCAAAGCCACAGTCCTGACACGTCTCTGTCCAGTGGCAGCTGCCCCAAAGCATTGGGGGAGAGTCCCTGCTTGTCCCCAAGGGACAGGGGACCCCTGGGACACTTTGGGGTCCCCAGTTCCTTCCTGCCTCTGTCCCTGCAGCCATCCAGGAGTGGGTGCATGCTGGGCCCCCCCCGGCAGCCCCAGCCCCGCTGCTCTCTGCCCTGGCTGACCTGCTACTGGAGAAGATGGGGGGCTCCTCCGGCGTGGTGAGCATGGGTACAGGGGGCGTGGGGCTGCCTCGTCACCCGCTGGGACCCCCACTGTGCCACCACCACAGGCAGTGACGAGGGACGGTGTCCTGGCAGCTCTACGGGCTGTTCCTGACAGCGGCCGCTCGGTCCCTGCTCAACCGTGATGACCTCCCGGCGTGGGCTGACGCCGTGGATGCCGGTGTCGAGGCGATGCAGCAGTGAGTGCCATGTGACCTCCCCGTCCCCTCCCCAGGATCCCCTGAACCCTCCCCAGAACCCCGTCCCCTCCCTAGGATCCCCATCCCCTCCACATTACCCTGACACCCCCTGCACAGGTACGGTGGAGCTGCACCAGGGGACAGGACGATGGTGAGCGTTGGGGACACAGGGCAGAGCCAGGGGTGGTGGCAGTGTCACCGCGTCTCCAATTCTCAGCTGCTGTCCCCAATTTCTCCCAGCTGGACCCACTGTGGGCCGTGGCGCAGGCTCTGGGCGCCCTGCGCAGCCCCGGTGCCCAACTGCTGCCGGTGCTGGCAGCCGCTGTGCAGGTAACAGGGCAGGGGGAAGCCGGGGAAATGGCGGGGGACAATGACCGACAGCCTGATTTTGTCCCCTGCAGAGCGGGGAGGCGGCAGCCGAGGCCACCAAGGAGATGGAGGCCGGGGCGGGCAGAGCCAGCTACATCGGCTCGGCGCGGCTGCTGCAGCCCGACCCGGGGGCTGTGGCGGTGGCGGCCGTGCTGCGGGCCGTGCTGGAGGGGCTGCAGGGGTGACAAGCCATCTGTCACCCCCCTGTGGCTCCAGTGTACCCCCAATAAACCTCTGTGGTCCCCTGAGCTACCCCAGAGCATCTGTCACCACGTGAGGGATGGGGCGACGTGGAAATTGGCTGGTGGGGATGGAAATGGTTCATCCAGGATGTCACCAGTTTGCCCAGGATGTGTCCCCAGGTGCAGGGGACAGGAGCAGAGATCCAGCTGATCCTGTGCTCCAGCGTGAGGAAGAGGAAGGAAGCAGCTGGGGCAGCCACGAGCTCTCCCCAGTGGGTGCTGGGAGGGGAAACCGCAGGGCTCACATGTCCCCGGGCACGGGGCTGGGAGGGGACGCTGGGAAGGGGACAACAGGGGACATGACGGAGCTGTCCCCACAGCACAGGGAGACCCTGAGCTGGGACAAGGGCCTGGGGGGAGCACGGGACCAGATGGTGGGGACAAGCAAGGTGCTGGGAGGGGACAGGGCCCGCAGGCACCGGGACCTGCTCCTGGGCACCCACCGCAGCTCCTGGTGTCCCCTTTGTCCCCAAGGACGCAGGCACAGGGACGCTGCAGAAGCCATCAGTTTATTACATGTCCGTAAGGGTCCCGGGAAGCTGCCACTGCCCTGAGATGGTCCCAGCGAGGGGGACAGCAGTGCTGACAGGCACAGGGACACTCCTTGGGTGGCTTCTGACCCAGCGAGGCTGGGACAGCTCCAGGGCAGCCGGTTTGGCACCCGCCGAGCTGCAGGCACCCAAAACCAGCTGGACCCGTCAGGAACGGGCAAGCGAGGGCCCAAGGACACGGGCAGGAGCATCGTGCTGCGGCTGCCCGCATCCTCCAGCAGGCAGGGGGCCAAAACTGGCCCAAAAAGAGGCAAAAAAAGGTCCTCACCGCAGCGGTCAGCAGCGTCCTCGGGTGTCAGCGCTCGGCGGTCAGCAGGGGCTGGGGGAGAGGCGCAGTGACCCCGTTGCCTGTGCCCCCTGCTCAGCCCCCCTTCCCTCCCCACCCCAGGGCTGTGGTGGGGGGCAGGACCCCCAGCTTGGCCCCCCAAACACCCCCTGTGAACCTCGAGAGCTGATCTGGTACCTGGTGAGACTCCGGGGAGTCGGTGTCGGGGCGTTTCCAGCTGGGCCGGGCCAGGGCGCCCAGCACCAGCACCCCGAAAAGGATGATGAGGAGCCCCAGCGTGTTGGCAAACACAGCCTCGGCCGGCAGGAGCTTGTATTCTGTCGTCCCGTTCTTCCTGGGGAAAAAAAAGGGACCGAGAGCTCTCCTGGAGGTGCCAAACCTCCCCCTAAACGCTCACACCCCCACACCTGAGCGGGGAATCGCTCACTTCCCTGCGCTCAGTTTTGCTCGATGCCACTTCTGCCATAGAGAAACGCTGCCCAGCCCCAACTCCAAACCCGCCGCGATGCTCACAGGCTGAAAAACAGCTTCTCGTTGATCCCCGACACGCACGAGGCCACCGACAGCATGAGGACGGTGGCACCAAAGAATACGTGGATGGGTTTGTAGAAGGCGCGGAGCCAGTTGGGAGCCCAGGGCAGCAGGAAGGCGCTGAAACCGGCCGCCCACTGCAGAAAGAGGGGGTGAGGGCGAGGGAAAAGAGACAAATGGGGTGCAGGGGGGTCCGGGGCAGTACCCACCTGGCAGGAGAAGAGCAGCACAGTGACCAGCCCCAGCCAGCTGTGCAGCGAGTACATGTTTGGCGTGCCGTGGGCGTTGTGGAAGCGAAAAACAGCTGCCAGCCCCAGCACGGCCAGGATGAACGCGGCCAGGGCCAGCGCGCCGTGCACAACCTTCCAGGGGAGCTTGGGGCCGCGCCGGGCGGGCGGCAGGCGGTAAATCAGGGCGGCTGCGGGGCGAGAGGGTCAGGGCAGAGCCACGCCGGGGCCGTGCCGCGCCGCGCACCACCCTCACCTGCGCCATACAGCACCACCATGCCCGTCACCATCAGCACCGGGTGCCAGTTGAAGGTGCGGGCGCTGCCGTCCAGGGAGAAGCCTCCGCGCCAGTGCTGGCACCAGGCGCCCACGAAGGCGACGCAGAGCAAGCCCAGGCCGCCCAGGAGGACGCAGAAGGGAAGGAAAGGCAGATCCGGCATCTTCGCCACAGGATGGTGGCACCTGGGGAGGAATAAAATGCACAGTGAGGCTCCAACAGGGCTCTTGCTGTGTGCAGACACCCCCGGGGAGGAGCCAGATTGAAAGGGGAACCGGCACCCCGAGGGGGGTGGCTCTGGCTCAGCTGCTGCCCGCACGGGGAAGGATCCTGGGGTGAAACTGGTCCCTGCAGAGCTGGGTCCCTGCGCAAGACCCGCCCTGACGCGCTGCACTGCACCAGTGACAGCAGCTGGGGTCCCACGGGGGCCTCTGGGTGTCCGCACCCCCAGCTCCCTTCACTGTCCCCAAGAACTCACTGATCCAAACCCCTTCCTCCCTCTCACACACACTTTTTCCATCTCACCAACACCCCCAAACCTGCACCTCAGCCCCTTGTACCTCCCCACTGGCACCCACACTCCCTCTCAACCCCTGCAGCACCTTGCACACCCCCAGCCGAGGGCTCACCCTGGTGGGGTGCGAGGAACACCCCTCATACCCCCCAAACCTGGATCCTGGCAGCCTCAGCACCCCCACTCCCTCCTGCACCAGCCCTCACCCCACCAGGATTTTGGGGGACCTGCTGGCAACAGCCCCCCAATCCCTGCCCTGGTGCCACCACAGCCCTTGTGTAAGAGCCTAGCAGGAGCGAGTCTGCGCCTGTTTGCCCAGTGATTTGCATCTGCCTCCAGAAAGAGATATTTATGTTCCCCCCACGGGACCGTGAGGCAGGAGGTGGGTGGGACGCGGCCATGGCCCAGCACACGGGTCACAAGCTCAAACACCCACTCGCTCTGAGGCCTCGTAACGCTCATCAGTGGTGAGCGGCACCACGGCTCCCCTGGGCCCAGGGACTTGTGACCGGCCCCACAGCTTCCCCAAATCCTGGGCCACATGGTTCCCCTGGGCCTGACCCTACAGCTCCCCAAAACCCTGAGCCCCACAGATTCCCTGGGCCCAGGGACTTGTGACCAGCCCCACAGCTCCCCCAAATCCTGGGCCACATGGCTCTGGGGACACAGTGCCTGGCCCTATGGCTTACCCACAGCCAGGGCCTCACAGCTCCCCCGGGTCCAGGGACACGGGGCCTGGCCCCACAGCTTCCTCACGCCCAGCCCCACAACTCCCCTGGGCCTGGGGACTTCGCCCCATGGCTCAACCAAATCCTGGGCCCCACGGCTCTGGGGACACAGAGCCCAGCCCCACAATTCCCCCATAGTTGGGGCCCCACAGCTCCCCTGGGCCTGGGAATGTGGGGCCTGGCCCCATTGCTCCCCAAATCTTGGGCCTCACAGCTCCCCTGGGCCCAGGGACATGGGGCCCGGCCCCGAGGCTTCCCCGAAGCCGGCACACAGGGACCGGCGGCTCCTCCCGGCGCCGGGAACACGGGGCCGGTCCCGGGGCCGTACCTCAGCCCCGCCGCCCCCGCCGCCTCCCCGGGCGCCTCCATGTTGGACGGCGCCGCTCTGGCCGCTCGCCTCTGTGGTGGCTCCTGCCCAAGGCCGCCCAGCGAACCAGAGAGAGGAGAGGCCAGAGCGGCACCGGCGCGGTTCCTCCAAGCCCCGCGCTTCCGGCCCCCGCCTCGGTGGCTGCGCCGTTGCCGTGGAGACCGGAGATGGCGGCCGCAGGTCAGCGCTGGGCCGGGCCCGGGTGCGGAGCGGGGACCCGCTGGTACTCACCGGCACCCACCGCCCCGGGCACCGCGTGTGCACCGGCGGGGCGGGGGGCACGGCGGCCTCCCGGGGCGGCGGGTCTGGGGAAGCCCCGGTGGCCCCGCGGCTTCTGAGGGTCCAGGGAGGGGAGGCGTGGCGGGGGGACAAGGGGCTGCGTGGAGCCACAGGGGGGACCTGGCGACTGTGTGGTGACACAGGGGGGACCTGGGGACGGTGAGGTGGCTGTGCGAAGGCAGGAGGTGGCATTGTCACCCCTTTTCCCCTGTTTCCAGCCCCGTGCTCCCTTGCAGAGGAGGCAGCCCCAGCGCAGGCCTCTGGCCAGGACACGGGGGATCCCCGTTCTCTCGGGCCCCCCAGCAGCACCTCACCTCCCTCCGCGCCCTGTTCCTCCTTCCCCAGTGCTCTAGTGCCGCAGTCCCCGGGCCGTGCGGCTCCTCGCGTGTCCCTCCCGGTGTCCCCGTCCCCTCCCTGCCAGGCGGGTGCGCGGTGCTGGGGTGAGGAGGGTGACGCCGGGTCACGGCATGTCCAAACCTGTCCCCGCAGCGTGGCCAGCTCAGCACTGCCCGCGGAGCCCCGGGCTTTGTCCGGAGCTCTGAGTCTTGCACGTCTCCGAATTTCATTGAGTCAGAGAATCTTTTCAGTTGGACGAGACCCTAAGAATCATTGAGTCCAACCATAACCTCACTCTAGCACTAAACCGTGTCCCCAAGAACCTTGTCTAAACGCCTTTTAAACCCCCCCAGGGATGGTGACTCTGCCACTGCCCTGGGCAGCCTGTTCCAATGCCTGACAGGCCTTTCTGGGAAGAATTTTTTCCTAGTATCCCACCACCTCTGTTTCCTGAGATCAGGGCGACTCTGAGGCTGGAAGGCAGAAGGGGGACACTGAACCTGAGGGCGGTGAGAAGAGAGGGGAGATGGTTTATTTGTGAGTGCGGCTCTGCAGCTGCTGCTGCTTTGACCCAACTTTGAGGAGGTTTGTGAGGCGCCGGGCGTGCATCCCCGCCACCAAAATAAACCTCTGCCACTCTGCAGGTCCCGGCTGAACCCCTCGGCTCCGCGCCATGAGCAGCTGGCTCTGCGCTTGGGGATGCCGGGGCTGAGAGCTCCAACCCCCGGGGAAGGAAGATGCTCCAGACCAGCAACTACAGCCTGGTGCTGTTCCTGCAGTTCCTCCTGCTTTTCTACGACCTTTTCATCAACTCCTTCTCAGAGCTGCTCCGCACGGCCCCCGCTGTCCAGCTTGTCCTCTTCATGTGAGCGCCGGGCGGGCGGGCAGTGCAAGACGGCTGGGGGGGAGTCTCACCGCATCTCTCTCTCCTCCCGCAGCATCCAGGACATCGCCATCCTCTTCAACATCATCATCATCTTCCTCATGTTCTTCAACACCTTCGTCTTCCAGGCTGGCTTGGTCAACCTTCTCTTCCACAAGTTCAAGGGGACCATCCTGCTGTCAGCGGCTTACCTGGCACTCAGCATCTCCTTCCATGTCTGGGTGATGGTAGGGACAGGCAGGGACAATTTAGTGTCCCCCTGTGACTCCTGCACAAATACCGGGCTGGAAGGGAGCCGCCCCGTCTCCAAAAATCCTCCTTTTCTCCTTGGGGAAGCCCAGCGGCTCCAGCTCAGAGCCGCACAGGAGCCGGCGCTGGGCTAATCCCCGCCTGGGGCCGTGACAGCAGCTCCTGCTTTACCCGGGATTAATCCCCAGCAAACGTCAGCGGCTGGGACAGCCCCGTCCCCAGCACCGAGGGGCTCTTGGGGGTCCTGCCTCTGTCCAGACAGCATCGTCCCCTTCTCTCCTCCTAAATAAAGTCCCTTCTGTCCCCTGCCCCAGCCACCAGCCCCTACAGGAGCCACCCACACACTGTGCCCCACACTGGGCACCCTCCATGGGGTTCTGGGTGAGGGTCTGTCCCCCTACTGCTCTGGGGAATCACTTTGGGCTGGGGGGGGCTGCACCACACCAGGGTGCTGGAGCAGGTGGTGGTGCCGGGGCTGCCCACACCACGCGGGCAGGGGATTGCTGGGGATTTGCCAGGATCTGGAGTCTGAAGCTCAAATAGGTCCTGCTAAATCCCCTGAGCTGCTTAATCTTTGGGGTGAGGGGCTGCTCCCCCAGTCGGTGCTGCCCCCAAAGTAACGCAGGGTTATTCCTGCCTCCCGTCCGTCTGGCTCAGAACCTGCGCTGGCGGGACTCCAGCCGCTTCGTCTGGACCGAAGGGCTGCAGACCCTGTTTGTTTTCCAGCGGCTGGGTAAGGACTCCTGGTCGTGGGGTCCCTGCTGGGCTCTTGCCCCTTTCAGGGAGCCCGTGGGGGTGCAGCTGGGGTCCCCCCTCACTTTGTCCCCCCCGCAGCGGCCGTGCTCTACTGTTACTTCTACAAGCGGACGGCGGTGCACCTGGGCGACCCTCTCTTCTACCAAGACTCGCTCTGGCTGCGCAAAGAATTTGCCCATTTCCGCGGCTGATGGCTCCGCTGGGGTTCTGGGGGACCCACCATCTGTCCCCCGAGCTCCTCGGCAACCCCTGCCGTCCCTCTGCACCTCTGCGGTCCCTTTTGGAACAGCTCCAGCCGTGTCACTTTCCTCTCAGGGAGCACCAGCGCAGCTCGTGCGGGTGCTGGGGGTTGGTGGGAGGCTCACATTGCAATGTCCCAGCTGCGTGGTGGGAGGCTCCATCCCAGTGCCACAGCGCCTGTTGGGATTGGAGTGTTTTAGTAAAAAATAAACAAATAAATAGGCTGCGTTTTGTAATTTCTGTGCGCCCTGTGCCCCCCGGTGGTTCCCTTCCTCCCAGGGATGGCAGCTGCCATCCCCACAGCCTTATCCTGCTCACGGCAGCCGCAGAACGCGGCTGTTCCCACCTCGCAGTGTGGGACCCTCGGCCCAAGGGAGGCAGAACCGGAGGGAGGAACCGGGGTTCCCCCCAGCCCCGTCTGCGGACGCGGGACTCGAACCCGCGGCTCAGCGGCTGAGTCCTCCTGAACCATAGAGAAGTCGGAGAGAGCGGCCGGCTCCTTTCCCGCCCAGCGAGGGTGGTTGCGGCGGTTGCGGCCGTTGCCATGGGGATGGAAGATGGCGCCCACAAGTGAGTGCGGGTCCGCGGCCAGAAGCGGGGCCGGGACCTGGGGATGGGGGCGGAACCGGGCCAGGACCGAGGGGAGCAACGAGACCAGGACGGGCAACGGGTTGTGGGCTGGGATCGGGGTTCCGCGGGGCGGGGGACCGGCCCGTGCCGCCCCCACCCACGGCCGCCGTGTCCCCGCCAGGCCGCCAGCGCTCCTCGGCACCGCTGCAGGTCCTGCTGTTCCTCAACGGCTGGTACAGTGCGACCTACTTCGTCCTGGAAGCTTTAATTTTCGTCTACAAGGGTGAGACCCCCACCCCAGATCCCTCCCGGCTCCCCGCAGGCTGCAGCCCCCACGCCGGGCATGGGCTGATGGCAGCGGCTCTGCCCACAGTACTGCTGCTGCCATATCCCTTCACCAACCTGGTGCTGGACGTGGCGCTGCTCCTGATCTACCTCGGCACTGAGGCCACACGCATCTTCTTCGGTGAGTCTTGGGGACGGCGGGGCTGGGGCAGCGTCCCCCGGGGTGACACCGGTGCTGGAGCGAGTGGAGAGAAGGGAACGGAGCTGGTGAGGGGCTGGAGCACAAGTGTGATGGAGCGGCTGAGGGACCTGGGGGGTCCAGCTGGAGAACAGGAGCTGAGAGGAGACCTGATCTCTGAACTGCCTGAAAGGAGCTTGGAGCCAGGGGGGTCGGGCTCTGCTCCCCAGGAACAAACGCCAGGAGCAGAGGAAACGGCCTCAAGTTGCGCCAGGGGAGGTTGAGGTTGATTTTAGGAACAATTTCTTCCCCAAAGGGCTGTGGGGCATTGGAACAGGCTGCCCAGGGCAGTGCTGGAGTCACCAGCCCTGGAGGGCTGGACAGACGGACATGAGGTTCTCAGGACATGGGGCCGGGCCAGGGTGGGGGAACAGTTGGACTCGATGATCTCAAGGGTTTCTTTGACCCAAAACGATTCTGTGATTCTATGACACCAGACTCCAGAGCCCTCCCAGGAACTGCTAGGACCCCAGCGGTGCCGTTCACCATGTCCCCCACACCACAGAGTCCCCTGTGCGTGTCACCCCCCCATAACCACACACCCCGCAGGCTCCAAGGGCAACCTGTGCCAGCGCAAGGTGCTGCTCTCCATCAGCCTGGCCCTGACCGGGCCCGCAGCCGTGATGGCCGTGTATTACCTGCTGCTGCAGACCTACGCCCTGCGCCTGGAAGCCATCCTCAGCGCCATCCTCCTCCTCTTCTATGCCGCGGAGGTGCTGCTGGGTGTCCTGGCGCTGTTCTCCTTCTCCAGGTACCGCCCTTTGTGCCCAGAGGAACCAACACGCTGAGCTCTGAGGTTTGGCGCTGACAAACCTTTCTTTCCTTCTCGGCAGCACGGATTCGTACTGAGGCCCCGCGCCACGCCAAAGGATGGGGTGCAGGAGCCGGCAGCTCCATTTCCAGCTCGAGCGCCCGCAGGCAGCGCCGGGCAGCAGTTCCCCCCGCCTGTGCTCACGAGTGACCTGCCGGGTGGCACCAACCCGGGACTCGCCCCCCAGGGCTTGTGACACGCGGCTCAGTTTGAGGTACAGAGAATTGTTATTATTTTTTGGTTTTCTACTGCCTTCTCAGAATGAGTCACTATTTTCCAATAAATATTTATTTTTACCTGCTGCTTGGGCATGTGGGTTCCCCCCGTGAGCTGCCAGCACCACAGCCCTACGCCGGTTTGGGGAGCCCCTCAAAAGTGTCACAGGATGGTGACAATTGGGGACAGGGCACAGCAGCACTAACAGTCCCCAAACACCACTCATCCCTCCCACACAGTTGCCCTAAAACGCTCCCAACCCCACTTATTACCTAAAAAATAATAATAATCATAAGGAGGAAACGCAACAGAAGACCCTGACGGCGCCGTCTAAAAGATCGACAACGTCATCAAGTTTATTACACAATTTCCAACCTATCGGAAAAAGACAAACAAATCTAGTGGCTGCGAGCAGGGGGGCAGCGCCTCGCTGGGGGTTAATCGGGGGCTGCTCTGCGCTGTCGCCCCCCACTATTTGGAAAGAAAAAAACCTAAAAATTTGTGTCGTTAAGTAAAAAAAAATAACCAGAACTGTCCCACTGAGCGCTCCCCCCTGCGCTCCCCTCCCCGCCCCGGCCCCTCGCGGTACTTTACAAGACTTTTTTTTCAGTTAGTTAATGTGATTTTACCCTAAAAAAAAGACCTCTGGAGCCGGGCTTCTCCTGTCCACAGTTCAGAGGGTGATGCCACCCGCCCTGGACGTCACCTTGTGTCCCCTCAGCTCCCTCTCCTGCCGCAGGGACCCCAGAGGGGTGTGGGGTTTGGGGGGGCTCTGCCTCCGCCTCCTCCTCTTCCTCTAAAACAAGGAAGATGCTGCGGGAGAGGTGGCTCCGGAGCGGCTGTTGCAGGAGATGAGCATAGGGGTGCCAAAGCCACTGCGGGAAGTGACATCGGGGCAGAGACGCCCCTGGCCACACTTCCCCTTTTAGAGGGGGGAGAAAACAGGAGCGTGGCAACTCACAGGGCTTGTCACGGGGACAGGAGTGTGGCCAAAATCCCCGTAGCAGAGTCGGGAGCTGTCCACCCTCCAAGCCCCAGTGCTGCATGGCACCGGGGGGGCTCCATCCCCTCCAGCCACCCCAAAAACAGGTGACGAACCCCCCTCCGTGGCAAAAAAAGCACCATTTCTCTTTGGGTCCAAGTGTCCACGGAGCGGAGCAGGCGTTCCCTGGAGCAGTGGGTGCGGGCAAGGCCACGAGGTGGGGGTGGGAGCCCCCCTGGGCACCCGGAGAGAGCTGGGGTGGCGGGGAAGGGACAGGGGGAGCGCAGCGGCCTCGGTCACGTCGTCCTGGTCGAGGTGAGATACAAGTCCGTTAAAAACCACCTAAACTGTCAAAACTCCTGTGGGGAGAGTGGAGCGGTGAGGGGGCACCCAAATCCTCGAGGGGGGGACACCTGCAGCCCCCCTGCCCCCACCTCACCTGTCTCAGTGGTGCCGGTCCCTGTCTCTGTCCCTGTCGCGATGTCGCTCGTGCTCTCGGTTCCGCTCTGAGAAATAATCCTCGTGCCGATCGTCACCATGGAGCAAATCTCGGTGCCGCCGGCTGCTCTCGCGCGACCGGCTGGGAGAGCGCTCCCGAGATCGGTGTCTTTTCCTGAGGAAAAAAACAACAAAAAAAGGTTTAGTCACCTCTAGGGATGTCACCGGGATGCAGAGCCCCAAGAAGGGGTGCAGAGGGGCCCCCCCGAGCCACCAGTACCGGGAGGAGCTGCTGCCGGTGCTGTAGGACTTGGCCTCGATGCCGTGCAGACAGTCCTTGAGGGACGAGAGGAGGACGCGGCACCGCTCGTCGCTGGCGACGCGGGACTGTTTGATGACAGCGATGGCCGTCAGGAGGGTCTCGATGGCGTCGCTGTAATCACCTGGGGGCGGGAGAAGGGGTGAGGGACGCGGGTCTGTCCCGGGCTGGGGACACGGGGGACACACGGGGGACGTGGTGAGCGGTACCTTCGCTGGCACCAGACACTGCCTTGGAGATGGCGCTGCTGGAAATCGCCCGGTTCCTGTTCATGATCTCCTCAAACTCCAGGTCGCTCGCAGGGGGAGGGGGCAGGCTGAGCTCCCGGCTGCGCGGAGGCACAAACGGGGGTCAGCCCCCCCAAAAATCTGGTACCCAGCCCCCCTTATCACCCTGCATCACCTGCTGTGGTTGTAGGGGGCCATGGCTTTGCCGTAGGTGTCCGGTGGAGGAGCCAGCGCCGTGTTTGGGGGAGGGAAGAAGGCAGGATTGAGGTGCAGGGCAGGGGGCACAGCCCCCGGCGGGGGCACAGCCAAATGTGGGGGCAGTCGGGGCGGCGGGGGCATGAGATGCTGGTAGTGGATGCCTGGGGGGGGCGGGGGGACTCCGAAACTGGAGGAAAGGGGGGGCGGAGGCGGCATGGGTGGCGGGGGGAGCCCCATGAGGGGGAGGGCGGCGGGGGGGCGGCTGAAGAAGGGCAGGACGGAGCGGGGTTTCTCCAGGCGGGCGGGCGGCAAAGCGTTCCCCGTGGGCACGGCGCAGCCGTCCACCGAATCCACCGAGTCCCGGGAGTGGGCCCGCGGCGGCACACCTGTGAACAGCAGCGGGAAAGAGCCCTCAGCCGCTGCCGGGGGGGCCGGGCCTCGGAGACCTCCTCCTCCTCCTCTTCCTCCCCTTCCCCGTGAGATCTGACCCCGGGAGAGCTTGAGGTGCCTGGAGAAAGATCCAGGCTCCGCTTCCTCCTGCCTCGAAGCAGGGACCGGTTCTCCAGCTGCCGAGCAAGGAGGTCACAGGGAGAGAGCGAAAAGCCACAAGGAACAGGGGGAAGTCCCCAGCAAAGAGGTCACTGGGTCCCCAAAAGACATTAAACGCCCCAGAGAGCCCGAGATCCGCGCACGGATTCAGAAAGGCCTGAAGGTGAAGAACATGAGGGGACAGAACCCAAGTGCTGACAGCCACGGCGCTGCTGGAGGAAGGAAAACCCAGTGCTGAAGAGAGGGATGAGAAACCTTTGCTGTGTCCAAAGAAGATGAGCGAGGAGAGGGGATGATGGGGGACGCTGCCTGAGCCATCAAGCAGAGCACCGAACCGGGGACAAGGGTTCACATGAGCTCAGCTGTGCCGGTGGCAAAGCCCCGGCTGAAATTCAGCCTCTGTGGGATGAGGGGCCGGAGAAGAAACACGTCCTGCTCCCCCAAAACATGCAGGGAGGATGGGACGGGGTCTCACAGCGCCCGGCGGGTGCTGGAGTTGAAGGGAAGATGTGAAAATCACAGCTGCCCCGCTACAACTCAGCCAGAGCACTGAAAAAATTGTTCTTGCGTGAAATGGGGTCACAGGATCTACAATGAGCAAGAGATTCCCTGCGGCTCGGCAGAGACCCCCCGGCATGAGGCCGGGGTGTCCCATCGCTGCGGAGTGAGGCCAGGACCACCTTATCGCCCCCAGGCAGGCCCCAGCTGGAATCCTGCGTCCAGTTTTGGGCACCTTACCTCCGCAGGGATGGACAAATTCTGGAGGGAGATCCAGAGAAGAAGCTACTAAGAGATATTTGGAGGGTCTTAGCTATGTTGAGAGGCTGAAGAGCTTAAGCCCATTCAGTTTGGAGAGGAGGAGGAGGAGGCTACGAGGGATCTTCGCAGTGTGGGAAGCACCTAAAAAAAGGGGATCATAAAGACTCGGGTCAGGATCTAAAAAAATCAGACTCAGCAGCAAAAGGAAAACAACCCGCAAAGGCTCCTCCTGCTCCCCCCGAAAACCCTGAGGTCTCGCCGAGCTCTGCTGAGGATCTGGGGGTGCCCACGGGCAGCGTGGAGACCCCCCCGTGCCCGCCACGTCGCCTCCACTCACGTTTGCGAGCCTGCGCCTCGAACTGCGAGAGGTTCTGCCGGGTCGCCAGCCTCACCTCCACCTTCTCCCCGTTCAGGATTTTGCCAGGTAAAAGCTCCAAGAGTTTGTGGACCGAGTTCTCTGAGGCGACCACCACCTCCGCATACCTGCAGGGAAGCCTGTCACCCCCTGCCTGGGGACGGGGACACCCCCGGGGCTCCACCTGTCCTCGCGGGCAGAGCCCCCACCTCCCGCTGAGCCCAGCCTGGGGTTAACAACCTCCCCAAACCCTTTTCCCGTGATATTTGGGGGTCTCTGCTTTGCCACCGCAGCTCCAGGCAGGGCTTGTACCCCTCAGGACAAGCCCCCTCGCTCCCCAAAACACACCAAACCTGGTTCTGAGGGTCTAACCTCTCATTTCTCCCCGCCCCCCGGCTCAGTTCTCACCCTTTGGACTGGCCATTCACTCGGTTCTCTGCGAATTTCAGCTCCACCACATCGTAAACACCGACCGAGCGGATGGTCTGGATCAGCTGCTGGTCCGTCGTCCACTGAGGGGACAAGAGGTCAGTGTCACCTCACCAAGCCCTTCACAAGGCCCTGGTGCTCCCCACTTAAGCCAGGCTTAGCACTCAGGGAGCACTGGAAGCAAAACCACCCTCACAGCCCATAAAGGGAGTTTAAAAATCAGCCTTGAGTTTAAAACAGGCCCTGGGTGCAGGTCTCAGTGTCTCTGGACAAGACAGAGCTTTCCCAGAACAGTCCCTGTGTCTGTCACCAGAAGGGGACTCAGTCCCCACGAAGGCAGAACCAGACAGGTTTTTCTCTCACCCAGGCTGGATCTAAAACCCCTCAAGGCTACAAATTCCTTTCCCCTGAGGATCACAGGGTCATCCCCAGCCCAGGACACCAGATTGGCGCAGATTAAGGAGGAACAACAGCCCAAACCAGGGGTGCTGCAGTCCCCTGGGGGATTCTCAGGGGGATCCCCACCTCTGTACGTGCCCCAGGAGACCCCAAAAATCCCAGGCAGGTGTGCTGGAGCCCCCCACTCACCCAGGAGAAGCTGCCCACATAGACGGCAGCTCTCTTGTTGCGCAGCCCGCTGTATGTGTACAGGATGGCGGGAGCTTTGTTGTTGGCTTTGGGAGAGGTTTCTTGGCGGATCTCTGGGGGGGGCTCCGAGCTGCTGGTGCGGTTTTCGGGGGGCTGCGAGCTGGCGGCTAACACATCGTCGTACAGATCCATCTGATCGGCATTACTGAACTCTGAATCCTGCGAGGGGAGAGAGGGTGAGAACCACGGCAGGGGCCCTACAACCACCCCCTGCCTGTGGGATCCACCACAACAGCTTTTCCTGCTGTGCAACGTGGAAATCCCACCCAGTCACAGAATCATTTTGGTGGAAAAACCCCTTGAGATCATCAAGTCCAAACGTTCCCCCACCCCTGTCCCTGCCCCATGTCCTGAGAACCTCATGTCCGTCTGTCCAGCCCTCCAGGGATGGTGACTCCAGCACTGCCCTGGGCAGCCTGTTCCAATGACCCACAGCCCTTTGGGGAAGAAATTGTTCCCCACATCCAACCTCAACCTCCCCTGGCGCAACTTGAGGCCGTTTCCTCTGCTCCTGGCGCTTGTTCCTGGGGAGCAGAGCCCGACCCCCCCGGCTCCAAGCTCCTTTCAGGCAGTTCAGAGATCAGAAGGTCTCCCCTCAGCTCCTGTTCTCCATCTGAACCCCCAGGTCCCTCAGCCGCTCCCATCACACTTGTGCTCCAGAAGGGAGCAAAACTCCAGGAAAATAGAACCACAAGCTTTTACCCCATGCCGGTTTGATCTTCCTCCTCCCAACTTCACCTACAAGTGGTGGAAAAGCAAAGCAAAGCAAAGCAAAGCAAAGCAAACCCCCTTGGCAGCGCAGCCGTTCCCGGCACGAACCAGCCGCCGAGGAAGCCCCTGAGCCGCGAATTCGTGTCCCCCAGATCCGCCTGGCGATCCCCCCTCTCCCCAGCTGTATTTAATTTGGAGCGCGCAGCTGGCGCTGTGTTCACTACAGACTGTCCAGACTCGTTGCTCACCCGGGTTCAGTGCGTGCTGAGCAGCGTTTCATCCTACAAATGACTCCGGAGGCCCCGTGCAGCACAAAAATTCTACTAATTTTTAATTTTAGGACTGTGAATGCACTTGGGACCACGTTTTCTGTTAGAGACAGCACGAGGTGATTAAATCCCCTGCGCTGCGACGCCCAGGCAACCGCACAGACACAACACAGCCCCTGGTGAGCTCCGGGAAATACAAAAAATCCACCCATGTTCCCGCAAAACACCCTTCCTGACAGCACCGTCTGTTTCTAAGGCAAGTTGTAACTCCTGTTTCAGCCGCAGAGCCGATGAAAAGGTTACAGGGGTTTCAGCGATGTTTTTGTGCTGTTCTCCAAGCAGCACCAGCGTTTGTTTAACCCGCCCCCACCACAGCCTGAGGCTGCGGGAATTTTGGCCTGAAAAGTCTCAGGAAGTCGAGAATGAAAATAAATAAGGGGCTGCAGGAGGAAAGAGACTTCGGGGAGGCTTCGCCTTGAAGTTTTGGGGGATCTTCTGTGCTTTATAAAGCCTCCGTCTGCTCAGCCGTGTCAAAGATCTTCTGTGCCTGGTCTCCAAAGCCTCCGGTGAAATCGTTCCATGCTCTGCAGCTCCGTCCTCTCAACGTCCTCTCATCTTCTCAACGCTGCTTCACTTCTTTACTCCCAAAGAGCCCCGAGGGCAGACCTGACCCCTCCCAGAGCCTCTCAGCTCCCCAAAGGACATTTCTACATCAATCCAAGCCGCCGCTTTTGTCACCCGTCCCGCTCCAGGCCTCCTGGTGACCGAACCTTTGCAGCAAAACCTTCCCGTGGGCACAGCACCGACCCCGCAGAACCCCCCCGCTAACTTTGCTGCTCGTTTTCCTCCGAGATGTTCCCGACTTTCCAACGGCACAGTTCTTCTCCAGAGAGCAGACACTACGTCCACTTCCACTACTTCCCTTTAGCGTTCAGGGAAATTGCTGTAAGTTTGCTCGTTATTCTGCACGTTTCTAAGCTCCAGCCCAGCGACCTCCAGGCGTTTTCTCAATCCGTCCTCATCCTCGCAGCTCTCCCTTCCACTCACGCCCATTTCCCCGCTTCTATTAAAAGCAAATTACATAAAAACATCCCTGTTAGGCCACCCCGAAGACTGAGCGGTCCTGTTTGGTCCCAGGACTGTTTAACACACCAGGAACTGGGTTTATTCTGGGTGTTTTTCAGGAAGGTCACAGGCATGGCAGAGCCAGAGGGCATCCGCTGCTACAGGCAACACCATTTGCTTTGCAAATCACCTTTCTAGCGAGATTCCCGTTATTTTTGGACACGATACAGCCAGATCAGACCCTGCCCTGCTCCGGGGCAACTCCTCTCAGCAGGGAAATTCCAGCTCCTCGGTCCCCTGAGGCGCTTCACACCATTTCCAGCATTTTGCTTTTCCCAGAAGGTCTCCCAGGTGTCTACTCCATGGGTTTTGTTGCCATGGGCCTCTTGCCCTCCAGCACAGACCAACTTTTCTTTTCCACAGCCCTTTTTGATCTTCAAACATCCACCTTCACACATCTGCAGCAAGACCCTTGACTCCTGACTCATGATGAATTTAGGGACAGCCCCAGTCCTGGGTTCCCCCTGCCCGGGCACACTGGTCATGTCCAACCCTGCTGATCACTCTGGCACCTCGCTAATGGGTTGGCTGACGCCGGTGACGCTGCTTTGCCCCCCAGAAAGGGGGATCTGCTCCCCCTGGCGGGACACAGCCCCTCACCTGGTTGAACTCCTCCTCGGCGTAGATGTCGATCAGATCCACCCCCTCGGACATAGTTCCAGAGACGGGACCAGGGCGAAGCGGCGAGACGGGGTGCACTGAGGGGGGAAGCGGGGGTCAGTGAAGCACTGGGGACCTGCTGCATGTCCCCCCAAGTCTCCTATGTCCCCCCAGTCCCCAGTTTCCCTGCGGGCGCCACCCCCAGCAGCCCCTCACCCTGGGACACAGCACAGGAACAATCGCCCCCTTGCTGAGGGACACCTGGGGGACAACATGGCCCCGTTTCCCCAGACCTGACTGATCCAGGGGGGCCAACAAACCCCCTTGGGGGGCAACAAACCACTTCAGGGGGAGACAAACTCCCTTGCGGGGCAACAAACCCCCTCAGGGTATAACAAAGTCCTTCAGGGAGTAACAAATACACCCGGGGGACAACAAACCCCTCTTGGGGGTAAGAAACCATTCACAGGGCAACAAAATCCTTCAAGGGGCAACAAACCCCTCAGGGGGCAACAAATACAGCCGGGGGACAACAAACCCTTCACAGGGCACCAAAATCCCTCAGGGAGACAATGAACATGCTTGGGAAGCAACAAAGCACTTCACGGGGTGACAAACACCCTTGGGGGACAACGAACACACTTGGGGGACAATAAACCCCTCAGAGGGCAACAAATACAGCCAGGGGACAACAAACCATTCAGAGGACAACAAAATCCCTCAGGGGGCAACAAACTCCCTTGGAGGACAATAAACCCCCTCAGGGGGCAACAAACCCCCTCAAATAGCAAAAAACCCCTCAAGGGTAAACAAACACTCCTCAAGTGGCAACCACAACCTGCCCCCCGACCCCCCTGCCCCAAACCCGGTGCCCCCCCTCAGACAGACCCTCCCCAGCACAGAGATCCCCGGGGGGGGGCCCAGCGCTCCCCACACCCCGAACCGCGCCGCCCCCCGACCCAGCGCCCTCCGCCGGGGCCGTGCCCGCCGTGTGTGCCCGGTGGGGCCCCGCGGGCCCCGGGACAGGACGCGGGGTCGCGGTCCCCCCGGCCCGGCCCGTTACCGCCTGCAGGCCCCGAGTGCGCCCGCCAACCGCGCTCACCGCCAGCGCCGCGCCACGCCCCTTCCGTCACACGCCACGCCCCTTCCGGTCTCCGCCCGTGCGGCACCATAGAGTTGGCCCGTTCTCCCGTCACAGAGCGGCCCGAGTGAAGGGTAGAGCGGCCGCGGGGGAAACATGGCGGCGGTCGCGGTGAGGGGGTTGCCGGGGGTGAATGGAGGTTATTGGGAGTGAATGGGAGTTACTGGGGGTGAATGGAGATTATTGGGAGTGAATGTGGGTTACGGGGGGTGAATGGGGGTTATTTGGGGCGGTGGGGGGATGTGGGGAGGAGCCAGAGGCCTGGGAGAGGCGAGGAGGGCGGAGGTGAGGGAGGCCCGGGGGGCTGCAGGGTCTGGGGGGGGTGGGATGGAGAATTGGGGGGTTTCAGGATCTGGGGGGTTGTAGAAGGGAGGTTGGGGGCTTGCAGGGTTTGGGGGGTGTGGAATGGGGGGATCGAGGGGAATAAGGCCCGGGGGGCTTAGGGATGGGGTACAGCAGGGTGTGGGATGGGGAATTGGGGGGGGTCAGGGTCTGCGGGGCTGTAGAATGGGGGTTTGAGGGTCTGGAGGGTGTAGGATGGGGTTTGGGGGGGCTATAGGGCTTTTTGGGGATGTGGGATGGGGGGAGCACGTGGAGCAGGGCCCAGGGGGGCTATGGGATGGGGTGCGGCAGGATCTGGGGGGGTTATGGGATGGGGTTTGGGGGCAGCAGTGTCTGGGGGGATCGTAAGGGGAGAATAAAAGGCAGCAGGGTCTGGGGGGGCTGTGGGATGGGGGATCATGGCCAGCAATTTTGGGGGCGCTGCAGGTGCTGGGGATGTCCCTGCTGTGCCGCCACAGCCAGGCCTGATGTCACCTGCGCTGTCCCTTTCCCAGCTGCGCTCCCTGCCTGGGCGGGCGCTGTGCTGGCGTCTTTTCGGGGGGGTGTCCCCGCAGCGCGGCTACCGCGGGACATCCCCCGGGGACTCGGGGAAGGACGTACTGGAGATCCCGCTGCCCCCCTGGCAGGAACGGCCCCACGAGCCGCTGGAGACCAAGCGCGCGCGGCTGCTGTACGAGAGCCGCAAGAGAGGGATGCTGGAGAACTGCATCCTGCTCAGGTGAGGGGCCCAGCCTTCCTTCTCTTCCTCACTGTCAGGGCCACTCTGCCCCTGCCAGCTCATCCCCTGCACACAGGGCTGTACTCTCCAGGAGCGATAACATCAGCTAAGGGAGAAAGGCCGATCGATGTGAGGGTGGTTTCGCTCCCTAATGACGCTACAGGTTTTTAATTAACAAGGAAAAGCCCTCGAGCGTCACAGGAGAGAGTTTGGTGGGGTTGTGCGCAGCCGTAATCCAAAATGGGAGGCGATTCGGTGTTGGTTAGAGTATGGAAGGCTGAATTATTGAATAAATCCCCAAAAAAGCTTTGCAGAGACCAGCGCTGCCGCCGGGCAGAGCCAGAGGTGCGGGGAGCTCTGGGAGCTGCTGGTGGCTGAGCCGAGATCTTTTGGGAATTACCTGTAATTTCTGGGGTGTCTGGAGGAGGCAAAGCCCGTCAGGTTTTAGGACCGGGAGGGTTAATGGAGAGCGGGACGCCAGCCCGGTTCTTCCTCTGCTCACCCACCCTCCCCCTCCTCCGTCCTCTGTCCAGCCTCTTCGCCAAGGAGAACCTGAACCGCATGAGCGAGCAGCAGCTCAACCGCTACGACCGGCTCATCAACGAGCCCAGTAACGACTGGGACATTTATTACTGGGCCACAGGTACAGAGCAGCCGCTCCTTGTCCTGCGCAGGGCACCGGCGCGTCAGGACGCGACAGAGCTGTATTTTTTGCCCTTTTTCTGCCGTTTTTCCCTGCAGAAGCCAAGCCCACACCGGCCGAGTTCGAGACGGACGTGATGGCCATGCTGAGGGACTTCGCCAGGAACGAGAAGAGGGAGCAGCGGCTGCGGCAGCCGGACCTAGAGTATCTCTTTGAGCCGCCCCGCTGATTCTGGGGGTCTCCTGCTCCCCCCGTCCCCTGGTACAGAGGAGGGACAGAAACACAGACGCTGCCACCCTCCCAGTGACTCTCCTCCCTCGGACTCAGGACACGGCGAATAAAGCCGTGGCTGCTGCTCCTGCTGCGTTTTCAGTATTTTGCTCTTTGTCACATCGGGATTGAGGCGCTCAGGGGACACTGGCACATGCCAGCTCGCCCCTGTCCCCAGCTCCTACCTATCCCTTTGAAATCCTTTTTCTGGGGACCCACAGGAGGTGGCCCCACACTTGGGGGGGGCTGTGATCCCCCCACAGGAGGTTAGAGTGGGACACCCTGCTCCCCCATGACACGTCACCGCATTTCCTGCTCTCCGGTGACACGTCACCGTGCTGGTTACCAGGAGACGGTGCCTGCGGGGACGTTCCGCAGTCTCAGGGAGCTGCTTGGGGACAGCCCCACCATGGCGTCCGTCTGTCCCTTTGTCAGTCCCCGTCCCCGTGTTAAGCTGCGGTCCTCAGCGAGGGGACAAGCCGGGGGCAGCACCGACATCATGAACTTCTACGCCACGACCTACGGGCTGGCTTACGGTATGGGGATCCCGAATGACTCCCCAAAAACAGGGGGGGGCTCACTTTCAGGGCTGAACCCGCCTTGTTCCCACTGTCCCCCAGGCCAGCCGTGTTTCCGTCCCCGCCTCGGCCACCACACGGGCGCTGGCTTCGTGTCCAACTACCGCTCGGATGTCCCCTCCCTCCTCCGCTCGTGCGGCACCGCAGAGTGGTACGTACCCCCACGCCGGGCTGGGGGACAACTTTTAGAGCCCCTTTGTCACAGCTGCGTTGGCCTTGTCACAGCCAGGACAGCATCTCGGCCGCCACCGAGCACTTCCAGCCCCACTGGCACCCCGACGGCCGCGGCCTCCTGCCGCGACACCTGCACCAGCCGCCGAGCGGGTACCACCAGGAGTCTCTCCCCTGCTGCCTCTGCGCCGGGGGGGTGAGTCCCCAGCACAGGTGGCATCACCAGGACGTCCCCAAGTCACTTGGGGAGTGTGGCGGTGGCTGCACCAAGCCAGGTAAGGGTTTGGGGGGGTTGGTGGCCCTGGGGACAGCTGTGTCCCCAGGAGGGTTTTGGGGGGTCTCAATGCCAACTCCAGCCCCAGGAGGCTTTAGAGGGAGATTGGTGGCCCCAGGGCCAGCTCTGTCCCCAGGAAGGTTTGGACAGGGTTGGTGGCCCTGGGGACAGCTCTGTCCCCAGGAGGGTTAGGGGTGTCGGTGGCCCCAGGGACAGCTCCAGCGGGGGTGTCCTCCTCTGTGTCACTCATCCTTGTGAACCCCCAAACACAGGGGTACAGGCTGTCCCCAGTGCAGTGACACCAGGAAAGGCCATGGCTGGCTGTGGGGTTGGGGGCAAGGCTGGGGGACAGGGGGTCTCCCTCCCCATTTTTTCCCCACAGACATCCTGCAGAAAACAAGCATCGGTGCCACGGAGCCATCAGGCTTCACCAAGGCCCTTCTGCGGGGTGACAATGTCCTGCCAGCCCTGTCAACCCAGCCCGTGAGTCCCCACCCCGCCATGTCCCTTGTCACCCCCCGCCAGCCCCCCAAATCCTTTCTACACCCCAGGGGACACTTTTTTCCTCCCATAGCTCGGTGTCAGTGTCACCAAAACGGATTATCTGCCATCTGTGCGCAGCCGCGTAAGCAGGACAGGGGTGGGGACACCAGGCAGGGCTGGGGGACAGGCAGGGGACACCCCATCACATCTGTGTCCCCTTGCAGGGTGATGAGACGCTCCCAGAGCTGTCAGGGGGCTCCGAGCGAGGCAGCGGCTTCACCCGGGAGGTGCCGAGCGTGCTGGGCACGGTGGTGAGCAGGACCCCCCCTGTCCCGCTGCGTTGTCCCTGTGTCCTCTCCCCATCCTCACTCGCTGTCCCCAATGCAGGATTTGCCCGTGGTGGGTCACGCCGTCCGATTCGTGTCCCGAGGGCTGCGGGTACCACGAGGGACACAGGACAGGCTGCTGGGACGGCAGAAGGCTGGCAGGATGGTGGGTGCAAATGTGGCTCTGTCCCCAACCCTGTCCCCTTACCCAGCAGGGCCATCCCCATCCCTGTCCTTGTCTCCATCCCCGTCCCCACAACCCCTCTCCATCCCCCAGGAGCCATCGGGTTTCACCACCAACAATGGCCAGTATGTGCCCCCCCGCGCCACCATGTCCCCCACAGCGCCAGGTGAGTTTGGGGTGACTCTGGGACTGGGGTTGTCATTGCCCTGGGCGGGGCGGGTCCAGCGCCCTCACCCCGTTTCTCCCGGATTTTCCAGCCCGGTGCTGGCGGGACCCAAACCTGATGGCCAGACCCATGGGGGGGATCCAGCCCCTGCGCCCCAGCGGCTTCAGCACCAACAACCACCCCACTGGGGTTGGGGACGCTGGTGGCCAGCCCCCCGGGTGACACCAGTGGCACCCCAGGGGCCACACTCTCACTAGTAGCCCCCCGTTCTTTGGGGAACCCCTGTTCTTTGGGGACCTCCCCAATCCCTGGAAGCACACAGAGAAATAAAGACTGAGAATGATTTTCCTGGGCACAAAGTCATTGTCACCTCTGTCACCCAGGTCCCTCATTTTGGGCGATACCTGCACCCCGAAGCTGGCAGGAGGATTTTGGGGGGTGGTGCCACCTGGCCGGCAGCCACTGGGGGGCTGTACGAGCCTGGCTTTGTGTCACCAGCCGTGGGATGACACAGCTGGTTTGTGGCAGGGGACAAACCGGGGCGGGGGGGACAACAAGGAGGGGAGAGGAGGAAGGAGCCCCCCAGGCTGCCTGTAGGGTGGGATCACGTGGGGTGACAGGGTGACAAGGTCCCTCCTTGGCCATGGGGTGTGATATGGCACTGGGGGGGTGGCTGTGTTGGGGGGGACACACCCTGCAGCATCTCGTGGAGAGTCCCACGGGAGATTACGGAGGGACCTCCGGGCCCACCCAGCGCTGGGGGAGATGCTGATGGTGGGTGGATGGGGCAGGGCGGGGCGATAACGGACCAGGGTGGGGCATGGGGGCGTGGCTAGGCGGGACGGGGGCGTGGCAACCGCTCAGGTGTCGAGAGGGGGGCATGTCTCCCGCTGCCAGGCCCCGCCCCCGCGTTCCCATTGGCTGCGGGCGGTTGCCGCGGCAACGGCGTGGGCCCCGCGGCGGGGATGGGGAGCGGCGGCTCGGCGGGGCTGGCGGTGGCCGAGGGCCCGGAGGGCACCGAGCAGCGGCTGGAGGTGCGGGGAGGCCGGGTCCCGCCGGCCCTGTGGGCGCAACGGGGTTTACGGAAGCTTTACCTGAGCGGTGCGGGGCTGCGGGAGCTGCCGGCCGAGCTGGGGGCCCTGCGGCACCTCTGCACCTTGGCTCTGGATGGGAACGAGCTGCTGGAGGTGCCCGAGGCCGTGTGCCGCCTGCCCCGCCTGGTGCATCTCTACCTGGGCCGGAACGGGCTGCAGGGGCTGCCGCCCGCCTTCGCCCGCCTGCAGAGCTTGCGCTGCCTCTGGCTGGAGGGAAACTTCCTCGCCCGCTTTCCCCGAGCCCTCCTGGGCCTGCCCGAGCTGCGCAGCCTCCAGCTGGGTGACAACCGCCTGGCCCGCCTGCCCGCCGCGCTGCCCCGCATGGCCGGCCTGCGAGGGCTCTGGCTCTACGGGAACCGCTTCGAGGAGTTTCCCCCTGCTCTGCTGCGCATGGGTCACCTCCGCGTCCTCGACCTGGACCGCAACCGCATCGCCCGCTTCCCCGACCTGAGCGGCCTCACCGCCCTGCGCCTCCTCTCCTACGACCACAACCCCGCGCGGCAGCCGCCCTGCGTGGGGGACGCCGTCCGGCTGGTGGGCGACGGGGCGCAGGAGTTCATGGAGGCGCGGCAGGAGCGTCTGCAGAGTCTGCAGCGACAGGAGGAGGAGGAGGAAGGCACCGAAGCCCTACCGGTTGCCCCCGGGGACAGCTCCCCGCTACTGGAAAACGGGGATGGCAGCTTTGCGGCCCTACCAGGCTCCCCAGAGGAAACATGAGCCACCAAGCTGCAGCCAGACGCCCTCAGGCATGCACAGCAGAGGGATGAGGATCCCCCACTGCCCTCCCAAGGACTCCCAGCTAGAGCTGGGGAAGAAGGGAGCTCACAGCCTCCACGCAAAGGAAAACGAGGACCAGCATCTCCCAGCTGAGACAGCAAAGAGCTGCCACCTGGATCTGCACCACTGGGATCCACAAGCCCACCTCAGAGCATCCCATGTAACCGCAGGGTGCCTTGCATGGGGGGAAACAGCCCCCTGCCCTGATGAGTGACCCCACAGACCCCCCCTTGCCTGCTGGACAGGCCGCACGGTGCTACTGAGAGCCCGGTGTCCCCCAGATGCCAGCCCATGAGCACAGGGACCTGCCTACCACTGCCTCCACACGCATCCTTTGCTCCTGGCTCCGTGGGGCAGGACAGGAAAAAGCAGCAACTTTTGCATCTGTTCCACACGGACCCCGTCACCCTGAAGAGCAGCAAGGCTTGAGATTGAAGACGCAGATCCCTTCTCACCCCAGAGATCTCTGTCCTGCCGCTGGAATTGGGCTGGGGAAGAGAGAGGGCTCTGCCAGGCTGGGGAAGGAGCCCAAGGAAACTCCACCGGGGCACAAACCCGTCTCAAACCTGGAAAGGATTTTGCCTCTGTACAGGAAGAGGAGCAGCTCTCCCTGCTCTAAAATGGGCACTTATCCTTCCTCTTCCCCCTCCCTGAGCTCTGTTTGCACCAAACTCAAGCAATAAAAAAGCACAAACCCAAGAAAACCTGGTGTGAGAGAAAGGTGATGGGCTCTGTTCTCCGGGGGGGCTGCGGCTGGGAAGGGGGGCTGTTTGGGAACTGCTGGCAACACGGTGACATGTCCTGGTGCAAAAACACCAGCTCCTCTTATTTTTAAGACCCCAGGGAGCCCCGTTTCCCCCCAGCCAGCTCCCTCCCTCCGCCGAGGCACCCCGGTGCCAAACGCTCCCTGCCAGCGCTGGGGTTTTGTCGGAGGTTTCAGACCGCGCATCCGCTTTGCATCGCGAGGGCTTTGGGTTTGGGGGCTGGGAGGCAGCCAGCGCTCCCGCCACATCCTCTCCCACGCTCACGAGGCTTTTTCCCCCCCTTCTCGCTCTGCAGCGGGAACCGCAGCTATTTTAGACGTGCCGGAGCATCCTCGTCCGCGGGATGCGCGGAGCGGCTGATGAAGCTTTTGCCTTTCCAGCGGTAACAAGGCGCCGTTTCCATTCCCGCTTGCGGAGGGTGGGTCCCAAACCCACCCAAGCTCAGCAGGAGCTCAGCTTGCCGTCCCTGCTCGGGTTTGGGGACAGGGACAGGCTCTTGGTCCCTCCTGACACCTGGGCAGCCTTCACTGTGGTGGTTTGTAATGAGCAGAGCATCCTGGCATGGGGCACCTTGGGGTGCACCCCATCGATCTGGGGTTCTACTGCTTTGCCTGGGGACTCACTGCTGCCAATTAGCAGGTAATTAGCCATCACCCAGTGGGGTGCTGGCCCTGGCAGAGAGCCCTGCTGATAAGTAAGTGCAGACCCCTGCCAGACCCCCAGGACAAGGCGTGCAGTTGGCCCTGGGTGTCACCACAATGTCCCCACTGCCAGGGCCGGATCCAGAAGCTCCGACACCCTGGGAAGCAGCTCCCTGCAGCCTTTTCCCACCCCTGGGTTTCCCGCCCCGGCAGGGGGAAGGAGCTGGGTTGGGGTCTGTGGCACTGGTGACAACCGGCACGGTGACACGGGGACCAGGAGCTGCCACAGTCAGCAGAAACCTCACACATTTCTGCTCCGCACGAGTATTTTTGGGGCATTGCCGGAGCCCCGGCAGCTGGCAAGGCGTGCGCGCAGCGTGCATCATCCATACGTCTGTCTCTATATATATCCCTGCCCACTCGCGCAGCCCCGCGTCGCAGCGTTTGTGGCCTCGCCGGGATCACGCTGCGATTCCCATCTGCTCCCACCGGCCGTGGGGACAAAGGGACAGGCTTGGGGGTCACTGTGGCTCCAGCCGGTTCCCCCAGGTCACTGCATGGGGCCAAGAGGATTCTTATGTTCACTGTTTTCAACATGCAGCGCGATAAAAGAAACGCGGCTCTGGTGTGACAGCCCGGACAGCAGCCAGGAGCGGTGACACCGGTGCCGTTGGTGGCTTGTTGCTGCCAAAATCTCCAGATTTGGCTCAGCTGCACACAAACCAGAGCCTGAACAGGTTGGAGAAGCAGCGACCTGACCTCTGCTGGGACACAGGAGCCAGGCAGGGGACAACCTTGTCCCCTCCTGCCCCCACTGCCACCAGCTGCTGGGGATCCGGAGGGACACAATCCCAGGCACAGAGGACACGGCTCTCCTGCCATCCCCAAGTTTGGAGTTTCTTTTATTTATTCAATACCAGCATTGGTTTAATTATTTAAGAGCCACTCGAGCCGCTGCGGTGCCAGCCACGTGTCCCCTGCCTGCCCAGGACACTGTCCCCCCTCTCTGTCCCCCCCACAGAGCCATATCCCAGTCCCTGTCCCCATGTCACCCCCAGGGACCCAGCCCAGACCCCCAGCCTTGCTGGAATGGACACTCACCCCTCTGTCCCCGCTCTGTCACCCTCTCTGGCTGTGTCACCTGGGGCAGTGTTGTCCCCCAGGGCTGGGGGTCCCCAAAGCCCCTGCAGGGACCCCAAGGGAAGGTCCCACACCCCTCCTAGGAGCCACGTCAAGAGCCAACTACCTGCTAGGGCTGCTCTTAATGAACCCTCATTAATTACCCTTGTTACCTGCCCTAATTAGCAGGCCCAGGTGTCTTTCCTTGTCCCCTCCCTTTGCAGGGAGTGTTCCCTTCCCTGTCCTCCCCAGCATGTGTCCCCTTCACCAGGGGCTCCTCGAGCATCATCTGTCCCATTGTCTCGCCTCCTTGTGCATGTTGTGGGGGGGATGCTCAGTGCTGGGGGGATGCTCAGTGTTGGGGGGATGCTCAGTGCTGGGGGGATGCTCAGTGTTGGGGGGATGCTCAGTGTTGGGGGATGCTCAGTGTTGGGGGATGCTCAGTGCTGGGGGATGCTCAGTGCTGGGGGGATGCTCAGTGCTGGGGGGATGCTCAGTGTTGGGGGATGCTCAGTGTTGGGGGATGCTCAGTGCTGGGGGATGCTCAGTGCTGGGGGGATGCTCAGTGTTGGGGGGATGCTCAGTGCTGGGGGATGCTCAGTGTTGGGGGATGCTCAGTGCTGAGGGGGATGCTCAGTGTTGGGGGATGCTCAGTGCTGAGGGGGATGCTCAGTGCTGGGGGATGCTCAGTGCTGGGGGATGCTCAGTGCTGGGGGATGCTCAGTGTTGGGGGATGCTCAGTGCTGGGGGGATGCTCAGTGCTGAGGGGTGCTCAGTGCTGAGGGGGATGCTCAGTGTTGGGGGATGCTCAGTGTTGGGGGGATGCTCAGTGCTGGGGGGATGCTCAGTGCTGAGGGATGCTCAGTGTTGGGGGATGCTCAGTGTTGGGGGATGCTCAGTGCTGGGGGGATGCTCAGTGCTGAGGGATGCTCAGTGTTGGGGGATGCTCAGTGCTGAGGGGGATGCTCAGTGCTGGGGGATGCTCAGTGCTGGGGGGATGCTCAGTGTTGGGGGATGCTCAGTGTTGGGGGATGCTCAGTGCTGGGGGGATGCTCAGTGTTGGGGGATGGTCAGTGCTGAGGGATGCTCAGTGCTGGGGGATGCTCAGTGCTGGGGGGATGCTCAGTGCTGAGGGATGCTCAGTGTTGGGGGATGCTCAGTGCTGGGGGGATGCTCAGTGCTGAGGGATGCTCAGTGCTGGGGGATGCTCAGCCAGATGCAGGTGACATTGTGACCCTCCTGGCCCACACCCCCTGCAGTCACAGCTGTCAGGGGACTGCAGGATCTGTCCCCCGCGCCCCCCCAGGCCCAGAGATGAAGCGCAGTGGCAGTTACTGACTGTCCTTTATTACCGAGAACAGGGGCTGCCTCCAGAAAACGAGGGGCCCCGCTCCCCAAAAATAGGATTCTGCAAAGAAGGCGCCCCAACCCTTGCCGCCCCCACAGCCCCCCCGGCCTCTGCTGCTGTTAATGGAAAAGGGGGGATCTGGTCACAGCCACCCCACGCAGCAAAGCCACCGGCAGGGGGTGACATCGCCGGCCGGGCACCCCCTCGCCGGCTGGGCTGGGCTTTTGTCTTTTGTTTTTATTATTATTTTTTTACATTTTTAATTTTTTTTTGTCTTTTTTCGCTGTATTTTACACACCAGTTGGATGTTACTGTCACATGAAGAAGAAAGATACCTGAACAAGAGAACGGCTAAGAGCTCTAGAGTTAAAAAATGAACACACGAGGCCCCGGGGGAGCCAACTGTAGACAAGAAATCCTTCCCGGGGGACAGGGGGTGACCGAGGGGCCATTTGGGGTCACCCACCTTGGCACAGCCCCCCCAGGTCGGGGGGGACCCTGGCACAACCTGCTGTAGTGCCCGGCTTTGGGGTGTGCCCCCCCCCAGGACGTGTCAATCTCTTTTATGTTAAAAAATGAAGAGAGAAAATGATAAAAATACAAATGTCCCTAAAAGCGTCAGTTATTACTGTAGTAGCAGTAGTATGACTTCTCTCCAGATTGTCCAAAATCGGCTAAAGAGGGACTGGGAGGGCTGGCAAACCCCCATGGGACGGTCCCGCTGCCACAATGTCCCCAGGCAGCTCGTCCCCCAGGGCACTGGGGACGTCCCCATCAGTGGGAGAAGGGACTAGCACCCTGGGGACTTTTGGGGTGTTCTGGTGCGGGATCCCCCCACTGTGACTTGGAGAAAACCCCATGGAGGTTCAAGTGGGTGCCCCCCCCAGCACCCCATGTCCCCATGCAGTCCCATGGGGTGGCATTAACGCTCGTGGGGCTTGTGCCACCGGCTGGGACACGCTGTGGCACAGGGATGATGGTTGCAGGGTGACACGCTAAAACTGGGCTGTACGCAGTCCCCCCAGGGGACAGCCCCTGGTCTCGGTGACACCCAGGGGCTGTGGCTCGGTGGCACCCAGCAGTGGGGTGTTGGTGACCTCGGTGTCGTCCCCACGGGTGTGGGAGGGGTGACAGGTGGCGAGTGCCACAGGGACAGCAGGAAGACTGAGGATGGGGGACCCTTGGCCAGGGGAGGTGGCTCCATGCTGGTGGGCACCCAGTTGCCTTTGGAATCACTCTGGGTGTCCCCATGGGTGGCCGCGTCCTACCTGAGATGGCTGCGGAGGTAGCAGCACCCACCTGTCCCCTCCTCCTGGAGGGCTCGGCCAATGTCCCTCCATCCAGAGGGGCACGGGGACACCCCGGGAGCCACCATGGGGACACACAGACATTGGCCACCATGTCCTCACCTTGTGCCAGTCCTGGTGGAGTAGCTGGACACCAAGTGGCACCAGTGTCACCTGCTGGGGATGGGCAGGGATGTGTCACATCCCACCCAAGTGCTGCTGTGGTCCTGTCAGAGCCACCGCTGACCCCCCCACAGCGCAGGGCGGTGGGGACAACCAACCCCATCTGTCACCCCGCCAAGTCCCTGTGTCCCATGGGGCTCCCAGGTGGGTCTGTCCCCACTTTAGGGACCCCCTGCCCTATGGAGCAGGCAGGAAGATCTGGGAGAGGCTGATGGGGATACAGGGGGTGGCCCAGGGGATGTCACCTCCCCAGGAGGGGGACATCACCTTCCCAGGATGGGGAAAATGGGCCTATCCCCCAGGGACCCCAGTGCTGGGCACAGGGCTCATGGGGGTGTCCCGGACTAGCCTCCAGTGCCTGGGTCACCTGGGGATGCTCAATGTCCCCCCAGGGGCTCAGGGACCGTCCCCTGCAGGGACATGCCCAGGGTGGGGGTTACGGGGCAAGAGCTGGAGTGGTGGCAGGCTGGCAGGGTCCCCATGGAGGGAGTGAGCCCGAAAATGGAGGTAAAGCATCGAACCCAGCTGAAGGCAGTGCACTAACGAGCCCGCTTTGGCTAACGAACTGTGTCATGGCTTCCGATCCCAGAGGGCCCAGGGAAAGGGGGGTGTCACCCTCTGCCCCCCCTCAAGGTGACCCCCACCTCGGGGAGGGCGGGGGGGACAAGACAGGGCATGGGGGGGGCGGTCTGTGGCCCCGCTCGGGTGACACTGACGGCTCGGAGAGGTTTTATTGAGCTGAAAAAAGAGGGGGATGTTGCGGGGGTCCCTCTTGCACCCACAGCCTGGTCCCCTTGAAATGGGGGGGCAGAGGGGCTCCCAGGGCTGGAAGCACTCGCAGAAGTCCTGCCCAGTGGCGGGGATGGGGACAGGGGGGTCATCGCTTCTGTCACCCTCCTTGGCTGGGGGTCCTGGCTGGGCATCCCCCAAATCCCCGTGATGGCGAAAGGAGAAAGCAGGGAGCTGGGGGGCCTCCGTCCCCCTCCTACCGCCGGGTCCCCATGAGCCACTGTCCCACCGGTCCATTGGCTCCTCAGAGGGGTGACGGGGACCGGGTGGGAATTGGGGGACCCCCGCACAGTCTTGGGGTGCTCAGGCCTTCAGCTGGTGCCACTGTGCCACGGCCTGCCGGGGCCGGGCGATCATGTCCTTCCAGTGCTTCACCTCCCCGGGGCCGCTCTTCCACGACAGGTAAATCTGTGGGGACACGGCAGCACCTCGGACCTGCCCCCCCGGCCCCATCCTGCTCCCTGGAGCTGTCACCTTTGTCCCCAACCTCCTCCCTCCCCACTCCCCCGCTGTGTGGCATCATCCCCATGCCCTTTTATCCATCTATTTTCCATATGGTGATGGGGAAAACCACATGTGCCAGCCCTCCCTATGGCTCAGGGAGCCAGTGCCACTGCTCTGGCTTAGCGGATCGCTGCTAATTATGCAATTAAGAGTGATTAGGAGGCTGCTGGCCATGGTGTGAAAGGCACGTTCCTCTCCTCCAGCTCCACCACTGGCAGCATCGCTTGGCTCTCACACCGTTTTGCTTTTGCACCATGATGCTCCCGGCAGCTCTAACGCAAAGCGGAGACATTGTGGGCACCGTCAGTCTGTCCGTCTGTCCAGACCCCTGGCTGGCGTTGGGCTTGTGCCACTGGCGATGTTCCATCTGGGATGCCGACACCTTGTCCCCCTCCCCGTTTTATCCCAATTTACATGTTTTGCGTGATTATGGCGCAGCATTTGGGGCTCATTGGCTGCGGTGAGCGCTAATAACGGAGATTACCGCGCTCGTTTGTCATCGTTACCCTAACGAGCAGAGAGTGGGATGGACTTAATGGAAATCAAATCCAGAGGGGATGGATCCCTCCGCTCCTGTTATGGGGAGATGGTGGGTAACACCGGCATGGGGACAAGGCTGGTGGTGGATGTGGACCCTGGGGACCCCCAGCTGATCCCCATAGCCTGTCCCTGCTGTCCCGCCCAGGATGGTGCCACCACGGGGAGGGTCTCCAGCTCCACCTGGACCCCCAGCACACAGGAGCCATCAGGGACTTTGATTTTTGGCACGTTGGAGCTCCCTCCAGTGCAGTCCAGGTCCCCACCATCCTCCACCTTCATCTCCAGCTTGAGATGGCCCCGGTCTCCATCAACCAGGGACCCAGCTGTCCCCCAGCTGCCACCCCTCAGCAGGACACATCTCTGGGTCCCACCACCACACAGAACCCACCTTGCCGATGACATCGTTGCGACTCAGCCTGTCCTTGTCCATGACGGTGATGACAATGGTGGTCTCGCGCAGCCGCTCCGTGGGGATGTCGAAGGCAAATGACTCGTTGAAGACGGGGTTCAGGCACCGCTTCATTACCACCGTCTTCTTCTTCTCCACCCGCTTGTCCTTGTACATCAGCCACACCTTCACATAGGGGTCTGTGGGGAGAGGAGCTGCTCTCAGCCCCGGCTGGGCCTCCGACAGCCAAGTCCGGTGTGGGGGGAGTCACAGCTCCTACCTGATGTGCCCCCGATGTCCATGGCTTTGAGGTTCCGTGCTTTGATGATGTTCACCACGATGGAGTTGGCCGAGGGGTTGTAGCACAGCGACAGCAGCAGCTCCCCACGGCTTCCCTGTGGGACCCATGGAGGACCTCAGGTGGGGACCCCAAAAAGCCAACCCCCCTTGTGCTGCAGCACCCAGCCCAAGCCCTGATGTCCCACCACAGGAGTGGGGTGCTGGGCTGAGACCCTCCCAAGCTGTCCCAAGCAGGGACTTTGGGGCTGTACAGAAAATCAGGGCAGGAGGACACGGGGCCATCCCCAGTGGGACATTTTCTGGTCTTGCTGGAGGCAGGAGAAAAAGAAAACTTTTCATTTTAGATCTACCTGAACCAGTTCTTTTTGACCCCAAATAAAACATTTGCTTTGGGCTACTTAGTGCCTTCATATAAAGATTTGGGAAGAGAAGCCTCTCCATTGGGTGGCGAACCTTCTTGCAAAGCAGAAAACATCCCTGTTGGGGCAGCAAGAGGATGGGACACCACAGGGACAGGGGGTGACCTCATCTCAAGGGCTGTCCTAAGGGGGTGGCAGGGGGACCCTTACACTGCCATCACTGCAGGGCTTCAGATCCTTCCAGAAGGTTTGCATCTGGGTGAGGTCCACCTTGTTGAGGGGGATGGACACCTCCCCGATGGGGTCGTTACGGCTGAAGCGGTCGTAGTCCAGGACCTGGAGGTACAGCACCCGTTGCACCACCTTCTCGTAAGGGAACCCTGTGCCGGAGATGAAGGTGATGAGGATCCATCATCATCACCACCATGGCCATGGTGAGCAGCACCCAGTGCCCGTGCTGATGGGGGTATGTTGATGACAGGCAGCGGATGGGCAGAAGACAGCAGGGGATGCTTCTTGTGGCCTTGGGCCACCACGGTGGCTGGTAGCAGATTAATTCCCTGTGTGCACTCGCCCATGGGTGCCTGCTGAGGGGAGAAGGAGCCTCCTCTCATGTCCCTTTTATGGGACACAGAGCAAAATCCTTCAACCTGGCCTTGATGGCTTGGCCAACCCATCTCATCACCAACGGCCACCACATTGGCCAATCCATCTCATCACCAATGGCCACACTGTTGGCCAACCCATCTCATTCCCGATGGGTTGGCCAACCCATCTCATCACTGATGGCCACCACATTTGCCAACCTGTCCAATCACTGATAGCCACCACGCTGGCCAACCCTTCTCATCTCCAATGGCCATCACGTTAGCTAAGCTGTCTCATTGCCAATGGCCACCACGTTGGCAGCTCAAGCTGAGCTGATCCAGCCCAGGAGGAAGGACAGAGGATCCCACAACAGCTCCACTCCCACCCCAGTCCACTCCAGTCCATCCCAGCCCCTACCTTCAAAGAGGAAGGTCTCGTTCCAGTGCGGGTTGAGGTTCTTCCGCTTCACCTTGGTCTCCAGCTTGTGCTTCTTGTCAGGGAGCAGGTAGATCTTGACGAAGGGGTCGCTGGTGCCGCTGAAGTCCTTGGCTGGCAGCTCCTGCGCCTTCATGATCTTGACGGTCAAGGTGGACTCCTGGAAGTTGTAGCCGACGCTGAACTGGATGCGGCCCAGGTTCTCCCGGCTGATGCCTTCATGGGCCTCGTCATCCTCGGAGCCCGGGGAGAGCTGTGGCGGGGGGACAAGGGACAAAGGGGGTGAGCATGGTGCAGGGGACCACCAGTGGGGTCTGCACACCCCTCTCCCCCCGCCCTGTTTTGGAACCCAAACTCGGTTCACAAAAGCACCCAACCCCCATCTGTCAGAAGGCATCAGCCTCTTCCCGTCAGTGCCATCGCCTCGGATGACTTCTGGCTCCGTGCCACGTGTCCCGGGGATGGGGAAGCGCCAATTAGCCAAATTCCTCCTGACAGCCCGTCCCTCACGTCTCTGGCACCACTTGCTCGCGGGGGGACGGCTGCGTCACGCCGGCTGTGCCACCGCGGTGCCCGGCTGTGACGGGGACACGGCAGAGCAGGCTGGGACGTGCCGGAGCGCTTGTGGCACAGGGAAGAGCCGGGGGGATGCGAGGAGATGCCCAGGGTGGGATGTCACCCCTGGGGACCCCGTCCCATCACCCACCATCAGCATCTCGCTGGTCAGGGAGTTGACCAGGTCGGAGACGGAGGAATGTGGCTCTGTCTTGCGGTCGGACTCATCTTGCGGTGGCTGCCCCGGCACCGGCGCTGTGGTCACCGCCTTGCCGCCGGCCGGCAACCTGCGGAAAGAGAGGCAGAGCCTTAGGGGAGAGGGGACAGAGCCGAGGGGACAGCGAGGGGCAGCATCCTCTCCCGGCTGGGGCACGGGCAGAGCCGGGCTGCGGGGGCACCCAGGGATGTGTGGCACTGGCTGCAGCCACCAGCCTCCTGGCACAGCTGGTTCCGGTTCAGTGCCAGCCGGTGCCCCGCGGGATGTCACTCCAGAGCACGGCAGCGGGTCCCATGCCCCGGCCACGTCCCACTCCCCATGGCCACAGAGACCATGGCGATGTCACTGGCAGCCACCCAGCCCTGTGATGACCTGGTCCCCACCAGCACAGCTCCTTCCTGCCCCAACGCAGAGCTGACCCACCAGTGCTTCGTGCCGTGGCGTGGCTTTGGTGCCCTGGTGCTAAACCCCCCTTTTCGTCTGCCATCGAGACCCCAGTGCCCTGGCTGTCCCCACACACCCCAGTTGTCACAGCCAGGGATTGGGAACAGCCACACTGGTGGCCACAGTGCCAGGGAGGGGGCAGTCAGACAGAGACGGATGGGCACGTGCTGGGGCTACACTGCCACCATGCACAGGGGACAACAGGGGACAGGTGGTGGCAGCGATGGGGGCAGCCCTGGGTGGCTCTAGAGAGACCCGAGAGCAGAGGGGATGCGCACACAGACAGGCACCCCACGATGCACCCCCCGCGCCGAGACACGGTGACAAACCAGCAGACCAAGGGGACACACACACACCACGGCAGGTGGCACGTTGGTGGCACAGCCCCAGCAAAGCCACAACGCATGCCACGAGACACCCACTGACACGCCAAGCACACGCCAACGGGGACATGTCGGGGGGACCTGGGGACGACGGGGACAGAAGCACACCCACGCACACACATCCCGGTGGGACGGCACCGGGGAGGACCGGAGAGCCCGAGGTAGCTGGGGAGGCAAAATCAGGTTAAAACCAGCGCAAAGGCAGGTGGCGGTGGGACCCGCTGGGTGAGGAGGTGCCGTGGAGCCGTGGGTGCTGGCGGAGGTCACAGACAGCGAGAAAAAGAGAGAGCGGGAGAGAGCGAAGAGAGAGGAAGAGGAGCAGCATCGTCCAGCGCCGGCCTGCGGGGAGGGAACTGCGAGAGAGGAATGGGATGGACAGACAGACAGAAAGTCGCCGGGACGGGAGACACACCGAAGCGCCGGGCTGGAGCCACCGGGGACGGGCTGCAAGGAAGAAGCTGAGAAACGGGGATGGAGGAGACGTGTGGAGGAAGAAGAGCGGGAGGGTGGGCAGGTGGGAGTGGGGGGGGGGCAGAGCTGGCTGAACCCCCAATGTCCTGTGTCCCCCATGGAGACGGGGAGCAGGGGGGGACATGGAGGCGGGGGGGCCATGCGTGCACCGGGATGGGTTTTTCGGGCAGCGAGCTGGGGGGAAGCGGGGAGCAGGGTCTTGCTGTGGCATAGCCACCCACCCCCATGCCCCATGTCCTCATGCCCCGCGTCCCCATGCCACGGCACAGCGGCCAGTGTCCCCAGCAGGGACCAGCCACGCAGCACGACGCCGGGAAAAGTGCTAAAAGATGGAGCGAAACCAAAGCCGAGCGGGGTAAAAATAGCTGAGAACGGCGCCAGTTCATTAACACGCTGAGTTTCACGCCTCCTCCTTGCTCTGGAGGGGACTGACACCCCCGTCCCGGCAGCGGGGGGACCCTCTGCCCCCCAGCCCCGGTGCGGGATGCGCTGCAGAGGCTCCAGCACCCCAGGAAGGTGGGGGGCAGCCGGAGGCTTGCTTGGAGGAGAAGGGGGATGATGTGTCCTCCCAAGCTTGTCACGCTTGCTCTGACCCCCACCAGCGTCGGGGCTCGAGGACATACCACCGCAGGGATGTCCCTGTGTCCCCAAAGGAGCTGCTCACCCCACCCTGGGCTGCAAACAGCCCCGCCGGGCTGGGGGTAGTGGTGACATGCGTCGGGACGGGACACGGCTCAGGTAGCGTCATTGCGGGGTGTACCTGAGCCTGTCACCCCCTTGTCCCCCTGCCCCGTGCCCCGCTCCCGAGCGTGTGTCCCCCCCCAACATGCAGCCAGGGTTGGGGGGATAGCAGGAGAGGGAGGGCGGGGAGGGAGGAGGAAGGGATGGGGGGTGTCCTCTCGGTGTCACCGCTCCGGTGGCAGAACGGTGGGGCGCTGCAGATGTCACCGTGCCCCGCTGGGCCACCCTGTGCCGCTCCAACCTTCGCACTCCACCTCCTCTTCCTCCTCCTCCTCCTCCACCCTGGGTGAAGCCCTCGTATCCTCCTCCTCCTCCTGCGGGACTGTCCTTGTCCCTCGCTCATACCTCTTGTCCCCCTGAGCGTTCGGCTGGTTGGGCGGCTGCGTCCCAGCGGGTTGCAGGTCAGGGATATTGGCAAAGTCATCTTGTTCTGAGAGTCCCAAAACCAGGGATAACACCACCATCCGGCCTTCCCTGCCCGGGGTGGCCCCGCCGGCAGCGGGAGAGAGAAAGAAAGAAAGGAAAACAAAAAGAGAAAGAGGAGAACACAGCATCAGGCAGGGAACCCGCTGGAGCGGTGGCATCCCGCGGTCCCTGTGACAGCGAGGGAACCCCGGCTCTGGCCACCGACCCCTGCGCAGGAAACCATGTCCAGGATGGGTACAAAGGGCTGTGGGGACAAAGGTGCCAGCGCCGGAGACCCGTGGGTACCACCACCCCATTCTCCACCGGTCCAGGATGCTGAGGTCCTGCCGAGGGGGGAAAATGTGCCTGGAGGGGCTGGGGACAAGGGACAGCATGAAGGGAACAAGGTTCCAGCATCCTTCCCTGGAGGAAGGTGCCATGGACAAGGGTCTTTGCCGCTGGCGCAGCCTCCACTGGAGCCCGTAACCACATTTACACCGCGGTGCCGGGGAGGGCAAAGAGAGGAAAGAGCCAGAAGCGAAGTTAATGGCTTTGGCAAGCGGTGGTGGTGAACAGCGGTGGCTCCTTGGTGGGGAAACCACCGCCGGCTCGGCACGTCCCGGCTCTGCGGCTGCTCCCCCCACAATTAAAGCTGGAACCAGCATTGGCGCTGGGTAAACACGGAGGAACGTGGCCCTGGGGACGGGTAATGAGCCGCGTCGCGACATGAGGACGCGGCAAATGGAGCTGGTGAGGAGCTACTCGGTGGGAATTCAGCAGCAGGAGCTGGGGGGGCAGCTGAATTTGTGTCCCCAAGGTTTTTTTCTGCCTCACCCCGATGCAGAAGGTGCTGTGCTGACCCAGCAAGGGCAGGATCAGGCCTGTCCTCCCCACCCTGAGCATCAGCTGCAGAGCCGGGACTGAACATCCCCTTCCTTTGGGTGCCTGGTGGCAAACAGAGGCTGGAGGGAGCAGGACGACCCCAGGGAGGACGGGAGCAGCTCTGCGGAGGAGTGACAATGTCATGTGCCGGGGGACAGGGGACTCGGATCAGTCCTCGGCGTTTGAGGTTTGCAAGGCAGCGCTGATATGGAGATGGGGTTAAGCCAGATTAAAGATCACACGGGCGGAAAGCAGCCTGACAGGCAGCGATATGGGGACAGTCACCCTGTTGGCAAAGCTGCCCCCCCCTCCTCCTCCTTGGGACAATGTCACTCCTTGGGGACCATGCCAGTGGCCATCCCATGGGCTGGGACATCCCTGCACTCCTTGGGGACCAAAGGGAGCACCCACACCAGCTGGTGATCTGCAGCAAAGCTGTGGGGCAAAGCAAGTTGGGGGGAGCACGGGAGACCCTTCTGGGGCTTGGGAGCCACCCCTGTGCCCCATGATGGGCCTGGAGGGGACATGGCTCTTCCCCTGGTGACATTGCCCCGAGGTGGTGCCAGCTGAGCAGCTGTGTTGGGGTGAACAATGGAGAGAGCGATGGAGAGAGCAAAGGAGCCATGGAGAGAGCAAGTGAAGGAAAGAGAGGTAGAGAGAGGGATGGAGAGAGTGATGGAGAGAACAAAGGAGTAAGCAAAAGAGCAAGTGAAGGAAAGAGAGATGGAGAGAGTGATCGAGAGAACAGAGAGCCATGGAGAGAGCAGAGGAGTGAGCAAAGGAGCAAGTGAAGGAGAGAAAGATGGAGAGAGCAGAGAGCAATGGAGAGAGAGACAGAGAGAGCAGAGAGTGATGGAGAGAGGGATGGAGAGAGCAGAGGAGCAAGAGAAGGAGCAAGAGAAGGAACAAGTGAAGGAGAGAGAGATGGAGAGAGCAGAGAGCGATGGAGAGAACAGAGAATGACGGAGAGAGCAGAGGAACGAGAGAAGGAGCAAGTAAAGGAGAGAGAGATGGAGAGAGTGATGGAGAGAGCAGAGAGCGATGGAGCAAGCGATGGAGAAGGAGCGAGCGCAGACTTACAAGAAGGACTTCATGTCCAAGCCGCGGTTGCGGATCTGCCCCACCACGTGGTCCCAGCTGCCGGGATTGGAACGGCTCCGGCCGCCAGCCATCCGCTGTTTGGAGCCGGCGGCGATGCCCTGCCGCCCCGGAGCACCGCGGGAGCCCCGCGGGTTGCTGGTGCCGGTGGAGGAGCCGCTGTGGGCTTGGAGATGCCCCAAGCTTTGGCTGGTGGTGGGTTGGCTGTGGTTGGCGCGCTGGTTGAGGGGTTGCTGGAGACTTTGCTGGCGCATGAGCGTGCGGGGCCTCTGGCATTTGGGGTCGCCTGCTGAGGTGGGGATATACTCAAGGGTAGTGGCTGTGGACAAGGTGGAGTCCTCGAAACTTAGGGAGAGGAAGGGCAGAGGAGAGGAGAGAAAGGAGAAGAAGGTGAAGGGGGAAAATTGGAGGAAGGAAAAGAAAAGAGTTAGAGAGAAGATGCCCCAGCGCAGGGAACGCTCCGGCAAGGGCCAGCGGGTGCAGCGACCGGTTCCTCTGCCTCTCGGGCCCGCTTTGCTCTCGCCGCCAACACGGGGGTCTCGTGTCGCCGCCATCTCGTTGGGGGGCTGCCGGGGCTGCCGGGGGGTTCGGCACCGGCTGGGTGCCCTCCCGCTCCTGCCGTGCAGCCGGTGCCTTCCCAGCACGCCGGCCGCCCTCGTTTGCCAGCTAATTAGGCTGCTGCGTGACGGTGAATCCCCCGGCGCCCGCTCACGTGCTGCCAGCCAGCCCGTCCCCGTCCCTCCCAGCCCAGCACCGCTGGGTCTCAGCATCCCCCGGCGTGCGGGACGGTGCCGTCGGGGGGTCCCGCAGCCACGGGGGTGCCGAGCACCCCGCAGTTGTGTCATGCCACCAAGCTGGGTGTCCCCAGGGCCAAGCCAGCAGAGAGGGACCCCAATGCTGTGGGGGTCTGGTCATGCTCCCAGTCTCCCCTGCAGTCATGGGATGGGGACACAGAAAAGCCAAAATTCCTTCATTTCTGGCAGAGAGCGAAGAGCAGGCGAGATGCCGGCAGGGGACGCGGTGGTGGCCCATGCACCAGCCCCGCGCCAGGGCGGCAGGACATGCGCGGCGCAGCCCATGCTGCCTGCAAAGCTCCTGGCCACAAGCCCAGGGGTCCAGCCAGCCTTGGGGGTCCCCAATGGACAAGGACAAGGTCCCCACGGGCTGGGGAGTCACCTCCAGCAGCGGCCACCGATGTCACCCTTGGCTGAAAACGCGCGGCCAAGCTGTGCCGTCGTGCATTGCCAGCAGTGGGGGGACAGAGAGGGAGGGGGGGGAAGGTTAAATAGCTTGAAAAAAAAATAAAGAGGTGAAGAAAGAGCAGAAGGTGAGAGAAAGAGAGAGAGGAGGGAGGGAGGTTGAGAGGAGTGGGGACGGGTCTGGCCCCACAGCCGGGGCTGGAGGCACCTGGGGGCACGGCCCCCCCGCGCCTGCCGCCGACCTCCTTTCACTTCCCCGTCACATCCGAAATTAGTTTCATTTACAACCTCTCAGTCACAGGAAACTAAATCTGGCTCCTCTCGGCCCGGCGCCAGCTGGAGACGCCGGCTCCTGCCAGCACCGTGCCAGGCGGCAGCGCGCCCTGCCCGTGTGCCCTGCCTGCGTTCCCTGCCCGTGTGCCCTGCCTGCAGCCGAACCCCCCCCAAACCCAAAGGCTCTGCGCCACATCGCTGCTGCACGGCAGGATGCTCCACCAGCAGCATCCTCGTCCCCTTAACCCTGCCCTGACTGCCTGCATCAGCACAGCAACAGACGTCTGTGCATCCGTCTGTCCCTCTCCCAGCCCTGCCAGGCTCTGGAGCCACCTGCTGGGATGGCAGAGCCTGTCCCCACGCCGGCACCGCTGTGAGCCGGTGGCAGCAGAGGCACCGAACGGCGCGTGTCCGTGGCTCTGGGCGTCTGCGCAACACCTTTTCATCCCCAACCGTGGCACATCCCGCGGAGCAGCGCGGGATCCCGGTGGGTTTAGGGAGGGATGAAGGCTGCATGGATCCCCCCTCTTCCTCGCCTCTCCCTCTTGCCTCCCCACACACCAGCGTCACGCCAAACGGGTGGCTGTGGCTCCAAATGAGGGTGAACGCCCATTTTTGGGGCTCCAGGATTCAACTGAGGCGGCAGGACTGGCCTTTCTCCTTTGGGAAGGTTTTTCTCCCCACCGACAAGGCTGGAAGAAGTGGCAGGGATGGGGCGCGCCAGCAGCTTTGCCATTGTTACCGACCTTTCCAAAGGCACTGGAGCCACTGCCGGGACCCGCTGGCTGCTCAGCCAGTACCATGGTGGTGGAGAAACTGGCGCAGAGACCAGGACCATAGGATGGAGGCCACAGCCAGATAAATAAATCATCGCCATCTTCCCCAACTGAGCTATGGTCTCTGCCAGCAGCGGAGGGTCTCACCGAGACCCCCACCCAGCCGCAAGCCCTGCAGAATGTGCCAAAACCCTGGTTTTCCCCTAAATTTGTTAAACCGACAATTTTCCCCACTGTCCCTGGCATCAGGTGGCGGAGCTGCAAGTGCGGTGCCAGGTGTCGGGGGACAGCACGGAGGGACATCCCAGGGACATGGGGACACAGGACAGCAGCTCCTGCCTTTGGGGCATCACCACCATGGTGTCCCCTGCAGCACCCAGCAAAGCCACCCAAAGTGCCAGGGACAGCACCCAAGGGTGCTCCTCCCGCCCAGAGGGGGCTTGAGCTCTGCTCCCCCCAAGCCAAAACGCCGCCGGAGCCCTGGGCGTCCCCTCGGCACGGTGGCCCCGGGGGGATCTCTCGGTGGCCCGTGCCGGGACGCCGATGCCGGGATGGCGCTGCCGGGCCGTGCGTGCTCACTCACTTGGACAGGCTGAGTTTCCCTGCGGCCAAGTGACTCTGCACCGTGTGCCAGCGGCCTCGCGCCGCCTTCCCCGCGCCGGGCTCGCTGTGGGCAGAGACGCTGCTCCTCAGGCCGTCCTCGCCGAGCCGCTGCTTCTCCCCGGGGCGGGCGGCGTCGTGGTCCCCCGCCAACCCCGCGGCGGCCGACGCCGTCAGCTTGGCCCCTGATAACAGAGAGCCACTGGGACGGGTGGGCGGCCGGACCCCCCCAGACAGACACGAACCAGCCGGACGGACAGACGGATGTGGTGGTTTTGGGGGGGGGTGGGGGTGGGCAGACAGACAAGAGATGGACAGACAGACAGAGAGAGAAAGAGAGATATCAGCACTGCAAAAGAAAAAAAAAAAAGGGGGATCCTGGCTGGGGACGGGGGGGAACCATCCAAAATAAAAGTGGGGAGGAGGATGGGGGGTCGGGGTCCCGCTCGCCGGCAGCCCGGCCCCAGGGGGGGACCTGTCCCTGCGCCGAGGGGGTGTCCCCAACGCGCAACCCCGTCCTGTGCCACCGCGGGTTTGGGGGGGACCTGTCGCCCCTGGGGGGATGGGGAAGGAGGGGTTGCTCGTCTCCATGGGGCTGCCCATGGGGGGGGTGTGGGGAGCCCGGGAGGAGGAAGAGGAGGAGGAGGACGAAGGCGAGTGGGTGCTGCCCAAATACTCACTACACGGAGCAAACCAGGTAAGGAGAGACTCACTTGAGGGAAAGCCGGGGGTCACCGTACGGGGCGTAAGGTGAAATGTTTAGAATAAACTCCTTGGGAGGGTAGGAGCTCCATTTCTGCTGCACTGTGTTGTCATTGTTATTCCAAAAGTCTCTGTCTAGATCGCTACAGCGGCCGCAGACCGGGGAGAAAGAAAACAAAAGGGAAAATACAAGAGAGAAAAGCTGAATTCCTGCGAGAAGGGGAGGGAAAAGAACACCAGCCCCTCCGCCCCCGGAGCGCCGGGATCCTGCGGAGAAAGACGGGGAGCGCGGCCGCCCACCCCGTGACACCGACACACAGACAGATGGACAGACGGACGGAGCAGGGCAGAGCTGCGGAGAGACAGGAGCTGGCTGGGGAGGAGAGAAGGATGGGGGGTTAGAAAGGTGCCGGCGAGCGCCGTGTCCCGAGCACGCGTGTCCATGCGTCCCCGGCATGTGTGTCCGTGTGTCCCCGGCACATGTGTCCGTGTGTCCTGGCCTCCTCGGCAGCCGGGTCCTGGAAGCGCAGGCTGCTCGGTTAACCACGATGCTGCCGTTCACTGCAGACCCCACACTGAACCAGCCCCGGTGCTGCCACCGAGCCTGAGCCCCCCGGCTCCAGGAAGTCCCCTGTCAGCTGTCAGGAGGGGACGTGTCCCCCTCCGGCCCCTGGTGTGGCCAGGAGCAGCTGTGCCCAGGCAGAGGGTGCCCGAGGTCACCCCAGATGCCTGCACCCCAATGACAACCTGGCAAAAAGGTGGCACTCAAGGGGTAGATTTACAACAGCCTTACTCCAGGCAGGGGCTATTTCTCTCCTGGCTGTCCTGGCTCCTCCCAAGAGCCCTGTGGGTGCCAGGGGGTGCAGGGGGCAGACCTGGCGCTGGGGGTGGCCAAGAGAGCCCCCCCACTGCCAACCCCCACCTTGCTCCCTGCTCAGCACCCTGAGATGGGGCGTTCGTGCTTCTTTCCCCACTGCATCCCCAGTGCCCGTGGAGCAACCTGGGAGGGGGCTCCATCATCTCTGCATCCCTGGGGACACTGCATTGAGGTCCCCATGACTCCATCATCTCTGCATCCCTGGGGACACTGTGCTAAGGTTCCCATGGCTCCATCACCTCAGCATCCTTGGGGACACCATGCTGAGGTCCCCACGGCTCCATCAGCCCTGCATCCCTGGGGACACTGTGCTGAGGTCCCCATGGCTCCATCACCTCTCCACCCCTAGGGACACCCACATTGAGGTCCCCATGGCTCCATCACCTCAGCATCCTTGGGGACACCATGCTGAGCTCCCCATGGCTCCATCACCTTTGCATCCCTGGGGACACGGCGCTGAGGTCCCCATGGCTCCATCACTTCAGCATCCCTGGGGACACCCACATTGAGGTCCCCAGAGCTCCATCCCACCATGGTCACCGCTTGACAGGTGAGCCAGGAGAGACCCACCAGCTCTCCCAGTCTCCCACTGGGGCTGGGGGACCTGGGGACACCCCTGCACTGAGCAGGGGGCTCGGCGATGCTTTGGTACGATGGTGGGGACCATCCATCACTCAGTGTCCTCTCGCTGTCCCCCAAACTCCCTCTGCCAGGGCTGGGCACGGCCCCTCCTCGCTGGGAGCAGAGGGACGGCCACCTGTGTCCCCAAGGAGGGACCTGGGACACCACAGCCCCCTGCCCCTCTCCCCCCCGACCCTGGCACCTACTTGATGGTTTTCTTTTCGCTGCGGCCTCGGCTGGAATCGGGGGTTCCCACTGTCTCCAGGGAAGTCTTGTACCGCTTACCCTGTGGAGAGGAGAGGGTCAGGGTCAGGGGACAGCAGGGACACCCCACTGCCCCTCCATCAGCTGGAGGGTTTGACCTGGATTTTGCCCTTTTCTCTTACAGCCTCCTGATCACTGGGCTCCATCCCACCGACCCAGGCAGCAAAATTCTCAATGCTTCATCTCTGGGCACTTAAAACCAGTAAAGGCACTGGGGAGACACTGGCCTGGCCACCCTGGCTCCCAGGCACTGTCCCCAGGAGGCTGGAGGGCCAGAGGGTCTTGTGCCCTTGTGTCACCCCAAGGACAGAGCAGCAGCCACTGCCTGTGTACCCTTCCACCGCCTCACCGGGGAAGGAGCAGGTAATTTTAGGAATAATTGAACCTGAATTAATTGAGTTCACCTTCCCCACTGAACGGGAAGAGCTGCCATATGATAATGAAGCCAGCGCTGGCTCCTAATTGGGGCTTGTAATCAGGGCACTTCGCTGCCATTTCCGACACAGGTTCAGCCTGCTGCTCCCATCCAGGGCGGACAAGAGCGTAATTAAAGCCAATTAGCGAACAATCAGGAGCGAAGGCTGCTCCGTGCAGGTGTTGGGAGGCTGAGGTGGGATGGGAACAGCTGCCGGAGCAGGCGGGGGTTGTGGACCAGCCCTCCCAGCACCACGGCACTGGGCAGCATCCTCCTCCCCATGGAACGGGGGATTTCTGCCCACGGGCTAATCCTGCCAGGAGGCACAGCGATGCTCAGCCTCCTTGGATGCTCCTGGGATGATCCTGCCAAGAACTGCAGGGATGCTGGATCTCCTTGGATGCCCATGGGATGATCCCGGAGGGAGCTGCAGGGATGTTGGATCTCCCTGATGCCCATGGGATGATCCTGCCAGGAGGCACAGGGATGCTCAACCTCCTTGGATGCCCATGGGATGATCCTACCGGGAGCTGCAGGGATGCTGGATCTATTTGGATGCCCATGGGCTGATCCTGCTGGGATGCACAGGGATGCTCAACCTCCTTGGGGGCCTATAGGCTAATCCTGGAGGGAGCTGCAGGGATGTTCAACCTCCCTGGATGCCCCTGGGGTGATCCTGCCCCAGGCACAGGGATGCTCAACCTCCCTGGATGTCCTTTGGCCAGCCTGGAGGGACTCAGCCCTGAGCCCAGCACTGTCCCCAGCACAGGAATGATGGGGACACGGTGGCAAGTGGCTGCTGGCCCACGTTCCCGCAGCACTCGCCGACCTGGCGCTGCCACCTTTGGCCGCGGTTCCCCGCAGCTGTTCCAGCCCCATCGAGGGCCAGCTGGGATGTGTCTTTCCATTCCCAGCCTGAACGCTTTCCCAGGCGATTTATACTGATTTGTTCCTCTGCCAGCTCTGTCCTTGGGCACAACCAGCCCTTCTCCTCCCCAGCGCTTAAACCGGTGCCACCGTCGGCATCACTGGGGTGAGCATCTCCCGTGCGGGAAGAGCCGTCGCCATCACAGCACTTGACCCAGATTTAAATCTGATGGAGAAGGAAAAGATGCTGGCGCTGGGATATTCCAGGAAGAGGAGGAAGGCTCTGAGGCTTGGAGAGGGATGCTGGATGTCCTGGGGGTGCTGGGGGACACAGCGGGTGGCTCCTGGCACCGCTGGGGACATCCTGGCCACCTTCCCGCAGGGCTTTGCCAGGCAGGAGTGTGCCCAGCAGGCCAGGGGCCAGATCGTTACTGCTTGTCGCAAATATATATATATATATACCCTTATATATGTATTTGGAAACTTTCCTTTATGCTGCACAAACAGTTTGGCCCAAACATTTAATTATCGCATCTCCTAAAGAGCAAAATACATGCGGCAGCCGGCACCCGCCGCAAACCGCCTCCGCCGGAGCCACACGCTCCACGGGGGCACTGTCCCCACCCAGTGGGACCCCCACCCATCACCAAGGTGGCCAGGACACGGTGTGTCACACTTATTCCCCACCCCAGCGCCCGGTTGGGATGGGGACACTCACCAGTTTGCGCTGGCACCACTGGCAGATCCCGCAGAGGACGATGGTGACGCTAAGGCTGACGGTGATGATGGCTGAGACGAGGAGGACGTCGCGGGAGGGAGCTCCTGGTGGGGCACAGAGCAGAGCCACCGCTCGGCGAGGGGACAGGACGGGGACAGCATGGGCACGTGCCTCCCCCTGCTCCCGCTGGCCATCATGGCGCGTTTTGTGCTGCTTCCCCTTGCTCATCCCTTCCTCTCTCCCTTTCCTCTTTGCCTTCCTAATGCTCTACCCTTCCCCTTCACCATCATTTCCTAATGTCTATGCCTTCCCCATCCCTTTCCTATCCTTTCACCTTCTCCATGCTCCTCCCCTTCTCCATCCTCTTCCATTTTCCTTTCTCTTCCCCACCTCTTCCTCTTCCCCTTTTCCTTTGCCATCCCATTCCCTTTCCTCTTTCCTTCCCCTTTCCCTTCCCAATGCCCATCCCATCCCCCTCCTTTCACCTGCTTCATCCTCTTCCTCTTTCTTTCCTCCTCCCCTTCCCCTTTTCCTTCCCCATCCCATCCTCTTCCCCTTTGCCTTCCTAATGCCCTTCCCTTCCCAATCCCCACCCTTTCACTTCCTTCATCCTCTTCTCCTTCTCCATCCTCTTCTCCTTTTCCTTCTTCTTCCTCACCTCTTCCTCTTCCCTTCCCCTTTGCCTTTCCCATCCCTTCACCTTCTCCACCTTCTTCCCCTTTTCCTCATCCCCACCACAGGGTTTCTCCCTCTTTGGCTCAGCCAAAACCCCACAAATTCACCCCAAAGGGCAGCGCGGGTGCTTGGTGGGGACAAGGGTTGCCAGGGACGGGGTCAGGCTGTCACCTCCTCTGCTCCTCCCCAGCCTGGTCATAGGGACAACCTTGGGGACCCCAGAAGTGGGGGGACAACCCTGTGCTCCTCCAGCATCATCCCCACGGGCGCTGGGGATGGTGACGGGGCCAGTGAGGGGGGTGGCCCTGGGAGGATGAATATGGACCCGAAGTGGCTTGTGGGGGACCCAGCCCTGTCCCCTGGCAGGTGCCCTGCTGTGACATCCCTGCAGGGACCCTGTAGCCGTGCCCTGGGGACAGGCCACCATCCGTGCCATGGCCAGACCAGCCTGCCTTGGAAATGTACTGCAGTATCAATATTAAACAATAATCGTTAATAATTAATTCACCCGCAGACCTTGTTATTGTAATGAAATTTGCCAGCGGCTCCGAGGCTGGGATGAGTCAGAGTGGCCCCGAGGCAGCCAAACTGGGGGCTCAGGTGTCCCCTCCAGCACATGGCGGGGTCCCTCGTGTCACCGTCACCCTGGTGTGCTGATGGGTGAAGTCACCCCAGGGCTTTTTTGGGGACAGGGCAGGGGGGTCGCAGCTCCTGGGCCACGGCAGCCCCCGGCAGCGGCACACGTGTTCCCTCCAGCCAAAAACCAGCGAGGGGGGGCCCCTCCAGCCATCGCTCCTCGTGACTGTGTATAAACCTCCCGTAGCAACTGTTGCCTAGGAGGGAATTTGGGACCAGCCCTTAATTTCAAACATTTATAAAGCCCAGCTCGAGAAGCTGCTGGGGGTGTAAAGCAGCCGCGTGAGGGGGGGCTGGTGTAGGACCCCAACCAGTTCAAGTTCGGCATGTAGATTAACTGGGCAAACTGGTGTGGCTGGGAATCAGGGTGAGCCCCCCCACAAACGCTGCCTCACCCCCCGTGCTCCCCGCAGCCCTGATGCCTACTTGGGGACACAGTGTCACACCAAAAGCAGGGTACCCTGCACGAGAGACGCTCATGCCAGCGGTGACATGTCACCCCGTGACCCCGATGGTGACACAGGGTCCCTGTGCACGGGGACATGTCCTTCCGCCCGTGCTGGCCGTGTCCCCAGCGCTAGGGACACGCTGCTGACCCCCGGGGTTGCTTCTGCCCTCAGCGTGATTTAAATGACTTTTTTTCCGGGCAATTAGCGCTGGTTAATTAGAGAAGCTGAGTGGAACGGAGCTCCTGGCTTGTCCCCAGTATACCATGCTGTTTGACGGTGGGGAGAGCGTCCCCATGCTGGGAGAGAGGGTCCTGGTGCAAGACGCCCTCCTTGGAGTGTGCACCTTTGCACGGGGGACCAAGTCACCCCTTGCATCCTTCCAAGCCCCCCCTGTGTAAACAGCCCCCCAAGTCTTCGGGAAAGCGGCCAGCGGCGGTGACAGCAGCGTGCCACCGTGTGCCCGACACCCCTAAGCCACCGTGGGATTAGCTGTGGGGGAAACACTTCAAAACCTGATCCGAGCACAAGCGTGAGGCACAGGAATCCGGGCGGGAGGATTATTCTGCTGTCAGCAGCAGGAAAAGCCGCAGATCCTGCAGGATCGGAGCGAGGAGCTCACGGCGAGGAGCTGGCGGCCAGAACTGCTGATGCTGACAGATTCGGCACGTGGCGGAGCGCTGGCACCGTGCCGGGCTGGGTGCTGGGGTCGTGGCAGAGCCAGGTGTCCCTGTGTGGGCAGCCCAGCCTGGGGACACCCCACGGTGCCCCAGCCAGTTGCCACCTCTTCCTGGCCTTTGGCATCATGCTGGTGGCTCTGGGCACCTTGGTGGCCCTGTGCATCCCAGTGGCTTTGTTCACCTCGGTGGTTTTGTGTATCTTGGTGGCTTTGTGCATCCTGGTGGCTTCGCTCATCTCAGTGGCTCTGGGCACATCTTGGTGGCTTTGCACATCTTGGTGGCCTTGTTCGTCTTGGCAACTTTGTGCATCTCGGTGGTTTTGGGCACATCCTGATGGCTTTCTGCATCTCAGTAGCTTTGCTCATCTTGGTGGCTTTGTGCCTCTTAGTGGCTTTGCTCATCTCAGTGGCTCTGGGCACATCTTGGTGGCTTTGTGCATCTCAGTGGCTCTGGGCACATCTTGGTGGCTTTGTGCATCTCAGTGGCTTTGTGCATCTCAGAGGCTTCACACATCTCAGTGGCTTTGGGCACATCTTGGTGGCTTTGAGCACACGTTGGTGGCTTTGCACATCTTTGTGGCTTTGTGCATCTGGGTGACTTTGTGCATCTCGGTGGTTTTGGGCACATCTGGGTGGCTTTGTGCTCCTCGGTGGCTCTGTGCACACCCAGCGCTCCAGCTAAGACATCGCTTGAGCCCGGTACAGCAAGATCCTCCTGCTCGGGGGCAGCTACACCCCCTTCCCACCCAGTTGCCTCAACTGGGGTCCCAGGGCCATATTTTTGGGTGCAAAGCCCCAAAATGCCCAGCTGGGGGTGGGTACAGCACCTCCCCTAAGCTTCTCGCTCCTCCAGCCTCACCTCCCTGAGCATCCTTACGCAGCAGCGAGACCCATCAATGCAAAATGCCCTGGCGGGGGGGAATGAAATCAAAGCTTTGCAGAGCCCCCCCAGCCCCGGCCGCCCACCGCGCTCTCTGGAAGCGCCGATGGAAACTGCTCCCCGTGCCAAGCCGCCTGCCGGCGCCGAGCCGAGCGCCCGGCGTGCCAACCCGCGCCAAACCGGCGGAAACGCGTCTGCGCCCGGTGAGGGGGGAGCGGGAGAAGGTGCCAAGTGAGCGGCGCTTCCCCCCTCCATAACCACCAGATTTTGTCACCGCGAGCCGCCGAGGGAGGTGACGCTGAGCCCGATTGGGGATGATGGTGCTGGGGAGGGGGTTGGAGGGTGGGTGGGGGCCCGATCCTGCCCCGTGTGACACCGGTACGTCCCCTCACCTAGGGGGGTGCTGTGACATGGCCGCGTCACCACCCCAGGGGCTTCCCAGATGCCGTTTGCCTGGCGCCAGGGCCGTTAATTCCTCCTCTTCTCGTCCTCCCACTCATTTGCTAGATATTTCCCAAACCCTCTTATTTTTAGGTTGCAGCTGAAAAGCTGTGAATTTGCAGCTTCTCGCGCTCCTGTGCAGGATCCCGGGGCGCAGCGCGGGTGGGAGCGGGGCAGCAGCACGGCGATGTCCCCGTGTCCCCAGCGCTGGCAGGGGGACAGGAGCCGGGCATGGGGGGGATACCAGGATGCAAAAGCTCAGAGAGAGGGTTGAGGCCTCGCCGCTATCCCTGCAAACAACCTGTCGGGCGTTTCGGGGCTGCGCTGAGCTGGGTTTGGTGTGCTGTGAGGTGCAACGGGGCGGCTGCAGAGCTGAGACGGCTGGTTCTGCTGGTGCCACCTGTCCAGGGGTGTCTTGGCAGGGGACATGGGGAGCCCCACGGCCACCGTCCCACCACTGGATGCGTCTCAGGGGACAGGAGCCACAGCTCAGCACCCCAGGCATGCCCAGGGCGAGAGGGAAGGGAACGGGCGTCTGTTCTCCATCTGTGCATCTGTCTGTCTCTCCGTGCATCCCCCTCTCCAACACATCCATCAATCTTTCCATCCATCCATCCCTCGTACACATCTGCTTTCTCCATCCAGCCATCTGTCCATCCCCCGGAGCTGTCAATCTGTCTGTCTCTGCCTCCCCCACGCCGAGCCGCCTGCCCCGGGGGCTTTGCCTCCGGACTGTCAGCAGGCACCGGGCAAGGAGCACCCTGTGCGGGCTCCTGTCCCCCAGCACCCATGTGCCCAGTGCTACGGTGATGCCAAGACACCCAGACCCAGCAAAAACACCACGTCGAGGACAGCAGCACCCTCCTAAAACCGGGGCAGCGGGTGCAGCCAGACATCCCCTGTCCCAAACCACCACCATCCACGGACACATCCTCTGAGGGGCAGAGCGAGAAACCTGCGGGATGGAGGATGCGATGGGCGTTTTGCTGTTAAAACCACCAGGTCCCTTGTGCACCCAAGTTTCATTTCGCTTTGCTGCTTGCGGTTTGGGAACGGCACTGGGGTTGTGCATCACCACACCGCCCTCCCCACAGCCGGTGGGCACCGCGGTGGCTGGTTCACCCTCCTGCCACGAGCCGTAGCCACCGGGAATGGCTCAGCCCACGATTCCTCAGAGCTCTCAGCCCTGAATCCCAGCGAGAGAATGCTCAGGGCACCCGGCGCCTCGCCGAGTCCCCAGCCCACGGCATCCCCCTGCCCGCGCTCCCCAGCTGCCCGCACGCCGCAGCCGCTGCCCTGCTCCCGTATGCAACCGGCGTGTGGGATGCACGACACGTTCACGTGCCGCTCAGCCAAGCCGCAAGGCCCCGGGTGACACACACACCCGCGGCTGTCACCCTCCCGGCAGCAGAGCAGACCCCTCGGGGCCGTCGCCCGTCCCCGCGCCGGGGTGGCCGCACGCAGGAACCGGCAGCGGAGGGAGAATTTGGCTCCTTCCCCTGGTGCTGGGCTATTTTTGGCTGAGGATTTCCGGAGAGACGCGTGTGGTTTCTCTGCCTAATCGTCCCCCACATCGCTCCTCCCGAGAAGCACCCGGACCCCCCGAGGGCTTTCTGCCCCCACACCCCTGTACCCAAATCCTGTTGGTTTTCCATTTTCGCTCCCCATTCCAAACCACGCTCCCGACGCCGCTGTAACGCCCCTCGTCCCCCGGCGAGGCTGGCTTCTGATCCCGGTCATTGCTGCCCCAAAACACAACTCCTGGTCACGCCTGGCCCCCTCAAGCCCCCGGGTATCGCCCCCCACGCCGGTGGCAGCCCCAGCCCCATGTCACCCGGCGCAGGAGCCTCTCCCGGTGGCAGCGGCAGGAGCTGGCCGGGCTCTCACGCCGAGCGGCATTGCCAGCTCTCGCGCCGCCACCACCACTTAGCCTCTCGCCCCAGGGCCCTCCATCATTCCCGGCCACTTCGGGTGACAGCGGGAGAGAGGGTGGCAGAAAGCCAGATGCTCCGGGCGGGGGGACAGGAGCCAGCAGGCTCCCTGCGCTGTACTCAGCCCCATGAGCCCCAAATTGCTTCCCCAGCTCCCTCACTGCCCTGGGTAGTGTCCCCTGGCCACAGCCACCCAGGACCCATGCCGACATTGAGCTTTGTGGCCAGGAAAGCCACCATGGGGACAGGAACCCCACAGAGAGCTCAGTGCTGGGGGGATGCTCAGCATCAGCACCCAAAGCGGGGGGAGGAAGAGGAGGGCTGGAGGAGGAAGATGGAGAAAGGCAGCTGGGAGGGGAGGAGAGAGGAGGCAGAGGAGGGGAATAAAGGGCTAAGTAAGGCCCCAGATGGAGGACAGGGGACAGGTGGGACATGGAGCTGGTGGGAATCCTCCTGCAGACCCTGGTCCCTAGGCTGCATCCTCCAGTGACACCCGCTGAGAACCCAGGGGAGCAGGGACAGTCACCCACGGGGGAGCAGGGACAGTCCCCCACTGCCCCCCTGCAGCCACCAGTGTCCCACAGCCCCATCCGGAGGGCACAGGCTGCTTGGAGCCCCCCAAACTGCAGCTGCAGGGTTGTCCCCACAACGTCCCCCGGCTCCGGAGAAGGGCTGTCGCGCTGTGCCATCCCTCCGGCTCCGGCAGCGCCATCGGCCACTTCCCTTTCAAACCTCATTAACTCCCCCCAAGGTGACCCTCTCCCTCCTGCAGCAGGAGCTGCCTGGGGACATCAGGAGGGGACAGGGTGCTCGGGGGGGCCCCCAACCTCACCAGCTGGCACCCAGCACCCCTGGACCACCACCGGGCTGGCATCCACGGCGACACAGGACATGTCCCTTGGCACAACCCAGTCTGTCACCCCCTGAGCCCACCCCAGCCCCACACACAGCCCCAGCCCCCCATTCACAGCCCGTCCCCCTGCTTGACGCTTTGGCTGCTGTTCTGCCTTTGTGCACCGTCCCTGCGCCTCGGCCCCGCCGGCGGCTCTTCGAAAGCCCTTCCCCTGCTGAATCCATCCATAATAGATATTGCAGCCGAGCCCCCAGGGGCCGGGGGGGGCTGGCAGCGATATTATCTGCATCTGTCTTCGTTTCTCAGCTCCCCCCCCGCCCTTCCCCGACAGCCTGAAAAGCCGCGAGATCAGGCAGGGAAAAGCCGCCTCCGGCTCCTCTCCTGCTCCTTGGCGTTTGGGGAGGGGGATCAGGCAGATCCCCCCGCCTGGCTGTGTCCCCCCCAGCCCTGTCTTAGCTGTCCCTGGGCCAGCGGGACATGTGTGTCACACGTCTGAAAGTGGGGTCCCCCTGGGCACGGGGATGCTGAAAATTTGGGAGGTGGTGGGGGGAGAGCAAGAGCAGGCTGGACCCCAGTCGGGGAGCAGGAGAGACCCCGGGAGGGCTCAGTACCTGCACGGACACCGCCCTGCCACGGGGGACAGAACGGAGCTGCCACGGGGGGACAGGAGCGCTGGGGGATGAAGGGACGGGCTGAGGCCATGAGGGATGCTCTGAGATGCAGCGGCAGCATCCCCGGGGCTTGAGTCTGGTGAACCCCAACCCTTAGCACGGCGGGGGTGCCCGGGGGGGTGGGAGCTGCCAGCACGGTTCCCGTGCCGTGCGGGACGCGTGGCTGCAGCAGGTGCCTGGCTCCCGGCGACACCGGCCAGCCCCGCATGCTGCCAACCCTCCGCTCTTTGTCTGCCATCCCTGGCTGTTGCGCTTCCCCCGCATCCTCCCCGCCGACCCCCGGACCCCCGCTCGCCCCCCAAGGGTATTTTGTCTCATTTTGAACCCAGCTCTTTGGCTTTTGTCCCAGCCCTTGAGGATCTGCTCCCAACACCGCGTCAGCGCGCAGACCTCTCCATCGCCCGCCCCGAGACAGCGCTGGGGGAAAACAAGCAGCCGCCTGGTTATTGATTCACCACCCTCCATCCACCGGGGCTGCCGCGGCACGGGGCCGCTCGGCATCCTCCGGCCAGGTGGCAGGGACGGAGCCTGGGATGATGGGGATGTGGGGCAGGAGGGTCTGGGAGGATGGGGATGTGGGGCAGGGGGTCCAGAGATCCCCAACAGCTGCATGATGCACTGAGGAGATGAAGCAGTTGGGGTGCAACTGTCTCTTTGGAGTGGGGGCAGCTGGGGATGAATGGGGGGGTCTCATGCTGCAGCAGGGAGGAGGGAGATGCTGGTGTCCCCCCCTGGAACCAGCATGGGTGGCATGGGGGACATTGTCCCTGTGGCACAGAGGGCACCTTTGTCTTCAGACCCAATCTCTGCTTCGCATTTGGCCACAGCTCTCCCCACATGTCACGGGGACACGGGTCGCACAGGTGGTGGCCCCACCAGCAGCACAGCCCCCTGTGGCCCCCCAGCCAAGCCGCCCAGCGGGAGGGAGCTGCTTTGGGAAGCGCCTGCGCTCGGTCCCCATTTCCAACAGGCTCCCTCGGGCGTCCCCAGCCCCAGAACCAAACCTCCCACCCCCAGCATCACCTCTGAGCTCCACCTTGCCCCCCCTTTTCCTGTGAACCAAAGTTTCCCAAATTTCCCCATAAGGTATCGTCTCCCCCCATGAAACGCAGCTGGTGCTGGGGGCCACAGCCACTGTCCCCTGCGTGGTGACACAGAGCAGGGGATGAGGCTGATGCTGAAGGAGACAAATGGGGGTTCAGAGGAGAACAGGAACTGCTTCCCCAAGGATGTGGCATGGCGAACACCCGGCTCTTGCCAAACCTCGTGGGGGTGTGAGCCACCAGCACCCTCCCAGCCACCACCGGTGGTGACAGACCTGCCAACCGCATGGCACAGCAGTGACACAGGAGGAGAAGCAGGGGCAGGGGCAAGGGGTGAGTTCAGCAGATGGTGTCCCAGTACCAGCTGCCGCCACGGCCGTATGTGTCCCTGGCCTTGCCGTGTCACCCCACAGGCCCAGGTGCCATGGCACAGTGACATGGGAAAACTCCCACGTAACGGAGACCCAGCAGCTGGGGACTGAGGGGTTTGGGGAGGGGGAGAAAGGGTGTCTGACCCCCAAACCCCAGCAGACTTTGCCTTTTAACCTTGCAGCCTACCGAGCAATGCCATGTGGTTGGTGGTCCACCAAGTGCCAATGGTGATGGCTGGTGGAGACAAGGGGGAAAACCAGGGGCCAAACACGAAATTTGGAGGGGAAATAATGCAGGGGCAAATCTCAGGCACGAGGAGGGAAGGGCAGCCCTGCCGGTGGGGACAGTCTGGCGTCCCCGCTCTGCCGCCAACCCGCCGGGTGACCTTGGGCCAAGCGGTCGGCGGTGCCGTGCTGTGCTCCTCTGCCCGCAGGACATCCCTGCGGGGTCTTGGGACAGGGTGACATGGGACCGAGCTGCTCCTGGACTGCAGCGGGAGCACGCAGTCTCCGGGCAGGCGGAAACTTCACCTCGAGGGCAGCTTGTCTGGAGCTGCCAACTCCCGGGGTGGCACTGATGCTGTCACCTGCGGCGGGTGACAGTGTGTGGTCCCCAGCGCTGCCCCGACCTGCCGGCTCCCGCAGGCCTGGCGCTGCCCCAGCGACATGCACCGCGGCGGTGCTCCCTGTGTCCCCGCCGGCACGTCCCCACACCACCGCAGGACACATTGTCCTTCTGCCCGCCGGTGACCGTCCCCTGAGCCGCGGGACACAGCGGGTGACGGTTGCCAGGCCCCGGTGAGCCGCGTTGCACCGGCAGCATCCCTTCCCCTCCGCACCGGCTGCCGCCAGCCCTCACCGGGAGGCTTTACACCCAAAAATCTTGCCGGCAGCGTCCCAGATTCCTCGATACGGGGCCGAGCGATGCCTTCGGAGCATGAGCTCAGCAAATCCGAGCTGGCCAAAGCCCCTTCCCTGGTCGCCCACCCCGGCAGGCGCAGCGGGACAGTGCTGGGGACCGAGGCTTGGGGACCCCCGGAAGGATGAAGGGGGGGAGCAATGAGGAGGGGGGTGATGCGCTGCCCACTGGATGCTTGACTGGGTGCTGGCACCGAGCGGGGCTGGGGGGTCACCTCGGGGGCGGGGGGCTCGTCTGGAGGCTGGGGGTTGTCCGGGTCCGGGTGCAGCCCCGGGAGGGGGTGCTGGGCCCGCGGGCTGGGGTGCCCCCGGGTAGGAACTGTCCCCGAACAGCGGGCCGGGGCCACCGGGGCTCCAGCAGCTCTGCAGGGCGGTGACTCATTTGAAAGCGGCGGCGGTGACTTTTTCTCCCCAAACTACCGTAACTCCCGACCGGCCACAGCCGCAGCCGGGGAGGCGACGGGGAGAACCGGGCAGCGGCCCCGGGCCGGGGGGGCGGCGGCGCGGACCGGTCCCGCCGTTGGGGCCGCTCAGGGGACACCGTGCGGCGGCTCGCCCCGCTGTGTGCGTGTGTCCCCCGGTGTCCGTGTGTCCCCCCCGGTGCTCGGCGCCGCACGACGGGCTCACCTGCGCTGGCAGCCTCCGGGTGCAGGTACATGGTGGCTGGCGGCGGGGCGGCGGCTGCCCGGTTCGGCGGGGCTGTGGCTCATCAGACGGCGGCGGCGGAGGCGGCGGGCGGCGGCGGCGGGGCGGGCGCGGGGGCCGCGGGCTGCGGGGCGGCGGCGGGGACCCGCATGCGGCGGCGGCGGGGGCCGGCAGCCCCGCGGAGCCCGTGCTGCCCGCCCGCTGCCTGCCTGCTGCCTGCTCCCTGCCTGCTGCCTGCCGGGTGTGTGTGTGTGTGTGCGTGTGTGTGTGTCTGTGCGCCCGATCGCGCATCCACTTGCTGCTCGCTGCTGGCGGGAAAGGAAACTGCAGCCACGGGGGAGGGAGGAGAGAGAGAAGCGGCCGGGGGGGGTCGGTGCTGGCTCGGCCCCACGCGGGGACACGCACGGCCCCGGAGGGGGACACGCGCGGTGACACACCCGCAGTCCCGCTGACCCAAATGGGGACCACGCGCGCACACGGTGACAATCCCCGGGAGGCCCACGCGCACCCCAGGAGGCACCGCACAGTCGTGGGGGGTGCCGCACCCCCGGGTCACCCCCTCCGGTGCCACCACACACGCCCCGATTCACCCCAGCAGGTTCCCGGTTGCCCCGCTCCTGCGGAATCCAGGCCGGGTTTTGCCGGTGCCGGGGCGCGGCGGCCGCTGCCGGGGCACTGCGGGCGCGGCGACCGCTGCGGGCGGTGGAAAACCCGGCGCGGATTACTGGAGCGGGTGCGAAGCGTGCGACTCGCTCCCGCTATCTCCCCCTCCCGCTCCCCGCAGCACGCAAAGGCAATTTCTGCCCCGGTTTTTATTGCGTCTTTGTCATTTGTTACAGAGACGCAGGCGAAGAGCAAACAAACGAGAGAGCTGCTCCGCCGGGGTGTGCAAACAGCAGGGCCTGCCAGGCACCAGCACCCCCAGCTTGTCCCCGGGGTGCTGGCCTGGGGGTCCCCGGGGTGGGACGGAGCGGTGCTGAGGAGATGCCAGCACCTGGTACAGGAGGTGCCCGTAGACGGAGGGATCGGGCAGGGGAGGATGATGGCGGCTGGGGGGCTTTGCTGGGAAGACTGGGAGCTGTGGATGCTTCCTCCTTCTACTGGGGGGGGGGGTCTCAGAGACCCACCCCAGCACCAGGTGATGGGCCTGGAACACTCACCTGGACGGTCCAGGGCTTGTGGGAACCTCGAGGGGCTCCTCGCAGGATGGAGGGGATCAGGTGGAGGATCCCTGGAGTCATACTGGGCTGGGAAGAGGCAGAAAAACCACCTCCATGGACTAAACCTCGACTTTCCTTGCCCCCAGGCTGGGTTTCAAGCAGAGAATGAAGCAGAAAATATCTCCTTATAATAACTATAATACAGAAAAGCCTGTGGAGGAGCCCCTGAACCAGCAAGGACTGGATTTAGGGATGGGGCTGGTCTGAGGGGCAAGCACAACCATAGCACCGGGGATTTCCCGGCAGCGAGGTGCCGGCACCCGGCACTGCCTGCTCCGGCAAAACTGGGGGTGATAAACCACCCAGTCTCGTGTGCCTGACTCACACTGCAGGCTCCTCGTTGCCCATCCTGGCTCACTGCCCACCGTGGCACTTGCCATGGGGCCGGGGGCTTCTGGCAGCCTCTCGGCGTGGGGCCAGCCCGGGGTGGGTGCCAGGGAAGCTGGTTGCCCGTGCGCAGGCGGCAGCCGGTGCGGCTCGCTGGGGAGCCACGTGCCAGGCAAACTTCTGCACGTACACCCAGGCGAAGCTCTTCCAGCGAGGTGCCAGGCTGCTGCCAGGCCCCCAGGACCACAGGTGGGCTGGGGAGGGGGAGCAGCCCCCTGCCCCTCTCCGCTCAGGGGGTGGCAAAGCCTCTTTACAGGGACATGCATCTTTATTTTGGTTTTGGTTTTTCTTTTTCCCCTTTGTGGGAACCTTCTCATTAAACCCTTGGCACAAACCCTTGCTTTCACTCTTGCTTTTCTCCGCTCGCTTCCCACACACTCTTCAAGCAAGCTTTAAAATCCCCGTCCCCCCGCACGCACAGACATCCCGGCAGCACCGTAACCTCCTGCACCCACACTCCGCTGCCGCCCGCCGTCACTTCCACCGGGGCCAAGTGGGTGTAAAACACGCTGCTGACTCACGGCAGAGCCGGGCTCAGCGCCGCACTCAGCACCACCCTGAGCCTCCACTGCTGGCCACGCTCGTGCCGTGGGGCCGGCACCTGGGGATGCATTTCCCTGCCCATCGGGCCGCCACGGAGGGAGAAACTTGGCCAAAACCACAGCTTGCACAAAGTCGAGGAGGTGGGCGTGCCAGGACATGAACCCCAAATCCCTGGGCAACCTGAGCTCCTGTTATCCCGAAGTTCTGAGTACGCAAATCTTTTGGCAACTGGACTCCTGGCATCCCACATCACTGGGTACCCCAAATCCCTGGGCAACCTGCCCCTGAGTACCCCAAGTCCCTGGGCAACTGGACCCCTGGCATCCCAAACCCCTAGGTACCCCAAATCCCTGGGCAACCTGAGATCTTGCCATCCTGAAGTCCTGGATACCCAAAATCCATTGGCAACTTGAGCCACTGGCATCCCAAATTCCTGGATACCCCAAATCCCTGGGCAACTGGATCCCTGTCATCCCAAACCCCTGGATACCACAATACCCTGGGCAATCATCCCAAAGTCCTGGGTACCCAAAGCCCTGGGCAACTGGACCCCTGGCATCCCAGACCCCTGAGTACTCCAGATCTCTGGTCAACTTGAACCCCTTGGGTATCCCAAATCCCTGGATATCCCAAATTCCTGGACAATTTGAGCCCCTGGAATCCCAGCCCTCTGCGTACTCCAAACCACAGCTCCCACATGGCCAGAACTCCACCAACTCAACCCAAATTTCTCCGGGAGGCGCTGGCAAAGGCAGGTTCCACTGCCAAATTGTAGTTTTCAGTTCCCAGCCTCTTTGGCTTTCACACTGTTCAGAAAAGAGTCATTATGCTCCTTTCTTCTCTCTTTCGCTTTTATTTTGTCAATGGGGAGAAAATGGGTATTTCTTATTCTCCCTTCCCACTGAACGGGGAGAACCTTTTCTTTTTCTTTTCCCCTCGCTCAAGCCTTTTATACAAATTAATCTCTGGGCTGAGGCCAAGCCTGGGGAAATTTCATCTGAAAACGATGAAATTTTCAGAGCCTAACGGGAGTAATTACAGGGGGTTAGAAAGCGAACTCTTTCGCAACTTTGACAAGAGCAGGCTGTGACCCGGCACTTGTTCCAGCTAATAAACATGTTAATGACGCGGCAGCAGCAACAGGGCTCTCCCACCGCTCCGTCTTCCTCCCCGGCCGGTCCTCCTCGTCCTCGGAGGCGCAGCCCAGCGATGCGGTGCGGTGTTTGTCTTTCTGTGCAAACACAGAACCGGTCGGGCGGCTGAGCGGGGCCGGCGGCTGCCGAGCTCACGCGAGCCCCAGTGTGGCTCCGGGAGGATGCTCATCCCTGCCATGAGTTATTCCGATGTGTAAATAGACAAGCTCGGCAGGTCGTATATGAGCAAAGCACCCAAACATGGGTTGTGGCTGCTCAGGACAGCTGGAACCCACCCGAGCTGAGACCATCAGGTGGCACGGGTCACCATTCCCTTTGCTATGTGAATAATTGGCCCGGTGGCGACTGAGTGGCCTGGTGTACATTTTAATTATGGAGGGGCATCCGTCATGTGCCCCTCCCGTGGCACAGCTGCTTGGTGCCATGTTTGCCGTGGGCACAGCCATCGCCACGCCGTGCCACGCCAGCGCAAAGACACAGCGCGTCCCTGCCTGCGGGTGGTGACACTGGTGCCCAAGGTGTGGTGGCTCTTCCAGAAGATGCGTCAGTGATTTCATGGTCCTCAAGCTTTAGGTTGAAGCCGTCAAGGCTCCGGATGGTGACCTGGAAGGCTCCGGTGGGATATTGCCCATCCAGCTCTCTGCTGGAGGAATTCAGCAAAGATTATTAAAAGAACAAAAGAAACACAACCAGAAACATGAGTTATACTTAACGTGCAGCACTGGAGATGCTGAGCCCTGGCTCAGCCCATGGCGAGCCCCGCTACCCCAGCCTGTACCCCGTATTCCTGCCCCAAATTCCCTTTGGTAAATAAGGGAAGATCTGCAAGAGAGAAAAGCGCGGGTGGGAGCTCTGGTGTGGTGATGCGGGAGCCGGGATGGTGTTTGACGCCTCGGGGATGGGCAGCCCGGCTGCTGCTGCTGCGGGAGGGGGTGTAGAGGTGTAAAGCCCGAGGAAGATGGGGAAAGGCGGCAGGTGGAGGCTGAAGGTCACAGCTCGGACTTTGCCCACAGGAGCAGCTGCTCGACAAGTGAGACAGGTGCCGGGGCTGCACCACGGGGCTGGGTTGGGTTCCTCCATGAGCCCGCAGCACCCCTGAGGTGCAGGGACACCCTCAAGATGCAGCAGGACCCCGGGAACCTCTGCGGTGGGTTTCGGCCAGGGATGCATGAGCACTGCCCCCCAAAGCCCCACAGATGAGGTGGGTGGCGATGAGGTGGGTGGCTTGGGGCAGCTGCCACGAGTCCGCACTTGTCCTTTTTGGCAGCACAGAACTGAAAACTGGGGTTTTCCCCTGTTTTTGCTGCACCCCACTCATGTCAGGCAGTGTCTCCTCTCGGTTGAGGTGCTATTAAATAAAGGGATAAACAATTGCTGGAGGACTCAGCTTGAAACGAAGGACGTGTGGTCACCCATCGCCTCTCAGCTCTGCACCGGGAGCTGCTGAAAGCCCTGCCCAACGCCAGCACCCACCTGGGGACAGGGGACAAGGAGCAGGGAACCGGGGGAGTGATGTGGCAGCTGCCAGCAGCCATCCCCGAGGAGGGAGTTTGTTTTTCCAGCCCTGGGTTTGGGATCAGGTTTCGATCGATGAAGAAGCGCTCGCTCTGGCCCCACTGCCCTGACTCAGCAGGTCCCCTCTGTCCGGTGGCCATCGGGGCTGGGCCAGCACCGCCGTGTCCCCGAGTCCCTGGGGGTGGCCACGGCGCCTCCAGGTGCTCACCGGCAGGGCTGGCACCGGCTGGGTCCCCTGCGAGGGGTTTGGGGTGACATCTGCTCCCGCCACCCCGATGCTGTCCCCAGGGGAGCTGGGAACGGTGACAGCGGGGGTGTCTGCGGTGGCCGTGCCGGGCTCAGAACACAGCCTGGGAGTGGTTTGCAGCATCATCAAGCCCACTTTTCCCTTTTTCCCCCCCAAAGCCTGCTGAACCCCCATTTTCCTTCCTCAAAACCCTTTGGGGCTGGTCTCAGGGCATCTTTTTTTCATGAGCACTGGAAAGCGCTGACAGTCGATGGCCAGGGAAGAAGATGCTCCACAACCACTGCCCTTTCTGCCTGCCCCAAAGTGCTCCTGCAATGCCAACGTGGGCCTGAGAGCTCGTGCTGCATCCAAAACAAAAGCTCTCTGCGTCCCCGTGTTCGTATAAAATGCGGTACACGGCTCCGTAATGAACACTGACCTCTATTAGGCATGCTATTAGTCTCATCAGGAGTTCCTAAAGTACATTGCTGGGGTTTTTATTTCATTTTTTTCGGTGGGTAGAAAGGCAGGCGGGTTCTGCCGAGTAACCGTACAATTAGGAATCAATCATCCCCGCGACTGCAGGCGCTGATGGAGCGGAGCCGCTGGGGACGGCCGGGGGTGACGATGCGCAATTTCCATGGCACGGCTGCAAGGGCCGGAGCGAGGGCGCGGGGGACCGGGAAAAATCCGATAGAGAGGTAAAATCTGCCTGAAAACCCGAGGGAGATATCAAAGAGCCGGAGAAAGGAATTGCTGTTACACTCATTGCCCCGACTAGCAGCAGCTCCCCCCCACGGCAGGGTGTCCCTGTGTGGCCACATCGGTCTTGCTGCCTCCCTGGGACATGTTTTGGGGTGAATCCTCCCTCCAAAGCCTCAGGGATGTTCCAGCAGTGCCACCGAGCCCTTGCTTTGCCCCGGTATTAAACAAAACTCCTCTTAAGGCAGCAGCAGGGTGGGCAGAAGCAGCCTGGAGAAGAAAAAGCTGCAGGGAAGAGGGAGCTCTGGAGAATCCTAGAATCATTCTGCTTAGAAGAGACCCTCAAAATCATCGAGGATCCACTAACCAAGAAGACCAGGCTCTGGAGAAGACCCTGTCTGGCAAGACCAGAGTCGCAAGGGTGGGATAGTCTTGGCTTTGCAGTCCCCATGCTGGATTAGGGGCTGTTGGGTGTCCCCAAAGGGTCTGGCTCAGCAGAGCCAGGGAACAGTCACCCAGGAGCGGGGACCAGCCTGTCCCCAAAGCTGCAAAAAGGACTCATGGAAAAGCCATGAGGTGGGGACATGGTGGGGAAAATGTGCGGGAAATTCCTGGCAAGGCAGAGCCAGAGGAGCGCGGGGCAGGGGGGATGGAGCTTTAAACCAAACACCTCTGTTCTGCTGCTGGTGTGGGAGCAAAGGCCAGGCCAGGCGCGTGTCCCGGCTCAGGAGAATCCTCCAGCCCCTGCCTGTGATGGATCCAGAAATCCAGACCCCCTGGGGCAGGGGAAAGGGGAACAAGGAGCTCAAAGGGAGAAAAAGCGGGAAATCAGCTTTGCCATCCTGCCCTGGCAAAAAATACCCATTTGTGGAGGGGCAGACTCGCTAATGCGAGCGCTTAGGAGAAAGGTTTCTAATAGCCGGTGAGCAAAAGGGTTTATTAAGAACAGGTTGTGCCAAACCCCTCTAATAGCCTCATTAAACATCCTCGGCCAAGGGGGAGAGAGGGGAGCGCAGGGCACGGCAGACCAGAGTGCCCCAGGGCCAGGGCGATGCCAGCAGCCCTGGGGGGATTTGGCAGCACCAAAATTTGCCAGTGGCATCCGAAGTGGCTGCAGGGAGAGGAGACAACCTGGAGGGGATGGATGTGGTCACAGAGAGGAGCTGGTGGCCTCGTCCCTCCATGGTTGAAGGTACTGGCAGAGGCAACCAGCTCTGTGCCAGGCATGGGACCAGTCCCTGCCAGCGGCCCTGGGGACAAGGAGGAGGGGATGGTGGCTTTGCATGGCAGCTGAGCAGTCCCTGAGCGGAGATAACTGGTAATGAGGGGATTAGCAGTTATTAAATTGTACTAACCACACTCAGAGCTGAATAACAACCTCTTGTCCGCAGCTGTGCTGCTGGCTGGGCCATGGGGACGGTGTCCAGGCGGCTGGTGGGACCGGGAGCCCCCGCACCTCCTGGCAGCCCCAGTCATCCCGGTGTCCGTCAGTCCTGCAGACCTGGCCTGGGATGGACATGCTGTCCTGCCTGTGACAGACCCCAGATGGAATTGTGCCACCGTGTCCATCAGCCTCCAAGGTCCCCAGCTGCCCATACTTATCCTCTCTGCTCAGGGGACAGCACCAGAGGTGGGGACAGGCCCCCGTCCCATCTGATTTCTCCCCAACACCATGACTAGAGTCTCTGGCACCTGATTTTGTGCAGGGAAGGATTTTTGTCCTGTAGCTGGAGAGGGGGATGCTGGAGGAAGCTCCCCAAAATAGGATTGTTCTGCTCAGCACCAGCTCCCCAGCACTCAGCAACCTGCAAAACACACCAGCCCTCCCCAAATACAATGTGTGGGGCAGGGAGAGCTCACAGCAGCTCCTGCGCCGCACCAGCATCCCAGCCGCTTGCCGGCAGATGCTGGGGCTGTGAACACCCCACACACTCGCAGCAGCCTGCGGGTTTCAGCATCGCCGCCTGACACTGGTCCCCGCCTGTCCCTGAGGTCCCCAGGGCTGGCAGCAGATGTCACGCATGGGTCCCCGCAGCTCAGCGCCAGATGGGCCGTCAGCGAGCGGCCCCGCTGCTCCAGCGCAGTGCAAGGAAACAATTCCCGGCACGGCGGGGAGCACCGCGGCGATGCTCACGGCATCTCCGGCCGCCACAGCCCCTTGTCCCGGTGTGGACGGTGTGGGACCCGTTCCACGGCGCAGCCGCCTGCCCAAATTCCCAAAGAGGCTTTGAAAAGGCAGCAGCCGCATGCCCGCGCTGCCCAGCACCTGCTGCCTGCAGCTGGATGAGCGAGCCTGGAGCACGTTTGGGAAACAGGCCATTTAAATTGCCCCAGCGTGGATTTGTAGCACTTGAGCAGTACCTGCTGCTTTCCCTGGGTCCCCCTGGGGAAGGATTTGGGGGTTCCTGCTGTCCCTCGGGCTCTGGGTATGTCCCCATGGGGGCACAGCAGCAGGAGGGGCTGTGACCATTGCAATTAGGGCTGTGTGATGAAGCAGAGGCAGGAGCTGGGGGAATGGTTGGGGATGGATTAGAGCAGCACGAGGATTTGCCATTTCCCAATTTCTGGGCTCCTGACCCTGTGGATGGGGGCACTTCAGGCTGGGTTGTGCATGAGCTGGGGGGGCACCAGCCATTAATTGGGGTCTGGTGGGTCTTGCCCTCATTAGTGGCAGCTTGTTGTCAAGAGAGAGGGGAGGGGGATGGGATGGGATGGGATGGGATGGGATGGGATGGGATGGGATGGGATGGGATGGGATGGGATGGGATGGGGTGGGATGGGGTGGGATGGGATGGTTAAAGTGCCCCTCTGAGGAGCACCCAAGCAGGGTGTCTCCATTCATGACCAATATTTTGGGCTTCCAAATGTGGGTGAGTCCCTGCTCCCTCCTGGCCAACAGAAACAAACCCCAGGGCAGGTTATTCCTGGTGGAAATAAACCCCTTCCTTCCATCCTCATCCTCTCAGCACATTTCCCACCCCTCAGGATCTGCTGTGGGTCCCATCCCACCCTGGGGAACTTCTCTGCATGTGACTCAACTGCTGCCACTTCCCCCAGCGGTGTCCCCCTCCATGGCTGAGTGTCACCCGCTGACGCAAATCCTCCCACCCCCAAAACCCGGGTGCTGCATTTAGAAAGGCTTTATTGGCAATGTCACGGAGGAATCAGACACCCTCAGCTGCCGGTGTAGGGGCTGATGTTGTGATATGGTCCCAGTGGGGTGGGGGTGCTGTGGGGAGGCTGCACCTCAAATCCTGGGGTCAGGTTTGTGCCCCTCACACCAAGAAAGGCCTTGAGTTGCTGAGTTGAGAGAAGGGAACAGAGCTGGTGAGGGGCTGGAGCACAAGTGTGATGGGAGCGGCTGAGGGACCTGGGGGTTCAGCTGGAGAACAAGAGCTAAGGGGAGACCTTCTGATCTCTGAACTGCCTGAAAGGAGCTTGGAGCCAGGGGGGTCGGGCTCTGCTCCCCAGGAACAAGTGATGAGAGGAAATGGCCTCAAGTTGCACCAGCGGATGGCGCGGAAGGAGATGTGGGGCTGGGACAGAGCTCAGGTCCTGTCAGCCCCAGGGTGCTGCAGCCTGGAGCTCTTCCAGCAGCCCTGGCGGGGCGTGAGGGGCTGGGGTGAACTGGGAGCACTGGCATGGGAACACAAGGAACCCCAGGATGCACTGGGAGCCACAGGAGCACTGGGATGCATTGGGAGCATCAGGATCCCTCAGAGCACAGAGATGCTCCAGGAGCACGGGGAGCACTGGGAGCCGGGATGCAGTGGGAGCACCGGGAAGCACTGGGATCGGGGAATCAGTGGGTTCCAGGAAGGACCGGGAAGCACCAGGAGCAGTAGGATGCACTGGGATTCACCGGGATCTGGGTTGCACTGGGATGCACTGGGATCCAGGATGCACCAGGATGTACTGGGATCTGGAATCCACTGGGATCCGGGATGCACTGGGATGTACTGGAATACGGGTTGCACTGGGATCCGGGATGTACTGGGATGCACTGGGATCCAGGATGCACTGAGATGTACCAGAATCTGGGATGCACCGGGATGCGCTGGGATCCGGGATGCACCAGGATGTACTGGGATGAAGCGGGATGCAGCGGGATGCAGCGGGATGCACTGGGATCCGGGATGTACCAGGATCCGGGATGCACTGGGACCCGGGATGCACTGGGATGCAGTGAGATGTACCGGGATGCACTGGGATGTACCGGGATGCCCCGGGATCCGGGCTGCCCGGGAGCAGAGCCGGCGGTGCGGTCTGAAAGCTCCTCCTCGTGGCACCCGGGGAGAACTACCGAACCACCCACCGGGCAGCGGCCGCCGGCAGCGCCCTGGGGCCACGGGCCCGCAGCGGCGGGACACGGGGCCACGGCACACGGCGCGACCCTCCTGTCCCCAGGTCACAGCCCCCGGGCGGGACACGCGGGGTGACCCGCGATGGGACAGAGCTGCAGCCCCCGGGATGCGTCTATGATCCCCACGGGGACCCCGCCAGCACCCGCTGCGACACCGGGGTTGCGTTTCCACGCACTTCCAGGAACGCATTAGGTTAATGCACCAAATCTGATTTCAGGCCGCGGTCCCTGGCTGGTGGGAGAGCGGGGAGCGGGGCAGGAGGCTGCAAGTGGAAAATCATTTCTGCTGCCAGCAGCAATTTCTGGTTTTATTTCCGCCCCCCCCACTTGCTGGCGAAGGTATTTAAAATAAAAGGGGGAGAGGAAGAACAGGAACAACCAGGACCCTCGGGGCAGCGTGTGGTTATATTTCCAGCGCGTTGTGTCCCCGTCCCCACATCAAACGGGCTGTGCCAAATGCATTGTGTCCCCGTCCCCACAAGCTGTTGCTTCTCCATGGGAAATGTCCCTAAAGTGCATCTTCCCAGCTGCAGCTGCAGGAATCCCTCTCTGCTGCTGCCCTCGCTGTGTCACAGCCACGGCTGGGAGCAAAAAGAGAGGGTTAGAGTGGGGTTTGGGGTGTTGGGACCCCGTGGTGGGGCTACACCTCTGCTCATCACCCTTTCCAGATTATAACAACCGGGATTTGCTGCCGAAAAGATTGTACCTGGCTCTGCTGCTCGGCTCGCACGGGAAGGGGTGGCCGGCTCCCCCCCGCCATGCTGTACCCTGCAGTTATAGATACACAAGGAAAAATCAATACCTGGCTGAAAAAAAGAGGCAGCAGCTGTGAGTTGCTTTTTATAGCAAGCTGTCCCATTTGCATCCTTCCTCAGCCCTGACCCAGGGAGACCGACCTCTGGCTAAATTAGCTGCGTCGTCCCGAGGGAAGCGGGCTTTAAAAAGCAGCAGCCAAAGACGAGGAGGTGAGGCGGGATGTGCTGGAATATTCCACCACAGTCACCTCTTTCCTTTGCTCCTTGCTGCCCCAAGCCTGTGTCCCTCGCAGGGATGTCACCCTGGTCCCCAGTGGCTTTGCCCCCCTTCCGGGGCAGGACTGGGCAGCGGGATGGGGTGGCCGCCAGCATCGCTGGTCCCTCTTTCCCCTGGGATCATTTTCCAGAGGATATAAGGGTGTGTGGCAGGAGCAGAGTCTGGCTCACCCTTTTTCAGGGTTCAGGGAGGGATGCAGAACAGGGAGCACCCAGAGAGTAGGAGCAGCCCCTGGGAAGTGGGGAGAGGGGTGGGAGACCCTGGGATGCAGCTCCAGGATGGAGAGGGGCTGATCCTTCCCCCAGCCTGCAGAAATCCCACTGGCATCCCCCAGATTACAGAGGTGCTGAGGCAGAAGAGCAGAGTATGCCAGTGTATCTAGGTCACCGATGAGCGACTAAATGAGCTCCCTCATTAGCTGCCTCCACATCACACCTACGTGGGGATGGGGCGTGTGAATCGGCCTCTGCCCTGGGGAAAAGGGGATTTGGAAACCCCTGAGTGGGAGGGAAAAACAGATGGGTCCGTACCCCGATGTGACTGATGCAAGACTGAAGGTGGGGAGCTAATGGTGGGCTGGCAGGGGGACAGATGGGGGACAGCGGGAACACACAGGCTGAGCACAAGCTCCAGCATCCTCAAATCTGCCTTGGCTCGGAGCTTCCCTGCCCTTGATGGGAATGTTTTCTGGACGGGAGGCAGGGCTGAGCCCAGCTGCCTTCACAGCCCATGTGCTGTGCATGAGGCTCCCAGCTGCAGCAGATTAAGGATAAAAGTACCCTGATAAAAGGGCAGTCAAAGCAGGGAGAACTTCTTTAGGATGAGTCTCTGGCTCTGCTGTGTCTGCAGGGATGGCTGTGACCTGGGGCTCTGGAGCTGCTGGTGCTGTGTCCAAGGAGGGTGAGTTACAGCCTGGGGATGAACCAGGGGTTTTCCTCCACTTTTTTTCCCAAATAATTTTACCCCCTTAGCGCTGCCTGGCTGGGACTTGCTCTGCCTGGGAACACCAGCCTTGGGGATGGCACAGCCCTGTGCTGTTTCTCACTGAGCTGCTCCTAACCTGGTTGTTTGGTGTTAAACCCAGTAGTGTGGCCATCAAACCTTAGAGTCACTGAGTCATTTTGCTTGGAAAAGCCCTTCAAGATCAAAGTCCAACTGTTCCCCACCCCGGCACTGCCTCGTGTCCTGAGAACCTCATGTCCACCTGTCCAGCCCTCCAGGGCTGGTGACTCCAGCACTGCCCTGGGCAGCCTGTTCCAATGCCCCACAGCCCTTTTGGGGAGAAATTGTTCCCCACATCCAACCTCAACCTCCCCTGGCGCAACTTGAGGCTGTTTCCTCTTGTCCTGTCACTTGTTATCTGGGAGAAGAGACCAACCCCCTCCATGCTCCAACCTCCTTGTAGGTAGTTGCAAATGCCGCTTTTTGTGGCTGAACCCCAAACTGTGGCCATGGGCTGACTGAGTCCTGCTGTATCGTCACTGTAACGCACAAGTTGTGTCCCTCCCTGCCTGTGGGTGCCTGTGCCTGTGAGGACAAACCACTGGTGACCCAGCCAGACTCTGGTGAGGAGAAGCAGGTGGTTGGCAGGGCCAGGGCTGCTCCCCATGAGCTGGGAGGAGGTGAGAAGATGCTGGGTGATCTGGGGTGCAACCAGCAGCAAGAGCAAGTCACCATCCCTGGAGGGTTGGACAGATGGAGATGAGGTTCTCAGGGACATGGGGCAGTGCCAGGGGTGGGGGAACGGTTGGACTCGATGACCTTGAGGGGCTTTTCCACCCAAAATGATTCAGTGATTCTTGTGACTGGTTGTAGTACCAGAATCTTCAGGTGACGGGTCAGCAACAGCTGGCAGCAGCTGCGTGGCACCGGGTGTGTAATTGGTGTCACCGCCAGCAGCTGAGGCTGGTGCTTTTAAGGATGAGTAATTACATCAGCCTAATTTTGGAAAAAAAAAAAAAAAACAGCAACCAAGAAATCAAGCTCTTCATGTGTTGCCAAGCTCATTGCAGGACAGCCCTGTCGCAGCCGGAGCCGCGGTGCCGGTGCCCAGGCAGCCGCGAAGCCTGTGTGTCCCTGGCTCTGTGCCCTACAGAGGTGGACAGAGCACAACTGGCCACCCCTCTGCCCCCAAAGCCGGGGTTCAGTGCCCTGTGCAGGAGGGGAAGGGGGGTCCCCATCAGCAGCTGGGAGGGCTGAGGCACAAGCAGAAGGGGTAGAGGACACTGGAGTTGTTGTGGATGCAATGGGGGGTGGGTCTGTGGTGCATGGGCAGAGGAAAGCAGAAGGCTTGGGATAGAATCCTTTATTTTTAGCCTCTTTATTTAATTTTGTTCATGTTTTTGGTATTTCAGTGGTTGTTGGGTGAGGAGAGAGGACTTGGGGAAAAATATGCTTGAGTCTTCCTGTGCTTGAGTGAGCTCCAGGTGTGTTTAAAAGCTCAGCCACCTACGCATGGGCTCTCCCAGGGTCTTCTGACGTACTTACTTGCTCTAAGAGCAGATTTTTGCTGGTGAGAGGTGCTGTGTTGGTGTTGCAGGGTGAGGGTCAGTGGCCCTCAGTGACAGCGTGTCCCAGGAGCTGCCAGGCTCCTTAGGTCCCTGTGGACTTCGTGTCTTGCTCGGGTGGTGTAAATCAGTCTGGTCTCACACACATCACACTGATTAGGGGGTGGTGGGGTGAGGCTGTGCTTGTGGGGCTCGTTCCCCTGGTCCAGGGCTGGAGAAGAGCTGCAATCCCTGTGGTCTGGCTGCAGATGCTCCTCCCCAAGTTCTACCACTCAAGACCCAGGCATCCCTGCTCACTGCTGCATGCCTGAACATGAATTTGAGCTGCTGTCACAGCACAAAAGGAGCTGACAAGGACTGGTGGGGCTGTGCGCGCCCCTGGCAAACCCCCTGTAATCCCCTGATGTACAGGGACAAGATGTGCTAGTGGCTTGTCCTCCCCGAGGAGGGGACAAGCTGGAGAGCAGCCAGCCTGGGTACAGCCTGTGGCATGTGAGTGATGCTGATATAATATATCTCCTTGGCTTGTCTAAGCATCTGTTTGTTTGTGTGGGTTTATCTGAACAGCAGCCGCGGCAGTTTGGCACGCAATATGGTGGCTGCTGCGGCGCGCGGCGCCTTTGAGCGTCGCTCCAAGATGGAGCTGCCTACACGGCCCAGCCGAGCGGGATGGGCGAGCGGCTCCGAGCTGGCACCTACACCCCTCCTCATCCTCTCCTCTCCCTGCTGCTGGCCCTGGTAATCTGTGGTGGCCCAAATCTATCTCGCGGCAAAGCCAGAGTGTGATGGTGGCATGTCCCATGTCGTGGAATGTTCCATGTCCTGTCCTGTCATTGAGGCATCGTCCTCCTGCTGAGCATTGCCTGCCTTGAAGTAGAATTGCAGAAGCATTTTGGGTGGAAAAGGCTCTTGAGATTGAGTCCAACTGTTGCACTGCCCCATGTCCTGAGAACCTCATCTCCGTCTGTCCAGCCCTCCAGGGATGGTGACTCCAGCACTGCCCTGGGCAGCCTGTTCCAATGCCCCACAGCCCTTTGGGCAAGAAATTGTTCCCCAGATCCAACCTCAACCTCCCCGGCGCAACTTGAGGCCGTTTCCTCTGCTCCTGGCGCTTGTTCCTGGGGAGCAGAGCCCGACCCCCCCTGGCTCCAAGCTCCTTTCAGGCAGTTCAGAGATCAGAAGGTCTCCCCTCAGCTCCTGTTCTCCAGCTGAACCCCCAGGTCCCTCAGCCGCTCCATCACACTTGTGCTCCAGCCCCTCACCAGCTCCGTTCCCTTCTCTCAGCTCAGCACCTCAAGGCCTTTCTTGGTGTGAGGGGCCCAAAACTGACCCCAGGATTTTTATTCCCCATGTGTGTGAGAGCTGCTGGGGACACAGTGACAGAAAGCACCTGGTCCAGCTCAAGGTTCCCCAGACCCTTATTTCTGCCTGTGAGCCCTTGCACCCCTAAATCCCAGCATTTTGGCATCACGCAGCGGCATGTCTCAGTGGGTGAGCTCTGCTGCCTTTGCTGCCAAGGCTTTTTTTTCCCAGGTTTTTCCTTTAGAGACTTGTTTATGGCCGTCAGGATTTGACAGACTCTTGGCATCCCCCCCCATCCCCAGCAAAGCGACGTGGTGGCAGAAACTCCCGTCCTCTCCCCGCATCCCCGTGCCCTGCGCCTCCAGACCCGCTGGGGAGGGTTTGTCTGTGCAGGGAAATCAACTTGGAGACTTTATTTCTTTTTTAGAGCCAGAAAAAAAGACCTGGCACAGGGATGACAGCAGCAGAAGCCAAAAGGCTCAGATGGTTTTAAATGTCAGGGAGAGGTGTAAATGTATCTCGGAGACAGCATGTCCAGGAGCGATGGTATTTCACAGACAGCTTGATCTCCAGAGCCAGCATCCCCTTGGCTTTCTCCTCTCTCGGAGCTGTGACTTTGCCCACTCGCTGCCCCGGGGGCTGCTGTCACTTGCCCGTGGGGCCAGCGCTGGTGGCCTCTGGTGATGAGGAGCGGGCCGATGGCGGGGATTGCTCTGGGTGAGCTGATGTGCAAGCGCGTTTGTCTCCTGCCGCTCGTGTGACCTTTCTTCATTCTGAGCTGATCTGCCCTGACATGGGGAGGCGGAGGGAAGGGACAAGCGGTCATCTTAGCACTTGTGCTGCTGCGTTATTTGCCCGCTCTCCCCTGCACCACCCCCCAAAAAGAGTTTTAAGACTCCAAGAGTCAGCAAGTTCTGTGTGCCAGCCCATCTGTCCCACTTCCCTTAGCAACCGCTCGTCCTTTTCTCCTTCATTAAGTATCTGAAGCAGCTCCTGACCGCCAGACCTTCTCTTATGTTCCTTTTATTTGGCTCTCCGGATCATCCCTCTTGCTTGTCACTGTCACACAGGCTCCTCACCTGGGAACATGCTGCCCTCCCACGCAGGGGACACGTTTGTGTTGTGACAGGCTCCATGTTTGCTCACGTTCTGGGCGGGCTCTGGTTTCTGCGCCTGCCTGCTGGCTATTTCTTTGGAGCCTGATCTTTCCCAGCTCCTTCTCCTTCCCCCTCATCCCGATCCATGTGCTGCGTCCTCAGCCTGTGTCGTGATTTTTGAGGCTGCACAGGGGGTGGGAATTAACGTTATTTATGTCCCCAGCACATCTGGACTCCGACCTGCAGGGTGAAGATTAAATAGTAATTCTTGGGGAAGGGACTTTGGAGTTTTGGAGCTGTGGCACGTGTTCATGTGCTGGCTGATGGTGTGGGTACTGAGCAAGGGACTTGCAGAATGAAATAGCTTACACTGCAACAGCCGAGGGGAATGTGCGCAGCTGGGGCTCAGGGTGGTCCCAGCGCCCCGTCTCCCAAAATATACACACTCAGCATCTCTGCTTTGTTCTGGGCACGGCCAACACAGCATTTAGTGTTGTCTGTTCAGACTCACCCTCCCTTGTGTTGCCTTTGCTCCCTGGAACGAGTCTGCAGAGGAACCCAGCACCCCTGGGGATGCAGCAAATCTGCTGCTTCATCCTTGCTGCTTAAGTTTATCTCTTCCTGCTTTGTCCTCTGCTGTGGTTTGACCCAAAGATGCACTAGGAAGGACCAGCCTGGGTTTATGCTGCTTTTGTTCCATCAAAAATGGGTTATGGGTGAGGAGCGAAGCTTCTAGAGGCCACCTGGATGCAATACCATGGGCAAGGAGAAGGGTGTTGGTGCACCATAAAACCAAAAACTGCCCTGCATGTCTGGCTGGGGGGAGAGACCCACCAAAACTAAAAAATCAAAGAGCATCTTGGAGACACGGACACTGTGGTGGCATCTCAGTTGCTGCTGTAACAACCTGTATTTGAGGGAGGATGCTCTGCTTTGTTTCATGGGCTTGTACAAAAGGGACCTGCTGTTTGCAAGGGGAAAACTGGGAGTTTCTCTGAGAGGATAATTATTCCGGGATATTGGTCTTTGTAGCGACCTCTGCTTTGCTCCTAAGCCCATGGGCTGTGATCCCAACCCCTCTGTGCGCTGCTCTGTGGAGGAGCGGTGCTCTAATGCCAGGAGGAGGATCTCAACGGGAAATGGTCTCCAGGCGGGAGCAGAGACTCCCCCTATGGCATTTCAGAGCTGGGCTGCGGCCAAGTGGGTCAGAAAGGTCTCTGAGGTCCTGGAGAAGGGAGGGATGGCTCTGCAGCCTGCTGCGAGGAGTGGGAAAGGAGCCAGAGAGGAATCCTTAATGCGAAACCTCCCGGTTCAGTACAACTGCGTCTGTCCTGCTACGTACCATGAGCACAAGGTTCTCTTGGCCTAATAATGAAATGATCCAAGTGCCCTGGCTCCAGCTGCTGATTTTTGGTTGCGTCTGACAGATATCCAGAGGTGTGGCAAATGGGGAGAGATGGCATCCCCTGCATTCCCCAGTGGAATTAACAGCCCCTCTTGCTTTCTGGAGAGCCCGGGAGGCTGCAGGTGCTGCTCGGTGAGAAGAGGCAGACTCTGCTCTCTTCAACCGCTCCTCTCTCACACTGACAGGCACAACACAGCTGAACCGTAAATTTCCCCCCTCCTGCTGCAGCGATTCCCGTCACCGGGGTTAGCGAGCTGCTGCCGAGCAGGATGCAGCTCATTCTTGGGGCGAATTCTCCCGGTTTGCTATCTCGGCCAGCGTTCCTCCGCGATGAAGCTGTGTTAACGCCACCTGACCGAGTCCCACGGAGCCAGCTCTCCGGCTTGCGGGGGTGAGCACATCCCACACCCCTCAAAAATCCTGTTATAAATCCTGATTCATTTCTGGGCTGGAGCTTCTCCTTCCATAAGAGGTTTTAGCAAGGAGGATGGAGCCAGGGGCATTTGAAGGGTGGGTGGTGAGGAGGAATAAGAGAGCATGTAGGAATTTGGGGGGGGGTCAAGCAGATAAAGAAGATGACATATTATTGCACATAAATTAGGCAATGCTGGGATGAAGCTGTGGCCTCTGGGCTGCCAGCACTGCAAACACAACATCATGAGTCAGGTCCCCAGAATGGGGTTTGCATTTTTCTTCCCTCTGAGCCTTTAGGGTTCATTTCTATGCTTTTTTTCCTGCAAAACTATAAGGCTTTACAATCCAAGGCAAAAGAAACAAGCAAACTTTAGCACAGGGCAATGTGTCTCTTGCTGAGAATGAGGGGTTTGTCCAAGAGGGAGCGTGCAACAGTGCTGGAGGATGATGGCAAATGTACCAGGAGCCCAGAGCACTGATTTAACCACTCACTCTGATGGAGATGCCACCTGCAGCTGCTGGGCAGGAAAAAAGCCCTGAGCTTTGCTTAAGCAGCCTCAGCAGCAGGGAGAGAACTCCAGCGAAAGGTTATTTAATGTTCCTCTTCAGTGGAGATGGCTATTTACCAGTGAGAAATTTCTGGGCTTGAAGAGTCACAGCTTGGGTAATGCCGGATAATGTCCTTGGGGGGGGGGGGGGGAGCGCTGGCGGGATTTATAGCAAGTCTTTGAGGCTTGGCTTCCATAGTTAGATCTGGCACAAATTTAGAAAAGCAGCTGGAGGATGAGTTTGTGCTTGGAATCATTAGCAGCAAGGGCTGCGCTGAATTACCAAATGCAACCTGGGGGAGAAACCGTTTCTAGGCTTTCTGTCGAGGCCAGGAAAATAACGTGTGCACACGGATGTATTTACTATGTGCTGGGGAGGTCCCATCTCTGAAATGAGCCTGAGCTTGCAGTGGGAACGAACCTGTTCAGTGGGTTCAGGCCCACAGGGTGGGCGAAGAGCAAATCCTGGGCTGCCCCATGTTAGACCAACCTCTTGCTTTCCAAAAGGCAAGAATGGGGGACAAGGCGCCCAGTTCGCATTGAGTGGGAGCCCGTGTTTGTCCCCAGCTGTAAATACGCCTGTAAAATACTGATGAGCGGTATTACACAGGAGGGGGCAGATTTTTTGCAAACCTGCTGAGCACAGTAGAAGCATCTTCCTCAGAACAGTGATTTTTAGTTAAGAGTTGAGTAATGCTGTTTATCTGCAGCAGCTGGTCCTGCTGTGGGGGCATCAGCATCTGCTGGGCCCTGCCTTGGGAGCTTTGTGGTGCAGGGGACAGGGAGGAGGTGACAAAGGGGACAGTCTGGGAGGTTGGTGGCTTTGTGTGGTGGGATCCCAGGCGCTCCTACAGGCATCAAGGCAGAGCAGGTTTTTGGGGAGATCTGGTGGATAACAAAGGATTTGGGTGGCAAACACAGGCACTTTGTGCTCGATGTGATGGAGACAGGGGACAGGGATCCCTCTGGCTTTGGTTTTTAAAGTACTTCCCAAATTCTGGTTATATCTGGCACTGTCTGAAGGAAGCTCAGCGTGGTGTTCCTCTGATCCGGTGGTGCTTTTCTGTGAAAATATGGTTGACTGACATTCCTGAGAGAGCCAGAGGTGGTGGGTGTTTGTTTCTGAAGGCAATATTGGGGTTTATTGTTCATTTTTGGTCATGTCCTGTCCCCAGTGACCCTCCCTTTGAGAACTACAGAAACACATCGCCATGGCACTTGTTGCAGTCACCCCTTTGAATTTTTAGGTTGGATGTGGGGAACAATTTCTCCCCCAAAGGGCTGTGGGGCATTGGAACAGGCTGCCCAGGGCAGTGCTGGAGTCACCATCCCTGGAGGGCTGGACAGATGGACATGAGGTTCTCAGGACATGGGGCAGTGCCAGGGCTGGGGGAACAGTTGGACTTGATGATCCTGAGGGGCTTTTCCACCCAAAAATGATTCTGTTATTCTAATTTAGCCACATGAAGCCGCCACCCTCACCCGGAGGGTGCTCTGCAGGGCTGGAGCCTGGGCTCTCTCTGCTCGAGCATCCTCTGCAGAGCAGCTGTCACCAGCAGCAAAGCGATGGCTTTATTTCCCCGATGCATGCGCCTGGAAGAAGCTGTGGGATGACGGTTTGGTGGCGAGAGATTGTGTTAATGCAGAAAGCCATCTCAAGGTGGTTTTAGCCTGCAGGGGAATAGAGATAAACCTGGCACAGTGCCTGCAGCTGCTGTGGGGTGATGGGGATCACCCCGGTTTGGGGTTTTGCGGGGCTTGGATGTCTGAACTGCTGTGTCAAGGAGGCTGATGTGCTCTCAGGAAATCCTATGTAGGCTTGTTAATATATTATGATTTTATTGTAATCTTTGTGGAGCGGTTCAGGGAGACTGGCAGGATGGGGGTTGAGGAGGAGAGGGGCTCGTTAGCATGGGAGTAACGAAGTGTCTGGCTCTGCCTGGGAGGCGAGCAGGAGCAGGATTGGAGAGCAGAGAGATTGGATGTGCTGTGCTTGGGGGCGGCGGGAACTAAAACAAACCTAATAATAATAATAATAATAATAAAAAGCTTCCCATGTTCACAGCTATTTTTGGTGGCTGACAGCTCCTGGGTTTTTCACATTGCAGAGCCTTGTTACTTTTCCAGTTTTCCTGGAGAGAGGTTTGGCTTTGCTTCTAGGTTTAGGAGAATGTGATCCTCAACCCCCAAAATCCCAGTGGTTTTCCTCAGGACACCAAGATCGGTGGAGCTGGGTGGGTTCTTTGATCACATCCTTCCTACAGTGAACTGGACTTTTCTCTTGTCCTGGAGAGCTGATATGGATGATGCCATGGCACGGTGACAGCCCAGCTCTGGGCAATACCTGTGTGGCCAAGGTCCAACACACTCCAGCGTAAAAAGCCAAAGAAATTCCCCCCGCACTTGTGTTCTGGGGTTATTCTGCAGCCAAACCAGCGCGGAATAGTCCAAGGGAATGGTGAGGGCTGGCAATTTATGAAGCCGGCATTGCTGCTGAAGGTTTTATTGTGTCGACAGGGGTGATGTCCTGATGGAGAGGACATAAAGCGGTGTTAAAGTGCCCTCCAACAGGCATTATCCGAGCTATCCGCTGTGATAACTGGCTGATATATGTCTTTGCTGCTGTCGCTCTGCTCTCCTACATCCCTCCCAAGACACAGGGCTTGTCACTGATGCGTGTTCATCTCCCCTTCATTGCCCTGGGCACTCGAAACCAAAATCTTCTATTTTTCCCCAGGTTGGGAAACTTGTACATTAATGTTTTTTTGCTGCAGAGGGTGTAGGTGGGGATGAGGTTCAGCAAGGCTCAAATGGCTCTCGGGGGCTTGGCGAGCATCCCATCTCTTGCCATGCCTTCCCATTAATCTCTTAATCATGCGATTTTTATTTCTTTTTTCTTGGCAAGCGTTTATTACCCCGAGTGCTTTACCAGCCGCCCCTGCAGTGATAGCGGGCAATGCCCTTCGCGTGAGGGCAGCGCCGGGGGATTTCCGAGGGGTGTTAAGTCCTTTGCTTAACACTTGAGGGAGTGTGAAGGAAACAGTCTTACACTAAACCGGGCCCAAATTTGTTGGTAAATTGTGTCACTGCCATAGAGGAGCTGGAAAGAAGTGCCGAGAGCTGGGGTGCGCTCTGTGGCTGTGCTATAAATATGGTCTGGTCCTTTTTAACCATTTTCTTTTATTCTTTCGTGAAGCTGGGTTAGATACGGACAGCTGGGGCTGCTCGCAAGCAGAAAACCCCAGCTCTGTGAGTCTAATTGCCTGTGATGACTTGTGTACACTAATTGGCAGGATCTGGGCTGCTATGTACTCTATGCCACCATTCAAATCAAAAGCCTTGGGCAGCTACTGGTTGTATTTTCATAAATAAAATAATCACTTATAGTTTTCCTGAGATTCTCGCTGCTTTTTGCTCCAGGTTTCGGCGCTTGCAGGAGTTTCTGCCCACCCCATCACAGCCAACAGGCCCTCAGAAGTGCCACACGACAGATAAAATGATTTGTCCAAAATCCTATATTTGTCACCAGCTTTTTCATCCAAACCAGAGGCCACTTTACACCTGCCTGGCAAGATAAAGGGACTTAAAATGAGCGTGAGTGTGGTTTTTATGCCTGAGCAGTATACAAAGACCTCAGCATAAATGAACACCAGATCTTCAAAGCTTTTGCTGGGAGTTTTTCTACCACCTATACGCTGTCAGGCTATTTTGTTTTCAAGGTAAAGCGCTATCACTGAGCAGACCATTTGAAGGCTGCTCTACTTGCTTTAAGGAGGAACGACCAGATGGGTAAATGCCGCTATCTCCTGCTGAATGGGCTTAACTGTTTTCTGGGACATGGATTCCTACCCACAGGAGGCTTTTTTTTCCCCTACTTTTCTAGCTTTTTGCAATAAGAGCATCCAAATGATGTCCTTGGCTGATACTTTGGTACCTGCTACGTTGAAGTTGCTGCAGTATCTGACCAGGGACACCGTTGTCGTCCTTCCCACCCAAATGCCATAACCAGGAGGTTTTCTTATGGTGAGTCCATCGTTTTGAGGATTTCTGTCGGTAAGTTGGTGTGAGCAGGAGAAAATAGTGTTTGGATTGTCGGAGAGCAGCAGCCGCCTGGGCCATGCGGAGCTGCAAGGGGTTACAGGCACAAAAACCTTTATTTCCATTTCAGTCACGTTATAGTTTTCAAAGCCTTTTGATTAAAAAGGTTATTAAATTTCAAGTCTAGTGATAATAAACTGTTGCTGGGGGCTGAAAAGGGGGGTGCCAGGGGTGTGGGTGATGGGGTCCGTGGGAGAGGCTGCTGTGTTGTGCTGGGGGCTCTAATCAGGGAAGGGCTGCTGGGAGAGCCAGTTATGCCCCGTTTTCCCCCAAAAGGCAGAGCCAGAGCTGCCCTGGGGGAATAAAGCTGCTCCCATTGCTGGAATGGGACTGGGGAGGGTTCAGCTGCCACAGGCTGGGGTGGACCCGTGGCTGGGGGCTGGCAGCGGGAGCAGGTGGGCTGTGGCCCCGGTCCCAAGCAGGGGAGAGGCGGAGGACGGTAGTGAGGGGACCCTGGCCAGGCTGGGGTGTCCCCGAGGTGCGAGCGGGGGCGGCCACACGTTACCGGCCGCTCCCCGCGGGCCCGCCAGGGGGCGCTGCCGCCCCCCGTTCTTACGCTCTCCGTCCCCCGCAACCCGCCGCTCCAGCCGTCGCCATGGTGACCGCTGGGTGCGTAGCGGCCCTTACGAAGCTGACGCAGTGGGCGGCCCGGTACGGGCGGGGGCGGCCCCTGCGCGGGCGGAGGCGGTGTTAGAGAATCGGGGGGCCGCCGGGCCCCCGGCATGGAGGTGGCGGCGACTCTGGGCCTGCGGCGCTGGCGGCGGCGGCGGCAGAGAGGTGAGGGAGGAAAACGGGAGGGCGGCGGCGCCCCCCGCGTCCCGGGCCGGCCCCTGCGGTGGGCTGGCAGCTCCCCCCGGCAGCGGCGGGGCCTTCCCCGCGGCGGGAGGGCAGGACCGTGCGGGCCGGGAGGGGAGGAGGCCGCTGCGGCAGGTGCTGGGGCTGCGAGGGGCGAGGCGGGCGGGGGTGCGGGCCGGGGCTTTGTTCGGTGCCGCCGCGCTCGGGAGGCGGCCGGCAGGTGCGGGAGGCTCGTTGGCCTGCGGGAGCGGCTGGTGGTTCCGCAGGGGCCGCGGTTTTCCCTCCCAGCCGCAGGGCCTGCACCCCAGAGAAAGGCGTGATCCTCTGCCCCAGGGAGCACATCAGGCTGGGGGGAAGTTGGGACCCGAGTCCCCAGCCCGAGCTGGCCCGGTGCGGGGATCGGTGGCTGTTGCAGATTGTCCAGGAGAAGCTGCTGGTGTGCAGAGGGTGGGTGTGACACAGGGATTCCTTCAGCCTTCCCGAGTTCTCCGCAGGGACCGGTGTCTCAGGCACTTAGATGGCACTAAAAGTGGGTCCGTCACCGTGGGGGATGAGCCCTGAGCGTAGAAATCCCTGGTTAGGGTCACGGTGACCTGCGTGCTTGTGAAAGTAAATGATTTATCACTTTGAGGTCTTAGAGCTGGGATTCATTGCTCAGCCAGAATTCGCGCTGTGCCCGTTCTGGGAATTGGTACCTGTGTGTGTTCGGGACAGGCTTCAGTCGCCACTTGGAATACAGGAATGGTGACTGCGGGGTGTGCGGGTGCCGGTACGCGGGACAGCGCTCACAGCCGGCTTCAGGTGGGAAACAGCGGCTGGTTGCCAAAGATAGGATTGATACACGCAGCTCCTGGGATGCCGGAGTGTTGCGGACAGAAAGCAGCAGATCTGTTTGATGGATGAGTTGCATGTTAAGGAAAATGGTTCTGGAAGGAAGAACAACCTCTGGCCGGGTGGGAATGGGGTGACTTGCTGGCCAGGATGGAACCCGGTGAGGTTACCTGGTGATGAGTTGCTACATCCCGCTGAGTGTCATCTTCTGGTTGAATGGGGAAAGTGTCTGAGCTTCTGTGGTCAGGCTGAGTGGTTTTAAAATAGTCATGGTTGGGAGATAATGAAATTGGAGGAAGTGGCTTTTGTAAAGGCAGAGTCTTTAATCTCTCGGTTTTATGACATAGGTTAAGTATGTGGGGAAGCGTCTACACCGTTTAAGGAGGTTATTTTGTGATTGAGGAGGAAGGAGTATCTATTGGGCACTGCTGGAGAGCTGTCTAAATAGAAAACGTTATCTGGGGGAAGGTATTTGTTGTCCTAGGTGTTAGCTTTCTGTGTCATAAAAGTTTCAGTGGGCTCTCAAAGCCACTGATGAGATTGCTGCCCAGCCCGCTGGACGTGTCGGGCTGGAATGGTAACGGGGACAGGGAACTTGAACAGCACCCGCTACGTGGTTAATAGTGCACAGAGCCTGGAATTTCTGTCACCAGAACCCTTTGGAAAGGAGGAGGAGAAAGGTTTCCCTTTCATTTGTATTTAGATAAAAGAACAGATTTGGGAGTTACTGTCTCTCGTACAAATTTTTACTCCTATAACATGCCATAGGCTCAACTTACATATTTGAATTACGTATATTTGTTGGCACCGATCTTGATAGCGCTGACCTGTAAAACCAGATCTGATCAGAATTCCATTTGAACTTCAGGCGGTGCATTAGAGCCTTCGGATTCCTGTAGGCAAATCAAGGTGGAAGTCAGGGAAGCGGGGATTGTTGGCGGTCCCCGACAGCTCAGTTGTTGCGGGAAATGGGCCACGCGAAAGTCGAACTTGAGTCTGCGTGTCCACCCGTTCCTCATCTTGTGTCCTAAGCGGGAACGTTGTGCAACGATACCATCCGAGCGGTTAAAATTGAGAAACGTGCTGCTGCAGGAAGGAAAGTGGGAAGGATGAAAATAATCCCTTCCATGACAAAGTTATGTTAAAAAATATATATGAGGAGGAATAGGGTGAACTAAAATACCCATCAGTGTTTTTCATTAAAAAAGGAATTAACGTAGGTATTAAACTGTTTGAAAGTGTCAAGGAGACTTGTCTTCAGCAGCCACTCGGCGTGTTTGTTGTACTAAACTTTGGCTGAGTTTTACTTCATATGAAACGTTGTCAAAATTCCTGCGAACAAATAGTTATGACCAAAAAAATCCACTTTGTATGTAACCACACGGATGCGCTTTTGGGCTTTGGGTAGGAATATCAATGTCACGTTCCTCGTGCTGTATCTACCTGTTTGTTCTAAGAGGAGACTTTTCTGTATGCCTTCAACACCACGTACATCTACCAGCGACTGGAGACACAAGCCTGGGGCCTGTGGCTGCCCCTCGACAGACCCGCTTGATCCACGTGTTTGTATCAGTCCAACCTGCCTCTAATTCCCTCTGTAAACCCCTTTGGCATTTCCCATGGGAAATCCAGCCGTGTAATCTATGTGAAGTTCAGGTTGCGTCTCTATTTGTGATGTGACCTTTAATCCCGGGGTGCTGAAGGTCCAGGTGTTTAATGGCACTTTATAATGTCCAGTGTAAAAACGGGCAGGGGGCGTTTCCTGCGCGGCCTCATCTTAGAAGTGAATTAATTTGGGGTTAGCTCATCAAAACTAGGTCACTTTGCTTTCTGAGTCGCCGTAAAATTGTATGGATTTGCAAACCAGATTTACGCACTTCTTCCAAGCCTTTGACTTAAAAATCTCTCCTTAAAGCAGCATAAATACCAATTATTTTGCCCGGAAGGGACCCACAAGAACCAGACAGGGGAAGGATGTTGGAGACTTTTTCTTTGGGTAGCGAAGTTGTGTATTTTGCTATCTGCTCTAGAACAAGCAGCTTTTAGTTGGAGGGGTCTGCCCACACCTGCTGTTCCTCGGAGCAAACACACTATTCCCTTTCTCAGTTTGGCCACCCCGGTAGCAGTAAATAATACTTGGTTAAAACTACAAGAGTCTCTGGGTCTGACAATGATCCAGAGGATGAATAAGTACATCCTGAGCCGGGTTGGGCGCTGGAGCTGGAGGAAGTTACATTTAAAGAGACAGCAATTGAGGTTCTTGGGAGAGCAGAACTATTTTTATCTGTGTTTGGAGAGCGGGGAGGGAGCTGATCAAAGTGCCCTTTGTGCCAGCGGGAGCGTGACAAATGGACCCTTGGGAACCGGGGACGGCTCTGGGATGGTCGTTCTTGCCGGAATAGATTATCTGACTCAATCAGGCTTTGAACTCAAAGTTGGTTTTGTACTTATTGTCTGGATTCTGCACTGTACATACATGATATGGTAATTTAAATGTATGTCTGCGTGTGTTTTGCGGGGGTGGGAATCGCTGTGATGCCTCCTCTTCTACTCCATTCCTTGGCTGTCAAGCAAAGGCTTTGCATTGTGTATTTCCAAAGAGAAATCGGAGGAAAAACATCTTGAAAATTTGCCAGGTGTGGTATTTGTCCAACTCTGAACCTTTAAGATGGAAAAAACTGAGATTAGTTTCCTGATTTTGATAAGATACGGGAAAGTTTGCCCATTGAACAACTGAAATCAAATTGCTGCTGATTTCAAGAGCACAGATGTAGCGGAGAGCTGCTAGTCTGCTCATAGTTGACCCTGCTTACTGCAGCTCACTCCGCTTTCCAGTAACTCAACGTATGTATTTGTTTCCTCCAGCGGCGATCGCTCCACGCGCGGCTCTGCAGTGCGGATGCTCAGCACTCGGATTCTGCTGGTTGGGGTGCGTGAGTTCAAGTCACAGTCCCTGGTATCTTGATCTGACATTCAGTATGAAACTAAGTGTGTAGAAGGATGGAGCCATAACCGATCTGCTTAAAAAAAAAGTCGGAGATACTGTGGACTGTTTAATTATTTGAAGCGTCATTGCATCTTGAAAGAATGATAACGATGCACATGAAAATCAATGGCTTTATGTTTTACAAGCAACATACAGTGAAGTGGAATATTCTCATGTAAAATGCCTACAAACTTTGGTAATGCTGCCGTACCTCGGTGATTTTATAGAAGAGGTAGAATTCCTACTGAGCTTTAGAAAGAAACGAGCCCACTGTTTTCAGCCACTTGTTTTTCTTTTTCCATGTTATCCTTTTCTCTCCCCTCCCAGTGAAAGGGCTGCAGGTCCCTTACCTCATCGCCTGCATTTAGTTGAAAAGACGTGGAGCTAAAAGATGAAATACAAAAGGTTGCTGGTTATTTTTCCTCTTCCTTGCAGCAAGAGCAGAAAATCCGCATGGCAAGCAGGGCTGCCCGGCTAACCAGGAGCTGTGCTGTGGGCTCTTAACCATGAAGCGTCCAGTTTTTCTGCTTTTACAGGAATTCCGCTTTAACGGGACTCGTGCTCCTGCAGAGCCCTGGAAACTCGCCTCCTTGCGCTGGACTTGCAGCTTCTGCTCGCAGGTTGGCTACAGAAGTCTATGGGATTGCATGAGAGTTGGTGGCTTTTAGCGCTGTTCCCCGTGGGAACTCGGCGGCCACCCCGCTTCTCGTCCTTGCCTGTTCCCTTGTGCGAAGTTCAGACTACAAGGGGATTCCTCAGTGATGCCTTTGACCTTAATAAGAATTTCTCCCTGAAATCAGGGTAAGAGGTGCGATCTAGAGCCTTAAAACTTGTAGTTTTCATTGTATTCTTGCCGTTTCATCGGGCAACGCTGCTATTCAGCAAGCAGCGATAAAAACCTGGTACAGCTTTTCTAGGAGGCCGACACTGAGGTAATTTGTCTTCCGTTGAGTTGTTTCAACCAATGTCATTTCCATAACCTTATGATCCTTTTCAGGAGTTTGTTCTCCCGCTGTTTCTTATTTCATACATTTCGGTGACCTGTGATGTGCGAGAAGATTTGCTTGGAGCATCTAGACGATGAACGTCATCATTGAAGGACTTGTTCTAAACCATCAGTGTCAACACTGAAGGGCTTGTAACTCTTTGAAGGAGAGCAGGGACTTCACTGATACTGAAATGGTTTGAAATTCTCCTTTTCTTGTGAAGACATGCTAAGATGATTTTAAACTGTGTTTATGGTAACTAGGAGTAATTAGTAAATAGGTGCTCTGAGCATCTGCTGTGTCTCTTTTCCCTCTGTAACATCTGTTTCTTTGTGGTTTGTTGGTCTAGAGATACGATGATCAGCACAGACCTGAGAGATCCCCGGTTTAGATCCCAACAAGCTCCTATTTTCTGAACAACAACTGTGCAAATGAAATTGTGAATCCCTCAGGCCACCTTAAATATAATTGAACGGGGTAATAGGAAGGAACAGGGAAATTCAAGACCTTGCTGTTATATTAATAGTTTAATTGCAGTAAGTACAATAGAAATGGTGAGGCTGGTATGGGGAATAAAAAAACCCCTCCGGTGCCTTTCTACTCTGCAAGGTTTCCATTCAGATCTGATCTGCTGCTCCACGTCCCTTACAAGTTGGAATTTACGCAGCTCTTCATCTTTTAGAAAGAAGAATGAAATTTAGCATTATGTCACTGCTTGTCTTTTGGCAGAGATCTGTGTACTGTGCGTGCTGCGGGTTACAGCCATAGATACAGCCTGCGTGTATTTTTGGCATATAGATTCCAGCTCCAAAGCCTGAGCTTCTGGAGGTTTGTCTTTCCCCATGTGATCTGCCAGATGATCTTGCAAAAATGTGCTGCTTTCTCTCCTGGGGAATTAACTGTTTCACCTCCCGTAAAATAAGAACAAGTCTGGTGCCTCTGGGGAGTTGGCAGCATCTCAGCCAGCCTGTGGCTGTCCTGAATGAAGGGGATTCTACCGGCTTGTCTTGCAAACTCTATTTCTTTGTCATGTCAGGACCATTTTAAAGTTTTCTTCATTGAAATTCAACCTGGTGCAGTCTAAGCACTTCCCTTTGTGCTCAGCTTGTCTTTGTCAGTGTCCAGAATGTATGTTTTTCCTTTTCCAAAGCACAACTGGGATTCCGGTATTGGAAAACTCAGATGTGAGCAGTATAATAGTGAATGGAGTGAACTCGGTGTAATTCTCCATCACTAAGTGGTTCCGGACCACTAAGTGGCCGCTTTGTTGCTTGTCTGCTGTTGAACACAACGCAGACGTCTTTGAAAAGGGCACCAGCCAGTGTTGAAGAACTTCAGTGTTAGACTTTCTGGAAATGGCGCAGTTTTCTAGCCCGGTGATGGGTCTGATTCCAGGACATCCCCGCGAAGACCGTGTGTCCTATTTCACCGCTCCCGTGCGACTGCGTTGCCGCTCAGCCCGATTTAACCTTTGAAACCACAGGGCCCTTGTTGTGCTCGTGTTCTGTCTGGTTCCGCTGTTTGTCACCACCTCCATGGCATCCACCAGCCGCTAATGACAACGCTCGGCTGAACGAGGCTGCTCGGATAGGAACCTTTGGCTTGCGGGGGAAATGTGCCCGTCATCCCGTCAGAGGAAGTATGAAAGTTCCCATTAGCTCTGCTGAATGACGGATGAGTTCCATCCTTAAAATAAAATGAAGCAGCATTAATTTGCGGTTTCTCCCCCGAGTTTGTGCTGTAGTGGATGCTTTTTCTTTCCGGCCTGGAGTGGAGAATAATGCCGGATTTCTCAGAGATCCTCTGTGCTGTGGGGTCGCTCTTCCCCTCACCTTTGTCATTTTTGCTCATTTTCTAGCAGAGAAAGAGGCTGCTCTTTCTTTTCAAGTCTTCCTTCCGAGGTTAATACGGGCTAAAACTATTTGGCACATGAATAATGAAGCGCATAGGAAGCGAGCGATGCCTTTCCTGGACCTTGTGTGCGTGGTCTGAAACTGGGGGGGGTCGAGTTTTCCTTGAGCTCCGGTGACGCGGGGGGAGCTCAAAATGCCTTTGTGTGGTTGTGGTGGTACAGCTTCATTCTGCAGGAAGCCGCAGCCTGTTTTTCCAGAAGCCCTTTCCCCTCTGCATTTCATGCTTATCCCTAGTTCAATATCTTGCTTTTGGCAAATAGCCTTTTATTCTCATTGACTTTTTAAAAATAGAAATCAAGGAACGCACTTTTGTCCAGATCTGAGACAAACCCTTTTGAACACCTCAGGGGCCATAATCAAATTTAACTTGCTAAGAAACGAGGACAATCCACAAATGCAGCGTTGTCCTTGGTTCTCCACAACGTTACTGGCCTGGAAGAGCCTGCGATAAAGAACTTTGCATTTAACTCCCGGTTTACTTTGCTTTTTAGCACTCCAGCTCTCTGCTGGTGGCAAAGAGGAGCTGTCGGTTCTCAGAGGCCCCGGTCTGGCTGTTGTTGGAGGAATGAGCACAGGCGGGTTCGGAGGGGGAACCGGGGAGGCTGGTGCGGAAAGCGCCGGTTCTGCGGCGCTGGGTCAGCGCGGAGCGGGAGCCTGGGCGGATCGGCAGGGCTGGGAACGCACCATGCGCAGGGTATGAGTTTGCACACGAGCCCGCGAAGCGTTGAGTGTGTTTAATTTGCCCCAGCAAAGAGGGGGGTGTGTATGAAGGCTTGTTCAGGGAGGGGTGTGTGGAAAGCCCCAAGAGCCGCCGTGAAGTGGGTAGCAGGTATTTGGGGAGAAGAAATGCAAATATGCATAGTCTGGCCGTTTAGTGTGCAAGTTTGCAGGACATGTATATGTGCGGGACATGTATATGTGCAGGCCATGTGTTTTGGAGTGGTTAGATGTGCACTGAGGAAAGGAACAACTCTATTCACGCCCTTTGTGGTGTAAGGAACGTACGTTTTGGGTCCCTGGTTTTGCTGGTTCCTCAGTGTTCACTCCCTTAACAGCGTGAAAAGCTCTGGTCAGGAACTCTAAGCCATATTGCATCTAAGCTTTATTCTTTGGGACGCGCAGTGCTTGTTTTGTGATGAGTTACCATGACCAGGTCCTCAAGGGGATGATATCACCACAGAGACAGAGAATGGTAAAGAGCAGAGGAATTCAGTTCTTTGTCCGCCAGATCGTCACGTCCTCGTTCTGCTCTGTTGTGTGCGTCTGGACCTGCCGGGGCGGCTGGGTGAGGTTATACGGGTGTTTACGGGCATTAGCAGGGAAATAAATGAATGAAGGAAGCGTCCGGCAGCAGGGACGAGGAAAGGAAATGAGCCTTAGTGGAACTTGAACTTTTGGCACAACGTGAACCGAAAGCCCGATAAGGACTTGCTGCCGTTATGCATTTTGAGGTTCTGCGGCTGCTTTTAATGACTCCAAACTCCCTGAAATATTTATTGAGTCAAAAGAGTGGAAGGGAATTCACCGTGTTTATCTCTGCAATGAGTACGGATGCTAATATGAAGTGTTACGTTACTTTTTAAAGCTATGTGATGGCTGCTCCTGGATGTACAGGGCGCTGTTTGCTCCTCTGGGGAAGCTGGCTGAGCAAGAGGATGGAGTTGCCCATGGGGAACACGGAATTCTCTCCGACCTCGAGTATCCTGCACCGTCCTTCTCCGAGCTACCTGAGTAATCAGCTGCTAAAACATCACCATGTTGTGCAATGGACAAGTCAATGCCCTTTACGTCCCCAGCTGCTGTTGTGTTTAACTGATGAAAAAATGGTTTTCCAGCTGTTCTGCTCATCTTGCTTTTCCAGTTAACTTTTGGAATTTGTTATAAACAAAGACACACTTGAAAGCAGTAGAATGGATGGGGTTTAATTGAACAGGGGACAGCAAGAGACAAAAATCTTGCTTCCCACTTGAATGTGTTCATAAGAAATAAGGCCTTGTGTTCGTATGGTCGCGGCACTGGACGAGTAGGGATGATATTGGGAAAATGACGTACTTAAGCTATAAGGGAAGAAATCGCGTTGGTTCCTGTTGCACTTTGTCACCGCTTTGGGTCTCATGGCTGTGGAATGAAATCCTGTCGAGTGCAAAAGCACGAAAGGGTGCGGTTAAAGCAATCGGGAGCCTTTTCACTTTAAATGACCTGATTTGACATGAAAATCTCAGTGTTAACATAGATTTGTTTTGCAAACCATTGAACTGTAAGTTACCTGGTGTTACGCCAAAACACTCCCTCTCGGCGAGCATGTGAAAATGTCCACAAGGGCTGAAAGCTCCTGAAGGAAGAGTAAGTTGAATTTTCAGTTCTTTTCCAGGCACCGCTATAACGTGCTTCATTTCTGTGAGTATTTCAGGGAGGCCTTTGGGTGGGGAGTGGGAGCGAGCCCCGTTTTCTCCTCTTCTCTGCATTACATTTATCATTCCAGTGTTTCTGGGCTTGCAGCTCTGCGCGTTGGTGTCTGCCTTTGCATCTGGACGTGCAAACGTCTTGCTGCGCAGAATTGGTGGATCCAGAGGGCGCGATACTGGAACTGCTTGTCGGAACCTGGAGAAGCAGGAGATCCTGTTTGCAGAAAATGCGTCCCTTTGTTTCTGTGGGCTGTCAATGAATACGCCGGTGTTTGCTCGACGGCCGCGCACGGGCTGCTGCCTCTGAGCGGGAGTTTGCGTTTCATAATGGAGTTCTTGTTTAAACTCTAGAGTTTCGAAGAGGAAAAAGTGGTGAAAGGGGGAAGATATAATTATCCAAGCCTCGGTGGCCCTCAGGACAGTGTGGCTGCTGCTCCCTTTCTGTAGGGAGCGAGAGTAGAAGAGATAAGCGTTATCTTCATCTTTTCTGCAAGTATCGTAGTGTTGGTGCTGCAGAGGAGCGAGGCTTCACTGGCTGTTTCTGTTGGAGAAGGAGCTGAGGCTGGAAGCAGTTGTGGCTCTCACGTTCCTATGGGAACAGATTGGCGATGCAAGGGCTTGAATTCTCAACTACGAGGGGATTTGTCAATAAAGGTGGGAAAGGGATTTGATTTCTGATTTAAGTGGGGAGACTAATATTCGTTCTCTCCCCGATGGGTTCCTGATGGCAAGTTGCTCTCTGCTGAAGAGGAGACGGGATTTTGTGCAGCGTCTTTGAGGCTGTGTTGGTCCGTCTGGCCACAGAGTTAATTACAAGCTGGCCCAGGAGATGCAGAGCCCGCCCTGCCGCTGTTTCACAGACTCAGCAGTTCCCTGCTCCTTTTTCGGTCTTTTTTGGTATGGAGAGGGCAGCAAAAAGCCCGCGCGTGTCCGCGGGATGAGAACGCAAACACGGCTGCGTTCACACAGCTGCGCTGCAGGGTCAGCAGCCCAGACTAAACTATTTGTAAATCCACTTTTACCACCCCATTTGAAGTCATTAAGATGTTCAGGGCAGACACATCCGCTTTGTTTTCCACTGCCCTGATCTGCAGGCTGTTGTTAAAGCTGCTCCTAGCAAAGCCCGGACTTTGCCTGGGCCGGTCTAACACGCCTCTTTCTTGGGAAGATCAGCCCACGTGCTGTGGTAGGTTCTCCCTCTTCAGAAAGGTTGGGTGGTGCAAAATTCACGGTGCATCAAGAGAAACGGCTCCATAATGTGACTGCAGAAGAACCGCAGTCCCAAAGCTGGGTTGCTCAGTCTGGAAATTGAAATGGCAGAAAAAGGAGGTTTAGAGGTTTAGGCTTTTCAAAAGAAGCGTGTTGGAAAGCTCATGGATGCGTCCATGTCCTCATCACCAGCAACAGCTTTGATATTTTTTTTAAATTTTTATTTAAAGACAAGATATCTGGTGGCTTTGCCACTTTGTCAGGGTAGCTAAGGGCTCAAAACAGACCTTGTCAGGTGAGTACAACCCGTCACTTCCTAGGAGAAGTTCTCTTTGTTCTTATGTATACATCAATATTTAAGCTGCACATCCTAGTTCTTTGACTGTTACAAAGTCAACACAATATGGCCAGCGGAACTTCGGACTGTGGCTCACGTCTGCAGTGCTAAAACAAGGATGTTGGGGCCTCGACTGAAGCAGTTGTTCTCGGTGGAGCTGTTCCCTTTGGGAGCTTCCAGGGCCGCTCCTGCTGCTGGGGCTGCCTTGTGCCTCCTCATTTTATTATCAGGAGTATAGTTGTCAAGTGTTTCCTACCTTCAAAATGATGGGGTTTCAGTTGGTTGGTGGCTGGCCATTAAATAGGATACCTGCTTGACACTTAAAAACTTCATTGAGCGTAGTGCAAAGAATATTGTTTCTTTACAGTTCTTGTATTTTCTGTGTTATCAGTGTCGTAGAATGCAATTTGAATTAAGATCACTTAGGTGTGCAGGAAGGTTTAAGTGCTTTGGTTGGAGAATAGCGCTGCTGCCTTCATGGCCCTTCTGCTGAGACCTGGAACCTTTTAGAGAACACGATCCCAGCTGCATCGTGGAGGGGGCAGAGCCCGCCCTGGAAATGTGAGCGTGGCGGGCGGTGAGCTGCTGCTTTTACCTGCAAAAATGTCAACGGTTTATCTGGGATTTCCCTGAAATCGGTACGTCGGAGCCGCGGGCACTCGAAGACAAAAGTCCCGACTATTAATTGTGTTTGTGGTGCGCGGCTCTCGTGTTCTGCAGCCGCGTCGTGCAAAGGCCGCTCGGCAGCAGGAGCAGGACCGCTCGCTGCCGGCCCGGGCGGGCTCTTGCTTTGCTCTGTTTTTAGCGTCTTCTCTCCTAGTTTTCTATTTGATGTTTTACTTCTGGGTTTTTGGACTCCCCTCCTGATAACACTTTTGTTTTCTAAATCCTTTTCCAACCGACTGGGTGACAAAATAGGGGGTTTTTATCGTACATTTTGTTAGGGGTTGTGAGATGCGGTGGCCAAATGGAGATGGAGACACTTGAGCTCTGTGGCTCGGATCCAGCCAAAAGTGAGGCTGAGCATTTCAGTCCTGGTGAGCCCACACATACACATACAACACATACATTAATATATGTGTATATACAGCCTCCTGTGACCGCCTGGAGAGGAGCCAGGGCAGGGGCTTTGCTTCCCTGCCGTGGCTAATGGGGCTCCCCTGCCTGTCAGTTGTGCCTCTGTGCTCCTGCCTGCGTAGAATGAGCGTTTTATCCCAGAACCGAGCGCATTTCAGAGCCCAGGTTGTCTCTTCCCTCCCTGCTGCTTTCACATACAGCCTGTCACGGGTGGAAATACAGAATTTTTCCATTTTGCGGTTTGTCTCCTCCCTGGTGTATCAGGGTAAAGGAAGGAGACACGTGTGGGCTGCAATTTAAAACCAGCTTGTGGAAAGGGAGCAGGGTCGTTCTTGTGTCCTCTGTATCCTTTTATCCTTTTCCAGATTAACTTCAGTCTGTATCCCTTTTAAAATTTCAGTGGTGCCAGAAGAGATTGTTGAACTGATAGTGAATTATTCATAGTGTCGCTGCACCAGTGTTCTTATTTCCTCACTCCGGAGTCTTCAGTTTGGCCTCTCGCTGCCATTTGTTCAATTGAAGCAGGATCTGTTTGCTCTGTGCTGGGCGCCCCAATCCCAGCTGGGGCTGGGGAGGCTGTGCACATTCATTTTTTCCAGTTTAAAGAATGCTCGAATTCATCATGCGTTGGGCAAGTCATTCCTCAAAACTGGATGCTGGAGCAGACAACGCTTGCTGGGTCTGGCTGCTCCGCTGTTTTCCTCCTTGCAATGGAAATAAAACCATAAATTATCTGTGCAGCTCTCTACTATGTAATATACTGGATGCTGTGCATCCTAAGATCTACAAAAAGATTATTCACATGAATAATAGCCAAACTAATGCGTATAAATAAGAGTTCTTCATTGTCTTCCTTCTAACAGTAACTAAATCACCAACGGGTGCTGGGGCTGAACTCCCCACACAGTGGAAACACCGCGGTGTTTTCATCAGGCACCCTTTTATAACGTACCCCAAAACCATGCAAGTTTTGGGGGAGGAAAGGGGAAAATGGAACTGGCTGGTGGGCAGCAGCGCTCACGACTCAAGTGAATGAGTGAGGAAATTGAGGATAAAACCAGCGCAGGGTGATGGTGCCGAGGAGCCCAGGCCTGGGCCAGGCCTATGCCTGCTACTGAGGTGCTGGATTATGCCTTAACCGGTTGGGTTAATTGCAATATAATATTGCTCTGAGGCCTTTGAGCTCTAATCAAGAATGAGGATCTGAATGAAGAACCGGAACCGAAAAAGATGAAATAAAGAGGTTTTTTTGCACGCTTTGAAAGTTCACTTGCACCAAGGAGAAGTGAATTAGTTACCGTACCCCAGATCTTGTGCTTGTGATCTCTTCCGAGATTATTAGAACCTTCTCACCAAGGACTGTTTGGGGCATTTACTTCTAAAGCCCAACTGAAAAGCTTGAAATGAAGGGACAGTTGATGGTTAATTGTAATATAATTAAAGGAAAGGGAAAAAAGTCCACACCTAGACAAATCCTGCAGCAGCATTGCCACAAAGGCACTAAATTTAATTACAGGGATAATGATGTATCGCCTGCAGCAGAAGAGGAAAAAGTACTTTCTCTTCTAATGGCCTAAAACCGCATGGGCTCGGAGCCAACCGCTCGGCCTGGACTAGGTCTGAATAAACAGCTCTTTGCTTTTTCCCTTATAATCCTGTTTGGATTAGAAGTTCAAGTGTGAAGACTCATTTAGCTTTTGAAATTCTTATCTGCTCGGCTGGAGGGAAGGTGGCTTCTCGAATGGAGATGAATTTAAGAACGCGTCCTTCTGCAAAGAGCCGCTGGAGCAGCGCCCCTTCCCAAGGGCGAGCCGGCCTCGCGTCCCGCATGCTCTGCGCAAGATTTGGGGTCAACTTCTTCATTTTTCTCATTGATGGAAAAGTGAAATTGCTTTCCTTTGTCTTTGAAAAATCAGCCAACTTATTGATGTCTCTATATTTTCAGTAGAGTTCAATATAAAGAGAGATTTGCAGTGGGACGTCCTGGCTCTCGCCCAGGAGGCGCAGCACCCGTGTCCCGGAGCGTTCCTCCTCCAGCTCTGTGTTTGTGCCCGGGAGCAGACCCGGGTCCCGTGCGGCCCCGAGGATGTGACCCCGCTGCTTTTCTTCAGGAAATAGGACCGTTTTCTTGTTCGGTTCAGACAGGCGTTGGCTTCAGGGCTTGTTCTAGGTGGAGCATGTTACGCCAGTCCACCCTTTCTTGCAAAGAGAATAGCACAACTGAGTCACTTTGAAAATAGGATGCGTGTGTGTGTGTATATATATATATGTATATATATATATTTTCTGGTAGATCTGCAGCAGGTGGCTGGGCTGGTTTGTCTGGCCATCTCTTCATGTTTTCGGTGTTCACAGGTAAGCTGACCAGTCTCGTTCCTTTTTCCTTTGTAGCTCCCAGCCACCAACCCGACGGCATTGAGATGGCGCTTCTACCTAAATTTCGCCCACCTCTCTTTGGTAGGGAGAAGATAGCTTAACCCTCTTTTGTGATCTCTGATCCCTTTCAACTTTTTTCGTGATTCCCCTCTCTGTATTTTAGTAACCATGGTTGTGATTCGTGTTCTGAACAGAATAGTCTCCTGCTGCTTTGCTGTAGCTCCTCGCAGTCTGTGACACCGGAGCTGGTGACGCCCTGTGTGCGGCTGCTCCGTGTCCCTGTGCTCCGTTAGCTCGGGGAGGAATTGTTCCTGGTTCCTGTCGGTATAACCAGCCGTCAGCCGCACTCTGTGCTTTTTGGTTCATGTCTGCCCTGCTGCTTGAAGCCAAAGAATAACTTTCAGGGTATTTGTGCTGCTGCAGCTCTGGTCACACGGAGCATCTGCTTCTGCCTCCCCTCCTCTCACCGCTCTGCTGTCCGCCTTTGCTCAACTCGTCCTGGGTACGGAGCTGGTGGCCAAGACACTAATTTAGTTGTGACAGGCTTTTCCAGCTCCTACCGACGTGCTCAGCGGCTTCTCTAGAGGCCAGTAATGAAAGCGAGGAGCGTGGCAAAAAGGAGGATGGTGGCAATGGGGAGAAACGTGTTGTCGTGAAAATATCAAGGTAACCCTTGGGACAGGCTTTGCTCACATAGAGATCTTATACAATTAGCTGCGCGTGCATTTATATGAAGGATATACAGTCATCCCCAGTCTGCTTCATCCAGCCCCTTTGCACACCTTCTTCTGGAGCCAGAGTAATTAAACGAGCAGTGAATAGCTTGTTAGGTGATGTTCCTCATAGACGCCCAAGGAAAATCAGCTGGAAAGAGCCCTGCAACTGGGATTTCGGATGAGCTGTAAGGTAGAGTAGAAAGGTGTAGATGGTCAGTATATCATGGAGATACCTGAAAAAAATGGAGTGCTAATTTAGGAAATGAGTGTGAAAAGGCGTGTGTGCTATGCAGAGGAGATGCCTGGTACCCTGACTAGGGACAGCAATGCAGAGCTGAGTTTGTCAGGTGTTCGGATGGTAATTAACTGTTCAAATTCCAGGGTCTACGGTGATGAACCCACAGAGAGAAATAAGCAGAGAAGTCTATGTAAGCGCTGTGACACAACAGGAAAAAAGTTGAAGTATGTATGTATGAGAGGAAGAGTGTTTGCAGGACTCGGAGCTGGAAAACTAGCGGACTATAGAACTTGAGTAGGAGAGCTTTGGGAACAGAGATGTTGCAATAACGACTGAGCTGGAAACAGAGTTCTCTGCCGTGTCCCGGCTGTCCCTGGGCACCGGGAGGGACAGCAGGGGCTGTGTCACCCCAGGCGGGGCCCGGGGCTGCGCCTGGGCTGTACGTGCCGGCTGTGTGCGGGAAATGGGAGCAGCGAGCGCGCGGGGGCGTTGCGGAGGAGGGCTGTGTGTGCTGCGGGGGGAGCGCAGCTAATGGAGGCTCTGTCTGAAAAAAGAGACAAAAAAGAGCTTTTTAGCTCTGGGTTATGGAAAGATATATATATGAGGCTTAAATATGACAGAAGATCAGAGGAACCTGGGCTTGATTCATCCTTGCTTACATAAGCAAAATGAAAATAGGATTCCTGCCTTCTATCGCAAATTTAAAACTCGGGGAGGATCGAACTGCTTCGGCTGGAGGATCCAGCCCAGGGTCGCGGTTTTATCCCACCGGGTCCTTAGGGGAGCGCTGGACGGGCAAGAATCGAGAGGAAGAGGAGGCGCGTTGGTGTGTTCGTCCCGGTGATGGGTGGTACGTAGCGCTGTGGGACCCGGGCTGGTATTTTTGCTGTGCGTGCCTCCCGCAGCACTGCGCACGTGTGCTTACGGCATCTTCATCTGGAGCACCAGCTGCGCAAAGTGGCCGGAGGCAAAGCGAACTGATCAGTCCCAGGGGAACCGCCTGGCTTTCATTTCCACTGGGGCTGAATTTGGGCACTTCATTTCCTCAGCCGGAGGGAGTTGAAGCTGCGTGCACCCAACAGTTGGTGATATTTTCCTTCTTTCTTCAGTGATATCCTCTGGGTTCCTGGTGGCCAAGCCTTTTGGGCCGGAGAACAGCTGTCAGCAGCTGGAAGGAGCAGCTCTGCTCATCTCAAGATACTCCCAGGGCATCTTAGCAAAAAAAATGTGGAGAAATAGATGGAGGGCTGCAAAGCGATGCAATCAAGGGAAGCCACAGTGGAGACTGAGAAAAGAAAAAGGGAGTAAGAGAATGACAGAATAATAGGGGAGTGGGTTGCCAGAGGAGAGAAAAAGATGCATAAAATCTAAGGAATTGGGTTTGAGACAGGGGAGGCTTTTGGAAAGCGGGTGCTGAGGGGTGTGAGAGCAGCAGGACTGGGCCGCTGGGAGGGGAGCAGCGTGCTGGGGTGTGTGTGACCGCGGAAGGAGAGGAGGCCGCTCGGGAATCCCGCGGGTCCCCGGGGTGACGGCGGCTGGGGCTCCTGCAGCGCGGAGGCCCCGGGGGTGGCGGGGATGGTATTTATAGCAGCGAGGCAGGGAGAGTTTGGAGTGAGCGGAGAGCTGCGGTCTGGCTCTCCCGTCCCTCCCGCTCGCTTCCCATCTCGCTGGGGTTAGCAAGCGTTGCGTGAGCCGGCTCGGAGCGGGCGGCGTGCTTTGGAAGGCTCTGCTCTGCAGGCACGAATAACCAAAGCCTTGTATTTCTTCTTTCTGGGAATACTCAGCCTGATGATTTGTTTTATTTCAAGGGCTGTTCCCGTGCGCCACCGTGGAAGGCGTGAGGCTGGAGGGGCAGAACCACGTGTTTTCTGAAGTTGTAGAACTGAGCGTCTCAAAATTCAGAGCTGGGCTTTGAATGTTCACTTTGCGCTCAAGAGCAATACGAGAATCCTTTGAAGGTTCTAATCTGTACTAATTTGGGCTGGTCTAGGATGAGAAGAGCATGTTAGTCGATACAAAGCTGTTCTACTGGCGTTTGCCTCGAAAGCTTTAAAAATCAGCAAAGCTGCTTTTTGAGTGCGGGGAGCGCTGGACTGAGAGCAGCGTGCGGATGGGGAACGTCCGTGTCCCGTGTCCCCATGCTCTGTTGTCACACGCTGCAGGGCCTCTCGCAGTGTAGATATGGAAGTGATCTTATCCAAGCCAAGGAAATTTCCAAGCTGAAAGTCGCAAATCTCTGCTGTAGGATTTTAGCAAACCCGCTGCGGTGTTTATGCGGCGTGGGATGTATATTAAAGGTAGTCGCTGCTGCGCTGACGCTTTTTTGGGTAAAAATGCCTATTTTTGCCTGTGCACGTGTTCCTGAGTCCTGAGCAAAACACACCAGATAGAGCTTGTTACTTTGGTGTTTGATCTTCGTTAATGCCCCGGGGCAAACATTCAAGTGAAAGCAGATACGCCGGGTGATAGGGGCACGTGGCCTGGATCGGTGCCCAGAGCAGCAGCCGTCCCCTGCCTGCTGGGGAGTATTAGACTGCGCGAGATCTCGCTGGAACAGAATCCATTCGGGTTTGGGGTTGGGTGGTTTAGGTTATTTCTGTGAAGTCGGTGTTATACTGAGGAAGGGGAATGATCTCGATATAGAGTTCAGTTTCTAAATATGACACCATAAAGATTCCTTTAGGTTCTGGCTTAGACGTGTCTGCAAGAATAACTGATGCGTCTCCTTGTAGCGTATCCTGATGTTAGATTGATTTTCGGTGAAGGCTTGAAGAAATCCAGAGTTGTGGGCAAGAAATAGAACAAATTCTGCTGAATAAGGTGCGGGGCTGATGCTCCAGGAGGAACAAGCTGTTGGGAAGTGGGAACCTGGGAAGGCTTGGGGAGTTACAGACAAGGCAGGTTTGCGTTTGTGATAAAGTGGTATTTTCAGGGAAATCACAGCGGTTGAGCTGCTGGGAAATACGGCTGCAGAACAAAGTGGGACCCTCGAATAGTGTGGTGGTCTGTCTGCTGGGAATTGCGTTTGAACGCTGGAAAACAACAGATTGGGGGACCGGTGGGAGAGGTGGATGCCAGGACTTCATGGGTTTGGAGTGACCTGTTGTTAAAATAGTTGTGAAATCAGTGAACTGTACTCGTGGGGCTGATTGTGGGGGTAGAGATGTAGCGGGAGAACACTTAGCAAAGGGTAATTCGTTGTGAGTTGGAAGCAGCAATCCTTACTGGCGAATGACGTGGGAAACCAACGAGAACCGAATCATTTGAGTCATTGACACCAACCCAGAGAGCTCTGAGGTTCAGGTGTCACCCTGGCTGGTGTAAGGACGTGATGGGACGTGTGGCCTTTGGGGTGTGTGACCTTCATGGCCCCATCTTTTCAGTCTGAGTTCTAGGAGTGTGAAATACGGGCACATCCTTGCCCGAAGTCAAGAATACGAAGCAAAAGCGATGATGTGAGCCCAAGCGGAGGTACAAGCCATCTGACAAGATCAGCAGATGTGTTTTAGCGCAAAATTCAGAGACCAGAGAAACGACGTAGGGGCCGGATGTTTGATTAGAAACAGAACTGTCAGCACAGGGTCCTGGCATTGGAAAAAATCACTGGGATAAACCAGCAGCACCAGTGAAATGAGAATAGATCAGATCCAAGTAAGGTTTAGACTGTTTGAAGCCTGGTGGCTTCATGTGGTTAGCATCCACATTGAACGATTACAAATTGCATAAAGAAAAGGTGCGTTAGGGTTTAGTTCACCATAGAGTTTGCCACGTAGCGCCGATTCTCGGCATTTTTGACTTGCAACTGGGCCTGCGCTTGCCTGACCCCTTAGTGATGGGATGCGAGAAAAGAACAAATCACGGGGTAAGTCGTAGTGGATTGTGAAGCAGGAAGAAGCAGCGTGATCCGTGAACCCTGGTGCACAGGGCGTTGCGATGTGGAATCAGAAGCCCTCACATTTTGTGTGTGCCCCTTTTATATCCCGTCAGTGCTGGGGGGAGGAAGAAGGATGCTGGGTTTAATTCCAGAGCATCTTTCCCTTCCAGAGCCGCCTTCCCTTGCAAACCATCCTCGGATGCGGAGCCAACGCCGCCTCCTCCCGTCCTGGCACGTGGAGGGAATCGCCCGGCAGCGATTCCCTTCGCTCGTAAGCTGTTCAACGGGGGAGCGCGTGCCTTGTTTTGGGGAGGGGAGCGGGGAAGGGCTGCCGGGGAGCGCTGTTGACCGCCCAGTTTTCCCCAGTTTGGCAGCGATGTTTCTCGTCTCTTCTCCCACTTGTTTCGCTCCTCGGCGCTGGCAGCGGTGGTCCGGGAATGGCTGCTGGCTTTCCCTCTGCGTGACTCATCCCCCGGGGAATTCCTGAAGCAATGAGTCAAGTTATTGGGAAAACTGTTTGCCCACTAGCGTAAACTCAGAAGCCAGGGAGCCTCCTGTGCAGTTATTTTTCAGTGTGGCTGCAGTCATCGTCTTTCCTAAGGCAGGTCACTTGGGGATTAACCAGAGCAGGGGTATGTTGCTGAATAGATTTATTTTCACCTCAAAATATGCTTCTCCTGATATTTTTCTCCTTTCTTTTTCTCTTTTTAAGGTGGCTGATGTGAGAAGTGTTCCAGGGGGAGTCAAACGGCCCGGTTTGAGTTTTACCAGTGTTGTAGTGAAGAGTAGCTTGCCTAAGGAAATGAGGCTGTCAGATCGGCCCCAGTCGGCTGCATCTGAAACACTCCTTTTGTAAGTACCACTCACTGCTTTGTTCTGCCCTGCCTCACTTAATCCCACCCATCTTATTTCTCCTATATGCAAATTGATGGCTGTGTGGCTTATAACTGTGATTTAACAAATTTTAAATACGGCCAGGGATGTGACAGCAAAACCAGAGAATTTTGACCCCCAATAATTGCATCCAGGGGAAACAAACTGTTGTTTCATATCTGTGTGTGGGTTGGCCATGGTGGTTTGCATTCCATGCTGATGCTTCTCAGATTTGGGGTGCTCACTGGTTTTGGATGCGAGGTCCCCCTTGTATTTATAGATTTAGGTCAACTCACCCAAATGACATCTCACCACATCCTCTCCCTGCCCTGTTCCAGCCAAGCTTTTCTTGTCTCTGGTTGCTGACTATTAAACATTAGCAGATTTTATTACCCTGCAGAACAGTAAGTTCTATTTAAAATACAAAATTAGTTTCACTTTCTAATACATTTTCCCCCTAGCAACTTGGACATTATTTTTGCTCGAGCTTGGAGTCGCCAGAAGCTCAGATTGTGGGCTTCACTAGCACAAAATGTAGGTGGTTGCAGATATGTCGGCATTGATACAACGCCTGGGGGTTGTTTTTAACTCAATTAGTGTCAGCAGACTTGGACTGTGCTCCCGCTGCACTCGCAGGTTTTCAGTGAAGTGTCTCGTTTTAAGGTGAGCTGGTATGGCGACTGCTGCTGTTTCTTGACCGGTTATTCACAGACACTTTTAATTTTCTGCAGTCTGACAAGTACGAAGTTTGCAGTTAAATTACGCTCCTTAATTTGTCAAGGAGAAAAGTACGAGTAATCTCGGAGCTGTCGGGTGAGGCTGTTTTCCTCTCAGGACATTATTCTTCCTTTAATCTGGGCAGTCGAAATGTCTCAGGGCGTTCACCGTCCTCAGGTACCACAATGAAAGTGCTTTTAAGAGGAGCACTGTGCTTATCCCTACAAAATTCCTTTTTGCCCGTGGACAAATCCTGCATGTGGGATATCCCAGCTTGAAAACAAGGGGACACTTCAGATCCTGCTGCTTGTGGTTTGGTTTTTCCTATTTACACACCCATTTGGCACACGTATTCAGCTTGGCAGAGCATAGCTCTGTTCCAGAAGCCACTGTTGCGGGCTAAAGATGAGAGTTTTAGCTGCTTCCCCCATTCAGGCTGCATGTTTGTGTGACTCCATTGATGGATGTTGCCAGCTTGCAGTTTATTTGGTTTTTTTTCTTAAATGATCGCTTTCTCCCATGTTATTAGGGGAAAACTACTAATTCTTGCAGTTGCAGAAAAATGCTTGAAAAGTTGAACCTTTTGCGTACAGAACCCCCAAAATCTGACTGAAATATTTCAATGGTGGCATCTCCTTGAAAAAAACCATACTAGTGAATTTTGACATCTCAGTTAACGGGGTTATCAAGACTATTGCTCAAGAGCAGGTAATGTGTCAGGGTTGGACCCTTTGCGGTGTGCTGTGCACAATGCTGTTCTATGGGAAAATAACCAGTTTGGAGCAAATAGCAAATGTAATGCTAAATATTCTATATTGATAATAAGGGTGTTAGAGATGATTTCTTTTTTTCTCATGAGAGAAGAGGGGCTGTTTAAGAAAAACTAAGAGGCTTTTGAAATTCAAGGGTATAACTTGCAAGGCTGTGAGGTTCAAGAAGGTAACAGGTATAGGAGATATTGTATATGTTTGTGGGGAATAACAGGTAGGAGATATTAAGGTATTGTGTAATTGTGTCAAGAAAGGGAGGAATAAGCTGGTGGAGATGGGCCGGTGTTGGGCCAACCAGCCAGTCTGTTCTTGTTACTACCATATATTGTTATGACCATCCCCTTTGCACTTCTGAGGGTATATTTATGCCAACACTTACAATTTAAACTGGTGGGGCGTACAGGTAAGTTCTTGTCCCCTGGGTTTTGAAGGTCAGTTCATACTCGGAGATGTATTTTGGGTATTTGTGTCGGTGGGCAGTATCGTGGCTCCAGATCTAACCTAATCACGTTAGAATAGTTGCGTGCTGGTGACATTGCAGTGAGCTGATTGTGGCGCAGTGACCTTACCCCGGGGGAGCCGCCTCCGAAATGTGCCGAGCCACAGGAGGCTTTGGGAACCTTTCCTTTCTCAAACCCGGTGACTTATTCCCATGGCTCCCGCGCTGACTCATTTGATTTGCTTCTCCTTGGAAAATGGGAGACGTTAGGAAGAATTCTCTAGTCTCCAGCAAGAGACTATAAAACAGAGTCCCAAGAGTGTGAAATTGATGTTCCAAAATGAAAGACCCCATTGATTTTTGCCCGTGGTCCCTGCCCATGCTGAGCAGTCTGCGACTCGATTGTAGATATGGCTCTTAGATGTTACGTTAATACATATAATGTTCTTTAAAGTACAGGTCTGTTCTCCTAATCATATTAAATCACGACAGAGCCATCCTCGCAGCCGTCTGGCAGCTGCTGGACCATCTCCCCGGGGGAAGGAGCTTTCCCTGCAATTCCTGCAGGTGTTTCTTGCAGTAGGTGTCAATAGGTACCTCCTGCCCCATGTAAAAATGCAGCCCTGTCTTGGAAGGGCTTTGGTGCTGGGTGATGAGTCCCCACCTTACAATGTGGAGCAGAAGCTCATAATATATGTGTTGGGTAGATATTCTTCTCTCTTTTAAGATGCTCTGAGATATTCGCACCCTGGAACGGCACTTTTTGAAGGTTTGGATTTCTTTTTTTCATCTGTCCTACCACTTATTTCTGCTGTTTCTTGTTGGGGTAAATGGTGAGATACGCAGCAACAGACTGTGTCATTGAGTTTGAGCTCCACGCTGGGTCCTGCAAGAGGAGAACTGGGTTTGTACGTGCGCAGATGTAGCAAGAGAACGTCTCCTACCCGGTGTCGGGACGTTTTGTTTGGGTGTCACCACGTCTTCCTGCACGGGAAGAGCAATTCCCAGGTTGCGAGGAGCTGAGCTCAGAAAGAGCTCCATTGGACACCCTTAAAAGTAGTTTGGTCCAAGTTCCAATTGATGATTTCTGTCAAGTACACCAAGCGCTTATGGAAAGGCGTCCTTGGTGGGGATGGGAGAAAGCCCACGTGGGACATCCTTTGAGGAGAGGAACCCTGTCCGTTAGATAAATGCTATTTCAGGGGAACAGTTTGTATTTCATGAACCAGTGGATATTTAAGGCTCTGGAGCAGTTCATTTAAGCACGCCAAATGTAATTTTTGGTCACCTGAGTTTGCCAAGTGTGGTTATTTTACAGAGCTGTTGTAGGGGAGGAGGAAGGTTGTGCGGGGCTGGGGAGCAGGTTTGCAGATGCCGTCTCAGGTGGTAGTTCTGGAGGACCTGACTGGATGGCGTTAATCTGGTGGTGTTCAGACGTTGTCCTGGGCTGCTCATGTGACACTTGGGGCTCACCATGGAGGTGTCCCTGTCCCCTTGAGGCTCTCCAGCGCCTCTGGACACCAGGTTGTACGGAAGGGTAGGTGCTTCTGCTGAAAGGAACCCCCAAGGAAGTGCTGCCCTGACACAAATATTGGGGTGTTTTTTCAGTTTTCCGGGTGGATTTTCCGAAGCAGCCCCAGGAGATGAGCTGTGAGAGCTGGGGCATTCCCTGGGCACACGGTGGCACTTCATCCCAAGCAGGATCAGTGTGTCAGTACGCACGGCTGGATTTCTGCAGAACAGCAAAGGGCTTTGTCCTGTGGTGACTCTTACAACCATTGACAGAGCTAAGACCTAGAAATCCCCTTTCTTCTGGGCTTCTTTAGTCCTGAGCAGTGAAGGTCTGGTCGCTGGGCTTTGAACGGTGATTATTTTGAGGGAGCTGGGTCAGTTCACACTGCGGGACTAGCGGGGCTTCCTCCTGCCAGCCCCCTGTGCAGACAGCGCCCGGGGTCCGCCAAAGCGAGAACCACCTGGTGGAGCTGATTTCAGCCTGGTGTTGGCCTCCCATCTTCTTTCCGATTGACAGTAACGCTCTGAACGGCAGGAGCTTGAGCGGGGACCAGGAAAGGAGAATTTTTGGGTGTTCGAGGTGGGGTTGCAAGTCTGCAAGCTGTTGTGGCTCCAGGGCTGAGGAGTTTGTGGGTTTGCAGGGGGTTTAGCGCGTGGGTGCGAATGTGCCCGGGGCCTGCGTGTGATGCTGTGAGCTTAAAGCAAATCCTGCGTGTGGATTTGGGTGCCGGGGAGTAGCTGATTGTCTCCCCAGGGTGTGGGTGGTCTCCTGCGGTGCCGGAGCTCTGCACAGCCCTTCTCCTGCAGCTCTGCCTCTGTTCAGCTTGTACTTGCTTGTACACCTTCTTCTGAAGCTAATGTCAGCCGTGATGGGATGTTGGATTAGGCTAAATCTCCTCGGTTTAGCTGGAATGTTGTCTCGCTGTAGCATTTTTCTCCCTTGCTCTTTTCTCTAAGCCTTCCCCTACAGACAGCTAATTCTCCCCTTCCCCCACATCCTGTCATACCCCAGAGCATGTCACAAGGAATTAAGGGCTGAAAAGGCCTGGGAGAGAAAGAGACGCTGCTCCTCTGGAACAGTCTCGCTTTTCTGTCACCGGGGTGGCCCCCTCTGTGTGCCCCTTTTGTGTCCCAGCCAATTCCCCACCCCCTGGCCATTCAGGACGTGCCAGAGGAGACACCAGCGGCCCCGAGCCTTTCCCCGTCCTGCTCCGGGAACGTCACCCGATGCCATCGGCTGCGCCCAAGGGCTTCCCGGGGCTTGGGGACAAACCCGAACCGCTGCCGCAGAGCTGCCGGTCCCACCAGCGTCTCGGTGACAAGAGGGAGGAGGTTTGTGCTGCCGCGCTTGCTGCCGGAGGGTTTTCCTGCTCTCCTGCATCGCTGACAGCATCGCCCGCTCTCGCTCCCCGTCCTCCTTCCCACAATTCACACACAATCTCCTCAGAATAGAGATGATGTCACTTCCTTCAGAGGGTGCCGAGGGTGTGGAAGGGGAGTCACGACCCCTGGCTCGGTGGCTTTCAGCCCCGATGGATAAGTGAGGTTGGTGTGTGGGAGGGAGGGAGCTGCTCCGAGGACGATGCCGCTCTCCATCGCAGGCACTCGCCGCCCGCCCCGTGCCCGGTGGCATTTTCAGTGGCTGCAAGAAGAGTTTGCTGCTCCCTGCCCGGCTCGTGATGTGTGTCTCCCTGGATATCCGCTTCTCCTGAAACACCTTTCCGGCAGAGAAGAATGTGCAGCGGCTGGACCACGTGCCATGTAAGGTTTCTGCTTCCATCGCTCTTTCTCCGATCTGAGGGTGCGGGGCTCCTTGCACACAGAGCTTGTCGCCTGCATGTGCTTCCCCCCGGTTTCCATGTGGGGAGTTTGGGGCTTCTGGTACTTGGCTTCAGGATTCAGAGTCCAGGGAATTTTTCCCGCTTTGCAGCAATTATCGGGGCAGTGCAAGAGGCTCTTGCTGTTGCAAAGCTAGAGTGGTCTTGGGGCTGTTTGCACTCTGACCTTCCACTTTCCTCCCAATTCCCCTGCTAGATCACATCTTCAGCCTCTTAAAATGTCACTCCTGGGATCTGCCACCCCGGGTCAAAGCCAGAGGGTCCTCACACTGAGAGCTTTACTTTGTGGGCTTTCCAGCCTCAGGTCTTCCATCATCTCCCTTCTTGCCAAACTGGGGGCAAGGCCCCCGACCTCACGCTTTACATTTTCAATAGACGTTTTTTGAAAATTAATTGGGATCCTTTCAGCGGTGCCCGGGGAGCCTGGTAAGCGTTACAGCTGGAGTGACAGTCCCACAGTGAGTGTGACAGTGAGTGACAGCCCGCTCGGCTCCATCCCCATCTGTTGCTGCCGCCAAGGAATGCACATGAGATATTTGCTGCTCTTGGCCACGCGTTGCCTCTTACAGCGGCAGAGGGTGTTGAAAGCAGGCAGAGCACAGCGGTTTGTGTCCGCAGAGGTGCAGGAGTTTGTGGAAAGCACGTTGGTGGGACGCAGCGAGGGACGATGGAACCGAGGTCTGGGCTCGGCCGGGATTTGCCGCGATGGAGCCGCATATACCGAGCTGCATTAGCGATATTCCAAGATAAGTGTTTGATACAGGCGATGTATTGACAGGCAGGCGGGTTATTCCCGGCGAGGCTGGCACAAGTCGCCAGATGGCCAGAGGAGTGAGCAGTTTGAAGGTAGAGCTGCGATGTACTGATTATTATGTGCTGAGGAAGTGTGAATCCAAATGGTGGTGTAATTTCAGATTTTGCTTTGTTTGGGGAATAGAGCGTTTCCTTCACCCAAGTGAGTAACGTGCTGGAAGCGTGTCAGCCTGTTAACTATGGAATCTCCCGGCAAGTGTGAAGGATTTGTGTAGGTTTTCAAGGCTTGGTGACTGAAATGGGTAGGAAAGTCTGGTCCGTGGTCCTCTGCTTTGAGCTGTTCTGCACGGTAGGTAAGTGATGGGGTGAGCACACCTGACTGAAGAGGTTTGAGTAGGACAAGGCAGCTTCTGTTGCCATTGGTGCCCTGATACAGTCTGTGCTCTGTCACAAAACTGACACTTGTATTACTTTGAAGGTTTAAATTAGTTTAAATGTGATCATGTCATGCCTCCCCTATTTTTTTTACCAGAGCACTAATTTAAAGACACAAGTTCATTTTTTTTTTTTTTGGTGTATGAGGTACAGCAGACAATATTCTCTCTGAAATCCCGTTGGAAATCCGGATTACACTGTAAGTAACAGATGCGGACACTTTGATTTTTGGCCTCTGTGAGCCAGCAAATTGCCAGATCAGTACAAAGAGCAGTTATTGCTTTGGAGATGCCGCTTTGGAGCGATGTGGTCGCTGCGGGTCATGGATGGAGCCTCCGGCATCGTGTGAATGTGGAGACTGGGAGGTCAGTGGGGATGGAATAGAAGCGCTGTGATTTGGGACTGAGATGCGCCGGTTGGGAGAACATGGCACTTTTGGGGTGGTAGCTCGGAGCAGAGAGGCACAAGCCAAGGTGTGTTGTCCCCTGGTCTGTGGTGGCGCAGGAGGGTACAGGTAAGAAGCGTGGCAGGGTTTAGGACATGGAAACAGGGACGGGAACGCCCGCTGCAGTCAGGGCATCGCTGCTGGCCATGGGCAGGCCGCATAGACACGATCTCAGAAACCACAGGTTGACAGAACCAGACAGAAGTCCCGGTTGCGGGTCACGGATGAAGCGTGTTGTACAAGAACTGCAGAAGGGAGGTCGGGCTGTGCTGCAGGGAGGGCCTGAGCCGCTCCGGCGCATTGGACGGGGACTGGAGTAAGTACAGAACTGGAATGGTGTGGGAGAGCCGTGCTGGGAGGAGGTGTCTGGACAGCCCTCTGCAGTCTTGTGACTTACACCACGGCTGCTTTGCAAAGCTTTAAAAATAGGAGCATAAACAAAACGTGGGGAGGAACAGCCAGCCCCTCAATCTTCGGCCTTTTAATCGTTAGCGCTTGCCAGGGCCAGTGTGAACACAAAGGAGATGTGGAGCTGGCAGGGCGAGGGAGAGATCTCCTAGGAGCTCTTGCTGTAAGTGCTTGCTCTTGGGAACCACTCAATAGCTTTCCCAGATGCCGCCGCTAACTGCTAATGGGTATTTTGGCTTGGTGAGCAAAGCGAGGGATGCAACTGTTGGGACAACAAGCGAAGAGGCAGGCAGCAGGTGGAAGAACATGGTAATAGGGCTCTCTTTAGAGTTAAGTCCAGACTAACGTGTCCAGAGCAGCCCACGGTGGCTGCCCACCAACATGCAGCCCTAACAGGATTCCAAGTAATCTTGTGAAGTGGAGCTGGGCGAGTGGTGATTATGTTCGGTGAGTTGCACACCTGCTTCCTCTGATACTCCCCACTTCTAAACTGTCCGTTCTCTCCTGCGCTGTCCTTCTGGAGCCTGCTGTGCCCCCTGGTGCTGGGAGGAAGAAGCTCTGCCATCTGATGGCAAATAAAACATAGCTCTGAGTTGCAGCCCGTGTGTTGATGTGGGGCTCTCCAGAGGGGGTGAAGAGGGTCAGAAGCATCTTTGATTCTCTTTTTTTGCAGGAGGTGAGTGTCGTGCCTGCTGAACTCCCTCAGACCCGCTAGCCATGCCAGGGATTGTCGTGTTCCGCCGGCGCTGGTCTGTAGGCAGCGATGACCTGGTTTTGCCAGCCGTCTTCCTTTTCCTCCTGCACACCACCTGGTAAGTGAGAAAGGCAGAGGGATGGTTTGAATTCCTCCATGGATTCTCTTTGCTTTTCCTGTTTCTTGCAGCTGTAATTCTTCCTCTGCTTATACATGCAGCTGGAAGGTTTGTTTGGGGCATTTCTGGCAGATACCAGCACATTCGCAGCTTCTGGTCCTTTGAATAAGTTCTATTCTAAGTTCCAGTTCCAGTTCCAAAGAGGGATCCTGACCAGAGCTCCCTGTATCCTCCAGCGCTGCCCAAGGTTGTTGTCTGGAGTTTGGGGACGTGTTTCTGTACAGGGGCTCAGGGGAAACATTTGGAGTGGCAGATCCCGTGGGATAATAATGTAACTTGACAAATCATCCTGTTGTTCTGACTGGGGTAGCAGGGCCTCTGGATGGCTTGTGGGGAGGAGATTTCCAGAAGAAATTAATATTAATTACAAGTAGCTGTGGGACACTGAGGAACCTCAGTAGCTTTGTGAGGAGAGCAGGCTTGGGATATTGCATGCAGCTTTTTTTTGGTAACGAGCTGGTTTGTGACTGGCAGGTTCGTGATCCTCTCTGTGGTGCTCTTTGGGCTGGTGTACAACCCCAACGAGACCTGCTCGCTTAACCTGGTGGACCACGGCAGGGGCTACCTGGGCATCCTGCTCAGCTGTATGATCGCGGAGGTGGCAATCATCTGGCTCAGCATGCGAGGCAGCATCCTGTACACAGAGCCCCGGGACTCCATGCAGTATGTGCTCTATGTCAGACTGGGTAAGAGGCAGCGGCCGGAGCCCTCGCGGTGACTCAGCCTCCACTCTGCCATCTGCTCGCGCACAAGACTCCTCTCCCCACACCCTGACAAACACGCAGCTTCTGAAAGACATCCAGATGGCCACTCGGATGTGATATGCATCTGAATGCATCACGTATACTGCGCCCTGTCATTGCTGGAAGACTTTCACGCAATGCCCCAAATATCTTTCTAGCAAACCTTTAACTTGCCATCCTCATTGCCATGCGGGTACATCCTTTTCCTCTAACAGAATATGCTCCCCTTCTGCCTCGCGGCGCAGATCTGCCACAGTGCGATGCATCTACACCTCTCCCCCAGCTTTTTTCCACGCGTTTTCCGATGATACAGGCGTTACGTCTGTGCAGATCACGGTGGTTCTGACCCCCAGGCCTGGGCACATCCTTGCCTGTCACACAGACACCGAAGTCTGCACCCACCTACCCCGAGCCGTGCGCTTGACCTCTTGACTCGTGTGATGCATCTCTCCAGCCAGCAACATGCACTTTGATACTTCTGTGAGATAAATAGGTTTACCACCTGCTCACCCGTTGCTTCCTCTCTCTTCGAGTGCATATTTATCTTCCGAAAAAACATTTCCTGTTGTCCTCACCCACCAAGAACTAAATCAGAAAAGAGATTGTCCCTTGATCTCACTCAGGGCTTCCCTTTTAGCTTGTCATCCCTCCTCCATTCTGTTGTCTTCCAGGTACAGAAACTTAATCAGATTTTTCTGTGCTGAGTGAAGATTTTTAAGAGGAAAAATCTTTTGGAAATACAGAGTCAAAGTCATTCCAAGCAAAGCATCTCATGTTTTTGCATCTCTGTTTTTGCTGGATTGTTTTCCTGCAGAATTCGCTTAAATATGGGTAACTCTGCTTGCAAGCTCTGTCTGGGAGACATTTCCACCTCGGAGTGCTCAGTGCAAATCATGAACATGAACAGCAAACAAATCTCTCTCCAGTTCCCAGACACACTGTGGTCTCCCTAGGGAAGCGCATAGAGCCCAGCGGTTTGAGTAACACTCTGTTAAAACCAGATTAAATGGGACGAGGGAGGTAGAGAGAACCCAAAGAGCCATTTTCCTGCCCAAGAAGCATCCACTTTTCTTCCTTCTCTGCATTAAACTATATGTGTGCTCAGGATCTGTATTTGTACTGTATCTTGGGTCTGGTAGATGCTTGTTTCTTGGGGCTTTTTACTCCTAATAGCTTCATCAGTTCTGATGATAGAAACAGGAGTGTGACCGTTGTGTGGGCAAGGGCCACGTGACTGCCCCATTTTCAGCGTGTGCCGTTTGGTGCATATGAATTTAGGGAAAGAACTCCAGTCTGAACCCAGGAAAATCTCATCTGTGCCGCTGCTGCTCCCGCCCTGCACAGGTAATCTCAGAGGGGAGACAAGCCAAGGCAAAGCCCAGCTCAGTGTAAGAACATAGGCTGGGCTCATTTGGAACCTGCTGTTGAAAACTATTTTATGTGGCTCTTAGAACTGGTCTTTCCAGGCTGATGAGAGTCTGTAATAACCCACTTAGGAAAAGATTCTGTGCTAACATGGAGTAAGGAGGGTGGATCGCTATTTGGCTAGGCTGGAGTATGGATTTAGTCTCAGCTCCACCGAAGGCTTGCTGGGCCTTGCTTTACCCTCTTAGCACCTGATTGCTGCCCACCTGGACTTTGGGGTTGCAGTGTGGAGGGAAAGTGTGAGGATGGGCACTTCAGAGCAGCGTTTGCCAACTGATTTGGCTCGGGGAGCCACTGTCAGTGTGGTAACACGCAAAACCGAGGAGCCAGTAAATGATTCTTTAAGGACTGTGTCCCGGGAACTGGTATGGAAGGGGCTGCAAAGGGCAGAGGTGCTGGGAACATTTGCTGAGCGTACTCAGCAGGATTAATCCTGGACACACAGGACTCTGTTTCCCACCTTTGGAGCGGGGCAGCTGTCTGAGGTGGTGGAGAGCTCGGTACCGTTAGGTGGTGATTCTCGTTACCTCAGCGCTTCCACTGGCCTGGGCGGGAGGTCTGTCCGTCTGATTCACACCCATACAGCCCAGGGCACCGACAGCTCGCTGTGCATGTCATTCTGTCACTTAGGAGTCATTAGCGTTAAGGACTCATCACATTTTTGGCTCATTTTCTTCAATATCACTTTCCAAAGCATTGGGTCCCTGTCCTGCAGTCATTTATTCTGTGCTAAAGAACCTGTCTTTGGGTTTCCCCTCCAAAAGATGGGGAGAGGCGGTCGGGAATCCTCAGGCAGATGCTGCTACTGTCCTTGTGTTCCTTTTGTTGCAGCGATCTTGGTGATTGAGTTTGTGTACGCGATCGTGGGCATCGTTTGGCTAACGCAGTACTACGCGTCCTGCAACGATCTCACGGCAAAGAGCGTCACGTTGGGTACGTACGGGGAACGCGGTTTGTGTGTTTGCAGACATCCTCTCGCCTCGGAGAGCTGATTCATTTTTGCCTGTGGGGATCGATTGTTGGAAGTGGATCGTAGCTGTAAAATGTGGTGCTTGTTTCCCCGAGATGTTATTGCTCAGAACACTCGTTCTATTCATCTGTTTGTGCTGTCTGTGCTGAGGCAAGAATTCCCGTTCCCATGGAAGGGTCTGGCTGGGCACTCTGCAAGACCTGCTTCCCCTTTTTCCATTTAAAATGGTTTTACTGTTTCCCTAGAACTCCTTTTCAGTCTCCTGGTGGGAGATACACTGATGTTGCAGCCCCTAGATAGTTTATTTAATATCCTTATGCACGGGCAGTCTCCTAAAACAGCTGGAAACCCCAGCTGTGGTCCAGCTGTCCCAGAGAGTTTCCTTTTGCTGTAGCTGCCTGCAAGAATATTTGGGGTAACATTAGAGAGGTGGGTCTGGTGTGCTTGCTGTGAAAAGCAAGAAGTGATGCTGCCAAGACTCACGGGCAGAGCCGCTGATTCCTGGTTTCTCTCTGCAGGAATGGTGGTTTGCAACTGGGTCGTCATCCTGAGCGTCTGCATCACCGTCCTGTGCGTCTTCGACCCCACGGGCCGGACCTTCGTCAAACTGCGCGCCACGAAGCGGAGGCAGCGCAACCTGAGGACCTACAACCTGCGGTAAAACAGTGGTTTTGGAAGGGTGTCCTGCTGGTTTTGGTTCTCGCCATTCCTCCTTCCTTGTTTCTGGGATCATTCAGCCTCAGGCATTGCTTCCCTTTGCTGGGGGTGGTTTGGGAAGGATGCGGCTCAGGGTGTCAGGTGCTGCGTGTGGGCATCTGCATCCCAAAGAGGTGAAGCGATGCACTATCCGACTGAATTGCACGTTGGTCGCTGGTTTGGGGAATCCTTACGAGCCCCTTGAGCCAGTGCTGACCACAGCAGCTCGTTTGCCCGTCCCGTAGCAGCATTTTGCCTGTAACACTGAGTCAGTGCTTAAATTTTGTCTTCAAAATAAAACCTTTTTAGCCTGAGGTTTCTTGTATTTGCTCTTGGCCAAGAAGCAATTTCTTTTGTCTTGGCAGTCACATCGTTTAATTAAGAATTGATTACATCTTCTCACTGCCCAGATGGGGATATGAAAGCTTTTTTCACCGAGCAAGGCATTTCTCAGAAGTGTTTTTTCCAGTAGCGGGACAACACAAACAGGCTTTGTTTTCTAATGCAGTCCTGACATATGTGACTGTCAGCGAGGAATGTGGCTTTGTGGGACTGGAGGGCATTAGGCTTTGAATGCTAAAAAATGGGGCTTTTTAAAAATACTTTGCAAATTTTGCGTTTCTGGTTGGGAATGTACATTCAAGGGGTGTTTTGCATACAGGCTCTTCCAGTGTCTTGAAATGGGATCCGGCAGGTTGTCTTTTTGAGGAAAAACCAGACTTTTCTAAGGATGGTGCAGCACGTTTTGTTTGAAGGAGCCAGATTTTTAATTGCAGAATGCAGGACAATTTTGCTGCCCTTTCCAATATGTGACTAACGCTCACCTGGGCTTCTGCGTTAGTGCCCCATTCACCCCACGTGTGCGACGGCTGCGTTGTCTTCAGGACGAGGAGCTGTGACAACACCACGGGTCTCGTACCCCACGCCACATCAAAGACGCTTTTTCCCAAAGGGGAACAGAACCACAGATGGCAAAGCTTGATTTTTGGACTTGTTTTGATTGCCTTTATCTCCTCTGTGGGGAGACTTGAGATCCCAGCCAAGCGAGTGAAGGTGTTTGTCCTTTGGGCCGGGCCCAGGTTTTTCCCTCCAGGCCTGTGACATTTTTGGAGAGCTGGTTCCTTCTGTTTGCAGATTTTTCACTCTAGAAAGGGAGCGTTAACAGATGTTAAACAAGCAAAGCGCTGTGGGCTATGATGGGAAAGGGAAACATAAAATTTTACTGTGTGTTCTCTACTAAAACAATTGTTTTCACAGGGTATATTTTGAAATTTTCCACTCGCTCAAAGCAATCCTTTCCAAAGAATATATTATGCAATTCTCTGCCTGTTTCTGGGTTATGATCCTGTAAGACGTTGAGGGCCTGTTGAAATCCACATGGCTGCAGTGGGACCTGCCTTTGGATGTACAGCAGTAGCTTAACCTTTGTGTTACACTTCACCTGAGCTTTATTCCTTCTGTCTTAACTTATGAAAAACTCGACGTATTTGTCACATTAAGGAGACCTTTTAGCGGTACTCTGCTGTAGCTATTGGGCTTTCACCCGGTGGTTTTCCTTCACCAGCAGCATCGTGATATGTGTGGGTTTTTATGTTCTTGCAGAGCGAAGGAAATAAACCAACAAAACAAAAGGTTCAGCTAATTGCACTGAGGCTTTTTCTAAGAAACTCACTTTTTAGGGCTCGTAGGAAACATGTGGAAGTTGAGCGTTAGGAAGAAGGAATTGGAATGAAAAGGGCTCCGGGCGCACGTGCTCGTTCAGCCCCCGCGGTGAAGTTCTTTGCGTTGCTGCCCGAGTTCTTTGGCGTGTGCTGGAGCAAAGCGAGTCCCGCCGGCTCCGGCCAAGGCGCTCGTCTTCCTCTCCCGGAGCCTTTCTCAGAGGTTATAGATGGTTTGAAATGCTCAGGTGCGAGTTGATGAATTGCCCTGCAGTGTCTGCTCCTTCTATTCTGGGCAAATACTCCTTTACCAGCATCTTTTTCTTCCAGGTGCAACCCACTTTCTGTGCTTGGGCTTTTCCTCATGTGGTCGCTTGCCACAGAATAGAAACGGACCTTTTGTTTGGTTGGTTTTTTACTAGTCTGTGTTCACTTTACAAAAGGAACCGGTGTTAGAGGAGCGTTGGACTTGGCAGAATCCCAGAGTCAGGCAGCTGAGCCCCGCTAAGCCTGACCTGAGCCAAGGATTCTTTGCAGATTTGCCGGTCAAACCCACAGGACTGTCACCCTGCAGATGCAGGAACTAGGACAAGCTGGTTGTAGTTCATTTTAAATAGGCTTGTCCAATTAGCTAATTTTGAAGCTGAAATTGAAATGTCACATACACCAAATGTGGGTTGAGCTAAACCTTCTGTATTCAGCCTTTTTTTTTTAACCTTTTCTAATTTGAAAGAGAACCTTTACCTTCTTTCCTTTTTTTGATTCAAGTTATGCTCTGTACTTGAATAGAGTGCAAATTGTTTCAGTTCTGAGACTGTATTATGTTTAATAAATATATATTTTTTTTCCCAACTAAGCTACTTATTGGAAAAAATTGCTCAGCTCCTCTCATAGTAAATGCTCAGGGTCCTTTGTACCGTTCCAGCCCTCGTCCCAAGGCAGAGTTTTCCTCCCGCGCGCTGGTGCCTCCTGGCACGTGACGCAGCTGCCAAATTACACGTGGGTTTTTCTTCCACCCAGAGCAGGTTGGGCTCTTGGCCATGCTGCTGCCAGCAGATATCGCGGGACAGCGGTGGCTTCATTACAGCGTCCCATTCAGGCAGGACACCAGATATATAAATTCCTTTCCTACTAAATGAGTGAGTTAATGTATGTGTGGTCTCCGTGCCTTCACTAGACAAGGATAAACATAAGAACCTGGTTTAACGCACATTTTACCAGCGACAGCGTAACTTAGCATTGCATCCTGCTCTTTTTGTGGTCGCGTTCTCCTGCCCGTCCTCACGTGTCCCCTGCTCTTTGCTTGCAGACACCGGCTGGAAGAAGGACAAGCCAGCAGCTGGACGCGCCGGCTCAAAGTGTTTCTTTGCTGCACGAGGACAAAAGACTCCCAGTCGGTAGGTACCAAATATCTCCTGTGTTCGTTTCCCTGGGGGTGTTCTTTGCCATCTGGAGGCACAAGGAATCTTAATCCTCTGGTTTGGAGCATTGCAGGACGCTCTCTGAAGTTAATAGCACTGAAAAGCAATATTGTCAGCGTTAAACTCTTCTCCTGAGGTGGTTCTGTTGCAGTGAACTGGGGTCATAATTTGAAGTTAAGGTATCAGTGGAAGAAATGCATCTTTTCACTATGTTTAAGTTCAACTTTGTGGTCAGCTTCAGTTTCCCTCTATCAGCCAGTTTGCTTAGGGAGTTTCTCCTGTTTGCATTGGTCTCATACACTAAAGGAGGAAAGAGGCCTCTTTGAAAACGTGAACCTGCCAAAATCAGCAAAATGATTATTCCGGATTACTAACAGTCACAAACCACTGCTTAATTTATAGATCCACGTGGGTTTGAACTTTTCACATGCTACAGCTGGGATTTCCCCTTACTGTTCTATAGCCAGGGTGAGGGGCTTGGTGTTCCTTCCCCCAAAATTAGCAGCCCACTCGTATTGAAAGCAGTGGGAGGAGTTTTATTCCTAATGGTGATATTCAGCCAGACTCGTGAGGACCTGCTGGAGACCTGAGTATGAAGGTGCAAAATTTTGCTGGTGATATTTAAGTTGGTCAGAATTACGAGTGTTTGAGAACTCTTGACAGACCGAGCGGAACCAGGGGATTGTGATCAAAGTAATGAAAAAGAACAGGTGGCATGTACACATCTGAAGAAACCATTTAAATCACTTGCATGTACTGGGCTCTGAATTAGTTTCAGCCTCTCAGGAAAAGAGCTGGGAGTTATCAAGGACATTTCAACAAAGACATCAGTGCACAGCAGAGGCCAAAAAATCAGAAAAACGTTTAGTTTCAGTAGAAGGGCATAGAAAATGACAGGGAAAACATCAAGGGACCGACCACATCAGTGGTGTCCTCACTAAATATAGCCTGGTGTTTGGTCTCCTAAAAGATGCAGCAGAAAAAAGAGCCTATTGGAGGGGGTATGAACTTGTATAGAAGAGAAACCAGACGGGGATTTTGACCTCAAAAGGGAAAGGGGTAGGAATAACAGAGAGTCAGGTGCAGGCTCCCTGAGCACTTGCTCATCGCGGATGGCAAGCGGCGCAAATGGAATTAGCGGGTCTGTCGGGGAGCGCTGTGTCGCTGGCCGCAGGTTGTGCTTTGGAGTGCCTGCTTGCTGGAATTGCTGTACCCCTTTTGCAGAAATCCCGCCGTGCCCGCTGCTCCTGTCCGGGATGAAGTGCCACCGCGTGCCCAGGGAATGTCCCAGCTGGGACTGCCAGCTCTCACAGCTCAGCTGCTGGGGCTACTTAGGAATATCCACCTGGAAAGCTGAAAAATACCCCAATATTTGTGCCAGGGCGGCTCCAACAGCAGCGTTTCCTTGGGGTTATCTCAGCAGAGGCTGCTGGCCTTGCCCAGGTGTCCAGCGCCGCGTGTGCTGCGGCGTCCCCAGGGCCTGCTTTCCTGCTTTCTCAACAGCTCTGTTTAATTCAGGAATGCAAAATATTTCACTGCATGTCAAGCTTTTTTTAAACTAACTTTTCATTCTGCGGTGACTGGCTGTTTCCACTTTTTTTTAAAGTTCAAGATAAAAGCAGATACCAGAATCTCCAAATTCCTTGCGCTATTGAATTTCCATTTTACATTCAGCTTGAGCAATTTCCAGGCTCTTTTCTTTGCAGGAACAAGCTCTGACTTTGTGTGTCCTGGCATGACAGTGCGTGGAATGAATGTGTACGTAATGGATCAGAAATGAACCCGTCGCTGTCTCTCCCAGTCTTTGTGGAAAAATGTTCATTGTCCTCTAGGCTGGAAAATAGTTCTGCAGCGTGGACATGGCATGGGGGCAAGAATCTCTTCTTGTGGGTCTGAAGTGCTGAATCTCCGTGGATTCTGCCAACCCAGAGCCCGCAGGGTTTGTAGCAGAACACACCCATCAATCCTACAATAGAACATTGAGTTCTCCACCAAAAATTCCTCCTTTGGAACAGAACATACACGTCGAACTTCCATTGCGGCCTTTTCCTTTGGTCAGAGGGTTAAGGGGGTGTTGCTGTCGCTTTGAGTTCGTGGGGGTTCGTCAGACTTTACTTCAAGGCTGTTTGTACTTCTTGGGCGCTTCTAGGAGCTGTGCCAAGATTTATGGGGTCAGTACTTCAAGGATACTGCGGTTGTAACGTGTGAGAGGTTAATACCGGTCCATTTGCGCTTCAAAGGCACAGCTGGCATGGCAACCCGCACGGCTGGCACCTCCAGCCCCGTTCTTAATGGTGATTTAACTCGCTTTTGCAGGCGAGTGAAAAATGATAGAAAGTAATCTTGCACTCCAGGAGTCTGTCAGAGATAAAAGAATGTAGGTCACTTCTTTCAAGGCTGCTCAGAGCGAAGGGATTTACTTTCTTGCCTGTCAAAGGAGAGAGATGGAGAGATCCCGTCCTTTCTTGGAGGCGTTCTTGGTGCACGGCTCAGGCTTCCTCCAGACGAGCCTGCGGCCGCGTGGCTGCAGGTGCTGAGGAAATGATGCCATGAAAACGCGGCTAAAAGTTGAGGACAAGGCTGTGACAGAGCTTGGTAGGAAAGATTTAGTGATGGCAGGAGGCAAAATGCTGAGCGCCGGTACTACAGCACTTAGGTTGTGTTGGTCCAAGCTCTGGGTCACGCTCATCTTTGAGCTTGCTGGTCTGACCAGTCTCACAGTCCAGCGCATCTCTTGCTTCCCAAACTGTTCTCACTGAAGCTCTTGGGGTTTTTTTGTAGTACAGAGCAAAAAGAAAAATAACATTTAGTTTTCTCAAAATCTCTTTGTCACTTTGCTTCGGAGCTTCGCTCGACCCTCTCAGGTCACTGCCGCTTCTCTCCCTCCTGCGATGTCTTTTTTGGGTCTGGTCCTCTTCTCTTCTGGGAACTCTGCATTTGATGACAGATCCTTTTCCAAGTTTTCCTTTCCAGGTGCTGTTTCTTGGGTGTAGTCTGAGATAAACCTGGAAAAGCCTGGTGACTCAGTCAGCTCCTCCTGTCCTGAGAGCTGCCACACGTAGCTCCTGCCTGTTTGATTAATTCTTTGAAATCACGTAGTGAAGAGCGTGATGGTGGAGAACGAGCAGCTGCAGAGACTGAGTGGCAGGATCCGAAAGCTGCCGCTTCCTCCGTGATGCCCCTGGGATGCTGAGGTCTGGGCTAAGCAGGGGCAAAATGATCCCGGGACAGAGCTCCAGAGTTGAAGAGGTTGTTAAATAGGACAAAATCAGTGTGGGTTTGGGTTTGTGGCAATTTGTTATTGTTGTGTTGTTTATTTCCAGAATAGCCTTTGTTCAAATGAAGTTGCTTTGAGGAGCGGAGATGCCACTGAGATGACTGTGGGCTGCGATTTGCTCGGTTCTCGTTGTGCTTCCTCTGTCTTATTTACAATACAGAGATGAAAACGTTTCCTTTCTGTGCCTTCGCGTCTGCGTGCTCTGTTTTGACGCTGAGCTCTGCTTGTCCGCACATCAGCACCGAGCACAGTACAAATTCAGTCTCGGCTGAGGCTTCCGAGTGTGACCATGTAAAATAAATATGAGATATTGATATGATTAGAGCAGATATGGTGCTCCCTGAAGGAATCTCATGGATGTTTTAGAGAGCAGGCTCCAGAAATGAGGCCGTTGCTGCCGCGCTGGTTCTCATTCCATGGCCTGTTTTGAGGCTCCCCGCACCCAGACTCTTTTCTCTCGCTGGGTTTTTGCAGGACGCCTACTCGGAGATCGCCTACCTGTTCGCTGAGTTCTTCCGAGACCTCGACATCGTCCCGTCCGACATCATCGCGGGGCTGGTTCTCCTGCGGCAGCGGCAGCGGGCGAAGCGCAACGCCGTGCTGGACGAGGTGGGTGGGGGCGTCTCCCTCGGCCTCTGATTTACCTCCCGCGTGACAATGACGTGACTCTGCCCACCTTATTTTGTTCTGTGATGGGCTGTTGCTGCTCACTGAGCTGTAATGTAAAAATCGTGACTTTAGCAGCTTTTTTTCCGAGACACCCAAAGGGCTCAAGTGACACCGAGTCCAGCATGCAAAACCCATCGTGTTTTCTAGGCAGGTCGTTTAATTCTTTATCCAAATGGACACATGTCCTGAAGGACCTGGTGGGTACTTGAAGGTAAATGAGAAGATAATCGCTCATATACAGTGATGTGGAGAAGATTCCAGCATCTGGGTAAAGCTGCAGGAGGAATTTTCGGGAAGAACTCCTAAATTCCCAAGAGTTCACTGACATTGGGATTTCCATCTTGTCAGCCCAGTAGAGAATGTTGTGTTGTTTTCCCCAGAGGTGGGTTCATACATTGGTGGTTGTATTAGGCTGAAATAACAGCCGAATTAGAACTGGCTGAGGAAGCTGGATTTGATAGCTGAAAGGATCTTGTCCCAGGTTACATAGCACTTTTCTCAGGTGTAGGTTTTTGTCTTGGTGTCATAGAGAAGAATGTTCATGTATGTTTGTGACTTACAGGCAAACAATGACATTTTAGCTTTTCTGTCTGGGATGCCCGTGACCAGGAACACCAAGTATCTGGATCTGAAAAACGCGGTAAGTCAGCGGATTGTGATCTTGCGAACTCGCCGTCCTTCCCCATGTAACCTGTTTTCTCAGTGGCTTCTCTTATTCCTTTCTGCCTCTCTCTAGAATAATCAAAGATTAGTACAACAGAATATAGTAACAGTGCTTGCTCTCTGAAGGCTTTTTGTCTTCAGATCGCTTTTAAAGCAATGTCTGTCCGTCCTCCACTTTGTGGGGAGTGGCAGTGTTTCTGTTCAGGTGCGGGAAGGCGATGGGTGGTTTCCCCAGCCCCAGGTACAAGTTGAGCGCTGCATCCAGGAGCGTGGTGCTGAGCTCCAGATGGAAGCACCACCAGCAGAGCTCCATCTCCATAAGGGCAGGGAGCTGCCTGCAGCGAAACAGAGCCTTCCTCGCCAGGACTGCTGCTTGTCAGCAGTTCTCGGGGTGAAAACGCCTGAAATCCGTTCTGTTCTGTGCAAATTAAGCCTGGCTTTTCTTCTGGGATGCTGCTCTTACAGCCTTTCATTGGGCAGACTCCCTTGATTAGATGATAATACTGCAAGAGAGAGGCAAGACTGACCCAATCCCAGCATCTCCCATCAAGTCATTCTGTGATTAACCTGTTTGCGTTGGGTTTAATGCTAAAATCGTGCTCAACCTTCTGAATGTGTGCAGGGAGAGATGGCAGCAGAGCTTACAGCGCTGATTTATGGTCCTCTCTGGGCATCTCCTGGCCTGTGACTATGTGGCAGCAGTATATTTTGAGAGTTTATCTTCTTGGGACTTAAACTAGTCTGTCTTTTCCTTAGCTAGGGTACGGTGGGGCAAAACCAGGCTTTGCTTTGCAGCAAGGTGCTTGGTACACAGGAGGATTCCTGTAGAATGAACTCCTAGCTTAGTTTAACAGCCAGTAGGGCCCTTCCTCTTGGGAAAATCAGAGAAGGCTGATGCTCAGAAAAAAGGTGCCTGCGTCTAACGATGATGGAGACAGGGAAACGGTAGGAAAACTCGCTGTCTAAAAGAGAACGAAGCCTTCAGCGGGTCTGTTGTTTCTTGCAGCAAGAGATGCAGCGGTACAAGGAGGTGTGTTACTACATGCTGTTTGCGCTGGCCGCCTACGGCTGGCCCATCTACCTGATGAGGAAGCCCACGTGTGGACTCTGCCGCCTGGCCAGATCCTGCTCGTGAGTGCCCGTCCTGTCACTCCGCCTCTTCTGCCCTTTTCCCTTCTGTTTTTCCCAGATTTAGAGTGATTCTTTTATCAGTTTGCTCTCTCCATCGCTCCCCTATTTCTTCTCCTTCCCTGCTTTTTTCCTCTTTTCCATTCCCCTGCTTTTTCTGTCTGTTAGGAACTCATACTCCTAAGTCTTTCTCCTCAGTCTCTTCCTCACAGTTGCTTATCTGCTTCCCTGTTAAATAAACCGGGCTGTAAATGCCCCGTCCACTCTGACGCACTAAGGATCGTGCCGGTCCCGTGCAGTTCGAACTCGCCTGGCACGAGACTCTTTTCACACTGACTCAAACGAGCCGTCTTGGAGCTCAGGAATCAGATTTATTGGCCAACCCAGCTATGCAGGGAGTTGACATTTGGATCTTTATTAAAGCATCGGCGAGACTTGGTTGGAGTTTGTGCTGCGTTCTGTCTGTTTTTCTGCCGTGCTGTTTAATGCTCACCTCACGGTAACAATGCTGTAGTTCAGCTCAGGGTTGTGTTGTTTTAAACCTTTGCTCTCTGCTGCCCTAATGCTGTCAGCACATTCGCTTTTTTGCACTTACACGGGCAACCTATTTGCTGAACCCGTCAGGAGGAATATCTTTCCTTTTGAGTACTTTTATTTGTGAAATGTCTCATAAAGGAAAGAAGGAAAAAAATATACACATCTGTTTTGGTTCTAGGATGATTCTAGACTGGTTTTCTTTTGTTGTTGTTACAAATAGCAGTAAAAGCCAGCAGCTCGGTGTGTTGCAGTGATGTAGGACCGCGCTGTGAAGTGCAGCATCGCTTGAGCAGCGATGGCAGCCCCACCGCGCTCTGGCTCCTGGGGGACTGGCTGTCCTGTAGCTCTCTCTGCTGCTCAGAAGGAAAACTACATCTGCTCCCAGTGCCCCTTTTTGCTGCCGAAACACGAGTTGGTGCTGTTTTGTGCAGGAGCTCCCACAAATGAAGGGAATCGCTCCTGTTGATGCCGGCGTGACGTGCAGGTTCTGCCTTTCCCTTATCTATAGGCACTCCACTCTAAACCCAGTCTCTTCCGTGCTCCTCTTTTCCTCAAACCCACGTTTTGTCCTCCTGCAGATGTTGCTGTTTCTGTCCCTCGCGTCCCCGCTACGCGCCCAGCGTCACCATCGAAGAGGACAACTGCTGCGGCTGCAACGCCATCGCCATCCGGCGCCACTTCTTGGATGAGAACATGACCTCGGTGGACATCGTGTACACGTCTTGCCACGACGCAGTAAGGAGAATCCACCACCCCCTTCAGATTTGGGGCAGGCTCCTCAGGGATTTCCGTGCTGTGTGGTGGGACAAAGAAGGAAACTTAAGCCCTTTTTGGGTTTTTTTTTGACCCTAGCGCTGCCCAACTTATCTCTCCACCAAGAAATTCTGCCACTTGGGCAGAAATATTTGCTCCTGCCAAAAATGGGATCGTTGAGAGGAGAGTTTTATCCATAAGGCATAACCTGCCAGCCTGCTCTGCCTCATCTTTTCCCTGAGCAGAATAAATAAAGCAGGAATGTCCCACCTGGTTATTACAGCAGTGGATCTTCTCCAGGTTTACGAAACGCCTTTCTATGTGGCTGTGGACCACGAGAAGAAGAAGGTGGTCATTAGTATCCGAGGAACTCTCTCTCCAAAAGTAAGTGCGGTGTCCTTGCGTACCTTTGGGCGCTCTGGCGGATTTTTAGGAGGTTCTGAGACGTTCCTGACCCTCCTGTGTTGTTTGACACCCCTGGAACGTGGTGACTCCTTTTCTTCCAGGACGCGCTGACCGACCTGACCGGGGATGCGGAGCGCCTGCCAGTCGAGGGGCACCATGGAACGTGGCTGGGACACAAGGTGTGCGCGAGCAAAAGCAAACAAACCCAAACCAAACCAAAAACCCTTTGACGTTTTCACTGTAGGCCCAAAGAAAAGCGGTGTTAATTGCTTGAGATGCTTTCAAGAAGGGTGGTACATAGATGCAGTGAAATGTTAAAATCCTTAACTGTAGCAGTTAAAATCACTGTCTGTAATTAAAAAACCCATAGAATTAGTGAGCACCAAACTGCAAAAAGCATCTGTGGAGACCTAGAACAAAATTATTGGAGTCATTCAAATGACTTTTTCTTCCAATGACCTTTTCAGAATTAGCAGTTGAGCCCTGAGAATGTGTTTAAAATTCTGTTGCAACGCGGTAGTCCCTGACCCTCGCACAAGGACGCTGGCGGGACTTCTACCTGGGTAATTAGGCGGATGCTGCGTGTCCGTGTTAGCGATCAGGGCCGGGCTGGCTAAATCCGTTTATTATAGAGCTCACCTTTGCCCCCCGTGCAGCAAAGTAACACCACACATGCTGAGCTTGAAGCTGATGGGGAATTTGGCAGCGTCTCAAGATGCGGTGCCAGATTGGGCAAGAGAAAACACAAACTGGAAACCTCTTCCTCCAGCGTTGAGCTGGATCTGGGTCTGCTGGAGACGTGCTTACCTCAGAAAGTGTTGTTTGGGGCGCTCTGTAGTCTCCAGGTCTCCCAGATCGGGTGTTTCTTGAAAACAAATGTTGTGTACCTGCTATTTGGCTTATGGGTGTTTCCTTTGTGTTCCCCCACATGAGGAAATTAACCCAGCGATTACATAGAATATGCTATGGAAACATAAATAAACGAGGTGGTGTTTTGTCAGGTAACTGATATTTAGCTGTGTGAATCTTTAATGCTGCTGAAGCGTTATGTCTGCTGTCAATTATAATACCCCTTGGTTTTTGTACTGATTAATTGAGCTCCAAATGACTTTGCACAACCAGAGTGATCAGCAGTTTGTACAAAGAAAAGGTAAAAGGAAAAGAAAGGGGAACAAAGGGAACTTGTTCTTTAATGTGCAGAAAAAGGAGTAATAGATCCTTGCAGCAGCTGCCTTTGCTTTTGATCTGTGTGAAAATATTCAAATGCCAGTGACTTATACAAAACATTCTCAGATCATCCCCTTCGTTCTAGATTGAGTTTTTTATTTGGCCTTTGTATTATTTCTTTTTGGGTTGTTCCTAATACAGAAACATAGCTCTGTCTTAAATTATTACCAATATTAATCTTCAGACAATAATGTACTGTTGATTCCCGAGGGAAACTAACAGAGATAACAGAATTTTAAAAGTCTGTCTTGCTGCATTTTTAATGTCCAGCAGTCGACTTTAATACAAAAATAAATGAAGTGTGTTGCTAACACATTTAATTTGGAGAAGCGGACTTGGCTGTTCAGGAGCTTCCTGCAAATGGTTTGATATGGGTTCTTTTTCCTGCTGATCGTGTCCCACACGGGCTGGTTTTCGTGGTTTCGAGCCATCCCTGCTGACAAGAAGCCGCTGAGCCCTGGGAGCAGCTCTCACCAGTTCGGTACATCAGTAAGAGCAACAGCTTTCAAGCTCTTTTCTCTACCTCCAGACTGCAAAGAAATACAGACTATTTCCATTTCACTTCCCTACATCTCCAGTTTGTTTGGCTATTTACCTGTGAGGCTGGAAAATGAAGCTCAGATAGTTTTATTCCTTTGAAACTTATGAAACAGTGTCCGTTATAATGCAAAGTCTAAATATAACTTTGCAGTGATAGAAGTCTCATTCCATAATATTAAAATCATTGTCTGTATTAGAATATACTTTAATTATCAAAATTCTCGCTATAAGGCTGACAAACAGCCCATTAGCAATATCACCACGGATTTAGGTCGCGCTTTTCCAAAATAGAATCCTAAATTCATGCTAGAACTTTATATAAGCAGTCTGCCGTTCGCTTCCCATTAGCCACGTTGGAAACGGAGGCTCCTGGACGCGACGGAACACGGACATAAACCAGGCGGCATCTGCTCTTTGCCGAGGGCGGTGACGTTCAGATGTCCCGGGGAGCCACCCGCGCTCTGCTCCGTCTCTGCACCGCTCGCATCGGGTTTGATGGGGCGTTTGATACCGACGGCTTTGAAAACGCCGCTTTTCTTCACTTTTTGAGATGGCTGTGAATTCTCTTTATATCTCTGAGATTAAACAGCGCTCAATAACATTCACTTCGGCCTTAGGCTGTTTTCAGGTAGGGGAGCAGCAAAGGAGGTGATGTGCCCTGGTTTTTGGCCAACACAGGCAGTGGCAATTATTATTTGAGGTCTGTAATCACCCAATTAGCTGATTTCTCTTTACCCTGGGCTACACCACTGGTTTTTAGCCTTTGCCATTCAGGCTCGCTCACCGCTGAATTAAACCAAAGGCAAACACGAGGATTTACACAACACACCATATTCTACTCACTTGTTTCTAACAGATCAACGGCACTGGTAATTATTACAGAGGGAGGAACACCGTCCGGGTGCAGCCGTTGGCAGAGAGGATGAACGTTCAGAACCAAACTATCGGCTTGTTTGGCATCTCCCAGCAGGTCTCAGCTCCTAGTGAATAAAAACCTTTAATCCGCAATGAACGTTCTTTGACAGCTGAATCCGTTTCAGAGTTGCTGCGTTCTCCAGTCATCAATAACTCTCTGTATCCAGATACTGCTGCCACTTTTTCCCTCCGGTAGTGCTTTGGTATTTGCTTTGTTTGCCTTGTAAACTTGTGAGGTTGGTCCATGTATTTATTCAGGGGTTTAAATGGGGGAGCACAGTGTCGCAGCTAAGGGTGCAGAAAATCAAAGTTGTTTTTTCCATTCTGCCGCAAGTCCCAGTATGTCCTGTATCTGTGTATGCACAGATACACAACCTTGTGTTAACGAGTGGGTTGGTTTATGTTGTGGTGGTGTTTTTTCTCTAGACTTCGCAGCGTGAGCCCAGGAATAGGGCCTTTGAGTATTATCTTAATGGAAGAACTGTCATTACTTCCAACCGGCGTGGCTCCGGTAACCAGCGAGCCAAGACTTGTGCCTAATGAAGTCTGTTCCTAAACGTGGAGGGGGCTCGGTATTGGTTCCCCAGCGCTGCCCCGCGCCGTGGGGCTCTGCGCAGCATTCGGGGCTGCTGGGCCTTTAGATCAGGGCTGATATGCGACCGTTTCCATCCTGTTCTGTTTGTGTTCCCCTCAGGGAATGGTGCTGTCTGCTGAGTACATCAAGAAGAAATTGGAGCAAGAAATGGTGCTTTCTCAAGCTTTTGGACGAGACTTAGTGAGTATTAGTTTTCTTTTTATCCTCACAGGTTATACAGAAGACGGGGTTTATGTAAAACCGCATCCCTGAATCTGTTGTGCTAATTTCTGAAACCTTCCTTCCGTTCCTACCCCTCTGGATTACCAGACAGGCAACTAGTTACTCATTCCCCCAAGGCTTTGTTTTAATTTTGAAGCCAGTATTACAGATCTCCTGATGTTTGTGGTTTTGCTCAGGCAGCGCTAAGGCAGGAAGTCCCATTTGGTGGCAATGCAGGACAGGGAACATTACAAACCAAATCAACAGGAACTAAAATCCCATCTCTATGGAGACTCTCTTTGGAGACGGCGATGGGATGCCGCGCTGGCTGGCTGCGTGCGTGCGTCTCGTGCTGGAGAGCGATGGGAGAGCCCAAGGGAGGCGTTAGGAAGCATCTTCCCCCAGTTGATATGTCAGTAATGGTTGGGAAGGGAAGTTCTGAACAGCTGTCCTGTTCTCCTGCCCAAAGAGCCCCACAGCCTGAGCAGCGCCCGTGGGGGCGTTGCAGGAGCTCACTGGAGAAAGAAAAGAGGGATAAAAACCTCAAATAACTGCCTGAAACTTGAGTGCCGCACTGAAGCATCTGCCGTGTAGCGTTTGGTAGGTGTAGGGAGAGAGACACAGAGGCATCCGAGTCCTGTATACGCTGCTTTATTCCTCTCTGCCCAAAAAGGGAGAATTGGTCTTGTTAAATGAGCTGTTACTCAGGAGGGGTTTTTGCTGATGTCCTGTAGAGCTCAGTTGCTGCCTGACTGGGAAGATGTGGTGACGTTGGGAGCTCTGTGCTTTGGTTGTCTCCAATGTGTGATAATAGGTGTGATATTCTGTTCTGTTTGAAGCCGGCTTTATAGTGGGTCCAGCTGGATTTGAGGAGGAGCCAAAGGCTCATCAAATCTTAACTGACCCAAACAGCTCGAGTGTCCATTTCCTTTTCCTTCCTACTGTTTTGTTCGTTTAGGGAAGGCCTGGTAGGTCAAACACTGATGGAGATGTAGGAGAGGGGTCCAGGAGAAAGAATTCTCAGGGCCCTTCAGAACAAGCAACGTTGCAGGACAGGGGTGTGCTGGGACTTAAACTAAACAGTGTAAATCAGAATTCTGCTGCCGTTTCAAAATCAAGGGTACGACAGTACCCTCCCTAGTTGTGCTGGTGGTGGAGCCGGTTAGCTGCACTCTGCAGTTCTCGTGTTTAGGAAAGACTCACAGCTGGGGAGGGGACAGATGTAGGGACTTGTGGACTTCACCGTTCAGCCTAACATCGATTTCTTTGCGTTTTGTTTTCAGGGCAGAGGAACAAAACACTACGGCCTGATTGTGGTGGGTCATTCCCTGGGGGCTGGCACGGCTGCCATCCTGTCCTTCCTCCTGCGGCCGCAGTACCCGTCGCTCAAGTGCTTTGCCTACTCTCCCCCAGGTGGGCTGCTCAGGTAGGTGTTGGGGCAGGAGGACGCTTGAGAGAGGATTTGGGTGGTTGTAGCTGGATCAGATCCCGTTTGAGATGCTCTCAAGGGCACTAACAGACAAGTCTCTGCCCTGAGAGGTGCACAGAAAAATGGAGCGGCAGTTTAGAGGAGCTGAGTTGTTGGCAGCCTCTGCTCTGTGTAACAATTTGGAGTTTAGGCTGTGATGGCAGGTGCCCACTCTCCCAATATTCCGGTTTATGACTTGGTTGTCTGTGGCTATAGCTGTAATTTCACCCTGGCTAGTGGAAAATACAAGTTGAGTGGCCAGGGTGCAGTTTCCTTGTTGTCTGCACAGTGCTGGTGTGTCCTCCCCCTACCTGCTGTGAATGGATGCACAACAAGAGCGATCCTTGACCTGATAGAGATGTCTGCATCGGTTGATCTAGTTGTTCAGTCTCCTTTTGCAGCTGACAAAGAAACTGGCGCTTCTGGGGTGTGATTTCTGCCATTCTGAAGTGGGTATTTAAAAGAGGTCAGAGGAATTGTGGTTCTTGGGTGCCTGTTTCTTTCCCTCGGCTACAGGGGGAATCTGGGGTGGCTGCCTCAGATGTCTGAAGAGTTTCGGTGAGTTCCTCCCCTGTAAATGGGAACAGACCTGCTGGTCATGTTATTCACACGGCAGCCAAACAAAAACATCACGCTCGATTGTTGTGAGGTGAGATAAGGTCTTTCTAGTTGTGACAGACACCGTGGGGACACTCGGAAGCAGCCATGGGCTCTCAGAAGCTGCTTGTGACAGTTACTGCATCAAGTTCCGGGAGCAGCCAAGGGTTTTAAACCATCCTGCTGACGACTCTGGTACTGGCGTGCCTTGTTGTGCTAGTTATCCCTGCAGCTATAGAGGAGTTGATCTGTAGGATGTTTAATGAGAATTTTACAGCTTTCCTGCTCAGAGCTTCCACTCCCGAGATCCCTTGATAGCTCGGGCCGTGCTGTGCGGTGTCACCTCAGCTGTCACAGTTTGACTTGCCACGCTGTGTTGGGCTGTGTCGTGCCCGGGCTCATCTCTAGATCAACAATGTGGCATCTGCCTGTGGTGACGGATTCCGAGGATTATTTCTGGGAAGGCAGCTGATTCCAGAACCAGTTTATAGAGTGGAAGCCTTAATTTCCTCTTACCTTGGTGCTCAGGTTGCGGCAGAGAGTGTCCCCCTTGGTTGTCTCAGGAACATGGAGTATCTTCTTCCTTTCTGCTGTCCTGGCCATTCCCAAACCATAGGAAAACAACTATAAGACACTGAGTTAGAGTATTTCCTTTTCCAAGCCTATTCAGAGCCGTATGCAGGTAAGGATGAAGGAGCTGCCCTGTTTGATGAGCTATGCCATTGCAGAATAATGTTGCTTGGGGCATGGGATGTGAATATCAGGCTTTTCTTCAGCAGGGTCTAAGTCCCCAAAGCCTTGAGCAACTTGGGTTGTGGTTTCTATGACCCTGATTCACTGTCTGGTCACCTCTCCGATACCAGTGGCAAACTGGGAATGAAATGCAGTTTGCTGCTACTCAAACACTGTTTGCTTCTTCTTGGTCCTGTTTCTCTTGCAGCGAGGATGCCATGGAGTATTCAAAAGAGTTTGTGACTGCAGTGGTGCTTGGCAAAGACCTAGTGCCCAGGCAAGTTGAGAAGTGGCTGAATTTCTTGATGAACATCTGCTGTTCTAAACCAAAATCACCATTTTCCTGTCAGAAACACCTGAATTATATCTGTCTCCAGTTTCCTCATTTACCTTGTGTGCTTCTGACTTGTCTTCCCACTTACCTACATCTTTTACCTGGACACCTCTGTTGGTGTTTCACACACCTTTTTATAGGCATTTCCCACCCTGTCTGTGTGAAAGAAAAGGGTGAATATGACTGTCCCATCTCTGTCACTGTCTTCATTGTGGTATGTGACGTGTTGTTGCCATCATCCTTCTTGCCTGTGTTATCTCAGACCTCTCTGTGCTCTGCCCTGAACTCTGTGAGCTGTCATCTCGTTTGTGCTGTTTGTCCCCAAATACCTGTTCCACATCTCGCATCTCCGCTCCAGCTCCCTCGTTTCTGGTGTCCTGGCATTTCCCACCTCTCGGCATCCCATGGGACGTGTTCTGAACGGGGCACTGGAGCAGGAGCCGCACAACCTGGGCTTTCCTTTTGCCTCTGCCCTGTTGTGTCACCCCAGATAAATGGTGACGTTTCTGTCCATGCAACACAACGCGTGTCGAATTCGGTGGAGGGAACGTGCTAAATGAAATTGAATTTGCCTTTTGGTAACCTGGATGACAAATCTTGTCCATCCCGTAATCTGTTTAGTGGTGTCATATAGCTCCACTTTTTAAATTTATACGCGCTGTGTCCTTTTATACTTGTTTCTTGCTCACTTCTTTCTGCGATTGTATCACCTCCCTTCTTATCTCTCCATCGATCTCTCATATCTGTGTTCACTGACCTGATTCCATCACATTTCATACTATTTCTTGTCACGCTGGTTTCCTGTGGCCGCTTAACCCTGGTTACTGGTCCGGGCTGATGCCACAACACATCTCTGAAATGAGTCAAGACATGGTTGCGTTCTTGTAGCATCATTTCTTGTTGTTCTGTTCTCCGTGTCCCTGCCCAGCTGTTGTAAATGCGCTTTCTTCCTCTCCAGAATCGGTCTCTCGCAGCTGGAGGGATTTCGCCGGCAACTTCTGGATGTTCTTCAAAGAAGCACCAAACCAAAGGTAAGAGTAAAGCTGAGCAGACACCTGAAGGTGAGTCTGAGCAATGATGGTAAACTTTGGTGTCACACAGCAGCCCTGCAGACTCCTCCAGCCCTCCGGGGCTCCTCGTGTCCGCGGTGACGACTGTTTAGGTAACGAGAGCAGCAGTGGCAGGAGCCGGATGGTGGCTGGAGAGGTCATGGCAAAGGGCTGCACCCTGTTTGTGGTCACAGGTCTCAAATAACCGAGCAGGAGGTTTTCTCGTCTGAGCCTGTTTTGGAGTCTGTGCTCCAGAACTGCAGCTTTTTTTGGCCAGTAGAAAGGGTGACAGGCCCGAGAGCACGAGAGCTGTCTGCTCGGAGATGTGCTGTCTGGTCACGCTTTGGAGATAGGAAACACAGACTGTTGTTCAAGCCCAGGCTTCCTTACCATTACACTGAGATGGAAAAAACATAACATGAAGATTTTTAGGGGTAAAATACTATAGAAATGACCTGTAGAGGGAGAAAACTGAGCTGACATTTCCTTTTCTTATTAACATTCTATGGATTTGTGTTTTGGCTTACGGGTTTTTTTGGCGAATTTGGGGTTTATTTTAGAATTTCTTTTAGTGCGTAAAGAAAGACCTAAACAGAATGTTTATCTGTTTGTGTTGTATATTCTTTCACTTATTGTTGTACATTAAAATGTCAGATTCCATCTCCTTTTTTGTCCTGGAGGATGTTAAGTTACCAGTTGGTGGACAAGTCAGTGCTCGCTGTAGATCAATAACTGCAAATACTCCAATGCTTCCTCTCTTTCCTCTGGTGTTACACAGTGGCGGATCATCGTGGGCGCTACCAAGTGCATCCCCAAGTCGGAGCTCCCCGAAGAGACGGAAGAAAATTCGGTGACGAGCAATCGGCTGTGGACGCACCCCAGCGACCTGACCATCGCCCTGTCCGCCAGCACCCCGCTCTACCCGCCCGGCCGCATCATCCACGTGGTGCACAACCACCCCGCCGAGCAGTGCTGGTGAGTCCCTTTGGGGAAAGGCTCCCCGCCGCAGGAACCCGGCGAGGAAGGTGGTTTTGTCTTATGGTGACAGCGATCGCGCCTGTGCTGTCGGAATAGAAAGTGCTGTCGCTGTTGGAGCAATGACAGGAGCGTGTGCGCTTTAAACAAAACCACATAACGTTTGTGCTGGCTACTGTGGGGCTCAGCACTTGCTTCATTTCCCCTTTTATAGCCTTATTAAATAATAAGGCGGAGAGATGGATGAACTGTTGTGTCTGAGCTTTGTGAGTACCAGAACAGTACCCTGATAAACTCTGAAATCCATAGGCGCACCTTAAAAAGCAGAATATTTCTTCTTAATAAGAAGCTCAAGTGCTCTTATCTCGTGCGCTCTCCAGGTTTTAAAATGACCTGCGCTCAACATGTATTACCATGGTAATTAGCAGATAAAGAGTTGCAAAAAGCAAGGCATTTTTAGTATTTATGTAAAGAGGTTGAGAAGAATATTCTCAGTAGCAACGTTAGTTCTTTCTACATTTTGCAGCACTGTGTGTGGTGATATAGTAATATGGTTTAGTGCTACGGTCAGGTTATGGTTGGACTCGATGATCCTGAAATTGATTCTATGATCTTCTCCCTCTGTTTCCTCCTGTTGCTTTTCCTGTCTCTACAACCTGCCACTTCTTTCTTTCGCATGCCAAAATACTGCCTGCTCTTCATCCCCTGCTCCCCGTTTTCCCCTCTGTTTGGATCCCGACTGCTCTTCCAGCTGCTGCGAGCAAGAGGATCCCACTTACTTTGCGATCTGGGGTGACAACAAGGCGTTTAACGAGGTGATCATCTCGCCGGCGATGCTGCACGAACACCTCCCGTACGTGGTCATGGAAGGGCTCAACAAGGTAATGCTGAGAATTGGGCTCAAGGGGCAAACGCTGCCCTAAGAAAATGAGGTACGGAGGCAAATCTGAGCTAAGAGCAAAGCTGCTATCTCTAGTAAAGCACTAGTATTCCTCTGCTTGCCTTGAAACAGGTCTTGGAGAATTACAACAAGGGGAAAACAGCTTTACTTTCTGCAGCCAAAGTGATGGTGAGTCCTACAGAAGTGGATCTCACCCCGGAGCTGATCTTCCAGAGCCAGCCCTTGCCCAGCGGACCTGCGGTGCAGATTGGAACCGGAGCCGTAACCGCGGACAGGAGGAACAGCAGCACGAAGTAAAGATCGATCGTTGTTTTCTTTGAAAGATTGTTGGCTCTTTGTGGGTCCTTCTTCTCTTGGGGTGTTGCGATCAGTGTTTGTGGGAAGGAGACATCCAAGGGCAGCCCTTGGATCTTCTGTGTGGGGCTTCTATTTGGCTTTAATATCTCTTACGGGGGGGAAAAATCCTTTCTGTTGCTCAAGAATTGGGGAGTGCAGCCAAGTCAGGAGAACCTACAAGTTGAGGGTGTGGAAGAGAACTTCCTTTCCTCTTTGTCCATCTAAATGGGGTTTTCCCTGAAAATGTAAAGGCAAAGCTTGCAGTCTTACAGCCAAATTTCTGGTTTCCTGTGTGATTTATGTGCCCAAAATCACTGATATGGCGATTCTCAAAAGCTGAGAGGCAGGGAAAGTCATAAACTTACCAGAACAGAAACATTTAACGCCAGGAGCCAACAGCAGAGACTCCTTGCAGATTTTCACATAACATCTGAGGCACTGCAGGACCACAGGCTTGTACAAAGCAAAGAAAATAAATATCAAAATGTAGGCAAAGATTTATTTCAGAGTTGGAAGACATGATTTCTGTCTCTGAATTGCATTAAAAAAGGCAAATTTGCTGACAAAACTGGGAAAGATGAGTGAAGGAAGATGGTTTGTAGACAGAGACAGCAAACGGGAGTTGTGAGAAGAAACAGGAGGCAGCGTTGTAGGCGGGAGAGGATTCTGTCCTGCAAAGGAAGCGCTTGTGCGGAGATTCAGGTAGAGACACCCAGCAAAAGAATCCGTGTGTCTGTGGGAGGAGACAGGTGAGGTGGCCTGTGCTGGGTGACGGGCAGCCGGGATGACACGAGTGAGATGGAAATACAGAAGATAAGACAGCAAATAATATGAAAATGGTCAAGTTCTTGCCACAGAGGGTGAATGGTCAGAGAGTGAAGGAAAGCTTAGAAACAGTCGCAGCCAGGATGAAATGGCAGAAACAGGGATCGACCGCATTTTGGAAGGCGACAATAAGGCGGAGAAGATGAAGTAGGTGAAGCAGCAGGGAGAGGAGATGTGGTGTCTGTACCCAGGAGCTGCTTCCCTCGAGGTGAGCGACAGCAGAGGGGAAGGAATGGGGCAGAGGGCGGAGAGGCTCGAGGGAGGTGCTGGAGCACAAACAGTCCTGGCTTGGCTGTTTGAATTCAAGGTTAGAGCCAGCTTACTCCCTCTGATACTTCATTGAAGTTAAACTGAGGTCACATATTAGTGTAACTGGTAAGCCTGTCCTGGCAGGTGCAGCAGTCCCCTCCCAAGCTCAGGCTCTCTTTCCCAGCTGTTTCCTTAAGTCCTTGTCTTCAGGGCTGTCGCTTTGGCTGCAGCTAATCCCGGGCTTTGCGTGGGCCTGGTGCAGTGCCTGCGCCATCCTTTAAAGTGTTAATGCAACCGGAGTCTTTCAAAAGATCTTTACCTGTCATAAGCTGTCTAAATGGCTTTTTTAACCTATTTTAAAATCCAGTAGCTGAAAGGGAAAATAGGTTAACTGCCAGTGAGTCCTTTTTTTTGCCTCAGTCCTCTCTAATGCAGAGGTGCTGGCTGAGAGGGGTTAATCTGCGTGTGAAGGGTGTTTCACTAGGGGCAGAACCCTGGTTCTAAGTGCAAATGGTGCCTAAGAGGGAAGACTTTCAGCCAGGAGAAAAGGGAAGAACCTGTGTTCGTAGAGAGAAGAAACTGTACTTAATGTTTTCAGCTGGGAGGATGGAGAGATGAGACGTTTCTTGCAGTTGTGGATGGTTCTGGTTAAAGCACCAACACGTGCCCTCAGTGGGCAGGATTTGGTCCTTGCAGCTGTTTTGGGGAGTGATGCAGCCTCACGTTTTCTCTTTCTCCGTTTCAGAAGCAAGTCCCATTCTGAAATTAGCTTGGAGGGGTTTTACGAGACAAAGCCACTTTCTCCCGTGCAGAAAGATCCCGTGGAGCTGCTGCTCCTGGACACAAAGGAACGTCTGTCCGTGGAGCTGCAGGACCGTCGCGCTCCTCTCGCCACCATGGAGAGCCTCTCGGACAACGAATCCATCTACAGCTTCGATTCGAGGCGCTCCTCTGGCTTTCGGAGCATCCGGGGCTCCCCCAGCCTGCACGCTGTCATGGAGAAGGACGAGACGCACTGTTTTTATATAGACCCCGTTATTCCGGAGGAAAACCCCTCGCTCAGCTCGCGGACAGAGCTGCTGGCCGCCGACAGCCTCTCCAAGCACTCCCAGGAGACTCAGGCCCCCGACAACGTCCTCAACAGCGGGGGCACCACCCCGCAGCGCCGCTGCAGCGAGGAGGGGGCCAGCAGCGAGGGGGACCGCGCTTCCTTAGCCCCTCGCGAGGAGCTGGCTCTCCAAAACGGCCGCCTCGCCGACGTTCCCAGCCCCCAGGTGTTGGAGTTTGCGGAGTTTATAGACAGCCTCTTTAATTTGGATAGCAAAAGCAGCTCCTTCCAGGACATCTATTGCATGATGGTGTCTGACAGCTCCAGTGACTTCGCAGAGATGCCCAAATCTGTGAGCGATCAGGAGATCCTGTTGAGGGCACAATACGAACCCAACTTAGTCCCAAAGCCCCCGAGGTTGTTTGCAGGCTCAACAGATCCTTCGTCGGGCATCTCCGTCTCACCCTCTTTCCCCCTTAGTTCCTCTGGAGAACTCATGGACATCACTCCCACGGGCGTGAGCAGCCAGGAGTGCCTGGCCACGGATAAAATCCGGACTTCCACCCCCTCTGGGCACGTAACCAGCCCTGCCAAGCAGGACGACCTCATGATTTCAGCCCTCTAGTGCAGGGTGAACGGAGCGCGGCTCTGCGAGCTGATCCTGCGGGCTGAGCGCTGGGATTATACTTGGAGAGGTGGTCGTCGGGCGGTTCGGATCGCAGGAGACAGCTGGAAAAAATGGCCCTTGTGGGCGCCATGGTGGCGGCACGATGTGTGGAGGATGGATTGTGCTCGGGTCCCGTTCTGGCAGCTGGGAGAGGCGGCGGCGCTTTGCACAGCCCGCTAAACCGCGGGGGTCTGAGTCGCTAAGGGTGGATGCGAGTTCCCTACCTCAGCCTGTCTCGTGGGCTTCAGAGGCAGATTCTTTGCCCCAGGGCACCTGCTGAGTTTGGGAGTGAGATACCCGGCTTCAGGGAATCCGCCGGTGCCAACGGGTGGATTCTCTGAAGCTCGAGGATGGGATAGACAGAAGGAATGGGGGACCAGGCCAGATCAGCCTCTTGGTACCATGTCGGAGGTTTTGGAAATGAGCAGATTGACACTTTGGGCCCTGTTGCACTATCGATGTCAGATCTGGCCCAAGATCCAATTCATCACACTTCCCCAGGGTTGCTTTTCTAGGCCACTCTCCTGTTTTAAAGCCATTGGGGCTGTATTCTCCCCAAATGCAGTCTCCCCTCCCCGGGCCGCGCACAGCACGTGTGTTTCCTTCCCCAGAGTATTTCTGCGTTCAGTGACCCCCGAGCTGCTGCTGGGAGGGAAGGACACTGTTCTGAAGAGCCAAAGCCCTTTGCCACGTCCCTCCTCTGCCAGAGAAGAGTTCTGGATGTCACCGTCATCGCTTCTCCGTTCCCTGGACCGCTCTGAGCTGGTGACGTCCCTGCAGGACTGGCAGGATTCTCATCTCGGACCTGCGTGGATGGATCAGCTGAAACGTTTCAGCATCTCAACACCCAGCGTTGTTTGCCCGGCCCCTGCGGAGCGTCTCACAGTGCCCGAGTGCAGCTCAGCGCCAGCCTCTGTCCTTGGGCGTTCAGGGAAAACGTGAACTTTTTACTAAGTATTGAAATCTCTTGTGTGTTTACAGAGCTGCTAAGCTTTTCGGAAGGTATTTATTAAGCAAACAGGGAGGTTTTCCCAAAGCAAAAAGCATGTTCATTCTCTCCTTCCTGTGCTGTTCCCTCCGGGGACTGATGGGGAGAGAGGATGGACAGGTAGGATTTTGCAAGTCCCCCGGTTTTAAAGTGGCGGGGGGGTCTGGGGGACACTGCGTGCGTCCCTCACCCTCCTCCTCCTCCTCTCCATTGCACAACATTGCAAAGCTTGACTAAGTCTCTAGTAAAACTACCTGAGCGCTGCTGTGCAGAGGGAGCCCGCTCAGAGCCCTGGGGAGGCGCTTCCCGACCACGGGAGCAGGAGAAAAACTACCTGGCTAGAAGCTTAAACATACTGTGACCTCGAGAAAGCCTTTAATTGACACAACACCTTCGTATCAAAGCTCAGCAGAGTTAGCGGTCGGTCTCACTGGAGCTCTGTCCTCCCTCACTGGAAACAAAATTCCTATTTTAATTTCCGTATAATCACAGGGATGTTGTTGCTCTCCTTCCCCTTTGCTGCCCTATTTCCCTTGTGGGAGGATGCTGTGAACTGGATTTTTGTGTCCAAGCGCTGATCTCCCACTTGACAATTTAATGCGGGATATCGCGTCCCCCTGCTCCTTTACAAATTCCAGGGGCTTTGTTAAACGGGCAGCGAAATATTGTCCGTGCAGTTTAGGTTCCATAGGTGACCTTTTCTACCCTGTCTTGAATTGGAGGGAAGAAGCCCCTCTGAATTCCGAGTAATTTGCAAAAGCAAAATGCTTTTATTCTTAGCAACAAGCTACCTTTTTTGTAGAAAAGAGCAGCGTTGTTCCCCTTGCCGAGAGCTCGGCTGCTTGAGGAGCGCGGCTGGAGCCGCTGTGTCAGTGCCATCGCATCACCCACTCTTGCGCACCCGGGGGTGAGGCCGAATTGCTGCACGCACCCAAAAGTGATGTCTGAGAATACGCACAATAAACGGGGTTTGGAGGGGAAAAGGGGAGCTGAGCGCGGGGAGGCTGGGGCCAGCGGGCTGGCTCTCCTCCCGCTGCCGACACGTGGCGAAACGGAGGTTGTTCCTGCCTCTAATCCTCGGCAGAAGATGGGTGGTAGTAACACTTAGCACTTAGGCAGAGCTTTATATCTGCAAAGCACTTTACGAACACTAAGGAAAGAATCATCTCTGTCCCTGGCGATGAGGAATTAGGAGGCGGCTGTTTCTGCGCACCCTGCCTGAGGATGGGGGAGATGGCTCGAGGTGAACAAGGTGGATTTACCTCCCTCTTTAGAAAAAATCTTTCAGTAGTGACGTGACGATGTGGAAGGGGTCACGATATTGCACTAGAAAGTCACTTTGACCCGGGTGAACGTCCCTGTGTCCTGGGACACGTGCTCGTTGTGCTGGGGCTGTTTCCCTCTCTGCGCCATGGGAGCCGAGTCCTGGGGATGGGGTTCCCTCACCCCAACCAGCTGCAGCAGGAAGACACAGCCTGACGTGCTGCGGCTTTATTGCTCTGTTCTGTGCCCTGTGATTATTTGGTTTCTTACGAAAAGCCTGGAAATACCCAAATTCTCCTGGTCTGGGCTTTTGCTGTAGATGAAGGCAGTAAAGGTGCAAAGAAGCCCTTTTATTTAAAGTTCTTACTGCATCACGTTAAGGGTAATTCCTGTTTTCTGTTGTTCTCTCTTGACAAACAGACCTGTTCCCAGTCCTCACGAAGCAAACCCAGGTTCTTTGCGTCATTTCTGCTTTAAACGTCTCTGTGTGTCTCGATTCTCAGCACTCCTGGGCTGTAAGAGCGTTCGGACCGGCTCATCTCCCGGTTCATCCGGCACGAGTCTATCTGGAAAGCTCAAAAGAAATAAGGCGAAGGCCGTAGCTGCCTCCTTCATGCGCAGCACCGCCGGCTCTCGCTGCCCTCGCCCCGCTCTGGCGCGCTGCTGGTCTTAGAAACGTGAAGCATCTTCAGCTTTCTGAACCTCTTGGCTTCTGCTTCCTACCTTTTGAGCTTTGTGCCTTCTAATCTTTATAATGTTCCCTTGATGTTCCGGTGGGATGTTTCCCGCATGGAGACGGTGCTGGAAGTGCGGTTCATATAACAGACACCAGGACCCAAGCTACAAGTTCACCCAGTTCAGTGGCGCATCCTTCAAATCCCCTGGAAGAGCTTTTTGGTAGAGATGTGGATCCCGAAGCATTGAAAGCTCCCGGGGCCGCCCTTGAGTAGTTAATGTTGGCTGGCTGTGGTTTCAGAGGCTCTGCTGTGACAATAATCATTGCATTTATCGTCGCTTTAGTTGTAGCAGTGCCAAGAACACGCAGGACCCTGCGGTGCTGAGGATGTACAAGTGCTGAGCAGAAAGCAAACGCTTCTCCAGCTCTTACTGTTGTCCCCTCTCCCTCTCTGGGGAGCTGCCCTTTCCATTCAGAACATGCATTTTCTCCTAAAGCTGCCACTCTAACCTCTTTGCCCCCTGTTGCTGTCACCTAAACAGGAGCTAATTCACCTCTCTTTTGGTCGCTCCATCTCAGGATGGTGGCGTCTTAATTCACATTAAGAATGAAGAGAGCTGCCGCCTTCTGTGGTGCTGGAGGTTTTCTAGGGAGATCATTAAAAGGCTCTTCAGCTCTCTCTCGCTTTCCCTTACCTGTGATCAGTATTTCCAATGTTCACCGTTTCTCCAATTTGAAGAACTCTTAGAGGAATCGTATGAGGTATTTTGCTCCCTATGGAGGACCGAGGTGTCAAAGCTGGTTTTGAGTGGAGATACATATCCTGCAACTCTTATCTTTATACTTTTAGGACACTGTTGTTTAGATTGCAATAGCAGCAGGACTTTGGTGGGAAGGAAGTGTTGCTGTCAGTGAACGAGGGCACGGAAGGGGAAGGAAAAGCACCGGAGGAGGAAAAGGAGTTGGAACTGGATGATCCTTAAGGTCCCTTCCAACCCAAACCATCCTATGATTTAATAATGCTGCTGCCAATGGACTTTCACAGAGTTTCTCTGCACTTTAGGAAGTATATAGACAATCTCTGCAGTCCTTTTTCTACTTGGAACAGCATAGGATGAGTGGGTAATTGTTAATTAAGTGCCCCTCGTTAGAGTTCCGTAGCATCAGTTAGGAGTTACTGAAGTACATGGACCTAAAAGGGAAATGGGTTAAATACCCATTTAGGCATTGAACCTGAGAGCTCAGTGTATTGTATAAACCAAGATTTAACGTGGATGTTGTTGTTTCTTAGCTGTGAAATGTCGGCTCCTTCCCTGCTGAGCTGTGTACTGGTGCCTCTTCCTTTAGGAAAGGGGAGGGTTGGAGACGCAGCTTTGCACAGTCCGATGCTCTCAATTAGGGAATATGTGGCTCGGAAGCACTGGCAGAATGACGCTTGTTGCACGTTTTCCTCAAGGCCTGTGCAATATCAAACCTCAGCTCCGGATTGAGGGGAGAAGCGGCATTTTTTGTGCCACAGCTCCCTCTGATGGCAGCGGCGCTGGGCAGAGCGCGTGTCCCGCTGCTGCCAGCCCTGCGGCTCGGGGGACAACCAGGGACAGACAAACTGCAGCTGGGAGGTGGGACATAAACCCTGTTAGCGTGTGAACCCTGTGTCGTTAGGGCGGAGGAGCGTTTTTGGCCAGGGATCCCCGGCTGCGTGACACCGGCCTGCGGTGCAGAAGGAGCTGCAAGCTGCCCGAGTTCTGCTGGGCTCCTCTCTTTCTGTGTCCCGACCATATCGACGCCCAGCGTGTCCCCACGAGCCATCACGCTTCACGGTGATCACCTGAACGTGTGCTGCTTGACGGCATGTGCGCTGGAGACGCGAAACAATCGAGGAGAGAGCAGGTCCCTGCTTTGTCCCAGGGCTTGCAGTCCGAAAAAGCATCATCTGTCTGATGGTTTCTTTTAATCTTTTTTGCTTCTTTTCTTGAGTTCAGACCTCTTGTGCCTTTGTTTCCCTTTGGCTTGAGGTCCAGACTTTTATACTGAGCATCTGCCCACGTCCTTTTCCCGCTTCTGCGCGTTGTCTCTTCTCCGGGTGTACGAAAGGGACCGCGGGGCGCCCGGGTTTGGCTTGGGGTTGCCCTTGATGCTGGTCTCTGTCCCTTTCTGGTCTCCCCGCTGTCCCCTCTGCCTCGGGTCACATCCAAGTGCCAAGAGCAAAGCCTGACCCGAGGCGGCTGTTTTCCTCCAGCCACGCCGCAATTGCGGTGGTTTGTGTGCAGTGGACGGGAAGGCTCCGCACCGCGTCTCACCTTGGCTGTACGTGAACGCGGTCGGTGCTTGACAGGTCTGCTCACCGCTAAAACCCCCTCTCAGGTCTATCCACGAGTAAAACTCTTCCTACTCTTCAAGATCTGACTCTGGTTTTGTAAGAACTTGTGCCAAAAGGGACTTAACATATTCTGAACAGTGTTGATTTACAGAGGTTTCTCTCGCCGTCTCCCAAAGGTAAGCTCTCTTCTTTGTATAGAGAGTCGGGCATTTTTGCTGCTTGAGTCCTCTGAGCTCACCACCTCATCCTGTGCTCGGCTTTTCATCTCCACCTGCCCAGCCTGTCTGATGGGGGAACCTCTCTCTGACTCCTTATTTATTTCTGCAAAACCACCAAACAACAGAGCAGCCCAGGAACAAGCCTTTGCTTGGGGTTTTACTGGGATTCCACCGGGGCTTTGTGCCGTTCCGATGGCTCAGAGCTGGAGGTACCTGCTGGCCACGTCCACCGCTCAGGCTGGCTCGGTGACACGTGCCCGGTGTTGGCGCGATGTGTTTTCTAGACCGCCACCACCACCATTTTTTTGGGTCTTAATTCCTTTATTGGTGTGTCCGCTGGTGACAAAGCGGCATCACCTGCAGCTCCTGAAGGCGACAGCTTCCCACACGCGACGGAAGGGGTGATGCCCAGGAACAGCCTCAGGCTCCTGTCCTAGCGATAAATGTAGTGGCTAACAGCACAGGGATGATTCTGTGGTTATCGGGGATGGGTTCTGCCTCTCTGCGTGCACGGGGCAGCAGGAAAGGAGCCCCCTGCACTGTCACCTGTCCCTTGGCCCCGGTGTCCAGGCTGGGAATGAGCAGAGACAGCGAGACCAGGAGGAACTGGTGGAAACTCTTTATTTTCTCATCTTTTGGGGCTATTTTGTGCCAGCTGGGTGGGCTCTGTGTGCCAGGAGCTCGCTGGTGGGGTCTCCATGGTAAATAACTCCCTTACCTCCCACATTTCCCTCTGTCTACGGACACCGATGCCGCTATGGAGAAACCCCTTCTGCCTGTTTCTGTCACCTGCGTCACATCACGTGCCGGGGCAGCTCGGCGTAGGGCGGCTCCGAGTTAACCCCAATTGCCTCTTTATAGCTAAAACCTTTTGTGTTTATGGGAGAAACGGCCCTGGGGAGCTCTGGGCCACTTTGGCTGCCTCCCACGGGGCTCAGAGCACTTGCATATGCAATCGGGGGGGTGACAGCACAGGGTGCCGTGTCCCCAAGCTCAGCCGAGAGGTCACTGCCCGTCCTGGGAACGCTCCGCGCTGCCCCGGCACCGAGACGACAAGGACACTCGAGCACTCCTCATGTGCCATTCTCACGTGACTTTTTGTACCTATGTATGAAAGATCCAAACTAATATTGCTGTAAAGAAAGATTACAGATTAATATAGCATATTATATAAAGAGAGATGTATATAAAAGTTTCTGTACATTGTACGGCACTGTGTATAAACTGGATGTCGAAGCATGGCTGGTGTATGTGACTGTCCCCAGGTGTGATTGGCCTGAGCTGTGAGTCTGAGCGGTGGGAGAAGCTGCCCTGGGCTCCTCTCGTTGCAGGGGGACGAGCAACACGGGGACAATCTGGGGACAATTCAGCGCTCAGCTCGGCTCTGGAGCTTTGGGAGCGGGGAAAACATCTCTGTGCCTTCAGGTCAGCTGGGCCAGCTCGGCCCCAAAATGCAGAGATCCCAGCTTTAGCGATACCTCCTCAGCAGAGAAGGCAGTTGAGGAAGAAAACTCAACGCTTTGAGTTACGCTTGAATTCAACGTGCCGCACAAAAGAAGTTCTGTTAGCGCAGACAAACGCAGTTAATGACAAGGGACCTTTCGGAAGCGTGTGAGGAAGAGGAGGACTGAGCGCAAACAAGAATAGGGTAACAAATTCACCCGTGGGAAAACATTAATCGCAAGGTGAGTTGAAAGCGGCGAGGAAGAGTTTCCAGAGCGAGCGACCTGCGTCTTTGCGCAGGTTTGCAAAGCAGCGTCGCAAACCAGGCGCGAATAACAGCTCCGGTGATCCACGTTGTGCGGAGGGGAGAGCAGGAGCTGGGGCTGCGCAGGGTGGGAGAGGAGGGAAATAAAGGGAGCCGGAGGAACAAGGAGCTTTCTGAGCAGCCATGAGAAACAGGAACAGGAGTGCCTGGCAGAGGATAATCCGATTAACGGCTGCGTGGCGCAGTTTTTATGGTGGCTCCTGAAGAGACCGAGCGCTGTCGGGGAATTAAGGGCTCAAAGGTGGCTCAACTACTGAGTTCCTATAAAAAAGCCTATAAAAAGTGCTGGTATGTGTAAGTGGCTGCCTGATGCTCCGGGTTGCTCTGCGGTTGTTTTTCCTGCCCACAGCTCTATCAGGCTCGTAAAGGGATGTTGCCTTTTCTGTAAATGCTTCCTCTCCTGGGGGAAGAGAAACACAGCGCTCTGGATCCTGCCCTTGGATAAACATCAACTAATCCGTGCTTAGGAGGGGCTGGTTTAATACTAAGGAGAAAAATATATGAATGTGTGCCCGGCAGCCATGGTGGATGCTGCTTTAAAACCAGTTTTACTATTAAAAGCCTGAATTACGGAGCGTGGCGAGGGATGCAGCCGCTATTGCCAAGGAGACTCTCGGGCTGTTCGGTGGGTTTGTGGCCATAGGAGGAACGTCCAGCTTATTGAGAAAAGCGCTTTTCAGCCTGTTGGCCGTAAAGCATCCACAACTACACCAGAAAACACGTTTTCAAACAATTCTAAGCCAGACTGGTGCATTCCCAAGCAAGCAGAGTAAATGAATGAAAACTAGCGGGGATATGTGAGTAGGTAAAGCTGGGGTGGAATTGTTAATTACTTGTAAATAGGAACCAGCATTGCACAAAGCAGTTAATCAGGGGTTTGAGGTTTGGTTTGGTTTGGTTTGGAGAGGGGTGGGTCGGGTTGGTTTGGTTTGGTTGGTTGGGGTTTTTGTTTCTTCCAGGATGCAAGATCATACTTCGGCCAGGAGAGAGGAAAAGACGTTAAACAGGGATCTGAGGGGGATTGCACAGAGAGGATATTTAAAATGCATGTTTAAATCAAGGTTATCTAATGACCTGGTGCTCTTCAGAAGGTCTGGTTACACAAAGCCTTACGTGACCAACTGATTTTTGCTGGGCAGGGTGTTAAGGGCAATAAGGGCGACGGGTGCGCGGGAGGATCGCGCCGGGGTGGTGTCTGCTCTGCCGCGGGTCACCCGGCGCTTTCCATTAGCGGCACAACAGGCACCGGGGGTGCTGGTGCAGAGACAGGGCAGTGCCCGCTTGCTCCGAACCCGCACGTGAGGACGCGTGGGCTCTTGGCAGCACCCGCGTTTCTCTGGCTTTGCAGCAACCTCCTGACACTGCTGTGCATCCAGCCCTGGAGCTACTGGGAAGCCAAGCCCGGCTTGTCTGGGCTGGTTTGCTCGGCAGAGGCGCTTGAGCTCAGCCAGAGGCTCCAGAACGGGTGTCCCTCGCTGACTCCCATCCTTTGTATTTATTTTTTGTAATCAATGGTGGCGTTCTCTCCATCTTGGGAAAGAACCTCTTGCAGTTAATGAATAACCAGAGGGTGATTTATCAGCGTGGGTCCCTCACCAAGAGGAGATAACGGCCGGGGCTCCCACCTCCCGCACCGTGGGAGCTGCCGTGGGTGTGCAGGGTGAAACCGCGTCTTCTGCTGTCCCACCTGTCCCCACCTGAGCGGGGACAGCACGAGGACACTCGCGGCCCAAGCGGCCGCCAGCAAGAGAGGCGCTGGGAGGACACGGCTCCTTGGGCTGACCGAGTTGTGCCTCCCTTGGCCTTTGTGGTGGCTGTTCAGGGTCACAGCTGGAACACCGAGGGGATTGCGGAGCACAAGGGTGATGGGAGCACCCGAGGAACCTGGGGGGTTCAGCTGGAGAACAGGAGCTGAGGGGAGACCTTCTGATCTCTGAACTGCCTGAAAGGAGCTTGGAGCCAGGGGGGTCGGGCTCTGCTCCCCAGGAACAAGCGCCAGGAGCAGAGGAAATGGCCTCAAGTTGCCCAGGGGAGGTTGAGGTTGGATCTGGGAACAATTTCTTGCCCAAAGGGCTGTGGGGCATTGGAACAGGCTGCCCAGGGCAGTGCTGGAGTCACCATCCCTGGAGGGCTGGACAGACAGACATGAGGTTCTCAGGACATGGGACAGGGATGGGGGAACGGTTGGACTCGGGTCTTTTCCACCCAAAATGATTCCTCAGTTCTACAATAAAACAGCCCCAAGCTGTGTGGGGAGCAGGTTTGCTCCCGCGGTCGGGCTGCTCCCCAGACACAGGCAGATCCATCTGGTTTGTACCTTACTCATCCCTGATGACCGTGTGGGCGATGCCGAGGCCAATGACCCCGGAGGAAATGACGCTGTCACGGCGCTGCCGTTACCTCTCGCCCGCCGCTTCGCGCTCCCTCTGCGCCTCTGAGCCCTCGGACAGAGCCCGATGGTTACGAGACCAGGAGGAAGGCAGCGAGTTCTAACAAAGGGAGTTGTGTGGAGCGTATTTCTCAAACATCCCTCCCTTGGAGCTGTGCAGACCGCAGCGTTTCCCCTGCCCGAGACCACCAGGTGAGGTAAGGATGGGATGGAACGATCCCAAACCCTTTCCAGACCCTCTCAGCAGCTGCTGCACATCTGCTGGCGGCTGTTGTGTGTGCCGGCTGTGGGGTCTCGCTGCCAGATACAGGTCCAAATCTGAGCCTCATCTCACCACCTTCTACCCTTGAGACCACAAAATAACCCACTTTTCAGCCCTACTGATCCAAAAGATGGTGCCTCAGCCTCAGGGTGCTGAATCCAGCGTCAGTAGAACTCCCAAACAGTTTTCCTCCATCCTGGCTGGGTGGGATTTCAGTCTCAGATGTTGGCTGAAGGTGTCAGAGATGCTTGTTTTCCCCACGTAGGTTAAGCTTAGCGGTAGGACAGACCGCCCTGTGTTGAAGGTGGTGTGGATACGCGTTCTCCATCGAATTCAGACGGACCCGAAGCAGACTCCTGTCGTCAATTCGCTTCATAGAAACTCTGCAGAGCGCAGGTGAGGCCACAAGGACTGTCCCCAAATCAAATCTCGACACAGCAGCTCCTTCCCACCCGAACAGCCGGTGACCGCAGTGCTGGTGGGTGCCACACGTGCAGGAGCCTCGGCAGCTCCTGGGGACGGGTGGTTGTCCCTGCCACCCACGCCATCTCACACTAATTCGAGTCAGGTAGGTACATTGGCTTATTTTCATTCTTAACCACGTAAAACGTGCCAAAACGCAGGCTGTTTATCTTATTTACAATTTCATTTGTTTCTGCTTGCCTGTGTGTTTTAACGGGGTTGGAAATAAGCAGCACCCGAGCGTTTTCAGGGCTCGCACACCAACGTGCCGTGTCCCGATGGAGCAGAACTGTGCCCAAGGCTTTGTGTTGGTTCTGCTTCTCACCCTGAACGCACGGAGACTCCATCCAAGGATAAAATCCATCAGATGGGTTGTCTTGTCTAAAATAATGTATATTCTCAGGATGCAGACCCTACCCTGCCCTGGCTGATGTATTCAGGAAACTATAGTTAGCCAGGCCACCTAACTCCAGCATACCTGGTGGTTTCAGCGCATCCTATTCAATGTATAAACCTCTTTCAAACGCGGATGAGGCCGATGGGCGCAGTCTGAGGTTTGGGGAGGCGCAGCTTGTGCACAGCGTGATTTTTTAAGCCTGGGGAAGGAGAAGCGCCGGGTACAACCGGCTGTGAGAGGGACACAGCCCCGCCGCCCCAGCCTGGTTTACTGTAGTCAATCAGCAACGTTTCTAGTCACCTGAGCGGTCTTTAGATCACAATGAGAACTTCTATAGGCTTAATATGCAAAACAAATGGATATATGCACGCTCGGAGCGTATAACGCATAAACCATTAGAGACACTAAATATTCCAGTGTTTCCAATAGCTAATTAACATCTTGTTTGGCATTTGGTGGTGCAGCCCCACCTGGATCAATGTTCCGTCTCCTGCTCAGCCGAGCCTCGTGTTATCTGAACCGACGGCTCTGCACGTGTCCAGCAGCCCGTGCCCCCGCGGGGCTGAGCGCCGGGACGGAGATAAAGACGCACTAAAGAGCTTTGCGGTGGGGGGTGGGGTGGGGTGTGGGGTGGGGGGACCGCTCAATTATTTTTTTGTTTTAAATTGGACTTTGAGATTCAGCGCCGGAGGGAGCAGCGGCCGCACCTTCCGTGAGTAACGTCCACCCGCCCCCGTCCCGGCGCTGGGCAGGGAGGTGTTTGCATAGGGGGTGACGGGGGAACGACGGGGACATGTGCGTGGGGAGGGGACAGCAGGGGACGGGCAGAGGGGGGACAGCGGGAAGGAGAACGAACGGCACGTTGCGATGGGGGCTGCGTCTCTGTCCCCTGTGTTCTGTGCAGCAATAGCGGGTCAAAGTGGCGCCTCTTAGGTTTTTTGGGTTCGGATCTCTCCAGTACAAGTTTGACCCTGAAATAATAGAATCGTCATAGTTTGGGTTGAAGGGACCTCCCCAGCTCCCCCAGTGCCAGCCCTGCCATGGAAGGGACATCTTCACTAGCTCAGGTTGTCAGAGCCCCGTCCAGCCTGGCCTGGGGTGTCTCATCCACCCCCTCTCTGGGAACCCGGGACAGGGCTCTACTGGACGTGCTGGATTCTGAGCTCGTTGCCGTGGGGGAACAGCTGCTCTTTCCCCTTTCAGGAAGGAGCGAGGTTGGGCACGTCCCTCGGTGCCACCGGCAACGCGTGTCCCACCTGCATTATCTCTGTAACCAGGTCCAGGAGGGGCGACGGCAGCAATCCCTGGGCAGAGAGCTGAGCGGGACCGAGAGCCGAACCCGCCTGAAGCAAATTAAGGTGAGGAGGACACGGGCCGTGGGTGCCTCGCTTGATTCAGACACCAGGGAGGGAGCAACAACAGGTGAACCCACCCAGGGGAGTTTGGTCAAAGTGACTTTAGACCTGAAGGCACAGTCTGGGACAAGTGCTGCTGCTCTAACCTCTGCCTTCCCGGTGCAAAGTGCGGGTGGAGGTCTCTTAATCCCTGATGGATCTTACGATATGATGCTGTGCTGATGGTACCACGGAGGTGGAACCACGTCGAGGTGCCTGCTGGCTGCTGAGATAGCGCAGCGCTGGGTACAGACACCTGGGGGGTTTAACGCTGCTCCACAAAGGCACCGTGTGGCTTCAGAAATGATTTCTGGGCCGTCAGCATGCCTGTTTGTGTGATAACTTCATAGCACGGACAATAGAAACGCGTGTTTTGTTCATCCCGTTCCCCCACGGTGTGTGTTACACTTACAATATTTATGGGGAGGAGGGTTTGTTGGGGTGGCAGCCGCTGTGCCGCAATTTGCATCATTAGTGGGTTGCTCTCAAATGACTTTTCAGTCTCGTTAGAGGGATGTGTGTCTTTTTGGGACTGGGAAGACTGGTCTGTGCCATGTTATGGGAAGGATGTGTTGCAGGACTGTTTAAGGAGAGAGGTGTTGCGGTTTTATTTTCGATAATCTACCACGCAGGAGTTTGCACCGTGGGGTGGGGAATCCTGGGCAAAGATGGGTTACGAACCCAGGGCAGGTTGGTCTCGGGGTCATTTGCCTTTCAAATTGTTTGCTCATCTTTGGACCCCAGTGCCACTGCAGGAACTTGTTCCCTGGCCAGCTCGGTGTATTTACAGGTCCCTTTGCTGGCTTTGGCAGCGCCGGTGAAGTGACCCAGAACAGCCTTGGCCTCCCCTTGTTGTTTTATTGTGCCGGAGCCGCTGAAGCTCCAGCTCCCTCCTGCCACTCCTGGGATTTATTAACTGGCCCTGAGACGTGTATGGGATGCTCCGTAGACCTGATGCCACAAGAATAAGACTTGAGAGCGGGCAGCGTTGCATTGTGAGGTTTTGCAAGCAAGACCAGTGCACTGAGCTGGATTCTCAGGTCCTAACTGTGCCTGTGAACATGTTCTCAAGTGAAATTTGGGGGTCTGTGCTCATCGGGGGATTTACTCCTGACAAGATGCTGTTGCTGAGCGGGGATAATGTGCTGCTGGGAGGACGCGGAACTGACCATCAGGGCTTGAATCCTTAGCAGGAGCGTTTGGTTCTGGGGTCTAACTAATACAGCCCAACATCTAACCAGGGCCTGACCGGGTTTAGGCCTGGACTAGCGCTTAGGCTCCGGGTGAAGATGAGTTTTTTGCTTCCTTCCCATGCAGCTTGTGGATGTGGGAGGTGAGTGTGTGTGCAGGAACAAGGGGCGTGGGGAACAGAGAATAACAATTGTCTTAATGGCAAGAGAGAGGGAGAGAGAGAAGAAAAAAGGGCTGTTGAGCTCTTTCTCTCCATCCCCGAAATAATAGACCTATTACTATCCCCAAACCTCAGCCCCCCTCCCCTCCCCAATAGAAGAATTGGTCACTGCACAGCTGTGCGAGCGAGAAAAATATATTTATATATATAAGAGAATCTGCCCTTCTGAATTGGTTTGTGGGGATGGACAAAACCTCATTGTGCGCTTTATCTGCCCCGAAGAGAATGGCCCCACAGTCTTGGGCTGGCAGGGGCTCCGCGTTTGGTTAACTGTGCTCAGATCACTGTAACTTCATTTAGATACTGTACTGTTATGGTTTTTTTTATTGGGGCATTATTATTGATTGTGGGCACATCTGGGGAAGAAAACACAACTGTTTCCCCAGCCCCCGCGCTGGAAGGGTGTTTGGGGGGGGTATAGACGGTTTGGGAGCGCTGCGGCTCGCTAAAGATTGGGAGCGGGGGAAGTGATTTTTGGGGAGGTACCGGATTCCAGGGGAGCCCCGGGGGCGGGAGGAGGAGGAGGAAGAGGAGGAGGCGGGGGAGGAGCGGGGCGGGGAGTTGCGGCCGGAGCGCTCGGGCAGCGCTCGGTCCCGTCGATGGGCAGCGAGCGGCCGCGCTCGGCTCCGGGAGCCCGGCGGGGCGGGGGGGGGCGCTGAGCGGCGGGGCGGGACGGGCCCCCCCGGCACGGAGCGGAGCGGAGCGGCAGCGAGCGGCCCGGGGGGATGCCCCGCTGCGGGCACCGGGGGTAGCCCGGCCGGTGCATGGCACAGCTATGGAGGTGGTGGACGAGACGGAGGCTCTGCAGCGGTTTTTTGAAGGTAGCGTGCGCGGGGGGGTGTGCGTCCTGTTTAACCGCAGCCTTTGCCCACCTAGGACAGGCTTAAGGAGGCCCCTGCCGCCTCGTCCAGCCATGCAGGGGTCCCTGAGCCCGGGTTGCATCCCACACGGGCGCCGCGGGTCCCAAACGAGCGCTGGGGTGTGTTGTGTGGGACGTCGGACGCTTGTGTGCACCCCGCTGGGGACCTCGGGGTGGCCGTCACCAGCCCACGGACCGGGCACAGGTTCCTGATCGTGTCTCTGGCGTAGACGTCACGATCCCCGGAAGGGTTTAAGAGACACGGTGATGAGGTTCTCAGGGGTTAGTGCTAGAGTTTGGTTGTGTTTGGACTCGATCTGGAGGGTCCTTTCCAACCAAAATGATTCTATGGGGCCACACTCTTGGTCCCGCTCTGCTCGTCTCAAGACCAGTGGCCTCTGTCCCTGTGCCCTGAGCTGTAGGTGTTGGGCACAGCACATTGGGAACAGGCTCAGGGCTCCACGCTTTGCTGGGGAAATGGCTCCTCTTTGCTCCAGGAGGTAGCAGATCCAACACTGGTGGTGTCCAGCAGACCCCCCATCTCATCAGCATTTCCAGGCCAGACCCCTTGGGGCACCGCGTGTCTGTGGTTCCCGTTCTCCTCCCCATCGCTGCAAACCAAAGGCAGCTTTTACTGAAACCAACGCTGGAAAAGTGGTTGTAAAGAGAATTTGGCCTCGCAATCAGGCAGGGGTGAAATACGGTTGCTGGTGGTGGGGCTGAGCTGTATGTCTGGGGACGTGTTGGGACCCCGATGTCCTTTGTTGTCCCTCGGCTCGCTGTTTCTCTGCCCGCTCTGGCTCTGTTGGCACGCTTCGCTCTTCCTTGTTGACTGTTGTTGCTGCTCTTCCTCGCTCGTTGTCTTTGTTTCTCCTTTGGTGCTGCGCCCTGCACCGCGTGCCCCTTGTTCTCCGGCGGGCTGCTTGCCAGCCGGGGGTTTTATTTGGTGTGACACCGTTGTGCCGATCAAGGGGGAACAACGTGCCTGTCCTGACGAGGTTCCGTCCCACCAGCAGGTCCTGGAGCTGGTGGCAGAGCTGGGGGGACCGTGGGGAGCGGGTTGTGTGCGGGGTCGGCTCTGGAGCTCGGGTTCCATGCACAGTGCTCGTGCTCTGGGGTGCGAGGACTCTGTCCCCTGTGTCACTTTGGCTGCTGGAAGGATTTAAGGTAGTCACAGCCCCAAGCGTGACAATATTCGAGAAGCGTTTAAACAACACCCTCAGACACATGGTGTGAATTTTGGGGTTGTCCTGGGCAGGGACAGGAGTTGGTGATCCTTGTGGGTCCCTTCCAGCTCAGGACATTCGATGATTCTAACCCCGGGAGGAGAGTGACGATGCGCCACACGGAGCAGACGCTCTCAGGAGCGATGCCTCAGCACCACGTCTCCTCTTCTGCTAAGGCAGACGCATCCCCTGGTTGTTCCAGCCGTGGTTCTGGGTTCCCGGGAGTGCCAGGATTAGCGAGGAAATGATCCTGTGGTTCTATGACGAGCATCCTTGCCCGCAGGCGCTCAGCGTGCGCTCCCACCCCGCTTCTCCTCATCCTTGGGGGGCATGTGTGAGTTTCAGGGCTTCATGTGGACCAACCTCCTCAATTCCACCCACCCCCTGTCCTCTGGGCACCCAGCACCTCCCCAGGCTCCTTACAGCACTTGCTCAAAACCCCGACGTTATTTACAGGCGTTGGACTTCAACTCTTCTGCAGAAGTGGAGTTTTTCTCCCTCCCCAGAGCATCATTTTGCAGGGGGGAGGTTTCTTTCTTTCTCTGCCTTGTTATTTCTGGGTGCTGGGGGTGATCCAGCTTGAACAGGGGGTTGGACAAGACGACCCACGGCAAGGTTATTCTATGATCTCAAGAGGTCCCTTCCAAGCTCAACCGTGCTGGGATTCTTTCTTTTTCCTTCTTTGTATCTTTATCTTTTTGCTTCTTTCTGCCTTTCTTTCGAATTAAAACCACCTAGTCCCTGTGATAATGTGGAAACTGGGGCTGAAGGGTATTTCTTACCCTCTGCTATTTACTTACTTGTAAAACTTCCTTTATAGAGCTTCTCCGAGCTTCACTTTTTCCATGGAGCCCCGGCATGGCCGTTGGCTTCGTTAGGGCAGCTGCGTCCCTTTGGTGCTATGGTAGAGCATCTGTTTCAACACAGCGTTTGAGGGTGAGAGGGACAGACGAGGAAGTTTGACCGCGAAGGATCGCGGTTCTGTTCGCTTTATGCAGCGAGGGAAGAAACCGGGTTCGTTCCTTTAGTTCCTGTGTTAATGGTGCTGCTCGGCGGGGGTACGTGGCCAAACTGACCCTCTGCTGTTCGGAACCGAAGGTCAGTGCCTTAAATCACTGGCTTTGCAGCACGGAGTCGGATTTTCCCTGGAATCTCGCTGTCCTGAAGAATTAATGGTTTCTGGATGCGTAATCCAGTGGTGAACAATAGATCTGTTAGAGGTTATTACTTTACAGGAATAAATTCATTAGTAGAATTGATTCCTCGCTGCCCCATCACTCCTTTCAAGGTGTCTGCTGGTTCCTTGCTGACGGGGAGCTCATCTTTAAACCTTATTTTTTTCTTATAGTGAAATATTTTCTTATCTCACAGACCATCTTCTGGCCAAGCGGAGATTTCGCACTAAGGGCATTTCTTCTTGCAGGCTGAAAACCCCGAAACAACTTGGGAATCCCCTTTCCTTCGCTTTCTTCAGGTTAGCGCAGGATCCCAGCGAGCCGTTAGCGGCCTCATCACGCAGTCCCCTGTAACGCTCCGTATTGCAGAGCGTCAGGCCAGGATTAACTGGGCTCTTCTCGCAGACCTCTGGGGAGGGGGCTGTGCTGTGAAGGAGCGGGGGGCTGTGCTGTGAAGGAGCGGGGGGCTGTGCTGATTCCAAACCCTGGCGCTCGGCTGGCGGCAGCGACAGCGCAGCAGGTCCCGTCCGCAGAGCGGGGCTTGTCTGGGAAGCGAGCACTCCCAAAATCTCAGGTCCAATTGCCTGTTTGTCCGCATAAATGGACTTTTATATCCATAAAGAGGGCTCTCCGCATTTGCATGGGCAGGATCTCCTTATTTCTTTGGAATGCAGCCGGCTGCTCTTAAGAGTGAGATCTGAGACACACGGGGACAGAGGAGCAGAAGAATGATGTGAAAAGTCGTTTAATCAAAGCTTTGCTTTGATGTTTGGGAAGGGGCTGGGGAAAGACTAACGGAGGGAGATTCAGGCTGGACACCAGGAAGACATTTTTTAGATTGAGTGTGGTGAAACGCTGGAGTAAATGGCACAGAGAGGTGGTGGCTGAACCATCCCTGAGACATCCCAGGCCGGGCTGGACGGGGCTCTGAGCAACCTGAGCTGCTGAAGATGTCCCTGCTCATGGCAGGGGTGGCACTGGGGGACCTTTCAATGTCCCTTCAACCCAAACTGTGATGATTCTGTGACATAATTCACACCCTCCTGGGATGAAGATGCTGTGAGCGCGGTTGTGGCGCTATGGCCTCGGAGTGTCCTCCAGGTGGCCGTGTCCTGGCTTAGGGACACCATCATTGTCCCTAAGCCAGGGGATGCATTTTGTGATGCTTAGCACCATCCTGCCTAGCGTGGGACGCTGGGGGTTCTGGCAGCGGAGGCGCAGGAGCTCAGCCTGGTCTTTCCATAGTGTTGGGAGTGTTTACCCAAAGCATTTGTATTTTGTATCAAAGGAAAAGCAGGGAGTTGAAAGCGGCTGACCCTTGGCTGGCATCCTACAAGAAACCTTCCCGTCCTCCCTGCCTGCCCCGGCGCGAGGGAAACGGTGACGCCAGAGCTCAGCTATTCGGGATCCCGCTCTCTCTCGCCTAATTTATGAGATAAGAGGTTGTTAAAGAATGTATATGGGGAAAGATGTGCAGAGCGGGGCCGGGGGGCGGGGGAGTGGGCGAGAAATGGAGAAAGAATTCCCAGCGCTGGAAGTTTGGAGGGTTTGGGGTTGAGATGTCGCTGGGAAAAGCAGGAGCTGGTCAGACAGAAAGGGCCGGATTTCAGTGAGGACGTGCGAGTCCTGTGGGGTTAATACATGTAATTTTTCAGCGTCCGTGTGTCTGTCCGTGCTGCCGGGGGGTCGCAGGAGCCTTCGAGCCAGGAGTGAGCAATGAGCACCGGGTGTTTGATCAGCAAGGCAGCGAGTGTGTTTGTATTAGCGGGTGTTTTTGCCCAGAGGAGCGTGTGTATACATGTGTTAGTGGTGTTCATTACTTGCTTGGTGATTTTTATTGTGTATTGTGGAGCGCTTTATGTGTGTGAGTGGGAAGCGCCGCTTCGCAGCCCTGCAGGAGGAGGTCTGGGCCGTTTCCCCATTTTTCCTGGATGAAGAAACATGAAATGCGGAGAGCTGAGCCCAGGACTCGCAGATTCACACCTTGTCCACTGCTCTGTGCCATAAGGGTCGCGTCTGTGTGTCCCGTGTGTCTGCAGGAGGGTTTGGGGATGGATGGGAACAAGTGGGAAAGGGCTTAGCAGGTGAAACTTCCACTGATGTAAACCAGTGACGCCGTGAGCTTCAGGGAAGAGGAGCGATGGTTCGTCTTCCAGCTCGCGGTGGGTGAAGCGTCCCTGAGCTGGGGGCTCTGGCCGGGCGGGTGACCCCGCTGTGAGTTACAGATCACGGGGGTTCCCTGGACCACGGGCACAGGGTCAGTTCCTGGAGACTGTGGAAAAGAGTCCCAGCGAAACAAGGGGCTGCTCTGGAGGCAGAAACCACGCACATAAACCAGGACAACCGGCCCCATGGGTGTTTTTAGGCATCTGGGTTTGCCATAGCAATGCAGCGCATCGCAGCGTCTAGTTCTTTGAATTATTGGAAAAAATGGCTTTTTCTTAGGGACATGGTTTAGTGCTAGAGTTAGACCAGGTTATGGTCAGACTTGGTGATCCTGGGGGGGTCTTTTCCAACTGAAATGATTCTGCTTCTTGGGAGCTGGGCTTCCCGCTGGCCGTTCCCCTCTGCCCGTCCAGTGACTGTCGGTGACTGAGTCAGACCCTCAATCTCCGCATCCACCAAACGCACCTCGGAGTCGGCACCGTGCTGGAGGGAGGATTGATTTCTGTTTGGTGTGGGAAGAGTAAGGGCAGAGGGGAATGGCTGGGAGAATCACAGGCAAAAAGCACGACGTGATCTCGGCCAGGGGTGCTGTGTGCCCAAACCCGGCTCTGGGGAGCAGCGGGGCCGCGGTGGCTTTGCGGGTGACAGTCTCTGCGGGGCCTGGCTGGCGCGCTGGGGGACGTAAGAGGCTTTGCGTGGGAGCGCTTTGCTGGCCCGTGACAGAGTGGTCCTGGGGAACCTGGTACAGCACTAACACATGACCGTCCCTCCCGGTAATCCCCTCGCAGCCCCAAATCCCGGCGGGTCGCGGCAGCCTCCCGGCCTCCTCCCCGCGCCTCCCACTCTTTGCCGAGGGGACAGCAAAACCAGCAGCGCGGGGAGCCGGGCGAGCCGAGCCGGGCAGCACCATGACGGGAGGGGACGGCGGGGAGGCGGCGGGAGCGTGACACTGCGGCCACCATGCTCAGGATGCGCTGGATCCGGGCAGGTAAAGGCGCCGACCCCCTGGCCCTCGCACGGCTCGGCTATTTTTCCCCTCCGTCTGTCTTTCCAGCGGGATCGTTGCCGGTTCTCCTCTCTCTGCCCTCTGGCTCCAGCTTCTCCTGCCCACCCAGCTTGTCGTGGTCAGCACGTGCCGTCAGGAGAGCGGGTGACGTGAGGGTGCTGGTGAGCCCAGCTCCATCCTGCAGCTGAACCAGAGGTGGGAAGAGAGGAAAACCTTCCCTTGAGCTCTGCAGCACTTGGCCGAGGCCAAGGGGACGTTCCTGGGCACAGGGGAAGCTGCCACCGCCATCCCAGCAGGACCAGCAGCAGGAGGTTCCCAGCGTCTTCAGCCAAAGCGCTTGTCCCCACCTACAGCTACCTGCAAGGGGGTTGTAGCATGGAGGGGTTGGTCTGTTCTACCAGGTAGCAAGTAATAGGACAAGAGGAATCGGCCTCAAGTTGCGCCAGGGGAGGGTGAGGTTGGATGTGGGAACAATTTCTTCCCCAAAGGGCTGTGGGGCATTGGAACAGGCTGCCCAGGGCAGTGCTGGAGTCACCAGCCCTGGAGGGCTGGACAGACGGACATGAGGTTCTCAGGACATGGGGCAGTGCCAGGGGTGCGGGAACAGCTGGACTTGATGATCTTGAGGGTCTTTTCCAACCAAAATGATTCTGTTCTACGATCTGCTTCTCAGGCCCAGGTTGTGCAGAACAATCTGCCCTTTTTCCCCAGTTTTCCCCAAAACTCCTTTTCTTTCCTGCATGAGCAAAGGCCAGGAGACATCCAGAAGATGGAGCAGAGCCAGAGAGCTGTTAGTAGGAGGGTGGATCCCTTCAGACGTCTGATAAGGGCCGGGTTGTGATTCAGAAGGAGCGAGGTGTGCACACCCCCGCCGGGGCTCCGCCAAGAGGTATTTTGCTGGTGTTCTGGTTAATGTATCTTCCCCAGGTCGTTGTCCCGCGAGCGATGCCTGGACACGGCCCCGCGGGAGGGAGCGGGGAGACGTGGCCGTCGGGGCGGCTTCGGAGGGCGTTGTTTCTGGAGGTGTGATGGGGGGATGGAAACGGGCACGGCGGTGACTCAGATATCCGGCTGACCCGCGCTGCTCCCGGCTTGCGCAAGAGCCCGCGGGGATGTGGGGAGGAAATTCTGGTCGAGAAAGAGCCTTTTGGGGTGCTGGATAGGCAGGACTTCCCTCTGTTCCCTCACCCTTGTGTGCTGGAGGCTTCACTAGGGCGGGGGTCAGAGTCACCCCAGCTGGACAATAACCGTGGGATGACATGGTTCCTGGGCATGGTTGGCCTCGAGAAGTGCCGCCCATCCAAGTGGTGTGTGGGGAATCATAGAACCACAGGCTAGTTTGGGTTGGAAGGGACCTTGACAGGTCATCTAGTCCAGCCCCTGCCATGAGCAGGGACATTGCGGGGAAGTTGCTCTCTCCTATCATAGCTCAATGGTCTCCTCTCTGCTTTCATCTCCATCTCTACCTGTGGTCACTTAGTGAGAAATAAAACCAGAAGAGATCTTTTGAAGAAGGAAGAGGGATGGAACCCTTGGTATGTGGCCTCTTCTAGTCAGGAACCTTATGGATTCCTCCTGTTGGGACACGACCTGAGTGATCCGGAGGCGGGAGCGGTGCCAGGCTGTGTGTCCACCCCCAGCAGTGCTGGAGGGGTCTGCCCTTCCTCTGCTGCCCAGACAGGGTCCTGGGCCGTGGCTTGATGTCCCATGTCCCTAGGGATTTCCCTGGCACCGCTCCAGTGGAACTTTGCAGAACAACCCCCTTCTCCTCTTTCTAGTAGTCTTGCTGGTTGGACTTGGACTTTGCACTCTCTGATAAGAACCCTGGTGAGCTAAATGTGTGTGAGGAATGATTAACTAACATGTACGGTGCCAGGGGACGGGGGAGCAGCTGGGGCTGGGGACACAAACACGAACAGGCTGGTGGCTTCTGGGCCCAACCTGGTGTTTGGCCAATGCCCCTCCCGTGCACCAGCTCATGGGGTGACATCCTTTAGGAGACAGAACCCCCACCAGGGCCTGCTCGGTGCTTCCCAGACATGTACCAGATCTAGGGATGGACAGGGAAGGATGAGGCCGTGTCAGGTCAGCAGGACAAGGGAGGACACTGCTCTGCAGGGACATGGGGTGCTCTGACAAATGGAGGCTTTGGACACCACACTTGGCTCTCTGGTGGCTTCCACCTTTGGTTTCGTGGATAGATCCCCTTATGGGGGTCCAGCAGAGGGAAACAAAGACGCTGAGGGGTCTGGAACATCTTTCTCATTGAGGAAAGGCTGAAAGAGCTGGGGCTGTTGAGCTGGAGAAGCTGAGAGGGATGTGATCAATGGGATCAGTATCTCAGGGTGGGTGTCAGAGGATGGACCAGGCTCTGTTCAGTGGTGCCCAACGCCAGGGTGAGGGGCAACGGGCACAGACTGAAACACAGGAGGCTCCATGTGAACGTGAGCAGAAACGTCTTTGCTGGGAGGTGCCAGAGCCTGGCCCAGGCTGCCCAGAGCGGCTGTGGAGTCTCCTCTGAGACATTCAACCCCCTGGGATCCTGTGTGATCTGCTCTGTGACCCTGCGTGAGCAGGTGGGGCCGGGAGCTACAGAGGGACCTTCAGCCCCACCCATCCCGTGGTTCTGTGATTCCCACACCCCTCCTCATCCTCCAGACGTTCTCCCGCTGGCACCATTTGCCTCACACAGCAGGGACAGGGGACATCTTCTGTCTGAGGCAGTGGAGATGGACACTCCGGTCAACCTTGTGCTCCCCACCATCTTCCAGCACACGTGGAAGCGCATTCGAGGCACGTTCAAATGAAACGCTTCCTTCCCAAAGGAAAGTGTAATGTGATCCTCAGGGTTCCACCACTTATCTCGCTGAACTTTGTTTGGATGCGGTTACTCAAAATGGCGAGAGGGAGATCGGGGAGAGCGGCCAGCCCTGGCCACGCAACCGAGATACCGGATTCGTTGTGGAAGGAGAGCAAACGCCTGTGGGTTTTGCTGGATATTTCTCTTTCGCATCCCAGTTGCTGTGACAGGAGAGCTGGCGTCAGTCTCTGCAGTGCTTAAAGTTTTCTGAGCCTCTCAGGGCTCATCCTATATCTTCTTTTCTTCCCCCGCTCTCCCGCATCCCTTTTGCTCTATCCGATCTTCTTTCCTTCAGCTGCTCCATCGTTAGTTTGCAGCGTATCGAAGGAGATGTACTGAGTGATGCCCTAAGTCATTGCAAACCACATCAGTAGGAAAAAAGCAACCAAGCGGGGCTGTGATTGCGGAGCAGCGTGTGGTGTGAACGGGGACCGAACGGACAGGAGCGGTGCGGGTTGGGACCACAAGTGAGTAAGCGATGCCACCGGCCGCAGTCTGGCTTTGCGGAGATCTCCGACTTCTAAAAACAGGAATGAAAGCCATTTTAGCTGGAACCAAATTAGGTTGGGTTTGGTTTTTTTTAACAGAGTCTGTTGCCATCACCCCAACATTGCAGGCACGTGTTATCTTGGGATACTCGGAGTGACAAACCTGCTTTTCTTACCCAAGGAGAAGAAGAGAATACTTGGCGGGGAGGGGGTGGGCATGGGGCTTGCGGAAGGCACAGGTGGGGGTTCCAAAAGAGCTGGAGCCCCAGTTCCTGTGAGCTTTCTCTGCTTTGGTGGCAAGGACCATGGGCTGTGCTGAGCTTCACTCTTGAGAAGTGGATGTAATATAGATTCATCTGGAATATGAAGATTCCCTTAGTTTATGTCCAACAATACTTATTAATCAGCAACTACAATTTATGACTTTTAATCCCGTGTGCTGATGACAGCTGACTGCTGGAGATCAAGATAAACAGGGAACCCAACATCTTATCAGCCCGTTTGATCTTGGCTTATCTCTTCTGTTGTGACAAGTAATGGTTATGGACATTGATTCAATAAAGCACTAAAAAGTGCGCTTTGGCTTTATTGGAAATGAAACACCTGCTTAAGTAAAGCAAAAGCTTAAAAACAGAGCGCTCTAAGGGCTATTGAGCCATTTCATAGTTGGCTGCTTGCTGATAAAACAGGGTGTTTCACAACGATGGACCCAGTGTCACTTTACGCTGCTTGGAAATCGGGTCCATCTTTGTGAAACACGCTGTATAATCAACGTTCTGCTCCTTGTAAGAACAGAAACTTGGTTTTGTTTTTGTTTTCTGATGAGGTCCCATCCAAATGAAAGTCTCAGGTCAATGAGAAGTACTGGGGAGGGGAGTAGGAGAACTTCTGTTCATCTTCCCCCCTCCTGTTTTAATTCAGTCCTTGGAAAGGGGGGTTGGAACGGAGAGGTGGATAGTGAAGAGTTGTCACACACAGCGTAGTAGAACAGGTAGTGATAACGGATGTTTCAACACTCATCTCATTGGCATTGGAGGGCTGAAGGGACACAAGGAACAGCAACATGGGGACCTTGCAGCCTGGGGATGGGTTTCGCAGCCCAGAGAGAGAAGTTTGAAGCAATTCCTTGTCAGGAGAACGTCATGTGCAGGCTGAACGCTCTCTGAAGCAGACAAGTAGTGGGATTTACTGTTTTTTTTGTTGTTTAAACCCTTTTCTCTGCAGTTTTGGAAACCAAACCCCACTGAGAGGGAGCTTTGAGAACTAGATGGTGAGAACGGGATTGAGAAAGTTGGTCTGATGTGTCCTTGGTTCGTCTTTTAAGATGCAGGTTGATCAGCTGGTGAATGGTCCATGTTAGCGAGTGAAAAGGGGAGAAGCTTTGGGAGGTTGAGGGGCTGCGGGAGTTCAGGGTGCTCCCTGGGGATAGTTCCAGCCTTAAGGACACTTGTGGAGTTCTCTGGTTTTGCAGAGCTAGACTCCAAGTCTTGTGTACATGTTGCTGCTTTGACCAGCCTGTTGTTTAAATGGGTCAAGGTGGGTTTTGTTGGTTTAGGGTTTTGTCAGTGCAAGAGAGATGTATTAAGTGGTGTTTTTTTCTGTTTTGCAAACATTATAGCGCTCGGTAAATCCAGAGGCTTTGTGTCCATGAACAGTGGGGAGGTCTCATGTTGTTAAGACATTTGTCCTCACTGCAGGACTGAGCTCCGAACCTCTTGGGACTGGCAACAGGACACCTGCTTTGAAAATATCCTTTCTTAAAATAAAGACGCTTAACTGAGCTTCAGGTTAGAAGGAACTATTGGATCTTCTCACCCAACCCATATAACAGCTCTGAGCAATGCAGAAACCGTGGAGGAATAACAGGTTTGATGTTTTATTTTACTGCCACAGAGAATTTCGTGATGAGGTTGAGGTTGCCAGGAGAACTGTGGAGCTTCGTGTGGTTTTGTGTTTGTGTTCCATTTGTAAAAAAAAACCCAACCAACAAAACCTCAACCAAGCAAAAACCTCCAGGTTTGGGCTTTTAAAGGAAAGAACTTGTCCTGGTGAACTGGGAGAGAACTGGTCAGTCTTTGTCCTCGGCTCGGCCCCGAGAACCTGCATGGGCTGAGAACTTCTCAGAGGGACTGGAGAAGTCAAAGAGAGTTAGAGCAGACTGACAGAACCTTTGTTTCTGAATTTCCAATGAGAGCACATCATACAGGTCGATCAGCACATGGTCTCACTTGCTGGTCTCAATACAGGTCTCTCAAAAAGAAAGTTTGGTGTTGTGCGTGGCAACTTCTTAATAGAATCATAGAGTGGTTTGGGTTGGAAGGTACCTTAAAGATCATCTAGTTCTTCTAGCAGATCTTCAGCTCTGTGTGCTCTTTTCTGAGAATGACCCAGGAGGTCAACTCCAACCCTATGAAGAATGGCCCAAGAGGTCAACTCCAACCCTATGGAAAATGGCCCAGGAGGTCAATTCCAACCCTATGGAGAATAACCCAGGAGGTGAACTCCAACCCTATGGAAAATGGCCCAGGAGATCAACTCCAACCCTATGGAGAATAACCCAGGAGGTCAGCTTCAACCCTATGGAGGATGGCCCAGGAGATCAACTCCAACCCTATGGAGAATAACCCAGGAGGTCAGCTTCAACCCTATGGAGGATGGCCCAGGAGATCAACTCCAACCCTATGGAGGATGGCCCAGGAGATCAACTCCAGCCCTATGGAGGATGGCCCAGGAGATCAACTCCAACCCTATGGAGGATGGCCCAGGAGGTCAACTCCAACCCTATGGAGAACAGCCCGAGAGGTCAACTCCAACCCTATGGAGAATGGCCCAGGAGGTCAACTCCAATCACTGAGTTGCCTCCGAAACCTTTGTCCAGAAGTTGAGAAGTTGAAGGGCAGTTGAACAGTGAGTGGTTTTCTGTGCTGAGAAACTTTGATTTTTCCTCCCTGAGCTTCTCGTAGCTGTGGAGACGCCGTCTGCTGCCTTGGGTTGTGTTGGGACTTCTGTAAAGCTTCTTATGCATCCCCACCAGGGTTATTTCAATTTTTTCCAAAGTCTCTCAGATATTTCCATGCCCTTGTGCTCTGTCATGAGGCAGCAGAGCGATTGCTGCCACTTACCAAGCGATTCATGATGCTTTGTAAGAATGAATGTGGTTTTTTCCCTTTATTTGCCATCCCACCAATCCATGTGCCCCCTTCAAGCTTTGCCAATGGAGAACAGCAATAGGAGATGCTGAATGACTTTGGCCAGGGTCTGTGCTGGAAACCCCTCTGCTCTTTGCTGTCTCGACACCAACAGCTGGATTTCAGCTCTGCTGGTGTTTGGTCTCTCCCAGGTTTTCCCTCTCAGTTCCATGCAGGTGCAGTTTCTAATCGCCATGTCGTTTGGCATTTAGTAAAATCCAGGGGAGAAATTCAAGGCTGATATTTGGATTGACGTCCAGCCCAGCAGAGCTCGGGGTGTGTTGTTACGGAGACCCCTCGATAACGCTTGTATTTATCAATCTAAAGATGCTGCTGGTACCACGAGCGTTGAGTGAAAAAGATGAAAAAGTGGATTTTTACAGGAAGGTTGTATTTTCTGCTCCATTTCTGCAGTGCTGGGGTTCAGCCCCGCTGGAGCCATGGCCCTTGTTTTTGGGGAAAGCAAAAGAAGGTGCATCTGAAGGAAAATAATTCCAAACAGAGATTCAAAGGGAAGAGAGACAGATGCTGCGGAGGTGATGGGAAGTGATAGCTTGGGGACAGTCACAGGGGACAGGTAATGTCAGGCTGATGGTGGTCGGGGCTGGAGGAGCTGGTTGTGGTTAGAAGATGCTGAATGGCCCAGCTGGGAAATCCTGGTGCTGTGTTATCACCAGGGACACTGGCAGTGAGCGGAGATAAGAAAGGGAGCGTTTAGATCGGGCTTGGAGGAGAGTGGGGCTGCAGCATCGTCCCCCAAATAGAAGCAACAAAAACCCCAGCCACGCAAGACAGAGCCCAAGGAGCGAGCTGGGGATGAATGACCTTGTGCTGGCCTGGACAGAAGGCTCTAAGAGGTCTTTTAGTCTGTTGATCTAATGACTCATCCAATTTGTGTAATTTCCTCGCCTCCTCACTCACAACTCGGCTCTTTGTCGCAGTCCAGGCTGGCAGCGGGACAGATTTGTTCGCCCGGGACCTACACACGGCTTTGCCCAGCAGGTGCCTTCAAACAGCAGCAGCAGCAGCAGCAGCGTGTGATCTCAAGAGGATGTGCCGGGGAGGCTCAGGTTGGACATCAGGAGGTTCCTCACCCAGAGGGTGCTGGACACTGGAACAGGCTCCCCAGGGAGGAGCTTGACACTGTCAAGGGAGCGTTTGGACAACACCCTCAGACACATGGTGTGAGTTTTGGGGTTGTTCTGTGCAGGGGCAGGAGTTGGACTCGATGGTCCTTGTGGGTCCCTTCCAACTCAGGACATTTTATGGCTCCCAGAGATCTGCCAGGTCCCAGGAGAAGGCTCTGGCTTTAGTTCGCAGGTCCCTGACCTTCCTCCTGTCTCTTCTGTGCTCAGCCCTTGGTGAGAAGATATTAAGATGTTTTTGTTTGCAAATCTTATTTGTTTACAAATATGTAAAGGGTGAGTGTCAGGAGGATGGAGCCAGGCTCTTCTCGGTGACAACCAATGGTAGGACAAGGGGCAATGGGTTCAAACTGGAACACAGGAGGTTCCACTTAAATATGAGAAAAGACTTGTTCCTGGTGAGGGTGGCAGAGCCTGGCCCAGGCTGCCCAGGGGGGTTGTGGAGTCTCCTTCTGTGCAGACATTCCAACCCGCCTGGACACCTTCCTGTGTAACCTCATCTGGGTGTTCCTGCTCCATGGGGGGATTGCACTGCATGAGCTTTCCAGGTCCCTTCAACCCCTGGCATTCTGTGACTCTGTGAAGATCTTACCCATCGTCATCCATCCCTCGTCCTTCTGCGCTCACAGCTCGGGCGGTGCCGCCGTGCGGTTTATCTCACACTGGGCACACCTCGCCCTTATTTTAGTCCTAGGATTTGCCTCTGCCTGTCTAATACGTGGAGATGACTCTGTTCTGCGTGTCGAGAGCCCGAGGAGCCGTTCCACCAGCGGGAACGTGTGCGGTCGGTGCCTTCCTCCTCCCCGAGCCCCGGTGACCTCCTCCTCCTCTCCTCCTCCTCTCCTCCCCACGCAGCGTCCTCGGGCCGGCACCTTCCCCAGCGTTCGTGCCGCTCCGGACGTGGCGCTGCTTTGAAGTGAGACCCAGAACACCCAGCGGGGTGGATGGGATCCAAGTGGCACATTCGGGATCCGATTTGTGTTGTCTACCGGCTGTTTGCTAAAGCCCTGGTGCGGGAACTATGTGCTGGTGCAGGAGACAGCTCACAGTTAGTGCGAAAATGCAAACAACACGTTTCTTTTCAAAAAAGCAAACGTCAGTTTCGGTATGAAAGCTTATAGGAAATAGTCGGCATGGTAGTAATCCCTAAGGATTTTTTTTTTAATAATTATTTTAATTGCGTCTTTACTTGCTGTTTATTGTGGGTGGTGAGAGAAGCTTAGTTTAGCTTAACTCAGGAAAAGGCAAAGTGTGAAGAAGGTGACTGAGCTAGTCCAAAACCATCTTGTTAAAAGCAGGTTTTTTGGAGCAGAGGGCTCTTTACCGGCTAGGTAAGGGTGTGGAGATATGTCATGCAAACTTAGATGAGGAACTGAAGGCTGGGAATTATTCTGGCCCCTCCCTTGGGAGATCAATTAATCAGCTGAAGCCTAATTCAGAATTGCATCTGTGCAAAGGATGCGTCCTCTGTAGAGAGGAACTCTGGGTTTGGGGGCTTACCCTGAGTAAAATCCTGTGGTCTGCGTGGTTTGGGGAATATAATGCTTGGCATTGTCTTAAAAAGGATGAAATAGGAGAGAAATGGTGTGCGCTGTAGCTGTGTGCCCGGCTGCCCAACTGCACTTGGTGATGTTGTTCTGCTCTCAGATCCCGGGAGGTGACACTGGGTCTCGGGAGGTTTGTCCCGCACGTGCAGCAGAGGCAGATGATGGTGGAGGAAACCCAGCAATGGAAGCAGCTCTTGGTGCCCCTCGTGATTTTTGCAGGAGTCCATTCTGGAGCAAACGTAGCGCTGAAAAGCAAGCGCCGTGTGGTCGCACGTGTGAGAAGGTAGAGCCCAACGGCCTGACGCTCCTGCTTGTGAAACATCGCTGCTGGTTGCACAAAAGCAGCGCTGGCCCTTCCCCGATCCCGGGCAGGCGGCCCATCGCGATAAATCGCTCTGCCCTCGCGCTCGCCCCGCTCTGGAGCTTGGCCAGAGCGGACAGCAGAGACCTTGTTGCCTCCCGGTTGAAGGGAGGAACGAGACGCCCAATCTGGACGTGGTGTTCCAGGCGATGCTTGGCTGCCTGTGGGCTTGTATTCTCTTGCTGTTTGATTATTAATCCTCCTGCCGAGGGACTGTTTCGTGCCGGGGGGTTTCCAGGAGAAGCATTGCAGCTCCAAGTCCCCAGTTCCCCGTGTTTGTGGTGCGTACATCGTCAGAATCGGGCTGAAAGTGGCCTCCTGGATCTCCAGGTTTCCCAAGAGCTGTTCCAGGAGCCTGGTGGCCCTGCAGGGAGGTCAGTGTCGCTGGGCTTCCTGTGACATGAGTGACATTGCTCTGCCATCAGCCTCTCCAAGGGTTTATTGCGTCTTCTGGTCTCCACCGAGCACAGCGAGGCTGTGGGCAGCGGGATCGTAGTCTCTGCTCAATGCCAGTACATAGCTGGTAATAAATATTAGTGTTTTTTCCTTATATTGCTGATGCACCCTGGCAATAAATCACACTGAAGAGAGTTTACCCTGAGAGGGAAAAGAGCTGCAGCATCGTCCCCCAAATAGAAGCGACAAAAGCCTCAGCTACCCAGGACAGAGCCCAAGGAGCGAGCTGGGGATGAATGACCTGGGCTTTAACCACCACAGTGGTGAGCTCGTGCGCATAGGTGTGACCCCATAGAAACAGATCGCTCCTGTGATCTTCCCCGAAACTTGCAATCTGGGTAAAGTCAGTGTGCTGCAGGGAGCAGAAGCGTTGACCTGCGGCTTCTCTTGTACTCTCCAGTTCGACTAAAGCCAGGTGGAGCGGGGTGGCCGCGGTGCTGGGATCCCATTTAGGGCACGGCCAGAGGAGCTGGAGACGTGGTTTGTTCTGCCACCAGCGTGTATGAACATCAGCAGAAGGGGTCTGATGGTTGCATGGAAAACTCTCTCCGCATTCCTGTTTTCCTCCCGGGATGGGGAATGGAGGTGTGAGGGTGGCAGAGCCGCACAAGGCAGCACTCCCTCCCTGTCACCCGATGAAGTGACCTTCTCTGGTCCTGTTGTCCCCTCTACCAGCCCATCAACACCCTCAGCAGAGAGATGGGAGATAACGGCGGCGTCTTCGGCCTCTGCGGGCTCCAAACAAACGGGGCGAACCTTGCGCCCCACCAAATGGCAACGCTTGTGTGGGTGCTGCTGTTCCGGCCATCTTTCGGGCATGAATGGACAAGCGGGGCATTGACAGGCTGCGGGGACACACACAAACGTTCCACTGTGTCCCCTCTCACACCTTCCCCTCCTCCTCCTCGGCCCCCGTGCCCGGAGGACAATGGCTCCATCCACGCCAAGGTTCACAGCTGGCAAGGGCGGAGGAGAGGCCAGGACACGGGTGGAGGAGCCGAAAGGAGAAAGGGATCCAGGAGGGTCCGGAGGGATAATGTGTAGGGGAAGGAAGGGATGAGGGGAGCAGGAAGGAGGGAGAAGCAAGAGGAGGGTTTGGGAAGGTGTGGGAGGGAGGATGGGCTCAGTCGTCCCTTCTGCGTGGATCCACCCGCCTTGTCCTGCGGGGCTGCCGGAGGGACGTGCCCATGTCCTGCCGTGGCCTACGGGATGGTTTCCTCTCGGGATGGCTTTCACCACTTGCCACATCCTCCTTGAGGCCTGGGAGGTGGAGAGAAGGCGTTATCTCTCTATATACACCTACACGGGGTCTATGCACCGGCTCATAGCCCCTTCTTGCTCATATGTCAGGAGTAGCAACACCATGCACCAGCTATGGGAGCAAGGGTTGCTGTGGGCACATTGAATGGTTTACAGATGCATCCCAGCTTATCCAAAGGTGCTTTTGTCAGACATATTCTTCTGTGTGTGTTATTTCAGGAGTTGTGGGCCTGTGTGAGAGCTTTCCAGGAGCTTTCCAGGGGACGTGCAGATGCTGCTGGGGACCGGGCTGTGGACTCTGGTGATGGTTTAGTTGTACTGCTGCAGTTCATTACTCTGAGTGCTTTACTGCTGGCACTGGTTCACTGTTCAGGTTGTTGCTCCAGGGTCTTCCTGGCCGCTGGAGATCCCGTAATACTTTCTACTCGCTATGGTAAATGTGGGGTCTTGGCTGAATCCCACCCATCCTGTATCTCCATTCCCAATGCAAGCTGTTCTCTGCCTCCCACCCGAGCTGGCGTGGAATGGTTTCCCCTCTCGGCAGCGAGAGGTTTGCGGCGGGGTGAACGTGGGAGCCGGGGTGTCATCTGGGAGCTCCCCGAGAGCTGCCAGGGGCGAGGGGGACAGGTACGGCCAGGCTGGGTGCAGCCCTGGGGAAGGTGTTGCGGGGAATGCGTGTGAGTGTCTGTGTTCAAAGCCCGTCTCAATTTCTTCATTCATTATTTCAAATACATGACACGCAAATTAAGCTCTTTGGAGCCCACATGTTCTGGGTAATGCCCAACTTCTCATGAACCCCCATCGCCTTAGTCCTGGGTTTGGTGTTTTCCCCTGGAACTTGTGCCACAGGTTCCCAGAGCTTGGCCTTGACCGTGTTTCTGGGGTGACTTTAGGTCTTGGCTTTTCTGCTCCAGCATGAACGGGGGATGCAGGAGCTGAACGGGGGATGCGGGAGCTGAACAGGGATGCGGGAGCTGAATGGGGGATGCAGGAGCTGAATGGGGGATGCAGGAGCTGAATGGGGGATGCGGGAACCGGACAGGGGATGCAGGTGCTGGACAGGGGATGCAGGTGCTGGACAGGGGATGCAGGGGCTGGACAGGGGATGCAGGGGCTGGACAGGGGATGCAGGTGCTGGACAGGGGATGCAGGGGCTGCCCCATTGCTCTGGAGGGGCACAACTGTCCTTGGCCATGGGCTGCCATGGGCACGTCCCCAGGATGGGAGGCGCAGTGGTGGCTGTACCTCTGTGTTGGCTGGGACAGTCCTGCCTTTGGTGACCGGAGGGGGAATGTGCCGTGTGTGCGTGCGCACAGGAGAAGGGTGTCCTAACGCGACGGTATTTCGGAGCGAGTAACCAGCCTGTGGAGCTCAGGGGTGGTCCCAAAAGCACTTTGGGGGAGACGGGGGAGTGATCTGGCTTTGGCGTCCCACTCGGGTTACAGGAGCCACTTCTGCCGGGAGTGACTGGTTATCGTTACAGTCAGGTAATAAAGAGCGTTAATTAAGGAGGAATGCTGGGCTGGTATCTGGGGGGAGGCAGGGGCTGCGGGGTCACCAGGGTTTCCAGCCCTTCGTACCCTCTGGGCAGCCCAGGAGCCATGGGGACATTGTCCCGCTGTCCCTTAGCCAAGGAGCTGGCTCTCCCCGGCTGGCAGGCGGGGTCTGGGCAGCAACGGGGTCTTGTCGTGTCCCACTCCATCACCTTTCATTTGCAGCCCCTGGTGTTGTTTGTAAGTAGCAAGGAATTGTCCTATGGCCTTTGGAGGGAGATTATTTCCAGAATAACCAGTAGCACTTCTGAGGTTAAGGGATGGTTTGTCCCTTGTGGATCAGCTTCTAGGGAAGCTTCTTTCACAGCTGGGGACCAGCTGCAAGACCTGGAACAAGGGACGAGGGACCTGTCTGGTGGGAACAGGATGAAGTCAGTGCTGTCCCTGCTTCCCTTCTCATCATTCCTGGAGCTGTGGTGAATGATTCTTACCCATGAAAATGCATTTATCTGCTTTCTGGGAGAGCTCCTGCTTGGAGAAGTGGGTCTGGAGCCGAGCGCTGACCCCGCAGCTCCCGGGGCTTAGCTGGTGTTTGGTTAGCGAGCCGTGGCACAGATTCCTCGTGCCGGCAGCCAATCCGCCGGACCAGGAGGATAAACAGGAGGACGCAGCAGAGGGTGCTGAGCAGCACCAGGCCCCGGGGAATGTGCCGATGCGGCAGCGCGGTTGCACAACCCCGCGCACTCGGCTGCGAGAACGCGCTCCAGCGCATCCTCAGGAGCTGCTGGGAGAGGGGACACCACACCCTGACGTGTGGGGCCATCACCCGGGAGCTTCTGGGGTCTCCTGTTCCATGGACCCACGGGATATTTTGTTATTACCTGTGGTTTTGTCACAGGGGTGCTCCGTGCCTCAGTTTCCCCACAAGCACCCTGCCCTAATGTGCTTCGTATGAGGAGAGCACCAAGGGAAGATCCTGGGGCAGGTGGTTGCAGCGATGAGCTGAAGGACAATCCCAAAAGCTGCGGGCTCTCCAGGATGCTCCAGCCACCAGCACCGCATCCACGAGCCTTTTCTCTCTGTTGTGCCATGTCTGACGGCTCCCAGACCTGCCGGGGACGCGAGCGAGCGCCTGCCTTCACACCGGCCTCCAGGGCAAGGTTTGCCGGCAGCAGAGCGATGGACACGGCCCTTCTGGAGGTCAAGGACTTCACAGCAAAGGGCCGGTGGCACCTTCCCGCAGGCTGCTCCCTCTCCTGGCTGCGCTGTGCTCCCAGCACTGCCCGGAGCTCGGTGTAGGTTGGATCTGGGGAACAATTCCTTCCCAAAGGGCTGTGGGGCATTGGAACAGGCTGCCCAGGGCAGTGCTGGAGTCACCATCCCTGGAGGGTTGGACAGACGGACATGAGGTTCTCAGGACATGGGGCAGGGACAGGGGTGGGGGAATGGTTGGACTCTGATCTTGAAGGGCTTTTCCACCCAAAATGATTCTGTGACTGCAAAATCCCTGGGATTGCAGGTGCTTGTCCCCATCCCTGCTGTGCTGGCAGCGGGGAGGGAGATTTGGCCACCGCAGTGCTGCTGGAGCTCTCCTTGTCCTGTCTGAAGTGAATGTGGGACAGCACTAGACATCTGCTGCACTTCTGGCACGTTTTTTGGAGAAACAACCAGACTTTCGGAGCAGCCCGTGGTGGAGACATCTCTTATACCTGTTTTGGGATGCAGACGTGTGGCAGGCAGGCTTGGCAGGGTCTACAGCTTTTCCTTTGTCTTAATGGGGCTTCGTTTGTAATTCAGGTCTGCAAACCCCCCTGAAAAAAGATTCACCTCCTTGGTATGTGGCTTCAGTGCCACAGGGATGCTCCAGGCTTGGCACAGCTGCTTCTCCTCCTCCTGGTCACTGGTGTCCCCCCACCCCTCGCTGATGTTCCCCAGCCCCTGAAGATGGTTGACCTCATTGTCATCTCCAGGTTCCCACATCTGGTTCTCGTTAGCAGAGCCCGGGATGAAGTTCTCCAGCTCGCTCCCTTCCTCCCACCCCTGGGTGACCCAGGCAGGATTAGGGGTGATTAGAAGACAAGCAACAGAGCAAGAATAGTTGGGGGGGAGGGACTGTTATAAATAGAAATACCATAAACTTATCAGCCTATCACTCGAGGTAAATTCTGGGTTTAATCTCTCAGACCTGTAAATATGACGACCCGCGGGGGCCGGATGCCGTTAACTCTTTGAGAGCCACGTGCCCATCTCTGGGCAGCGGGATGTGCCAGAGCACCTAAAAACAGGATGGGGAGCAGGTTCCCCAGGCAAGAGGGTGTCCCTAGGATGTCCCCAGGAGGGACAGGCTGGTGGAGCTGGGGCAGGGAGGAGGTGGCGGCGCGGGAAGCATCTCCGTTTGGATGTCGACGGTGTTGGGAGGTTTGGGGAAGGCAGAGAAAACCAGTCCAAACATTGGGATTCCTGACATTCTCACACGTACGGGGGCCTCCGCTCACCCAGCTCTGCTCACGAGGAGGGTGCCAAGGGTTTAACGTCTCGTTCTTCGGGCAAAGTTCACTTTTTGGGGGATCTCCTCGAGCCTTTTGCGCGGGAGGGCTTGGAACGTGGAGCAGGTGGAGGGGTGACACGGTGTGGGTGGCGACACGGGGGCCAAGAGGAGGACGGGACATGGGGACCTGGTGAGTTCAGGGGTTTTTGCAGCAGCACCAACTGAAGGAGCTGTGAAAGAGCAGCAGCTTCCCCAAGCTCCTCCATTTCTCTTTCGCTGGGAACCCGTCTCATTCAGAGCTGTACGAACGTCCAGCTCCCCAGGGTCCCTCCTCGGTGCCGTCCTGCTCCCTCCTAATCCCCCTTTGGAGGGGGAGGGCGCCTTGTTAGTGTCGTTAGGAGCTCGTGACTCTATGGAGAAGTATTAGCTTTTTAATTAATCACCTAAGCTGGCTTTTGGTAAGAGCTGCAGGCGGTGGGACGTTCCTCGTGCAGCCCTGACACCCCGGTTTGTTGCAGCTGCTGCAGGTGCCTCTGTCCCCAAGCAGAGGAAAGTGTTTTGATTTTTAGCGGGCACACATGCAGCTGTTATCGCGTCTCAGCCCCCGGCAGCTGATGCAGCTCTCACGTCACGGCGCTTATCTCCCCCCAGGGTCTCAGCTGAGGGCTCCTGAAGGTGCCTTTTAAGATGAGGTAGCAAAGAAATAGGAAATGACAGCACACCGCTGGATTTGAGGGCGTTTCTGGATAGGTCCTGAGCTCCTCTTCTGCCGTGGAGAAGCTGCGGGAGACTGGAGCTGTGGGGGAAACCCAGTGGGGTGCAACATCTTGAGACCTTTTATGGCCAGGCTCAGTAGTTTGTGGAAAGGCAGCAAAATTGGTAAAGTGCCTTTTTTTTGTTCTCTTTTTTTCTTCTTTGAACCTGGGTCCCGACCCCAGAACTTGAGATGAGGACGAGTTTTCTGATCATTTTTGCAGTGGGTGTTTGCCAAAGGTGTTGTGTGATTTATTGTGTGGACTCTCTGGCCAAGAGCAAGGGGTCCTCACCCCCAGCAGAAGGGTTTTGGCTGATGTTGAGGGTGACGGTGGCCAAGGAGCGGCTTCTTGTAGAGCAATGGTGAAGTGTCGGGAGCAGGCTGTGGCAGGGGGATGAGCGAGGGACACCAGCACCCATGGGAGCTCTTCCAGTCAACCCTAACTCCAACCTGGATAACGCCGTGGTCGCTACCACGTCACTGCAGCTTCAGGAGAAGATGTGGCTGTCCCAGAGGTGTCCCCCTTTGCTGACATGGGGTCTGCACCTGCATACGTGATGTTCTCAGGGACATGGGTTAGTGCCAGGGTTGGGTTAATGGTTGGACTTGGTGGTCTTTTCCACCCAAAATGATTCTATAAGCAAGGTGCTGGCACAACTGGGGACCTCGCAGGCCCTACCTGCCCTGTCCTCTTCTCACCACAATGCGTGGTTTGCCTTTGTCCCCAGGTCCCCAGGCTCTATGTGGTGCACAAAGGGTTAGGAATCTTGCACGGGAAACGCTACCCGGGTTTTTTCCCCTTTCTCCAGCGTTACTAAGGGAGAGATCCCCCCTGTGCACACATACACACACCCCCCCCCGTCCGTTTGGCAGAATTCCTGGCTGGATTTATGTCTGACGATTCGCTTCCCTTGGTATGAAAGGGATTTGCAGAGGGGAGAGCCGCAGTCGGCCCCGGGCTGGGCTGAAATCCCCCGTTTGGGGTTTTTTTGCGGTTCAGTGCTTGACCTTTCCCTGGGCCGTGGTCTGCAGGGGGAGCTGGGGTCAGGGTCTTCTCCTGGACAAGGGACACGTCGTCGTGGTGCTTTTTTCCCTTTCAGGAAGGGCCGGCTTCGTTATCTGGGCTGGGGGAGCTGGCGGGGAGCTGGGTTTTCTCTTCCACTTTTCTTGGCAGTGTCTTTGGCACCGAGGGCTGGCACCGACCCCAGAAGGCTGCAGACTCCCACTTGAGAGAGACAGATAAAGAAAGCGCTTTCTGTCAACAAAACCCAGCCCAGCTTCCCCAGAACAGGAGAGGGGAGGAGGAGCAGCAGCATGGGAGACAGGAGAGGGACGTCCATGGCTTCTCCATGGAGGAGACGAGGTGGAGAAGCCTCCTGCGGTGTCGGGAGCTGATCCAGAGCTGTTTGTGGCAGCAGCAGAGAAACTCCAGTGTGTTCGGCAAAGCTGAGACGGGTCCGAAGGGATGGAAACCATCTTTCCTTCTCCTCCTGCCTGCAAACCTCCCCGGCGAGACCGGTGGCTCTTGTGGTTCCTCTGGCAAAGCTCTTGCCGGCCCCATCAGTGCCAAGTTGTTGGGGTTGGTTGGGCAAGACCTGGCTCTGGTGCTGTGTGGAGCTGTGTCTTGCAGAGCTCAGGCCTAACCCCATGTTCTCCCTTCTCCCATGTGTGCTGAGCCTGGTCCTGAGCAGGCCCCGTGTCCCGGAGCCAGAGCCTGGCCTGAAAATGGCTGTAGACAAACCCCACTGGCACGTCCAGCTTCCAGGGTGGTGTCACTGCCATGGCTTGTCCACACGCCACATCTGTCTGCTTTTACACTGAGATGTGGATAGAATCATTGAATCATTTGGGTTGGAAAAGCCCCTCGAGATCACCAAATCCAACCATGTGCCACCCCCGGCACTGCCCCATGTCCTGAGAACCTCACCTCCGTCTGTCCAACCCGCCAGGGATGGTGACTCCAGCACTGCCCTGGACGTACCCATGGACAGATGGTGGTCCTTACACTGAAGGATCTGCAGATCTTCTCAGATCAGTTTTTGACTCTGCAGAGGTCCGGTTGTGTTTCTGACCTGCAAAGCAAAGACCTTTCGTGTCCTCCTCACAGCTCACGCTTCCACCTGCTCTCCCCTCGCAGGCCACGACATTAATGGAGCTCTGGAACCATCGAACATCGACACCAGCATCCTGGAAGAGTACATCAGCAAGGAGGACTCGCCAGATATGTAAGTGCCCCCCTTGCTCTGCAGCAGGAACAGCGTTCACTATTGTTTTTGGTGCGGTGATACTGAGCAGTTTCCAGCCCTGCAATTTGAGGAATTGTTTGGAAATCACTGTGCCTCCGTCCCTCCTGGAGTCCTGCTTTATTGCTCCTTGCTCTCTTACTTACTCATTTCCAGTTCTGCTTCCTGGCTCCTTGCCTTTGAATTTCCCTGGTCTCTCATGTCCCCTCTTTCCCCTCTCTGAGGACACCACAAAAGACTTTTCCTTCATTTGAGCAATGATAAAGCCAGCACTGGGAGCTCGGTGTGAAAGATTAAATCCCAGCACAACCCGAGTGTGGAGAAGGGAAGGTCTCCCTCTGTGCACCAGTGTTGGCAAAGCCGGGGGAGCAGCCCCGGTGGTGGGGGACACAGGGTGGGAGCAGGACCTTTGGGGCTGACGTGACAAAGTGACCTCCCTGTGCTGGTGTGTCAGCTGGAGCAGATCCTGGTGTCCTCACGAGCTTTGGGGTTGGTGTCCTGGGCACTCCTGGGCTTTACAGTGGATTTTAAACCCTTGGGGTTGCATCAGTGCCACCCACCCTGGTGGAACCTGTATGCTCCTGCTGGTGCCACCATGATGCTGCCTGGTTTTCTGTTTTCTGGGTGTCCCAGAGCACCTGGGTGACTCCATCCCTGTTGCTGCACGGCTGGGAAGGGTGGGCAGAACGTACCGTCTTGCTGTTCCTCTGCCGAGGTTGTCCCTCTGCCGAGGTTGTCCCTCTGCCGAGGTTGTCCCTGTGCTGAGGTTATCCTCTTCTCTCTCGCAGCTGTTTCCCTGACATCCCCGCGCACCCCCAGCCCTCCAGCTCGACCCCCATCACCGCGCCTCTCGCCAGCTCCATCTCCAATGTGACCAACCCCTCTCCCAGCGGTTCCCTCCACCTTCCGCCCCCGGGCAACCAGCTCCCAGTCCGACATGGGCCTCATCTGGCCAACCCTTGTGGACCCGCCTACGGTGCTCACCTCAACTGCAACAACAACAATGGCATGGTGGTGCCCAAGGGCTACCTTGGTGGCCACTGCCTAAACAACGTGGTCCCTGCAATCAAATCAGAGCCCAAGGCCTCCTACGCACCCGGGTAAGTGGAGCTGGGGTGGTAGAATGAGGGCAGATGGTGGGACAAGTCCTTCTCCAGGCTGGTGGCACCTGGAGGGTTGGTGTGGTTTGTCCCATGGTGCCTCCACTGCTGGCAGCGTCCATCTGCATTAAGCTCTTGCTTCACAGAGGGATGGTTTTTTACAAGTGTAGGTGCTGAAGTTTCCCAAAAGATTGTTTGGTTTGGACCTTGTCTGTGTTGAGTTTGAGAGGCTCAGTAACATCCCCCACGTCTGCTGGTGGTGGTGGAGCCATCAGCTCTGGGTGACCGGGATGCTGCACATCTGCACATCTACAAATGCATGATGGGAGAATATTGTAGCATTGTAGTGTTTGTTTTTTTTTTTAAGAAGGAAGAGACAAAGAATAAATTGGAATGACACAAAATTCAGTCTCCGGGATGTTCCCATAGCTATCCCAGCAGAAGACAATTCATTAAATGAGATGTAATTCCATTGGCCTGATGTTGTAGATACTTCACTCAAGAGAAGAAGGAGGTGGCGTCTGAGCAGGGTCTGGTCCTTGCTGCTGTCCCCCCATCACAGGGGAGTGGGAAGAAGATGATCTGAAGCTGGACAGATGAAAATCAAAGTGCACAAAGTCATCAGGCATCCGCAATAGTTTGTACCAGGAGGAGCTGGGCCCCTTCCTCCATGGAAGAGGGTGGATGTGAGGGGACAGGATGGCCCCTGGACATCTACAAGCCCCTGTCTGGCTTTTTTCCCTTGTCCTTGTGCCCTCTAGTGTTGTCAGCAAGTATGGCCTGGAGATTCCCAGGTGTGGGAGCTTCCAAAACGCTGAACCAGCCCCACTGAGGTGACTTTGGATGAACTTGGAAAGATCTTCCAGCAAGAGACAAGCTGAAACAAAATCTGCCCTTATTTTATTCCCAAACCAGAGAGTTCTCCCTTCCTGAGTTCCAAGAAAGCTTAGGGGGAACCATGGCCAAAAACATGACGTGATGGGTTGTCGTGTCCTGACGTTCTCCAGGGTGAGAGGGGTCACAAGGAAGGATCATCGTTTGCTGTTGGAGGTGGAGACCTCGGTTTGGATGTAGATGAACTGCGTCAGCTTTGATGGCAGCTTTTCTCCAGCATCCCAGAACTATTCTTCCCCGTTGTACCAGAATTTTCCTGGAGGAGCAATATCTCACGTGTTGGATACCAACAAACCCTTCGCTTGTGCTGGGCGTATCTGCAGGACCTCCTGATGTGAATTCTGCAAAACCTTGGCTTGCCGAGGCACAAATCCTGATAAATTCAGAAGAAATATAGTGCAAAGTCATGGCCAGGAGCCTGGAAATAAGGCTGGTGGTAGATGCTCCAGACCAAGTGTAGGAGGGGATGGTGGAAAGGTGCTCCAGGTGGAGGTGGAGGATGATGATGGCTCTTTGTCGGGGTTGCCCTACCTCATCCCTCTCCTGCTAGACAGAGAATTGGTTTATGGGGTTGTGGGCTCCTCTGGTGCATTTGTCCTATAAGGAGCAGATTTTGCTGAGTTACGAGGCTGCGGACACCTGCTGAGGCTGTGTGTCACTGGTGATGGAGCAGCTGTGGACAGACAGACAAGATATCTCCAACCCAAACATCTCCATGGGCCAGAACTTACTGCAGACATCTCCCTGCTGCAGCTTTGGGTTGCGGTGACCGTGGCTCGGTCTGGCCGGGAGCAGAGCTTCCATTTTTTCCATGTGTTTGATCTCCAAGACGTTGCTGGAGAATAGCTGGTATCTGAGATGGGCAGGTCCTTCCGCGGTGCACCAGGGCGGTGGAAGGCTTTCCCCTGGCCTGAAGGTGCGCGGTGGCCGAGCTCGTGCTGCAGCGGGAGGTGTGGGGAGGGGCTGCAAAACTGAAAGAAAAACCAAAGAAAAATTGGTTGCGATGAATTTGGAAATGGCTGAAGAGCCCAGCTTCTGGAGGTAAATAAGGAAAGAGAAGGCACCTGAGAGCTCCCCTTTTCATTTGGTTGTATTTTGCAGTCAGGGATAGATCCCGGTGGGGTTGGAGGTGTCGCCAGCAGCTGTGCTGGTGCTCAGGTCCGTGCAGGTCACAGGGCAGAATCCGTCCTGTGGGCTTCCCAGCCTTCGCTTTTGGGCATCAGATCCCAGCTCCCAGCCCAGTTTTACCCATTTACCCGTGGGGAAGCACACAGAACATCCCTGCTCAGCGTCTTTTCACTGGAGGTCTCACCAGCAGGTCACCAAAGTGTCTGTCCCTGCTCCTGAGGTCCGGGGAACCACGTGGGGAGCGGGGTGACAGTGACAGCTATGACAGATCCCATCACCCCGGGATTTCCAACCAGAACCTGGAGAGCGCTTTGATCCAACTGGACCTCTTGGTTGTACTGGGAACTGGTTTAAAATTATTTTCCCTTCTTTTTCCCATTGCTTTGCAGCACTTTACCTGATTCTCCCCCCGACTCGGGATCCGAAGCCTATTCCCCTCAGCAGGTGAACGGTAAGTGCTTCAAAAAGAGGAAAAAAAGCGTAATAATCCAAACCCCAAACCCACATCCTCCCCCTATTTGCTCCGTGCAAGTGGTTGGCTCTGAAATCTTTATCAGACGGGAGAAAACAGGCGGCTGCAATACGTGGGGAGATTATCAGTTAGTAAATATCCCCAGACTTTCGCCTATTGTTCTGCTGCTGGTCTTTGCGAGGGGGGAGAGCGAACGGAGAGGGGACGGGAGAAGGCGAGGTGGGAGCCTGGGGATACGGGGGGACACCGGCGCCGTGGGGTGTCCCCAGTGGGGCGGCATGTGGACCCCACGACCCTCCTCGTCCTGCCCTCCGCCGCGGGCGAGCGAAAGGCAAGAAGCCTGTCCCTGACATGGAGCCCGGCTTGGGGAGGCAGAAATGAACCCGCCGTTCTGCAGTAAGTTCCTTCTCCAACCTTTTCCTCCCCTCAGTGGGTCCCGGGGGGTCTTTGCTCCCCGTGCAAAGGGCAGACAGAGCTGGGTCCCCCCCCAGTGTCACTGCCCTGGGGAAGCCACCCCGTGTTCTTTGGTTCCTCCGATGACCTTCGCTGCTCTTTGGCGGAACAAACTCGTTGGTGAGGAGGGCAGGTTCCTCCGAGCCCCCTTCCCTGGGCACAGCAGCCTCTTCCCCATCCCGCCCAGTCCCACCAGCAGCAGCGCCTGCTCTGTTTTTTGATGGAAGAGGTCAAGAGTTCTGTTTATCTTGCTAAAAAAAAAATCCCTGGAATTCCTCCTGGCCCTTCCTTAAATATAACAAAGAGGCCGGGTTGCTCACGGTGGAGAGAGCTCGGGGAGCCCCCCAAAGCAGCTCCGTCCTCGCCAGGGAAAGATCAAATTCCCAGAGCTGTTTTTTACCCTGGATCTGGGAGCCCAGAATGTGGGTCCTGCGTCTGGCAAATGCCTCGGGCCCTTCCCCAGCCGGGCTGGGAGCCCGTGGAAGGTGTGATGTGCGGTGGACATGGTGAAGACGTGATGTCTTGCCCACTACCATCACTACCTGGCTGAAAAGCAGAGATAGTCCATCGCGGGGATGTCACCTGTCATCCCAGGGATGTCACCTGTGCGAGTGGAGATCCTGGTGGGCAGCAGAAGGCTCTGGAGGCAGCAGGATGGGTGGAAGCGGCCCAGCCTTCAATAGGAGGGCTCGGCGTAAATACATTTGACGTTCCCAAACCTCGCAGCGGGAGGAGTTTTCTGATTCCTGGTCAAGAGCTTTGGCCTCGTTCCTCAACCGCTGCCCGGTTGTTCTGAGACCAAAGTCCGTCCAGCCCAGTGTCTGGTGGCACCTGCTTGGGGAGCAGCCTGGCAAGGACTGTCCCCTCTGTCCCCTCCACGTCCCATCCCCTGTGACAGCCTTGGACAGCCCCTGGATGTGTTTTTTCCACACTTTCCTGGTGCTGAGCTTAATCAGACGCCAACGGAGGGGTGTGGAGCAGCTTGTCTTGCACTTAAAACACCTGCAAAGTCACCGTCCGTTTGCACCCCTTGGTGTCCAGATACCCCATGGGTCTGTCCCTCATTTCTTTGGTGCCCAGGGGAGTTGAGATCTTCTCTTTTAAAGCCGGGATGGGAGGGAAGGACTTCCATGCAGGAGAAATGTTGAGGTTCCACATGAAGCTTCACCTTCATCGTGCACCTTCTGAAACATTTCGTATGTCAAATCTCGAGCACGGAGGTTTTCCTGCGCGCAGATGTCCTTGCGTGGATCTGCTCACAGCTCAGTTCTCACACCTCTGGCACTGAAGTTGATGATTCTTTTCATTTCCCTGTATTTTTTCACTGCATTTCTTCACCTGCAGAATCAGCTGCGCAAGGGTTCCGTTTTTGCCAAAGCAGCACGTTTTGGGTGAAAAGCTGCTTCTCTTTGCAGTTTCCTTCTCTTCTTTACACCTTGTGCAGTGTAAAGCTAATCACTTATTTCTGGTCATTCCCGAAGCATGTTGGGAGGGATTCAACCACGTTGCTTGACTTCATGCACTTTATTTTTTGCTCTTAGCCTCCAAAAATGTTTTGGTTGCAGTTAAAGCCCTCGGCTGGGCTGTGCAAGGAGCTCAGGGCTGGTTGGAGGATGAGCAGCTGCAGAAAGGGGTGGATTTGCATGTCCCTCCACACACTGAGCTTTTTTTGATGGTGTTCTAGTCAAATCACCCCTTGTCATGGCCTGGCTGTGGTACCCAGTTCAAATAGAGGAGGAGAAAGGTGGGATCCCATTTGAATATCATCCCTTTTTTGTTTATTTAACTGGAGAGATCAAAGTTTCCTTGTGGTTTAAATTAAAAAAGAAAAACAAGCAGCAAGTGCCCCCCCAGAAATCCTCACCAGGGTAATTCATGTTGTCTCTTCTTTCTCTGCTTGTTCCCATGTCCGTCCGTGGGAATCTTCCCTGTTGTCCCTCAGCTTGAGGACCTGGTTGTCCGTTGAATTTTGGGTTGCAGAACCACGGGATGGTTGGGGCTGAAGGTCCCTCTGTAGCTCCCGGCCCCACCTGCTCACGCAGGGTCACAGAGCAGATCACACAGGATCCCAGGGGGTTGAATGTCTCAGAGGAGACTCCACAGCCGCTCTGGGCAGCCTGGGCCAGGCTCTGGCACCTCCCAGCAAAGACGTTTCTGCTCACGTTCACATGGAGCCTCCTGTGTTTCAGTCTGTGCCCGTTGCCCCTCACCCTGGCGTTGGGCACCACTGAACAGAGTCTGGTCCATCCTCTGACACCCACCCTGAGATATTGATCCATTGATCACATCCCTTTCAGCTTCTCTTCTCCAGCTCAACAGCCCCAGCTCTCTCAGTCTCATCACAAAGATGCTCCAGACCCCTCAGCATCTTTGTAGCTTTCACTGTACTCCCCCCAGTAATTCCATGTCCTTCTTAATCTGTGGAGCCCAGAGAAGATAAGCAGGACCCAGATGGCTGAGGGGCAGAGGAGCCGGGTCTGTGCAGGACCTGTGCTCAGGACACCCCACACACCTCTTCCCGCCGCTCTGACCTCTGTTCCTCTCTCATTTTCCAGATCCTCACCTCCTCCGGACTATGACCCCCGAAAACATGTGCCATGTGACCCCCCCTTCCCGCCTGGAGCACCCTCCTCCTCCTCCGCCCCCGCCGCCGCCACCCCCCCACCTGCAGGGCCCCCCGCCGCCCCCGCACCCCCACGCCCCCCACTTCCCCGCGCTGCAGCGGGACCTCTACCTGAAGCCCGAGCCCCTGATGCCGCCCTATGGGGTGCCCCCCATGGCGCCCGCCGACCTGCACCATGCCCAGCAGTCGCAGATGCTGCACCAGCTGCTCCAGCAACACGGGGCAGAGTAAGATCCGGGGCTTTTCGGCATTAATCTGTGTGGTTTGGGGAAGGGGCGGCTGGTGGGGGGCTGCAGAACATAGGAGCGAAGTTATTGGGTTTAATGGCAAGTTAAGGAGTGTGTGCTCTGGTTCTGGGAGAGGTGTCGAGGTGGAGATGAGCCAGTGTGGGGCGGGGGTTTGTGGTGCACAGCTTGGGGCTCAGTGATGGAAAACAAAGACGGGGCTCAGACCACGGATGTGACAGAGCTTGGTGGTCATGGGGCGGGTGGGTGGTGGTGCTGGGAGAGCCTGTGGCTCCCTGCGTGAACGTTTTGGATTTTCTGTGAGATCCCCACTTTTCCCTGGTCTTGGGGCTGTTCCCTCCCCACCTCTCAGCCTGTGCTCTCCCGCGGTCCCCGCAGCCTCCCGGTGCACCCCGCCAAGAAACGGAAACACTCCGAGTCACCCCCCAACACCCTCAACGCCCAGATGCTCAACGGGCTGATCAAGCAGGAGCCGGGGATGGGGTCCGTGCCGCTCAACCCCGACCGAGCCCCAACGCCTCCCTGGCACCAGCCGGGAGCGCTTTCACCAGGTACGGGGCTTTTTGCCCCCCCTTTTTTCTTCCTTTCCCTTCATACCCCCAGCATGCAAACCCCCAGTGCCAGCCAGGGGGATTCGCCCCATCTGGAACCCCAAGGAAGGGACAGCAGGGCAGTGGGTTCATCCTGGCCCAAATCTTGTGCCCGCTGGCAATGTTCAGATGACACTAGTTGCTTCCTTCCGCTCTTACCCAATCGGACACTCCGTCAGAGGGATTAAAATCAGTATTTTCCCCTTCACCACAGGCCTGATTCAAGATAACGACAGTCTGAACGGCTCCTACTTGGATCCCAACTACCAGTCGATCAAGTGGCAGCCGCACCAGCAGAACAAGTGGGCGACTCTGTACGATGCCAACTACAAAGAGCTGTGAGTAATTCAGAAAGAAAAGGAAAGTCTGATTCGTCTTTTGCATGTCGGTGAAAAGGGACATGGGTCAGGGGGATCCTGCTCACGAGATGGGCCAAGGATGTCCCTGTGCTGCCCCATGTCCTCTCTGTCACCTGCTGAGCTCTCCTCACCTGCACCGTGGTGGGGATGCTCTCCCTGCTCTACCTTTGCCATCGGGAAGATTATTTCTCTGAGGGAGGGTCAGGAGATGGGGCTGGTGCTGTAGGAGCCGGCAGAAGGCGGTTCGGCAGCTTGGGTGACAATTCAGCAGCTTGGGTGATAATCAAACAGGTTTGGTGGCAGTTCAGCCTTGGTCTGCCATGGAGGGTTGTGTTAGCAAATCCAGCCTTGCCCTGAGCGCGGTTTGGACCAGCAGCGCCTTTTCCTCCTGCCCAGGCTTAGCAAGGGCCTGGATTTTGAAACAAGTATTAAGGTTTTCTAGCCAACACATAGCACGGGTGGCTGGAGATCATCTAGAACCACTTCAGCCTGGCTCGAGACACCCTCCCTGCATTCCTGGGAGGTGACAGGGAGCTGGCAAGCGGCAGGTTGGCTTCCAGGAACCGCTCGCCCAGCAAACCCACCCCCCGCTCCTCCTCCTCCTCTTGGGGGGACACGGAGGAGGGGGCGCTGTGATATTTGGTGTCCGTGATACCAAATAACCCCAGGCCTTGTGTCGTCTTCAGCGACGGGACACGCGATGGGTTGTTCCCACGGCTGTTGGAGTCGGTCGCTTCTTTGGTGACATTCCATCCCATGTAAAATGTGTTTCCTGTGGTTTCCCCAGCCGTGGCAGGAGGGAAGGGCGACTTGGCGACTTGGTTACTCCTGGTTTACTAAACCATTTCCATAATGTTGATCAGCTTTAAGCTTGTGCAAACCCAGCCCTGCTCTGCCGCCGTCTTTGGGCTCACTCACCTAAAACCTGCTTTTAAGACTTCAAGCAAACCTCCTTCTGCGGCATTTAGGTCGTCATCCCGTTGTGTAATGGGTAAATTCCTTTTAACTGACTTCACGGAGGTTTTAGGAACCCACGTGCAGTTTGTTGTGCAGCTGGATTTGACCAGAATTAAGGGTTGAGGTCAAGGGTTGATTGATTCATTTTTATTTACATGCTACCTTGGCGGATTCTCCGTCCTTTGTGGTGGGTTTGGGGCTCGAGGAGAACCCACGCAGGCTGAACCTGCATCACTGTCTACATTTAAGATCACTTAATTCTCCCACTACAGCACCACAGCAGAGCAGATCTATGGGAAACACCAAAAGATTGATTCTCCTTCTCCTAGAATGGCATTTCCTTCGGTTGTCTAATTCAGGTTTTAGTAGGTAGGAGCCTCTTCCATCCTTTCTGCCTTTGGGGTATACTCAACAAGTGTGTCTGTTAGAGATCCGTGAGTTTAGTTTCCTCTGAGATCATAAAGCGAGGATCGACCATTCCCAGGCTGGTTTTTGCTCCAAATGGTCTTTTAGTTTGTGTGTGCCGGTGGATTTTCCTGCCCATGGAGGGAACAGATGTTTTTCCCCCGTGATCCAGGTGCTCACAACCTCTTCACAGCCCCAGGAATTTCAATTATCTGATGTTTTTTTCCTGCTCTTGTTCTTAAGAAAAGAGACCAAGGGGCAGGTCGAGGAGGGAGACGGAGCCCTCAGGATGCCGGAGCCCATAGAAGCCGCCTCCACACAGGGGAATTATTCCATTTCATGGTGTTTCCTCCTCTTCTGCCTCAAAAATAGTGGGGTCCAAAAGAAATCTGGTGGTTCCTGCTGCACAGGAGAGATCCAGCTGTGCTGCTGCATCTGGGCACGACGCTTTCTGTTGGGCGAGGGGAATAATTGCTTTATCAGTACTTTATTTAATATATTTTTGAACCTAAACAGAATAGTTTAGGCCATGGATTTATGTGGAACATTCCATGCAAAGTATAATCTTACAGGGCAAAAAATACTGTTAAATAGTATCCTGTGTTCTTCTCTTGCACACACAGGATTATGGTCCCTTAGTGTAGAATCATTTAGGTTGGAAAATACACTTAAGATCATTGAGTCCACTCGTATCCATCACTGAAATGTTCTCATTTTCTGCTGTTCTGGGCTATATCGTGGGGCCAGGTTCCATCTCAGCCACTGATGAGATGGGGGATGCACAGGAGGGACTTCAACTCATTCTAGAGTTCCTAAGTAGCTTTTTCTGCCTCCCCAGAGACCTGTGCAGTGAATTTAGTCGTGTGAGCGGCAGCAGATTCCCCATCCCCAGGCAGATGTGGGGCAGCCCCCTCTGCCACGAGAAGAGCAAAGGGAAGCCGGGCTCGTATGAACTACGCAGGTTTAGTTTTGAGACGGGACTACCTAGAATTAGGCTGGGTTAAGGAAATGGAGGAAAGAAAGGAGCGGAGAGTTACTGCTTGGATTCGAGTGGAGGTGCCTGGAAAATCTGTGTCTTGTCTCGCTGGGTTTGTGTCTCAAGCTTTTTTAACGTGGGCTGAGGAATCTGTGTTGGTTGGAGACCCAAGTCTCTGGCTTAGCTTTATTGATAGTACTTTTATATTTTTTGTTGGCCTTTTGCACTAGTTTAGTGGTTTCGGGCTCGCTGAACCTTCCGGAGGAGTTCGCTGGTCTGCAGCAGCGGTGGGACGGGGCACTTTGCTCCTTTACTCCTGCGAGCAGGGCTCATTCGTCTCCCTGACAGCTCCTCCTCCCGCTGCCCGATTGTGGAGGGGTTGAGGGAAAGCAGCTGGTAAATGGCAGAGCTTTGCTCCACGGAAACATCCCCGTGCCGAGCCCAGAGCCTCTCACCCCGGGAACTGGGCTGGCGCCGCTCGCTTCCCACCAAGCCAACCGGTGCTGTCCCCTGAACCTCAGGTCTGCGGGATAAGCCTGAGATTTCACTCCGCAGCTGTCTTTATAAACAGCACTAAACCTGGTTTTGCTGCAGATCCTGGGTCTCACCAATGGGATACAGAGTTGTGTGATGTGGTCCAGTCCTGCTGGATGTGTTTTTGGGGTAGGTGACACACGGTGCTGGCCCCAGTTGGGCTGATCCCGTTGTGATGGATCGCTCAGGATGGATCGCTCAACTGGAGGTTCCTCCATCCTGGTGGTTGTATCCTGGCAGAGAAACAAAGCGGGGACTGTGTGGAATTAGCGAGTGGCCCTTGAATTAGGGGCTCTCCAGATGTTACATCTTTGGAGTGGGTGAGATATTGGGGAACCTGGAAGGAAGGAGAAGAGAAATGGGGGAGACTTTTCTTCCAGAGAGGAAACTGAGGTGTGTGAGCATCCTCTGACAACCTGCTGTTGGCTGCAGGTCCCTGTAGGGTTCCCTTTCCATCAGAGACACATTTTTCTTTGTGGTGTTTTTCACTTTACACATGAACGTGGAGGACGAGGGTGCTCCCTCCTCCTTTGTGTGTGACGCCAGACGTGGCTGGGGGGGGTTGTCACCTCCCACCCTCACCCGAACTGGAGAAACCTCCCTCCTCTGTTCTGGCCTTAATCTGCTTTTGTCATGGGGAGCGTTTTGGCTAAAATAATCCTTTTGTTCCTGACGTTTTGCTCTCTGACCCCCTCGTTCTCCCTGGGAAAAGCCACTATGGCTTTGGTTGCCCTGGGGCTGTTGACTTGTCGTCGGTGGGTGTCACCCCTAATCCCAGGACCTTGGGGTCACCTGCCCTTCCTTCTCCTACCCCCACACAGACACCACGTCTCAGGAGGGACACGTGGTGGTGATTCTAAGGTCCCCATGGGTTAAAATGAAGTGGAGAATGTTGTTTTGTAAGTGTCACCAAAGTCTTTGTGGTGCTTCAGGCCGTGCTGTCCCCACACCGTGTGGCAGTGGGGAGTGGGTTTGCTGCTTCCAGGTGGGATTTACAACAAAAAAACACCAGAATAGGAGCTGCAGGGGATCCTGGAGCCTGGCTCCGCTCTATCGCCACGTGTTTAGCAGCCGTCGGTTTGAGTGAGGAAAACCAGAGCGTGTTTTGGTTAACCAGCGCGGTTTGGAAGTTGGGTCAGACCCTCCCTCTCCTCGGCTTTCTCTGGTACAAACCAAGGGGTGGGTCGTGGGTGCTCGGGGGTGCTCGGACCAGCCCAAACCACAATTCCCATCCAGAAGAGCCAGACGGAGAATTGGGGGCAGGGAGGAGGGTGAGCGAGGGGAATTCCTCTCGTGTTTCTGGGCTAAGGTAGCGCTCTGCTCCCACCGCCTGGGTTGTGTTCGGGGCCCCGCGCGGCAGCCCCGGGTCCCTGGGGTGTAAGAGATGAGCAGTTACTCATGACTGCCTGGAAATACCCCCAGGTTTCATCCCCATTAACCCCTTAAGAATAATTTTCCTCCTAGAACAAAGGAGGTGACCAGCCCAGGGACACCAGGGCGGCACGAGTGACCTGGCTGTATCTCCTGCTTCCCAAATTCCGCTGCTGTCCCCCTCGTCCGTCACTGTCAGTCTGTCCCCACCTCCCATTGCTCTGGGCAGTATCCATCTGTCTGTGTATCCGTCTGTCTGTCTGTATGAAGAGGTGGAAGTCAGAAGTGCTTTGCTTTTGTGGAAGAGCGCTCTGTAACTGTTAAGCCTGATGTCAAAGGCTGATATCCTCACCTCACCCACAGTGCTTTGATGAAAAACAACGGGATTTCGGTGTTCTGCTGGCTCTCTTGGATGGGGAGGGGGGATGAGAGATGTCTCCTTCCCCCAGCGCCGGGTGAGCAGCGTTCTGGGGGCCCCACCAGCCCAGGTCTGGCTCTTTGGGTGGTGAGAGAAAGGGGACTTTGCTGCAAAGGCCACATATTTCCCTCGTTCCCATGGTAACCAGCCCATTAAAGAGATGTAGATTAAACATCTCCAGCTGGTGTGTGTTCATGGGGCCCCCTCATCTTCCTCCTCCTCCTCCAGACCTGCTCGCTGGGACCTGGAAGCTTCCTTCACAGCAGGTGGTTGTGATTTCGGCAGGAATCCAGCACGATCCGGCACCCAGGGCTCCGCTCTGGGCTTTGGACCTGGGGAACTCCAGCGTGTGTTAAGCCAGGCTTAAGCAGCTTGCTCTTGTTAGGAGCAGCCCTTGGAAAGGAGATGCTAGTCTGTTGTGGCTCATATTTACCTTGTTTATAGTATTAGTGCTATAGCACAGCATATAGAGGGGTGGTTGCCCCAGGACGCTCATCGAATCCTGGAGAACAGGAGCTGAGGGGAGACCTTCTGATCTCTGAACTGTCTGAAAGGAGCTTGGAGCCAGGGGGGTCGGGCTCTGCTCCCCAGGAACGAGCGCCAGGAGCAGAGGAAACGGCCTCAAGTTGCGCCAGGGGAGGTTGAGGTTGGATGTGGGAACAATTTCTTCCCCAAAGGGCTGTGGGGCATTGGAACAGGCTGCCCAGGGCAGTGCTGGAGTCACCATCCCTGGAGGGCTGGACAGACGGACATGAGGTTCTCAGGACATGGGGCAGTGCCAGGGGTGGGTTATGGTTGGACTCGATGATCTCGAGGGGCTTTTCCACCCAAAATGATTCTGTGATTCTAACGCCTGCTGCCGTTTCCGCAGCCCCATGCTCACGTACCGCGTTGACGCTGACAAAGGGTTCAACTTCTCCGTGGGCGACGATGCCTTTGTGTGCCAGAAGAAGAATCACTTCCAAGTCACGGTCTACATCGGCATGCTTGGAGATCCCAAGTATGTGAAGACCCCCGAGGGCCTGAAACCCTTGGAGTGCTTCTACCTGAAGCTGCACGGAGTGAAGGCAAGTGGGAGCCAAGGGCCAGGAGCAAATCGCACAGGGAAGAGGGGTGTTTGGTGGATGGTTGGGATCAGGCAACACCCCATCTTCATGTGCTAAGGTGTAGGAAGGCGCTGAAGGCAGATCTTGAACGATGGGTCCTAAGATGGGCTCAATCACTGCCTGGGTGTCTTCAGAGCTGCCTCTGCCTCACCTTTGACTCTTGAGGTACACGGGCACCTTGGGAAGATCCTTTCACCCTCAAGGTGGGCACCCATGTTTGGAGAACAACCACGCTCATGTTGGGTGTTGGAATTTGGTTGTACTGAGTCACAGGGGGGCAGAGAGCTGTCCTGTGCCGGGGGAAAGAGGTGGGATGGGGGAAAGGTCTCAGCTTTCCACCCTTTGCCACATGCCCAAATCTTTCTCTCCAGCTCGAGGCCTTGAACCAGTCCATCAACATCGAGCAGTCGCAGTCCGACCGCAGCAAACGGCCCTTCAACCCCGTCACGTGAGTGTTGCCGGGGTGTGTTCACGTGGGGGAGTTCACCGGGAACCAGCAATAGCAGGAGAGGGTGGAGAGATCCCAGGATGCCTGTGGGTATCACACTCTTCAGTTTTCTCCTCCGTTTCCCACAGCAAAGTTTTCCTCTCTTTACATTCCCCACTCCATGCCCAGTTCGTAGACCTTCCGTGGTGGAGCAGACCAGGAGATGGCTGTTCCCTCAAGACCGTTCTCTCTCTGTTCTCCTTTCCTCAGGGTCAACCTGCCTCCGGAGCAGGTCACCAAGGTCACCGTGGGGCGGCTGCACTTCAGCGAGACCACGGCCAACAACATGCGCAAGAAAGGCAAACCCAACCCCGACCAGAGGTGAGAGCTCAGGTGCCTTCTCCAAACCCTTCTGAGCACGGGACGGCGCCCTGACCTCTGTCCCCTCTCGGCAGGTATTTCATGCTGGTGGTGGCCTTGCAGGCACACGCGCAGAACCAGAACTACACGCTGGCAGCCCACATCTCGGAGCGCATCATCGTCAGAGTAAGTCCCTCTGTGCTTCCTCAGCCTCTGCAGACACCCCGCAGCCCTTTATTGGATGTTCTGGGTAGAACCCCTGGGATTTGGGACCCAGGAGCAACAACCGCCGTGTTATTTGGTCTCCTGCTGTGCTGTGTGGTTCCAGTTGGGGTTGTTGGAGCAGCTCTGAGTGCTGAGATACCAGGTGGCTACAGAAAACAAGGATGTTTTCTGGAGAACAGGAGCTGAGGGGAGACCTTCTGATCTCTGAACTGCCTGAAAGGAGCTTGGAGCCAGGGGGGTCGGGCTCTGCTCCCCAGGAACAAGTGCCAGGAGCAGAGGAAACGGCCTCAAGTTGCACCAGGGGAGGTTGAGGTTGGATGTGGGGAACAATTTCTTCCCCAAAGGGCTGTCGGGCATTGGAACAGGCTGCCCAGGGCAGTGCTGGAGTCACCAGCCCTGGAGGGTTGGACAGACGGACATGAGGTTCTCAGGACATGGGGCAGTGCCAGGGGTGGGGGAACAGTTGGACTCCATGATCTCGAGGGGCTTTTCCACCCAAAATGACTCCGTGATGCTATGATATTCCTTTATGGATCAGAGCAGGCAGAGCCGGGGTTCCTGCAGGGCAGCAGATGATGCCAGGGGTGTCAGGCCCGGCTGGGATCTGTGCTGGTGCTGGCAGTGGATCCCTGGCACTTCCCAAAGCTCCATTTCGCACCTCCACGGCCATCCTTGACCTCTGGCCTTTCTCTGTCCGTCTATCCGTCTCCCTGGTTCTGCTACCACCGCTTTTCATCCCCACGTCCCCGTCTCTCCCCAGGCCTCCAACCCCGGGCAGTTTGAGAGCGACAGCGACGTGCTCTGGCAGCGAGCCCAGCTCCCCGACACCGTGTTCCACCACGGCCGGGTCGGCATCAACACGGACCGCCCCGACGAAGCCCTGGTGGTCCACGGCAACGTGAAGGTCATGGGTTCGCTGATGCACCCGTCGGACCTGCGGGTGAAGGAGGACATCCAGGAGGTACGAGCCACAGTTTGGGGTGATCAGGGGCCTAAAGAGGCACCGCAGAAAGTGTGAGTGTCCTTGTGAGCTGCTGATTCTGACATAGTCCTTACAGGCAAGCTGAGCTTTTGTTGACCCAATGGGAAGTGTCTTAGAAGTCTGGCTGTCCCAAGCGCAGCCTGTCCACCATTTCTTATGAATTTTGGCTCTTCCACTGTTAGCCAGAACTACAAACGCAGAAGTTACAAAACTGGAAAGAGATTAATCCACACCAGGGTTTGCCAGAGCCTCCACTCTGCTCCAAAATCCTCTCAGCTGGATGTTCCCAGCCAGAAAATCTGGGTACAATCACGTCTCATATTTATGAGACCTACCCTGTGCCTGGCTGTGCAATGGGACTTGGTTCCTCCTGGTTTCACTGCCCAAGGGACTTGTCCAGTGACAAGAACTGGGTATTAACCCCACCGTTTGTCCCCGTGGCCGGTTGGGGCAGCGCTCAGCACCATCTCACAACCGTTTTACTGCAAACCATGGTGGGTTTTGCTGCTTCAAGGTCAGATTTGTGGGAGTTTAGGAAGCAGCACCCCCGCTTAGGAGCTGGTGTGTCTGTTTTGTCGCAGGTGGACACCACGGAGCAGCTGAAGAGGATCTCCCGCATGCGGCTGGTCCACTACAACTACAAGCCGGAGTTTGCGGCCACGGTGGGCATCGACGGTGCCTCGGAGACGGGTACGTGCCCCGTGTCACACCGCGGGGTCCTCTGGGGTCTGCGGCCGACAGCGGCGTTCTGTCCGCGGTGCCGAGCGGCGCTGCCGGGGGCAGCCCCGGGCCAGGGGTGGGAGAGACCGGGCTTCTGATCTAGAAGCTTTTAGTAAAAACTAAAATGACTATTATTTTTAAATATTTATTTAAATATTAAATTAATTATATATTTTATATAAGTATATAAAATATATTTGTATGTCTTTATAAATATATAAATAATGTTACATGTAAATTTTATAATTTCTAATTTATTATTTTGTACTTATAAATTATAATGTAGTATATATTATATATAATACAATACGATATAATATAACATAATATGACATAATATAACATAACATAACATGACATAACATAATATAACATAACGTGACATAATATAATATGACATAATATAACATAATATGACATAACGTGACACAATATAATATGACATAATATAACATAATATGACATAACATGACATAATATAATATGACATGACATAACAATATATAATTTCTAATTTTATACATATATAAAAGTTGTATATAAGGTGTTATAGATATAAATGTAGATATTAAAAGTTAAAGAAGTATACATTAATATATATAGACAAATATAATATTTATTTAAAAATGTAAAGCAACTCCCTCTTTGGGTGGTTTATAGGGCTTCTCCGTGTACCCACCTCTCCCCAGGGGTACTCAGGGCACACATTACACAGGGGGGATGGAAATACCCTTGTGCATGTAATTGGGGAACCAGCTTTATCCGAAGGGTGAGCAGGGTTCCTGCCAACGCCCACACGGCGCGGAGAAGGAGCTCTGGCAGGAGGACCCTGCCCAGAACACCTTGTTCCCGCACAGGCGTCATCGCCCAGGAGGTGCAGGAGATCCTCCCCGAAGCCGTGAAGGACACCGGGGACCTGGTGTTTTCCAACGGGAAGACCCTTGAGAACTTTCTGGTGGTGAACAAGGTCGGTGGCAGCGCGGAGGGGCAGGGAGGGGCTGTTGAACCTGGTTCAAGGGAGTTGCCGAGCTGAAAAACAACACTGGACGAGGGGAAATTGTGATGCCTGGGAAACGTTTCTAAGCCAACACCACCCCTCTGAGCTTCAGCCCTGGCTGGTCCCTCGACGTCAGGAGCAGCAGAGATCGGCAGGGAGGAACCGGCCTGATCTTGGTGAAAAGTTGGCAGCATCTCCCTCAGAACAGGGCTCCTTGTTGGCAGCCTCCTGAGGGGAGGCTCTTAGTCATAATCTCTCCTTTCTCGATAAGATAAGGTGGTTATGTCAAGATAACCCAGAGCACCGGGCTGCCTGACCTCTCCGTCACCTGTGGCAGCCCGTTTGTGGCTCGAGGTGTCGAGGGGACAGCGTCCCATGTCACACACGAGGGGACAGCCTCCCTGAGGGGACAGCCAGCCTCCCAAAGCCACCAGCTCCCTCCTGCATCGCTCTGTCCCAAGTAGGAGCAGCCAGGGCTCAACTTAGTGCCTCTTTTCTCCTTTGTGGAAGCCTCGAGCCCTGCGGTTACATCTCCAGCTGGCAGGAGCTGTCAGAGTGACGTTTTCTGTCCCATCTGCCCGTGGCCAGGCCATTGCTGTCCCATGTTCTCCTCCTCGGGCCACAGCTCAGCAGCTGGAGACCTTCTGATCTCTGAACTGCCTGAAAGGAGCTTGGAGCCAGGGGGGGTCGGGCTCTGCTCCCCAGGAACAAGCGCCAGGAGCAGAGGAAACGGCCTCAAGTTGCACCAGGGGAGGTTGAGGTTGGATGTGGGAACAATTTCTTGCCCAAAGGGCTGTGGGGCATTGAACAGGCTGCCCAGGGCAGTGCTGGAGTCACCATCCCTGGAGGGTTGGACAGACGGACATGAGGTTCTCGGGACATGGGGCAGTGCCAGGGCTGGGGGAACAGTTGGACTCTAATCTTGAGGGGCTTTTCCAACCAAAACGATTCTATGATTCCATGGTATCTCTTGTTCTTGCGCCCAGGGGCTGTAGAAATCTGGATGTGCCATGTTGGATGATTCTCGAGCCCCAGAGCCAGGTGTTTTGTGGCCTTTCCCCTGGGACAGGGCATGGGCGAGCTGTCAGGGCCACCAGACCCGTGGGAGCAGGAGTTCCTCCATGTGCCGGACCACTTAATCTTCCAACCTCTTCCCTGGCAGGAGCGCATCTTCATGGAGAACGTGGGAGCCGTGAAGGAGCTTTGCAAGCTGACTGACAACCTGGAGACCCGCATCGACGAGCTGGAGAGGTGGAGTCACAAACTGGCCAAGCTCAAGCGGCTGGACAGCATGAAGTCAACCGTGAGCTCTGGGGCGTTCAGGTACGGGCTGAGGGCATGGGAGCAACGTGGAAATTGTCCTTTTTTGAGCCCAAACAGCCCTGAGCGACAGCTCAGCTTGGGAAAGGGGAGATGGGAAGGAATTATAGGGTGTTGGCCATTGTCGTTTGGCCTGGGGTAGATTCTAGGAGCTGAGATTGGTGAGACAGGTCTGACACACACATACCAGCCCAAAACACACCAGTATTAAATTGTCTCCTGGTTTCCCTAGAGAAAGTGAATGGCATTTTCAGGACAAAGAGTTTCTCATGCTTGCAAAACTATGACACTGAGCTCATGTAGGTTTTGGGGTAGAATTCAGGCTCTCTGGGCAATGACCCTGAGCAGATGAAGTGACAGGGGTCTGTGACTGTCACACAGAGATCCCCCCATACCAGAAATCCCGGCAACCTCCCCGAGCGCTGTCCCTGCACAGCTCAGCCCTGTTCCTCCTTTTCTCCTCGCAGCCAAACTGGGAGCCAGTTCAGCCGCACGGGAAGCGTCCCCCACAAAAAGAGACCCCACAAAGTAGCCAGCAAGGTAAGAAATTGCTCCCAAAGGAGCGATGCTACATGGGGGAGGGTGGTTTGTCCAAGAATGGTTGTCTGCGTGGTCCTCATGCATTTTCTTACATGTTCTGCAGAGGAAGAGACCCTATCTATTCCCTTTTATTGTTCCATCCCTAATGAAGCTGTTATCTGGCTTCTGCTCGGCAGGGTTCAGGGTTTGCAGGGGAGGAGGAATTGAGTGTGAGATGGGCTGGTTGGGCTCTGTGTGAGGATGGGAGCGCTATGGAGTCTGGAATTTATTTTTGGGGTGTTTTTCTCTTGCAGTCCCCATCGGTTGTCCCGGAACAGGCCTGCATCAGCCAGCGCTTCCTGCAGGGCACCATCATCGCCCTGGTCGTCATCATGGCGTTCAGGTGAGGTCTCCGGCTCATCGGTTCGCCCCACACCATCCCTGGGCTGTGCGGTGAGGGAACGTGAACCTGCGGCTTCATTCGTGGACTGAAATTCAGAAGCAGATCAGTCCCTCAATGTGTCCCTTGCCCCGTGCCTGTCCTCAGCCCGTACCTTTCTCTTTGTTGTTTTTCTTCCAGTGTGGTGTCCATGTCCACGCTCTACGTGCTGAGCTTGCGCAGCGAGGAGGATCTGGTGGATATCGAGGGGTTGGTGCCTCTGGGCTCGGTGGGAGGGATGCGGTGACCGGGAAAAAGGGGTTTGAATCACAGAAAACCAGCCACTGTGGGGTTACTGAGCGCGGTTCCAGGGAGTCAAGCTGTCAAGCCAACCAAACATGTCGCAGTTTAATTATCTGGAGCGAGAAGTGAGGAGCAGAGGAGGAAAAGGAAATATGCCGCTGTTTGGCTGCTCACAAAGCCGTTCATGGCCGCTCTGAATGTTCTTCGGAGTAAAACAGCGTCGCCACACAGTTTGCAGTGGGGCTGGACCAGTCTGTTCTGGGCAGGAGTTTTCCTCTGCAAACAGTGGTTTTAGTGTGGATTGAGCACTGGGGGAATGGCCCCAGCGTCACTTCGGGCACATTTCGCTCCTTGGGGGCCTCGCGGTACCAGATAACGAGTCTCTTTTTCTCTCTCTCTTCTTCCTTTCCTGTTTCTCTCCCTCCTCTTCTGGTTGCATTTTTCATCCAACCCATTTTTCTTTCCGCTTTCTCTTTAATTTTCCAATTCTTGTCTTTTCATTTCCATTACCTTCCACATCCTCTTTTAATTTCTCTTTGTCCTCCCCATCTCCTCCCGACCTCCCCACCTCCGTCCCGTGCCCCGTAGCTCTTTTGCCGTGCCCACCGCCTGTCTCCTGGCCCTCTTTCGGCACAGGGGCCCTGGGGTGCCGGTCGCTCTATGTCCACGGTATGTTACTGTTTCCTTATCCCACTATTTAATTGCTGCATCCCTTAATTCCTCTTCTTTTTTCCATCCACACCGCAGAAAAACAAGAACCTTCAGCTACATTGAAAGCAAAGAAAGGGATATGAATATATCTCAGCAAGTGGGAGTCCAGAAAGAAGGATTACAGACCTGGTCAGGAAGGGGGGATTAGGATTAGGAGATAGAAGAACCAATTAATCCAAAACTAAATAAAGAAATTACATACTACAAGCAAAGCAGGAGCTTTGGGAAGAGCGGAGGGAGTATGCAAAATGATGAAGACTTTGAAGAATTAGCCAAAGCGCTGTTCCTACCCTCTCTTCATATATGAGGGAGCTTTGTTGTGGGGGGTCACTCTCAAGTACAGGACAGAAAAAAAACCCTAAATTATCTATTTTTATGAGCCATCAGCGCTGGGAATGTTTGGAAAGGTCCTGAGGAGGGAAAGCTGAGTAAAGTAGGTAAAGCGCCTGGATGAAGGGATGTGCGGGGCTGCTGCAAAATACGTCCCTTAAAAGAAAAACAAACCATCCCTGTCTTTCAGCACCCTTCGAATAAAACCCTGCATAAAAAGCAGTGGAAAATGCAATTAATTTGTTCTTCTAAGAGCTCCACAATGGGGTGTTCACAGGAAACTATTAAAGAAGGAATTGCAAGACAAAGCCAGGAAGGGAGAGCGGTGACGAGTGGGGGAACGTGAGGGACAGGGGAGGGTTTTGGCTGGGCTGAGGGTTAATTCCAGAGGCTGGTGCCCACATTCCCACCAGGAGACCCAGCATTGGGTGTCCTTCCACTAGAAAGAGAAATGTAATAAGAGAAGTCTTGCAGGTGACAAAGTGTTTTGATTCCTCTAAATGAGTGAAAGCTCCGTTTATCTGTGAGAAACCTTGAGCGGTGCTGAGGGGAGAGACAAGATGTGGGCACAGGACGAGGAAAACGTGGGGCTGGTCAAACTGAGCCGCTCCTGGGCCTGGGGAGGGTCTGGGCAGGTAAAATCGTACACGTCTTTGGTAGGAACTCAGGACAAATTCCTGCTCAGCGGGCAGGTGCAACCCCTGAAGGACAGGGCCTGGGTTTATCACATATCTCCTGGGGTTATCCCGTATCTCCGTAGGCAGTCACAGGTGCCCAGAAATCGTGTTGCTGAGGGTTCCTGTGCAGATGGGGGACAAGCAGCCCCGGGCAGCGGTTCCTCCCTCCACATCTGCCTCAGCTCTGAGCCGCGGAGCTGCAGCGAAACCACCGAGGTTCCGTGGAGTGAAGCTGGGTGGGATGGTGCGTGTTTCTCAGAACAACAAAGCGAGGAACAGTTTGTCTCCAAGAGATAAGGGGCACCTCCCAGAAGGGATGGTGAGCGCCTGGAGCCCGTTATGGCTTAATATTTTGAGATCAGAGAGTATAAATCCACCCCGGAGATGGCTGCTGGGATTCAAACGCACTGAGCGCACCCTGTGCCACCACGAGCATCGAGGGAGTGTGGCTGGTGTCCTCTGAACCCTCTGGCTTCACCCTGCCAGACGTGGGGCTGCCACACGATGTGCTGGGACGTTTTCCGGCTCTCCTCGCTGTCTCTGTGCCTTGCTGCCTCTCTCCTGCCGTTCTTGTCCCAGCTCACTGCAGCCTCTGCTCCTCACCCCTGTGCTGCTCCGCCGCCCGCTCGCCGCCCCAGCCGCGTCTCTCTGCCAGTGACCCCGTTGAACCCCGTGCTGGAGGTTTTCACCCGCGTTTTTCTGCGTTTCAGGTCGAGCCAGAATGTCGATAAAACGCAGCTGGTGCGATCCACGGCCGCGTCAGACGGAACCGGTGGCAGGACCCCCACGCACCACGGTAGGTGGACATGGTGACGGCTCCGTCTCTGCAAACACCTGAAAGGAGCTTGGAGCCAGGGGGGTCGAGCTCTGCTCCCCAGGAACAAGTGATGAGAGGAAACGGCCTCAAGTTGCACCAGGGGAGGTTGAGGTTGGATCTGGGGAACAATTTCTTCCCCAAAGGGCTGTGGGGCATTGGAACAGGCTGCTCAGGGCAGTGCTGGAGTCACCATCCCTGGAGGGCTGGACAGACGGACATGAGGTTCTCAGGACATGGGGCAGTGCCAGGGGTGGGGGAACGGGTGGACTCGATGATCTCGAGGGGCTTTTCCACCCAAAATGATTCTATGGGCCGTGGTGCGGGTGGTGAACGTGGCTGCTCCCCTGTGCCAGGACCGTTCTGTTTCCCTGCTGGAAGGTGCTGGGGCTCTGGTTTTGCGGGAGGGATGTCGGGGACACTTGGCGCTGCTCCTGCTCAATGTCCCTCCACGTGTCCCTGCTGTTTCCCCGCAGTCCCAGAGGACACACATGACTTATCCTTCATCTTACCCGGTCCCGGCGTGCTCGCCTGCTTCAGCCCCCCGTGTTTCTCCGTCTGCTGCTCCGCTGCTCCCACCAACATCTCTGTTGTCCCCTCTGAGACCAGTCCCACTCGTGCCACTAACCGGACGGGTAAGTACCAGTCCAGACACCCCGGAGATGCTGGTACAACACTGAGCTGCGTCTGTCCCACCTCGTGTCCCCGGCCCCTCTCACCTCCTCTCCTCCCACTGCACGTTGCGACAAGGACCCTTCAAAACGCGTTGGGTTTGCTCCGCACCACGGAGTCCACAGCACTGCCAGCACAAGGTCAGGAGCAGCTTTGTTTGCTCCCTCACATGCCTGTGTGACCACGAAAGCAAATGGCACCTGGGGTGCGTGAGGAAGAGTGCGGTCAACAGGTCAAGGAGGTGAATCCCCCTGCTTTGCCCTGTTGGGGCCACATCTGGCGTTGTGTGTCCAGTTCTGGGCTCCCCAGTTTAAGAAGGACAAGGAATTACTGTAGAGAGTCCAGCACAGGGACACAAAGATGCTGAGGGGTCTGGAGCATCTTTGTGATGCGGAGACACTGAGAGAGCTGGGGCTGTTGAGCTGGAGAAGCTGAGAGGGATGTGATCAATGGATCAGTATCTCAGGGTGGGTGTCAGAGGATGGACCAGACTCTGTTCAGTGGTGCCCAACGCCAGGGTGAGGGGCAACGGGCACAGACTGAAACACAGGAGGCTCCATGTGAACGTGAGCAGAAACGTCTTTGCTGGGAGGTGCCAGAGCCTGGCCCAGGCTGCCCAGAGCGGCTGTGGAGTCTCCTCTGAGACATTCAACCCCCTGGGATCCTGTGTGATCTGCTCTGTGATCCTGCATGAGCAGGTGGGGCTGGGGATCTACAGAGGGACCTTCAGCCCCACCCATCCCGTGGTTCTGTGATTCCAAGTGCTGCCGGCCTCTCTCTGCCTCTCACCACCACTTTTCTCTCCCCTTTTCTCCACAGACCAAAGCCAGACCTCCCTCCAGCCGGTGACAAACATCAAAGCCAAATCCAGGGGCATGGCCGGGAAAGCCGCCTCCTACGCCAAGTGGCCCAAGACCCCTGACAGGTCTCAGAGCTTCGGCAGCCCCGCCGCCAGCCCCTCCGCCCCCTTCACCCACCTCCAGGCCAAAGCCAAGTCCGTGTCCCAGCTCTGGCTCCCCCGCAGCAGCTCCGCGCTGGGCCAGCGGCAGCGGCGCAGCCTCCGGCAGCCGGCGAGCGAGCGGCCGCACACCGAGCAGCCCGGCACGGACGGTAGGTGAACCCGGTTTGCTTCCCTCCCTACAGTGGCACCAGAGTCCTGGCTTCTCTCCTCAACCACCTGGATCTCGCTGTGTCCCCACCCTGTGGTCTGTTTGCCACCAGTTCTCCCAGTGCAGCCAGATTCACCTTCCAGCCCTGCCCTTCCTCTTCCTCCTCGCTGCCCTTTCTGGCCGTATAAACCAGTTGCTGGTTCCCTCCTGAGGCTGCTGTACCAGCATCTCCGTTCTCACCCCCATCTCGGCTTGCTCAGCCATTTCTGTATCAGATCGAGAGGAATAAGTGCACAAATTCGGTTGTGCTGGCGGCAGAGAGGAGTGTTGATGGCCAGCAGCTGGCACAGCCTGGGGCACATCCCATACCTGGACATGGCATTAGGGCTGGTTTATAGAGTCACACAATCACTTTGGTTGGAAAAGCCCCTCAAGATCATTGAGTCCAACCAGCGTTCCCAGCTGCCATAGCTTTGCTGTTCCTAAATAGTCCATTTTTCTCCCCACAGGGCCAGTCCCGGTGCTGAGCTCCGTCCGGATCCTGGAGATCGACCTGCCCATCCAGCCCCAGCACTGCGCAGCCGCCGGGACGTGCAGGTGAGCGGGGCCGGGGCTGCAGCCCCTCGGGAGCTCTGGGGGAAGCTGCTCCTGGAGCCTCGGGCTGTTTTCTGCTTCACCCTGTGCTGCTTTTCGGCCAGAGGAGCTGAGGCTCCGAGTCCTTCCCAAAATTGCGTTTCGTGACGTGCTCGACCTGGGGAAGCAGCCTGGGAAGCTGTTCCCTCTAAAGTCTGAGCCCAAGACAAAGTTGGGGTCCTGTCCTGGCCATCTCGGGGAGCTCTGACGCTCTCTCTGTGTCCCCAGGGCTGGAAACGTCACCTACCGCATCCCTGTCAGCCAGCTCACGGCCGTGAACACCAACCTGACCCTGGAGATGAAGTGAGTGCGCAGGGCTCGTCTCTGGGCTGTTTGGGTCCCCCTGAAGTCACGTGGACCCTGCGCTGTGTGGCCGCGGTGTCCCTGTGCAGGGACAGCAGGGTGTCAGCATCTCTTCTCTCCCCAGCTCCTCCTCTGCCGTGTCCGTCTCCCTCTGTGGCCTCGTCTCCAGCGACCCGTGCCAGGACAGCGCCAGCACCAACAGCTCCAGCGACGCCGCAGACGCACAGGTACAGCTCAGAAAATAAATCCACGCACCTCGCGTCATCCCAGAGCGATGCTGACCCGCCGGGAGGGAGAAACGGCCCCAGGTTGCGCCAGGAGAGGTTGAGGTTGGATCTGGGGAACAATTTCTTCCCCAAAGGGCTGTGGGGCATTGGAACAGGCTGCCCAGGGCAGTGCTGGAGTCACCATCCCTGGAGGGCTGGACAGACGGACATGAGGTTCTCAGGACATGGGGCAGTGCCAGGGGTGGGGAACGGTCGGACTCAATGAGGGGCTTTTCCAACCTAAATGATTCTGTGATCCTTTATTTCTACCCCGCCCAACTCCCCACGAGCCCCAGGACGGGGCTCACACGCGGAGCTGTGCGCTGCCGTAACGCATCCCAACAAAATCTCTTCGGGGGAAGCCGGGATTTTGCAGCTCTGTGCGTGTGGAACCCGCGTCAGACCCTTCTCCCCTCGAGTTTCGCCTCGCCCCGCTCAGCCCAGCTCCGTTCTGCCCTCGGGGACGTCGTTCCCCCCTCGACAGCACGTGGCTGTGGCTCCTCGACAGGGAGAACGTGCCCGGTGCTCAGCCTCCTCTCTCCTCTCTCCTCAGGACTCCACGCACCGCTGGCCCCTGGTCATGTTGGCTTTCCAGGAGTTCACCTACCACTTCAGAATCGCGCAGCCGGTGAGTACCAGCACCTCCTGCCTCTTTCCTCTTGTCCGGGGCTGAGCAGGAGAGCGATGCGGCCACAGAACCCTTTCTGGTTGGAAAAGATCGAGTCCAATCGTTCCCCATGGCAGGTTTAGCGGCCACATTGCGCCGAGAGCCCTGTCACAGCCGTCACCTTCCGCAGTGACACAGACAGCTCTGCTTTCTGGTTAGAATGTTTTCTGAGTGTACTAGTAAACCCCAAATAGTTGGTTTTACTGGTATTCTTGTTCTAGCACTGTGCTGTTTTCTACCAGCCTACATGTTTATAAACTCCGCCAAACGGGTAACGTGTTTTTCTCTCTGTGTTTAATAGCAAATACATTTAACTCATTATAAATGGGCATTTTATGCTTACTAACTTTTTAAAAACAGATGAAAAATATCCTCTCAAAGACTGATAGGTTAATTTTAGTTTTGAAAATACTAGACATTTATACAGGCCTAAAATTACATTCCACCCTTTGAAGGCAACCGCGAGGCTCATGTGGCCCCTGGAGAAAATGAGTTTGACACCCCTGCCTTAAGGTGAAAACCTTGACTGTATCAAAAAGGCGGCTTTAATATGAAATGTACTCTTGAACACCTTCTGCAGTGACACAGACAGCGGGAGGATGATTTTTCTCTGCCCCAGCGCATAATTCACACCCCAAATGTGTCCCACTCCCCTCTACAAGCTCTTTGTGTCTCTCCCAGGGCCAAGCCAACTGCAGTTCTGCTCCCGAGCACCTGGGACGCCTTTTCACCGACTATTATTTCCAGTTCTACTGGCTCTGTGAGTGAGTCCTGGCAGCACCAGCACCCTCGCACCGGAGAGAGGAACTGGTGACACTGGGGACACTCCCGCCCACCCTCCTCCGCTCGCCCCCGGCTCCCCGTGGGACGTGGAGCCGGTTTGGTCGCAGCCGGTGCCACCAGCACCAAAGCGCACGCAGAACGTAGGACATAAACCACAAAAAACCACGACCGGCCCCCTTGGACCTCCCGGGGTCACCTCGCAACATCCCACACCACCCCAAATATCCCTCTCTGTCCCTTTACGGGGACGCTTGTGTCCCCTGTCGATTCTCCCTCCCCGCACGACACTGGATTTGGAAGCGTCGCACCGGACCGGCTGCGGGCGGTGGCTCCGTCCCGCGCTGGTCCCCGTTGTGCCACGCCAGTTTCTTCACAAACACTGGAATTTGCTCGACACTGGAGCCCTTTTCCCAGCGCGGAACGCCGGAGTTTGGCCTGGAAAAGGCGCCGCTGTGCCTGGTCCTACTGGAAGTCGTACACTGGAGTTGCTGCTCCTCCTGTTGGCTCCACAGAGCCCCGGGGACCCTGGACTGTCCTCTGGGGACACGAGAAGGTGCAGCTTCAACGTCAGCCCCATCTGTCCCCTCCTCACTGTTCTCTTCGCTTTCATCATCTCCAATCTGGACGGATCGACTCCGGAACCCCCCAAACGCCGCTGCGGAGGCCGTGCCACGCGTGGGGACGCTCGGGAGAAAAATCACCTGCGTTCATGCCGTGGGACCTGCTTAATATTTGGCCGCCTGGTCGGTTCTCAGGTCACTGCGGCCACCTCTGCCCAGATGTGCGGGAGCGAGGCCACCAGCAGAGCCCAGCTGGGGACACCGAGGTGGCTCCACCACGTCCCCAGCCATCGGGTCCCCACTGCGGGGACGGCAGCGACCGGACCGTCATTGTCACTTGCAAAGCAGTTTTGTTGAGTCTATTTGGGGTATTTTACTGTTACAAGTTCTTAACTTGCTAAACTACTGAACTGTATTTGGATTTTGATTTTTTAAGCCGTGTAAATGGGTCTCGTAATCCCGTCCCTTCTGAGCTGCGCGTGTGGCACAGGAAACCACCGTGGTCACTGAGCTCAGCTGGGCCGTGCCAGACCCGGTTCCAGGTGACATCAGCGTTTCTGGAGGCTGAGCCTAAACCAGGTCCTGAGGTCTGAGCTGTACTTTTTTGTAACCCAGAGAGATTCTTCCTCCGGGAACCCTCCTCTCCCTTCTCTGGGGACAGTTTTCTCTCCTGTCACCGCAGCTCAGAACTCGTTGCAGCGAAGCGGCCGCAGCTCGGTGGTTCCCTGTGACACCAACAGGACGCAGCGTCTGTGCTGCCAAAACCGCTTTGTTTTTAGGGCGGTTTCAGGTCAGATCTTCGTCCCTGACCCCCCCACATGTACATCTTGTCCCACTGCGAGGAAAAAAAACACATCTGGAGGGGGAAGAATCAATCCAATCGCCAGAAACGCACTGCGAGCAGCAGCCGGAGAGGAGATGGAGCCTCTCGGGTGTCCCTGCGATGGGGTTCACAATGCCCCCCGCAAACCAAGTGCCTGAAGGGCAACAGGAAAAGCTTTTAGTGCCTTTTTTCTGCTAAACGGGACTGCGAGGGACCGGTGGGTTCCCCCCATGTGCCTCAAAACCGGTGGCCAGGTCACTCACGAACAACTCGAGGGCGAAGTCCAGCGTGACCCACGCGCGCTGTTGCGCAGCCGCGGGCTGACGGCAATCCTCGCCACCAAAAGAGGGGAAAATGCAGTTTTTAGCATCTAATATCGCGATATTGGTCTTTTGTCTTAAAATGCGTCACAAAACATACACCAGTTCCAGCAGCCGCTGCGCAGCGAGGAGCTCCGAAGGGTTTTGTCACAACAGAAGAGGCGCAGGATTGCTTCTGCACCTGCGGGAACAGCCGTTTGCATCAATTCCCCCCCAAAAAAAGGTGTTTTGGCCCAAACTGAAGATGCGTTTCCCCATCCCCAATCAGTAACACGAGAATTAACAATCAGGCCTCGCCCTGCACGGGACGGAGGGAGCGCTGAGCCGGAGTTTGGGGCAAATCCGCCCTTTTCGCTGGGAACTCGACGCTTCGTCGTCTCTCTCGACACCCTTGGCAGGAAAGGAGCGCGGAAACGAGGCCAAACTTTGGCTGTTTCGGAGTTTGTTTCAAAAGCAAATTCGCAAACGTTCTGTCCTACCGCTAGAGCTTAAAGCCTGTAAATAGAGACTACGCCTCCGCTGCGAGAATTAAGCAAAAACAACAAGTAAAGCACTAATTTGTTTGGTTTAAATGTTGCCGTCACAGCTTTAATCACTGTATATTGCCAGCGAGTTTGTAGTCGCATTCGTAGCAGGTTATTATTGATCATCGTTTTTTATTTGTGGGGAACAAGCGTGGTTTTCCCTCCTTTCTTTTCTGACTTATATTTATATTTTGCTGAATTTCGAGTGCTGAATCTCTAGATTCCTCACTTTGGGTTGGTTTTGTTTGGCTTATTTAGACTTTGTTTTATGCTGGAGGTAAATATGCCCGTATAAATAAATATATAAATACTGCTTTGTATCCAAGGGCGGCTCCTGGCACGTTCCTCCCTCTGCAACAAGAGGTTATAAAAGTGCTTCCCACGAGACGGAGGAACCGCGGCGTCGTTAATCAGCGGGAGCCTGCAGGTCAGAACAGGCTGCGGCTGCTACGGGGCATATTTTCCAACAGGTAGTAAAATAAAGCACTTGTTACTCACATCTCAGAGGTTGGGGCATCTGCAGAGGGAAAACTTCCTTCCCAGACAAATTAGGACTTTACCTGTTGAATTTCAGATGTTGAGATCTGGCTTTGAAAAGCTGGGCTACAAAGTCAAAGCTATCTCTAAAAATAGTCAGGCACGCCGTAAATAAACGAGGAGTAAATAAAGGGAGCACCACAAAGCTGCTGTTTGGGGATGAGAACAGGCAGATCCCACCAGAAAAAAGGGTGTGGGAACACGACGGTGCCAAAGGTCGAGCTTAGGGAGGTGGGGCAGGATGAGGAAGAAGTGGGAAGTGCTCGATTCCTGGAGTTTGGCTGCACGAGGTGACACTGAAACGTCCGTACACGGACGTGGAAAACTGTGATAACCATGGGGCCCATCCCCAGCTGCTGATATCAAAGTGGTTTAGAAAAAGATATCTAAAGACAAACCCTTGTGCATCACGGATCCAGTTTTATTCAGGTATGGTTTGCTTGGCTGGCAGAGAACGGTCCGTGCCTGATACACGTTCTGTTGGTGAAGTAGAAAAGAAATACAAAACGAGGTTCTGGGGCTCCACACCTGGAAGCGAACAAGAGATGGAGTTGGTGAGACAACGTCCCCCGTTGGAAGCCATTTCCACGTCCTGAATTCGGCTCAGGACTCTGTACAGAGCGGCTGCTGACGCCTCCCGCACCCCCCGCGCCCCGCCGGGCGCTGGGACCCGGAGCTCACAGCAGCGGGACGCTCCCGGGCGGTACCGGCCGCTCCGCGGGCTGGGCCTCACACGTAGATCCCGACCCAGAGCAGCAGAAACAGGACGCCGAAGCCCATGAAGAGCGACGCCACCAGCGAGATCAGCAGCTCCTTGTAGATGTCCCGCGTGTACTTGGTAGAAGTCACTTCATAGCTGCGGCCCGGGGGTTAAGGCGGGAACGGCGGCCCAGGGGAGGGGACCCCCCATTTCCCTCCAACCCCTCCATCTTCACCCCGAACCCCCCTCCCCGTCTCCCTCCCGCCTCCAGCCTGGGGATACACGAAGAACCAGGCGGTGAAGAACATGCCGATGGCCAGCAGCACCACGGTGAGGTGCGGGAACACGGCGGGGTTCACCGGGCTGGTGTATCTGCTCATGGCCTCCAGCTCCTGCGGGGACAGGGACACGGTGAGCGGGACCCCGGGCCTGGACCGGCCGCCAACCGCGGTCCCCAGTTCCGGCTTCCGCTCACGGCCCCTGACCGCAGCTCCAGGCCCCTGTCGCCACCCGGTCCCCTGTCGCCACCCGGTCCCCTGTCGCCACCCGGTCCCCACCATGTCGCCAGGTCGCGGTTCCCCCTCCGCTCCGCTCCGCTCCGACACGTCGCCTCCCGCTCCCGCCGCCGGAAGCGGAACGAAGCGAGCGGGCGCGGGGCACGCCGGGATAGGTGGGCGGGGCGAGCGGGAGCCGCTCTCTATTGGCTGCAGGCGGCTCCCGGCGGGCACTGCGGCTGGAGCGCGGGAGCGGACGGCGGGTAATGGCGGCCGGTGGGACCCGGGGGGAAACGGCGGTTCAGGGGAGTCTGGGGGGTAATGGAGGCTGAGGGGAGAATGAGGCGAGAAGGGAGCGGGGAATAATGGCGGCTAAGCGAGGATGAGGCGGACCCGGGAGGGATAGTGGTGGCTGCGGTGAGAATCCCAGGATGTCAGGGGCTGAAGGGCCCTGGAGAGCCCATCCAGTGCAATCCCCCATGGAGCAGGAACACCCAGATGAGGTTACACAGGAAGGTGTCCAGGCGGGTTGGAATGTCTGCACAGAAGGAGACTCCACAACCCCCCTGGGCAGCCTGGGCCAGGCTCTGGCACCCTCACCGGGAACAAGTTTCTTCTCAGATTTAAGTGGAACCTCCTGTGTTCCAGTTTACACCCATTGCCCCTTGTCCTGTCACTGGTTGTCACCCAGAAGAGCCTGGCTCCATCCTCCTGACACTCCCCCTTTAGATATCTGGAAACATGAATGAGTCCCCCCTCAGTGTCCTCTTGTCCAGCTCCAGAGCCCCAGCTCCCTCAGCCTTTCCTCACACGGGAGATGCTCCACTCCCTTCAGCATCTTGGTGGCTGCGCTGGACTCTCTCCAGCAGTTCCCTGTCCTGCTGGAACTGAGGGGCCACAGCTGGACACAATATTCCAGATGCTGCCTCACCAGGGCAGAGCAGAGCGGGAGGAGAAGGGGAGAATGATGGAAGGAGGGCAGGGAATGGTGTGTTGAGGGAGGCAGAAGAGGGGATAATGGCAGGGCTGGGGAGGCTGCAGCTGGGAGATGTGAGGGGGGGCGGGGGTAATGGTGAAGCTGAGAACAGCTGGAAAGGGGGTGGAGGGGTGAAAGGTCACAATGGGGCTGGGAGAGGGGAGGGTGATGGGAGAGGCTGAGGTACAGAGGGGGTAACGATGGGGTTGAGGGTGTAATACTGGGCTGCAGGAGGCTGAGGTGAGGGGGGATGGGGGTGTAATCGTGAGCTGGGGGAGAGTGAGGTGAAGGGGGGATGAGGGGTCTGTGTTGGCTGGGGGAGGCCGAGGCTGGGAGCAGGATGACAGCAGCTAGTGCAGCCCATGGGCTGATGGTTTGTAGCCACCTCCCTTTGGTCCCCAGTCCTTGGGTGCTGCCCCACAGCCCAGCATCCCCCGCCCTGCACCCCACACGCTGACCCCAGCACCCCCTTTTCCTCTCCCCAGGATGGGAATCCATGGCCTGGCCAAGCTCATTGCCGACGTGGCTCCCGGGGCCATCCGGGAGAATGACATCAAGTCTTATTTCGGCCGCAAGGTCGCCATCGACGCCTCCATGAGCATCTACCAGTTCCTGATCGCCGTGCGGCAGGGAGCCGAGGTGCTGCAGAACGAGGAGGGCGAGACCACCAGCCACCTGATGGGCATGTTCTACCGCACCATCCGCATGGTGGAGAGCGGCATCAAACCCGTTTACGTCTTCGACGGCAAACCCCCCCAGCTGAAATCGGGGGAGCTGGCGAAGCGAACGGAGCGGCGGGCTGAGGCCGAGAAACACCTGCAGGAGGCTCAGGAGGCCGGAGAGGAGAACAACATCGAGAAGTACAGCAAGAGGCTGGTCAAGGTGACCCAGCAACACAATGACGAGTGCAAGAAGCTGCTGACGCTGATGGGGATCCCCTACCTGGAGGCGCCAGGGGAGGCAGAAGCCAGTTGCGCTGCCCTGGTGAAGGCCGGGAAGGTTTACGCGGCTGCCACGGAAGACATGGACTGTCTGACCTTCGGCAGCCCCGTCCTGATGCGGCACCTCACGGCCAGCGAGACCAAGAAGCTGCCCATCCAGGAGTTCCACCTGAACCGGATCCTGCAGGACTTGGGCCTGACCTGGGAGCAGTTTGTGGATCTGTGCATCCTCCTGGGCTGCGACTACTGCGAGAGCATCCGCGGCATCGGGCCCAAGCGCGCCGTGGAGCTCATCAAGGAGCACAAAACCATCGAGAAGATCGTCCAGCAGATCGACACCAAGAAATACCCTCTGCCCGAGAACTGGCTGCACAAAGAGGCCCAGAAGCTCTTTCTGGAGCCCGACGTGGTTGACCCCGACGCCGTGGAGCTGAAGTGGACGGAGCCCAACGAAGAGGAGCTCGTCCGGTTCATGTGCGGGGAAAAACAGTTCAACGAAGAGCGGATCCGCAACGGGGTGAAGCGGCTGAGCAAGAGCCGGCAGGGCAGCACGCAGGGCCGGCTCGACGACTTCTTCAAGGTGACGGGCTCCATCACCTCGGCCAAGCGCAAGGAGCCCGAGACCAAGGGCTCGGCCAAGAAGAAAGCCAAGACCAACAATGCCACGGCCACCAAGGCCAAAAAGGGAAAATAACCCGACCGGGTGAGCGCAAACCACCGCGCGGGGGGTTTATGCTTAACCGGGAATTTTTAGGCTGATAACAAACATTTTTTCTGTCCCGCATGTTAGCGCTAGGCAGGATGGTGCTCGAGTGCTTCGCCACAAGGTTAGTGACTCTGAGAAGCCTCTTCTCACGCAGCAAGGGGAGAAATGAGCTGAAACAAGGGCGGTTTGGGGGTTTTGGGGAGCAGGGAACTGGGGAGCGGCATTCAGCAGTTCCAAACTTTGGCCACAGGGAGCAGAGGATACCCGGCAGTTAAAGAGAGACGCTGATCGCAACCACGGTCTCTGATATATTACCAGAAAATCAAATTTGAACAGCTCGAGAGCGCAGCAGGAGCTGGTAATAAAGAGATTTTTCTGCCTGACGCACTCCACCCAAAAGGAAACGGGTACGAGGAGAAACTGGGGCGATGCGCGCAGGAGTTGGGGAGGAGATGTGAAATAATGAGGTAAACGCCTCCCTTTAACAAGGTTCAGGTCTGGGTTCTGCCCTCCCTTAGTGTACTTGCTTCTCTTTGTGCCAAAAAGAAAATCAATTAATTTTAATCCCAATTCCAGCAAAATTTTGCCCCCTGTTAGTGCATAAGCTGAGAACAGCTGGGCTGAGCTTAGAGCCCTCAGAGCCTGATTTTGCTGCTGGGTTCTGGTTTATGGTTAAAAATGAAACCTCAGACAGAAACCCATTCCCTCTCTGACGTTGTGATCCACCCTCTTGTCACACACCCCAGACAGGGCCCGGGCTGAGGAAAGAATGACACTGTCCCCTTTTTTCCTTAGTTTATTTTATTGTGTATCTTGCATAGTCTTTTCCTCTTGTCAAAGCGATGTGCTTGGTTTTGTTTTCAGAATAAAGTTTATACACAAATCTGATGTTTCCCATTCTCTGGAGAGGCGGCTTAAACCTTGTTGGTGAAGGTGAGGAAGAAGATCCGGGTTTTCCAGGGCAATTTGTTAGTGACAACAGCCCAGGGCTCGAGCACAGGTCTGAAAAGAGAAGATTCAAGATTTAATCCTGGTGTTAACAGCAACTTTTGGATGTTTGGTGGACGTCAAAGTTCTGTGAGTCTGCTAAGCAGCCGGGCTTGTTTCGCAGGGGAATTCAATTAACATTGTGAAAATAATTGTGATTTTTGAGGCCCATCAGAAAATTTTCTTCAATGGCACACAGGGAACAGCAGCAGGCATCTGCTTCTCCACTCAGGTGGGTTTCACAGGTTTTGGTTTAACCTTAATCCCAAACCCAAAACCGGAGCTATTTTGGCAGGAGGAAGCCAAGGCAGCTGCGGCTTTGGGATCGATACAAGCGTCAGCACGCCTGTGGCTTACCCGGCGTGTTCTTTGCAGAGTCTGCACCCAAAAAGCCAGGAAATCACTGCAGGGAACAATCATTTTAAAAATCAATGGGAGGGGTGTTTTCTCACCCGCTCTGTATTTCTACATTTAACAAAGTTTCTGCCTGTGAATCTTTGTGCGTTCAGCCCCGAATCCTCATCACCTCTTGTCACTCTGAGCCACGGGGGTTTTTCCACCTGCTCAGATGGTTCAAGTGTCTCTTTTTCCTCTTTCATGCACCTTCCACCCGCGTTTACTCCAGGGTAAGTTACTCCTACACTATTACAACACACAGAAAGCTCTACTACTGCTAGTGTACAATATGTACACTGTATATTAGGCTATACTATGTGTTCTCTAGTAGGATATATAGCAGGCTCCACACTAGTATGATACACAGATTATCTACAATTTGAGTTCTGAATGATGAAGATAAACACATCTCAAATAAATTAATTAAAGTTAATTAAAATATGTTGCTGTTGCTGAGATCTCTCTGCCCCTTCACCGACGCTCACCTGGAAGTCGCAGCAGTTCAGACACTTTATCTACTGCAAACTTTGTCTTCAGCCTGAGCCCCATTGCAAAGTCCTTTGTCCTACTGCTTCTTGCTGATCCGAACTGCAATTAATTTATCATCACATTATTATAGATCATGTTATTACGGTGCCAAGAATACCTCAAGGCATGAGACAGATGAGGAAACCTTTCAATAGAGTTTAACAGCCTTTTCAGGTACCTTTAATTTACTGAAAGGAACAACGTTTTCTCAGGGGATTCACACAAAGAAAACCAGCCCTTAAATTAATAGAATTTCTCTAATGAACCCAAAGTAAAATCAGAAGCATGATTACAGAAACAGGCTTTGGTGTTCGTAGGCTCGGCTTATGCTGTTACACTGGAATAAATGGTTTATACCTTAGGCTGGACGAGCGTTTCCTCGGCCTCAGGCTTTTCCTTGGGGCATTTTCTGTAGCTGTGGCTTGAGAAATCGGTTTTTTCTAAGTCCAGACTCTAAAACCTGTTACACATGCAGGGAGAGAAACCATTTATGTACGTGTGTGACCTTGGTTCCAGCATTCACGCTTTCAACTGCTCAGACTATTAATACATAGTTTAAGTGAAGCTCTAAACTCACACAGGCCAAAGAGGAGAATAAATTCCAGACCCTGGCATCCCATTAAACATTATTTAGCACATTTTTTCAGCTTCTTTCCCACCTGTGGCTCGGTGCAGATGAAAATTCCGCCCCCTCTTCATCACCACAGAGCAAACAAAGGTTAATGAGCCTTGTGCAATTAATGGAGGGGGACAGGACCTGAGTCCAAACTTCTTCCAGACTCTTCTGAGAGTTTCTAATGATCCCTCAGTGCTCAGCTGTGATTTACTGCAGGGATTTTAGCCCCGATGGCCAAAGAGATAAATAAACCCGGACGCCATCCCCCCACACAAGCCCTTGGGGACAGCGGCGTCATCTCTGGTTGAAAATCCAGGGCCACGATACTCAGTGTCACTTGTGTCACCTCTGCAAGAGCCGCTTCCCTCGGAAGCATCGGAACCATCGGCAGAATGGAGGAAAACGGGTCGTGTTTCATCTTTCTGCCTTAGGATTGTGTGGACAGCACAAAAGGTGCATCAGAAGGTGGGTCAGGTGGTGATATCGCGCAGGACTGCGGGATCGGGCTTCAAATCTAGAGGAAAATTAAACCCCACAGCATCCAAACTTACAAGTTTGCTGGTCTCAAGGCAAAAACTCACTAGCAGAATATACCCAAACTGTATATTTTTACACACCTGAATTTCTAGGCATTATCCTCAGGCTTTCTTAGTGTGCAGCACCATCTTATTGGGACAAAACCGCTGCGAAAAACATTTTTAAAGCTGCTTTTCTGCCCTGAACATCCACGAAGTGCAGAGGGAAGACGCGGGCAGGACGGTGCTGTGGAGCCGCACAAAGCCCCGTAGCCACGGCGAAACCGCGATGCTTGCTCTCTAAGAGGGGTAAAAACATCACAAAACCACAACCAACCTTCTGCTTCTGCCCCCAAATTATTCCTCGTTTGCAGCGCTCAGGTTGGGTGGATCTGTCGTGGATTTTTGTACACAGGGATGTTCTCAAAAGAAAAGGAGTTCATTTAGTGGAAGGGAAAAGCAGCTGCAGCCAAAGCCTGGAAATATCCGACCAGTTATTTCTGGTATGTTGGAACCTCAGAAATATTTGTGAAGTGAAAACTCTGCCTGTTACAGAGATATAAGTTAAAAAATAAGAAATCTCTAGTTTTGTAGCACAGCAATGTAACTCAAATGCAAGAGCGTTCGGTCTGAATATTGCAGAGAAACCGTTTCTCCTCTGCCCCTGCTGCAGGAGGGAAATTGGAGGGATGATCCACATGGTGTGAAGGGACCCAGGTTTGGTTCCTGTAATTCACATCCAGCTCCTCTGTCCCTGCTCTTCCCCCCAGGTACCAGCCCACTGCCGCTGCCTTCTGGTTCTGGTCATTTTCACTACCAGGTGGGGTTTATTCTCACATTTTCTATTCTAAGCAAATATTTCCACTGCTGTTCATCACTCTGATATTATTGTTAATTAATGCCCGTTCTACTGTTTACACCAGAGTCTCTCAGGCGTGTGAAGGATCCCCAATGTCTGCAAGAGAGGAACTGGGACCGGGGAGGCTCGATTAGAAAAAAAACACTGTATTTAAAGTGTTGTGTGGTCTGGAAATGAGGGCACTGCTTTTCTTTCTGCTATAAGGAGCCTTCTGTAAGCGATTCTTACTTTTTCTCCTCCTCACCTCCTGGATTCCCATGAATCCAGCCATCAGATTTCTATTAAACACATAACACATCAGGTATAATTCATTCCTGAGCCCCATGGGTGCGAGGAGCTGCCTGAAAGTGCCGTGTTCCCTATGGCGAGCGGGGAAAAGGTGTCAATAATAGTTGAGCTGGCGCAGATACAAAACTCAGTGTAATAAAACCCTGTTTCACTGCGATTTGCCACACTGGGGGGAACGTTTCCCTCTGCGCTGGAACCTGACCGAGAATATCGACAGAAATCAGGTAATTCTTGCTATTTAGCAGGAGATTTGGGGTCCCAGGCTGGTGTGAGCAGCTGAGATCCAGCAGGGCGGAGCAGAGCGGGCATTCGGGACTCCCGGCTCATCTTCTCCCAGGAAACATTCAATACATCCCCCTTTCTGCCTCCTGGTGACACGAGATGACAAGTTTGCAAATCCCTCACGCCTTCTCCACTTTTCAAATGATACAATACTGCGCTCAATTTTTTTATTTTTAAAGGAAAAAATGGATTTTTTAAAAAAATTTCAGCCCTGTGATTAAGAGAATTAGGACAAAACGGCTTTTCTGAAGGGTTTGGGGTGAGCTGTGAGGGTTTGCTGAGAGCCTGAGCGTGGTTAGATGTTATCTCAAATATTAAAGCTTTGTACTTCTAATTAATGATTGAACGCAGCCCTCGCGGCAGCAGCCTCCCATGGCAGCCGCCTCCCATGGCAGCAGCCTCCCATGGCAGCAGCCTCCCATGGCAGCAGCCTCCCATGGCAGCCACGCTGTTGCTTTTTCCCGTTTCACCCTTTTTTTCCTCCTTCCAACAGCTACATTACTGCAGAGCAGGATAACATGGCTCCTGGCAATGACACCATGCTGACCCATTTCATCCTCCGAGGCCTGACAAGCAAGCCCGAGCTGCAGCGGCCTCTCTTCTTCATCTTCCTCATCATTTATCTCCTCACCCTGACGGGCAACCTGGGGCTGATCGCCCTGATCAAGACCACCCCCCCGCTGCACACCCCCATGTATTTCTTCCTCTGCAATCTCTCCCTCGTCGATCTTTGCTACTCTTCTGTCTTCTCCCCAAAGCTGCTCATGGGCTTCTTGGTGGACAACAAAACCATTTCTTACTCGTCCTGCTTCGCCCAACATTTCTTCTTCCTGCTGTTTGTGACCACGGAGGTGTTCCTGCTGGCCGCCATGGCCTACGACCGCTACGTGGCCATTTGCAACCCGCTGCTCTATGCCGTTGTGATGCCCGGGAGGGTTTGTGTTCTGCTGGTGACCGGCTCCTACATCGGGGGGATCTTGAACTCGCTCATCCAAACGTGTTTCTTGCTGCCGTTGCCTTTTTGCGGCCCCAACATCATCAACCATTTCTTCTGCGACACCAACCCCCTGCTGAAACTGTCCTGCGCCAACGACCGCCTCAATGAGCTTTTGCTCGTGGCCTTCAACGGGACCATTTCCATGTCCGTGCTCTTTGTCATTGTCGTCTCCTACGTCTACATCCTCCTCTCCATCGTGAGGATGAGGTCTGCCCAGGGCAGGCACAAAGCCTTCTCCACCTGCGCCTCCCACCTCCTGACCGTCACCTTGTTCTACGTCCCCGCGGGGCTCAGCCACATGCAGCCGGGCTCCAGATACTCGCTGGACATGGAGAAGGTCACCGCCATGTTCTACACCCTCATCGTCCCCATGCTCAACCCCCTCATCTACAGCCTGAGGAACACGGGGGTCAGGGATGCGCTCAGAAAAGCCACCACAAAGAACATGGGTTTGAGTTGCCGGCTGGTCAAACTGACCCCAATCCGTTGATAAAACTCCTATTTCTTCCTATTTCAAATAGTCCTTACTCCTCTTGTGGAGGAGTAAGGAACCACATGTGTTTACAGCAAATCTGAACCATGCTTTAAAATCTGCAGAGACTCCATTTAACAAACATCCTGTCATTAAAGGCCTCTGATAAATATTTCCTTGTCACCTCTTGTTTGTTTCTTTCTGTGAAATGATGTGATATCACAGGAGGTGGTAAAAACAAGCTCATAAGGTATTTCCCCCTCAAGCTACTTAAGAAGCTGCACTGGTTCAGGCAGTGATTCCCCCAAGGCAAGTTCAGGGAGGACTGGAGGCTTTTGGCAAGGAATATCCAAAAAAAGAAGGAAAAAACACCCCACTTTGGGTTGAGTACAAGGAAAAAATACCATCTCATTTGCTTCCAGGGGATGTGCCATAGAATTGGGGAAAGGAAGGAGAACCAGGGGGTGAGAGCAGTAAGTTCTGTGATCTGGCACCTCACATCTGCTTTAGGAGAAGCAGCAGCAGCTGGGAGGGATATTTCTCCCTGTTGACAAGGAGGTCAATGGGATTTCCTATAACTAGCTAGGGAGAAGTATTGTTTTCACGCTGTTTTCTTGCCGTGGAGTGGTTGTAAGTGATATTTCCTCCCTGCCGGCTCTTCCTCAAGACAACGGAGCAATAAGAGCTGCGATGCCCAGTCCCCAAAGAGCAGAGGGGGTCACCTGTCACTTAATGTTCATTTGCACATGGCTGCATCTGAATTAGTTCAGACATTGGGGTTTTTTCATAGTTAAAACATAAACACTCCTAGCAAGATTTCTTTCAGCTGGCCATAGGAACCACAACCTAAGAGAAAATATCACACTTACCTTCCCTGAGAGCTTGCTTTGTCCTCAGCTTGCACACAACGGGGCTTTGCTTTGCATTAATTCATGGTGTTTTCATGGTGCAATGTAGACCAGGACCAAGCACAGCTCTAAAAGTGGTTAAAGGCCCTGGGCTGAGCTTAATTAGTGCCCTGAGCCCTGGGCAGAGGGTGTGGGTGGGGGCCCCAGCTGCTGCTGACCATGGTGATTATGGTGATCACACGCCCAGGTGTCTCAGGGAGAGGAAAACTGGGGGTTTACCCTAAACACTGTTAAAGCGCCATGTCCAGGCTCCTCTGATGCGTCCTGATGCACAGAGGACGGAAGGACGGAGCAGAAAGGAGCAATGAGCCCCTTTGCTGCGTGTCAGCGATTCTCCTCCCTCCTCTGAGTTATGCAGAATAAAGGGCTTCAGCTCTCACCTTCCCCACCTCCCGGAGAACTTGTCCAAATCCCTCAACTTCTCATGAAAACTCCATCAGAAACTTGGATTAAAGGCTCTATATAATTTCACTTCATGCCATCTTAAAGCTGATTTAAACTCGTTGCCATTGTGCTCATTCATTATGGTTCTTTTAGGAAGACCGCGGTTTACAAAGGTATTTATTTTAAAACATATAATTTATTCACTTTAGCATTGTACAAGCAATAGTGTCCTTCCAGAAACTGTATAGTTCATTAAACACAAAATGTGCAGCTTGATTAAATGTTAAAAAACCTTTGCCTACTGTTCTCTTGGGAGTGTTTTCCACCTCAGTCACACGATGACATACAGAAGAGCTGTAACTCAGCCCATGTGGCTCAGGGTTTGTCACACAAAGCCTGGACATCTTACTGAGCACCCAAAAATTAGAAGGTCACTAAATGTAAAGACAAGACAACCCAAGGTTTTATTCGGGACATGCTCTCTAATGTGCTGACACACGTGTGCCCATGACAAGTTGCTAGCAGGACTCCATGTCCCCAGAGCCACCACCACGGCTTTGGGCTTCCTGATGGCTCTTGGTCACAAATTGCACCTGAGGTCCCAGCTGACCATGACCTGGATGGTCACATTCTGCCCTGCTGTTGCCAAGGTCACTTATTGTGGATAAACCAGCCCCTTGTGACAGGGTGGCCTCTGGCTGTATCCTGCAAGCCTTCTCAGGCCCTTCTTCTGCAGACAACCGCTATTAATATTTCCCACTCACAGCCCTTATGAAGGGACCTCATCGATGAGCACCTCGGCAAAACCTTGTAAGAACAGGCCTAATAGTGATCCTAGAAAGAATTCAGAGATTCAGGGCCGTATAGCATTTCTCTATATATCACTGACTTGAGCAGCTCCTCAGTTCTTCGAGTTAATTTGGGAAAAAATATTATTGAGCAGGCAACAGAAATGTTAGTAATTATTTACCTCCAATTTGAGCATCCGTTTTGTGGGCAATATTTTAATTTAACACAATCTAGACACAAAACATCGTGGTACTGTTTCCGTTTTGCTAGGAAAGCACTGACACTTATTCTGATTAATAATTGAAGGCTCACACCACAATTAAACTGAAGTTGTTTGCAGAGAACAATTCGTTATGCTGGTTCTCCATACCCTTGCGTCTCCTTGTCTGTAAGCAGACCGCTAATGACCAATAACTTCGTTAACTCCGAAGCACCGAAGAGCTGCAAATAACGCATTTTTCAAAGCCTGGGTAGATGTGGCACCAGCTTTCGCACCCACAGCTTCCTCAGGGCCCCCTTCACCTCCTTGTTCCTCAGGCTGTAGATGAAGGGGTTGAGGGCGGGGATCAGGATGGTGTAACACACTGAAACCAGCTTTGCCTGATCCTGCGATCTCGCCTTGCGAGGCTGGACGTAGGCCAGAGTCCCCGGCATGTAGAAGATGGTGATGGCAACCAGGTGGGAGGCGCAGGTGGAGAAAGCTTTAGGCCTCCCCCTGGCCAAAGGGATCTGCAGGATGGTGTGGAGGATGTAGGCGTAGGACACCAGGACCAGCAGGGCAGAGCCCAAGGTGTTAAGCCCAGCATCAGAAACCTGCAGGATCTCATTTACGCGGGTGCTGGAGCACGAGAGCTTCAGGAGGGCAGGTAGGTCGCAGAAGAAGTGGTTGATGCTCCTGGCCCGGCAGAAGGACAATGTCCCCGCCAGGCCGGTGTGGAGCAGAGAGCTGAGGAAGCCCATGATGTACACCAACGCCATCATGCCATAGGAACGAGCCCTGTTCATGGTGGTGGCATAAAGCAGAGGCTTGCACACAGCCATGTATCGGTCGTAAGCCATCACCCCCAGCACAAAGCACTCACAGATGGCCAGAGCAAAGAAAAAATACATCTGGGCAAAACAACCCCAAAAAGTGATGTGGCTTCGGCCCATCAGGAAGGTCTCCAGAGCCTTTGGGACGATAGTGCTGGAAAGGCAAAAATCTATGAAAGATAAGTGGGTCAGGAAGAAATACATGGGGGTGTGGAGCTGGGGGTCGGTGTTGATGACCAGGATCATCGTCAGGTTCCCCAGCAGCATTAAAATATACAGGGATAAGAAAATGGTGAATAGGGTGGTTTGGTGCTCTGGGGCATCGGAGAAACCCAAGAGGATGAAGCCGGACAAAGCAGTGAGGTTTTCCTCATCCGTCATTTCTGCAAGGTGAATTTGCATCAAAATAAAATGGCTCATTGAAATGAATCCCTGAGTGAGAAATACCGTGGAAACATTGGAGTTTAACCCATAAAGTAAATGCAAAAGAAAATGGTGTATTCTTTTTAGAAAAATACAAAGTGTATTTCTGCTTTTAATCCAAGTTTTGAAATCAAATAGGTGAAGGAGCTAATTACACAGCCGGATTTTAAAAGGGAATAATTCCGCCACGATTTATATGGACTGCACTAATGATACACTAAGAAATACCAAAGTATTTACTTAAGTGTAAAAAAATGAAGTCAAATAAACACATGCCAAAATGTGGAAAACAGAGACAATTCAGATTCTCACCGCTGATTTCTGGACGTTTTAAGGATTATCTTTCTTTCTTATTTTCTTTAGATTGGATCGGTGCTTTCCTGTGGCCTCACCAGCTCTGGAGGAGCCTTTTCCTCATGAGACAAAGCCACGCACTTGCAATCGCTTTGGGGTTTGGTGTTGATTTTTAATTCCTACAATTTTCAGCTTTTGAAGAGAAATCTCTGCTCAGGGCTGGAGCAGCGTTGTTACCTCCAACACACCTTTCCAACGACTGTGCTGAGCCATGACGCACTCCAAAATCCACCTAATGGTGGTAAAATACATCATATCGTATAACAGAATCATAGAACAACATATCCAAGCCCAACTTTTCAAAGCTCCATCTTGGTTATTCCCACCATGTCCCTCATCCAGCCCCTCCACAGGTGGATTATCTGATGGAAGAATTAAGTCCCAGCACCACCCGTTTTACTTTATTGACCTCTTGGTCAACATCACCTGGTCATGGAGACGTAGGTGTAGCTCCGTCTGGATGACTCTTGAAGCACGTCCTTGAAGCACGAATTTCTCTCTATTGACAACACTTCCATCACTGGGATTAACTGGTTTGTGTCCTAGAGGTGCCTGTTTCCATCCCATAGAGGCAACCGGTGGTGACCAGCTCATAACGTGAACCATCATGTCTTAAACAGCTTCGACATGCTAAATATTTAAAAGTATTTAAATACTAAATAAATTATTTAAAATAATAAAAATATTTAAGTATTGCCGAGTACAGCTGGAGCTACTTGTGCAGAACTTCAGAGAGGAGCAGAAGCTTTGATTCTGAATCTTCTTCTCATCTCAGCAGAAATGTGGGAAGCTTCAGCCATATGAACAAAACAGAGGCATTAATTAGGCTTTTCTTTGTTTAGCTTTATGAATTGATCATTTGAATGTAGATTTTTTTTTTTAAATGACACAAATACTACAGTATTGTGAGAATTTAAAAAGCAACCTGCTCCTCATCCCTTACAACACCGAGTCCAGCTCCCACAAAAAGGGACCGGTGTCCATTTTCCTAGTGTTGATCAATACTAATTAATATATTTTTTGCTGTATGAAGTAGACAAACAGCTAAAGAAATCAGTGGAGTCACAGCACGAAATGTGTTACAGGTTAAGGAATACCAGAGAGATCCATGAAGCACCGGGCTGGTTCTCCTTGTGCCACCGGGACATAAAACCCTTCCAAGCACACAAGAGGCAGCACAAGGGTCACCAGCTGGAGACCTCAGACCCTTCGTTACCTGTTTGGTTTAAAGCAGTGCTGGAGGACATGGTGTCCGCAGGTCCTGGAGACACCCACCCGATGGGTTGGAGATGCCCACCCGATGGGTTGGAGATGCCGGGGAGCAGCTCGCCCAGGCTGGCAAAGGGTTTTATCCTCAGGTGTTTGTGTGCCACGCTCTCCCTCAGGAGCCTCCTCCTGCTGATAATTATTTCGATCTGCTCAGCAAAATTCCCTTTCCATTGTCCCCCCCCAACACCTTTCTGGCTGCACCAACACCCCCCCGGCCGGCTCTCCAGGAGGGGCCTGCACAGGGACCACCTGGGCTTGAAGACAAACAAGTCCAGGGCAATTTGTGCTTTATTCATCCAGCTATCACAAACTCTCTATTTCAGTGTTTCGATGAAAAAGCCCTTTACTACCAACAGGGAAAGCTGACGGATCATCTAATGTTGCGTTGAAAAGTGCCGGAAACAAACGAAACAAAGCATCTGCTGTGCGAATGGTTTGACCGTGGCCATGGGGATTCCTCTCCAGCAAATACATTTATTTCCATACACTTCACTGCTTTCTGCACAAGTTTGTTCAAAAGCATCATTTTACACAGCTGCTTTGACCATATAACAGAAGTAATTCAGATTTACCAGGTTTATTCTGATAAATCCTGAGCGTCCACTATTCCTGAAAGCTTCTGCCAGATGAAGAGACGTTCTAAAACCCTTAATACAAATACTAAATGATAACTTTGTTCCAGACATTTAGAAAACACAAAGGATGGGGCAGATAGAAGAGAATACCCAGCTATGAAAGGGAGGGGAAGCAAGATGGAGAAGTGTGTTGATGAGCAACACACCATCACAGCATTATTTCATGTGACCTCACATCATGGTCTGGACCTCAAATTCATGGAAAATTCAGTTAACATCCTCTTAATAGCAGGAACATTACCAGAGGTTATTCATGAATATAGAACACGAGAGATCAGACACTGACTGGTTTAATGTCAGCAGAGCAAAACCACCACCTGCATTCTCCCTTTTCCTCCCTGAAGCCTGAAATTGATTATTATTTTTAATAATTATAAATAACACTTATTTTAGGCCGTATTTAAATAACATTTGCTTCGGACAATAACCTTCTGCCCAATACATGACAACTGTCAGGTCTTATGCTACAGGCAGGGAAAGTTCTGTCCATCCTAGACTTGGTTCAAGGCGACCTGGTGTGTAGACCTGGTTGAAGGAGAACCGTGTTCTCCAGGTGTCCTGCTTCCAGGTGCATTTAGTCCCTGCTTCTTGAAGGTGCAATATCTCACCTTTTTTCTTGAAGGTGCGATATCTAACCCTTCTCACCATGGCAGGGTTGCTGTCTCCTTTCAGCTGACCAGGAACCGTGGATGGACAAGGAGGAGAGGACTCTGCCTTTTGCTTTCCTCATGGAGTTCTTCATGTCCGTGTTCCGTAGGCTGTAGATGAAAGGGTTCAGCATGGGGACGGTGATGGAGTACAGCACCGAGACCACCTTGTCGTGCTCCAAGGAGTGTCTGGAGCTGGGCCGCAGGTACATGAAGAGGGAGCTGCCGTAGTACAAGGTGATGGAGACCAAGTGAGAGGCACAGGTGGAGAAGGCTTTGTGCCTACCGGTCACAAAACGGAGCCGCAAGGTGGTGGAGAGGACCAACAAGTAGGAGATTAGGATGAAGACTGTGGTGCTTAGGATGTTGAACCCCACCACAGCAGAAACCATTGCCTCGTTGATACGGGTGTCAGAGCAGGAGAGGGCGAGCAGCGGTGGGCCGTCACAGAAGAAATGATTGATCCTCCTGGACCCGCAGAACGGGAGACAAAATATGGAAACGGTGTGTATGGTAGAGCTGATCACACCGGCTAAGTAGGCCCCAGCCAACATCCCAACGCAAAACCTCTGGGACATGAGCACGGAGTAGAGCAGGGGGTTGCAAATGGCCACATAGCGATCGTAAGCCATGGCGGCCAGCACGTAGCACTCAGCGGTGGCACAGGCGGCGAAGGAGAAGAGCTGGGCGGCACACCCAACGAAGGAAATCACCTTCTGCTCCACCAAAAAGGTCATCAAGGTTTGGGGGATGATGGTGGAGGAGTAAGAGATGTCCAGGAGGGACAAGTGGCTTAGGAAGAAGTACATGGGGGTGTGCAGGTGCGGATCTATCCTGATTAATATAATTACTCCCAGATTTCCTGCTAGAGTGACCACATAGATGGCAAGGAACACAACAAAACACATCGCCTGCAGATCTTCCTGGGTTGTGAAGCCCAGGAGAATAAACTCGGATGCAAATGTATCATTATCTTCAACCATATTGAATATATAAGCAATTCAGCTGCTTTATGTCTTTCAAATGAAAATGTTTGACAACATCTGTAATAATGTTAAGAATGTCAATTTTTTACTATCAAGCAGTTACACCACTAAGTCAATATAAGGTTAATTCGCTTTGAGAGTGGAAAACCTCAAGTTCTCAAGGCTGATCTCCCTGCTCAGCCTTAGAAAACCACATACAAGTCCCAGCAACACACGTGGAAGCAGGTGGATATTTTAAGGTAAGGAAGGAGGGCAATACCATACCAGAATAAAGCATAAATGAATAAAATCATTTACACTTGGAAGTCCATGATTTTCACAATAACTGCTTGGAAAACAAAATTATTGCTCATCTTTTGAGTGCTCCCAGTGCAGTGTTAGTCCATGAGGAATAAATACCTGTTCTTCTAGGTGAAAGCACCGGAAAATGCGACTTTCCTTAGTGTAATTTTTCCTCTTGTAGGATGGTGCAGAAAGAAGAGCCGGAATTTGTGTTTGCTTCAGACGTGATGTCTGACTTGGAGAGAAAAGATAATCTCAGGCTGGTTCTGCTCACCGGGGAGAAATCAGCAGCTCCTAAAATCACACCCTATGACAGATAGAATAAATAAACATTGATTTTTCCTGGATAACATTAATCATTGCTTGACAGAGTTACACCGGAGAGCAAAACAAGAGTCTGTGCATCTGACAAACAGCCCCAAACTTAAAAGCCATCGTTATTTGATGACCCATTGCTGAGGGGGTGAGGCTCACGTCCAGACCCAGACATCTCATTTGGGATGTCCCATAAGCAACGCATCTGCTCTCCTGCTGTTATTAACGGGGATTTAGAGCTGCTTTTCACCACCCGTGTCAAGATGCCGGGGGCAAAGCAGAGTCCGAGGCTTCGCGGGGTGCCGGAGAGTGCGTCACAAATCATGAACATCGAGCGGTTTGGGGCCGAATCCTCCCCCCGAGGCAGTGTCCACCTGCCTGGGTGCAGACATCAACTGCCATTGGAGAACTGACCCCAATTTCACAATTAACTAAAGCTCGCCCACGCTCTTTCTTACTTGACAAGCCAACTGCTCCGCGTGGAGCCACCCGAGGTGTAGATATGAAACCTGGGAGGTTTCCAGGGCTACGGGTTGTGCCGTGTACGTGCTGCCCACCAGGAACCACATCTGCAGCCCAAAGACACCCACTAAAACGGAGATCATTTAAATTAAAACCCCATGCCTTGCTGTCTTGGATGAGGTATTATTCATACCGGCAGCCAGGTGGGTGCTCCACACTCCGCTCAATAACTCCCAGCAAACCCCCAAATATTTCTCCATGTCCTCCTGGGGACAGGACCTTCATTTGTGACACTTTCCTACTCAAATTCTGCAAGATTTTGCATCTCGTGGACAAAATGGTACAAGACCTTTCCCCAAGCTGCCCCAGGACTCACCAAGCAGCCTGTCTCTAGTGTTTTCCGAGATTTAATTTGTGATGTTATGAGTTGCAGAAACAGCAGAGGCTGCCGAGACCCAACAGCCTTCAGGGTCAGGGACCCATTTTCCTGATGTCAGGGTGGACGTTATCCCCAAAAATCTTAGTATGGAAACAAGGGGAGGGTTCCAGATCTGTAGAGCTAAAATTCACTGTTTGGCTGACTGCTGTTTTAAGCATCTTACACCCCAAACTATCCTGTGAATGCAGAAAAACCTCATTAATAAGATGGTTTAATATGCAATGCCCGCAGCATCCCTCTGGTTTCTCATCCTGACCACCCTGAGGCAGAAAGGGGGACACTCGGCCACTCGTCCCGGGGACCCTGCAGATGCTGTGGGACAAGGTGGGATTTTCACAGCGGGATTTCTGCCATTTGAAGTGGTTTTGATACTCACGGCTGCTCCTGTTGCAGCTGGAAAGGTCCAAAGGTCTGACAGGTCTTCTCCCATGTGATATCTACCTGTGTGTCCAGAGTTTTGTCCTTCGCGGTGGTCATGGAGCTGGGGGGAAATAAAATAAAAATTAATAAAATAAAATAAAATTTAAAAAAGAAAATAAAATTTAAAAAGAAAAAAAGAAAATAAAATTTAAAAAGAGAAGAGAGAGAAAAGAAGAAGAGAAAAAGGAGGAGAAGAGAAGAGGAGAGGAGAGGAGAGGAGAGGAGAGGAGAGGAGAGGAGAGGAGAGGAGAGGAGAGGAGAGGAGAGGAGAGGAGAGGAGAGGAGAGGAGAGGAGAGGAGAGGAGAGGAGAGGAGAGGAAAGGAGAGGAGAGGAGAGGAGAGGAGAGGAGAGGAGAGGAGAGGAGAGGAGAGGAGAGGAGAGGAGAGGAGAGGAGAGGAGAGGAGAGGAGAGGAGAGGAGAGGAGAGGAGAGGAGAGGAGAGGAGAGGAGAGGAGAGGAGAGGAGAGGAGAGGAGAGGAGAAGAAGGGAAGGGAAGGGAAGGGAAAGGGAAAAGGAAAGGGAAAGGGAAAGGGAAAAGGAATAAAATAAAATAAAATAAAATAAAATAAAATAAAATAAAATAAAATAAAATAAAATAAAATAAAACAAAACAAAACAAAACAATAAATAAAATAGTCCTGAGCTGCGGGGAGGTGTCGGACCAACCGATGCTCAGCTCAAAGGGGTCCTGACACCCTCCACTGCCAGATCACAATATAACCAATGTGGTTTGTAAATTAATGACACCAGAAGGTGTTATTTGAACAATACCAACTCTAAAATGGTGCTTTCTGTAGTTTCATACATCCTAAAAAACCCCAAAAGATGGTTAATTGATGTTCCTCCACTGCACGTGTGATATCTCTATTCTAAACCCTCCTTGGAAGCGCTCAGCCCCCAGCGCAGCTTGCACGCAATGGAAATGCAGCACGTCCTTCTCTCAGTTCACACTGGTGCTCAGAATGAAAACAAATGAAAAAAAAGCAGCATTAATTTTCATTTTGATGTATCTGCCTTTATTTTGCAACCAGCAACTCCAGGCACACTTTGCTCCCAGGCTGAGAGGCTGTTGCACCCGCTGCAGCTCCTGCCGGAAAGGACAAAACTCACCCCTTTGTCTGCTCAAAATAAACAAGAATAGAGAAAGACCCTAATTTTATCCACCTAACGCTCAGCATTTCCCAGCAAAGTGTGGGTTCACTCCCCACAAACGTCACCGGGATGAATCCACCACCCTCAGCCAGGAGCCGGGTACCTATATAGGCAACCTCAGCCATTTAACTCACTACCCAGCGCTCACCTGGGATTATTTGGGTAGTGACGGACGTGATTTGCGTAAATCAACTACATCGAAATTAATTTCTTCTCCTGCATGGGCTAAAAGTTCAGCCTTCTATGTATTTTCATTCTATTGTGAAATTTGGGATGGGTTTGTCAGGAGTGAAGATGGGCCGTAGATCCATAGGAAACAATTGATGTAGGAGATAATAATTTAAAAAATACTTGAATCATTTAAAAATAATAAATAATTTAAAATATCAGGAATTATCACTTCAAATTGTGTATGGTTAGTCCGAATTATTTAAGATTTTAAATGTATATATTTATAATAGGGCAGAGCAAACTCAATAACCTAGATTTCATAGAGCCTGAAATCTCACCCAAGAATTGCATTAGGAAAACAAAAAGAAAGGCACTTTAAAGCGTCATTTCAAGGGGAACTTGGTCAGAAATTGTTTAAACATCTGACATTGCCCATTTATTTTTAAGAGGCTCTAAAGCTGATGCTGGGAAAGTAACCGATGTAAACGGGCTGGGCCAACTGGATAGATGCTGCTTCTGATTTATTTAGATGCTATTTCCCAGTGTCCTGAACAAGAACAAAGCACTTAGCCAGCCAAGGCTTACGAGCAGTTAAACAAAAGAGATGTTTTCATCTTAAATAAAAAGGAACAGATATTCCCACCAATGCCCAATAGATGGTGACGATGTATAAGAAACCCTGATCAGTATTTTTCTATCGCAACTTGACAATTTCCCCCTTCCAGCACCTGTTATGGCCATTTGGCACCTCTTAGGGCCAACACCAGAGCCCAGCGGTGCAGAGAAGGAACCAAAACAAGTCATTCACCTATAAACAGGCGTGGATTTTATTTAGAAGTAAATGAAACAAAACTTCTGATAAGGAAAAGGGTGTCTAAAGAATAGATCTATTTGTGTGCTGTTGTGCTTTGCAAATGGCAAGAGTCAAGTTCAGGCTGGTAACTTTAGGATCAAATATGTAATAATAAAATAAAAATAAAATCATCATCAAAATTTAAATAAAAATAGCAAAATAAAAATATAGCAATAAAAATATAATAGTAAAAATAAAATAATAAAATTAAAATTAAAAATATAAAATGAAAATTAAAAATATAAAATGAAAATTAAAATAAAATAAAATATTATATAATAAACTAAAAATAAAAATATAAATAAATAAAAGCAATTACAACAACTACTATAATAAACTATTAACAAATTCATAATCTTGATTGTAACAATAATAAAGATGATGATTTGTAGGTGCTGACCAGGGTCAGGTCCCCGTTTGGGTTATTTTCACCATGTTCAGAGGGTATTTTCCCCACAACACAGCTGAGATCAAGTGTTTGCAGGTGGAAAAATCCTCATCCCAGCCAAACATTGTCCCTCCACGCCCCCTCCCAGAGGAGCTCGGTAGGATGGCGACATTATCTGACCTGCCCGTGCTGCACTGCTAAAGAAACAGAAGAGTTATTTTGGGGGGGAGGAGGAATATCACGGTTACTGTTCCCCCTGCTGGTATTGAATTCCCACAGCAACAAAAAGTTTCTGCTCAGAACATGGTGAAAGGGGGGGAAGCTGCACTTTCTGGCAGGACTTCTTGCAAGAGAAATAAAGATTATTATTATTATTATCATCCTCTTTTTGCTGTTGTTTCAGCATGTGTTGTCTTTTTCATTCCTTTTCCCCACTGCCTCACTCCAAAGTGCAAATCTCAGGATGCCAACTCTACTGATAATATTATTGTCTTTGTATTTAACAAACCACTGTGGGCATGAAATAGGAATCTAATTAGAGCTTTGTTTCGAGGCTTGGAAAGGGAGAAGTTGTAGGGGGGAAATAAAGGAGAAAGGCCTATGGTTTCCTAAAGAGAAGGGACAGAGATCAGTTTAACCCTGCAATTCAGCTCAGGAGCCTGGCTTCAAAGACACTTCTATTCAAGATTTTGTATTTCAGTCACTTGGTTTATTCACCATCACCCCCTAAATGCATTAAAGCTTCCAAGTTTATCCATTTGGATCTTGTGTTTCCAGCCTTCCAAGGAAGAGCTTTTCACAGCACCATAAATCACTGAGACCGCCAGTGCCCAACACCACCCATTAAATTATTCAGCATTTCTCTGGTGTAGACATTTTTTCTGCTAAAACCAACAATATTTCCCACGTCCATTTACTGAGCAGCTAAACTGAGGCTAGAGGGTGACAAGAAAAAACACTAACACAGATGTGTTGGCATATACGTTTAATACAATAATATATTGCATCATACATTATATAATATAGATATTTAATATTGTATTTTTACATGCACACTCCAATCTATGTATGTGTGGATAACTTGCCATTCATAGGACCAGAGATCTCCTAGATGTCCCTTCTGATCAAAAACTATCCTGTGATGTTCCACTTCACAGGCACATCAGGTTGCCCATGGCCTCGTCCAAGCAAGTTTTGAATGTGTCCGTGGGTGGAGGCTCCACAGCCTCCGAGATAAATCCCATGTCAGGCTTTACAGAGCGGGGTTCAGAGCCTGACTGTGATCCTCTCTGTTGTTCTCCTCAGAGCATCCTTCACCTCCTGGTTCCTCAGGCTGTAGATGAGGGGGTTCAACATGGGGATCACCACCGTGTAGAAGACAGAGACCACCTTGTCGGTGTCCAGGGAGTAACTAGAGCTGGGGCGTAAATACATGAAGATTGTTGTCCCATACAACATGGTCACTGCTGTCAGGTGGGACGCACAGGTGGAGAAGGCTTTTTGCCTGCCTTTGGCTGAACGGATCCTCAGGATGGCAAAGGAGATGAAGATGTAGGAGACCAGAATGGTGGAGATAGTGCTGAGCTCAATGACACCGGCCAAGGAGAAGAGGATCATCTCGTTGATGTAGGTGCTGGCACAGGACAGAGCCAAGAGGGGAGGAACATCGCAGAAAAAGTGGTTGATGACATTGGAGCTGCAGAAGGGCAACCTGATGATGAAGGTCATCTGTATGATGGAGTTGAGGACACCCCCCATGTAGGACCCCACCACCAGCCACATGCACAACCTCCGAGTCATAACAGAGGGGTAGAGCAGGGGGTTACAAATGGCCACGTACCGGTCATACGCCATGACGGCCAGCAGGAAACACTCCGTCGTCACAAAGATGATATAGAAGAAGGCTTGGCCCATGCAGCCAGTGAATGAAATGGTCTTCCTCTCTGATAGAAAGTTCACCAAAGTCCTGGGGGCAACCACAGAGGAGAAGCAGATGTCAACAATGGAGAGGCTGCTGAGGAAGAAGTACATGGATGTGTGGAGCCGTGGGTCACCTCGGATGACTATGATTATCCCCACATTGCCCAGAAGAGTGATGGTGTAGATGAGCAGCAACAGCACAAACAGAGCTGCCTTCATCTCCGCTCGGTCGCTCAGGCCCTCGAGAATGAACTCAGCCACCCATGTACGATTCTGCTCTGCCATCCAGGGCTTTGTGTCTGCCGAGGAAGGAAAAAGCCTGAAATATAGGACAGTGGAAACCATGTCTTGATTTATTTGAACTGAAATGGGATAAGTTTATAACTTACACCCAGACCATTGATTTCTAGGGAGCTGGAAGAGGGTGGACTGTACATAACCACGTGCTCTGAGGTTGTCTGAGGAACAAGGAGGTCCCTTCCAAATGCTGAGCATCCCAGCTTTCCCAAACACCTCCTCCCGCTTTCTGACTTGGGTCAGACCTTTGGGAAGGTTCACTTGTACCTCAGAATCCCATTTGGGTACCTACACTTCTATGAGATTGATGGATACAGCAGCAAAAAGGGTTTCAGGTGAAACAGACCAAATCATCAGTTCTTCACTTGACCTCCTATGATTAAGTTTTTCCTCCAGATTTGTTTCTACTGCTCCCTGTTTCAAACTGATCATGACAACATGCCCAGAAGAAGAGATCTCTGCTTAAAATTGTAGTAATTTGGTATAAATGTAAAAAAATTGTAGCTTTCTTTCATTTGTTTTGGAAAAGACATTGTGGTAATGAAAAGGGTCTTTAATTTGTTGGGAGGTGGGGAGGAACAGAAGAGATGGGTGTTGCATGGTCCTAAAACTTATTCAGAACATGAGGAGCTTTATACTACAGCCTCAGAAATCTTGGGGAGGTGAAGCCAGGGAGATCATGAGCACAATTTGTGTGAGAAGCTGTTATTTTAAACTGGGGTGAGCATCCAGCATTTCCTTGGTACAATTTAGAGAATATACAAATAAGAGAGTAAACACCATAAAACCTGTTGTGATTCCCCTGTGACATTCAGAGCAAAAGTGTTACCCACAGTGTCATGGTCTCCTGCATAAAAAGCTGATGTGGGTTTAACAAATGATGAATCAACCCTTTAGTAAATGAGTCTCTGTTTATAGGGGACAGTAGGCACTACAAAACATCATGATCTGGTCATATTAATCATGCCTTATATTTCCAGAAGTGGTCTGGGAGATGAAACCTGATTTTCAGAAGTGATTTAAGGGTCAGGAGACAAATGTGGGTGTTTAGGAGCATGAGCCAGCTGTATCATGCTGACTAAACCCAGAGAGAAGTGGGATCCACTGTGCTGTCCTGGAATATAAAGTCACACGGGATGCTCTCCTTGTGCAAACAGCAGCGCCCAACAGCTAATTGCACCTCGTTTCTGAGTGAAAACAAGGTCTGACTGGGACCACCAGCAGAAAACACGAGGGAGGGGAATGGTCAAGGGAAATAAAAGATCCAGACTGATAAATCACTGTTTTAAGGTGCCATCTGAGGAGGAAAACCACCTCAGAGGGAGGGTGATGGTAGCACAGGGTCGCATCTGGTGGTCAGGGCACTCAAAGAGGAGTCAATGCCATGGATGAGACCATGGAGCTGTGCTGAGCCAGACTCTCAGCTGGGGTTGCCTGAGTTGAGGCACCAAGTCAAGCTGTTCACCTGAACAAAAGTGGGAAATACAGGTTTCCATCCCCAATAACACAAAGGCTCAGGATAAAACTATTAAATCTTCACAGGATTAAAGAAGAGAATGAAAGTCTTACCCTACCAGATGAGCACCAGGGTTAGAAGACTCATTGAAGAACCATTCTCCATCAGCAGAGTATTTCTTTATAGGAACATTATTTACTTTTTAAAGTGATTATCACTTTATTTCAGGGACAGCAGATGGGTTAATCTTTCCTTGAGAGCATTCTCCTCTTCTCTTCTCCCAGGCTCCTTAAACATACCATAAGCACCACAATTTCTGATCTGTTGAATTCAAAATACCAGAGTGCAACCCAGCAGAAATATTTCATCTCTTTAACCCACACAGAGAAGCAAACCTTTACCTGGTATAAAGCACCCCAAAGGTGGGATTGACACCAGAGCAGGACAGTCTAACAGAGCTCACCAGGACCTTTTGGGGAAGGGTCACACTCACTTATGGACAGGGTCACCTCCTCTTACCAGCTGCAGGGTCTCTGCCCCTTTGGATGCCACCACAGCCTCAGGATGTCTCCATGATAAATCTGCAGGACCAGCCCTTGAAGCCATCCTTCCAGATGAACCAGAAGGTCTCTCTTAAGCCTTTGAAAGCCTCCTGCATATTTTAATTGAATGAAGTTCTTCACTTGCAGCAACGTGCTGCTTTTATGTGTGTCTGCAGGTCTTTTTGGGCGATGGACACCTCTCCTCAGGGAGCAAGTGTTTGTCACTGCTTTGGCTACAGTTCAGGTGTCTAAGAGACACAAATCTTGATTGTACATTGCCAGCTCCTTAATGAGGATCCAAGAGAGTCACAACAGTCTGAACTCCTAATAAAAGCTCAGCTACGGATGCAGAATCCCATGCTAATTATTGTCACAAATATCAATAACTATCACAACACTTGGCAGCCTCAAGGGACAGAAAAGGTGGAGACACACAAGTTAATCTTCAAAAGCCCCTCTGAAGACCAAGAGGGAGGTGAGAAGGTGCATCCAAAGGGCAATTTACTCCAAGTGTCTTAAACACTTCTTGCAAGCAGCTTAGGCTGTTGTAATTAGCTCTGGATGGGTGCCTGGAGCAGATGGTTGGGATTACAGGAGATGACAGCTGACCCAAGCCTCCAGGCGATGGTTAAGTACAGGGAGATCAGAACAAGATGGATAGACAGTCCATTAATCTTTCTTTTCCCTCTATGCTTCCGATATTTCTGGGAATATCTCAGCTGCCCATTTTTCCCTCCCTTGTGCAGAGACGGGTCATTCTGCTGCTCCACCTCCATGGCAAGATCTCCCATCACAGCCTGTTTTGACAAGAGATGGTATGAATCCCGTTCTTTCTGTGTATTTTCTTTTTGGCTAGCAGAAAATTGATAGCATATTCATGGTCATTTCAGAGTAATTTGCTTCTGCTCAACACACCCAATAGATACCAACATACTTCAGCTTCTGGAGCGTTTTTAGGAGTTTACGATATTTCTCACAGTGTAGCTGATTTTTTCCCTTTGAAAATGGAAGCCTAGATTTTAGATTACACTGACAGCACAGACTCACCATATAAATAACAGTTCATATTTGGATCATATTTGATCCATAAGTGGAATTTATTCATCTCTCAGTTGTCAACAACATTCTGCATAGACACATGGGTAATTTCGGGAGGCCTGTGTCCATACATCCTGTGCTATCTCAGGTGGAACTAGATGGATCAACAGACTCAGCAGAGCCCAGAGAGGGATTTGCCATGGCCAAAGGAGACCAAGCACATTGTCACATGGACAGGTTCTCCATCAGTGTTGTTGAGAACCCAGAGGAGTGGCTGAGAGATGGACACATGGGATGGGTTTGAGCTCACCTTGCTCCAGGTCAGCACAACATATGGACCAACACAAGCTATAGGTGTCCCAGCTTCTCCTCCAGTCTTCTCTTGGCCAAAGGGATGGCTCAAACACTCCAGGACTTTCAGGAACCCATGACCATCTGGAGGAGCATCTGGAGCCCAGCAGAAAACCTTCCATGATGCTGGAAACCAGCACAACCTGAGGGGCAAACCCAAATCTCGGCAGAGAAAAGCCACGCAAACAACCATGCTGACCCCAGACAAGTGTTTGGGTTGGGTGTAGCTCCATAAGTGACAATATTTTAACAGCCGTTTGGGGAGTTTCTGAGCCAACCTTTTCACTTCTGATTCACATTTGTTCCCACTTTACTACCAGCCCTCCAGATACAACTCAGAACATCCCCTCTTTTCTTGAAAAGGGAAATAAAAACATGTATTCCAGTTACTTCTTGCAAAAGAATGACAAGGAAGGAAAAACTATTTGTAGAAAGCATTTACACAAACAGTTATCCAGTGATTAGGTATAAACCTTGAAATGTTTATCACTAAATTCATCTCCCTCGTGTCAGCTCTGCAGCTGTGTTGTGTGTTGCCTCATCTAAGGGCGTTTTTTGACCTATTAATTTTCCTCTTATAATAGATAGAAATGGAAAGGAGGAGTTGCAAATAAAAAACACTAATATATAAACCGAAATGTGACATATGGTAGTGACATGACCCATAGGCTGGGTGGGTCTCAGCCACCCTGAAGTTAAATTCATCAGTCATCGTACATTTCCTATATGCAATATTATGTCTTTATACAACAAAGTTCACCCACGTTTATTTTAACAAGAACCATGGTCTGTTGCTCCTGCAAGGGAGCAGGACTAACATCAGATTTTGTGTTCACCTATTAAACTTCAAATTTGTCCAGTTAAATCCCACAGTTAATGGTCTTTCTGATACACATAACTACATGCTTTGAGAAAATTAGAGAAAAAAACAGAAATATTAATTCTATTACAACTAACACACCATGACTTTAATGTACATCCTTACATTTGGATATACACACTGAAAAATTCCACTAAACAGCACATTTAGGAACTGTCACTGTCCAATGCTTAGTGCTGTACATCAACAAAATAATTTGTAAGTATTTATTCACTATTAAATGCATTTTGAAGGGTTAATGTGCAGCAGAAAGTTTTTAAGAGAGGCTTCCAGAGGCATGAGCGCTGGCTGGGCTGGGGGTGCAGAGGGCAATGGGTGGTGGGTTGTGCTCTGGAGGTTGGGCAACACCACAGGGGTTTGTGCTCTTTAATCTCTTCCAATAGAGCCAAGGGGGACACCATGGTGTGCAGGGGACCATCCCACAGTACCTGAGCAAGGCCCACAGACCTGGGCCAAGACTCCAGACCATCAGGCAAGTTGGTGGTGATGAGGCAAGTCCAAGGTCAAGCCAAGTCCAGTCAATCCCCTGGTCAGGTTTGGGTCCAGCAATTTCTAGAGAGGCCCATGATCAAGCCAAGATGCAGATCAAAGTAATCCATGGGTATACACACCTATTGCTAAACTGGAAACCAGTATTCCTCCAGCATAACTCAAGAGAAAAGCCAGATCCCTGGGCTGAGCTTAAATAGAGCTCCTGGGCAAATGGGCAGAGGGTGGGGGTGGAGACCCCAGGTGAGGCTGGTCAGACCATTAGGGCCTATTAGTTCACTCTGGAGCAATTAATCACTGTTTGAAAAGGCCCATTGGTCACCATTGAATATAGAGGATGCCCAGACTCACCTGCTTAGCTGTGGACATCTGTGCCATAGGTACATTCATGTGGATCATCCCACCCTTGCTGGAAAACTGGGCTGTCCAGTGTCCACAGAGGGACATCGGCAGCTCCAGAGTCAGTTGTGCTTTGTGAACCATTTGGGGATCCTCCGAAAGACCTGAAATGTCTCAAAACCCATTTTCATTCTGTCGGGAAGGTCAGACCGAAACCTTTGCATAGTCCACAAGTGTCTCAGAAGCACCACTTCATGAGTGACCATATGAGCATGGTGTCCATATGAGCCGGTCACCACTGCCATGGTGTATCTGTGCCCAGTGATGCCTCATCCACATGACGTCTTTCAGGATGGCTTTCAGAATTGCATTTCGCCCCTTTTTTTCTTCTTTATTTTCTTTTTTCCCCTCTCATAAGCCCTGCCATGAGCAGCCCTGGAGGTTTTCTCCCAGGAGGACACAAGCAACCGTATTTACAGCCCTGTCACCTACAAGCTCAGCTATTTGAGCCTGGAAAGGAGCACATCTCACATCAGATGGTTAATAGAGGTTACACCGATGTGTAGATTTGGGATAAACCCTTGGCTCCCATCACTCGGTAGCAGTGAAGATGCAGGAGAAGCCGAAACATCAAGACAAAGCAGAGTCTCACCTGCCTTTAGGCAGTGGCCTTTCTTCTTCGTGTCATGTCCTCTTTTATTGGGCTCTGTTGGAAAACAGCCTTACCAAAGTAGGTTTTCTTTATAATAAGAGGGAGTAATGGCTTATGTAAATTGGTTTTCATTTACTTAGGGAGCTAGAGCAAGATGAACTGATTTATGCGAGGATGAGTCTTATTTTGTTATAAAGAAATGCAATATTTCAAATTGTCAGCAAAATACAAATCAGCCTTTGAAATCAGCATGTTTTAAAATTAGCTCAGTTCTCAAGTAAGCGTCTTAACTTAATGCCCATGTTTTTAGGATGCTTCCACTTGATGGAGCTCATAAGGGTATAAATCATGACTTTACCAATACAAATTTTATCTGTTGTAAATGATATATAATAATTCAATAAATGTGATTTGAAGGCTGGAATAATGATTAAAAGCCAAGGGAAAACGTCTGGAGGTCGTTAGCGCTGTGTAATCTGCATTTCACCACAACTGTGACTTTCTGTTCCTCCAGGTTTATGTGCAATCCTACAAGGTTCCTCTGCGATGTCTTCTGGAAAACAATTTCTTTCACACTGAAAGCGAATAAAGGTCTCATTATTTTATTAAATCTGAAAACATGAATGCTAGAATAAATCTGTAGTGTTAAGTATCCAAGCATAGGACAAAAAAAGGATGTTTGGGTTGTTTCAAATCCTTGTTCTTTTCTAAGTACCACAATTGAAAAACAAAAAGCATATACAATTTGAGTTTAGAAACTACAGCAGAGTATACCAAAGTGCAGTAGTTAAACTGAGGATAAACTGATAAACTGAAATAGGGTCCAAAACTGAAACTCGATGGTTTTAGTCGTTTTGATATTGTTCTTCCTTTTGCCTCAGCAGGTAACATCTGGTCATGGGGGGAAATCACACACAGACCAAATTCATCCTCTTAGGAATTACAGACAGCCCTTGTGTGCGGGCTCTTCTTTTTGGGTTGTTTCTGTTGATTTACATTGTCACTTTGGTGGGGAACATTGGGATTATGGTGTTGGCTTGGGTGGTTCCCAGCCTCCACACCCCCATGTACTTCTTCCTCACCCATTTTTCATTCGTTGACGTCTGCTATTCCACAGTCGTCTCCCCCAAAATGCTGGTGGACCTGTTATCGGAGAACAAAACCATTACATTCGCTGGCTGCGCGATGCAGTTCCACTTCTTTGCTTTCTTTGCCACTGTCGAGTGTTACCTCCTGGCCACCATGGCCTACGACCGCTATGTTGCCATCTGCAACCCCTTGCTCTACGTGACGGTCATCTCCAGCCACGTCAGGCGGCGGCTGGTGGCCTTGTCCTACCTGCTGGCCTTTCTCAGCGCCGCCATCTACACCAGCTGCACGTTTGGGGGTTCCTTCTGCGGACCCAACCGGATTGACCACTTCTTCTGCGACACCGGCCCCATGCTGAAGCTCGTGTGCTCCGACACCCACACCAGTGAGATGGTCATCTTTGCCTTTGTCCTCATAAACACGGTGGGCACCAGCACGATCATTTTGGTCTCCTACGCCTGTATCCTCCACACGGTCCTGAGGATGTGCTCGGCACGGAGCAGGTCCCGAGCCTTCCACACCTGCACTTCACATTTGACAGCCATTTCTTTATTCTACGGGACGATATTCTTCATGTACCTGCGACCTGCATCGAGCCACAGCAGCCTGGATAAGGTGACCTCCATCGTCTACACTGTGGTCACCCCCATGTTCAACCCCTTCATCTACAGCCTGAGGAACAAGGAGGTGAAGGGTGCTCTGGTGAAGTGCAGGAGAAGAATGCTAAACCTGTTAAACCGCTGTCTGTGCAAAAGAGCTGCATCAGTTAGGCACTGAACTGTTTATTGTATGTAAGAAAGCCTGTGATGCATTAAACCAGCTGGATTTTTCCCTAATCTTCACGATTTTATGTAGGTTCTTTCACAGTTTCTGCACAAAATTGGATGACAGAACTCACCCTGAGAAACAGACCCCACAATCACATCCTCCTCAGGAGGAAACCAGGAGGAGCGGAAACCTCAGACTTTATTTCACTTTGCAGTCACCAGCAGCTCCCTCCAAATACGCTCATAAGCTGTGCTTGAAGTTTAATTTAGTTCCACCAAAATCTATACCATTTCAACACTGACTTGATGAGCACTGAATCGCTCGAAGGGGAAAAATAAAGTAATGATCAGGTGTGAAATGAATTGTTCAGCGGCATCAGCACATGGTGCACGGTCTGCTGCTCATCGTCACAGCCATTCCCCTGGGTTGGTGTGGGATTTCTCATTGTGCATCCTAGCTTGAAGGGATCCAGAAAGAAATACCGAAATGAAATTGGAAACAACATATTTTGAGAAATGAAAAGCTAATTATGGGGTTGTAGTTTGTTTTTGCTTTTTCTTTTCCAGATCAGTTGCAGCTACCTCAGTGCTTTTATTTAGTACGCCAGCTGTTGAGTCGGAGCATGACTTAGCCAAATATTGTCATCTACAGGTGTAGGCTTCTTCATCTGACCATTGTCCACCTTGTTGCCAGCTTCTCTAGGAAGCATTCTTACTCCAAAATAAACATTCTAAATAGTTTATCTGAATATTGCATAAAAGTTCCCACTTCTCCCCATTGACTGCAGAGTTCAAGTTGTTCCCTGGACCAGGAAAACGTGATGACTGTTGTCTACACCCTGGTGATCCCCAGCCTGAGGAACTGCAAGTGAAGGATGCTCTGGGGAGACTCCTAGGAAGAATTCTTCTTTCCTCCCAGGTTCAGACCGGTAAAAAGACAGAAGCAACTAAATGCTAATAATTCGGGAGTCCTTGAGATGGCGTCTTTGTTCTGCAGCTATAGCAGTGAAAATAATGAGCATATAACATGGAGACCCAAGAAAGCTCTGAAAATTCTCTTTCTGGGGTGCAGGGAGTAACCGTGGGGGCTGCACAACTGTGCAGCAATGATTTTTTTCAGTGCAAAGAACGTGCTGAAGAGTTGAACTACACACCCCAGGGACCGGGTCCTTGAGGAAACGCAGAATGAGGCAATGGATAAATATCCTCAGCCACCCGCCACGGGCAGCGCTGGGCAGGCAAGGACATACCGGCAGGGATGTCACAGACACCATCACCGTGCTTTTGTTCTTGTGGTCTCTGAACTTGTGATCCCATCAGAGCTTGCTGGCCAAGACCATGAGTAAGTATTTCTGGGCAAAAAGGGCCAACAAGGGCTACGGTGTCATGGATAGCCAAGAAGATAAGTCTTCAAGGGGATTAGTTTTTCTTTTCTTTGTCTCCTTCTCTCTATAGCCCACATTTTGCGTTACCTGATGACAAATTCTATAATGGATATATGAGGCCAGACGAGAAAGTCATCAAGCCCGTGGTAGCACCTCTGGGAAGCAGTTGGCACCAGGGACACCAGAGAGGGTCTTCACAAACCTGGTTGGAGCACAGGAGAAGTTGTGAGGAAGCAGCAGGACACAGCTCATGTTCTGGCCTCCCTATGGAAGAGTTTGTAACTTTCACTGACTGTGAAAGTGCTTAAATTATTAGTTTTTAGGCTGACAATGTCAGGTGACACTAATTCCAACTTTTGTAGATGCAGTGTGCCTGTACTCGGGTGTGCAATCACCCTAAAAGACTTCTGTTTTCAGTCGTGTTTCTAAAAATAAAGGTCTTCCCAGCCACACACATTTGTAATTATGAATTTTAGGGCGTATGTCTGATCATTCAATGTTTGCTTGTGCAAAACAGAAAACTCAATGAGGTGCTGCTTTTACTGGTGTGAGTCACAAAAATTAATCCAGTCAAACTGTTGGTTTGTATCAGATGGCGAATCTACCTGCATTTGTCTTCAACACGTGTCTCCAGTTTCTCTCTATGCACTTCGAACTAAGGAGCCTCAGTGTTCAAGTAATTTAATACAAGACTGAGATTAATACAAGTAATTAATTAATACAAGTAATTAATACAAGTAATTAATACAAGACTGAGATTTCGCATTCACAAAAGTCAGGGAATGCACAGTCAGCAAATACTTACAGAGATACATGTAAACATACGTGCATGTATGTACCCACCCATCTTTTAATATCCTGTTTTCTGTATATATTTCATTAAAAATTAACCACATTATATGCAATATATAGAAACTGTTTGTGTGCATACCTGTACACACAGCACCATGCACAGTGTGTGTGTGTGTGTGTATGCACGTTCACAGCAAACGCAGCTCTCGAAGTGATGCAAAATTATGCAAACGCCAAACCTCTGTTTGACATAAAACAGCACAACCAAAACTTAATAGTGCAGCCCTTCTCAACGCAAAATTTACTCTGCTTTTTTCCTTTGCATGTGTGTGTTTTGGTACAGAGGAACCATGCTAGCAATATGGACACCCTTTTCTTAGCCAGTGGCCCCAGGACCCCCGCTGCAAATTATCAAATAGCCACCATGATCCATGTCTCAAATTAAGTCCCATTCCCTTGTCCATGGAGGAGAGGAACCATAGTTTGGTCACCAGCTTCATCCTCCTGGAGTTCACCACCGACCCAACGCTGCAGCTTCTCTTGTTCCCAGTGTTCACCTTAATCTACATCATCACACTCGTGGGCAACGTCACCCTCATTATGGTGATATGCCGCAGCTCACAGCTCCATACCCCAATGTACTTCTTCATTGGGAACTTGTCCTTCCTGGATCTCTGGTATTCCTCCATCTACATCCCCAAGATCCTCCTGAACTGCATCTCCGAGGACAAGAGCATCTCCTTTGCTGGGTGTGCTGCTCAGTTCTTTGCCTCCGCTGGCTCAGCCGGTATCGAGTGCTACCTGCTGGCAGCGATGGCCTATGACCGGTACGTGGCCATCTCCAACCCGCTGCTCTACACCGCTGTCATGTCCAAGAAGCTGTGCATGGGGCTGGTGGCTGCCTCCTACCTCACTGGCTTTGCCAACTCCATCCTCATTACCAGCCGCACATTCAACCTCAGCTTTTGTGACTCCAATATAATTGATGACTTCTTCTGCGATTTGCCCCCCGTGGTGAACCTCTCCTGTGATGTGACAGACAGCTACCAGCTGCTCCTGTATTTCATCCTGACCTACAACATCATCATCCCCTCCGTGCTCAACCTCACGTCCTACGCCTCCATCCTGGCTACTGTCCTGAAGATGCGTTCGGCTGTGGGGCAGTGGAAAGCCTTCTCCACCTGTGCCACCCACCTCACCTCTGTCACCATCTACTACAGCTCCATCCTCTTCATTTACGCCCGGCCCAGCTCCAGCTTTGTGGGGAGGAACAAGGTGGTCTCTGTGTTTTACACGGTGGTGATCCCCATGCTGAACCCCTTCATCTACAGCCTGAGGAACCAGGAGGTGAAGGAGGCACTGAAGAGACTGATGAGGGGACAGACAGCTTCCTAACAGAAAAACACAAGGATTACATCCCCAAAGATGCATATAGCAAGAAGTGTACCTATCTTTGCTTGCTTGTGTTTCCGTTTGTTGCTTTTCACAATAGGTGCAAGAGGATCCAACACAGGAGCATAAACTCTTCTGATCCTGAAGTGCTTCCTGATGCACAGGAGGTTCAATGTGCAGACAGGCCTCCTCTCCTTCCAGCTTCTCCCTATACATCATTTATATCTGGTATCAAATGGGATCTTAGCAGTTGCTGGCCTCATTTTTGTACATAATCTTCTTCACCCTTATAATAATTAAAACTGTTGGAAGGAGAGATTAAGTGGACCAAAGTAGATTCATCTCCTTCAAATTTAGATAAATAAAAGTTGAATGATTAAGTCGGAGTTCCTTGTCTCCATTTGTGATCCATAAAGTTGTGTTTCTGTTTTTCTAGTTCTTGTTCAGACAAAGAGTGCGGTTCGAAGGGTTTGGGTTTGAAGATCTCCCAGCTTTCTCCCCTTGCCCTGTTTTCATTCATGCCACAGGCTGGGGTCAGGCTGTATGAACTGGGTTCCTTTGGGATGAAATCAAACTGAAAATGGTCTTGAGGGGGACACCTAATGCACTTCCAACTTCATTAGGTGTTCAGATCCTCCCCAGAATAAATTTAATCCAGATAAATCTATTCTGAAATGCTTATACTATAGTCAGCAGGTCCATGGTACCAGTACTTTTGATGTTGAGACCTTCTCCTGTTGCACCACATCCATCCTAACCATCTGTCCTAGGATGTGACAAAACCTCCTCTTACTCCCAAATATTTCAGAGGGGACCTGGCGGACAATCTCATAATCAGACAATGGATTTTTTAGATGTCGAGATCCAGGTGAACCCATTCCCATGCTTGTTCTCCAGTCCCAGATTCATAACAGTAGGAAAATCACGTTTATGAAGACCAGTCAGACAAGGAGGATTTATGTAGTGTGTTTAAACTTGCCACGCAGTGTAAGAATTTCAAAAAACACAAGGAAATCTATCCCAAGGCCATTAATGACAAGAAATTTAAGGTGTGAGGTGTCCTTGAGATCCAAAGGTGAGGTGAAATGCCATGAGCTTCCCCACCTCGTCTGCTTGGGGGCCAAAAGCAGACAGGGACAAATCGCCCCATTAGCGACAACCAGGGGAACCACATTATCTGCACCCGTCATGAAGACAAGGATGTCTCTCTCTTTAGAGTGCATGACCAAGCTCGCACTAACACAGAGAGCCCTCCAGCAGGCCTGAGCTCCAGGCTCCCGCCATACAGCTGGTGACAGCTATTTCCATCACAAGTGACACTGCTCCCCTTCCCAGAGCAAGGAGTGGTCCTTGGGGACCTGCCACCCTTCTAGGAGTCATCAGCTTAACAAGACCTTCTGGGGTTTTACCAAGAAAGTTTCCTAATCACCATGAAAGTTTCTCAGCGAGCTTGTAGGTAACTTACCTCATTCTTCTTAACAAGCCATAAGAGACTAATTAGTGAGGACTAACAAGAAAGAAACTTTCCTCCTTGTTAACAACAAAGTGCACTTCTACAGCTGCCTCACTTGTCAGAACTAGTCCAGGTCCCAAAGCCAATGAGTTGGAGGTCAGTGTGTTGGTATGTGACCGTGTTAAGGACAATTGTGTGGGCCTGGATGGATGGAGAGCAATGCTCCTCAAGGCTTCTCTGATCAAAGTACCTGCCCCTCATCCCTGGGGTTAAATTCCCATCTGTAGACCAAGGTCCTTCTTCCTCGGTGGGATGATGCCATGACCCAGCAGCACCCTGAGCTCCTTGCTGAGGGGTCTGGTGTTGTGCTTGGTGGGAGCACTGGTTGTGGTGGGAGCTTCTTCCCGGCCAGGATCGGGTCTGCTCGGGGTCGCTTCTAAATGCTTCTACCTCATATTTGTTCCTGGCCAGCACTATTTTCTCTCCTATTGGTCTACAGAGTTAGCTACTACACTATAGTTGCTAAAGTTTGTTAATCATTCCCCTGTATCTCATGATATTTTTTTTTTGAGGGCAAATCACACAATTGCTCAAAAATAAGCAAAAGCAATTAATAATATAACTAAATGAGATCAAAATGCCAGGACAGGGAGCAGGTAACTGACTTGTCAGTATTTTTACAGTAACTCATAAGAGATGCCAGATGATAATTCTCTGGTCCTTGAGCAAGCTGCAGGCACTGCGGGCATTTCTCAAATAAATGTGAAACTACAGCTACAATTGAGCTAAAATAAGTTGCAGAGAAGGCCTGATGAGCGTTGTTGCAGTGAAATGCTGTTATGAAGCCCAGTGTTTATTGCTAGTACTGGGAGCACTAAATTACCCAAGTCTCATGTTCACCAGAAATGTGCCAATTATTTAATATGGAGAGAACTCTTGTCACACTGGAAGTATAGGTGTTACTTGTTATTGTTTCTCAAGACAGCAGTGGTAATACAAACTACAAAGGGTCAAAAGGGCTCAAAGTCTTGAAATTAAAATAATATGAGGCTGTAAACACAAATAACAGTAGACGTAAACCAAGAGGAGTCAATGACCCAGCAATTAGGAACAGGCAGAGACTTCCCGATACATTTGTCCCCAGTAGCTCACAGGAAAGATATGCTTCTTTTATATCATAGTATTACAGGAATTGAAAGTATACAGGAATTGATCCACCAGGGATAACTATTTTTCAGATGAACGTTTCCTCCCCATCACTCTCCTCAGCGCATCCTTCACCTCCTGGTTCCTCAGGCTATAGATGAGAGGGTTCAGCATGGGGGTCACCATGGTGTAAAACACAGAGGACACTTTGTCAGCGTCCTGGGAGTGCCTGGAGCTGGGTCGGGAGTACATGGATGCAGCAGATCCGTAGAAGAGGGTCACAGCAGCCAGGTGGGACGTGCATGTGGAGAAGGCTTTGTGTCTGCCCACCACGGAGGGCATCCTCAGAATGGTGGCCAGGATGTAGGCATAGGAGATAAGGATGGTCAGGCTGGTGACAAGCAGGTTGAAACCAACCACGACAAACATCACAATCTCATTGACGGTGGGGTCTGTGCAAGAGATGGCTTGAAGCGGAGGCCCCTCGCAGTAGAAGTGGTTGATGACGTTGGGACCACAGAAGGACAGCTGAAGTGTAAGCCCTGTGTGGATAGTGGCATTTGCAATGCCAGCAAGGTACGAACCAGCTACGAGCAGCACACAAACTCTGCTGGACATGGAGATGGCGTAGAGCAGTGGGCTGCAGATGGCCACGTGTCGGTCATAGGCCATGACAGCCAAGAGGTAGCACTCGGTGGTGGCAAAGACCGCATAGAAATAAAACTGTGTGAAGCACGCAGAGTGAGAAATGATCTTCCTTTCTGCTAGGAGATCCCAGAGCAGCCTAGGGGTGACTGAGGAGGAATAGCAGATGTCTAGGAAGGAGAGGCTGCTCAGGAAGAAGTACATGGGGGTGTGAAGCTGGGCGTCCAGCCTGCTTAACACCAGCATCCCCAGGTTCCCCAGGAGAGTGATCACATAGATCACCAAGAAGACCACGAAGAGGACAGCCTGGGCATCCCCCTGCTCTGAGAACCCCAGGAGAACAAACTCAGCACTGGAGGTGCGATTTCCTTTGGCCACCATCGTAACACAGCTGCTGTAGGAGAGCGGAGACACACCGAGTCAGCATCCTCCTCTTTTCCTCACAAACAAACGTTAAAGATGCATTTATTCTTATCAGGAAATACAAATTTCAGAGAGAAAAACTGTTGAACAATGTATTCAGTGTTTGTCTCAAAATGCATTTGAAAATAAACTAAGTGCATGACTGAATGTATTCCTAATGGTTTTATTCTGGTCACTGTTAATTTGGTTTGATAAAGTCACTTTGCAAGTTGAAAGGCTTATTCTACCCACTGAAGAAGTTTGTTACCTATCAGATCCAATGAGGTAGCCCCAGCAATTTCTTCGGACATTGGAAATCAGTCTGCATTTAAAAAAACAAATCAAAACCAAACCAAACTTGTTTCAGAAGATCAAAAGAGACAGAGCACTGGTGAGCCACCAAGACATTTTAAAAAGAATTTCCTTTAGGAGAGCCAGAACAAGTTAAAATAAAGCTCTAATTTCTTCCATTCCTCTGTGTGAAACTCTGAAACCATATCTGAAATGGGAGTTTAAGTATCAACCCCCCCTTTAAATATGGTGATATCCATATGATATCCATATCATTCTTGTGATGCCACTGAACTGAGAAAGACAGTGGAAAGAATTTTAAAGGGCTGGGACCAGTGGAAACCCCACCAATTCTGTGGTGCCATTGCAAACTGGGGGAGTAAGATGTTGATAAAGCAGTTTAAAAATGAAATAAAGCTAATACCTTCTTAAAGCAGAAGTTAGGAATAGTCACAGAAATTGCTCGGGGGGGGGGTTGATTTGTTAAAGTACCAAATGACACCATTAGAAAGGACTCTTCTGCATCAGGAAAGTTCAACACGTGCCCTACCTTGACTTACACGTGAGGCTCCCTCACCTCTGGATTTAATAAAGAAAACTTGTATTTCATTCCAGGATTGAAGTCAGTTGCAGAAACTTTCACCCCCCTCTAAAACAGTTTGAACTGAACAGATAACCCAGGTCGTGCTTCGATGTCATGATCTTCACGGTATAGCAAATAATAGACCCTGCAAAATCATCTCCTCTGTGTAAAAGGTCTGAGATAAATCAGAACCGGAGGACATTAAGCTTTGTTTGCCACCATTGTAACATGTCCCAGACGTTTCGCAGAGCCACTTCATCACCTCGTCCAAGCTGCTGCCCCCTCCAGCCACTGGACAATAATGATAAATCCCAGTAATCTGATTAAAACAATCAGCTGAGATTGAGGGGCTGCTGACCTCTGGTACCTCAGTTGGCTTTACTCACAGTCTGAGCTACTGGCCACCTTTAGCTTGGAAAAAGCAACTTATAAATGCCTGGGTTTCACACAACATAGCCTCGTATTGTGTGTGAGAATGGGCTCCTGCCTAAAGTCCTCCCCTTGCAACAGCCCAGCTCTTTGCAGCGTTATTGAGGCTAAAACTCACCTGTCTGCTCACATCTCAGGGCCTTTTTTGACTTGTTATCTCCTAGAACAAAATGTTATAGGTGAAATAAGCTCACATTTCTCCCAGTGTTGGTGTTAAAAGTGAGAATGATTTGCCAGGGATGAAGGGTATCAATACTTGACCAAGAAAATTGGCTGTTTATAGGTTTGTTTCATTGAAGGGTTTTACCGCTGCCCTCCCCTTGGGGTCACACACAAAAATTCTCTTGGGAACTGATGACTTCAGAAACAGCTCCTTAAGGAGGAGACGTGCATTGAGAAATAAACATGATTAGTTTCAGCAAGTTAAACATAAGCTCGAGTGTTTTCCCCACTTGTTCACACAAAGAATTTTGTATATGTATAAATAGAGTTGTGTATGTATACACATTAACTTATCTCCTGGAATAAATAATTTATGTCTTGGAGTCACAGAGAATGACAAAGAACTGGTGTAAGAAATGGAGATGCAAGGATTAGGGAATAGCTCAGGGTTTAGAGAAGCATTGCAAATGCTGTTGGGGAGGGAGGGAGAGAAGGGAAAACTATTCAGAAACTCTTCTGCTGCATTTTTTAAAAACATTACCTGGGTTATCCTGAAGTGTAAAAGCCCAAAGGTTTGGATCTGGGCATCTGTGGGAGTCAAAGCCACGCTTATGGAGAAAAGATTCTCTTTTATTGCTCTTAAAAACAGACAAGTGTGCTAGTAGCTGTGATTACATCTAGGGAGTTATTTCCTATCTATCCATGGCAAAAATCAACCTTGCTTGGGAAGGTTAATATTTGGGATCGGTGAGCTTCATATCAAAGCAAAAGCATCACTCTGACACTTTTCTGTTCTTTCTTTGTGGCTGCTGGGCATCCACACTCAGCCCAGTTCTAAATTATTGATTAAAAGCTGGTCTCACACCCTCACTTTTGAGCAGGGTTTCTGAAGGACTCCAGAACAGCACAGTGAGCTGAAGCTTTCACCTTATAGAACAGAACATGCCTTATTTCATTAATTAGTTAATTTATGTAAATTTAGTTAATTTCTGCTTCAATTAGCTCTTCAGAACACGCCCAGCGTGTGGCAGCCCATCATCTTCCGCTGCCGAGCAGCAAGTGGAGAAAAACGGGCGTTTTTTCCAGAAAACTTCACCTCACCCTGATGTGGGTGTTTAAAATAGATCAGATGAATCAAAGTCCCCAAATTCACAGTTGTCTCCATAAGGGGAACCGATGGTGACTAATTCGGATAAAAAGCCTACAATTAGATAGGATGACTCCTGGGCTGAGATGACTCAACCCCTGAAACCTGGAAGCAGAAATTATTAATAAGAAATCATAATAAATATTTCCTGAGATGGAAAATAAACTTCGCCTGGATGGAGACATAAGTAGGAGATGGTGGGGGAGTTTTGGCCAGCGTTGAGAGTCTTGGAGCCACCAAGTGAGTCGGGCAGGTCTGAGAACAACATATTGCCAGAAGCATGGAGGCTTTCTGTGTTGTCAACACCAGATGACATCCTGGGAAAAGCCAACACTGCTCAGATAATGTCTTGAAAGTCTGTTCCTGGCCAAGCTGAGTGACTCCTTGTCACGGGGGATAGAACTCCAACCTCCTCCTAAGCTGGTGGGTGTCTGTGGGGGAGACCCATCCAAGAAAGCAAGATACACAACACGGGTGGTCTACATGCAGTATATATGAAGTGTGGGGCTGTGCTGTTCCTCATAAAGACTATCTTTGGACAAAGCAGAGAAAATAATAAACCGTGTTTATTGTTCTACAGCAACTTAAGCAACTATGTAGGAAATTTGAGAAGAAAGTTATGAAAGACAATGTACTTCTCCAACATGTAGTCCTTAATTTAGCTTGTCCCCTTCTGCTCTGAGTCACCTCTTTCAGGCCACAGAATTTAATATTGAGTAAACCCTCTTTGGTAAAAAGTGTCAGCTGTGCATGTTCTAGAGCTGCTTCTAAGTTCATTTACTGTGAAAGCTTCACTGACAATGCATGTGTTTTTAGGATTGTCTTTCCTGCATTCCCTCCTTCTTTCAAACACCGTAGTTACAGGTGATTTACTTCTCAAGGGACCACAATGTGAATTAATTCCTAATTCAAACTCAGCACGACGTAGAGCACCTACATCTCGCCAGATGCACAGAACTGTCCGGTGCCCTTCTTCTGTCAGGTGTCACCCTTATTTCTTCTGCTCGTTCCGCTGTGGCAGGTGATGTCTGCTTTGCTTTGGTTAGAGCAGGACCTGTGGCAACCCATGAAGGTGAGGAGCTTGTTCATATCTCTTCTGAGGGTGCTCCTCACCTCCCTGTTCCTCAGGCTGTAGATGATAGGGTTGAGCATGGGGGTCACCACGGTGTAGAAGATGGAGGCTGTTTTCCCTTGATCTTCTGTGCGCTTGGAAAAGGGATGTAAATACAAGAAAGCCACGGAGCCGTAGAAGAGGGCGACGGCCGTGAGGTGGGAGGTGCAGGTGGAGAAGGCTTTGTGCCTGTCCTCCGCAGAGCGGACACCCCGGGTGGTGAGCAGGATGCAGGTGTAGGAGACAACGATGGCCAAGACTGAGGTGGTTACGATGAAGCCAACACACACGGCCAACACCATCGTATTGAGCCGGGTGTCGGAGCACGAGAGGAGCAGGAGGGGCGGCATTTCGCAATAGAAATGGTTGATGAGGTTTGGGCCACAGAAGGAGAGTCGGAGGAGAGCGCTGGTGTGCACCAGGGCATTCAGGCTCCCGGCAGCGTAGGAACCCACCACCAGCTGGACACAGACCCTGTGCGACATGGAAGCCAAGTAGTGCAGGGGCTGACAGACGGCCACGTAGCGATCGTAGGCCATGACGGCCAGGAGGATGGCTTCCGTGGTGCCAAATGCCGCAAAGAAGAAAAACTGGGCGATGCAGCAATTGAAAGAAATAACATTTCTCTCTGCAAGGAGGCCCAACAGGAGCTTCGGTGTGACAGATGAAGAGTAACAGATGTCCAGCAAAGAGAGGTGGCCGAGGAAGAAGTACATGGGCACATGAAGCTGAGAGTTGGTCCTGATGAGGACGATCATCCCCAGGTTCCCCACCAGCGTGGTGAGATAGATGATTAAAAACACCACAAAGAGCAGCTCCTGCAGGTTGGTGAAGCCCAAGAGAACAAACTCAGTCACATGTGAGTGGTTTCCTCCAACCATTGTCCTGGCACCAGCACAGAGAAGACAAAGAAACATGAGGAAGAGGTTAAATAATTTCTCCCAGAAGCATGCAGTGCCTGAGGCTAACGCAGGATTTGGTGTTTCCTGAATGAATACACCCACTTATTTGTAGGAAAAAAATATGATAGTTATCCTCAGTGGGCAGGCTGAAGGTCCGAAATAATACGTTGAAAAATAATACATTGACAAAATGATACCAAATAGTTTGTATATGGAAAAGAAATCTTAAAGCTTAAATTTTAAAGCTCTGGCTGTCCCATTATGGGAAGAATTGGTCTGCAAAAGATCTTGCAAACAATATATTTTCATGAACATCCACTTTCTTTCCAATATGTGGGCATGTTCAGGAGGATTTAATTCCTTTTGCGGGGGGGAGGGATGCTGTGATTCAGTGGGAAGCAAATACAATAATATTGTGCCTTAATTTGCCACCTTAATTAGTGTTGCATTAAATAGATAGCAGACCACACAGGAGTGATTTTCTGACTCCGTAGCAATATGTTTGGGTCAATTAAAACGAGAGCAGCATACCTGATAGCAATTTCATGCACGTGTGGCTTCAAGACTAAAAACATCCCCTTCTAATCTGAATTACACTTGCATGCCATCTTCCCTGCACCTCTCGGTTCTGCTAACATCAGGATTTTTTAATCCAAAGTTAGGAATTAGGATTCAGATGTACTGGAGGATGAGGTTTTTTTCCCCTTCAGGAGGGACCTTAATAACTTCAGTATTGCTCCATGGCAGAGTTCCTGCTTCTGCAGGGGGTGGACACACCGATTAAGGAAACCCTGCCCTATCTAGCAAGGAATTGCCTCAAAACCTCTCAAAATTTCACCCTCAAGTCGTTCTCGTAAAGACTCACCGGTCCTTGTGCTGAATTTAAACAGCAGCTCCGCCGGTATCCCCAACCCCCAGAAGGTTTCCCTATGGCAGCCTCCAATGCAGCTGCAATGTTTTAGTTTCCTCCGCACCCACAGGACAAATTACCGAAGGGTCCCTGAGGCACCTGAGAGCAGAACGAACCCTCCCCAAAGAGTGCGGGGTGACACAGAGACTTCTCTGGGAGGTTTTAGGGGTGGGATCCCCAAGGGGCATCAGAAATGACACCTGTGGAGCCTGAGCCATTCAGCTCCCATACACAGCTCAGTAACGAGGATGGGAACACAGGGCAATGCGCCTTTTCCTTGAATTTGAAAGATTTTTTCCTCCTCTAGGAACACTGGGGAAATAAAAATCCCTAATGGATTAACTTAAGGAAATTATTGCTTTATATTTGCAATGATCTGTTAGGTTGTTTTCTTTTGTACTACAGATTTCCATAGAGCAGATGTGGATATAGTAAAGAAAAAGCAGATTGAAGCACAGATACCAATTTTTCCATTGTGTTGTCATTTCCTTTTTGTGAGATAATGTCTCGTTTTCCACTTGTGCTCAAATAGGATTTGCACCATTGCTTCCAGGAGGTGGATTCTCCGAGCAGGTTCTACAAGCAGCATTTGCAGGGCTGCACCTCCCCAAAATCCCGTCTGCAAGGGTAGATGTGTCACCCACGCACGTGTCAGGACAGTCAGCTTGGAATTAAGTAGTTCTTCTGGTCATTTGCAACTAAGTGTGTGAATTTCAATCAGTTTGGGGAGGGTTTTTCGTTTGTGTTTTGGTGCTTTGTTTTGTTTTTCCTGCTTCCCATCTGCTGGTCACACACTTTGGTGTTCGGTACCACTAGAATTTCATCTGGTATATTTTTCTTCTTCTGTTCTTATTCACAGTTTTAAACAAATAAACAGAGGTGGCTGCTTCTCATGTTATCCACTAGAGATGACCTTAAAATATACATATTTGCTATTTCTTCACTGCTCGCTTCCCTCTTTCCATCAGCCTTGCTCTCCGTTTCGTTTTCTAGCGCTGGTGAAACAACCAATTCTCCGGGATGACTCTTCTCCTCCCATCGCTCTTCTCAAAGCAGCTTTTACTTCCCCATTCCCCGGGCTGGAGGTTCATTGCAGAAAGCCCCTTGACCAGCTGCCAGCCCTTTTCTAGGGGTGTCTTTGCTGCAAGAACATCCCGGTGGCTCATCCTCAACTTGGTGGCCACCACAACCTCCACATCCATCTCTTCCAGGCTGCCATCCAGCCTGTCCTGGGGCGATTCATTCCCACTGCCAGGACTCGGCAGTTTCCCTTTTTGAAGTTTGGGTGATTCCCGTCTGCCCATTTTGGACAGAAAAGAAAAGCTGTCTTTGAAAAGCCGTTTTGCATCATGTGCTTCAAAATTAAAATATCCCCAGGGTAGGTGTATGGTGCTCGGGAAAGGAAACTGAAAGTGTGGTTGTTCTTTGTAAAAAAGAGAGGTTGATTGCAGACAGGGTTGTGCTGAATCACTTTAATACCTTTAAATGGGTTCAGATGATCCAGTTGCAGTTGTGTACACCCACCTTGAGCAAGGCAACATCTCACACACCGGGTGGCCGTCTCCTCATCCTCATTAATTCCCTCCTTCACCTTGGGTGTAGCTGAGCATAGACATCTCAAACACATCCATTACACCTAACAACACCCAAACCAGCCGTTCCCAGGGTCTGCACAGTGTAAAACATCACCCATCCCATCTCAAATATTCACATTTTATCACACACAGAAGCGTCCCTTTCTCTGGGATGTCTCTTAGACTCACGTGCTGACACTGCAGGTGCCTAAAGCCACCCGAGGTTAGTCCTGTCCCATGTGTCTCTCTGTCCTCGCTCAACCCAACCTTCCCCTTTTCACTTTCTCAAGAAATGTGGAAAATGCAAATTTCTATTTCTTGGGTTCAAAGCGTCTTTCTGAGCTACAAAAGTTTGTAAAGGCAAACACAGAGAGGAACTCACCGGTGTTTGGGTATGGCCTCCTTGCTTCTTCCACCAGGACCTCAGGAGGGTTTTTTGCACCAGGACAGTAACTGTGTCTAAAATGAGCCATTATAACATCTCCCAATTCTCTTTCAATAACGAGAGATATATTGGCCGTTGATTTTAAGGGAAATAAAGCCAAAATTAGGCTTTCTTCTTTGTTTCTGTGCTAAGGGAAGCCAAAGGTTGCTTGGTTTCCAGCTAAAGGGTTATGCTCCTGGTTCTTCCCACGTATCTGGATGGCACACGAGGAAGAGGAGTCACCACCCCAGTGCAGGATTTCCACTATTGTAAGCCAAAACCTTCAACCCCTTCATAATAAAAGGGGAAAAAACAAACAAACACAACAAAAAACCATCCAAATCTGTTTCTGAGCCTTTTTTTTAACACATCAGCTAGAGGAGACCTCCAGAATGAGATTCATTTCACTCTCTTTTAGATCCAGGTTTTATTAAGACTCAAATGTGTCTGTCATTACCTAATTGTGAGTTAAGGTCTCATTACAGCTAAGGTGACTCTGGCAGACGCAATCAGCAGAGTTCATCAGTCTCTTCAGCTGTTTTTTGCAGTGTCTGCCTTGCACTGAGCCCCACCGGCTCGACCAGATCTTCCTTGGTCATAAAGGGAACCCAGTCAACGTATAGAGGTGACATGGTGTTTATTTAAAGTTAAGGAGATAAGTCCTTCCCCTGAAGACATCTGAAGCAATTCGCAACTCTAGTCACTAATATCTAAACAAGGGGAGGTGGCTCCTACCCCCGTGACAGCCAGATTTGCTCAGCTCTCTGTTTAAAACAGATTTAACTAGAATTAAGGCGATTCTGCCTAAAAGCACAAGCCTAGCTGGCTCCCGCGAAACTCTGAGATGCTGGTTTTCCCCAAATACAGCAACCCCTGCTTGAAAAACGAGCAAAACGCTTTCGGTTTTGAGGGCAGCAGCTCCGGTAAGAAACCACAACGAGCACAACAGCGCTGCAGCCACTGACTTGTGATTTTGAGACACTAAAAAGCTCATGTCCCCATTTAAACACCGGGTGACGGTAAAGGCAAGACCAGCTGGACACAAAGTTGTTGAATGTTGTTGTATTTTACATATTTCACACTAACAGCCATAGGTCACTGCAGCAAGAAGAGATGCTTTGGGGGTGTAAATAAAACATTAAAAATCATATTGAGTCTTTTATTTAAAGGAAAAGGCGGCAATCTTCCCCGCAGCTGAATTAAACAGCGTCTTGAGGGTGACAGAGGGGCAGAAGTGTGGGGGAACAGCAGCGGTTGTACACAGGGGTTCCAGGTCCACATCTGGAGGTGATAAAGAGGAGAACCCTGCTTGCTATGGCTGTGTCCAGGCTCTCATCGTTGTGAAACAGATAATTTACATGCAATGTGGGATAACCGTGTCTAAGTGCAGATTTTTAACTCATTTCTGGGTCAAAGAAAGGAAACACAAAGGAATTAATGTCATATTATTTTTGACGCGATGCCACTGGCAAGTTCTCCATATGCTCCATGTTGCAGACAAGGGTCAATCTGAGACCCTGAGGCACTGTAACTGTGGTCAGACACTGAAATAGGAACCAGGGAGGGTGCGAAGCCTCTGCCATGGGATGAGGGAGCACGAACAGCCTCGGGGAGGTTTGCCCTGGGCCGACGGTGCCAGACAAGCAGGTGACCCTGGGCTGGATTAAATAATAACCAGGGAATTACCAGGCAGCTTTGGGAACAAAGGAGGACCTGGTGACTGACCCTGCTTCGTTCACAATACAGGTCACCCAAATATAACGTTTAACTTCAATTTTCATCTGCCTAAAATGAAATTAGATGTATGGTGCTGAGCATCATTTAATGAGGTTCGAGCATAAAAAAGAAAGAATATTTCCTGCGGAGCCTGGTGTTTATTTGCTGTCACCTCTGTTTTTCTTGCTAAAGGTGTTGGCATCCTGTGGCCGGTTATTATGTCCCTTAGTGACTTTACAATGCAGTCTTGAAATGGAATTCAATTTAGTGGAATAGTAGAATCCACCTCATTTATTCTGATTTGCTAAGCAAAAGGGAGAGCAACACACGACACAGTTCGTCATTTTAGTCCAAACAATTGCAGATATTTTTGCCATATTCTTCTGGTTTAATCTGACCTGATACATAGGATCAAATAAACAGTAGAGGGCAAAATTGTAAATGAGGAGTAGTACATGCTTGTAGTTCCCTACCTGTGTCTTCATTAGGTTAAACTAACTACTAAGTATAATTATCAAGGTTTGGAAAACTGAGTGAAATTATTAGTATCTTGAACCATATTGATATTGTATCAGCCGGTGCAGTTCTAAATCTAAGCGCAGAAGACCCTAAAAATACAATCAATATGAGATATTTAACCAAAACCTGACAATATCACCCACATCTCCATTCTATCTGGCCATAAATTTACAGCATGCAAGCTCGTTTTATTTTTGTGAGTCTCCTCAAAGCCTCCTTCACCTCTTTGTTCCTCAGGCTGTAGATGAAGGGGTTCAGCATGGGAGTCAGCACGGTGTAGAGCATCACAGCCCATTTATCTCCTCTTGAGCTGTCTGAGCTGGGCTTTAAGTACGTAAAACACGCTGCCCCATAGAAGATGCTCACCGTGGTGAGGTGGGACGCACAGGTGGAGAAGGCTTTGCGCTTGCCCTCAGCTGAATGAATGCTGAGGATGGTGGAGATGATGGCCATGTAGGAGACCAGGACAAACAGGCTGTTGGACACAGCAAATAAAGCTGCTGAAGTTAAGATAATGAGGCTGATGGTGGTGTTGGAGGTTGAGAGCGATATCAGAGGGGAAATGTCACAGAAGTACAGGTCGATGACGCTGGAGCCACAAAAGGACAAGGTGAACATGCCAACGGTCTGGCCTATGCCGTTTGTCAGCCCCACGAGATACGACCCGGTCACCAGCTGGAAACAGCGTTCGGGGGACATGACCGAGTGGTAGAGCAGGGGACGGCAAATGGCCAGGTAACGGTCGTACGCCATCACAGCCAGCAGGAAGACTTCAGTCATCCCCAAAATACTGTAAATGAACTCCTGAGCCACACACCCAGCGTAAGAAATCACCTTCTCCTCTGACACAAAATCAGCCAACATCTTGGGGGTGATGACAGTGGAAGAACCGACGTCTATAAGAGCCAGGTTAGCCAAGAAATAATACATGGGGGAGTGGAGCTGAGGGCTGGCCATGATTAACACGATCATGCCAAGGTTCCCCAGGATAGTGGCAAGATAGACAAGCAGAACCATCAGAAAGAAGGTGACCTGTGTCACCGGGTCCTCTGTGAACCCCATTAAGACAAACTCAGTTGGTTGGGTGCAATTGCTTTCTGCCATTAGTTGGATGCTTGCTTTCCATGTGAATGACTTGCTGGAGGTTTCTTCTACAACGGGTGGAAAACCCTCTCTCCAGCAGGACCTACTTGGAGATAAATTACACCAGATCAAAAGGAAGAGTTTAAGCACAGATCAATTAGAAACAGGTTGCCAAAAGTAATATCTCAGCATGGGTAAAACAAATGGGGAGCTGCAAAAAAGGCAAAGCTTTGTAATGGTAAGCTCCCTAAATGTTCTTTATGGGAAAGCTTCCAGTTGTCATGCAGGAGCTCTTTGTGGTCAATAAGGAGAGGAAGCCCCCTGAGCATGGTGACCCCCAGACTTACCTTCTCAGCTGTTGTGGTGAAGACACAGGACAGCCAGCTCCCTGGTTTGGGGGCGAAAATCCAGAAAATCGTGAACGCCTGAACCCCAGGTCCCTGCAGGCAGAGGTGAAGAGCTGCTTCGTTTTTCGCAAGAGAAATCTACAGGACACGGATGGCTGGGACGACACCGTCCTGGCTCCTGGGTCTGGTCCTGGAGCTCCGGCTTGGTCTGAAAAGCAATGAGTCTCACTCACATCTCAGCACTATTGCTGCCTCCCTCCTGATGCTCTTGAAGGTGGATGTGAAGACACATCTGCCTGAAGCTCTGCAGGAGAGCTTGAAAATAAACCACCCTCAGCAAACGCCCTTACTATTTCACATAATTTGGGGATTTGGGGACTGTGAATCTCTTTGAGCCCCGGGAGAATAGCAAAGCTCAAAACAAGTCATTATCTTTTCTCTCTGCTTCATAGTTTGGAGAAGAAGCGCACCCAGAGGAGATGACCTCAGCTGCAGTGGGCAACAGGGCTTGTAGCTCTCTTCAGAGCAAACCACCGAGCAATACTCCATCTTTCACGGACACTTTCAGAGACAGTTACAGCCCCACAAGTGCCTGGTTTGACATTATCATGCCAGGGGGCTGAGGGCAACCTCACTGATGGGGCAGAGTCCCACAGGAGCTCAGCCAGGGCTGGTAATGGGGTCCATCAGCAGTGCCAGACACTACAGACGATGAATCACCTTTCTACCCATCTTAAAATCCTTGTGCTCAAACCACAGCTCGCCAGTTTGGCTGCAAGGAGCCAAAAGAAGTTCACGGCGACCTTGCTAAAGGTAAATGCTGTCCACTACTCTTCTTCTTGTCCACACAGCCACCAATCCTCTCATCAGCAAAAGGACTCCAGTCAGTCAAGGATGATTTACCCTTGGAACACCCATAGTAGCCGCTCACAGTCGTCTTTCTGTCCTTTCTCCACCTGGAAAGGGCTTCTGGGGGAATTTGTCTCTTAATCCCACTGGGGATTGATGCACCCGCAGTCCCTGTGCCCTCTGTGATGACGACATTTACCACCTTCTCCCCATCACACTGGAAATGCACCAGTTGCAAGGAAAAAAACAAGAGCCTGAGGGAGAGGTGCCCAAAACTGGAAGGAAGGTGATGGGAAAGACAAGGAGTGTGATAAAGGACAGAAAGGGGCAGCAAGAGGGGAAAAGAGCCCTTCTGAAGGGATGAGGGAAAGCTCTAGTGGATCTGATGGAGTTTCCCAAGCCCAATGGGAGACACAGGGCACCACTTTATACAGCAATGGTGAGTGCCAAGGGCAGCAGAAACTGACAGGGGATAAGGTCAGATGATGTATTTTGCAGAGTGGAAATTGGAAATACAGAACTATATAATCATTTTTGATAGAAGAGACCCTCAAGATCATCAAGTCCAACCATTACTCCACCCTGGTATTGCCCCATGTCCTGAGAACCTCATGTCCGTCTGTCCAGCCCTCCAGGGATGGTGACTCCAGCACTGCCCTGGGCAGCCTGTTCCAATGCCCCACAGCCCTTTGGGGAAGAAATTGTTCCCCAGATCCAACCTCAACCTCCCCTGGTGCAACTTGAGGCTGTTTCCTCTGCTCCTGGCGTTTGTTCCTGGGGAGCAGAGCCCGACCCCCCCTGGCTCCAAGCTCCTTTCAGGCAGTTCAGAGATCAGAAGGTCTCCCCTCAGCTCCTGTTCTCCAGCTGAACCCCCCAGGTCCCTCAGCCGCTCCATCACACTTGTGCTCCAGCCCCTCACCAGCTCTGGTCCCTTCTCTCAACTCACTCCAGCTCCTCAAGGGCTTCTTTGGGGTGAGGAGCCCAGAACTGACCCCAGGATTCGAATCAGCTTAGACACAGAAAGCCCAGACCCACAGCGAGTGGAGAAACAAGCTGAAACCTCCCAAAACCAGACACAAAAGGAAAATAAACGTCACATGGATTTGCACCAGAGTTTGACCAGATCCAGGCTCTCACCTCTGTCCTCAGCGAGGAGAAATTGTTCCAAGCAGAGTCAGGTTAGACATCACCTGGGACACGGAGAATTGGTGTTTTGGAGCCAGAGGCTGATGGGAGAGTGAACCCCCACACTCAGGGCAGAGTTTGGGGTTTCAGACACTTCCAGGATCACAGCCTCACTTTTCCTTTTCTCTCCAGTGGAACAACCAGCTGCAGACACCACAGATGAGCCCTGGTAGGTCCGGTCCTGCCCGGGGCTGAGTCCCCTCCATCCTCCTCCATCCTCCTCCTCCTCGCTGTCAGCGCAGCCTCTCGCACCTTCTCATCTCCTCATCTCCCCGCTCGATACCGGCCCCGCGGCCACCGACCGGCTGACAGCGGGAGATGGATGGGGCTGGGCCGGCACCACGGGGCAGGGGACACGTGTGGGGCTGTGATGGACACGGGAGGGCTGGGGACACGGTGTCTTTGCACCAGCCCTGGTCCCAAAACCCAGCGCTGCCTGCGCAGCCCCCTTGGCCCCCGGCAGCATGCGGGGGACGGAGGGTTTTTCCTCTGTTACGGTGGCTGCGGTAAGGATTTAAGTGCCAACTCCAAAGCAGAAGTGATGGCTGAGCCCCAGCTTCGAGAAGGAAAGAAGGAAAGAAACAGAGATGGAAGGAAAGAGAGAAAGAGAGAGGGAAAGAAAAAGGGAGAAAGGGAGAGAAGGGAGGAAGGAAGGGAGAGAAGGGAGAGAAAGAAGAGGGAAAGAAGAGGGAAAGAAGAGGGAAGGAGAAAAAAGAGGGAAGGAGGGAAGGAAGGAAGGAGGGAGGGAAAGAAGGAGGGAGGGAAGGAAGGAGGGAAGGAAGGAGGGAAGGAGGGAAGGAAAAAAAGAAAGAGAAAGAAAGGGTTTTCAGCCCTCACCCAGTGCCACCATCGCCTGGATGCCGCTGGGGACAGCCAGCCACCAGCATCCCCACGGGGATGGCCCCTGTTCCCTCCAGAGCCACAGCATCCTTCACCCCCCCCCCCAGCTCGGAGGGAAAGGGGGGCTCCGGGGTATTCCCCCCAACAGCCCCGGTGTGGGTCACCTCCCCTCCGCATCCTCCGTCCCCGCGGCACCAGCTTGTCCCCATCCATCTCCCGCTGTCACGGTGTCAAACACAGCGCTGGGAAACGTGGGGCGCGGGGGCTGAGCCGCGGGGTCCCGGGTGCCACAGCAGGGACGGGACGTGCCTTTTGTCCAGGGTTCTGTTTAGAAGCCCAGAGTTCAAGAAACGCCCTATTTTAGGGTGAAAACCATTACAAACCTGACAAAGATGCACAGCACCCACGAGTGATTTTTCCCTTAACTACGACATACATTGTAGGTTTACATTTCTAAAGAGCAATGACAGAATTCAATAGGGATTTTTCCCGTCACAAGTGATAACTGGTGTTTCATATCTTCTATTTTTCTTCCGTGAAATAACAGTCTAACAAGTTTTAAAATAAAATGCTTTCTGTAACAATAGAACTTTAAATAAAAACACGGGTTTGATTCAGATACTTTTGAGAAGACGCGGATACTTTTCCAAGATCTTCTGAGAAAGCAATTATTCCAACAGAGACCAGACGAGGCCTTAAAAAGACAATATGCTGTGTTTCAGACAAGGTTGCACTTCAGTTTTTCAAATAGTGTAAGTGCAATATTATTTAATCACTTCTTCTCTCAATGTGCCACCGATTTCCAGCTAGCCCACGTGTGAAGCTTTCCTTTTGGTTTTGCATTCTAGCTTAAAGAAAGCACTGTATGTCTTTTCACCCCCAATTGACTAGATCGTTAATAAATTTAAACAAAATAATCCTCCCAGAGCCGCAAAAGCTTCAGGGTCTCAGCCGGCGCGTTGTGGACGCCTCAACGCCTCGCTCCGACTCTAATCCTGGGTGTTGATGGCGAGATGGGTGACATGAGGGGGACAAGGAGACCCCGGTTGAATTGTCCCTGCCCAGCCCGGTACCCCGAGATGCGGCTGGGGACCAGTGGTGGCCCCAGAGCCACCGCTCGCCTCCCGTCCATCATCATCACCATCATCGCATCAAGGCATGAAGGCAGCTCGGGGAAGGGGGGGACGTGCTCCAGCCCCCCCCCCCCAAATGTCTCCACCCCCAAGCAGGGGCATAAAACCCCCCGGCAGACAGCAGGGGGACGGTGCAGAGGTGGCGCTGGGAGGGGACGTTGCTGGGGTCCCCGCTGCCACCACACCGGGACACGGAGCCGCAGACGCCTCCTGCCCACCCGCTGCACCCATGGCAGGTAACACCCACCTGGTGGGGTCCCATGGGGGGGTTGGGGTGCAGGGAGGGTTGCCCAGCCCCACAGGAGAATGGGGGTGTAGTGGGGAGGGGGATAAGTCCCCGGTCCTCCCAGCCCCTCTGTGCCGAAAGGGTGCGATGGGGTGGCTGGTGGTGCCCCCACAGCTGGGGTGCAGGATGGGGCCCCCACAAAACCTCCCTCACCCCCTGCAGCCTTCCTGGGGGGGTCAGGCGAGGGAGCCCCCTGTGTCACCAGCCTGGGCTGTGCCGGCGAGGGGACAGGGAAGAACCGGCACGTGTCCCAGGCGGCGGCGCGGCTGGAGATGGGCAGTCTCTGGGAGGAGTTCAACCGCCTGGGCACCGAGATGATCGTCACCAAGGCAGGCAGGTGGGTACCGGAGAGGGACGGGGGCTGCCAGGGTGGGGGACACCCCTGTCCCACCCCCCCATCCCCGCAGGAGGATGTTCCCCACCTTCCAGGTGAAGCTGTCGGGGTTGGACCCTCTGGCCGACTACGTCCTGCTGATGGACTTTGTGCCGCTGGACGACAAGCGATACAGGTGGGGATGGGGAGGCTGGGGGGGCGGGGTGGATCCTGCGGGTGCTGAGCCCCCCCACCCCACAGGTACGCCTTCCACAGCTCCTCCTGGCTGGCGGCGGGACGGGCCGACCCCGCAGCCCCCGGCCGCGTCCATTTTCACCCCGACTCCCCGGCCAAGGGGGCCCAGTGGATGCGGCAGATCGTCTCCTTCGACAAGCTCAAGCTGACCAACAACCTCCTGGATGACAACGGCCACGTGAGGACGCGGCTCTGGGACGGGTGACGGGGGGGACACGATGTACCCTGGCATGGGGGGGTCCTGCCCATCACCCCCTCTTTTGCCCCTTCCCAGATCATCCTCAACTCCATGCACCGCTACCAGCCCCGCTTCCACGTCGTCTTCGTGGACCCGCGGCGGGACAGCGAGCGCTTCGCCCACCAGAACTTCAAATCCTTCAGCTTCCCCGAGACCCAGTTCATGGCGGTGACAGCGTACCAGAACCACCGGGTGAGCCCCGGGGTGCGGGGACACCCCGATGTCCCCCCCACCCTTCCCCAGGGACCCCCTGACCCCGCTATCCCCCCAGATCACCCAGCTCAAGATCGCCAGCAACCCCTTCGCCAAGGGCTTTCGGGATGGTGACCCTGAGCCGTGGTAAGGCCACCCCACCCCGATACCACCCTGACGCCGCGATGAGGGGCTCCATGTCCCCCCTGAGCCCCCCAATCTCTCTGGCAGGTGCGGGGTGCCCGCAGGGTCCCTGCTGGGTGCTGTGCCCTGCGCCCGGGCCACTACGCTGCCCCCCAGCTCTGAGAAGCAAGAGAAAGGTAGGGGGGCTCGGGGGGCGGCTGACCCCCCGTTGCTGTCTCTCCCCCGCCCAGGGGCTCCCCACAGCCGTGGGGCACTGGCTGCCACAACCGGCCCCCCACAACCGGCCCCATCGGTGGCTCCATCCAGCTTCCCCACACCCCCCTTCCAGCATCTCGCTTGCCCCCCTGGTGCTTATGGGGGGACCAAACCCCACACCTTGCCCTACCCCCTGCCCGCCTTACCCCCCCTCAGCACCTACAGCCCCACCGCCACCCCCCACTTCAGCTACGGGCAGCAGTGACGGGGGGACACCCCCAGGAGCCCCTCCCCATCCCACCATGGGGGGACAGAGACGCAACAAACCCTGGGGACAGTTTTATTCGCTACCACAGAGGGGATGAGGACGATGCTGCAGCAGGGGGGCTTGGGGGGGACCCTGCCCCCCAGCACCCCCAGCAGGGTGGGGGATCGGGTCCAGCTGCTGCTCTGACCCCCCGGCATCCCCACGGCGCAGTCACTCCCCGGCGTGGGGCGCGAAGGCAAAGGGGCTCAGCTTGTACCCGGCGCCCACGTAAAACTTATTCTGGAACTCCACCCTGCCGAGGAGAGGGGCTGGTGAGGAACAGCTTTTGGGGGGGCGGTCGCACCCTTGTCCCCGCGTCCCCCCCTCTGTCGGGCTCACCAGTGCAGGCGCAGGGCATGCAGGAAGGCCGAGAGCCCCTCCATCACCAGCAGGATGGCCACGGTCAGCACGGCGAAGGCGGCAAAGACGGGGACCAGCACCACGCCGCCCACGTAGCGCAGCCCCACAAAGCCGTGACGCATCACCATGGTCCACAGCACCTCCGAGAGCTCTGCCGGGGGGACAGGGAGAGGGACGGGGGGGTGAGGCTGTGCCCAGGCCCGGGGAGGGGGGACACGGGGGACACTCACGCGCGTGGGCCAGGCTGAGCGCCCAGAGCCGCAGGTAGGACGCGGTGTTGGAGACACAGCCCAGGCAGTACTCGATGGTGTGGATCGCCTGATGCATGAAGATCTCAGCAAAATCCCGATGCTGCAGGGATGCGGGGGACACAGGACATCAGTGGGGGGCACAGCCACCCCCACCCCGCCGCCCGCACCCTGCCAGTGCCCCTCACCTCAGCGTCACCACTATGCCCCCCGCTCTCCATGTCCTCCTTGGTCGTGTTGACGGAGTTGCCGGATTCCTGCCCCTCCAGCAGCGGCTCCTGCTCCTCCGCGGCCACCGGCTGCACAGGGACAGCGGTGACACCCCGCTGTGACACCCCCCACCTGACCTCCCAAACCATCCCCCCAGCCTTACCGCGGGATGTCCCGTCCTGGGTGCACGCCGCCGGCAGCGCAGGTAGAGCGGTGTCCCCAGGAGCAGGACGGGCACCGACGCCAGCGCAAGCACCACCAGCACCGTCTGCACTGGCACCTGCACCAGAGTCCCCGAGCTGAGAACAGCCCCACTCATGACACAGAGGGGACGCCACGATGCTCCCAGCCTGGGCAAAGTGTCCCCACGCGGGTGTCCCACGTCTCCAGGGGGTTCCTACCTGCCCCCGGTAGAGCGGCAGGTTGCCGGGGTTGGAGGTGAAGAGGAACATGTCGATGAAGTGGATGAGGATGCTGGGGGCCACCATGGAGTCGGCAGCGCTGAACGTCACCCACTTGTAGAAGATGAGGAAGACGAGGTAGCCGAAGAGCGCCAGGAGGAAAATCATCTCGGGCAGGAGCTCCAGCACCAGCCGGTGCCACTGCTGGAAGTGCCTGGGCAGGGGGACATCAGCCTTGTCCCCACGTGTCCTGGGCTCCCACCCAGGTACAGCACTCACCCACTACACCCAAGTTCAGACGCGGTCCCCTCAGCGTGACCGTGGGTGACAAGAGCCAATGGGGACTCACACATGGTTGAAGATCCCCAACATGACACCAAAGCCCATGTGCACGATGCCCAGCACCACGGACATCTTCATCTTGAAGGAGTTGAGGAAGTTGAGATGGTTGGTGGCCAAGCTCCAGATCTGTGGTTGACAAGGTGGGTAAGATTCTGGGTCACCCCACCGAGGGTCCCACCTCGTCTGGTCCCCCACGGGACACTCACTGGGTCGATCCCGAAAGGATAGGGCCCTCGGAAGACACCGGTGACGTTGGGGTCCAGGGTGAGGGACGGGTGGGTGGCGAGGTAGTCAGAGCTGTGGGCAGAGCGAGGGGGGTCAGTGCAGGCAGGGACCTGGGGGGGTTCACAGGGGAGTTTGGGGGTCCCACCTCCAGGAGGAGTGGTTGGCCATGGTGGCCACGCTCCAGGCAGAGGGGAAGATGACGGTGGCTTTGCTGAAGCACTCATTGTAGATGAAGCCGGTGTAGATGGAGAAGGCCCCCATGAGCAGGATGAGGTAGCGTCCCTCAAAGAACGTCTGCCAGATCTGGGAAGCGGGGAGAAATGTGGCTCCCATGTCCCACACCACCAACCCTGACCCACATTGTTCCCATCCCACACCACCAGGTCCATCCCACACCTCCAAGACCATTCCAAACCTCCAAGATCATCCCATAACTCTAAGACCTCCCACGCCCCCAACCCCATCCCATGCCCCAAAACATGTCCCACACCTCCAGTCTGCCCTCCCGTGTCCCCTCACCTCGTTGGTGGCCTGTCGCAGGCTGGGGCTGTTCTCATACAGCACCATCCAGAGAGCAAAGAGGAACATGAGCAGCCCGTGCCCCACGTCCCCAAACATGACAGCGAAGATGAAGGGGAAGGTTATGATGGCGTAGGGTGCTGTGGGGACACAGGGACCGTGTCACACAGGGTCCCCACCGCAGCCCCGGGCCGTGGTGGGGAGCAGGGGCCCTTACCAGGGTTCACCTCCTGGTAGCTGGCCACCCCGTAGGCGTCCACGATGCTCTGGAAGCCGGCGGTGAACTTGTTGGTGCGGATGAGGGTGGGGGGGCTCTCGGAGGTGGGGACGCGCTGCACGAAGCACTCGACGCTCGAGCCACTCGTGTACTGCAGGGGGGACACCCGGCACTGACCCACGGCAACCCCAGGGGGGCACGGGGACCCCCGGTGACCTTTGGCATGAGGACAAGGGGACACCAAGCCACAGCTGGCATGGACACACCAAGTGAACGCCAGCAGAAGGACATGGGGACACCAAGTGAACCCCAGCACAAGGACACAGGGACACTGAGCAACCCCTGGCATGGGAACACCAAGCAAACTCCAGCATGAGGACATGGGGACACCAAACAATCCCAGCATGAGGACAGAGGGACACTGAGCAACCCCTGGCATGAGGACATGGGGACACCATGCAAACCCCAGCACAAGGATGTGGGGACACAAAGCAACCCTGGCCCTGAGGACACTAAGGAACCCCAGCACAAGGACATAGGGACACCAAGCTGCTCCTGGCATGAGGACACAGGGACACCAACAACCCACCGATCCCTGGCGCAGGGCGTCCTGCACTTGGGTGAGGTCCCGCACGGGACACCAGACCTCGGCGATGAGACACTTCTCGGTGACGTCGAAGCTGCACTGGTTGAGGACGAGGTAGATGGCCTTCATCTTCTGCACCTGCACCCGCCAGGTGGGCAGCGCCACCACCACCTTGTCCAGCACCTGCGCCAGGTACTGCTCCGTCTCCTCCAGCACCTGCAGGTGCCCCACAGCAGGTCAGGGACGGGCTGGGGGTCCCGGCGTGGCCCCCCCCGGTCCCTGCAATGGTCCTCAGCTCACCACGCTGAGGTCCTGGATCTGGTTGACCAGCCCGGTCATGGTGTCCGCCCGGCTGGCCTCGCTCTCCGGGTAGGGGTAGACGTGGCAGTGGAAGCTGCAACAGACGGACAATGTCACGTCGGGGGTGACAAGGCTCCCCGGGCGGGGCAGAGCGGGTTTTGCTCAATAAAGCTCTACATGGTGGGGGCCACCACTCACCAGGCTGAGATCTTGCGGATCTTCTGCCCGATCTGCTCACCCCAGTAGGAGATGAGGAAGATGACCCAGGTGATGTCCTCGCCCTGGGGACAGCACAGCCTGTGTCGCCCTGGCCATCCTGGCCCCCCGTTCCCCACCAGCCCACCCACCCTGGCGTCCTGCTCACCGTGGCCGGGTCCTCCATGGGCTCGGGCATCTCCACGAAGCTGGCCACCAGGTAGCCACGGCACGCGCGCCACAGCAGCCGCTCGAAGGCGCTGACCCGCCACGGGTGAATGACACCGGCCACAAAGCTGTGGGGATGTGGTGGGGACACTGGGACAGGCACAGCTCCACCGCTGTCCCTGCCCCATGGCCAGGCCAGCCCCCCATGGACCATCTCCAACCCTTACCCCAAACTTTACCTACAATTCCTGCCCCATGACTATGTTGTTGCCCCATGGCTCATCTCCAGCCCGTGCACTACAGCCTTCCCAGTTACTCTATGGCCATGTCGCTGCCCCATGGGCCAGCTCCAACCGTTGTCCTACAGCCTTAGCCACAATTCCTGCCCCATGGCTCATTTCCAACGCTTCCCCTACAGCCTTCCCAGTTGTTCCGTGGCCAAGCCAGTGCCCCACGGCCCATCTCCAACCCTTCCCCTGCCCCATAGCCATGTCGTTGCCCCATGGCCTGTCTCCAACCCTTGTCCTACAGCCTCACCCATGATTCCTGCCCCATGGCCATGTCGCTGTCCCATAGTTCATCTCCAACCCCTACCTTACAGCCATGCCCACTGCCCCACGGCCACACCACTGCCCCATGGCCACACCACTGCCCCACGGCCCCTCTCACTTGATCTTGCGGTCGAGATGCTGGTGCAGGGAAGGGTCGAGGATGGGCTCACGCTCCGAGAGCGCCCGCGGCCGCGCCGGGGAGCCCAGGGGAGCCTGTGGCGACGGGGAGCAAAGAGACAAAGCTGTTGGCACAAAACGGGGGCGCGGGGCGACACCCCCGTGCCGCCGCCCCCCCAGACCCACCGGCAGGCTGGTGAAGCGCTGTCCCTCGCGCAGGACGTGCAGGTAGCGGCGCAGGTCGCGCAGGCGGGCGCGCAGGGACGCGCGGTTGCCGCTGACCTCGCGCAGCTCCTGCGCCAGCTGCTCCGACTGCTCCTGCAGCCGCAGCGCCTCCCGCGCCAGCGGCGCCCGCGGGCTCCCGGCACACGGCCCCGGCGCCCGGCCCGCCGCACGCAGCTCCTGCTGCAGGAACGCTGCGGGAGACACGCCGTCACCTTTGGGGAGCTCAGCGGGGGGACCCCCCGAGCAGCCCCCCAGCGGCGCTCACAGAAGGTTTTCTCCATCTCCTCGCAGCGCCGCACCTCGCCCACGAAGCGCCGCTGGAAGGCGCTGACTTTGGGGTTCAGCTGTGGAGGGGGACACGGTCACGGGACAGACGTGGTGGGATGGGGGGACAAGCAGCAACCCCCCCCCGGGCAGACCAAGCACCCCCAAACTACAGCCCACAGAATGCACCCCAAGTCACCTGCACCCAACCCCTGCACCCATGGCACCCAAATCCAGTCCCTTGCACCCATACTACCCCAAATCACCCACACACATCCCCCTGCACCCATGGTGCCCCAAATCCAGTCCCTTGTACCCAAGGCACCCCAAATCACCCCCACACATTCCCCTACACTCAAGGCACCCCAAACTACCCAAACCCAGTACCTTGCACCCCAAAACAGCTGCCTCCACCCCCTGCACCCAGCTTCCCGCAGCACCCCAAACCACTCACACCCACCCCTTGCACCCCAACACATCGACCCCAACCTCGCTGCACCCTCCACACCCCAAACTCACCTGTACCAAACCCCTGCACCCACTGCACCCCAAACCACCCATCTCAAACCCACAGCACCCCATCCCGCCCAGATCAACCCCCCTGCACCCATGGCACTGCAAACCACCCACTCCAAAACCCCCTGCACTCAGGGCATCCAAATCAACCCCCCTGCACACAGGGCACCCTAAACCACCCATCCAAAATCCAATGCACCCACAAGCACCCCATCCACCCCAGATCAACCCCTCTGCACCCAGGGCACTGCAAACCACCCACCCCAAACCCCACTGCACCCAGGACACCCAAATCAACCCCCTGCACCCATAGCACTGCAAACGACCCACGCCAAACCCCACTGCACCCAGGACACCTATCCCAAGCCCCCAGCACCCACTGCACCCCATCCCACCCAGACCAACGTCCCTGCACCCAAACCACCCCCATTGCACCCAGAGCAAACCAAGCCACCTGCACCCGCCCCTTGCACCCAGGGCACCCCAAACCCGCCCCCCAGCCTCCCCATGGCCCCCCAGCCCCTACATACATCCCTGAACTCCAGCAGCCCCCGCTCGCCCAGCTCGCTGATGCAGCTGTAGGCCGAGGCGGACTGGAGGAAGAGCTGGGCCAGGCAAACCTCCTCGCTGCGGAACAGGGACCCCATGGTGCCCCCGGGACCCCCTCCCGCCCGGGCTGCAGAGGCGCGAGGGCACCTGCCTGGGGGAGCAGAGGGTGAGGGCTGGGGGGGGGGGTCAAGGTCAGGGGTGGCAGGAGGGCTGGGGGGCTCCCTGGGGGTCTGGTTTAGGGGTCACCCCAGGGGTCTGGCTGTGGGTCCCACGGGTCTGGTTGGGGCTTCTGGGGACCTGGTTTGGGAGTGTCACCCAGGGGGTCTGGGGGTCACCCTGAGAGTCTGGCTGGGAGTCCAGGGGTCTGGCTGGGGGTCACCCCAGGGGTCTGGGTGTCTGACTGGGGGTTCTGGGGATCCAGAAGGGGTTTTGAGGCGTCTGGGTGGGGGTCAGCCCAGGGGTCTGGCTGGGGGTCCTGAGCGTCTGTCTGAGGTTCTGGAGGAGTCTGGATGGGGTCCCAGGGATCTGACTGGTGGTCCTGGGGGTCTGGCTGGTGGTCACCCCAGGGGTCTGGCTGGGTTTCTGGTGGGTCTGGATGGGGTCCCGGTGCTCTGGTTGGGGATCCCGGGGGTCTGCCTATGGGTCCGGAGCTCTGCCTGGGGTCCCGGGAGTCTGGCTGGGGGTCCCAGGGTTCTGTCTGGGAGTCCGGAGGTCTGTCTGGGGTCCCGGAGGTCTGTCTGGGATCCCGGGGCTCTGTCTGGGGTCCCGGAGCTCTGTCTGGGAGTCCGGAGGTCTGTCTGGGGTCCCGGAGGTCTGTCTGGGATCCCGGGGCTCTGTTTGGGGTCCCGGAGGTCTGTCTGGGAGTCCGGAGGTCTGTCTGTGGTCCCGGGGCTCTGTCTGTGGTCCCGGGGGCCGCAGCGGCAGAGCGGGGTGAGCCGGGCTGTCCCCGCAGCCGTCCCCGGGAAGCGCCCGTCCCCGTCCCCAGCCCCACGCGGCTCTTCCCGGCACCGGGCTTGCAAAATACTTTCCACCCCCCTTCCCCCCCACCTCCCGCCCCATCCCCGCCCCGCTCAGCTGCATCTGACTCAGCGCCACCGCATCCCCGGGCACCGGCCGCCCCCCCGGGCCCGGCGGGGCCGCGCTGCCCCGAACCGCCGCGGGCGCTGCCCGGCGGGAGCGGAGCCGCCGCCCGCCCGTACCGGGAGCGCGGGGCCGATCGCGCTCGGCACTTCCTCTTCCCCAGGAAGGGCCCGGCCGCGGGGAGGGACCGGCCCGCCCGGCCCCCCCACCGGGGCTACCGGGGCAACCGGGACCGGCTGCCCAGACTGGAGCGACCAGGGCCGGCCCGCCCGCTCCCCCCGACCGGAGCGACCCGGACCAACGCTCCCCGGGATGCCCCGTTCCCCGGGCACACGGGGCCGGGAGCGAACCGCCCCCCCCACCGGAGGAAACGCGGGATCCCCCAGCGCCGGGACTGCGGGAATGTAATGGAAACCCCCGGCCGGTACCACCGGGACCCCCGTGGCTGCCCCGGGGAGCTGGAGGGTGGGAATGACCCCCCATGCCCCAGAGCCGGCTGCAGGCAGGAGAATCCTCCTCCCGGGAGAGGGGCGGGGGCCCCAGAACCCTTTAAACCCCCCAAACCCTCTAACCAACCCCCAAACACTTTAAATCCCCCCCTCACCACCACCCCTTGTTCCTTGCCTGCACCCCCACCCTCCACACCCCACATTCCTGTGCCCCCACCCCAACATGGGTGACAGCACCCGAAGGACCCCTGTCCCCCTCCCCAAATTGCAACCATGCACCCCCAGGCTGTACCTGCCCCGGGGGGGGTTAACCCCCCCCCCCCGCCCCAGTGCTGGAAAGGAACACACAGAAAAAGCCGGAGCTCCGGGTTAGGAAGGGGCCGGTGCCCCCAGTGCGGTTAAGGGGGTGCAGAAACCTCCCAGACCCTTTATTAGGGGAGCAGGGAGGGGTGGTGGGGACACCCGGCTGTCACCGGTACAGGTAATCGGCCTGGATGTTGGCCGCAATCTCAGCCTCCCACTTGTCGCCGTTATTGAGCAGCTTCTCCTTGTTGTAGAGCAGCTCCTCGTGCGTCTCCGTCGAGAACTCGAAGTTGGGACCCTGCCGGGATGCGAGACGTTCTCTCAGGGCTCACCAGACCTCCCCAGCCCCCAGGCAGGGGGTCTCGCTGCCCCACGGGCTCTGTGTCCCCCCCAGGTCACCTCCACGATGGCATCCACGGGACAAGCCTCCTGGCAGAACCCGCAGTAGATGCACTTGGTCATGTCGATGTCGTAGCGGGTGGTGCGGCGGCTGCCGTCGGCGCGGGGCTCGGCCTCGATGGTGATGGCCTGCGCGGGGGGGACACAGCGGGGGACACTTCAGCTCCCCCGGGGGCGGCGGGAGGAGGAGGAGGGGGGAGGAAGGCCGACCTGCGCGGGGCAGACGGCCTCGCAGAGCTTGCAGGCGATGCACCTCTCCTCCCCGGACGGGTAGCGGCGCAGCGCGTGCTCCCCGCGGAACCGCGGGCTCAGCGGCCCCTTCTCAAACGGGTAGTTGATGGTGGCCGGTTCGCGGAAAAGGTAACTCAGCGTCATGGCCAGGCCTGGAGGAAAGAGAGGGGGCTGACAACACGTTTTGGGGGGGGCTGGCACCCCGCAGACGGGACGGGGAGGCCAAGGGGGGTTTGTTCTGCACCAGAGCAGCTCCAGGACTCACCGCGGAAGAGCTCGGTCCACAGCAGGGTCTGCGCAGCGCGGTCGGTGATGGAGCGCATGTCCATGGGCGCCTCCTGGACGTTGACGTACTCTGTGGGGACAAGGGACGCTGTGCCCACCCCATGGGGACGGGGGAGGGTGTTCCCACCCCACAGGGACAGGGGAAAGGGATGAGGACACGGAGCCCCTACTCACTGTAGCACTCCCTGGGGACGGTGGTGCTGAGGGGACGCAGGTGACCCAGGGGGGCCGGTGGGGCTGTGGGGAGACAGAGGGGTCAGGGGGGGTTCTGGGGGGCAGAGGGGGATGCGGGGGTGCCCGGTGCGGCTCTCACCTGCGTGGGCAGCCCGGTACAGCAAACGCAGCGCTGCCATGGCCGGTCCTGCTGTGGCAGAGGGGACCAGCCTGTCACTCTGCCAGCCCTCGGGTGTGGGGACAGCAGGCAGTTAGGGGGGCCCTGGGACCCCCCCACTTCCCACAGGGGACCCAGGCATCCTGACCCCCAACCCTCCACCAGAAGAGACCCAGACCCCCCAGAACTCTCCCTCCCACAAGGGACCCAGGGATTTTATCCCCCCTCCTCCCACAAAGGACCCAGATGCCCTGACACCCCCCCAAGGGACCCAAGTGATCCCCCCACCTCTCCCAAGGGACCCAGGTGTCCTGACACCCCCAAGTAAGGAACACAGGTGTGTCCCCCACCCCTCCAAGTGTCCTGACACCCCCACCAAGAGACCCAGGTGTCCTGACACCCCCCAAGGGACCCAGGCGTCTTGTCCCCCCACCACCTCCACAAAGGGACCCAAGTGTCCAACCCCCTACCAACCGGAGCCAGGTGTCCAGGTCTCTCCTTCCCACACTGGCCCCAAGTGTCCCCTCAAGGGATCCTGGCACCCTGCTCGCCCAACCCCAGGGGACGCCCCAAGACCCCGCTCCCCAAAGGCCTCAGGCGGCCCATGTGTGTCCCCGGGGGGGTCCCAGGCATCCGGGCCGCCCTCTCTCCCCCACGCGGGGTCTGGGGACCAGGACGAGCCACCATGGGCCACCACAGCCCCCGAGTGACCCGAACAACCCCTCCTGGGCCCGCCCTAGGGCCGCGGCCGCCCCACTCACCTCCCCCAAGGACCCGGGCGTCCTGACCGGCCCCGCCCCCGGAGCGCACTGCGCAGGCGCGAACGGCAGCGGAGCAGGCGCAGAGCGGCGCCAGCGTCACGGGACAGGGAGGGGGCGGGGCGCTGGGGGCGGGGCAGGCAGCGCCATGCTCACTTCCCATTGGCCAGAATCCGCTGGGGGAGGGAAGGTGGGCGGGGCTTCGCGGAGTGGGCGGGGCGGCAGACGCGGAGGCACCGGGCCCGGGTTCGGGACTGTAGCCGGGGTGGGTGGTTGGCCCTGGGGAGCGAACCACAGGTTCCCTCGCTGCAGGTAACGGGGTTCCGGCCAGCAGCCCGGCGCCCTGCTGAGCTCCGGGGCGGGCAGCTGAGCTGTCCCGGTCCCCTACAGCCACCTCCTGCGTCACCGCTGGCTTCGCTCCAGCCCAAAACTCACCCCAAATTGCCCGGGGCACCACGCTGCCACCAGGCATAGGGTGACGGAAGTGGACGTGATCCTAAGGGGGTGGCTGAGGGTGACAGTGTGAGGGATGGGGACACTGTGGGTCTGGACCCCCCCAAAATGGGGTGACGGCGGCAAAGCCAGGCAGGAGAGCTCCATGCAAAGGCTTTACTACAAGTTACGCGGAGGAGAAAGCGACAGACGGCACCAAGGAGAGAGAACAAGGTTCATCCAGAAGAAATCTAACGAGAGACGGGGCTACTGCTGGGCCTGGGCTGCTCCTCTGAGAGAAATATAACTTTTGGCCCTTCCAGATGTGTCCTGACAAACAGTCCGGAGCGGGAGGAGCAAGCGTGGAGGAGGCGTCCTTCCAAATCAAGACCCAACTCGGCTGGGTTCCTTCCAGCTCAGGAAACAAGGGAACAGGGTGGATTTTGGCCCCCGGGGGTCCCAGTCCCCGCGTGGTCCGCGAGCAGGCTCAGAGCAGGGTGCACATGCCCTTGCGCTTGATCTCCAGGGTGGCCGTCATCAGCCCCTGCTTCTGCGGGGTGTACGGGGGGTAGCGCACCGAGTTGAGGGTCTCCAGGCCCATGTTGCGGTGCAGGCAGCCGCGCTGGTGCGTGAAGGTGTCGAAGGTGAATTTCCCGTGGTATTTCCCCAAACCGCTGTTTCCTGCAGGGCACAGCACGGGTGTGAACTCGCTGCGGGACTCTGCTGCTCATCAACACCGCTAAATAAACTTTTTTACGGGGTTTTTTCACGCAAAAGCTCCTGCTGCGGGGTAATGTGGATCTGGTGGAGGAGCTCTCACCCTTCCCCGCGTCCTTTCCAGCTCTACGTCCAGCAAATCCTTTCACTGCTCAGAGCCCTGAGTGCATCTTTCTTACATTATCTACATCAGCTTTGCTGCACCTACAAGGCTCAATTTCCCTTTTTAACCTCAATGGTGCTCTACCATATCTCTTAGGAGTTCCCAGCGTGGCCCCTGCAAAGCTCAGCGTCTTCCTGGAGCTCCTAAAAATACGGAGCCACGTTGGTAACACCGGTTCTTGTGACTCCTGAGGTGGCACACGGCGGTTAATAGCTCGGTGACTTCACATCCGAGCTACCGGGGAAGCTTTGGCAAATTCCATCTCACCACGATGACTTGACCTTCACCTGACCGGGGCTGCTATAAAACAGCTTCACCTGATAATTTGGGGCGGTTTGTCTGCATCATTTCCATAAAGATAAGTTACAGGATGGGAACCACGAAGAATTGTTCCCTGAGCCACAGTCAGGTGAGGAATAAATTGCGCTTTGCTGTCGTAGTGTCTGTCCCATTATGTCTGAATCAGCCCTCAGCCCCGACAGAGATGCTGAGCACGTGCAGCATAAAACCAAGATATTTTTCCCCAGAGAATATTCTGGGAAAGAGACAAGGAGATTGGGAAAGTATTTGGGGAAAATATCCTCAGAGGTTTCCTGTATTCATGTGCTCTTCCCTGCAAAATGCTACAACCAGAGCCCAGGGCTGGGCAGACCTTGCTTTTCACTTGAGAAAACGGTATTTTTTGATCTTGGAGAGCAGAAACTCTTTGTTTTTGCCCAGGAGGATCTCCAAGTGACCATAAGCAGGTTCTCCAGATGTTTTTTAGGGTTTTGCTCCTACTATTTAATCCTAAAAAGCAGAATGAATGTACGGCCTGCTCCTACCCAGCACCATGAGGAGGAATCTCGCCTGCCCAAGAGGGACAAGGCGTCGGATGAGTGAGGGACAGACCAAAGGGAGCAGCGCTGGACGAGCTCCCAGGCAAACCTCAGCCAGGCAGGAGCCCAACCCTGGCACAAAATTCACCCACGGTGCTTAGAAATACCAGGGAAACCACCAAGTGGCACAAATTTCCCTGCCTTTTATATGAAATATTTGCAGGGAACACTGTGGCCAGGGACGGGGCAGGTTTGGGGGATTTGGACCTACCGATCCCACCAAAAGGCAGCGAGCTCAGCGTCACGTGCATCAGGGTGTCGTTGCCGCAGAAGCCGCCGCTGCTCGTCCGCTCCAGAACCTGGTTCACCACCTGCGAGGGAAGCAGAGGAAGTGGACGTGGGTTTCGCAGCCTGACTCGTCAAATGTCACCCAACTCACCCGTCACCCGACTCAAAAGACCCTTCCAGAGCTTTCCGTGGGGTGTTGGTGAGGGGGGCACCAACCTCACCGCCCCATTTCCCTGTCCCCGCTCGTGTCCCTCACCTTGCAGTCACAGGAGAAGGCGTAGATGGCCAACGGCCGCGGCCGCGCGTTGATGAAGTCGATGGCTTCGTCCATGTTGGCCACAACGACGATGGGCAGGATGGGCCCGAAAACCTCCTCCTGCATGGCGGGGTCGGACGGCAGCACGTCTGCCAGCACCGTGGGGGCTGCGGGGAACAGTTACCGTGACAAACCACCCGCTGCACAGGCACAGGCCATCCCACTAACCCCCGAAACCCACGTCCTCACCGATGTAACGCTCCTTCTCATCCGTCTGTCCCCCGATGGCCACGCGCCCGCTGCGCAGCAGCGCCTGGATGCGGCGGAACTGCTTGTCCCCCACGATGCGGCCGAAATCGGGGGATTCCTTGGGGTTGGAGCCAAAAAACTCCACAATGGCCGCACGCAGGGCGGGCATCAGCTTCTCCTGCATCTCCAGGCTGCAGAGCAGGTAGTCAGGGGCCAGGCACGTCTGCCCCGCGTTGAAGAAGCGGCCCCAGGCCACCCGCCGGGCCACATTCTGCACGTCGCAGGTGTCGGACACATAGCAGGGGTTCTTGCCCCCCAGTTCCAGCGTCACCGGCGTCAGGTGCTTGGCGGCAGCTTCCATGATGATCCGTCCCACGGTGGGACTGCCTGCGGGCCAGGAGAAGACGCATCTCAGGGAGAATCCCACCATGAGTGTGGCACTCTGGGGAGCCACCAGACCCACAGATACATCCCAGATCCTCCAAGAGATCCCGAAAGCAAGTCCCCAACCCAGGGTCTGCATTCTCAGAGGGCGGGGAAAGGGTTCTGCTTGCGGGCAGGCTGCCCTGTGTCATGCCTTGGGCGGGGTAAGTCACAGTGGGGTGACAAGAGGGGATCCCACCTCCTCATGGCACAAAACTCAGGCCTGCAGGACGTACCGGTGAAGAAGATGTAGTCAAACTTGTTCTCCAGCAGCTTGGTGGTCTCCTCCACGCCGGCGGTCACCACGGCAAAGCAGTCCTGCAATGTAAGAGTCCCCCAGTGTCACCATCTGCCCCAGGTCACTCTGTCCCTGTCCCCACCAACAGCATCCTGGGCTGCTGGACGTGTGGATAACAGCTGAGCGTGGAGAAAGGACAGACAGTGGCACCTGGGACCAGGGATGGTGTGACACTGGTGTGTGCGGGACAGGGTTGGGAACACCGTGGCCCTGGGACAGAGAAAGGACGAGGACAGGAAAAGCTTCTTACACTGTCCAGGTAGCAGGTCAGCGTTTCAGCAACAAGTTTCTCAGTGTTCTTGGTGATCTCCGAGGGTTTAATGATGACACAGTTACCTGGGGAGAGACAGACAGGACATCAGAGCAGTGACATGGGGACAGCCAGCCCTTCTGGCACCCCAGCACGGGGACAAGGTGCTTCAGGGACAGGGGACAAGGGACAGGTTTGACTCACCAGCTGCAATGGCCCCGATGAGGGGCACCAGGAAGAGGTGGATGGGGTAGTTCCAGGGCGCGATGATAAGTACGACCCCGTACGGGTCCTTGCGGATGAAGGCCGAGTCCAGCTGTGTCACCTGCGAGAAAGGCCACCATCTCAGTGACGTCCCCAGCAATTCCTCCCACTTTGTTCACCCCCAGCTCAGCCCAGAGCTTCTCCCTTACCAGGTTCTTGTCCACATGCTCGTCCTTCATCCAGCGGCACAAGTTGTTCAGGGTGTCGTTGAGCTCATTCTTGCACAGGAGGATCTCGGTGAAATAAGCCTCGGTGGACGGCTGGGGACAGAAGTCACATAAGCATCGTCCCCACCCCGACCCCCATCCGCAGGGGACATCTCCCCTCTCCTCTGCCCACGAAGGGCAGGAGAAATTATTAAGTAAAAAATTACGAAGCAGAAGTTGCTCTCACCTCCTGCAACCCCCGGGGAGTATCAGAGTCCCAGAAATTTTATGAAAATAGGTATTTGGCCAGAGGAAAAAACAATATTGAACATCATGGGTGACACTAGATGAGCTTTGAGGGTCCCTTCCAACCCAAACTATTCTGACTCTATAATTCTATGATCTTCACAATATTTAAGAGCTCTTGAGCTCAATATCTGCGAACTGCTCCCCTGGTAACAGTGCCCTGAGCCCAAGGGACACCGAGCAGTGTCACCAGAGCTCCAGAGGAGCTGGTACCAGTGCCAGAGCCGCTGAGCTGCACTGGGACAGCGCTCTTGTGTTTGTGTCCCCACCACCTGGGGACATGAGCTGGCAGCAAAGCCCTGAGCTCCCTCCCACAGCTCGTGCATGAAAGCTGAAGTTAGGACCTCGCTTTGTTCCAAGAGAAATGGGAAGAAGAGCAAATGCTTAATTAAACATCTCGTGATGGAGCTTGGCAGAACCAGCCTCCCAGTCCTGACAGAACCCACCGCAGCGCCAGGGCCTCAACAGGTTGGGTGAGACAGCCCCAGTCAGGGAATTAAACAAACCCAACAGGTTTCTCCACGATAAACTGTCCCAACAATGCAAGGACTAAACAGACAGTGACGGGGAAGCAATGGTGGGACATCAAGGTATCACCTGCAGGCAGTGGGTCCTCTCTGCTGCATAACCACAGCCATGAATCAGAGGCTCAGCGAATAATTTTGGGTAGAAAAGCCCCTCAAGATCATTGAGTCCAACCGTTCCCCCACCCCTGGCACTGCCCCATGTCCCCGAGAACCCCATCTCTGTCTGTCCAGCCCTCCAGGGATGGTGACTCCAGCACTGCCCTGGGCAGCCTGTTCCAATGCCCCACAGCCCTTTGGGGAAGAAATTGTTCCCCACATCCAACCTCAACCTCCCCTGGTGCAACTTGAGGCCATTTCCTCTCATCTCTTGTTCCTGGGGAGCAGAGCCCGACCCCCCTGGCTCCAAGCTCCTTTCAGGCAGTTCAGAGATCAGAAGGTCTCCCCTCAGCTCCTGTTCTCCAGCTGAACTCCCAGGTCCCTCAGCCGCTCCCATCACACTTGGGCTCTAAAGTGGCTCCCGCACAGTGAAGCCGCCTTTGCAGAGCGCAGTGGTTGCAAAAACCCTCTACTCCGATGTCCTTTGGATTCCTCCGACCCAAAACCATCCCTGGGTGGGAGCCGTCCCCCATCACCACAGCAAAACGTCGCTTTGGGCCTGGAAATTCTGGTTGCTGACTCTCAGGTGGCAACTTCTCAAGTTCTACCACCAAGCCCCACTCCGGAGACCTTCAGGTGAGACACATCACTGGACACATCACTGCCAGACCAAGCTGCTCCTCGACATGAGGACATGTCCAATGCCTGGTGAAGCAACGGAGCTGCTCTCAGCCCAGGATGACAGTTGCATCATGAGGAAGATGATGAAATTACTGATGAAGACGAGCCATTAAGGGTTTTGACGGCACACAAAGGCTAGAAGGTGGGACATTAAGTCTGATGTCATCCCAGTTCCTCCAGAGAGGAACCGGCATCGCTGGAGATGATGTGCAACCTCGGTACGTAACACCGGATGAAATGCCCATCGAACTATGAAGCCCCGACTGCATAACAATCTTATTACTAGACAACCGGCTCTAATTACCTACAATTAGCAGACATGAAGGACGCACTTGGAGCACTGATGCCTATCAAGGCCTGGCTGAAGGAGAAGGCGCTCACCTCAAACAAACAAGGCAATTACTAGCCTAGGAAGATGTCAGGGCACGGCTGATGTGCTGATACACCCACGGACACGAGTCCTTTGGCTCTGAGCGCTTCCACTACCACATAAAACCAGTTATATGGCACCAGGACATGCCAGCTCTCCAAAAACAATTCCTGATGCCACCTCACCAAAGTGCGGCCTGTTGGGCTGTGGCACACGGTAGAGAGGGAGAAAAAGAGGGAGAAAAGGGTCCTGAAGCAAAATAAGGAGAAAGAAGAAAGGAGGAAGAAGGAAGAAGGGGAAGAGGAAGGAGGAAAAAGAAGAGAAAAAGACAGCTAAACATGGTGAGGATGCTCCTGCTTCCTCAACAGACCACCCAGGGGCTCCCGACATGCCACAACACCCAGAGTCACATCCAGGTCCCCACCCATGTCACCACCTTGGCCTTGAGCAGCCCTGGGAGGAATGTGCAAAGCGAGCAGGTTGCACAATGCCAGTAAACCCCCAGTGTGACCAGGCTGGCGAGCAGCACCCCAGGGCTGTCACCCTGTGTGGAGGTCCTGCAAAGCCACCGAGGAGTTGATGTGTAGGGTGGATGTGGCAGGTGACACTTGGTGACAAGTTCCCACCTTGCAGTGGCCAACAGGAGCTTTGCTCAGTTTAAGGGCAATGGGGACAGGGTTGGTGGCACCCAGGAGGGTGCAAGACCCAGACAAGGGGGTCTGCAGAGCCCCAAAAATGTGACCTGGCCCTGCCTCTCACCTTGCCCATGTCCAAGGCGGTGGCCTCCAGGATCTCCTGCTTCTTCTCATCCAGGAAGCGTCCCAGGGCCTCCAGCTGGGCCGTGCGATACTCCAAGGGCCGCGTCTTCCCCGAGAGCCAGGCTGCCCGCAGGTGGCTCACCAGCCCCGCATAGGGGTTCTCGCTGCAGGGATGGGGACATCAGAGGGATCCCAGCCCAGACCCAGCCTCTCACACTCCCAGTGACGATGCAGAGGAGCTCCACATCACCCCAGCCTAGTGTCACCCCAGCCCAGCATCAAACTGGAGTCCCAGAGTCCCTGGGGACACCTGGGTCTTCCCCTTGCTGCTGGGAACAAAGGCTCCTGTCTCCTACATGCCACCGTTCCTGGCTGTCGCTTGTCCCCTCCCTTGGGCCGCAATGCTGGATGGTGGCCCACAGACCTCCAAACTTGTCCCACAGGCAAGCACCCCATCTCCCTTCCGCCCCTCACTCTCACCTGCTGGCACTGCCGCTCGTCGGCCCCTTCCCGCTGCCTGCACTGTCTGCGCTGCCTGTGCTGCCCGCACTGCCACTGGCGGCTTTCCCAGCATCGCTGCCCACAACGTTGCACTGGCCGTAGCCCGTGGGCGGCAGCCCGGAGGGCTCGAGGGACTGGTACATGCCGAGCTGTTTGTAGGAGCTGCCGGTCCTGCGGAGAACGTGGTGGCCCTGGTGAAAGACACGGGGCGGTGGATGGTGGAGCTGGAAGCGCTGGAGATGCCAGGGCTCCATCCCAAGAGGTGTCACCCCAGAGCAGAACATCCGTCCCTGAGCCCGCGGTGTCTTTGAGTGGTGGTTGGGAGCTCCGGGCTGTCCTGACCGGGGGTGACTCAGCCCCGGTGCAGTTGCCCCAGGCTCCGGTGCGCCCGGAGGGGGATGCTTGGAATTCCCAGAACTGAAACAAGTCCCTGGCCGTGGGGCAGCATCCCAGGGTCACCCCTGGAGTCCCCAAGAACCATGGTGTATGGCAGCATCCCAGGCTGATCCCAGGGATCCCTTCCTGAAGGGAACCCCGCCATGGGGTGCCCAGTGCCCCACAGCCTCCCCCTGCATGGGGCTGGCAGAGTGTGGCTGTGAGGATAAGTCTGGTCGCTGGGACCTACCTGTGGGGCTGAGCGGTGGTGAGAGGAGTGCGAGGCCCAGCTGGTGCTGCCGAGGGTCAGGGTGTCCCTCCTAAATGCTGTGGGGCTGGTGGCCATGCCCCATGGGCAGGGGCGGGCAGGAGCCTGTCCCGCCTCCATGGGGCTGGCAGTGGGGACGCGGTCTGGGATGGAACCTCCCCCATGAGTCGGTGGCACCGGGGACCTCCCATGGCCACCAAACCACCACCGTGAACCCTGACCCACAGGGACACCCAGACACCTCTCACTCTGTCTCCAGGGCCACCTTGACCCCTAGGGACTCCCGCACACCCCTCACCCTGTCCCCAGGGCCACCCTGACCCATAGAGAATCACCCACACACCCCTCACCCTGTCCCCAGGGCCACCCTGACCCATAGGGACCCCACAGACAACCCCAAGTCACCCCTCCACCCACTGGCACCGGTTCCTCTGGCACGGCAGCCCTCGCCAGCTCCCCAAACTCTGGCTCCCCTGGCCGGTTCTAATTACCCCCCTTCGTCAACAGGAAGGGCAGCACCCGGCCCAAGACGCCCCGTCACTGTCCCCTGGACTCAGCCCCTACAGCCACACTCCCCGGGGACCCCACAGCATCCCCCAGGGAGGGGGAAAGGTTTCCCCCCGGGCAGCACCCCAATTTGGCACCGTGAATTTGGCTGTGGTGCCCGTGGCAGCCCCAGGAGCCAGATCCAGCTTTGAGAGTGCCACATGTGTCCCCAAGCAGCCCCCAGCAGGCACATGTCCCCAAGGGAGAGCAGAGCATCAGTACATGGAGTGGGCTCCTGGGGGGTGCCAGGTCCCAATTTGGGATGTGTCTGGGGAGAAGATGCTCCGCATGGCCCCTGGGGTGGGAGACAACCCCAGAGCAAGGGGGTCCCAGTGCACATGTTGCTTCCTGGCAGCTCCCAAAGACCCACAGGGGTTGTCCCCCTTTGTCCCCCATCTCGCAGGACTCATGACCTCAGCACCTTCCCCGAGCACATCTCAAGAATCCCCCGGTACCGGCTGGGCCGGATCCTGCCCTGGCTCCCCATGACAGAGATTTCAGCCTCCCCACCGCACCCCGAGGTGCCCCCACCCTGCCCTGTGGCACTGGCACCACGCAGCTGCGGGCACCCTGGCATCGCTACCTGCCCAGGCACCCTTCTGGCCCCACATTTTGGTGACAAGGGGACAGGCGGATGCTCCATCACCCCCCAAACCTGCCCTGCACCCCCAAAGCAGGGTGTTCCCCCCACCCAGACACCCCGTCACATCCCCCAGGCCGGGAAGAGGAAGCGAGAGCGGCAGAGCCTGGGACCGGCACCCGGCACTTGGCACTGCAGGGCACCCCGAGCTGGCAGCACCTGCGGAGCAGCTCTGGGGGCTGGTGGGAGATTTGGGGTGCTGGGGGGGACAGTGGTGCTGGGCAGGGGGTGGGATGGGACCTGTGCAAGTTGGGGTGGGTACTGTGCAAGGGGGGGTTGCGATGGGTGATGTGCAGGGGAACTCGGGGAGTGCTGTGCAGTTTGGGGTGCAATGGGTGCTGTTCATGGGGTGGTCAGGGTGCTGAGGAGGGGATCAGGGCTCTGTGCAGTTTGGGGTGCTATGGGTGCTCTGTGGGAGGGTCAGGGTGCTCTCTGGGGGGGTCAGGGTGCTCTCTGGGGGGGTCAGGGTGCTGAGGATGGGCACAGGGCGAGCACCGGGAGTGCAGGCAGGAGGCAGCAGCAGCATAGATGGGTGGGAACCGGGACCCAGGGGTGCGGGACACGGCGGGGTGCGGGACCCCGGCGGGGTGCGGGACATGGAGGGGGCGGTGCGGGAGCGGCTCCTTTAAACCTCGTCGTTCTGCCTCCCTCGTCCGAAAGAGGAAGCGGCGCCCGCCCCGCCCCGGGCCGGCCCCGCGGCTCCGGGTGTGGGGGTGCAAGGTCCAGGGGTGCTGGGTGCCGGTGTTGGGTGCTGGGTGCCGGTGGGGGGTGCAAAGCACATGGGTGCACCGTGCGGGGGTGCAGAGTGCAAGGTGTAGGGGTGCAGGACACGGGGGTGCAGGGTCTGACGGTGCTGGGGGGCAGCTCTGGGGGCACAAGACACATGGGCGCAGCATTTTGGGGGCACAAACAGGGTCCCCCCAACCCCTGCCACCATCCAGGCCCCCCACGCTAGAGGCAGAGATGGAGAAAGACCCCAACTACCTCCAGGACGCGGCCAAGGCAGTGGCAGGTGACAGGCTGGGAGCTGAGGGGACAGAGGCGCAGGTGAGACCGGGGGACACCCGTGGGGACTGGCACCGCGGTGGCCGTTCCCAGGGCTGAGTGGGGTTCCCCCGCAGCTGGATGACTTTGTGGGGGCTCAGTCCGACTACAATGAGGAGGAGGAGGAGCAGAAATATTTCCGCCGCAAGCGCCTGGGCATCGTGAAGAACGTGGTGGCCGCCAGCCTGGCTGGCATGCTCACCTACGGTGTCTACCTGGGTACGCCCTGTCCCCACCCTGGGGACACCCCTGCTGTGGCATGGGAGGCTCAGGGTGGGGGGGTAACAGCCCTGGGACGCCCCCCCAGGCCTCCTGCAGATGCAGCTGATCCTGCACTATGACGAGACATACCGGGAGGTGAAATACAGCAACATCCAGCTGGAGGACATCGACCGTAAGGTGCTGATGGGCATCAATGTCACTCCCATCGCCGCATTGCTCTACACCCCTGTCCTCATCCGGTACGTGCGACACCCCACATGCCCCCACCAGCCCCCCAGCACAGGCACCCACACTTTCCCCTCCTCGCCCTGGCAGGTTTTTTGGCACCAAGTGGGCCATGTTCCTGGCGGTGGGGATCTATGCCCTCTTTGTCTCTAGTAACTACTGGGAGCGCTACTACACGCTGGTGCCCTCTGCCGTGGCCATCGGGGTGGCCATCGTGCCCCTCTGGGCTTCCATGGGCAACTACATCATGCGGTAAGCACCTGGGGTGGCGGACGGGGAGGCTGGGGGCTCCGGCTGACCCGCTGTGCCGCGCAGGATGGCACAGAAGTACTACGAGTACGTCAACTACAAGGAGGACCACGTGCAGGAGCAGCAGCGGCCACCACGGGGAGCCTGCAACACTTACATCATCATCTTCCAGACCGTGTTCTACGCCTGCTTCCATGTGAGCACCAGCGGAAACTGTGGCACAGGCTGGGGGCCACACCGGGAAGCCCAGTGCTGAGCACCCCCCGTTATCCACCTTGCAGCTCAGCTTCGTCTGCGCTCAGATGCCGATGCTCTTCTTCCTCAACAACTACCTGTACCAGCTCAACCACACGCTCTACAACATCAAGCACTGCGGTGAGCGCGGGATGGCGCAGCAGCATGGGACAGCGTGGTGGCACCGGGACTGAGTGCGGTGTGTGTGTCTCCTGGGCAGGGACGCTGAGCCACGGCACGCTGTCTGGCTTCAACACCACGGTGCTGCAGAGCTTGCCCCGCAGTGTCAACCTCATCATCGTGGAGAGCGCGCTGATGGCGGCCGCCTTCCTCGCCATGCTAACGGTGAGCACTGGGGCGGGCCGGGGACACGCTGTGACACCGGCAGTGACTCACCGGTGACGGCGCGGCAGGTCCTAGTGCTCTGCGGTTCGGCGTATCAGCCCATGGAGGAGATCGACCTGCGCAGCATCGGCTGGGGCAACATCTTCCAGCTGCCGTTCAAGCACATGCGGGACTATCGCCTGCGGCATCTCTTCCCCTTGTTCATCTACAGCGGCTTTGAGGAGCTTTTTGTCTGCACTGGCTTCTCCTTGGTAGGGCCTGGGGAGAGGGTAGGGGGGTGACAGAGCGGGGACAGCCTGTCTGGGTGATGCTGAGCTTGTCCTCACTGCAGAACTACGGCGTGTGCGCCCTGGGGCTGGAGAAGTTGGCGTATCTCCTCATGGCCTACGGCTTCTCCGCCTCACTTTGCTCCAGCCTGGCTCTCAGCATGCTGCGCCTGCGGCGGCAGATCCCGCTGCTGGCCGGAGCCTTCATCCACGCCGCCCTCCTGGTGACACTCTTCTGTTGGGCACCACAACCCCGGCTCGTGGTCCAGGCGCCTCTGCTCTACACCATAGCTGTGCTCTGGGGCACGGGGAGTGCCCTCAACAAGACCAGCATTAGCAGTGAGTCCCGAGAACATCCCTGTCACAGTTTCTCTTGTCCCCTGGCATCACAGCTTGGTGGTCCCCAGCTCCTCGGACCTGCTGACAAGGGGCAGGACAGACCCACCGCGGCTGGGTCCTGCTAACGGTGCCACAAGAGGGGACACCGGCACGGGAGGGGGATGCTGACAGCCGGTCCCTTCTGTCACAGTCCTCCTGGGCATGTTGTATGAGGACAAGGAGCGCCAAGACTTCATCTTCACTATCTACCACTGGTGGCAGGCACTGGCCATCTTCACCGTATACTTGTGGTCAGAGCTGCCCATGAAGGTAAGGCTGGGTGGGTGGCTGTCCCCACAGTGTCCCCTGGCTGGCTCTGTCACCCTGGGAACCTGCCAGGCTCAGGGGAGGTGCAGCGTCACACCGTTCCCCCATTCTGTCTTCCTGCAGGCCAAGCTCTCCATCATGCTGGCGACGCTGGCGGTAGCAATGGGGGCTTATCTCTGGATGGAGCACAAACTGGCGCAGCACGTGGCCTATCGCCTGCCCCGCATCCCCCGCCCACGCCTCAGGATGCACGGCTACTGCTATCTGGAGGAGGACGACTCGGACGAGACCGGCTCGGAGAGCGACGGCAGCAATGACGACAACGACGAGCGGCCGACGGAGTCCGCCAGCAGGGAGGAGCTGCCAGAAGATGAGAACCAGCTGGGTTAGAGGCAGCCTAGAGACAGCGCCCCCCCGCCCTCTGAACCTGAAGTGGGGTCCACAGCACTCCCTGGAGCTACCCAAACCCCTTGAGCAGGCCCAAACCTCCAGATTCCCCTCAGGCTGGGCTTGCAGCACCCCCCCCACAAGCCCCAAAGACCCCCAAGCCAGGCCCACAGCCCCTCAGGCCAGGCTTGCATCCCTCAGGCCAGCCCCACAGCCCCTCAGGTTGGCCCGCAGCCCCCCAGCCCCTGAGGTCAGGTAATTCTTTGGAATTCGCTTCTGATCCTAATGAGCAGGACTGATCAGTCAGGAAGAGAGTATAAAGAACAGGTCAGGTATAACACCATCCTTCTAGATACATAATCAGAGTTTTCAGTAAATCGTTGGTTAGGGAAAACCTGAACCAAAGGGTACTGTATTCCATTCCATTTACTGGCTGCCCATGGCTGCATCCCTCTTGAGTTTAACCCCTGTTAGAAAGTAATGGTAGCTTTAACTTCCACATTTCTGGAAGCAGTGAGCTCCATACTATAGTTCTGCAGCATCCGAAAAAAATACTACCTTTGGGTTGTTTTAAACCTGCTGTTCATGATTTCCCCTGTGTGCCACCTACTAGAAAAAGTGAGTGAGAACTCCCTACCTTCTCTTCACAAGCCACCGTTTTATATAATTCAATCATCTTCCCAAACATTGTCACTGTTGTCTTTTTCAAACAGAAAAGTCCAAATGCAAATAGTCATGCTTTAAACAGAAACCATTCTCTGTGTTTCATTATTATTTTCTACCTTTCATTTTGTTCTGTTATTCCTTTCTACCTTCACCTTCTTTCTGACCTGGGAAACCAGAGCTTCACACTGTTGTGGCCATGCCACTGATGTACACAAGATGTCACAATTTTTTCCTGCTTCACTCTGTCCTCCTTTTCTAATAATTCCAGATATTTTTGACTTGGAGCTGGGAATTAAGTTTCCAAAGAATTACCTATACATTACCCCCCCACAGGCCCCCTGAGGTACCACATCCAAGCAGCCCGGACCCCCTTTTCACAGAATCCCAGAATATCAGGGGTTGAAGGGACATGGAAAGCTCATCCAGTGCAATCCCCCCATGGAGCAGGAACACCCAGATGAGGTTACACAGGAAGGTGTCCAGGCGGGTTGGAATGTCTGCAGAGAAGGAGACTCCACAACCTCCCTGGGCAGCCTGGGCCGGGCTCTGCCACCCACACCCCAAACAAGTTTCTTCTCAGATTTAAGTGGAACCTCCTGTGTTTCAGTTTGCACCCATTGCCCCTTGTCCTGTCACTGGTTGTCACCCAGAAGAGCCTGGCTCCATCCTCCTGACACTCCCCCTTTCCATATTGATCCCCATGAATGAGTCCCCCCTCAGTCTCCTCTTGTCCAGCTCCAGAGCCCCAGCTCCCTCAGCCTTTCCTCACACGGGAGATGCTCCACTCCCTTCAGCATCTCCGTTGCCCTACGCTGGACTCTCTCAACAGTTCCTTGTCCTTCTGGAACTTTTGCTACCCTACAGCTCAATAAAATCTCTCCCCACACCGCCTCCGTTGCCCCCGTACTTCGCCTTCGCGTCGTCGCGGCCTCTCCGCCCTCCATGAGGGGAAACAAGTAGCGGGGCCCCCCTGGGCGGGGACTACAACTCCCGGCGTGCACCGCGCGGACGCGCGGTGCACGCCGGGAGTTGTAGTCCCCCGGCCAGGTCTTTTTCCCTGCCCGTCTTCCCTCCCCGGACTCGTTCCCCCACAATCCCCCGCGCAGGCGAGGGGGTGATGTCACGTGTGCCGCCCGGCGGCGCATGCGCGCTGCGGGCTGTTGTTGTGGCGGCGCGGCCCGCGGCTCACCCGGCCGGGAGCGATGAGCGACAACGATGACATCGAGGTGGAGAGCGATGTGAGTCCGACCCCCGGCACCGCCACACACACCCCCCCGCCCTCCCCGACACCTCCACCCGCTGCCCGTAGCGCCGGGGGAAAGGGGCAGCGCGGTGGGGGGGTAACGTTTCGTTCGTGTTTCCTTCCTCCTCCTCCTCATGGGCCCGGTTCCCTTCACCTTCCTCTTCCTCTTCCTCCTTCCCGGGCTCCTCTCAGGAGGAACAGCCGAGGTTTCAATCCGCGGTACGTCCCGGGAACACGTGGGGGCGAGGGGCGGGGGGTGGACTTTTTGGGGGGGGGGGGGGCGCGACATGGGGGGGAGACACTTGTGTCTCTTGGGGGCTGGGTCACTTGGGGGGACACACTGTGGGGATGGGGCTTTGGGGGGGACCCGTGGGGTTTATGTCTTTTGGGGGGGATCTGTGGGCCTCGGGCTCCTTGGGGGTGCTGGGGATTTGGGGGTGTCCTGTGGGGCTGGGGCTCTTGTAAGGGGGAAATGGAGTTGTAGGTTTGGGGGGGGGGGGTGTGACATGGTGGGGGGGTTGTGTCTCTGGGCGGCGATCTGTGGGGCTGGGGCTCTTTAGGAGGAGTGTGGGGCTGGGGCTTTTGCAGGGAAGTGGGGGTGTCTGGGGGGGTTATGTGTGCGGCTGCATCTGTTTTGGGGGAGGAGACATGGGGGTTGTGTCATTTCAGGGCATCTGTGGAGCTGTTTCTTGGGGGGGGGCTGTATATGGGGAGTTTGACATGTGGGGTTGTGTCTCTTGGCAGAGGGTGGATGGGGGAACCTGCGGCTGGTTTTTGGGGGGCCACACCCCAGGGGGTGCAGGACAGGACGCTGGGCCCCGTTCCCCAGCTCTGCCTCCCCAGCGGGGCCCGCGGCTGCCCCGGCAGCAGGAAGGGAAGAAACCGAAAGCATCGGGAGGCGCCTCCTTCCCACGCCGCAGTGCTGCTGCCGCGCTGGAACGGCAGCCGCGGGCGCTTCAGCCGAGCTCCTGCACCAGCTCTGGGCACCTCGTTCACTTTTGGGACCCCCTGGGCAGCACCTATGGGTGAAGGGAGCGGGTGGGGGTTCCCTCCAGGGTGCCACCCCCTCTGACTCTTCTCTCCCTTCCCTCGCAGGCCGACAAACGGGCTCATCACAACGCGCTGGAGCGCAAGCGCAGGGACCACATCAAGGACAGTTTCCACAGCCTGCGGGACTCCGTCCCCTCCCTCCAGGGAGAGAAGGTGAGTTTATGGAGGGTAGTGGGTGCCCCGGCCCACGGCACGGAGGCTGGACGGCGATTTCTGCAGCCTGGACCTGGTGGTGGCTTCTCATTTTGGGATGCCGCTGCGGGGGACGTTTTGGTGCTCTCAGCCCAAGCCGAGCACCGTCAACGGGGTCCAGAAATGATCTCCCATGGAGCCGCCGAGGCTCTGGCCCACCACGGGCACCCCCGGTGGGTTTCAGTTCCCCTGGTAACATCGGCACAGCAGAGTAACCAAAATCCTTCCTGCTGCGCTGCGGGTGGGACGGGGCAACCAAAATGCCGTCGTTCTCCCCCAGGCAAGGTCTTTATCTCGCTGTTTATCCCACTATTGCAACAGGCATCCCGGGCCCAAATCCTGGACAAAGCCACAGAGTACATCCAGTACATGCGCCGGAAAAACCACACGCACCAGCAGGACATTGACGACCTCAAAAGGCAAAACGCTCTCCTGGAGCAGCAAGGTGAGCGAGGGGGGCGTTCAGGGGACCTGGGGCGGGGGTGACACGCGCAGCAAAGCTCTGGGTGACGCGGTGGCCCTGCCCTGCAGTGCGCGCGCTGGAGAAGGCCCGGTCGAGCGCCCAGCTCCAAGCCAACTACCCCGCGACGGACAACAGCCTCTACACCAACCCCAAGGGCAGCGCCATCTCCGCTTTCGACGGCGGCTCCGACTCCAGCTCCGATTCGGAACCCGACGAGCCACAGAGCAGGAAGAAGCTGCGCATGGAGGCCAGTTAGGCCCCCCCGGGGCCTCCCCCGCTGCTCTCGGCCGCCTGTAAGGACTCTCTTCCTTCTCTCGTAGAGGCTCTCGGACTGCAGCTTCCCAGCCCTCCCCGGCCCCTTTCCCCGCTCCAACCCCCACAGCCCCGGGGGAAGCTGGCCAGGCAGGGGCCTCGCAGCACCCAACAGACTTGGGGGGGTCGCACTATGTCCCCGCCACCCCCCCCCTCCCCAACTAGCGAGCCCCCCTCCCCTCTATTCTGATTTTTTAGGAGCATTTCTATTTATACCCGGGGACCACGGCAGTCCTGAGTTGAGGGGTGAGGCTGCACAGGAGCCCAGCAGCCCCCCCTGTGACCCCCTCCCAAAAGGCCAGACCCTGCGGGCAGCTGCATACCACCCCCCCCAACAAGCCCTGACGGGGGGGTCTCGCTATTTATTTTCTGCGTGTGCAATTCCACCTGCCCCCAGCACCTGCGAGAGCCGGCGGGGGGGCAGCACCCGCACCCCTCCCTCTGCAGCACTGGGCCGGGCTGGGTGGGCTGCGCGTGGGTCCTGCCCCCTCCTCCCTCCCTCCCTCCCTCGCCCCCCGACCCCTCCCCACCTCCGTGGCATTTTCTGAACTCTAGTGTCCCCTCCCTGCCCCGTAGGTGATCCCCCCCCTCCCCATTTTGATGCCATTCATTCCATGGATCTAAAGGTATGTTGTACATACTGCCCAGAGTTGTCTTGCAAGTTAAGGCTTCCCTTTACTATAAGACTATAAATAATAAAACAAAAAAAAAGCTTATTTTATCCTTCCCCGTGGTAACTGCCTGTTCTTGGAGTGGGATGGGGGGGCGAGGTGGCACCAGGGCGGCCCCCAAAACAGCCCGCGCTTGGTGTCACCTCCTGCCCTGCGTCCCCAGGGCTGCCGGCGGTGGCACGGAGGCGGGGGCAGCGATGTGCGCTCCTCGCGCACTGGACACGGCAGCTGTCGGTTCTGCTTTATTGATGCCAAAAGCTCCGCCGCGGCCCGTGGCCCCTCAGCTCCCGCCGGGGGGTCAGCGAGGTGCTCGGGGGGGCACAGCGGGCGCTGGCAGCCCCGGGCCGGGCCGCTTTTTGGTATTGCTAGCACCCTGAGGACCTCGCTCTGCCCGTCTGAGATGCCACAGGGGCCTCCCCATCGACCCAGGGGCTGGGGGGTCACTCCGCAAAGTCCAGGGGGGCTGCAGGACCCCCCCCTTACTCAGCAGCCGCTGGCTCCAGGTTGGGCACTGGCAGCTGCAAGAAATGCATCACTGCTCTCACCACCTTCTCTGGGGCGATGTTGTAGACGGGGTGCGTGGCCTGCTGTGAGAGGGGGGAGGAAAAAAGGTTAAAAATGCCTTTTTTTGGTGAGGTGGAGGAAGGGCTGAGCCCTGGCAGCTTGTGACACCTACCAGGCGGTTCTCGGGGACACCCAGGACCACCTCGTGGTGGAGGTCGCCGCTGCCGAAGTGCTGGGCGATGGCCAAGCCGCTCAGGCAGTAGCAGGTGTGGTAGAAATCCCGGGACCTTGGGGGGACATTGGGGTGCTGAGGGAGGGTCTGGAGCACCACTCAGCCCCCCCCAGGCTGGTACTCACTTGCCCGGCTTGTCGAGCAGCCCCCCGGCTGGGCACTGGCAGCACAGCAGGATGTATTCCTGCAGCGCCGACTGGTCCAACATCCAGTGGGTCATGCTGAGCGCCGTGTCGCCTGGAGTGGGGGAGACAGTGAAATGCCTGGGGGGGGCCTGGGAAAGTGGAAACCCCCACCCTGGGGTCTCCTCACACCTCTTAGAGATCCACCAAGGTGTCCAGTTAAGCCTCAGTGCCAAAACCCCCTGAGAACAGCGACATGAGGAGCCACGGTCACTTTGCGCTTTGTTGGCTCCCTAAACCGCCTTCACCCCTCCCTGGAGATGCTGTTTTGGGGGGGCAGAGGCAGGCGGGACCCCCGGTGCGTGACTCACCCCTGGCGTGGAGGGCGCGGTGGAGCAGGGGCAGGAGCCCGGCTTGCCAGAAGGAGTAACACCCGTCCACCAGCTTGTTGCAGCGGCCCTGGAAGCCGCCCTCGAAGCGCATCTGCCGATGGGTCACCCAGCGCTGTGCGGAAGGGACAGGAGCGGGTGGCAATGCAGGGACAAGGACCCCCTGTGGCCAAGACGCCCCCCCAAACCCAGTGAGAGCCGTGGTGCCACTCACCAGCAAGCTCCGGAGATCCAGGAGATGTTCCTGTTTGAGGATGACCAACGCTGCCATGCCGCAGAAGGTGTAGCCGCCGTGCGCCTCCATCCCCGGCACCCCGCCGATGCCGCCCTCCCAGTTCTGGCACCTGCGCGGGCACAGAGGTCAGGATGGCACCAACATGAGGGACTGTCTCTTGTCCCCACGTCCCCTGGCTCTCACCTCGCAATCCACTCGGCCGTCCCGGCAAAGAGCGCGGGCGTCAGGACGTTGGTGAGCGAGGCCACGGAGGCAGCACAGTAGGCACTTCTGCGGGAGGTGGGTGCTCAGAACCATGGCACCAGGTCCCCACCGTGGCACCGGGTCCCCCGCACATCACCAGCTGCCCGCCGTGACACCCAAGTGTCCCTCTGCCAGCGCTCACCCACCTGACGTCCACCTCGCCACCGACGTGCATGAGGAAGGAGCCATCGGGCTGTTTCAGTGAGTGCAGATATTCCAGCAGCTTCTTCCTGCAAAATCCAGGGGGCTGCGTGGGGGGGACACAAGTCTTGCCCCCCCAGCCCCGCGCCATCCACCCAGACCCCCCCACGCCACCCAGGTGCCAGCCATACCTGTTGATGACGCCGAACGCCTCCTCGGTGCCGATGATGCAGAGCGCGTTGACAGCGGCGTAGGTGGGGGCGAGATGGGGGTCCTGGCCGGGCCCCCCCCCAAAACCGCCTCGGGGGCTCTGGCAGCGGCTCAGGAACTGACAGACACTGGGAGGGGCAGGGGGAAGGTGGGGAAGGGGCTCGGGGCTCCCCAGCCTCACCCGCAGCACCTGGTGGGGTGTAACAGGGCCAGCCCGGCCCTGTTACCCCCCCCGTCTCCCCCCAAAGTCAAGGTTCTCTCTGTCCCCCATCTCCGTCCATCACAAGACGCCGGAGCGCGAGGCCATGGCCAGAAGAATGGGTGGCATTGATGGCACTGACAAAGCACTCCTTTGCTGCTGCCAGCGCGGGGACAGCGGGACGTGGCACCTCCGGCATCACGCGGGTGGCCCACGGGGCCACCGGGTCCAAGATGGGGGTCCCCAGGCTGCTGTTGTAGCCCCCCCAGCTCTTGCCACCCTGGTGTCACTTACTCAGAGGCAACTGACTGGGGAATGGGCTCGTCCAGCAGCTCCAAACTGTGCAGGATCCAGTAGCAGAGCCAGGGCCGGCTGGCGTCCAGACACTGCGGGGACAACAGGGGACAGTCAGGGTGGCCAGGGGGTGGCGTGGGGCCTGGGGTGCAGGCAGGAGCAGGCAGCGCTCTCGCAGGAGAGGGTACAGGCAGGAGAACCCCCGGAGCTGCTGCAGCATCAACACAGGGACAAGCACAACCCAAGGGGACACCAGGAACCACTGCGTCTGCCCCTGGGGCTGATAGTGACAGACTGGGGACAGCAAACGCCCAGTGACAGCCCTGGCGGCACCACTGCGTACCTCGTAGGCTTCGGTCAGCTGCCGGAGGCCTCGCTTCAGGTAGTGGAAGTGCTTATCCCGGTGCAGGACGAACCTGGAAGGACAGGCAGGACGAGGCTCGCAGGGAAAGCGCCACAGGGGACACCGGCCGATGTCACCGCGCTCAGGGGCGGTGGCCGAGAGAAGGGGTCGGTGCCCCGCTCTGCGTCTCAGCAGCCGCCGCAGCCACCGGTTTGAGGGGGAACTCGTTTATTTATTATGGAACTTACTGCGAGGCATGATGGTTGGTCTTGCAGGCGTCAAAAACCTCCTGCACGATCTCTTCCACCTTGGTCTGCCTCAGGTGACAGCGTGGGGACACGTGGGGTAGGGCAGGGGGGACACAAAAGACACAGTGAGCTCTGGAAAGTGTCCCCAACATGGTCCCCTCCCCGATACCCTCGATTCGGGGGGCTCCTGCCCCGTCTCAGGGGTTACTGGTGGCATCAGCTCATCACCTTCTCCAACAAAACCAAAGTGACCAAAAGCTACTTGGTCCCGGGGATCAGCTTAGCAGGAGCTTAGGCCCGGGATTAGGCAGGATTTGAGCAGCGGTTTTAAAGACAGAGTTTGGTTTGTCCCAGGACACCCCAGGGAAATCGCCGCGGGCCCCGCTCCTCCCGCTGAGGCCGGGACGGCGCAGCTGGCCAACCCGGGACTTGTGACACCGTCCCGAGTTTAGACTCGAGCTTACAACGCAGCTGGCGCCGTCCCAAGCCGGGATCATCCCCCGGGTCTCCAGGAAACACCCCGGCTTTGGCGGGGGTGTCTCGGGAGGGGTGACAGGGACAGCCCCGTCCCCCGTGTCCTACCGGGACCCCCCCGGGTCGGGAACCGCCGCCGTCGCCTTTCACCCGGTCCCGGCCCCCCCGGGAGCGTCAGCACCGCCGGGCCGGGACGGGGGGGGGCCCGGCTGCCCCCCAGGACCCCCCCAACCCCCGGGGAGGCGGGGGGTGACCCGTGTCACAGCCCCCGCGGGTGTCCCCCGGGAGCCGCCGTGCCCGGTGGGTGCCCCCCCGAGCCCCCCGGTGTCCGGAGCCGCGTTGTGGGGGGAGGGTGGATCTCGCAGCCCCGCCCCAGCGCCCCCCGTCCCCGCACCTGCTCGGCGGAGGTGGCGGTTCTCAGCCCGTCGTCCCGCAGCCGCCGCCGCCCGCCCTGCTCGCGGGGGGGGGACGAGGCTCCCGCCATGCTGCGGGGGCAGCGGCGCGACGGCGGCCGGGCGGGGACACGCGACCACGCCCCTCCAGGCCACGCCCCTGGCCGCGCCCCATTTATCCCGAGCCCCGCCCACGGCACCGCCCCGGCCGCGCATGCGCGGTGGGAGCCGGCTGGGGAGCGCGTCACCGCGCCGTAACGTCATGTCGGGCCACCTGGTTTATTGCGTCATTGCAGCGCTGTGTTGCGTCATCGCGCCGCGTTGTTGCGCTGTGTTGCATCGCCAAGCTGGGGCGCTGCATCGCGCAGTGCATGGCGTCATCACACAGCCACAGCATCCCGGGTGTCAGGGGCTGAAGGGACCTGGAAAGCTCATCCAGTGCAATCCCCCCATGGAGCAGGAACACCCAGATGAGGTTACACAGGAAGGTGTCCAGGCGGGTTGGAATGTCTGCACAGAAGGAGACTCCACAACCCCCTGGGCAGCCTGGGCCAGGCTCTGCCACCCTCACCAGGAACAAGTTTCTTCTCATATTTAAGTAGAACCTCCTGTGTTCCAGTTTGCACCCATTACCCCTTGTCCTGTCACTGGTTGTCACCCAGAAGAGCCTGGCTCCATCCTCCTGACACTCCCCCTTTCCATATTGATCCCCAGGAATGAGTCCCCCCTCAGTCTCCTCCAGCTCCAGAGCCCCAGCTCCCTCAGCCTTTCCTCACACGGGAGATGCTCCACTCCCTTCAGCATCTTGGTGGCTGCGCTGGACTCTCTCCAGCAGTTCCCTGTCCTGCTGGAACTGAGGGGCCACAGCTGGACACAATATTCCAGGTGTGGTCTCACCAGGGCAGAGCAGAGGGGCAGGAGAACTGCTCTTGACCTCGTGTCACAGCATCGCGGCGCTGGGGTGACAGCTGTGTTGTGTCATCGTGCTACAGCGCCACGTCATTGCAGTGTGGCACCTCGTTGCATCATCACCCTGCAGCACCGTGTCGCGGCACTGAGCACTGTGGCACACCGTCACACTGCCACACCACTGCGGCATCAGGCCGCAGGGCTGCGTTGCCACACCACGGCGCCACATCACCCTCTGTGCCGCGATGCTGCCGCACAGCAGGCTGGCACAGCACGGCGGTGCAGTGTCACTGCTGCAGTGCCACCTCACTGCACCGCAGTGCTGCATCGCTGCACAGCGTCCGCCCCACAGCGCTGCCCCACGCGCTGCTGCGCTGCACCCTGCTGCAGCCTGCGCTCCACCAGCCAGGCCTGCGCTGCCTCGCTGCACCCCCTGCTGCATGCCGCACCCAGCACTGCACCCCAGCACCCAGCGCTGTACCCCAGCACCTGCCACTGCACCCCAGCACCCACCACTGCACCCCAGCACCCAGCGCTGTACCCCAGCACCTGCCACTGCACCCCAGCACCCAGCACTGCACCCACCACTGCACCCCAGCACCCACCACTGCACCCCAGCACCCAGCACTGCACTCACCACTGCACCCCAGCACCCAGCACTGCACCCCAGCACCCACCACTGCACTCACCACTGCACCCCAGCACCCAGCACTGCACCCCAGCACCCACCGCTGTACCCCAGCACCTGCCACTGCACCCCAGCACCCACCACTGCACCCCAGCACCCAGCACTGCACCCCAGCACCCAGCGCTGTACCCCAGCACCTGCCACTGCACCCCAGCACCCAGCACTGCACCCACCACTGCACCCCAGCACCCAGCGCTGCACTCACCACTGCACCCCAGCACCCAGCACTGCACCCCAGCACCTGTCACTGCACCCCAGCACCCAGCACTGCACCCACCACTGCACCCCAGCACCCAGCACTGCACCCCAGCACCTGTCACTGCACCCCAGGACCCGCTTGCAGCTCCCACTGCAGCCCTGCCTGCAGGGCCACCCTGCTCCACCCTGGGGACACTCCAGCCCTGGGGACATCTCACTGTCTCCTGGTGCATCCCTGGGTGCCCCACACAGTCCCTCCATGGGGGTTCCGTGTGTCACCCCAGTGTCCCCTGCTGCAGTCCCAGCCCCTTGTGTCCCTCACTCTCTGCGAGGGGGGTCCATAATGTGACCCTGGATGTCTCCTCCCCATATTCCCCAGTGCAATCCCCTGTGTCCCCTGCTGCAGCCCCTGTGCTCCCCTTGATGCCCCAGAGCATCTCCCAATGTCCCCACCCATGTCCCCTTGTCCATCCCGTGTGTCCACCAGTGTTTCAGAGCATCTCCCAGTGTCCCCAACAGTGTCCCCCGGTACACCCCTGGCTAGTTCCCACTCTGCATCCCCCGTGTCACCCGCGGTGTCCCCAGAGCATCTCCCGCTGCACCCCCGATGTACTGTCCCTCGTGTCCCCCTCCCGGTGCCCCAGCCCAATTCCTGGTGTCCCCTCCGGTGCATCCCCGATGTCTTCTTCCCCGTTCCCCACGGCATCCCCCGCTGCATCCTCGGTGTCTCCCCGGTGCTCCGTCCCCCACATCCCCCTCCCGGCGCCCCAGCCCATCTCCCGGTGTCCTCTCCCGGTGCATCCCCGATGTCGCCCCCGTTCCTCACAGCATCCCCCGGTGCATCCCCCGCCCTCCCGCCCCCGCCCCGCGCCCCGCCCCGGTGCCACCCGGCGCGGCGGCGGCAGCGCAGCGCTCCCGCCCCCGGTAACGGCGGCAGCGGCGGCCCCGGCCCGGCCCGGCCCGGCCCGCCATGGCCAAGCAGTACGACGTGCTGTTCCGGTTGCTGCTGCTGGGGGACTCGGGCGTGGGCAAGACCTGCCTGCTCTGCCGTTTCACCGACAACCAGTTCCACCCCGCCCACATCTCCACCATCGGTACCGGAGCGGGGGAACGGGGAGAAGCCGGCGGCAGCAGCACCGGGGAGCGGGGGAGCCGGGGGGGCGGGCAACGGAGGCTCTGGGGAGCAGCGGCACCGGGGGATTTGGAGCACCGGGGAGCGGCAGTACCGGGAAAGCGTGGGCACCGGGCAATCGGGGAGCCGTGGGCACCGGGGAACGGGAAAACTGTAGGCACTGGGGAACCGGGAGCTCAGGGGAACCGCAGCACGGGGAAACGGGAAACCGTGGGAACCGTGGCACTGGGGAACCGGGAGCACCGGGCAGCTGCAGCTCGAGGAAAATGGGATAACCGGCGGCAGCGGCGAGCCGCGGCAACGGGCAGCGGCGGCACCGGGGAACCGGGAAACCGCAGCACCGGGGAGCCGGGAAACCGTGGCGCTGGGTAACCGGGAGCACCGGCCACCTGCAGTTCCAAGGAACCGGGGACCGGGAAAACCTCGGGGACCAGGAAAACCTCGGGGACCGGGAAGCCGCGGGCACCGGGCAACCGATAGCACCGGGCAGCCGCGTCATGGGGCAGTCGGGGGCACTGAGGAGCCGGGAACCGGCAGCACCGAGCAGCCACAGCACCGGGAAACTGTGGGCACCGGGGAGCCGCGGTACCGGGAAACTGGGGGCACCAGGGAGCTGTAGAACCAGGAAACCGAGTGCACCGGGCACCCATGGCACCTGGGAACCGGGAGCAGCGGCGAACTGGGAAACCATGGGCACCGGATAACCGCAGCACCGGGGAACTGGGAAACTGGGAGCACCGAGTAACCGCGGCACCAGGAAACCAAGAGCACCAGGGAGCTGCGGCACTGGGGAACCGGGGGCACCAGGAGCACCCGCCCAGCAGCGGGACCGGGGCCAGCACCCACACAATGACCCAGCACCCACACGGTGACCCAGCACCGGGGCCTGCCGGGCCTGGCACCGGCTGTGGGCACCGGCACTGGGCTGCCACCAGGACCATGGGTGGGCATGGGGGAGCCCCGGCACACAGTCTGGCAGCACAGCGTGGATTGGGGTGGACCAGGAGAGGGTGTGGGGACCAGAGAGACCCTGGTGACAGCAGCGGCAGTGATGGGGGGACACCCTGTAACCTTTCCCTCCCCATCCCAGGTGTCGACTTCAAGATGAAGACGATCGAAGTGGACGGCATTAAGGTGCGGATACAGATCTGGTGAGTGCCCGGGGGGGATTTAGGGAGGGGGGCCTGGTCCTGCTTCCCTCTCCTCCCCGGGTGGGGGCTGAGGCCTGAGCACCTCGTGCCAGGGGTGGTGGCACCGACTGACCTGCTGTCCCCACCACAGGGACACGGCGGGGCAGGAGCGGTACCAGACCATCACCAAGCAGTACTACCGGCGTGCACAGGTACGGGGGTGCGTCCAGGAGAAGGGAAACTGAGGCACAGAACGGGGTTGGGGGGTATAAATGGCCACCCCCCCTCCCACAGGGCATCTTCCTGGTGTACGACATCAGCAGCGAGCGCTCCTACCAGCACATCGTGAAGTGGGCCAGCGACGTGGACGAGGTGGGGGTACAGGGGTGTAGAGGGGTGGTCCCCCGTGGCCAGGGGGTTCTCACGCCGCCCCGCCCCCCTCCAGTACGCACCTGACGGCGTCCAGAAAATCCTCATCGGGAACAAGGCGGACGAGGAGCACAAGAGGCAAGTGGCCAGAGAGCAAGGGCTGCAGGTGAGCGGGGGCGGGCGTGCGCCCCCGGGCGGGGCAGGGACCCTTCCTGCACCCCCAGGGTGGCCAGGGCCCCCCCCGCGCCCTCAGCATGGCCAGGACCCCCTCCAGCCCCCCCTTGCACTCTCCAGGGACCCCAACAACCACCCTGCACCCCGAGCATCCCCAGGTACCCCCACCAGCACGGCCAGGGACCCGCCACCCTCCTGCAGTCTTCTCTGTAGCCAGGGACCCCCCCACAGCCCCCCGTGCATCGAGGGACACCCCCCCAGTTCCTGTGCACCCTCAGAGCTGCTCTTATGACTCCCTGTTAGCCCCCAGCATGTTCAGGGACACCCCCTGCACCTCCAGCACTATCCCCTGCACCCCCAAAGCACCCAGTGTCCCCCCCAAGAGACCCAGTGCCCAGTCCCAGAGATGCTCCCACACCAGCCCCCCCAATGCCAGCTCGTCCGTCTGGCCACACCTGGCTGTGCACATGCTGGGGGTGGAGGATGCTGGGGGTGACCCCCCCATCGCCCCCCCAAATCATGGTGCCACTGCCGGCCCCGCACCCCGCAGCTGGCCAGGGAGTACGGGATGGATTTCTACGAGACGAGCGCCTGCAGCAACCTCAACATCAAGGAGGTGCGGGGGGGGTGGGGAGGGCTGGGGGGATCAGGGGGTCCCCCAGGCTCACCCCCCGTCCTGTCCCCCAGTCCTTCACGCGGCTGACAGAGCTGGTGCTGCAGGCGCATCGCAAGGAGCTGGAGGGGCTGCGGGGCCCCCCCCGCACCCCCACCCTGGCCGGCCTGGAGGAGGATGAGCAGCAGCCCCTGGGAAGCGAGGACACCCCCAAAACCTGCTGGTGTTGAAGCCTGGGACCCCCTGACCTCCCCACTTCCCGAGCTGTGTTTTGGGGGGAGGGCACGATGGGTGTGGGATTGGGTGGTCCCGATGTGGGGGGAGCGGCGGGTGCCTGGTGGTGGTGGGGACCCAGGACCCCACCTGGGGGTGGCGGGGGCCGGGCAGGTGTTGCGGGGGTGCCCCCCATCCCAGCACCCGGGTGGGGTGGGGAGGGTGTCATGGAGGCTCCGTGCCCACCCTGTGCCCATGGGCCCCCCCCGGTTTTACACACACACACACTCACACAGAGTTTGCAAAATAAAGGTGATGCTGGAGGCGGCCAGTGGCTCCTGTGCTGCCGCAGGGGGGCTGTGGGCACGGTGCCATACTGGTGGCATGGTGACACAATGGCTGCACCCCAACGGAGCCACTGGCACCACGGGGCAGTGGCACAGGCAGTGCTGGGACACCGCAACCCGAGCGGGCATCAATAATTGAGGCTGTGCCGGGGCCGCCGGGATGGTGTCCCCTTTCCAGGCTGGGGACGGGTCTGGGGGGCACTGTGCCCATCACCATGAGGACTGTTGGCTTAGCCCTGGCTGTGGGGACAGGGACAGCGCGGTCAAACTGGATGGTGGTGGGCACTGGGATGCTGCTGAGCACTGGGATGAGCGGGTACCAGGGTGATGGTGGGTGCCAGGAAAATGGTGAGTACGGGGGCAACAGTGAGTACCAGGACAATGGTGGGTACAGGGGTGATGGTGGGCACCAAGGTGATGTTGGGCATCCCAGCAGACAGTTACCAGGGTTGACGCTGGCACTGGGACCAGTGGCCACCAGGACTGGTGGGCACTGCAAGAGAAGGCAGCAGGCACTGGGACAGCGATGTCAAGGCAGCCGCAGGAAAGGAGAAGCACTGGGACACCCGTCCCTCCCATCACCTGCCCTGCTCTGAGCCACCCACCTCCTGCATCCCATGCAGCCCCAGCTCCCGGAGTCCCGTTATTCCCCAATACCCATGGGTGCTCCCAGCCCACGCCCCACAGCATCCCGCAGCTCACGGGCATGGGGAAGAGCAGCTGTGCTGCACCATGAATTATTGAGGCAGGTAGGAGCATCGCCTTGGCCCCGCGCCACCCGCGCCCTCGTCCTCCCCGCCCGCTGTGGGTGCTGCCGGGTGGGATGGGTGGGATGGCTCCGGTTTCTGCCAAGTCACGGCGGGGCGAGGAGACCTTTGGAGCCCAACACATCACGTGGGCGCCGGGCAGCCCTTAAGGCACCGACGGGCGCGAGGGGGGGTCAAACCGACGGCACGCCCGCAGCCATGAGCATCCCCATCGCCAAGTCCTTCTACGACCTGAGTGCCACCTCCTTGCAGGGGGAGAAGGTGGATTTCAATGTCTTCCGGGGCCGCGTGGTCCTTATCGAGAATGTGGCGTCTCTCTGAGGCACCACCGTGCGGGATTACACCCAGCTCAACCAGCTCCAAGCCCGCTATCCCCGGCGGCTGGTCGTGCTGGGCTTCCCCTGCAACCAGTTTGGCTACCAGGTAAGTCCCTGGGGGTCAGTGCGGGTGCGAGGAGGTGGGGGAAAAAACACGGCAGGACCTCGGCTTTCTCCTCCCCACCACAGGAGAATGGGACCAACGAGGAGATCCTCAACTGCCTGAAGCACGTGCGGCCGGGTGGCGGCTTCGAGCCCAATTTCACCCTCTTCCAGAAGTGCCAGGTGAATGGGCAGGACACCCACCCCGTTTTCGCCTACCTGAAGGCTCACCTGCCCGCACCAGCTGACGAGGCCACGCACCTGATGTCCGAGCCCCGGTTCATCACCTGGAGCCCGGTGCGGCGCTCCGACATCTCCTGGAACTTCGAGAAATTCCTGGTGGGGCCGGAGGGGGAACCTTTCCGACGCTACAGCCCGCGCATGCCCACGGCCCAGCTGGAGCCCGACATCCAGCGCCTCCTCAAACTGGCCAAGTAGGGCTGGCTCCCGTGTCCCCCGGCTCAACGCCAGCTGCCACCCCCCGGGATGGCCCCAGCTCTCCGCCGGGTGACAGCCCCCCCCGAAAACGCCGTGGGGAGGCGGCTCGATGGGGGCAGAGGGCTGGAGCCACCGGGGTGGCGCGGGCTGGTGGCAATAAATGAGCCGGAGGGAGCGTGTCTGTGTCCGCGTGGTTTTTGGGGATGGCTGGGGGGAGGCTGCCAGGAACCAGCCCCAAGGTGCTGGATCCAGGAAACAGCAGCAGGATGGAGCGGTGCCAGGGGAGCAGCACCTGCGGGTGTTGGTGGGGCTGGGTGCCAGCAGCAGCACCCCACCCCAGGGGAGCGATTTCGGTTCACCTGGCCCCAGGAACACACATCCCTCAGCAGGGCAGGGCTGGGCTTACACACCCCAGGGAATGGGCCTTGGCGGGGGGCGAAGTGACCCCCACATGAGCTCCACACAGCCCCTGGGGGAGCAAAATTAATTAATTTCTCAGTGGGGTTTGGCAGGACACCGCTGAGCAGGGTGGGTGCTGGGATGAGGAGAAGGCAGGCTCCGGTATGGGGGGCGAGGAATCCCATGGGAAAAGCCCCCCCGATCCCTGCATCAGACCCCAACACCCTTCACCAGCTCCAGGGGGTGAAGCCCACCCCAAAGTGCTCCCGCCTGCACCACCAAGCTGTAACACATCACGTTTATTGCCCCACACACGTGGGCTCCTGAGGAAGGTGGGGATCCTTTGAGACCCCTTTTTGGGGTGACAACATGCTGGGTCCATTTTATGTCCTCAGCACAAGGGGGGCTCGGCCTGGGGTGTTCCCCCTCATCACCGTGGTTGGGGTGGGAGTCGCAGGGCAGCAGGTGAGCTGCTCCCAGGCACGTTGGAGCATCCAGGTGATCACCGCATCTGGGCTGGAGGTTCGGAGAACAGAATCATGTAAGGGACGGTGTTGCCACCAGCGATGCGACGGCTTCGCGACACAGGATTCGTGTTGGGACACAAAGCAGCTTCAGAAGAGAGGGGTCATCTGGCGGGGGTCGTCCGGGAGGATGCTGATGGAGTCCTCGGCGCGGCCGCAGAGCAGGCACAGCATGGTGTACTCCTGCGGTGGCACAGGACACCGCGGGGGGGCTGTCACAGCCGTGCCACAGCCAGGGAAACCCGAGCTGAAGCCAGCACCTGATCCTCTCGATTGCAATCAGAGCTGGGGGGGGGATCTTGTTTCCCCCCACCCAGCTCCCCTGAGCCCATTTTCCAGTGCTTTGGTGCCGAACAGGCAACGTGCCAAGGAGAAGCGTGGGTGAGACACAGGGCCCCCCCAGCACACCACTCTGGGCCACACACATCACGGACGTGGCTACGAGGCAAGAGGTGAGCTGGGGGACTAGTGCCAGGAGGCTCCAGGTAGCCCTGAGCACAGGGACGTGGCTCCAAAACCTGCGAGACTGGTGGCATGGTTGGCTCTGAAGCCATCCCTGGCGGGGGGGTCCTAGGGATGTCTCTGGAGCTGGAGGGGGTTTAGGGGGGACAATGCGCTCCCCCGGGTGTACCTGGTAGTCGTCCACCACGCTGAAGGTGTATTCGTGGCGCGCGATGAGGTGGTGGCAGTTCTTGCATAGGTCTGCGGAGGGGACAGCGGGTTAAGGGGACACGGCTGCTCCCAGCCCTGGGGTCACTGTCCCTGGGGTACTCTCTCCCGCCCCCCAGTTCTCTCAGACCCTTGTGGACAAGCACTGAGCATCCCCCCAGTCCCCACGGTGGCTCCCAGAGCATCAGATCCCCCAATTGTACCCCCCCTGGCCATCAGCTCCCTGACACCCCCTCCCTTCCCAAACCCTGAGATCCCCTCGGGTGTCACCTCCCCAGCCCCTGTCCCCCCAGGAGCATCAACCATCTTCCCCCGTGTATGGGGCCCCCAAATTAACCCTCTCTCAAGCTCCTCCTCCCCAGCCCTCCATCAACCCCCGGCCCCCAAACCCCAAAGGTCGCCCCCGGCGCACGGTCGTAGGTGACGATCTCCTCCCCGCCGTGCACGCCGGCCGCCCGGTTGCCGAGCAGCACGAAGTCCCGGCGGCCGCACTGCGCGCAGCCCACGAAGTTGAGGAGGAAGGAGCCGCCCTCCAGGCAGGTGGTGCCCTGCGGGGACAGCACACGCTGGCACCGGGACCGGGACCGACCCCCGGCGCCCCCGCCCGGCTCGGCCGTACCCGCTCCGGGTACTCGGTGCCCACGCAGCCCCCGCACATCCCGCTGCTGCCGCCGCGCAGATCTCGCGAGACTTCCGCGGTGGGGGGCGTGGCGTGTGGTGTTAGCCCCGCCTCTATGGGCGTGGATTAAGTAAAACTCGCGTGTGGGGGGGCGGGGTGTGAGGAGAGGGCAGGGTTTGAAGAACAATGAACTTTATGTGTGGGCGGGGTTTAGTTAAAAGAGGGCGCGGCTTGTCCAGGGGGCGGAGTTTGCCGTTTAACGAGTGTATAGATCGGCGGGGCTTGTGATTGGGGGCGTGGTTTTAGGGAGAGGGTGGGGCCAGCGGCAGCCCCTCCCGCACCCGGCGGGGAACCAGCGGGCGGGGCTGTGGCCCCCGCCCCGGTATCCCCCACCCTAGCCCCCCGAGCTGGGTCCACACGGGGCCTCCCCGGGATGGCCGGGGCTGCGCCTCGGGACCCGCCCTGCTCCCCCCGCGGGGTGCAGCCCAGTGGACAGCCCCTGGGCCGGTCCCGGCGCTCCGTGCGGGGCGCCCAGGGCTGGCTGGGGGGCGTGTGGGACCAGCTGCGGGCAAGCAGGGCTACTTGATGGCGTGCCTGGGCTAGCTGGGGAACACCCGAGCTAGTGGGGGGCATCTGGTGGTATCTGTGGAGGTGCCTGGGCTAGCTGGGGGGCACCCAGGGCTAGCTAGGGGGGTGCCTGGGACCAGCTGAAGGACCCGCTGGGATAGCCAGGAGTGCTGAGGACTAGCCAGGGGAACTCGGGGGGAGCTGGGGGGCACCCAAGGCTAGTGGGGGACACGCGAGGCAGGCTGGGGGTGCGCATGGGACTAGTTGGAGGAACCCCAGAGCCAGCTGAGGCGCATCCTGGGCAAGCTGGGGGCCTGCGGGGGCTGGCCGAGGTTACCGGGGGCTGCTGGGGGGCCAGCCGGGGTTACCGGGAGCCGGCTGGGGGGCCAGCGGGGCCAGCCGGGAGCCCCCCCGTGGCAGCGGGGCGCTGCGCCGCTCCGCGCCCGGCAGGTGCCGGTGCCGGTGGCGGCGGCGGCCGGGGGGGGCCGCTGTGCTGCATTGCGGGGCGGGCGGCCCGTCCCCGCCCGCCTCCGCCCGGCCCTCCCGGGGGGAGCGGGGCTATCTGGGCCGGGCAGCGCCGCTGGCCCCGGGCAGGAATGTCCCTGCGCGCCCAGATAATGTTATTTATATCGCGGTGTAGGGCGGCTCCGCTCCCCCCGCCCCGCTCCGGTCCCGGCTCCGGCCCCGGGCCCGCCGCCGCTCGTCCGCCCGCCGCCCCGTGCAGGTGAGAACCGCGGCCGCCGCGGGCGCCGCCGGCGGGGACCGGGATGCGCCGCCTCCGGGGGTGGGGAGGGGACCGGAGGGCACCGGGAGGCGTCGCGCCCCGGGGGGAAGCGGGGGCACCGGGGCGCGCTGCTCGCCCCGGGGACACCGGGTTTGGGGTGCGGCACCGGGCACGGTCCCGGGGGGCTGCGAGCACGGGGCAAAGTTTGGAACCGCTCCGGGGGGGCTCGGCACCCCCGTTTCCCTGCGCGGCGGGGGGGCGATGTCACCTCGTGTCCCCCGAGGCTGCTGTCCCCGTGGGGGACGCACAGCTGCCGGGACAGACGGGGCGGGCGAGTGGCGGTGACTTTCTGGGGACACCCTGGGGACACTTTCCCCGGGTGGGGGCAACCCTGAGCGTGGTATCCGCACTGGTCCTGGGCACTCCTGGCACCGCCAAACGTGTGCCAGTGGGACATGGTGGGTGAGCCGGCTCCGGAGCTGATGTGGGTCTCAGTGGGGCATGTCGCCGAACCCACTTCCACCACCAGTTTTTAGCAACTGGAGTTACTGGGAAGAGTTTTCTGGCCGCCGTGCCCTTGGCCCCCTTGTCCCGGTGCGGCGGCAGCAGGATGCTCACGGGAGGGTGTTGGGACAGGGAAACTCATGCCCGCGCCCCAGTAAACCGGGGGCCACCCAGGGCTGATTTTCCAGCTCCTGTTTCAGGGCGGCTTTTGCTTTTGCACATCTCCAGTTCCAGGAGTCAGGGCATTGTAGCACCCTTTGCTTCACTGGATTAAGCCAATGAGGAGCATTTGAGGGGGTGGCAAGCAAAGGAGACCCCTGCAACCCCTGTGAGTGCCGGTGTGACCCCCAAAGAGTATTTCGCAGCTATCGAGTGGTTTTAGGGCCCTGGCTGGTGATTTTGGGATAGGCGAGGAGGTGCAAGGGGGGCAGCTCCTAAGAAGGGAGTGGGGGCTCAGCCCTCGCCGTGCGCATGGGAGGCCTATTTATAGCCAAAAAATGTCTGTGGAGTGTCAGCACGTGTGTGTGTCACCACTGGGTTAGGTGACATGGGACAGTCCCGGCATGGCTGGCATCCGCACCGACTCCGGCCCTGGGGAAACCCAAACCTTTGCCCGCTGGATGCGAGTGTGGCCAGGGAGCCCTGGCCAGAGCGGGACGTTGCCGGCCGGAGGAGCTGTGCCATGCCGTGCTGTGCCATGCCGAGCGGGACCATCTGCTCCCAGCCCTGGCCATGCGCCTGGGAGGCAGGTGGCTGTTGGGGGGCTGCAGGGATGCCCCCCAGCTCCTGCCCCTTCCCAACAGCTCTGGGGCTGCACCAGGAGTGTGGCCAACTGCTGGTTTGGTAGGGATGCAAAATAAAAGCGTTAATTGGCAAAACGAAGGAGCTGGGGCGATGCTGGGCAACGAGTGCTCCAGGGACCCACCAGTTTTCTGGAGGAGGTGATGGGGCAGCTACTTGGGGGTGTTTCGGGGGACCTCGATGAGGTCTCATGTCAGTGTTTTGGCAGCACGCTGCAGTGGCGAGGGCTGAGCTGGGGAAGCGGCTTGAGGGTGCCACGGGAGCCAAACCACCGCCCCAGCCGCCGCCGGGGTGCAGAGGGGACGTCCCCCAGGCCCGGCGGGGGGACCTTGGCAGCGGCACAGTGCCAGCCCCTCACCGGGAAGTGCTGATTCACGGCGCTGAGCCGCCGGCCGGGGAAGGCGACGCTGCCCTGGCCCCGGCCGCAAGATGCTCGTGGTGGGGCTGGCACCCCGGCTCTCCCGGCATTCCTGCCGCTGAGCGGGAGCAATGACACCCCCCGGGTGGCAGGTGCTGGTGGCAGCGTGGCTCTGCCAGACGGGGCTGTTTGGAAGGCTCTGGTGCGGCAGAGGGAGATTTAAAGGGTCGGCGAGCGCCCGGGCTCAAAATGCACGTTAGCGGCTCCCTTGGGCCCTTCAGCTCCATCTCCTCGGATGCTCGCGGCCATGGCCCTGCTGTTGTGGTTCTGTGGAGATGGCTCCGCCAGGGCCAAGGTCGCCTGGGCGAACCGGCTGCAGCTCCTGTGCTGTTGGGGTGGGGGGGGGTCCCCAAACTGGGCTTCCCCAGGGGGTTTGCTGGGGCATGGGAGGGGGAGCCTGGTGCCGGCTGTGCCGACTGGCAGCAGCACAGAGCTGGAGCATGGAGGGCTGTGGCCGCGCTCCTGCACGCTCCTGCTCACACTTGCGTGGCCTTGCACACTCTCATCTGCCTTCTTCATGCACTTGCATGGATTTGCATGTCCTTGATTGCACATGCATGCTCCTGCATGTCCTTGTTTGCATGTGTGTGCTTTTACATGCTTTGCACACTCCTGCATGTTCTTGCTCGCATGTGCGTGGTTTGACACACTCCTCCTGCATGTCCTTGCTCATGCATGCATGCTCTTGCACACTCTGGCACGCTCCTACATGTCCTTGCTTGCATGTGCATGCTGCATGCTCTTCCATGTCCTTGCTCACGTGCGTGCTATTATGCACTCCTGCATGTCCTTGCTCATGCATGCACACTCTTGCATGCTCTGACACACTCCTGCATGTCCGTGCTTGCGTGTGCATGCTCTGACACACTCCTGCATGTCCTTGCTCGTGCATGCATGCTCTTGCACTCTCTGGGATACTCTTGCGTGCTCCTTGCTCACATGTGCGTGCTCCAGCACGCTCCCACATGTCCTTGCTCACACATGCACCCCTTTGCACGCTCCTGCACATCGTTGCTCACACACACATGCACTCTCTGGCATGCTCTGGCACACTCCTACGTGTTCTTGCTCATGTATGTATCCTTTTGCACGCTCCTTGGTGTCCTTGCACGCTCTGGCACGCTCCTGCACGCGAGCGCCTCCCCCGCCACGGCCCTGCCTGCGTGGCCGCGATTAGGGTGCAGCACCAGGGCGCACCCCAGCCCTGCCAGCCCTGATAAAGCTCCGCCAGCTGCTGGGGGGACCCTGGGGAGCAGGTGGCCGTGGGCTATCACAGCTCCTGGGGACACGTGGGGTTTGGGGGTGCCTGGGGTTCCCCACAGCCCCTGGCAGCTTGGGGGTGCCGGTGGGGTTCCCGGCAGGGGTGCTGGTTTTGGGGAGCCCCAGCCTGGCTCCCCGCACCCCTCAGGGGCCCCCGCAGCCTCCTCCTGCCCAGCCCGGCCTCCGCCAGCTGCTCACAGGCATTTTTAGATACCGGCCATGTCCTATCTGTGTCTCAAATGTCCCCGGGGGCGGGTGCCCCCCCCTGCCAGCAGCTGTCACCCGCTTTCTGCCACGGGTGCCGCTGAAGCCCCTCCATGGCGCAGGCGTCGGGGTGGGTGTGTGCTGCTCCCGCGGCCTCCAGGGCACCCAAATGTTGGGGGGACACCCAGGGCGGGGGGGACACCCCTGGGGACATGGCTGGGGGTGCAGAGTGGGCAGCCAGGACCTGGGTGGGGACAGTCAGTGTGGCACAGGCTCCGTGGCGGGGTGACCCCCCTGCGTGCAGCAGCCAGGTGCCCCCCAACACCTGGGTGACGCTAAATCCCTCTGAGCCGCTTAATCGGCAGCACTGAGCTGCAAATCCCCAGCGAAGCCACTGCGGCGGTGATGCCGGTGCCCACGGTCCCATGGCTCTTCCCCAGGGGCCTCTCGCCGGTAGCCGACGGCCACCCGGCCGGGGGACGCCGGGACCATGACCTCGGCCAACGACTACGAGCAGCTGGAGCTGCAGCAGCAGTACAGCCGCATCAACGTGCGCTGGGACGCCTCCGACGATGAGCTGGACAACGACAACAGCTCAGCGCGGCTCTTCGAGCGCTCCCGCATCAAAGCTCTGGCAGGTCGGGGATGGGTCTTGGGTCCCCTCAGTCTTCCCGGCTTGTCCATGCCGCCCAGTGTCACTGTGCCTGCTCTCATTGCAGACGAGCGAGAGGCCGTGCAGAAGAAAACCTTCACCAAGTGGGTGAACTCGCACTTGGCTCGTGTCACCTGCCGCATCTCGGACCTCTACATGGACCTTCGGGATGGCCGGGTGCTCATCAAGCTGCTGGAGGTGCTGTCAGGAGAGCTTCTGGTAGGACTTCCGTCCAACTGGGTACACAGGGACCCACGTCATGCCACGTCCCATCACACCATGTTGTGCCCCACCATGCTGTGCCCCACCGTGTCATGCCATTGCCATGTCCCACTACACCACACCATGTCCCACCAGCTCTGGTGCTTCACCACGGTGGTTGACCTTGGCACTGACTGAGGCTCCAGCAGGGCTGGGTGGCAGCAGGGGTGTCCCTGGGCAGGGGTGGGGGTGCCCAACGTGGAGTGAAGGGTGCTGAGCGCTGCCATGCTCCAGCCCAAGCCCACCAAGGGCCGGATGCGGATCCACTGCCTGGAGAACGTGGACAAGGCGCTGCAGTTCCTGAAGGAGCAGCGGGTGCACCTGGAGAACATGGGGTCCCACGACATCGTGGACGGCAACCACCGCCTTGTCCTTGGCCTCATCTGGACCATCATCCTCCGCTTCCAGGTGGGTGGGGGCCACCCCTCAGCTCAGCACCGCGTGGCTCATTCCCTCCTCCGTGGGTGTTCTCCCTTGACCCCGCGCTGTCCTGTGTCCCCAGATCCAGGACATCATCGTGGAGACGCAGGAGGGCCGGGAGACGCGCTCCGCCAGAGATGCGCTGCTGCTCTGGTGCCAGATGAAGACGGCAGGGTAGGTGGTGGGACCCGCACCCCACGAGGTCCCCACGGTCCCCAGAGGGTGACGGCGACACCCTGTCCCCATCGCAGGTACCCCCACGTGAACGTCACCAACTTCACCGCGAGCTGGAAGGACGGGCTGGCTTTCAACGCCCTCATCCACAGGCACAGGTAGGTGGCACTGCAGTGGGCACCGGGGTGGTGGTGGCACCGGGGGATGTCCCACAGGTGTGTCACCACCATCCCACACTCTCTGTCCCCAGGCCCGAGCTGGTTGACTTCCAAAACCTGACCAAATCCAACGCCCGCCACAACCTGGAGCACGCGTTCAGCGTGGCCGAGCGGCACCTGGGCATCACCCCACTCCTCGACCCTGAAGGTGAGGCTGCCACTGCCCACCCTTCTGCCTCAGTTTCCCCATTGCGTCCTGGGACATGTTCAGGAGCTGTGGAGGGACCAGGAGGTTTCCACCCCATGGAAGTGGGTCTGGGTGGTAGCAAGGGGGGACCTCATGAGGCCGTGGTGACCTGATGCCAGTGGGGTGACACAGAGGCCAGGTCAGGACTGACACCTCTTGTTCACGCCGGGCAGATGTGTTCACGGAGAACCCCGATGAAAAGTCCATCATCACCTACGTGGTGGCTTTCTACCACTACTTCTCCAAGATGAAGGTGCTGGAGGTGGAGGGCAGGCGCCTGGGCAAGGTAAGCGATGGCATTGGGGTGTCTGGAGGGTCCTGGCGAGGTGCCGGCACATAGTGCTCAGCGCTGGCCCCGCTGCAGGTCATCGAACACGCCAAGGAGACGGAGAGGATGATTGAGGGCTACGGGGGTTTGGCGTCCGACCTGCTCACCTGGATCGAGCAGACCATCGTCTCCCTCAACAGCCGCAGCTTCGCCAACTCGCTGGCCGGTGTCCAGCACCAGCTCCAGGCCTTCAGCACCTACCGCACTGTGGAGAAGCCACCCAAGTAAGTGTCCCTGTACCTGTGTGGTGGTGAGCACCCATGGGTGCCCCCCAGGGCTGAGGTCTGTCTCTTTGGGGCAGGTTTCAGGAGAAGGGGAACCTGGAGGTGCTGCTCTTCACCATCCAGTCGCGGATGCGAGCCAACAACCAGCGTGTCTACACCCCGCATGAGGGACGTCTGGTCTCCGACATCAATCGGGTACGGGGCCCATCATCACAGCACCCTCGTGGGTTGTGGGGACATGTGGCTACACCTGTGGCACCCAGTGGCCTGAGGGCAGCTCTTCTCCCAGTATCTCCAGGGGTTTTGTTGCCCAGATTGTCCTGAGGCAGCTCAGGTACATCTCCCGGGGCAATTTAGGTCCATCTAAGAGCAGTTTTGGTTTGTTCTAGAAGAAGTTTTGTCCATCTCCTGGGGACATTTTGGATCCATCCTGGGGCAGTTCAGATCCATCCTGGGGTAGTTTAGTCCATCTTGGAGCAGATTTGGTCTGTTCTAGAACAACTCAGGTCTGTCTCCTGGCGCAGGTTGGGTCCATCTCCTGAGAGCAGTTCATGTCCATCCTGGGATGGGATGGGTCCTGGGGCAGTTTGGGTCCATCCATCTCAGAACAGACTGGGTCTGTTCTAGAACAAGTTTGGTCCATCTCCTGAGGGCAGGTTGGGCTGTCTCCTGGGACATGTTTGGTCTGTCCTGGGATGGATCCTAGGGCAGGTTGGGTCCATCTCTGAAGGCAGTTTGAGTCCATCCTGGAGCCGGTCAGGTCCATCCCAGGGCAGGTTGGGTTCCTCCAGCCACACTCCCCTGCCCATGGTTGCCCATGGTGAACCACGTTGGGGTTCACCAGCAGAACAAGATGTGGGTGGGTAGAAGAGACACAGATGTCACCCCTGTCTGATGCTGCCTTTCCCCAGGCCTGGGAGCAGCTGGAGAAAGCGGAGCACGAGCGGGAGCTGGCGCTGCGCAACGAGCTGATCCGGCAGGAGAAGCTGGAGCAGCTGGCACGGCGCTTCGACCGCAAGGCCGCCATGCGGGAGGCCTGGCTGAGCGAGAACCAGCGCTTGGTGGCCCAGGTCAGGCTGGGGACACCCGCCCCGGGGACCGGGATGCTCCACCAGAGCCTCACCACAAGCTTTGTGCCGGTTGCAGGACAACTTTGGCCAGGACATGCCGGCAGTGGAGGCGGCCAAGAAGAAGCACGAGGCCATCGAGACGGACACGGCCGCCTACAAGGAGCGGGTGCAAGCCATCGAGGCGGTGGCCAGGGAGCTGGAGGTGGAGGGTTACCACGACATCCAACGCATCACCAGGCGCAAGGAGAACATCCTGCGGCTCTGGGAGCAGCTCCTGGAGCTTCTGGCCGCCCGGCGCCAGCGCCTGGAGATGAACCTCGTCCTGCAGCACCTCTTTCAGGAGATGCTCCACTGCATCGACTGGATGGATGAGGTCAAGGTGAGCGTCGGGTGCCACCATGGGTGGGGTTGCCTTGGTCGCACCAGGCAGGGTGGTGGTGGGAGGCAGATGGGGTGCTGGTGGTGGCTTTTGGGTGGAAGTGGGTGACAGCCGGGGCTGTCCCACAGGTGCAGCTGGAGTCACCCGAATCCGGGAAGCACCTTCTGGAGGCAGAGGAGCTGCTGCAGACCCACCGGCTGCTGGAGCGCGACATGGCCTTGCAGGCAGAGAAGACACGAGCCATCAGCGCTGCCGCCCTCCGCTTCGCCGATGCCGAGGGTAGGTGTATGGGGGGGTGGCTAGGACACCCTCCCAATGGGTGACCAAAAGGAGGCTGAGGGGAGACCTTATCGCTGCCTACAACTACCTGAAAGGAGGCTGGAGCCAGGGGGTTGCTGGTCTCTTCTCTCAAGTAGCAAGTGACAGGACAAGAGGAAATAGCCTTGAGTTGTGCCAGGGGAGGTTTAGATTGGATATTAGGAAAAAATTCTTCCCAGAAAGGGCTGTCAGGCATTGGAACAGGCTGCCCAGCACAGTGGTGGAGTTGTGGCGGAGGAAGTGCTTAAAAGGTGTTTAGATGAGGTTCTTAGGGACACGGTTTAGTGCTAGAGTGAGGTTATGGTTGGACTCGATGATCCTGAGGGTCTCTTCCAACCAAAATGATTCTATGATTCCATGACCACCCTGCTGATGGGTGCCCACCCTGCTCCCTGGCCAGGCTACCGTCCCTGCGACCCCAAAATCATCCGTGACCGCGTGAGCCACCTGGAGCTGTGCCGGCGGGAGCTGCAGGCGCTGGCAGCCCGGAGAAGAGCCCTGCTGGAGCAGTCCCGCTCCCTCTGGACCTGCCTGTGGGAGCTGGACGAGGCGGAGGCTTGGATCAAGGAGCAGGAGCAGCTTTACTCTGCCTTGGATTTCGGGAAGGACCTGCCGGGCGTGCTGCAGCTCCAGCGCCGCCACGCCGCCTTCGAAGCCGAGCTGCGTAGCCGGGGCGGGCGGCTGGAGCAGGCACTGGCGGCGGGCGAGGGGCTGGCGGCCGTGGGGGGCCCGGCGGCCAGGGGGCTGCGGGAGCGGGGGGCCGCGGTGCGGGCGCTGTGGGCGCAGCTGGAGGAGCTGGCGGCGTTCCGCCGGCGCGGCTTAAGCCAGGCCCAAGGTTTCTTCCAGTTCCAGGTGGAGGCAGAGGAGCTGGCGGAGGGGCTGCGGGACGCTCGGCGGCGGGCAGGCGCCGAGGAGCTGGGGCAGGATGAGTCCCGCACCCGCGTCCTGCTGCGGCAGCACCAGGAGCTGCTGGAGGAGCTGGCGGCGGCTCGGGAGCAGCTGGATGCGCTGGCCCAGCAAGCCGAGGGTTTCCCACCGGAGCTGCGGGCCGGCCCCGAGGCACAGAGCCGGCTGGCAGCCCTGCGGGAGCTGCACGCTGAGGCGGCCGCCATGGCCGAGCGGCGGGGCCGCCAGCTGCAGGATGCCCTTGACCTCTACACTGTCTTTGGGGAGAGCGATGCTTGTCACCTCTGGATGGGGGCCAAGGAGACATGGCTGGGGCAGCGGGAGGTCCCGCAGGCGCTGGAGGACCTGGACGTGGCGCAGCACAGGTGGGGCTCTGGCGGTGGTGGTGCTGCCATCCATGTTGTGAGTTGCCACCCGTTCTCAGCCCGGCTGTCCCCACAGGTTGGATGGGCTGGAGCAGGAGATGGCCACTGTGGCTACCCAGATTGCTGCCGTCAACCAGGCAGCCGAGGGCCTGCTGGCCAGTGGGCACCCCCGCAGCCCCCAGGTCCGGCAGTGCCAGGAGCAGCTGAACCAGAGGTACGGTGCTGGGTGACACCAGGGTGATGGGTGACACCTGGGTCCCCACTGGCCGTGTCACCCGTCTCTGCCCTGCAGGTGGGACCGGTTCAGGGAGCTGGCAGCCGAGCGTCGCCGGGCGGTGGGTTCTGCTCTGCGTCTGCTCAACTACCGCCTGGAGAGCGAGGAGACCCGGCAATGGCTGCAGAGCAAAACCCGGGCGGTCGAGGCCACCGCCGAACTAGGTCGGGACCTGGCCGGTGTCCTGGCCACCCAACGCAAGCTCTATGGAATCGAGCGGGAGCTGGCGGTTGCCGAGGACCGCCTGGCCACCATGCGCTCCCAGGCTGAGCTCCTGGCACAGGAACGACCCGAGGTGGCCGGGGAGGTGACTGAGCGGCTGGTGGCGGCAGCGACCGCCTGGGAAGAGCTGCAAGGAGCCCTGGGTGAGCGGGCGGCCTCGCTGGGGGAAGCCGGGCAGCTCCGGCGCTTCCTCCAGGACCTGGATGACTTCCAAGCATGGCTCTTCGGTGCTCAGAAAGCCGTGGCGCTCACCGATGAGGTGCCGGCCTCCTTGGCTGAGGCGGAGGAGATGCTGCGGCGGCACGAGGCTGCCCAGCGGGACGCGGAGGAGCACACGGCCGCCTTCACCGCCTTGGTGGAGACGGGGGAGCGGGTGTTGGGGGAGCAGCAGGACCCGGAGTATGAGGGGCTGCGGCAGCGGCTGCGCGGCGTGGAGGCCGGCTGGGCTGTGCTGGCCAGGATGGCGGACGCCCGGCACGGCTTCCTTGTCCAGTGCCGCGGCTTCCAGGAGTTCCTCCGTGACGCCAAGCAGGTGGAGATCCTCCTCGCCAACCAGGTGGGTGCTCAAAGTGGGAGTCACTGGGTCTCGGGTGACCCAACAAGGTGCTGATCTCTCGATGTGACCCCGCAGGAGTACACGCTGGCACACTTGGAGCTGCCGGCATCGCTGGAGGGCTCGGCGGCTGCCCTGCGCCGCTTCCAGGACTTCCGCACCAGCCTGGAGAGCAGCGCTGAGAAGGTCCCTGAGGTGGTGGCCAGCGGCACCAAGCTGGTGGCCGAGGGGAACATCTTCTCTGAGAAGATCACTGAGAAGTGCCAGGCTCTCCAGGAGCGGTGAGTCTGGTGACGTGGCAGCGGGCAGCATGCAGGCAGCGCGCAGGCAGCAGAGCTGATGCTGCCCATCTCTGGTCACCTCACCAGGCACAGGGATGTCACAGCCAAGGCGGAGGAGGCAGCAGGCTTGCTGCAGGACAACCATGAGCTGCAGACCTTCCTGCAGAGCTGCCGGGAGGTAAGGACGCAGCACGGCTGGTGGCACTGGGGTGTCCCCCCAAGCCGAGCCCTGACACCCCTTGCCCGCAGCTCGACGCCTGGGTGGAGGAGAAGATGCTGACAGCACAGGACACCTCCTATGGTGAAGGTCGTGGCCTCCATGGCAAGTGGCAGAAGCACCAGGCGTTCATGGCTGAACTGGAACCCAACCAGGGCTGGCTGGAGAAGATCGAGATGGTGGGTACCAACACCACTGCCTGGAAGTCTTGCTGGGTGGTCAGTAGGTCCCCATGCTGGCATGGAGCCACGCTGTGGTGGCCGACGATGTCTTTGTTGTTGCCGGCAGGAGGGGAAGGAGTTGGCGGGCCGCAAGCCGCAGTACGGCGAGGTGGTGGTGCGGCGGCTGATGGAGCTGCGGGGCCGGTGGGACGGGCTGCGCGGCGCCGCCGAGGAGAAGGGCCGGCGGCTCCTCGAGGCTCATCGCTCGGCGCTGTACGCCCAGAGCTCCGCGGAGCTGGAGAGCTGGCTGGGGCGCGCCGAGGAGGAGCTGCGTGCCACCGAGCTGGCCAAGGACCTCACAGCCACCAACCTGCTGCTGAAGAGGCTAACGGTGGGTGGTGGCACCTCACCATTTCCTTTGGATAGGGGTGCACTGCTCTTTCTTTGGGGCTGGGAGGTCTGAGGTGCCGGTTGTGTCCCCAAATGGTGCTGGCTGGTGACTTAGGGATCCCCAGCTTGGTTCTGTCCCCTGGTTAACGTGGCTCTCCCCTACCAGAGACTGGAAGAGCAAGTGCGAGCACGGCTGAAGGAGCTGGAGGAGCTGGGGTGGCCGGGACCTCCCCCGACGGGGGACGTGCCGGACACGGCTGGGCAGGAGCAGAGGCTCCGGCAGCGCTTCCTCGACCTGCTGGAGCCGCTGGAGAGGAGGAGGAAGGAGCTGGAGACCACCAGGGCCATCTACCAGCTGGGGCGGGATCTGGAGGATGAGACTGTGAGTGTCCTGCCATAGCAGCATCCAGGGGCACCCATGGGTGCTGCATGGTGCTCAGCGGGTGCTCTCCCCCGCAGATGTGGGTGCAGGAGCGGCTGCCCCTGGCGCGGTCCACGGAGCACGGCACCGACCTCCCGAGCGTGCAGCGCCTGGCCAAGAGGAACGAGGTGAGTCTGGGTGCAGCGTTGGCACCCACCACCCTAAATAGCCCCTTTGGGGCCACCCAACCCATGGGTGACCCCCACTGTGACACCCACCCTGCCGGCAGACGCTGCAGAAGGAGCTGGGGGGCCATGCCCCCCGCCTGGCCGAGGTGCTGAGCCGTGGTGAGGCAGCGGTGAGCGGGGCCGAGCCGAGGCCAGAGCTGGAGGCACGAGTGCGGGAGCTGCGGGGGCTGTGGGAGACGCTGCAGGAGGAGGCGGCCGCCCGGCACCGGCGCCTGCAGGATGCCAGAGAGGCCCAGCAGTATTACCAGGATGCCGGCGAGGCCGAGGCGTGGGTCAGCGAGCAGGAGCTGTTCATGGGAGCCGAGGAGAAGCCGAAGGTGAGGGGTGGCTCTGGAGGGTGCCTCTGGGTCTTGGGGGGGCTCTGTGCTATGTCATGCTGTGCTGTTAATCGTCCTGTACCACGTCGTGCCCTGCAATAACACACCATCCATCCCGTGCCACGTTGTGTCATCACATGCCGTGCCACTGCACCCTGTGCTGTGCCATCCATTTGGGTTGGAAAAGACCCTCAAGATCATTGAGTGCAACTGTTCCCCCACCCCTGGCACTGGCCCGTGTCCCTGAGAACCTCATGTCCGTCTGTCCAGCCCTCCAGGGCTGGTGACTCCAGCACTGCCCTGGGCAGCCTGTTCCAATGCCCTACAGCCCTTTGGGGAAGAAATATTTTTTCCTAATTTCCGCTCTGCACCTCCCCTGGCGCAGGACGAGGAGAGCGGTTTGATGATGCTGAAGAGACACGTGCGGCAGCAGCGGGCTATTGAGGACTACGGCCAAACCATCAAGGAGCTGGCGGGGAGGGCTCAGCAAATGCTCTCCGCAGGTCACCCTGAGGGGTAAGTGTCACCACCGTGTGTCCCTTGTCCCTGGGGACAGCCCCGTGCCCTCAGCACCAGGGTGGGTGGGTGGTTCAGCTGCAGCTCTGGTGGCTTTGGCCGCCCTGGCTGCATCGGGGAGGTGGTGACAGAGAGACACAGGGAGCACAGAGTGGTTCCTAAAAAAACAAACCCCAGTTGGCACCACGGGCGGGTCGGGCGCACCTTTTCCTGGGTGAGAACTGGGGTGTCTGTGTGCCGGGGCCGCGCAGGGAGCAGATCATCCGGCTGCAGGGCCAGGTGGACAAGCACTACGCGGGGCTGAAGGAGGCGGCCGAGGAGCGGCGCCGGCGCCTGGAGAACATGTCCCACCTCTTCCAGCTGAAGCGGGAGGTGGAAGACCTGGAGCAATGGATCGCCGAGCGCGACGTGGTCGCCTCCTCCCAGGAGATGGGGCAGGACCTGGACCATGTCACGGTGAGGGTGCCGGGGTGGGTGCGGTGGTGCTGGTGTGTGGCTTTGCGGGGGAAAATTTGACTTTTCTCTCGCCCTCCGCAGCTCCTGCGGGAGAAATTCCGTGAGTTTGCGCGGGAGACGGGCAGCGTGGGGCAGGAGCGCGTGGACCGGGTGAATTTGGCCATCGAGGACCTCATTGACGCGGGGCACACCGAGGCGGCCACCATGGCCGAGTGGAAGGATGGGCTGAATGAGAGTTGGGCCGACCTGCTGGAGCTCATCGACACCCGCATGCAGCTCCTCGCTGCCTCCTACGACCTCCACAAGTATTTCTACGACGGTGCTGAGCTCCTGGCCCTCATCGCCGCCCGCCGCCAGGAGCTGCCCCAGGACCTGGGTGAAGATGCCGGCACGGTGGAGGCTTTTCACCGCATGCACAGCGCCTTCGAGCGGGACCTACAGCTGCTGGAGACACAGGTGAAGCTTCACCCTGCTGCTGGAGGGATGCTCAGTACCCCTGAGCCGGCGGGATGCCTGGTGCTGTCACCACCATCACTCATCATCCTCCACATTCTCTGGGCAGGTGCAGCAGTTTCGGGAGACGGCAGCGCGGCTGCAAACCGCCTATGCTGGGGAGAAGGCGGCCGGGATCCAGGAGCAGGAGCAGGAGGTGGCGCGAGCCCTGCGGGAGCTGCTGGAGGCGTGCAGTGGGCGCCGGGCCCGGCTGGTGGACACGGCCGACAAACATCGCTTCTTCGGCATGGCGCGGGACCTGCTCTCATGGATGGAGAGCACCGTCCGGCAGATCGAGACGCAGGAGAAACCCAGGTACGGGGGAGACCAGCAGGCAACCCTTTGCTGTGACCCATTGCTGATGCCGCTGCTGACGCCGTCACCTCTCTGTCCCCAGGGATGTCTCCTCGGTGGAGCTGCTCATGAAGTACCATCAGGGCATCCGAGCCGAGGTGGACGCTCGCAGCAAGAACTTCAGCACCTGCATCGAACTGGGCAAGAAGCTGCTGCAGCGCAAGCACCAGGACTCGCCCGAGGTGAGAGCAGCTGGGGACCGGGGAGGAGGACAGGGACGGTGCCACCAGGGCCACCTCATGACGATGTCCCCTCACAGATCAAGGCAAAGCTGGTGGAGCTGATGGAGAAGAGGAAAGCCATGATGGAGACGTGGGAGCAGCGCTGGGACCAGCTGCGGCTGCGTGAGTGTGCCGGTGGTGCCGGAGGGGACCGTGGCTCGGTCGGAAGGGTGGTGACAGGGACCTGAGCGCTGGCTGTCCCTGCCCACAGTGCTGGAGGTGTGCCAGTTCTCCCGGGACGCCTCGGTGGCCGAGTCATGGCTGATGGCGCAGGAGCCCTACCTGGCCAGCACCGACTACGGGCAGACGGTGGATGCGGTGGAGAAGCTGCTCAAGCGGCACGAGGCTTTCGAGAAGTCCTCGGCCACTTGGGAGGAGCGCATCGCCGCCCTGAGGAAGCTGACAACGGTGAGGAAGGCTCAGGATAGAGCACGGCTGGTCCCCACTCACCTCTGCCTCAGTTTCCCCACCCTGTGGCCTTGCCACTAATGCCTTTGTCTGCTCCCCTGGCAGCTGGAGCTCCTGGGTGGGCGGTCGCTGCGTGACGGGCTGACAGGGGACAGGGTGACACACACCGAGGGTCCCGACTACCGCCTGGACCTAGACGGGGAGCTGGAGGCCGGGTAAGAGACACTGGTGCTGGGTAAGATACGTTGGTGCCATCCCCAGGCACTTGTGGTGACATCTTGGGCAGTAGCAGCTTGTGGCACCCAGGTGCCATTTCCAGCATCTCTACTCTCAAATAATTAAGGGGATTTTTAGCAATTTGCCTTTTTAGAGTATTAAATTGATGCAGGGAAAGGGCAGAGATGAAGGTTGAGCCCTGCCACGCTGGGACTTCCATCTCTGGGGGGATTGCGGGCGCTGGGACAGGGATTTTGGGGATGCCACACTCCGCTGGGGACACTGAGCCGGCTGCCTCCCTACCGCAGGTCTGAGGAGGAGGAGGAAGAAAAGAAGGACACAAGCACACAGGACACCTCTCTGCTCACCACCGATGGACCAGAGCCGGTCAGTTCTCGAGTTTAGCTTTCTCCTTCCCCAGCAGCAAAAAAACCCAAAAACAAACAAAAAAAGCATCATCCCGCATGTCCTGCAGCCCCCGTCACCGTGACCACGCATGCCGACACCTCCCGCATCCCCCCGCCGTGTTCCTTGCCTTGAGTTGAATAAATGCTGAATGACCCCAAAAAAGGCCGGGCGGGCACACAGGTGCTGCACCTTCCCCCTCACTCCCGCTCACGGGGTGTCCCTGGCGTGTCCCTGGGGTGGCTCGAGCGCCCCTGTTCCCTACCACTGGGCTGGCACCCATGGGTGTGTGGGTGTCTCCAGGCTGGGGTGGCAGCCAGAGCTGGAGTGTCTGTCCCCGGGCAGGCAGATCTCTGCCACCATCCTCTGCTGTCGACAAGGACGCATGTGTCCCAGGAGACGCCCATGGGGACATGGTGTGGACCCAGCCATGTGGCACCGGGCTCCCCAAGTGCCCAGTCTGAGGAGCAGGGAGAGCTCTGTCCCCGCATGGAGGGGGCATCAGGCAGAGCTGCCCATGGGCATATGGCAAGTGTGCTCCTGGCTGGTGGCCACATCAGCCCCACAGCATGTAGCCCTTGGGGCATCATCACCCCACGAGGCATCGTCACTGTGTGGGGTATCAGCACCCTGCAAAGCATCTTCACCCTTGGGACATTGTCACCCCAAGAGACATCATCACTGTATGAGGCATTGTCACCCCACAAAGCGTTGTGACCATCGGGACATTGTCTCCCTATGGGATTGTCATCCTGCAAGGCATCATCACCCCAAGAGACATCAGTCTATGGGGCATCATCATCCTGCAAGACATCGTCATCCTGTGGGACGTTATCACCCTGTGGGGCATCATCACCCTCGGGGTATTGTCACCCCACGTGTCTGCCACCTTGTGCTTGCTGCCACCCTGCTACCCCTGCCTGCTCTGCCTGCTTGGGGACAGGAACCCCTTCTGCCTCTTCTACCTGCTTGGGGACACAAGCATCTTCTGGCTCCTTGGGGACAAGATCACTTTCACCTGCCTGGGGACAGGACCTCCGAGTACCTAATCAGGGACAAGATCATTTCTGCCTGCTTGGGGACACAGGTGTCTTCTGGCTCGTTGGGAACATGGTCCAACTCTGCCTGCTTGGGGACATGGGCATCTTCTGGCTCCTTGGGGACAGGGTCCCCATCTGCCTGCCTGGGGACATGGGCATCTTCTGGCTCCTTGGGGACTTTGTCCAACTGCCTGCTTGGGGACATGGGCATCTTCTGGCTCCTTGGGGACAGAGTCCATTTCTGCCTGCTTGGGAACACAGCCACTTTCACCTGCTTGGGGACACAATCCTTCTCTGCCTGCCTGCTCAGGGACATGGTCACCTCCCAGCTGCCAGGGACAGTGTCCCTCCTCCTGTCCCTCTCGGCAGGAGCTCCGCATGGTGCGGCAGACATGGCTGCAGGGGGCTGGGGACATCCCTGGCTGCAGGAGGAGGGGACAGCTGCCCCACCTCCCCTATGGTGCCTCTGGTGGGGTCACTGTCACGGAGCGCTGGGGGTGACCCACCCCTTGCTCATGCCCACCGCCAGGCCACCAGCTGGGGACACATCCACATGTGGGGAAGGGACGGGACCCCAGGATGTGGCTTCGGGCGGTGACACCGGGGCGTAACACGGCTGTTGCTTTGCGGCAGCCGGCGCAGACGTTGGGCGATGAGGAACTGGTGTCACCACGGCCGCCGCGGGAGGAGCCGGAGGAGCCGGCCACGCTGCCGGCCCGTTCCTGCGGCGTCCAGCTCGAGGGCTACCTGGGCCGCAAGCACGACCTGGAGGCGGCCACCAAACGGGCGTCCAACCGGTAGGCGCTGTGACGGCAGCGGCAGCGGTGTGGGGACGCACGGGGGTGACGGGGCCGCTGCGGTTGGTGGCAGGTCCTGGAGCACGCGGTACTGCGTCCTGCGCGGCGGCCAGCTCGCCTTCTTCAAGGACGCCAAGAGCCGGGCGCTGGGGCTGCCATGCCACGGCGAGGAGCCCCTGGGGCTGCGGGACGCGCTGTGCGAGGTGGCCCTGGGCTACAAGAAGAAGAAGCACGTCTTCAAGCTCAGGTGAGGTCACAGCGCAGCACCAGGTGACGTGGCACGGGGTGGCACGCGCCTCAGTGGCACCTGCGCTCTGTCCCCAGGCTCAGCAATGGCAGTGAGTGGCTCTTCCATGGCAAGGATGAGGTGAGAGATGCCCCGGGGGGACATGACGGGAACAGTGGCATCCAGGAGGCGACATGGCAGGGCTGGAGATGCCAAGGGGACAGGAGGGACCATGGGAACCTAGGGTGCTGCCCAGGGGGCAGAGGGTGGCTGGTGGTGACCAGGGGACACAGGGTGGTCAGTGGGGACACAGGTTGGCTAGAGATGCCCAGAGGGGGGACACAGAGGGGACAAGCGGTGCCCAGGGGGGACACAGCAGTGCTGGAGATGCCCAGGGGATGGAGGGGACAAGTGGTGCCCAGGGCGGGACACAGCAGTGCTGGAGATGCCCAGGGGTCAGAGGGGGACAGGGGAACCCAGGGTGGTGCCCAGGAGGACAGAGGGTGGCCAGTGGTGCCCAAGGGGTCAGAGGGTGGCTGGTGGTTCATAGGGGACACAGAGGGGACTAACAGTGCCCAGGGGGACACAGGGTGGCCAGTGGGGACACGAGATGGCCAGAGATGCCCAGGGGGACACAGAGGGGACAAGTGCTGCCCAAGGGGATGCAGGGTGGCTGGTGATGCCCAGGGGACATGGGGGTTGGCCAGAGATGTGCAGGGGGACAGAGGGTGGCTGGTGGTCCCCAGGGAACACTGGTGGTACCCAGGGGACAAGGGGGTGGCCAAAGATGCGCAGTGGGGACACAGGATGACCCATAGTGCCCAGTGGCACACAGGGTGGCTGGGGAAGTTGTGGGGCAGCTGTTATCACCCAGGGGGAACAGGGTGGCCGGGAAGGTGACGGGGGTACCATGGGAGCCCCCCGAGCCCGTCCCTGTCCCCACAGGAGGAGCTTCAGGCCTGGCTGCAGGGGCTGAGCGCGGCAATAACCGAGTGCCGGAGCGGGTGGGGGAAGGCGCAGAGCCTCCCGCTGCCGCCCCCGGCCCCCCCGGAGCCCCTCCTGCCCCGCAAGGACAAGGAAAAACGGTTCAGCTTCTTCCCAAAAAAGAAATAACCCCCGCCGAGGTGGGGGACCCGTCACACCGGTGGTGTCCGCGGCCACGTGTGCGGAGGGACCCGCGTGTGCACGTCCGTAGGGACAGCTGGATCTATAGGGGCAGGTGCCGTGTGGGCACACGGAATTGTGGGTGCACACCTGTGTGTACATACAGTGGCAGGTATAGGTGTGTGCGCACCCTCTGTACGTCGGACCCATGCCCGTGTGCACGTGTGTATATATATATATATATATTTGTATTTATATATATACATCCTTTTCCATGCTTCAGGGTAGGCACACGCCTCTGTGGAGGTGAACACAGATGTCCCCGTGTGCACACACGTGTGCGAGGGGGGTGTGCATCCAGGGGTGCCTCCACGCGTGGGGGGGTGCAGCAGCCCCATGCACACGTGTGACCCCACCCACATACGCGTCCCCCCACATGCACACGTGCACACGCGTGTCCCGCATGCAGGTGCACCCCCCCTCCGCACGCACAGCCACGGGTGTGCATGCCCCCCACGCGTGCATGTCCCCCCCCAGCACCCACCTAGGGGGCTGCTGTGGGTGTCCCCCCAAGCCATAACCCCCCTCCCAGCGTGTGGGTGCAGAGGGGGCACCCCCAGCCCCCGCGGGCACCAACCAAAGAGCGCCGTCCCACCCCCCCTTGCCCGCACCCGCCCCGCGGGACCCCCCCTGCACCCCACGGCCAGGGGGAGCGCGGGCAACCAGAGAGGAACTTTTGGTTCGATTTGGGGTTTTTTTCTAATAAAGATGTGAAAGCAAGGTGGGCGCAGTGCTGGGCACCGGGGGGGCGAGGGGTGCCCCATTGGGCTGGGGGGCCGTGGGGGGGCCCCGCTTCCAGGTAAGTTGGGGGCCCCAGGGTGCCCCTTTTCCTGGGCAGATTTGGGATCCCCAGGGTGCTCCTTCTCCCAAGCAGCTTGGGGGTCCAGGGGGTTCCCCCTTTTTCCAAATAGGTTGGAAGTCCACAGGGTGCTCCTTCTGGGTGAGCTGGGGGTCCAGGGGGTGCTCCTGGGCAAGTTGGGGGTCCCCAGCTTGCCCTCCTGTGTAGGTTGGGGGTTCACAGGGTGCCCCTTCTCCCGAGCAGCCTGGGGGACCATGGGGTGCCCCCTTTTTCTGGGTAAGTTGAAAGTCCCCAGGGTGCTCCTTCACCTGGGGGTGCCCCTTCTCCTGGGCAAGTTGGGGCGTCCACGGGGTGCCCCACCTTCCAGGTAGTTTGGAGATCCACAGAGCGTTCCTCCTGGGTGAGCTGGGGGTCCATGGGGTGCCTCTTCTCCTGGCAAGTTTTGGGGTCCATGGGGTGCCCCTTTTTCCAGGTAGGCTGCAAATCCCCAGGATGCCCCTTCTCCTGGGGGTGCCCTTTCTCCTGGCAAGTTTTGGGGTCCATGCATTGCCCCTTTTTCTAGGTAAGCTGGAGCTTCATGTGCTGCCCCTTCTCCTGGGTAGACTGGGGGTCCGGGGGTGCTTCCTCCCCGGGGGGTCCACAGGACGCTCCTCCTTCTCCTCCTCACCCACCCTAGCTGGCAGCGTCCAGGGTCTGGAATTTCTGCCGCAGGTCCCTGACGAGGCCGTGGCGAGGGGGCTGCTCGGGGGGCTCGGGGGTGTCGGGGGGCTGGGGGCAGCGCCGCCGGTATTCCTCGGACGCCTGGTAGGCTTTGCAGCGCTCCACCACCGCCTTCAAGCAAATCTTCTCCCGGGTGGTGGGCGAGCGGATCTGGACGTAAGTGGGGGGCTCAGGGCGGGGTGGTAACCGCTCCAGCACCAGCACCCGCTGCCCGGGACCCAGGGGCGCCTCGGCCGCCACCCACAGCGCCCCATCGCTGCCATGTCGCGCCGGTGCCGGACTGGGGGTGCTGGGTCCCCCTCCAGCTTCGGCGCTGCGGCTCCGGCCGCCGCCACGTTCCTTTTCGGCCGGACGCCCCCCCCGGCATGGCCCCTCGGGTGCCGAGCGGCTGCGGCTCACCGGAGGGGGCCGGGGGGCACCGAAACGGGCACGAAGCTCCCGAACGTCGGGCCAGGCAAAGGGCTCAGGGCTGGAGGGGCTGTGGGGAGCAGCTGGGGAGGGAGGCACCGCCAGCCCCCCATCTCGTGGTGGGGCCAGCGCAGGGGTGCGGGGACACGGGTCCCCCGCCTCGTCCGGCTGCAGCAGGGCACAGCGGGTGCGGGCGCGGTGGCTCTTGATGCGGAGGCTGTATTGCCGCGCCAGCTGGTACACCTTGGTGCTGGGGTGCGGGGGGGTCAGCAGCAGCTGCGGGGGGGGCCCCTCGTCCGTGGTCCCAACGTCCGTGGTCCCCACGTCATCCTCCTCCAGGATGAGCAGCGGCTCGGGGGGCTGCACCCCGTTTTCCCGGCACGGCTCCTCTGGTGACACCACGGGTGACGCCGTGGGCTCTGCCGGCTGGATGCGCGGCTCAGGGCTCACGGGGGGGCAGGGGAGGCCGTTGAGGCGGGACACGGAACTTCGCACCAGCCCCTTGGGGATGAAGCTGAGGCTCTCGCGGCGGCAGACGCTGAAGCCGCCGTCCCCGCGCTCGGCGTGACCGTAGTAGTTCTTGATCTTGTCGAGGAGCAGCCGGTCGCGGCTGGAGAGCAGCGATTCCCGGCGGGCTCCGGCCAGCGGCTCGGGCGAGGGGACGGAGCTGCGGGATCCCCCGGGCTCCGCGGTGTCGACGTGGGGGACGCCATCCAGGCTGAGGGCGCTGCCGCTGCGGCTGGCCAGCCGCCCCCCCGGCCCCTCCAGCGCCAGGCTGCTGCGGCGGGACAAGCTGCCCCCAAAGCGCTCGGCGATGACGCTGGCCTGGTCCAGCACCGAGGGCGGCAGGATGCTGCCGGCAGCTCCGTCATCTTCCTCCTCCTCCTCCTCCTCCTCGCTGCTCAGCCCCTGCGAATCCTCCGCCACCGCGCGCTCTGGCTCCCTCTCCCTGACGGTCCCCGCTGGGGACGGGGTTTTGGGTGCCCCCGGCCCCTCGGGGTGCTCCCCGGTGCTGCCAGCCTGCAGGGGGGTGCTGGGTCCCTCGGGACCCGCTTGGGGGGACAGTGAGGCCGCACTGACCTTCTCGCAGGTCCCCCCTGGCCCCCAACTGCTCGGCCGCTTGGGTCCCTCTGGTGCCGGGAGGTGTCCCCCATTCTGCATGAGAGCAAAATGTGGGGGTCACGGGCTGTGGGGGGACCCCCAGCGGCTTCCAGCAGGATCCCCCCACAGCCAAAGGTCTTGCAGCAACGAGGGGTGCCCCAAAAATGATGTGGGGTACCCCAGGGGTGATGTAGGGTGCCCTGGGAACAATATGGGTGCCCCAGAGTTCATGTGGGGTTCCCTGGGAATGACGCAGGGTGCCCCAAAGCAATGTGGGGTGCCCCGTGTAGCACTATGCAGTGGGTGCCCTCCCTGGGGTTTGGGGGGCTGAAGGGGGTACCTGCTCCTCCTGGGGTTCCACTGGCACGCCCCTGGGCTGCTCCTCCTGGCAGCCCTTGCCCAAAGCCTCCTCTTCTTCTTCCTCCTCCTCTTCCTCCTCTTCCTCCTCCACCATCCCCTCAGCTGCTGCCCAGGCTCTGGGGTGCTGGGGGGGCTCCCCCACTTCCAGGAGAGCCCCGTCGCTGCCGGCGTGCTGCTCACAGGGGGAGCGCTGGGCTCAGTGCCCCATGTGCCCCCCAGCAAACTGCGTGACAGGGCTGGGGGACACCGGGCACCCAAACCCCCCTGTGCCCCAGTTTTACCTTGAGCCCTGCGAGCCAGAAAACAGAAACATAGAGGTTAGTGGGGGCAGCAGCCAAAATCCCACTCTCCCCAGCCCCTGTTCCCCCTCCACATGGCCCCCTGGCACCAGTGGCCGTGCCGGCTCACCTTGCTCGCCCAGCTGCCGCAGGATCTGCTTGGCGGGCTCTGCGGGGAAAAGGTTGACATCCAAATCAGGCGACGATGGCATTGTCCCCATGTGCCCCAGCCCATCCCCAGCTCCACCAGCATCCCCAGCCATCCCCAGTCCCCCCTGCCATCTGTACCCGACTGCCTGCGCCCCGTGTGCCCGTGCAGCCGGTCCGGCAGCGTCTCGGCACGGTCCCGTTGCTGGAAGGGCTCTGCGGGGACAGGGGACACCTGTCAGCACTGGCACCTGGTACCCACCATCCCTGTGGACATCAGTGCCACCCTGCCACGGTTTTGCCCCAGGGGACAGTGGTGATGGGGACGCTGGGGACACGCAGCTCTCACCAGACTGGCGGCGGCCCTGGCGCGGCTCGGCGCTGTCACCCAAGGGCTGGGAGGACCAGCTCTTCTTCAGGTGCTCGGGGCTGCAGCGGGGCAGGCGCGGGGGGTCTGCGGGCACGGGGGGTGACGCTGGGGGACAGAGGGGACAGGCGAGGGCAGGGAGGGGACCGCGAGCTGCTGGTGACACTCACAGAACAAGTCCATCTCCAGGATGGCTTCCTTGGCCTGGGGTGGAGAGAGATGGAGGGTGAAGTTGGGGTGCAACCGCTCTCCCCTTGCCGTGTGGGGGTGACCCCCATGCCAGCACAGTGCCCGTCCCCCCACCCTCACCTTTTGGGGGATGATGGCGTGGTGGTTCTCCAGGATGAGCCGCTTGATGTGGTGGGTCCACAAGCGCTTCTCCTCCACGCTCTTGGCCTGGATGGGGGACAGGGAAGGTGGTGGGGTCGGGCAGAGGGGTCCCTCGGGTGCCCCCTAACCCCATTATCCCCCTACCTGCAGGCTGTGCTGCTGTTTGCCGTGCTTGTAGTGAGCCAGGCTGAAGCAAAGTGAGTCCCGCGTGCTCTCGATCAGCATCAGCGAAGAGCACTGCGGGGAGAAGCCAGTAGCCATCAGCACCTTGTCCCCAGCACCCACCGGATCCCCATCCCCGGCACCCACCGGATCCCCATCCCCACACTGCCTGGGTCCCCATACCCAGCACCCCCAGATCTCCCATCCCCAGCACCCACCGGGATGTGGCTCTTGTAGACGTAGTGGTCGCCGCGGCGCTTGGTGATGAGGAGGGTCTTGTCGAAGAGGAAGACGGTGCGCTCGTGGCGCACCCGCTGCATGCGGAAGGTGCCCTCCAGCACCAGCTCCCCATAACTGGTCAGGTCCGGCCCCTTCCAGCCCAGCAGCAGCGACTGGATCTCCTGTTTGGGGTCCCCAGGGGACAGGTGGGTGCATCAGGCCACCTGTTGCCACCACAGTGTCCACCCAGTGCCACCCGGTGCCACCCACCTGCTGCCGGATGGCGTGCTCGTGCTTGCGCTTCATGTCATTGATGTACCAGGCGACGCAGGTCATGGTGTCGATGGCCTCCAGCACCACCTCGTAGTCATCCCCTGACTTGCGCTCAAAATGTTTGGCGATCTCCTGCCGGCAAAGGACACGGCGTCAGGGCTGCGCCAGGGGAGATGTGGCAGCCAGCGCCAGGCGTGCGCCACGCTGGGGGACTGGGATGTGCCAGGGAAGGGTGATGGTGCCATGAGCTCACACCACGCCGGGTGCCAGTGCCGCACCAGCCACCTGAACTCACACCCTGCCACATCCCCGTGCCACGCCAGGCACCCAGACCCTACCAGGTGCCAGTACCTTGCTGGGTGCCCGTGCCACATGCCTGCAGCGTGTGCCGGCTCACCTGGAGCAGCAGGTGGTACTTGAGGATCCTCTGGACGGGCTTGAGCAGGTAGGCGCCGAGGGGCAGCGCGTGCCGCAGCCGCTCCTGGCACTCACGCAGGAACCGCGCCTGGGCTTTGCTCCTCATGCACTCGGCCAGCGCTGCCACCGAGCTGTGGGCACGGAGCGGCTCAGCCCCCTGGCCGTCCCCTGGCCGTCCCCTGCCCACCCGTGCCCCCCTGCCCACCTGGGGTAGTTGTTGCAGTACTGTGTGTAGATGGCAAATTCCTGGCTCTGCGAGAAGGGGGAGTGAGGTGAGAGCCCAGCAAGGTCCCTGTGGCCCCCCCAGTGTCACCCTGCACCTCCCCAGTATCCCCCCACCATGCCCACCCTTACCCGTGTGACGAAGCAGACAGCCACGGCCACGGGGTCGCTGGCACAGCTCTCCAGGTTCTGCAGCAGATTGCTAAGGGGGGACAGAGGGGACAGGGTGACAGGAGCTGTGGGACAGGGTAGCAGCGACTGTGACCCCCAGCGGCACTGGGAGCACCCACCTGCTGAGCTCGTAGATGTCCTCGATGTTGCCGAAAAGCGCGCTGACCTGCTCTGGCCGCAGCACCGGCTCCTCCGTGTCGATAATCTTGCCCAGGTAACCCTGCACGGCAGCCATGGTTGGCACCGGTGCCACCAACCAGCCCCCCAAAAGCCCACCCTGGGGTGTCGCCCCAGCGCTCACCTCCACGATGCTGCGCAGGTCGCGGGCGTAGGTGCGCTCCGACTCCACAATCTCCAGCACCACCCGCCCCAGGTAACTGGGCTCAGCCCCGGGGCCACCGAAAGGTGCCAGGGGGTGCCCACCACGGTTAACTGGCCACCCCCCCGGGGATGCGTTGTTGTTGGTGTTGTGCAGCCCCTCGGCCCAGGACTCGGCCCCCCCGCCGGCCAGCTCCTCCATGGCGCGGCTGGGCTGCGGCACTGGGCTCAGGGCAGGGCGCTGCGGCACGGCGGGCACCAGCATGCCGGCATCCCCCGGCACCAGCGGGGCACAGGGCGGGTCTGGGGGAGGAGAGTGGCACAGTTAGGGGGTGTGGAGACCCCCCGAGGTCTGGGGGTGCCCAGGGAAGTTCACACCCCCACCATGGTAGAAGAGCCCCTGGGGTTGACCTGATGGCTGAACCCTCCAGGCTGGGGGTGCCAGCATCCCCCATTCCCAAAAATCCTCGGCTATGGATCGGCAGAGGCGGGATAGAGCCCAGCCGGATCGTGGCACAGCCCACCTGGGTCTCCTGCCCGTCCAGACCCTGAGATTTGGGGGTTCGCTCCCCTCTTACCCCGGATGAGGCGCCCCAGGAGCCAAGTGCTGCGCTCCCAGAGGACGAGGCGTCCTGGTGAGACCTGTGCCATCACCACACCGAGTCCCAACCCGCCGGCACTGTGTGCCGGGGCTGTGCGTCACCACCGCACCCAGGGGACACCTTCCCGGTGAGCTCAGCTACGGCTCGCCCTTCCGGACCGCTGGCCGCTCCCGCGCGGCACCAGGATCCTCCTGTGCCACCGAAACCGCTCAGTGCCACCAAAACTGCTCAGTGCCACCAACTCAGTTGGGGCACCTGAAAACCAGTCGCCAGCGGCAAAGTGTGCCGGAGCGGCGAGGGCTCACCGCCGCGCTTTTTGGCAGAGGGACATTTTGCAGCAGGGCACCGAGCCGGCTCACCCCGGCAAGCGGGTGGCCCTGGGGACGGTGACCTTCAGTCAGGCCACGTGCCGGCGGCGGGGCCGCCCGAGCCCCCCGGCACTGGGGGTGCTGGCACCGAACCGGTCAGGCTGGTTCCCGCCAGCTCCTCCCCACAGCCGTGCTGCATGGCCGCCATCCCGCCACCGCCCTCCCCGCGGCTTTCCCGCGCCAGCCAGGAGCCCCCCAAAAACCCACCACAGTTCCCCCAAAGCGAGGCCCAGCCCCACAGCCCCAGGCTGTGCCACAGCCCGGGCCCCCACATGCCAGCACCCTCTTGGCACCCGGCTCTGGATGATTTGGGGAGCAGTGCCTCCAAACCCCAAATCTTTCAGCTTTGCCCTGGTCCCACAGCCACCTCAGACAAGGGGGACACAACCCCATGGGCACCCTGGTACCAAAGGGGCACCCAGCCCTATGGGCAGCCCATCGTGCCGGTGACACCGGGGCCAGCAGACCGCGAGCATCACCACCCTGCAGAGTCCAACCACCATCCCCACCCATGAGGGGACAAGAGGGGACACTTGCGTGGCACAGGGGGGATAGATAGTGGCACAGCCGCCCCATGGCTGCCACTGGGGGACAGCTCCCTCGTGCCCACGGGGGGTCCCCCACGTGATGCCCCATGGCTGGGGATTTGCGGCCACTGCAACTCGTCCCCAACGGCCGCCCCCGGCTGCCCTAATCCGCTCAGCCCGCTGGGATTACGGCGCCGGCCCCACGTCACAGGGACGGCGGCCACTCGCCTCGGCCCCCCGGCCACTGTTGGCGCCGGGGGGGGGGGTTATCCTCTTACCCCCCCGTGCACCGCAGTGGACACGCAGCCGGCCAGAGCCCCTGGCTCTCACTTGCCACCTCCTCCGGGTGGGGATAAGCCCTGACCTTCACACCCAGGGGAACAGGCTGCTCCCCCTGACGCCCCCAGGCTGGGGGCTGCTGGGACTCTGAATGGGGCACAGGAGACGCCCCCAGGCTGCCGAGCTGGATGCAGCCCCGAGGTGCTGAAGGCAAGGACACGGGGGGCTGGCTCCAGCACGGTGGGTTCCCAAAACTCCCCAGGCAGGGGAAACTGAGGCAGGGGCCGGGGCTGTGCTGAGCCATCAGTGCCAGCACAATGGAGGTGGAATTTTCTCTCCACCGCTGGATCGCCAGTCCTGTAACACATTCCTGCGCGGGGGACGGGGCACAAGGCACGGCCCACGGCGCTTTCCCAGGGCCACGGCACAGCACGCCGGGAGAGGAGAGGGCGGGCAGGCTGGGGGTGCCGGGTCGGGCAGCCGGCCGAGCGGGGCCGGAGCAGAGCCAGCCTGGCGGAGCCATATAAGGGAAGGCGGTTCACCATTTCCAGGCATTTTCCAGGATCCCAGCGGCCCTGGGAGCGGGGAAGGTCGCTGCCGGCTCCCGTCCAGCTGCCGCGGCGCGGCCGTCGCTCCCAGCCCCGGCTGGCACCGCCAGCACCCAGAGGGCACAAGCCGGGTGCTGGCACTCCTGCCCGCGGCATTGCGGTGCCGCAGGTGGTCCAACACCACGGGGGTGCCCGCACCACAGCAGCCGCGATGCCATGCCTTGACGGGACCAGAGCCCACACCGGCAGTGCCACAATCCTGGGACACGGTGGCATTGACTCTGCGGGGCTGCCAAAGCCTCTTAGTGCCCGGCGCCCGTGGCATCCCGCGTGGCGGGCAGCCACCTAATCCCACCGGAGGGGCACGGGGCACGCTCACCCCACACACAACGGGGGGTCCCCGTGTGGTACCCCCATCCCAGTTCCCAGCGCACACCTGGGGGTCACCCCATGTGCCGCAGCCTCTGTCCCGCACCCCTGGCTGGGCCTGGGGTCCCCCAGCCCAGGTGCCTCCCAGGACCCCCAGTGCCCTGCACTCCCCTGGGACCCGCAGCCCTGCCCCACGGCTCACCAGGACCCTCTTCCCTAACGTTCCCACCAGTACCCACAGGGACCCACGGATCCTGCCCCACTGGGACCCACCAATCCTGTTCAACGGGGACGCAATGGCTCCCACCCCGTGGGCACCCACAGTACCGGGCACCCCCACGACCCACAGCGTCTGTTCCACCGGGGCCCGCGGCTCCCACGCCGCCACCGGGCACCCCCGGTAGCCCCGACTCCTGCTCCACCGGGATCGACATCTCCCGCCCCACCGGGGTCGATATTTCCCTCCCCACGGGGACCCCGGGCGCCGCTCCCGCCGTGTCCCGCTCCCGCCGTGTCCCGCTCCCGCCGGCGCGCCCCGGCCCCACGCGCCCCCGTTCCCGCCGCTGCCCGCGCGCCCCGGGCCGGACTCACCGCGCGCCGCCGCCGCCCCGGCCCGACCGTGCCCGCAGGAAGCGGCGGGAGAGCCCCGGGGGCGGGGACAGCGGCCGCCCCGCCCGGGCCGCCGGGCTGCTCCGGCATCGCCCCGGCCCCCCCCCGCTCCCGGAGCGTCCCGGACACGGTCATGGAACGTCCCGGACACGGTCCCGGGGCCGTCCCGCAGCAAACCTGGGCGCCGTCCCGGGCGCGGTTCCGGCATGAACCCGGCACAGTCCCGGTACGGTCCAAGCACGGTCCCGGCACCGTCCCGGTATGGTCCCGGGCACGGACCGGGTACGGTCCCCGTACTGTCCCGGTATAGTCCCGGTACATTGCCGGCACGGTCCCAGTACGGTCCCGACACCGTACCGATACGGTCCCGGGCACGGACCGGACACGGTCCCAGTACGGTCCCGGTACGTTGCCGGCACGGTCCCGGTACGGTCCTGGAGCTCACGGAGACACGATGTAGGGGGAGCCCGCACCCACCGGGGAACCCCGTGGGGTCCCACCCCAAGGGGACACGGGCACCCCGTGGGGTCCCTGCCCCGCGCGTCCCTACCAAGCGGGCACATCCGCCGGTACCACCGCCATGGGGTGCCGCTAGCGACACTCCCGTGAAGACCAGGGCAGCGAGGGTGCCCACGCGTGGGGGGACGCACTGGTGTCCCCTCCGGTGTCCCCTCCATCACCGCATCTGCCCCTCCCTCGCCCGGCTCTGTCCCCAGCCTGGCCGGGCTGGCACTCGCTCTTCTCGGGTCCCACAGCAGCCCGGGTGCTCCGAGCCCCCCAAATGAAGCAGGGGGGCAGCTGGACCCCTGCCCCACGTGTGACAGCCCGTGGCACCTGCCGCCACCAGAATAGCGCCATTCTGCGGCGGGTGACCGGGCGCCTTGTGCCGCCGTCACCGGGCACCCGCTGGCCCCGCTCAAAGGCAGGATTGTTTGGGGACACCCGGCCCGGCCCCCGCTGCCACATGGCGGGGCGGGTGGCACGGCTGGGGCTGGGGGGTCCCCGCCGCCCTCGCCGGGACGCCAACACGTGCTGTGGCAGCAGCGGGGGTGCGGGAGCAGGCGGGTGCCGGTGGCGCGGGTGGCAGCACCCGGGGAGCCCCGGGGTCTCGGGTGCTGCCCGGGGGGGGACAGTGGGTGCTCCGCCCCCCTGACCCAGAGCCTGCGCCGTGCCCCAGTCCCTGCCCCTCTCCTCAAACTCCTCTCCGCAGATCGTCCCCCCGGACCGCTCTCTCAGGACACTCTCCCCTGTCCCTCTCAGCCCTCCTGTCCCCAAACCCCCTCGACTTCCTTCCCCCCTCCCCAGACCCTCTGCCTCCGTATACCCTCCCCAAACCCTCTCCTCAATCCTCAATACCCCTTCCCCTCTCCCCATAACCCTCCCACCCTCAGGTCCCCAGGACCCCTTGCCCAGACTCCCCTTGCCCATAGCCTCCCTTCTGCACCCTCTCCCCAGATCCCCTCCCTACACCCCTCTTCTAAGACCCCCTCCCCAAATCCCCCTCCCTAAATCCCTTTCCCCAAACCTTCTCCCCACTACCTCCCCAGGCCCTTCTCCCCAGGCTCCCCTCTTCCAATAACCCCTCTCCTACACCCCCTCTCCCTAAATCCCCTTCCCCAAACCTTCTCCCCGACTCCCCCCACCCTTGCTCCCCACTTCACCCGCCCGCCCCCCAGGGGGCGCCGCAACTCCCCCCTCCCCTCCCCGTCACCCCTCGCGCCGCCCTTCCCGTGATGCCCCGCGCGGGCGAGGCGGGAAGGCGGCCCCGGCAAGATGGCGGCGGGGCTGGCGGAGCGGAGCGGCCTGGAGCTGAGCGTGGCCGCCCGGGGCCCGGCCCGCAGGCCTCGGGACCTGCTCTTTAACCCCCCGGGAACGCTCCCGCTCCCCGTCGGGCGCTACGGGGACAGCGCGGGTGGGTTTTGCTACCAGGAGAGCGCTCAGCTCGCCGCCGCCACCAGGAACCGCTTCGTGAGGTGGTGAGTGCGGGACAGGCCCCGGGGATCCCCCCTGCTCGGACCTGCCTCTTGAGAAGCTGCTAAATTAATGTACACTGTGATTAACTTTCAAAACACGCCATTATTAACCAATTGACATGAGATAAATGCTTTCTGACCACCTGCAAAAACAAGGGATATTTTTCAAGTTTTAGATCCTTCTGCATGACAAGAGGGAGACACAACATTCGGTAACACATGTTTTAGAAGTAGAGTGCTTAGTCTATATTTAACTAATCGTTAATAGATGTATTGTGTGTAAGAAACCACATTATAACTAACATCACCAATTATTTCTTAGTATAGATGTACGTCAAAATTTTCAGAATTGTAATGTATGTGTAATAATTACCTGAATATAAGCAACACTAGAGCATCCAGTCTTAGCAGCACTGATGGCGGGTGATCCCCACCGCTCCCTAGCACTGATAAAATAAACGCTGCTTAACAGTAGAATTGACTCTGCTGTTATGTTTCTTTCTTTGTTTCGCTCTCCCCCCGCTGCCCGTGCCCACCATCCTCACGCTCCCCCGCTCTCCCTGCTCCCCTCAGGACCACGTCGGGCGACACGGTGGAGCTGGTGGAGGAATCGCTGGATGTGAACCTGCTGAACAACGCCGTGCGGCTCCGCATCCAGGGCTGCCCGCTGCTGCCGGGCGGCGTGCACCTCTGCGAAGTGCAGAGCCACCTGGTCGTCCTGCTGGTCACCGCGCAGACGGTGCATCGGCTGCTCCTGCCGCATCCCGCCCGCCTGTACCGCAGCGTGAGTACCGGGCTGGCCGTGTGGCACGGCCAAAATTCACTCTGGCAGCCGCTTGCCTCGCTCCTTCCCATCGGGAGCCCCCAGTGAAGCTGCTGAGTGTGTTGCAAAATAGTAAAACCTTTGCTGTGCTTCTCAACGTGAGCACAAAGTGCTGTCTCCCACCCATACTGCTTTTGGCTATGACAGGGTTAATTTTGGCCATTACAGAGTTAATTTTGACTATTACAGAGCTACTTTTTGTTGGGCTGGGGTTAGTTTTTGTCGTGGTAGCTTCTGTGGTGCCGTGTTTTGGATTTGTGACCAAAACAATGTTGATAACAGGCTAATAGCTGAGCATTTGCTGAGCAGTGTTTGCACAGCCTCAAGGCTTCTTCTGTTTCTCACTCCGAATAGATTTGGGGGTGAGCAGCAGTTTGGGAGATGAGCTGCTGAATACAAAGCTCAGCTTTTCCTGAGCCCTTTCTGTTTGGGCTGGACTTTTTTTCCCTGCTGAGCAGACTACAGACTGGTTTTGGCTGGGATGGAGTTGGTTTTCTTCGCAGCAGCTCATTGTGTGGTGGATTTGTGACCAAAACAGGTTTGACTAATTCGTGACCGATCCATTTTGTAGCTCTGAGGATTTGTACCTCGGGCTGGAACCCTCTGGTACTTCCAGAGGCGCAGAGCTGGAGCCTGTCAGCCTCTCCTGAGTTCTGTAGAAAACTCTGCACTTTACCATCTTGCTTTCCAAACTTTTCTGGTTAAATTTCTTCATAGATCTTATAAACTGTTAAACCCTGAGTTCTCTGCTTCTTGGCCAGATCCAGTTCATCGGTGCGGGGTGGTTCTCTCTGTGGAAGTGAAAAGTGCTGGGAAAAGCGATCGGATGGGGAAAGTGAGCTGGAAATCTCCCCCTTTGTTTGGCACTGGATGTGCTCAGCACAGAGGGGAGGCAGAGGCCGCACACATCAGACTGGCAGCGTTTGCCCCCAAGCTGGGGGTGGTTCAGATTTGTGAACTGGGCTCCCATTTTGATAAAAGTTGGTGACATAACGCAAAATGAGGTGGGACGTGGCAGTCCTGGGGCCCAGTCCTGTGACAGAGGGGACGAAGTACCTTTGGGAGGTGGGGACTGAGGGCAGGAGGGGGAGGCCTGGCTGTGTTTGTAACTCATCCGCTATACACAGCAAGGTATAGAATCTTTATTTCACGTGGAAGATGGATCTTATGCCAAATTTACATCACATTTACCCACTTACTGTCCTTATTTTTTCGCTTGTGTCTGCTTCTGGTATGTCTTGTTAGGTTCTTTCCTCTCTTGGAGAGCTGATCGCTTGCTTTTAGGGTTCCAGGCAGCTTTACAAGGGCTGACGCTGTGTTGTGGCAGAGCTGCTCTGCACAGGGGGCTTGTTACCAGCATTTTGCCATGAGCTGAAGCAGCTGCCAGACTGCAAGACTCTTTGGGGCTGTTACAGTGTATGAGGGCGAGAGTGAGCAAGCATTCTGCTAGGAAATCCCAGGTTTTTAAATCCCTTTCCTGTCTGCTCTTAAAGAGCAGTGATTGTGCGTTAACAAGGGAAACGGGAGTGGTAGGAATGAGAGTTCTCACTGGAAAAGTCATTTTTATCAAGGAGCAGCGTCGCAGTTGCCATTCCACAGGTATCTGGTTGTCTTTTTCCGTGCGCTCAGGATTTGCACTCTCTGCCATTTCTCTCCTCCAGGAGCTGATCACAGAGAGCCAAATCCAGTCCGTGTTTACAGATATTGGCAAAATCAACTTCCGAGATCCCTCCAATTACTGTGTGATTCCCAGCGTGCCGGGCCTGGCATCCAATTCGGTGGCGTCGGCGGCGTGGCTCAGCAGCGAGGGGGATGCTCTCTTCGCTCTGCCCTCGGCTTTGGGAGGGATCTTCGTCCTCAAGCTGCCTCCTCACGACGCGCCTGGTAAGGAGCAGGAATAAACTGTGAAACGCCCCTCTTCTCTCTTTGATCTTCGCTTCGGTTTGATTTTCGGCACGTGTCATGCAAATTTAATCTGCACGCATGCAAAAACTTTTTCACGTCGTGTCTGTAAGCCCCTTGCTGGTGGCAGTAATTATTTTCTTCATGAGCACTCAGTATATTTCTTAATATCACTTTTATTTTACAAGGGACGGTTTCAGTTGTGGAATTGAAACAGAGCTCAGTGATGCAGCGTTTCCTTACTGGCTGGATGCCAACTGCCATCAGGTTAGTGTCTGGTGACCAATAAGCAACTAATTTTGTCTTTTTTTTTTTAATTCCCTCACTTACGAGTTTCTAGTTAAAGACGCACAAATCAGTGTCTATAAATACTCTGCCAAAAATGTTAAGTGGGTCACAGGCCCTATCACAGTGCGGAAGTTGGGGCGCAAACGCTGGATTAGTTCATCTTAACGGCGTCCCGCTGATTCTGCGTGTCTGTGTCTCCAAACATGTTCTGTCTGGTAATTGGCCTCGAAGGATTTGCCCAGGATATGGCTTGCGGCCAGCGCAGATTAAGGATTACAACAGTTGCATGTTCTTGCCCTTGTTCTGAAATGTCGGGCTCGTTCCTGATCGGCAGAGGTGACATGGGGGTGACAGGGACACTGTCTGCAGACGGGGTTCAGCGTTGAACCGTAATCGTTACCAAATTCTAGGCCCTGTTACTTGGAAATGGGATCAAGTCCCCTCAGGCCCTGAATTATTTCAATGTGATGATTTTTGGGGCTGATCAAACCCGTTTCCCTCTGGATCCTTAACATGTGTTCTTCTGGGGCTGGGGAAGCAGGGGATGCGCTTCAGCGGGTGAAGAACTGGGCGTTACTGGTGCAAAGGGCTCTTCTGCGCCTGGAATGCTGATTGGCACCGTCCTGCAGCGCTGCTCTCTCCTCCCCATCTCCTGCCACTCATTTATTTGATTTTATTTTGTGATAGAAACCCTGTGCCTTGGATCTGTGTGTGAGCTTTGATTTTCTTTCAAGCTGTTGAAATAAACCCTGTGTTTTCAGAGGTGACTGCGGCCCGTCCGACCTGCCTGTCAGCCTCTCCGTCCACTGCCTCGATCACGACGCCTTTCTCTTTGCTCTCTGCCAGGACCATAAGCTGCGGATGTGGTCCTATAAGGTGAGTGAGGCCTGGATTTGGGGGAGCAGCATCTCCCGTCACCGCTCGGGTGACAGTCTGAGGCTTAAGAAACGACGGCTGGGTGGTTGGCGTAGATTTGAGCTGTTTAATTGTCACTGAGTCATCTTCTGCACGCTGGGATTTAGGGCAATTTGTGAGAACTGTCGTGGCATGTGTTTGCAGCCACATGTTTGGCAAGTGGGTGGGTTTTCTTTCCAGCGAAGCCTTGTGCGTAGAGCAAGAGGCAGCGTGAGGTTTATTTACAAACACACTGAGCGCTCCGAGGGCCCAGGAGGCACAGCAAATGGATTTTCTGCTGCTTTATCCATAATAAGGGTGTCTTTGTAATGTGGCTCCTTGTCAACAAGAAGTTAATAAAAGCCTCTGCTTGCTACATACTGCTTGCTCCAGATACCGGTGCCAAAGCTAATGGAGCAGCACAACTGCTTTCACGGCTCATCTGCGCTGGAATGTGTGTGGTTGGGAGGGAGGGGAAGGTTTATCGTATGTGCCTGGGCTCCGAGAGCCTGTGTGCTGGGTGGGAGAGGGCACAGGTGAGATGGGGAAAACGAAACAGCAGCTCAGATGTGTGTACGGACGCTTTACTCACATATTTTAGGGGAAGATGTGAGGCCAGAAGGGGAAGAACGAATGTGAAGGGCAGTTTCTCAGTCCTGACTCTTTTCCTGATAATTTTTATTTTGCGTAGGATCAAATGTGCCTGATGGTTGCGGATCTGCTGGAGTTCGTGCCGGTCAGCAGGGACCTGCGGCTGGCGGCCGGGACGGGGCACCGCCTGCGACTGGCCTTCTCGCAGTCCCTGGGGCTGTACCTCGGCGTGTACCTGCACGCACCCAAACGAGGGCAGGTACAGAGTGGTGGGGCTTCCATCTTGCTTGGAACACATGGAAAATGTATAATTTCTCCTCCAATTTGGGTCTATAAGGCAAGAAATAGGGAAAAGTTTCACAGCTGACCCTCTGGAGAGAGTAGTGCTTTCCAAATAAACAAACATTTTTAGTCTCAAAGCGCTGCAAGATGCACTTGCTTGTGCCTTGGGAGTGAGCTCCCTGTGTGACTAAGCTGAGCTCAGTCCTTAGTTCACTTGTTCACCTCCTGTCCTGGCAGGATCCTGAAAGCACGGATGTGCTGTGGGAAAAGGAAAGGTCCAAAAGGAGCTAAAAGCGTGGAAATATTGATAGTATACTTATGTCAGGCTCCTGGGAGCGTGCAGACGCATCACTGCGTTGCCAAATGTTGACTTCTGTAGGACTTCTGTGAATAATAAATTTAGCAGGACAGAAAGGACAGCACAGAGCAGGCTCATCTGCTGGACAGCTTACCCTCTTGGTTCTCAGGGGATTCGCGTACGTAGCAGAAGCACATGTTGTGACTTCTGCTGTCCCTCTAGTGCTCTGCTTCCCTGGCAAGAACATGCAGAGCCTGGTTTGTGACAAGTGGCCTGAGGATTCGGGGCTTTTCCACCTCCGTCTCCTTCCCTGCCCACACCGTGTTGTCACTCGCAGTGCCCAGCAGTGGCTGCAGTACCGTTTTTCTGCTGCATTCTTTCAAAAGCACTAGAAATTCTTCAGGTTCAGGCAGAGACTAGTGTCCTTTCCGGAAAGGTTGAAGTCAGTGATGTCCGTACGTGGTGCAGCGGGGCAGGTTTTGGCAGGGTGCGCCCTCCTGCCCTCATCCTTTACAGATCCAGTGACTGAAGCCTCAGGGACAGAGAGGGACAAAGAGCTGAGTTGGTTTTTGGTGTCACCGTCCTTTAGCAAATGACTTAGGAGCTGTTTTTGTAGTTCTGTGTCTTCCAGCTCGTGAGCACCGAGAGCAACCGCTACAGCCTGGACCACATCTCCTCCCTCTTCTCCTCGCAGGTGAGCGCTGGCGCACCGGGCCGAGGGGGAGTTGCCTCCTGGGAGATCAGAGGGGATTTAACTGTGAATAAATAATTCTTCCCAAAACATGGTTAAATGATATGAGGAGATGTTTTGCTGTTGTTAACTACACGATCTGCTGTACTTGAATTGCTGATAAGAAGGTAAATATGTGCTTTCTCTCCCAGGAGACTCTTGTTGACTTTGCCTTAACCTCAGCTGAGATCTGGGCGCTGTGGCACAACGAGGAGAACCAGACTGTTGTGAAATACATCAACTTCGAGCAGTGAGTTTCTGTGCTGAGTCGCTGGTTCCCTCACAGGAGTAACCGCAGGGGCAGCTCCATGTCCTGCTCATTAAAAGCACCAATCGAGCTCCTCAACCTTTTTGCTGCCCAAAGTGTGTGGAGATGCAGTACCTAGTGCGGTGTTCATGTCACGTGCACAGCTATGGCTGCTTGCAGTGCAGATTACACGGAGTTTTAAACTTTTTTTTGGTTCTGCTTTATAATAAAGCTACAGCTCAGCTGCAGGAATGTGAAAAATGTAAGAAGCCGGGCGGCAGGCTTGCTGGGAGTGGAGTCTGCTGCGAACGTGTCGGAGGGAGGGCTGGATTCACCATCAGCTCCTTCAAGGTGGCTGGTCTCCAAGAAAGATGTTTTGAAGAGACCAGGGATGTGAAATCACCAGCTCTGTCTTTATAAAGCTGAGAGGGCAGGTTTGGTGCCTAACCACACCAGGGAGTTCATTCTGGGTAAAAAATGCTGTAAGCATGCAGGTTTAGGCAGAAGAACCTACCGGTGTGTCTAAGAGTTGCTTGGTGAGCACTTGTGGTGGGGAGAATGATGATGAAAATTAACGATTCCAACCTGTTCTGTGAGCTTGTGGCTGGGGATGCCACTGTGAAGCTTTTCTGTCACTTGTCACTAGTCGAAGCTCCTGTTGCCAGATTCGAGGGGCTGCGGTTGCTGTAAAGGCTGCGACCGCTGGTGGAAGTCACAGATTTGGCTCCCGGTTACGCTGTGTTGGAGCGTTGCGATGCAAGGCTGATTCTGGCTTTATTTTTCTTGCAGAAACGTCGCGGGCCAGTGGAACCAGGTCTTTGTGCAGCCGCTGCCTGAGGAGGAAGTGACGGTTCGGCACGATCAGGACCCCAGGGTGAGCCGGCTGTGAAACAGCAACGAGAAGTAATGGAGCTTTTCTGCCCAGGGGAAGATATTAAGACAGTTCAAGTGTACAAATTCTATTGATACAGTCTTAGAATTAGTCCAAATTAAAGGGGACAAGCCTTGGCCTCTGTTACCACAGTGCTAAGCATGGTTATGAAATCAGAAGTTCAGGGATGAGGAGAATTTAGAGTCAATCAAGGGAGACCCTTGAGACAAGATGGGAATAAAGAAGACGTGGAGTGTGCAGGGAGCCGTGTTGGTCACAGGAACTGCAAAGGGGTTGGAAGGGGAAAGTTTGGAGCAGCATGTGAGTGTAAACTGAAGCTGGAAAGAAATACAGTGCCGGGGCACAAGTTTGAGAATGGGAGGAAGGACCAGAAGCAGCATCTTAAATGCTCTTTTGACACACGTTTCCCTAACTTGCAATCGTTTTCTCTTTACAGGAAACGTACCTGGAGTATCTCTTCATGCCTGGCCGCTTCACAAACACCGCTATCCAGAAAGCTTTACAGGTCAGCAAGAGGGTGTTTGGTGCATTCTCTGCTCAGCTTCTCCTTCCCAGCCCTTTAGATGTGAGGCAACAGGATCCCTTGGAGCTCTTGGCAGGCGTCAGTTGGTGTTTGGTCATTTGTAGACCTGTCAGTAGGTGCTGAAGCGAGTTAGCGGCTGGTGTGCCGTGCTCCAGCCGGCGTGTGCTGACGGCAGGAGGTAGAATGTGGTTTCTAGAAGGTGTTTTCCCTACGGACAGCAGGTTGCTGGGCTGACTTCATGTTGTCTGCTGCTTTAGCCAGGTGAACAGAGACTCTCAGCTCGCTGTAGTGCAGTTTCTCAGAATATATCCCCTCAGTTCTGGTTCCTCTAGGACTTGTAAGAGCAGAGCAAGGCAACACGTGCTGCCTTTTTGTGGAAAAATGGAAAAAAAAAAAAGAAGCTTCTACTGCTCTGACTTTGATTCTTGGTGCTGTGACCTTATGGCAGCTTATAGTACGGTACAGGAGAGCTGCTCTGAAGGTCTGTGCAGCATTTCTTTCCTCACATTCCGATTCTGTCCCTGCCAGGAGACTTCCTCCGTTTCCGCAGGAGGAACAAAGCTGGGGTGCATCTGCATACCCTACATTTAGCCACCCGCCGTGATTTTTAACACTTCTGTCCCACAAAGCGCTGGATGATGCAGTCGCGTTTACATCGCTCAGTGCTGCTCAGACCTTGGGGAGGCGGCTCTCTCAGTTTAAAGTAAGAGTTTGCTGTGCTGCTTTTCAGATCTTTTCTCAAGGATCTGAGAGACACGTGGATCTGACGTGGGATGAGTTAAAAAAAGAGGTCACCTTGGCTGTGGAAAGTGAGGTAAGATATTTTATTTCTTCCCCCCTGTCTTTTGTTCTTACATGATAGTTCAGCAAAATTAAGTGAGATACAAAGCGAACCCAGGCCTTGTTTTGTCCTTTATTTCTCCAAAGGAGTTATGTGGTGTTTTTAAAAGTACAAATCTTCATCCCTCCTGTCTGTGTTTTCCATTCCCTCTTCTTTTTTTGAGTCTTTTCTTCTTTCTTGGTGTTCTGTCAACTCCCTGGGTGCCACCACCATGCACAGCTGTTGCTCACAATTTTGGACACTGCAGGATAATCTGCTAAGGGAACCCATCTGAAAGATCAACAGACTCTCCTTTTGGGTCTGAATTTCCCCCATTTGATCCTGTTTCTCTGGATTTTACTCTGATATGCCAGTTCTCTAAGCCAGCAGCCCTTCCACCTGCAGCTCGTCCTTGGGGCTACTTAGATTCTTGGTAGAAAGCTCCCCAAAAAAGGCGGGTTTGTATCCTCTATATCAGTCTTCGCGCGTTATGTTTTATGGAGATCTGCAGTGCTGCTCTGGGTCTTGATATTGGTGATTCTTTACAGAAAGATGTGTAGAAATGGTTCCTGTGGGCTTTGTTCCCCTTGCTGTGCTATTCACTGCTGTAGGGGAAAAAAACCCGACATTTTGACGGTCAAATGGTGGGGAAGAGAGCCATAATAGGCGTTTATAAACCTTAACAACATAAAAGTGTGACACGGGCCGTGAGAGACAAGACAACAGTGTGAATGTGCCAATTTTTCTCTCTGCCTCACCACTCGTATTCACCTAAAAGTCTCATTTTGGTCCCACCAGTTCCAGGGCAGCGTGACCGAATACGAGTGCTCGCCGGAGGAGTTTTGGCAGCTGCAGGTGGAGTTTTGGTCCAAGTTCTACGCCTGCTGCCTTCAGTACCAAGAAGCTCTCTCGCGGCCCTTGGCCTTGCACTTGAACCCCTACACCAACATGGTGTGTCTGCTGAAGAAGGTGAGAGGCTGAGCGATGGTGCCGCTGCGGCAAATTAAAGCGCTGACTTCCAGGGAGGAGTTGTTCTCCTGCGGTGTGGATTTGGGGAGCTTGAAAAAGGCTTTCTTTCCTTTTTTTCCCCCCTTTCCAGGGCATGCTGTCTTTCCTCGTGCCCTGCTCCTTGGTGGACCACCTCTATCTCCTCTCTAACGAGCACCTTCTGACGGAGGACGACGCTGCCATCTTTGATGGTAAGTGAGGAGATGCGGAGCTTTTTCCTTGTTGGAGGCTTAAATGCCGTGTGTCGGGGAAGCCCTAGACAGCGAGATGCAGGAATATCCATAGAGGCATCTCGGAGCGTTCCTGACTCCTCTATAGAGATAGTTTTCTTATTTTGGTGTTCGTAAGGAGTTCTGTTTTGTGAAACCTGCTATTGTGCTCACACCAGGGATTAGAAAATAGTCTCAAATCTGCTGTGACTCATTTCAGAGAACTTAAAAGGGAAGAATCTTGCGTTTCAGGCTGCCTGTCATTCAGTGACAGGGACCCGCGTTGCTGGATCTTTTGATTTTGTGGCCTTACAGTCCCCACCGAGAGCTGTAAGACCTGCTCTGCCTCAGTGCAAGCGCTTCTGTTTCAGGAAATTCCCCAATCTCTGTGTCTTCCTGATGGAGTAAACTCTTTCAGAGATTAGACAAAAAGGAAACTCCTCTGAGCACCCTGGGCTCAGATCTGCAAACTTAGTGTGATGTTTTTGTATAAATGTTTTAATTTTCACTGTGCCAGTTCTTGTCTCTGGGAAGTAAACGCTAGCGTGCGGAAAACTTGTTAATGTTGTCACCACAGTGCCCTCTATGCTTTGCTGGCCGTGGAGTGACGTTTCACTAGCAAAAGGCAACGGAAAATGTTACCTAAGCTCCGCTTTCATGCTGGAGTGATTTTTCAGATTTTTATAAAGAAGAATTGTCATCTGTTTGGTTGAGCTATTTCTGGATCGGAGGGGAGCGGGAGGCCTGGGCTGGGCTTGGGAGCCGGGCAGTCCCTGCCCTGTCTGTCTCAAACGTCTCAAAAAATGGGACTTAATTTAAAAAGCACAGACAGGACGGGTTGCATTGCAAAGCAGTGATTTAAACCCTCGGTGCTGAACGTTTGGATCGCTTCTCAGCAGGTGAAAACCCTCTCTCAGCTGCGAGAGGCGTTACTGCTGCAACGGGAGCACGTTCTGCTTGGCGGAGCTGAGCACAGCCATTTGCTCTGGGCTTTCTTTGCTGTTATGCTGCACTGATTACTTCCTTTCAACCTGTGTGGCTGGAGAAAAATCCCTTGGAGGGAATTTCATGGTTGCATCAGTATTTTTTATAATAAAGCTCAAATCTTTCTCTCGTCAACTCCGAAGTTTTAATTCAACCTCATATTTATCAGGGAAGGGTCAATTTGATGCGTGGGACTGAGATGAGTCTGGTAGTTTGCTGATAGGAGCTGAACTAACTGGTTTTTGAATGGTCCTCCCACCTTTCGCTTTGAAATATCTTGTGAATATACAGTTAGATTCTTTCATTGCAGATTTGGAGATGTCTCGTGATGTTGTCTGTCTTGTCCAGTGCCTTCGCCTGATCGGAGAATCAATCTCCATGGAAATGGCATTCATCATGGAAATGGCTTGTTCCCGCCTCCAGCCTCCAGAAAAGGCTGCAGAGCAGATCCTGGAGGACTTGGTAGCTAATGACACGTAAGGAGATGGTTGTTTGGGAGATATTTTTTTGCAGAAGCTCCCCTGCAGGGAGGGTTCCTGAGCAGGGATTGCCTGGAGCCCTCCTTGATTGGCATCAAAGTGTGTTTGGGACGTGCCTGCGCTCCCTTTGCTGCAGGAGACTTTTCTGGCTCTCCTCAGAGAAGGGGAGCTGCATACTAGTGATGTTTGCAGCGTCTTCTCTCCAGACCTCCCCTTGCTGTTGCCTGGGGCCCTCCTGAAAAGGCATTTTTGGGGATTCAGAGCAGGAGAGGAACAAGTTCCTGTTAGGTGATTGTTGCAGTGTGGAAAGCAAGTGTCCGCAGACGCTGGGCAGAGGTCAGAGCCTTGGTCAACGCTCCTGAAATTGTTCCCACGTGGAATGCCAGCTATCCCAGTGTTATTTCCTGGTAGCTTGGGGCAGTGGAATAAATAGACTTGTCCCTGCAGGCTCTGTAATAAAACTCCAGCCAGAGGAGGATTCCCTTTGAGAATGTCCCTGCCGATCAGATCCCACTGCCGGGGAGGAGCAGGGAGGGAGGGAAGGGAGCCCTCTTGAGTTTAAACCTCATGTTGCTGATGATTATTTCATCTTTTTTTTACTTGGCAGGGAAAATGTGATGGAAGATATCCACAGCAAACTGCAGGAGATCAGGAACCCCATCCATGCCATTGGAGTGCTCATCCGAGAAATGGACTACGAGACGGACACTGACATGGAAAGAGGTGAGAGCTCTGCGGCCGGGCGTTCGGGCTGGGAAAGCAGTGGCACCACAAGTGTTCTCTTTGATCGAGTTCCTCCTCTTATCTCGGTGATTTTTATCTTTCAGCTCATCACCTAAACATGCGCCTGAACCTCACGCAGCTGTACGGCAGCGGAACCGCTGTCAGCGTGGTTTGCTGGGGGGTCTGTAAGATCGCCACCATCCGCTTCCTGATCTGTCGGGACCTGCTGATCCTTCAGCAGCTGCTGCTGCGGCTCGGGGATCCTGTGAGTATGGCCCTCGGAGCTACTGCCGCGCTCTTTGAACTCCCAGATCTGGGGTTCTGCTGCTGCCAGAGTCTGAGCTCTGTCTCTTCCCACAAAAGGCTGGCGGCTGTTTGAATTACCGGAGGCTCGGGCGAGCCGCGTTCTCTCCTCCAGCCGCTTTTGTCAGCCTGAGCAAAGCAGCGGCATGCTGCACTCACACCCTGACTCTCTGTTTCCACACCAAGCAGCCAGGAAGCAGGAAACAAAACTCTTTTTGCTGGAGGAGGATATATTTCCAACCTCCCCTCCAAAACAGCGCTGCCCAAGCACGCACCGTTCTCCCATCTTCCCCGTCCCTCCCATGCTGCTGCACAGCCCAGCATGCACACGATTGCAGCTTTGTTCTCTGGCAGCGCGGCACCTTCGCGTCACAGCAGCCGTGTTTACCCAGAGGCTGCGGTTCCAGCCTCTGCAAACAGCCACCGTGACGGCAGCTGTGTTTGTGTTTGTGGGCAGGGTCCGTCCTGGTGGCCCTACAGCCAAACAAGAGACGGTGCTGATGGTTTGGGTGGACACGGGTGCAGAACAAGTCCCCAAACAAGAGGAGTGATGTTTATATCAATATTATTTACTTGGAAATCTTTCTGCAGAAGTTTTTTGGTTGAAAATAAATCCCCTTCTTCCTGGATAAGTTGCTCTGATGGCATTTAGAGCGGGTTTCAAGGTGCCCTTCTGGAGCCAGGCTCTCCCAAGGCACATGACCTGCTGCTTGCTTGATGAGGAACTGTTGCTTGGCCACCTTGGGGTTCTTGTGTCCTTCACAAGCGTGGATTGTTTTTCCTCTGGTGTCACTGAGCCGTGCTGCCATGGCCGGGGCACACAGGGTGCGATACCTGGGCAGCAGGGAGGTGATCTCTGCAGCAAAGCTGAGATTTCCCTCTCAGTGACATTGTTCCAGGAGTGCAAAGCAGCTTTTTGCTGGTGTCCTGGCATCAGCAGGCGCTGGGGATTGTAGACTAGAGAACACTTGGCGTGCACACAGCTTTGTTAAAATTTCCCCCTTGGTTCTGACGTGACACTGTCATGTCTGCCGGGGTTATTCTGGTGCGTGCTTGTCCTCTGGGTGGGCTGAGTCACCTGCAGGGCCACTGGCCACCTTGGCCACCAAGGTGAGCCTGAAACAGACCTCCCTGATCACCCTTGTCCTTGTGTTGCACTGAGCTTGGCCTCTCGCTTTGCCAACCCTTGTGCTTTGCTTGCAGATGGTTTTGGGAGGGGGACAAGTGTTCCAGTCCCAGCAGGACCTGCTGCACCGCACCTCTCCCCTGCTGCTGTCCTACTACCTCATCAGGTGGGCAAGCCAGTGCCTGGCGTCGGACGTCCCCGTCGACACGCTGTAAGTCTCTATTGTGTCCCTTGTGTCCTTAATTACTTGTAGTTTCCTGCAAATCCACCTGAAATGCCCTTCCTGGTATGCAAAGCTGGTGGTTGCTGTGGGAGTATCGCTCTTGGAGTCAGGTTGTGCTGGGGAGGTTTTGTTTTGTGTTTTGTTTTGGTTTTTTCGTTCCATGTTCTGAGCTGACTCTTTGCCTTGTGCTAACTCTGCCGTGTGAGGTCTCGCTGTTCTGCACGCTGTTGCCTTTTTTTCAGTAGTGGGAGTCGTTTGAGTTGAACAGTGAGCACAATTAAAGCAGGAGGCGTTTTGTTGTCTCTTTACTGACGGCTTTTTCTTCTCCAGGGAATCTAATCTGCAGCATCTGTCCGTGTTGGAGTTAGCAGACACCACTGCTCTGATACCCCATAAACTTGGTAAGATGTCCACAACTCCTCAGCTCTCCGTTTCTGTTCTTTATCCCAGGGAAGGGAAACGCTTCATGCAGTGAGTGTTGTCGAATGATCCCACTTTACATGGAAATGTTTGTTGAAAAACAACAACAACGAATTATCGTGTAATGTTGGACTCGGGACGAGAGACCTGGATCTTAGTCTCGGCTTGAGGAGGATGGCAAGGCCTCACTCAGCCAAACATCGTTAATTCTGGCCCAAATTAATTCAGCCAAGCTCAGCTCTTGCTCGTGCACGTTACAGTGGCTGTAGTGGGTCCATGGGTCCTTTATCCCACAGTGGCCAAGAGCAGCAGCTTGGGAAAGTGAGAGAACGTAGAAGTGTTTTTCCAAAACGTGCTTTTGCAATTCAGACGTGAGTGTTGCTCACCGCCAGTAGCTCGCGGGGGGAATTGCAGCTGATAATTCACTCACATGTTAAAAGTCTTGCTGCAAAGACATGTGCTTTGGGTTGCTGTCTTGCGGGAGAACATAAGGCAACTTAATAAGGAGGATGTGCACCTTGAAGTGGTTCCAGAGGAGGTGGTGAGCAGGGTAGGGAAGCAAGCGCACAGGTAAGGACCTGCTGCAACGAGTCTGCGCGGCACTTCGGGCTGAAACGCTGCGGAGGGAGCTGAGAAAAATCAGTGATGACCAGTCAGCAGTGGCACGTGTGACGGGCTGAGAGCTGGGCAGGAATTTCCTCCGCTCGCTGCCCAGCCTGGGGCATTGTGCTCTTTGTAAGCTGCCATCTTCAGAGCCCGAACTCTCCCCGGGTGAGAGTCTGGGTTTGGGAGGCATTTGCCTCGCTGTAAATGTCAGTGCGTGAAAGCAAAATTGAAAACATCCTTTGTGTCTGCCGGTGTCGTGGGTTATTTCTTGGCCCGCTCATGAGGAAAGTCCTGTTTGGCTGTTGCGCTTCAGGAAAAAATATGTGAAACGTCGGGAAGATAGAAAGGAGGCGGCAGCTTGGGGAGAGGCGTTGGGAACAGTCAGCTCATGGGAGGCTGGGCTGCTCAGGGGGCTGGAATGAGCAGGGAGGCATTTGAACAGAGCCAAATCAGCACTCCCTCAGCCCTGCCCTGCAAACTCTCCATGAGCAGCACAAGTGGCGAGAGAGCACAGCCTTGGTTTTTTTTTCTTTTCATGTTTTAATTGAGCTGCAGTTAATAAACACTGCAGTCTGTGGCTCTTTGATCTCCTGCTGCTCCCTCTGCCTTAAACAGACAGCGAGAGAAATTCAAAACCAACAAGTTCGAGTATTGAACGTGCTTATTGTTTTGTTCTGACTTAATCTGCCGCATTCGGGCTGATGAGCACCGCACGGTATAGAAAGCCTGGGGCGGCTGCTCTGGGGTCTCTCCTCACCCTTTTGTTAACTTGTATATTTTAGTATCCGGCCCTCAAACGATCGTGGAGCTGTTCTTTCAGGAAGTGGCCAGAAAACACATCATATCTCGACTGTTCTTGCAATCCAACACTTCTTTGGCCGAAACGAGTTTGAACTGGCCCCATCTCATCACCGCAATCGTGGCCGACTTTCTGCCGCTCCTGTATCCTTGGCTGCAAACTCGGTGCTCGCTCTCGCTGGGCTGCGACCAGGGGGAGTTTTCATGCGGCGTAGAAATGCTGGAGTCCCTGTATAAATTGTGTGAGATTGCACAGAGGCTGCGTATCACGTCCCAGTTCTGAGACTGGGAGCACTGCTGGGTCTGCGAGAGGAGGGCTGGGGCCAGCAGAGGGGTTAAGTTGGCCTTTTCCACCACATGCAGTTACAAAATCGATGTTTTCCGCACCCAAATTTCAAGGGCAAGTCCCCTGGACTAGTGACTGTTGTTAGTGTTAATGGGATTTGCGGGTATTTTGAGATTTCACAGAATCCATCCCGTTTAGGTGCACAATAAAGGATTGGAGTTTTTGACTTTAAGCCCCTGAGCTCCAGCAGCTCGCCTTGGCGAGGTGCGATGCCGGGAGATTTGGAAGGGTAACGAGATTTGGGCAGTCGTGGATTAGATGTACTAATGGTTTTGTTCTAATATGGATAAATCTTATTACAGAATAACAACTTGTGTAAAGAGCAGCTTAATCTTCTCTCCTTCCCCCTGCCACAAACTGAGTGCAGGAGCCTTGCTGAGTTTCAGACTAGTTCTCTGGGCTGGATTGTCCTTTGTTCTTCCTTAACCTCGGCCCAGGTGGCCCAGTAATCCCAGTTTCCTCTTCCCAGAGTGCCTGATGGGGAGCTGCCAGTACACCCAGCTGCAGGTGAGTGCTTCGTGCCGGCTCCGTGACCAGACCTGCAAGAGGAAGAGCAGGAGCAAGTGAAATAATCTCCTTCCGCACCTGGGATAGTTCCAGTGGCAGCTCTGCGCTTTGGCCCGTGCGGAGGCGTAACACGGCGTGAGCTTCGTGCGCAACTGCCTGAGCTCTGCTGAGAAATACCCGCACAAAATATTATCTTTCGAGTTGGAATTTGTTCTGCTTTCCCCTTGGTCACTGCTTTTTGAGCTCAGACCTGAGCTCATTGTCCAGAGTGCTCTGTTCCCATGTCTGCATTTCAGAGGTGATGGGCTGGAAGTTTGTTGTGCAGTAGAAATGGGCTAAAACTAAGGATTCTTTTGGAGAATTGTTAGAAATCTCTTTTAGAACCATTGCAGTGTCAGTGCAGTAAGCAAATCGTAAGGCAGCAAATATTTTCCATCTTCCTCATGCGTCCCTCTTGTCCCCTGTGGCATCCACCTCAACCTCTGCCCAGAGAAGGGCTTTTTGCTCGATATTTTGTACCTAGAAAATGCTGCAGAGAGTCTGCTGGGGAGTGATTGAAGATGGTTCTGATGTATTTCCTCTTTCATCTGTTTTCAAGAAAATCCAGGCGTAAGTGCTGAGGGTTATTATAGACCCTTTTTGTGGGGGAGCTCAGCCTCCCAGGGCTTATCTGACAGCGTGATACTGTGGGTAAGAAATATCTTTGCGGATCTTGTTTAAATATCACAGCAAAGCCGTGACCTTATCCCTGTGTTAGCTGCTGCCGTGCCCGCAGCCTCTCCTGTGGCACCATTGCAAACAGATTGCCCACAAGACTGGAGATCAGAAGGTTTTCTTCAACCCAGCAGCAGAAATCCTGCTTCAAGGGGGCTCTCATCTACCTCTTAAATGTCTTTACTAATTGAAAAAGGTGTAAGAAACATCTATCATCTTTGCTGTGCTCCCAACACGTGGCAGCAGGGCAAGAGAACTAATTTTTTCGGGTCTCTCCACATACCGCTGTGTTTCAGATCACTGTTTCTCCACCAGCTCTTCCCGTGCTCTTCAGGGGTTTGGTAGTTGCAGCTGCTTGTGTTCCAGTTCCGAACCACACGATACTTTGTCCGCAGCGCCATGTGACGTGCGTCATTCCCCATCTGACAGCGTCCTCGGGGCACGCAGTGCTAGGCAGGCTGGCGTTACTGACGTGGGTTTTCCCCCTGCGTAGCAGAACCTTTTATTCTCGCAGCCCCTCACACCTGGGGGCTGAACTGCTTTTCCTTTGCGCTCGCGTTGCCGCTGAGAATAATGTCAAATCTGCGGAGCTTTTGAGCCAGGAAATGCCGGGACGGTTTGGGCAGCATCGTTCTGCCTCCTGGCATGTGTGCGCTCTCGTGGCGCGGGCACGCTTTGAATTTCCTCGCATTGCTTTTGCCTCGCTTATGTCCTGCCTCCAGGAGATGCGAGAGACTTTTATCTCTGCAGGAATGGGCTCTTCCTCCTCCCCGCTACCTTCTGTTACGCGTACTGATCCCAGTCAGTCACGTAAACTTGGATTAAGTGACTTGACCTCAGGGAGCTAACGCCAGATTTGCGGTGAGCGTGAGCGTGGTGACCCAAATAGAGGTGGAGATCCGAGAAGGACCCTGCAAGGAACAGGCGGGCGCTGAGAAGGTCTAGTGACCAAAGCACTGGCCAGACAAGGGCCAGACCTCTCCTTGTCACTTACTCTGCACAACAAGCTGTTGAGCAAGCCTGGGCTGGGATTTCTCTGTTGTATCTGGCTAGTGCGAGCAGTGGGTCCAGGCTTTTTGTGGACCTGTGGCTGGGACAGACAAGGTTTTTGTGGTGGTTTATGCAAAGATACAGATTGGCTGATGAAACCTTGGCTTTACCGCCCAGTCCTGCCTTCTCCTCTTCCTTTCCCGCAGAGTCCCGGCGCCCTGCCAGGGGGACATCTCTGCTCCTCCGAGTGTGACAAGCACAAGGGATGCCAGCTTTTGAGTTTCCATCCTGCCTCCTGGCTGCTTTTTGACAGGCGATGACACTTTGCAGCCCTTACATCACCCTGACAGAGCGGGCACAGGGCCAGCTGGGGTTGTATCGCCCTGGAGTTCTGGCCAGTGTCCGGGTTGTGGCTTTATTTACGGTGTGTCCTTGGTGCCCTCACTGCTCCACCCCATTCCCATCAGTTTGATGTTGTGATCCATGATCTTCCTTGGCTGCTGTCCCTCTCCTGCGCACATTCCATCCTCCTGACACCTGCTTTGCCTTCACACAAACGTGCTCCCGTCGATGCTCTGTGCGCACCAGGATCTTGTTTCCTTTGCGGTTCCCTGCAGCAGGTTTGCGGTGGTTGTAGAGAGAATCGTGTCTGGTTTTGGGGGATGTGGGTGCTGTTTCTGAGGCGCTTTCTACAGGCACTGGAGCTATGAGAGGACAGGAGCAAATGGCCTCAAGTTGCGCCAGGGGATGTTGAGGTTGGATCTGGGGAGCAATTTCTTCCCCAAAGGGCTGTGGGGCATTGGAACAGGCTGCCCAGGGCAGCGCTGGAGTCACCAGCCCTGGAGGGCTGGACAGACGGACATGAGGTTCTCAGGGACATGGAGCAGTGCCAGGGGTGCGGGAATGGTTGGACTCCACGATCTCAAGGGGCTTTTCCAATCCAAATGATTCTGTGATTCTGTTCAAAGCAGGTTGTTTCTGGGGAGCACGTGGGGGATGTCTCCCCGTCTGAGGAGACTTTGGGGCTGAGGAAACCAGCCCTTGGGCTGGAAGAGCAGGATTTTGGTGAGCACAGCAGCTCAAGAGGCCATGAAAATAGCACTTTGGTGCTGGAGACTTTAACCCTCCCTCCAGTACCGGCTGGCCACAGATCAGGAGCGAGTGCTGAACTGAATCACAACTCCCGTTCCTCCTCTCCTGCAGGAATACATTCGCCTGCTGCAGCCGTGGTGCCATGTGAACATGGGCTCCTGCTGCTTCATGATGGGCAGGTGCTACCTTGTCATGGGTGAAGGGCACAAGGTAAGGCCCCTGTCTCCTGCTGCTGCCTCCCTCTGGGGTTTGGGACCTTTTCCCTGGGCAGGGAGGAGGTGCAGAGGGAGGACCAGCCTTGTTTCTGCTCTGCAACCTTTCATCTGGAGCTCTGCCTCATTGGAACAAAGAATGGGATGGGAGGGGGACGGTGGGATTTGCTCTGGGGGAAGTTCTCATTAGCTTGGGACCAGTGGGTCCCGTCAGCTGAAGCTGGAAGGGGCAGCACTGTCCTGTCACCGGCACAGCAGGCTGGGGGGGCTCACACAAGCTGCTCTCTGCTCTGGTTTTAGGCTTTGGACTGTTTCTGCCAAGCTGCATCAGAGGTGGGAAAGGAAGAGTTCTTGGACAGGCTGATCCAGCCCGAGGAGGGGGAGATGATCTCCACTCCGCGCCTGCAGTACTACAGCAAGGTACGGCTGCACCGGCCTGGTGTGCGCGGCACTGGGCGAGGAAATCCGCACCGAGCCCTTCCACACGGGCACCGCCTGCCGAAATAATTCCTGCCCAGTCCTCGGCTGTCAGGGAAGCGACTTGAGACTCAAACCAGACTTTTTTGGGAGGTGAAACCTCAGTGTAGTCTGTTTTCCTTTGGGGGGGACGGTGATGAGGTGACCACGGTGTTAAACTCGGTACTTTCCCCCGATTACTTTCCTAAGAGCAGAGGACTTTGTTATCTGCAGACAGAGGCAGGTGAGATCCAGCTGCTGGAGGCAGAAGCCAGACGTGTCCAGGCTTGATGTGAGGCGCTGCTTAAGGGGAAGGTTATTAAGCTTTGAGGCAAATTAAAATTAATGTCTTTAAATTGAGATAGGATCTTTCTTTTTACATAAAACCGTAGTTCAGACAGGCTGCAAGCTTGGACGTAGGCTCGTCGTCAGGGATTCCCTGATTTTAAAATCCAGGAGACAGATCGTTGGGTGCCACTGGAGAGGGAACTCTCCCAAATACAGCTGTGTGCTCGGGGACAGAATCATTTACCTGTCTGTCACAGAGGTTTACTGTAACAAGACTAAAATGTTTCCAAAAACTCACATGTGCAGAGATCGATCCTCCAGAAAAGCCATAGCCGGACCTGTTACGTTGGGATTTAGTTCAGGCCTCTGCGACTTACCAAAATCTTTCCTTTTTTAGTCTAATCACTTAGAAACATTGGCAAAATATTTGGCTGCTGGTATAGTTAGTAGAGACAGGAGTAGCTCTTAAAAAAACGAACAAAAAACCCCTCCCCAATGCTAGAGAATTGTCCTCTGCAGGTTCTGCGCTTGTTGGACATGGTGGGTTTACCGGAGCTGGTCATCCAGCTGGCCACGCTGGCTGTCATGGAATCGGCCGACGACTGGAGAAGCCAGGTACAAATCACTTTTGCATCAAGATGTTTCTTCAGGGAACTTACGTGGGACTTTCTTTTGACTTGGAGAGCTCACAACGTGCTGCTTTGTGCTCTTTGGTGTTTTCAGGCTACTTTGAGAACTTGCATCTTCAAACATCACTTGGATTTAGGACACAACAGTGAAGCATATGTAGCCTTAACGCAAAACCCAGATCCGAGCAGGTAGGTGACAGTTTTATGCCTTTGTGCTCTCTTGTCTCAGGAGTCTGTGTACTGGTTTTTCCATCAAACTGAAAGGAAGGTGACGCTTCGGGATAGGACATGGCTGCTGTGTTAAGAGGTTTTGGTTTAGCTCGTGTAAAGGTGTGTTTGAAAAGTCATAGTTCCTTTTTTTGTAATGACAGTTGGGATCAGCACTGCCTCAAAAGAGGAAACTGAGGGGGAAAAAATGATGCTGATTCAGGGAAGAGCCAAAAGGATTCACATGTGGCACTGGATTTGGAAAAGCTTTAGGAGGCCAGTCAGTTTAGTTTAATAAAGTTCAGTTTCAGTTTGAGCACCTGCTGGGAAGTGAACTGGGTAGAGGAAGCCTCAGCCTGGCAGGGGAGGGTGTAATGAGCTGGAGTAGCTGGTCTGGACGTTCAGAGAAGTAGGAATGTGTTTTGATGCTGAAGGAAATCTTACAAGGGAAACTGCCCTCCTGAGAGACCCTTGCAGGAGGAGGATCTGTTTCCAGCACAGGAAAAGTCCGAAGGAACCTCTTGGTTCTAAGCTGGAAAAATGCCGTGGAGCTTGTCACAAAGCAGCACCTTCATGGCTTAATACCTGCACCCTGGAGCTGGGTTTGTTCCCACTGCTCTGGAGCGGTCGCATGTTTCTCCAGAGCTGTTGCGCTTTTATCTCTGCAGGCAGCTGGACTGTCTACGCCAGCTAGTGGTGGTTCTCTGCGAGCGCTCCCAGCTCCAGGACCTGGTAGAATTCCCTTACGTGAACCTCCATAACGAGGTAATCACTCTGTGCTGGGAGGAAAGGGGGGCACAGCCACTCTCTTTAAAGGGATTATTGACCCATTTGAGCCTCTGGTCTTCCGCAGGTTGTGGGGATCATTGAATCTCACGCTCGAGCGGTGGACCTGATGACCCACAATTACTATGAGCTGCTCTACGCTTTCCACATCTACCGTCACAACTACCGCAAGGGTAATTTTGGGAGCGGGCATGTCACAGCCCCCGTGCCTGGGCCACTGCTTGCCCTACCCCTGCAGCATCCTGGGGTTCGGCTGATTTATCTGTTTATTCCCCTTCTCTCCTCAGCTGGAACAGTGATGTTTGAATACGGCATGCGCCTGGGCAGGGAGGTGCGGACGCTCCGAGGCCTCCAAAAACAGGGAAACTGTTTCCTGGCTGCTATTAACTGCTTACGGTTGATCCGCCCCGAGTACGCCTGGATAGTGCAGCCGGCTCCTGGAGCTGTGGTAGGAACTGCTGAGCTCGCTGAGAAGCCTCTGACCTCTTCCGGTGCAATAAACAGAGCTCTTGGCCTTCTTAATCTGCTGCCCCCATCTTCTCAGCCAGCTTATGCAGCAGAGACATCAGTCCTATTTGTCACCTTTGCGTCCTTGCCGCTTCTTTGCAGCAGGGTGGAAGCAGGGCAACTTTTGGGAAGGAGGCTGGTGTATATTTTTGGGAATAGATCACCTTTTGTTGAAAACAGAGCAAATCTTTCTTGGGGGAATCTGAACAGTGGAATACCAGTGAAAAGGAGAATTGCTGGGACATGGTTTGGGTTTCAAATCTGTTGGTGGGAGGTGGTGACCGTACCCAGATCAGCTAATGTATCTGATAGCCAGAGATAAATGTAACCTGAACTGAACTGCCAAGGGATTGTGTGGCTCTGCTGATTCAAATCAAGGCTTGAAATGGAAAGCAATTGGTCCTTTGGAAACCAGGTGGGGATAAACCTTCTCTTTCTGCTTTTTCCTGCAAGTACGAACGCCCTGGAGCATCACCAAAGAGAAGCCACGACGGGGAGTACACGGCTGCTCCAGGTACGTGCCTGGTGCTTCCTCTGCCTCTGAGATCCCGCAGCCTTTCCCCGGGCTCCGAGCTCTGCTGCTCGCTGGGAGGTGGCCCAGGGCACCCCTCACCTCTGATTCATAACTCGGGGGATTGTAAACTAATTAGCTCTCCCAATGTGAGGGTTTCCCAGTTACGACCTGCTGCTGTGTAACAGCTGTTCCGCAGGGAGCTCCTGTGCACACTCGTCTGCAGTTTGATGCCTTGTTGGTGCTTTTGTTTTCAGTGGAAACAACTTGTAATTTAAAAAAACCCCACATTTTGTTGCCTATGCTCTTGGAAACCCCGCTGGTGTAGCGAGTCTCTGCTGCTCGGGTCACCAAAGCAGAGGATGGTGGGGTCAGGTTAGACATGTAACTCAGCATTACAGTAGAAAAAAGTATTTTCACAGCAATTATTTCTGAATGAGCTCTTTTGTAGCGTATGCCTGGCAGTCAGAGCAGCAGCTGTTACCGAACATTAGATAAAAATCTCAAATAGAGATGGAAGGGGAGGCACACTTCAGGATAGGAAGGAAAGAGCAGCAAAACCCAACCTCTCTTTCGGTGCTTTGTGTAGTACGACTCCTCTTAGGGGAGCAGAGAGGTGTAAACATTGTGCAAAATGCCCCCAACAATTGCTTTTTTAAAATGCTGAGTGCCATTCTTGTCCGTCTGTTACAGCAACTCGCCAAATCGAGATCCTGGAGCTGGAGGATTTGGAGAGGGAGTGCTTGTTGGCGCGGATCCGGCTGACTCTGGTGCAGCACGACCTGTCCACAGCGGCTGTGGCAGGTAAGAGGGCCGTGGCGCAGGCACCTCTCACTTTGCCTGGGGGTTTGTGCTCATTTTAACACTTCTGGTCATAGCTCAGGTGAGGAAACAGCAGCTTTGTTCTGATCCAGAGGCAAACCCAGGACAAAATTGCGCCTCCCTAGCATGAAATCTTGCTGCCAAGTTCAGAGAGAGCAGAGCAGGAGAACCAATTTTAAGTTTTCCGCAGTTTTTTGGCATTGCCAAGCTCTAGTAGTGGTCTGCAGCGTGGGGCTGGAGCTGAGCTCGTGAAAGGCGTCTTTTGGTCCCACTGGAAAGTGCCCCCAGATGAAGCAGAGTTAGAGAGCCCGAGAAAAACACCTATTTAAATTGTTGTCCTGGACAGTCCTGCTTCGTGACACAGCGTTAGCTTATCAAAGTTGTTCCTTGTTGGGGAGCAGAAGGCTGCAACTCGCCCACCCCAACCCTTTATATGCCACTCTCTGATAACAATTGTGCAACATCCACAGACTTTTTTCCCTTAGAGTATCAGGAGGAGATGACTCCCCAGTGAAGGGATCGCAGGAAAAGGTGGTTTGAGGGCAAACTGGAGGCGCAGGGAGCTGAGTTGCCGCAGTTTCAGCCCTCCTCTTGCCTGCACTGGCAGAGCTGAGCTGACACCTGGTCACTGCTGTGCCTGTGACAAGGCTGTCCCCTCCCTGCTCACCTAAACAGCAGCAGCGGGCCTTACATTGCTGCCCATGTCCCTTTCCAGCCGGTGCTGGGTCAGTGATGGCTCCGTGGGTCGCTGCTGCTTTGTGCAGGGATGGCTCCGGGGCTCAGGAGATGTCCCGAGGCCAAGAAAGCCTCAAGCTGTATGGTGAGCGGCACCGCTGCAGGGTGTTTTACATTGGGCTGAACTCTGCCACTGAATCATGCTGGTATAGGCACCAGTAAGCACTGGGGTGTGACTGGGAGAGGCGCTTACCTGATCCTCCTTCCCCACAGGCAACTCCACGCCTGAGGAAACGCTTGCTCTCCTGGTGCGGGCCGGTCTGTTCGACACTGCCGTCACTCTGTGCCAAACCTTCAAGCTGCCCTTGACGCCCATTTTTGAGGGACTCACTTTCAAGTACGTAGTGAACTTCTCCCGCCTCAGGTGGTGCGTGGCTGTGGGAGCCTGTGCTGCGTGGTGCTTGGCAGGACGCAGCTCCCCAGGGTCAGAAGCCAGCACTGTCCCGACCTGTCTGCTCGCCGTGGCTGCTCACAGCCTCAGCAGCTGCTGGCTCAGGGGTTTTGAGGTGGAATTTGCTCTTCACATCTGAAAAAAATAAGAATAAGGGAGCCTTGCTGAGTGAGCAGGGGAGGGGACCGGTTTCTCCCTGGTCTCAGGGGAGAGCGACAGCATCTGACAGTCACGGCTGATCCCAGCCTGGGCACAACCATCACCTGGGGACCTTTCTGGTGAGCTGGCTCGTGGCACGTTCCTGCTGACGCCCCATGAGCTGCTTATGGAAGATTTCTTCAAGCTGTTGAGCGGCTCTCGAACAGCATTTGGCAGAGCACTCGCTCTTCTGTCTGATCTCCATGTTGGACATTTGCTCTTACACATCATCTCCCACCCCAGGACTCCTCTCCTTTACCTCTTGGCACTTCCAGAACACGTGCAGTGTCTGCAGAGTTCTCCAGGAGCTCTGCCGCAACCTGTTTCTGCAGCTGCATGCACTGAGGGCATTTCAGTTGTTATTAATTCCTCTCTGACACTTTGAGCAGCTTAGAAACCACTCAATAACCTTCTCCTGCCAAGCCAGCTCATTCGCAGCCATTGCTCGGGAACAGTCCTGCAAGGGGTGCGGGCGGCACTGGGGACGCGGGGTGGCGGGACTCTGGAGCTGCATTTCAGCTGCTCTGTCATGCAGGTGCATCAAGCTGCAGCTGGGCGGGGAGGCGGCGCAGGCTGAGGCCTGGGACTGGCTGGCAACAAACCAGCTCTCTGCGCTTGTCACCACCAAGGAGTCCAGGTAGGTAGGTCCTTGTCTGTGAGGGACACGTTGTCCCAGGCAGCGGGACAGTCCCCTGTGGCACAGCATCAGGGCTGCTTGCATGGTTTTTGAGGGGAAATATCGCCTTGCAGTGCCACAGATGAAGCCTGGCGGCTGCTCTCATGCTATTTGGAGCGTTACCCGTCCCAGAACAGCCTGTACCATCGCTGCGTCATCAACAAGCTCTTGGCACACGGGATCCCGCTGCCCAACTGGCTCATTAACAGCTACAAGGTGAGAACATAGCTCGGTGCATACTGCCCAAAAAATCACCCTGAGCTGCCACATCACCTTCGCTTCATCCCATTCCCAGCTCCAGGAACCTGTTCCAGGTGCTTTTTGGCTGTTCCGAAGGCTCAGAACTGGTTCCTCAGCATCGCGGCGGCTCCCGGGTGCGTTCCCTGGCTGATGTTTCCCTCTTTCCTTGCAGAGGGTGGACGCAGCCGAACTGCTGCGTCTCTATCTGAATTACGACCTGCTGGAGGAGGCCGTGGAGCTGGTCCTGGAGTACGTCAACGCGGTGCTGGGCAAAGGCCACCAGTATTTCGGGATCGAGGTGAGCTCACCTGCAGTGGGGACTGCTTCTTGGGGCAGATCCCACTCGGGGTTTGGGTGACGGTGCTTCCAGAAGAAACGGGTGTGGAAAACCCATCCTGGAGGAGAGAAGGAGCCTTTGATGGGACCAGCAGGCCAAGGAGGTTTTGGGACGTGGTTGCGAATGTGGGGAAGGAACATTTCTGTCCCCAGCATGCCACGACTCGAGATTTTCCTCTCCTCCTGCAGTTCCCGCTGTCCGCCACGGCCCCCATGGTGTGGCTGCCCTACACGGCCATCGACCAGCTGCTGCAGGCGCTGCAGGAGAGCAGCACCAACCATCACAACAGCGTGGTAGGTGCAGCTGACCCGGAAAAAAAGGAAAAAAATTGGGAATTGGGTCCAGGACAGGGCAGTAGTGCAGATTCTGACGCTTTCCCTCTTGCCCAGCTCTACCAGAAGCTGCACGCCAAGCTGGAGGACTATCAGGAGAAGGTCAGCGTGGCCACCCGGGATCGTCTGTACCGCCGCAACTAGTGCCACCGCATCGCCCTCGGCCACCTCTGTGCCCCACAGGACAAGGTGACGCCCCTGGAGCAGACGCCGTCCCGCCCCGCGCTGGTTTTACTCATGTTTTTTGGTTCTGGGAGGTGGGCGCACCTCCAGCGTGTCACCTCGCTGTCCCCGTCCCCTCGGGTCGCTCAGCGGTGAGCAGAGCTCCGGCGTGTGACCGTCACCGCAGCGGTGCCCTCGCTCTCATCATGTACCATACACAGCAGGTTTTGGCATTTCTTTTTATTTATTGTGGGATTTTTTGGATGAACTTTAATAAAATCAACGTCTTATTACAGATGGGTGCTGCTGGGGGTGCAGCAGGGTTTGGGGGCAAAGGGTGAACCAAGGGGGGGCTATAGGGCTTTTGTGTAGGGAACTTGTGATAAGACTGTGCTATAGGGCCCAGGGACAACGCTATGGGGCCAGCACTGTGCCATATGGCAGGATGGAGCTGTGGCCAAGGAACTTCCTATAGGGCCAAGGGGCAGAGCTATATCTTCAGGGGCCAGTATATGCCCTGTAGCCTCAAGGAGCAGCACCATCCTGTAGGATTGTATAGGCCAGAGAATCAGGCTGCACTATAGGGTCATACCACATTGTGCTATAGGTCAGGACTGAGCTATAAGTCTGGGGGGGGAAGCTGTAGGGTAAGAAGGGGCTGTAGCAGCATTATGCTATAGGATAGGGGCAGCACCATGCTATATGGCAGGATGGAGCTATAGCCCAAAGGAGCAGGGCTGTGCTATATAGGGCAAGACGAGGTTATAGGCTCTGGGCCCAGTCCTGTGCTATAGGGCAGGATGAGGCTATAGGTTCTGGGCCCAGCCCTGTGCTATAGGGCAAGACGAGGCTATAGGCTCTAGGCCCAGTCCTGTGCTATAGGGCAGGACGGGGCTATAGGTTCTGGGCCCAGCCCTGTGCTATAGGGCAGGACAAGGCTATAGGCTCTGGGCCAGGCCCTGTGCTATAGGGCAGGATGAGGCTATAGGTTCTGGGCCCGGCCCTGTGCTATAGGGCAGGACGGGGCTGCAAGCGCGGGAACGCTCAGCCCGAGGGGCGGGGCTATATGCGTGGGGGCGGAGCTTCCTCCACGCCCCGCCCCGCGCAGTGACGCACAACGCCGCGGTCCCCGCCCATTCCGCCGAACCGCGCAGGCGCGGCCGCAGCCCCGAGGCGCCGCTCCCGCCGCCGCCGCCGCCGCCATGGGGAAGAAATCCCGCGCCGCCCCGGGCCGCAGGCCCATCCTCCAGCTCTCCCCTCCGGGCCCCCGCCGAGACGAGGCGGCGGCACCGCCGGCTGAAGGAGCCGACTCGGGTTCCGAGCCGGGTAACGGCAGATGGGGTTATGAGACATGGCGGGGGAGGGGCGCTTTGTTGGCGGTGCGGCCTAGTGGCGCGGCCTCCTCGTAGCGCTGCGGCCTAGTGACAGTACCGGGGGCCGGGGGAGGCGTCCCCGCCGCCGCCTCCCCCGGCCCCAGCCCCTTGTTTCTAACGCCTCTTCCCCCCCCAGACGAACCTGAAGCGGTTGCCGAGCCCCCCCGCACCGCGCCCAACCCGCTGCCCCCCGCTCCCGCCGCCGTCAAACCCACAGGTACGAGACCCCCTATCACAGAAATAATATAACGATACATAACCCCCCTTAAAAAAGTCAGAGAGTTTGCTCTCCTTTTTTTTTTTTTTTTGGGGGGGGGGGGGCTGTCCCCTACTGCTTAATATTCCTAAAAACCTGTGTTTTTAATCTAAAATGTTTTTAGAGCAGGCTGTGATTGTTCTTATGTCTATTTCTTATTTTTTATAAAGGGGGGGCGGATTGTTCCCCTTAAGTGCTTTTTTTTAGGGGGGGGTGTCATTTTTTCCCTCTAAGTGCCATTTCTTTTTTAGGAACAATTATTAACCCCATCCCATATAATGTTATTTTAGGCTGTGATTGCTTTGTTTTTAATACTTTAAGGTGTTTTTTCTGGGGAGGTGATTGCTTCTCCTTAAGTACTTCTGTTTTCTAATGCATGTACAATAATTACCTCATTTAAGTCCTTTTTACATGGGGGAGTGGGGTGATCCCCCACAGTTTTTTTTTAAGGGAGTGGGAGCAGGGTTGTTTTACTATTTTGCTATATTTGGGGTGGTGGTAGGATGAGGAAATCCTTCCCCACGTGATTATTGATGGGGAGATGGTTTCTCATCTTAAAAATTTGGGTTAGGAGATATTTGTCTGTATTGTGTATTTTGGGGGGGAAGGAGAGAGGTGATTTTTTTCTCTTTGTTACTATTACTACTAGTTATTAGCTTTTAAAGAAATTTATTATCAACTTAATAATTATTATTAAAGTATTGGTATTTTGGGGAGCGTTAATTCCTTGCTTTGTGGTTTCTAGGCAGGATATGAGATGCCCCCCCTGACTTTTTTCAGGGCTGGGGAGCTGTATTTTTTCCTTCTGTTGTTGTTTTGGTTTTGTGTTGGTTGGTTGGTTGTGGCTGTTCCCCCCTCGCAGCATCAGTGGGGTGACAGCGGGACCACCCCAGTCGGGGGGTTGGACCCCTCAATGTGCCCCCCCTCGCAGAGCTTCCCCTGCTTCCCCCCCAGGAGGTTTGTGTCTGCTCGGTGCCTACGCAGACAGCGATGATGAGGACGGCGAAACCCCGGAGAAGTCGGCCCGTTTGGCAGATGCGAACGGCAACAATTCGGCCGACATCGACAGCACGCTGGCAAACTTCCTGGCGGTGAGCGCAGAACCAGGGATTTTCCTTTGTTGTGGGGGGGTGGGGAGACACAGAGCGGGGGTTTCATGATCCGAGATGTTGCCCTCTCTTGATAAGCCCCTGCTTTTGCCTCCCCTGGGGTTTGAAGATTAAACTGGGATGTTGTTTTTGCAGGAGATCGATGCCATCACAGCTCCTGCGCAGCCCGCCGAGCCCCCCGCTGCCTCCTCCTCTGCGCCACCCCCCACGCCTCCCCGCCCGGAGCCCAAGGAGTCGGGCTCAGGACCGTCCTCGGGTCCTGCCAACGGCACAGGCTCTGCGCCAGCCCCGGAGTGGCAATATGACACCCAGTGCTCACTGGCTGGAGGTGAGAGTCTGTCTCAGGGGGCTGCATCCGTCTCAGGGGGCTGCATCCGTCTCAGGGGGCTGCATCCGTCTCAGGGGGCTGCATCCGTCTCAGGGGGCTGCATCCGTCTCAGGGGGCTGCATCCGTCTCAGGGGGCTGCATCCGTCTCAGGGGGCTGCATCCGTCTCAGGGGGCTGCTGTCTGCAGCCTTACTCACCAAAGGGAGTGGAGGGTGGTGACAAGTGGTGGGCACTGGGAAAAAAGGGGTGACAGCAGCCTGGGGAACTGGTGCAGTTGGTGGTGGGACAGAGGCTCTGTGTGTCCCAGTGGGTGACGGTTTGTCCTTGTCCCCCCGGCAGTGGGGGAGCTGGAGATGGGCGACTGGCAGGAGGTGTGGGACGAGAACACCGGCTGCTACTATTACTGGAATACCCAGAGCAACGAGGTGACCTGGGAGCTGCCGCCATACCTGGCGACACAGGTCCAGGGCCTGCAGCACTACCAGCACAGGTGGGTGACACCCCCCAGCCCCAGATGGGGTCGTGTTGGGATGTTGTTGTTCCTGAGCCTGCCCTTCACTCTCCTCTTCCTCAGCAGCACCGTGGCAGCTGCCAACGGCAGCTTTGTGACAACTGCTGAGCTGTACCCCCAGGAGAAGGGAACTGGCCCGGGCAGCGTTGGCCGCGGGGCCACCCTCGCCAAGCGGGAGGTGAAGAAGGTCAGTCTAATGGGCCAAGTACCAGCTTCTAGTTGCCCTTTTGGCGATGGGTGGGTCACTCTGCTGCATTTGCAGCCCAGAGAAGGCCCTCATCGGCATGGGGCTCCTTCCTCTGCGGGCTGCGGTCTCCTGTGCTGTGTGGGGCTGGGGTGAGGGGGCAGGAGCCGCTGCCGGAAAACTCACATGGTTTCAACCTGCAGGAAGTGAATGAAGGCGTGCAGGCGCTCTCCAACAGTGAGGAGGAGAAAAAGGGGGTGGCTGCGGCTCTCCTGGCACCACTTCTGCCCGACGTGGTGAAGGAGGAAGAGGAGCGTTGGAGGAGGAAGGTGATTTGCAAAGAGGAGGTTGAGCCGCCTGCAGAAGAGGAGGCGAAAGCAGAAGAGGCAGCGGCTGCACCCGAAGAACCAGAAGCCAACAGGGATCCCCTGGAAGACACGCAGGAGGATCTGTGCAGTGTGGTGCAGTCAGGGGAGAGCGCTGAGGAAGAGGAGGAGCAAGACACCCTTGAGTTGGAGATGGTGCTGGAGAGAAAGAAGGTAGGTTTTTGTCAGGGTAGGAAGATTTTTATCAAGGTAGGAAGTTCACAGGTGCAGCCAAGAAATATCTGGCAACAGCCGTGGAGCAGCAGACGTTTGTGTCTGTCCTGCCTCCGTCGGGGGGTGACCCTGCGTTTTCCGTGCTGCTCCTTATAGATCTGTCCCGCTTCATGTGGACACTTTGAGGGCAAGTCAGTGGCTGTTGGGAAACTCGTGCTCTGTCTTTTTTGCCGTTAACACAGTGGTCTGATGAGAGCAGCTTTTTGTTCTTTCTCCACGGGTGTCTGGTAACCGCGGTCGCTCTCTGGGGGAGGCCCAGCTCCCTGAAGCGCCGCTCGCTGTCGTGTCTCTGCAGGCGGAGCTGCGTGCCTTGGAGGAAGGTGACGGCAGCGTTTCGGGCTCCAGCCCGCTCTCCGACGGGAGCCAGTCGGCCTCGCAGGATGCAGCCCGCAGGCTGGCGTCCAAACGAGGGAAATGGAAACTGTTTGTCGGAGCCGCCAGCCCTGAATCTGCCAGCCGAGGCTCCAGCAAAACGGGCCGGGAGAGCCCGGAAGCGGGAGACGCAGGTAATTGGAAACGCTCCCTTCGGAGGGAGGAGCGGGTGTTCGCAAAGGCCGCAGCCCTCTCCCGCCGGGGTCTCCGTTCCCCGAAGATTCGCGGGGTGCCCGGAGCCAGGACGGGCGCTGAGGTACGTGCCAGGCAGGGGACAGGCCCGGAGGGGTGGCTGTCACACACAGCTGGCCTTGTCGGCTGGCAGTGCGAGTTTCGCAGGCTCGGGGTAGCGTGGGGATAAGCTGATGCTTTGCCAAATTCTCTCCTTTATCCCATAATTAAAGAAAATAAACAGGAGAGTGCCTACGTTCGACACTATCAGGAAAATAAATAGTAGAGTGTCCGTTCTTGGTGCTTTATCAGGAGTCGGAACGCCAAAGCCTGATAATGACTGCTCACACTCTGCTGCTCTCCGCTTCCCTTCTGACGTTATAAACCCAAACCACAGTACAGAGGGAAGCGGTTACCTTCTCTGGTTCACGGGAGCGTTGTTTGATGCTGGGATGTATCACCCAAGCAATTTGTTTTCCTGTTAACACTCAGCCTTGCAGAGACTCCTGTCAAAAATACATTAAGAGCAGTTCAGGGGGTGTTGCTGAACATCGTATAGATATATCACCTTGGGGAAATGATGCGATTGCAGCTGTTAGCGCTGCACTACAGCTCGTGTTTTGCTGCCCAGCGTGGCTGTTCCCCTGTCCCCTGGGGTTTAGTGGGTGACAATGTGTGTCCAGGATGGCTCTGAGGGACAGTTTTGCTGGAGGGCGTTACGTTGTCACAAGAATGTCCCCAGAGCTGCCGTGTCTTCCAGCATCGCTGTTTTCCCGCTTACCTGGGGAACGCAAAGCTGTTATTCTAAAAGAACCTGTTGGAAGTTGAGCGCCCGGCTGCTGGAGGGTGACTCAGGAAACTGGCCTGCCCTTCAGCGCCGGGACACGCCAGGAATGTGGTTTTTTTAGCCTGAGGGCTTATCTCTCACTAAACGTCCCTCCCTGGAATTTGTCCCTCCCTGGAATTTGTCACTTGGACACTGAATTTATTCATCACTGCCCTGTGATGCAGCTGAGGTGAAATATTACAGTCCCGACAACTTTTTGAGAACTCTTGAGTCTTTGACAGTTATTTCAATTTATTTAATCTTCAATACCTTTTCTTGACAAATGACTAAACTGCCGGTGTTTGATTGCCGGCCAGGCACTTCTTCAGCCCCTGCGCTGTTCCTCCTCCCTGTGCTCGTGCTGTACCTCTGCTTCCTGCGCTGTCCTGGAAGGACCCCCGCACCAAACCACAGAGCCAGTGACCCTCTCTCCTCTTTAATTTCAGGCTCTTGGCACCAGCTCCTGTAGGAAGGAGCCCCCGGCTGTTTCCCTGCCCCGTCCCACAGCGGGTTTGGCTCCGGCGTGGTGTCCCCGCCGGCTGTCGGCAGCGCCGGGGCGGTGCCAGCAGAAGGGGCTCACCTGTCATTTTTTCCCTTGCAGCACCAAGCGCAGAAGCGGCTGATGCACATTCAGACAAAGAGGCAGAGTCTGAGGAGCCTCAGGAGAAAACAAAACCCCAAGAGGCACCAAAAATAGAAGAGGAGGAGCAGGACCTCAAGGTACGGAGCTGCAGAGGGGTGTGTGTCCGTGACCTGTCCTGGTTTGGGTAAGGGACGTGACTGAGCGCGCAGGGACGTGCTGGCTCCAGCAGAACCAGCAGCAAAGGCTTGAAAGTGTTTAAAACAACAGAAAAAAAAATTAAGAGGGCGTGGGGGGGATAAAGGCTGAGCCCTGCGTCTTGTCAGAGAGCAATCGCTTTTGTCATGGCTTTCTTCTCACCAGTAATGATACTACAGACCTGTGGCACGTTCAGTCATCCCATTTCCAGGCTGAAGACTCCTCGTCTGTAATTTCTCTGTCCAGAGGCTGCCAGTACCTGTTGCTCTGCCCTTCACCCAGCATTAACTTCTAGAAGTTATTAGTCAGGATTTGGGGAAGCCCTGGGGATTTCTGCAGCGACGTGCTGATTGTTTTTTCTTTTCCGAGCCTTGGTTTGCTCTTCTTGGCTGTGGCTGAACAATTCCCAGAGCCCCTTCCTGAGCTGTAGGGGTGACAGGTACACAGAGTGTAGGGGTGACAGTTACACAGAGTGTAGGGGAGATCTTTCCTATTTGTTTTTTTCATTCCCCGGTCGCTTGTTACCATGAGATCTCCCACAGCCTTAAATTTGGCTCCTGACTAATTCTGTTTCGTTAGCGAGTGTTGTCAGCTCCCTGTGGCAGATGGTTTACGGACAGGGAATCGCCAGCTCGTGGTGGAACGCGCAGCGCAGGCCGACCTCCGGCCCTGCCCTCATTCCCCATCGTTTAACCATTTTTTATGTGTGAAAGGGGAAGAGTTTGTTTATTGTCGTCCTGGCAGAATTAGCATCTCTCCCGTCAAAGAGCTCCAGCAGTTTTGAGATTCGTTTCGTCCCCAAAACTACTGAGCCGCCCTCAGTACGACATCTACATGAGGCTTTCCTGATTTTTATTTAAAATTGAATTTATTCAGAATAAGCCAGCAGCAGGACCATGTTTGTTGGCTGCTGCATCCCTGGGGGCTGCCAAAAGCCTCCTGAGCTGTCACCTCTGCTGTCCCCTTTCCTCGCGGTGCTCTGTGACGGACTGTGCCGCAGCGCGGTGTGTTCCCTCCCACGCAGGATCCCTTTAGAGCTGTTGGAGGAAAGCTGGCTCCTCGGGTAATCGCTACCGTTCGCATCGTCACTCTGGGGTAATCTCTTTTCTGCCGGCTCTCTGGTTTGCAGGAGATCTGGGTCCTCCGCTGCGAAGTCACCTCCTGCCGTGGGACCTTCCCTGGTGTCTCCGTTAACGCAGGAATTAATTTCCCTGCCTCGGGCTTCTCTAGTGCTGTTTGTCTGTCTGGCCCGTCCCCATCTCTGCAGACAGATGCTGCGTTGTCGGCTTTGGGGACCTTCCAAAGCCTCTTCTGAAGAGCAAAGGAAAAAAAAAAGACATTTGTAGTGCCCTCCTTATGACAATTTTGATGCCGCTCGCAGGCGTCCACCCTGTTTGTGCTCTCGATTGCTGTCTGGCTTGTAGCTGCTCTCCTGCAGCCCCTCAGTCAGGGGGATCGACACAGGGCGTCCCCGTGTCCCCCTGCAGTGCCCAAATCAGAGGTTTGGCTCCCGCGGGACGCTGGGTTGAGTAACAGCCACCGTGGGCTGGCCGGAACCTTCGCGCAGATTCTGTCTGCTCGGGAGGAAATCCAGAGCTGTTGCCCTTCGTGCTCTTTCCTCTGGAAAGCAGCGATTTAAAGTCTGAAATGATATCCTGGTCCGTTTCCTTTGGGAAATGGATTTGAAATATTATATTTAATGCTTTCTGCCCTGGGCGTTGCTCTGCGGTAACTCCAGAGCCAGGGCAGCGAAGCAGGTGGAGCCCATGCTGTCCCTCGGCTGGTTCAGAGCCGTGGCCATGCTGGGGGCTGTGGGGAGCAGGGAAGGGCCCCCCCGGAGGAGTTGGGGTTTGCTGGCACCTCCTGCAGCTACAGAGGAGGTTTCATCCTGCTGCCCACACTGACCCCGTCCCTGGGGGGCTTAGAGGAGGGGGTGGCAGGTGCACAGGGCCAGGGTGGCACGTCCCCGGCTGTGGGGCCATGGGCAGTCCTGAATCTCATTTGCCAGGGAAAGGCTGGCGCCGGGGGGCCGCAGCAGCCCCGTGACGCTCCCCAGGGCGGCTCTTGACTCTTCCCTTTCTCCCTGGCAGTTTCAGATCGGAGAACTGGCAAACACTCTGACTAATAAATTGGAGTTCCTGGGCATCAACAGACAATCTATCTCCAACTTCCACATGTTGCTGTTGCAGACAGAGGTAACCGAGCCTTGGCCCCTCGCTCCGGCCTTCTGTTCCGAAGCGGATCAAATAACTGTCCGCCGCTCGAGCGCCGAGGGCCGGCGCTGCGTGAACCTCGTGGCCGCGGCGGCACCGTGCCGTCTGTCTGTCCGTCCTTCCTCCGCGGGGGGCGAGCATGGCTTTGCGCGGAGGCGGTGTCTTCCTCCTGGCCCCCCCTGAGTCCCGTACCGTAAGGGAAACACCTTCCCGGACCTCGAGTCCTGTCCCCGGGGCCGCTTGCCGCCTCCCTCAACGGCTTCCTCCCCCGGTTCTTGCCCTCTAGACCCGCATTGCAGACTGGCGAGAAGGCGCTCTCAATGGAAACTACCTCAAACGCAAACTCCAAGACGCAGCTGAACAGCTAAAACAATACGAAATAAACGCCACCCCTAAAGGCTGGTCCTGCCACTGGGACAGGTACGCGCTCTCCTACCTTTCTCACCTTTCATCTCTGACATCTCAGACATGATTTGTGATCATCAACCACCCGACCGACGCTGGCGCCGTCCCTCTCGGAGACTCTTAGCAAGTGCTGGGCAGGCAGAGAAACGTCCGGCGCTCTGGCGGAGTTTGGGCCGGCCGCCAGAACTGGAAGGATGCAAACGGAGCGCTGCTCAGTGCTTTTTTTTGAGACGGAGCTGGTTTCCCCATCGGACAGAGCTGGTTGTCGCTCTCAGGAGTTCCAAGCGCTGCGGAGGGCGGGCCTGGGGGGTCGCGCATGCGAGAGCTCTGTGAACTTTGCAGGATCTCTGGATCAACTCTTCTGACCAACAGCTCTGACAAAGGACAAACTTCATCTCACCGACGGAATGAAGAACAAGATTTCTGTCTCCTGCCAGCAGGTCAGACCCAAACATTTCTTTGTTTATTTGGCTTTCTTGATGAATTTTCCTGTGTTTGAAATCTTTGCTCTTTTGTTTTTCAGCTCCCAGATCCGCTCCCTCTCTCTAGCATTCACTGTGTGTTTGACACCATAAAAGCGACCTCCGCGGCACCACGGGGTAGGGGGGCAGCCGCTTTTCTCCGTTGGGCTGTTCCCCCGGTGCCTCTTCTTCTCGGAGGGCGACTTTCAGCCAAAGGTGGCGGCTGAAAAGTCCCGCTGCTCACGAGAGACGTCGCTCTGCCGCACGCTCGCCTGCTTCTCTCAGCCCTCCCCTCCCTCGGGGCGGGGGGCTCGGGGCGCGCGGCGTTCACGCAGCCAGCAATGCAAAAAAAAGCCAAAACCAAACCAAAAATAGCTTGGAGCGATTTCGGCTCGGGCCTTCTCCTGCCTCTCGTCCTCAAAAAAACCAAGTTGTGTTGTTGTTGCGTTGGGAGAGCGGCAGCCCCGCTGCGGAGGGGTCTTCCCCGCGAGAGCGTCACGGCTGTCGCGGGCAGGCCCGCCTCGGAGTGTCCGTGGCCGGGAAGGGAAGCTGAAGTTCCCTTCTCTTTCTTGTGATTTAGGGAGCATAGACGCTATTTCTATGTTAACGAGCGCTCGGGAGAGTCGCAATGGGAATTCCCCGACGGGGAGGAGGACGAAGAGGAAGGACAGCGAAGCGCCGACAGAAAAGCCGACGGTCCTCCTAAACCACCTCCAAAAGACAAAGGAGAGCGCGCCGGGGACGCCGCCGAGCACTCCGCAGGTACGGCCAGGGCTGGGAATGGGGGAGCCGCTGTCATTGGGGGGTCCTGGTCCTGCAGCGGGGGTGTTGTGGGGTCCCACCGAGCACTGGGGCAGCGCGTGGTGGCTTTTGGGAAGCCGGGACAAGCGCCACTCCCATGTCCGAGCTGTCCCCGTGGGTTTTTAGCGTCTGCTGTGCCGGGGCTTGTCGGTCGGGCCCGTGGCCTGGGCTCTGCTGCCCGCTCCCCGGCAGCGCGGTCAGGAGCAGGCGGCGCTGTCCGTAGCGTGTGTTTTCACGCCGGTGTCGCTATGTATTCTTCAGGCTCCCTTTGTAAAGAATCCTTCCCAGGCCAAGCCCCCGCTACATCTCTCATGCCGCTCACTCCATTTTGGACTCTGCTTCAGTCCTCCGTCCCGGTCCTCCAGCCTCCTCTGCCTCTGGAAATGCCCCCGCCGCCTCCGCCGCCCCCGGACTCGCCCCCCCCGCCCCCCCCGCCGCCCCCGCCGCCCGGAGAAGACGGGGAGATCCAAGAGGTGGAGATGGAAGACGAGGGGGGCGAGGAGCCGCCCGCCCCGGGAACCGAAGAAGACGCTCCCCTCAAGTCTCTGGTGCGCCCGGCTGCCAGCAGCACCCCGGTGAGCTGCGGGGACAGGGGAAGTCACATGTGTGGCCAGACCTGGGGGCCATGTCCCACTTGGTGCTCACGTCCTCCTCTCTTCCAGGTTGCCGCTGAACCAAGCCCGATGCCTCTGCTCTCCGCCAAACCTCAGAAGAGAAAAGCGGCGGACATGAACCCGGGGCTGATGCAGCGAACGGCCACCATCGGCAGCTGCCCTGTCATCTACAGCCAGCCCCTCATGGCCACCAGCAAGTACCAGCCGTCACCAGTGCCGCTGGCGTCCCTGCGCCCGCGTCAGCGCCTGCAGAGCGAGCTCCAGGCGCGCCCGAACCTCCGCATGGCGCCCGGCGCCGCGCTGGGGCTGCAGCCCGGCTACCTGGGTGTGACGGCGCCCGCCGCGCCTGCCGTCATGAGCTACTCGGAGTGCGCGGCGCCCGTCAGCGTGGCCACCGCGCAGCCGGCGCGAGGAGCCCTGCCTGCCACTGCCACCGCCACCGCCGAGCAGCCGCCTCCCCCGCCGCCCCCACAGACGCCCCCGCCTCCCGTCCCCAAAGCGCCGCCGCCGCCGGAGAAGGAGAAGCCGAGGAAGGGGCGGAAGGACAAGGTAGGCGGGCGCTCTTGGTCGCGTCGGCATGCCGGGCGCCATCTCCTCCCTTTTCCTCACCGCCGGCCGTTGTGTTTCTGGCGCAGGGTAAGAAGGGGAAGACGAAGATGCCGTCGCTGGTGAAGAAGTGGCAGAGCATCCAGCGGGAGCTGGACGAGGAGGAGAACTCCAGCTCCAGCGAGGAGGACCGCGAGACCACGGCCCAGCGCCGCATCGAGGAGTGGAAGCAGCAGCAGCTGATGAGGTACCGACCCACCCGGGTCCACTCTGCTGGGAGGGGACGGGGACGTTCTTTTGTCCCCTGTACATCTCCAGCCCTGGGGGGGCACCCAGGGGTGGTGGGGACTGTCACCTTGCACCACCAGGCGCTGACCCCCTGTTTTGTCCCCACAGCGGCATGGCAGAGAGGAACGCCAACTTCGAGGCGCTGCCCGAGGACTGGCGAGCGCGGCTGAAGCGCAGGAAAACCGCCTCCAGCACATGAGCCGCGTCCTGGTCGGTTGTTTTTTGTTTTGTTTTTTATTTTTACAGATGTACAGTTCTTCACTTGACCGTTGTCCAATAAACTGTAGCAGTTTGGGACACGTTGTCTGTTGCTGTTCCTGTGGCAGTTTGGGGTGTGCGCGGTGTCCCTGTCACTGGGGCGCCCTTTGTGTCCCCACTGGCTGCGCGTCTGCCCGGAGCACCAAAGCCCTCTGGCTCGTTTCCCAGCTCCGCTCTGGGCCCGCCCCGTCCCTCCCTGTCGCTCAGCGACCGCGTCCCAGTTTCCCCGGCCCTGCCGGCACCAGGGAAGGGTCTTGCCGCACCTCGGGCAGCCATGCAGCCCTCGGGGCCCCCCAGGGATCGGGGGGCAGGGGGGTTTGGTGGGAAGCTGCTCCCTGAGCCCTACGACAGCTTCATGCGCAGCCACCTGCGCTACTACGGCTACTTCCAAGGTGAGCCCTGCCCCCGGGGACGTGTCCCCTTTTCCCCCCCAGCTGTTGGGGCTGCAGTGGTACTGTCCCCAAGGCCAGTGGAGGGGTGGGCAGAAGAGCCCCATGTCCCCAGGGGGTCCCACCGAGGCACCCGGTACTGGCAGCACCAACCAGAGCTGCCGGGGGCATCCCGGGCAGGAGCTGAGCTGTGAGTGGGACCCTGCAGCCCCCCAGAGCCGGGAGAGCACGGGGGGGCCTCTCCCTGTCCCTGCCTTGGGTGGCAGGTGGTTTTGGGGTACCCACACCCCAACTCTTCCAGCCTGGGCTCCCTGCTCTCAGCTACAGTTGTATCAGTGTGGGGAGAGCACACTGGAGCCCCCCATCCCCTCCTGGTTCCCTTGCAGCCCCTAGGGCGCTGGAGCCGGTCTCTGGCCAGGACAGGTGGGTCCCTTCAGCGCGGGGCCAGGGGACATCGGTGCCCTCGGTGCAGCACCGCAGGTCCCCGGGGGATCCACGGGATCTCTTCACCCTCCCCTGGGCACAGGGCCCCCTGCCCGCTCCCCGCTGGCCCATCGAGTGCGAAGTCATCAAGGAGCCGATCGAGCACATCGGTGAGGGAACATGCCAGCTGCGCCCCCACCCCTGCGCCGGGCCTCCCATCTGCCCATAGTGCCCACTCTGTCCCCCGCAGAGTGGGTCCCCCCTGAGCCGGAGCCCTTCTGCCCGCCCGCGGGCCCCGCGCGCCCCCTGGCCCCGCTCAGCGAGGACCAGGGCACTGTTGTCTACCAGCTCAGCCCAGGTACTGGGGAGTGGGCAGCACCCCGGGTACCCCCCAGTGTCCCCAGGTCTCCATTGCCATCCCTCTGGGCTCTCCCCGCAGCACCCCCAGGCTCCTGCTTCACCCGCGCTCGCATTGGGGGATCCCCGGGCCCCCTGTCCTTGCCGGCCACCCCCTTGGAGGGTCCCCAGGACACAACGCTGATCTTTGAATCGCGTTTTGAGAGCGGAAACCTCCAGAAAGCTGTCAAGGTGTAAGAGAGGGGCTGGGGGGTGACTGGGGATGGTGACCGTGGGACCAGGAGCCGGAACCGGGCCTGTCCCGCTGCGCAGGGGCCCCTTCGAGTACGTGCTGTGGCTGCGGCCGGACCTGTACACGGCCAAGCACACCCAGTGGTTCTACTTCCGCGTCCAAAACACCCGGCGAGACCATCTCTACCACTTCACCATCGCCAACCTGGCCAAGCCCAAGAGCCTCTACAATGAGGGGATGCGCCCGCTGCTCTACTCCCAGCGTGATGCCGAGAGCTGCGGCATCGGCTGGCGCCGCGTCGGGACAGACATCCAGTACTACCGGCGTGGTGTGGAGGAGCCAGCCGCCTTCTGTCTCTCCTGGACTGTGTGTTTCCCCCACGACGGCGACACCTGCTTCTTCGCCCACTCCTACCCCTACACCTACTCGGACCTGCGGCGCTACCTGCGGGCGCTGTGCCGTGACCCAGCGCGCTCGCGGCTCTGCACGGTGCGGGCGCTGTGCCGCAGCCTGGCTGGCAACACCGTGTACCTGCTGACCATCGGCAGCCCGGCCGCTGCGGCCAGCAAGCGGGTGGTGGTGCTGAGCGCCCGCGCGCACCCCGGGGAGAGCGGCGGCTCCTGGGCCATGCGGGGTTTGCTCGATTTCCTCCTCAGCGCCGATGCCGACGCCCAGCTCCTGCGCCGGCTCTTTGACTTCATGGTGGTGCCGATGCTGAACCCCGACGGGGTGGTGGTGGGGAACTCCCGCTGCTCCCTGGCGGGACGGGATCCCAACAGGGCGTACGGGACAGCGCGTGGTGGCTCCTTCCCCGGCGTGTGGCACCTGCGGGCCATGGTGGAGAGGTAAGGGGGGACACGGAGTGGGTGGGATGGTGCCGCTCCCGCAGCCGTGCCGGTGGCCATATCGTGGTCCGTGCAGGGTGCTGGCAGAGCGGGAGGTGGTTTTGTACTGCGACTTCCATGGGCACAGCCGGAAAAACAATGTCTTCATGTACGGCTGCGACGGCGGTGGGGCCGGCAGCGGGTCACGGCTGCGCCAGCGCGTCTTCCCCCTGATGCTGAGCAAGAATGCCCCCGACAAGGTGGGACGCCCTGGGAATGGTGACACGGGAAACGCAGCCGCTGTGCCGCTTCCCGAGGTGCCACCACGGCGTCCCCGCGGTGCTGGGGGACACGCTCCCCGCTGCGCTGACCCCGGGGCCGGGCCCAGTTCTCCTTCCCCAGCTGCAAGTTCAAGGTGCAGAAGAGCAAAGCGGGCACGGGCAGAGTCGTCATGTGGCGCTTGGGCGTCTTGCACAGCTACACCATGGAGGCGGCTTTCGGCGGCTCCACGCTGGGTGAGGGGCCACCGCGGGTGGGGGTGTCAGTGCTGGGGGTGTTGTTGGGCGGCTGGTCCCCGGGCTGGGACGCGGCTGCCTGTTCTGTTGTCCCCCGTCCCCTCCAGGCGGGAGGAACTCGCACTTCACCGTGCAGGACCTCAAGTCGCTGGGCTCCCAGCTGTGCGACACCCTGCTCGACTTCTGCGACCCCGACCCCGCCAAGGTGGGCGGCAGCCGTGGCTTGGACCGCGGCACCCCGGCTGCCCCCCGTGCCATCGGGGCCGCGGTGACGCCGGCTCGCCCCGCAGCTGCAGCGGTGCCTGGCGGAGGTGGACGCGCTGCTGCGGCGGCGGCTGCGCCGGGAGCCGGGCTGCGGTGGGTGGAGCGGCGTGTCCCCCTCGGAGCTCGAGTCCAGGTGGGTACGGCCGTGCCGCCCCGCGGAGCCCCGCGCTGCCGTGGGGTACAGCCGGTCGTGTCCCCCGCGCAGCACCAGCGGCTCCGACACCTCCGTGTCCGACGGGCCCGCGGTTCATCTCTGCGGCCCAGAACAGCCGGTGAGTCCCTGGCTGCCGCTGTTTTTGGGGAGGGACGAGGCCCTGGGGAGGTGTGACACCCCAGGACCACTTTGCCATCTGGCGCAGTCGGAGCAACGGAGGAGGAAGCGGCTGCGGAGCCGAAGAGCCAGGAACGCCCTGTGCCAGCCAAATGCCACTGTCCCGGTGAGCCTGGGACCGCCAGAACGCTCTGCCCGGTCACAGCGGGGACAGTCCTGCTGGGACACTTGTCCCCAGAGCTGTCGCAGCGCGCCCGGGGCTCCAAGGGGTGCAAGCCCTGCTCTGCGCCCCCAGGCCAGGCCGGGGCCCTGCGGGGCCCGCGCGCAGCCGGCTCTGCCCGGCCCGGCGGGAGCGCAGCGCGGCCGCCTCGCCGCCCTGACGCGGTCCCAGCGGGAACGGGGCGCGAGCGCGGTGTCGCGCCGCCGGCCGCCCCCGAGCGCCCGCTGCCCCGGCGGCTGCTCGCAGGACGCAGCCCCGGGAGCCCCAGGGCCGTCCCGGCGGCGGGCGGGGCGGGTGGCTGCCGCCCGCGGGCACAGGGCCCGTCTCCCCATCCACAGCCCCGGCAGAGCCTCCGCGGCCCCGCGCTGCCGCGCCTGTGCTCGGCATTAAAGGCGGCGCCACGGCCGTGACTCTGCGTGCTGGCTCCTGTTTGCACGGCGCGTTCCCCCCGCGCTCCCTCCCGCCCGGAGACCACGGGAGCGCGGCCCCAGGGGCAGGCCCTGCCCCACGGCAGTGCCGCAGGCCCCGCAGGCTCCTCTGCGGCCTCCTGGCCACCGTGTCGCTTCAGGCGCCATCGCCGTGGCGTCACCTCGGGCCTGCAGGCCGCGCCGAGGCCTTGGGCCCCGTTGCCATGGCGACGCCTCAGGCCTGTAGGCCGCGGTGACGCCTCACACCCCGTCGCCACGACAACGCCCCTCGTTGCCATGGCGACCCGGCGGGGCAACGCCCGCGGGGCCGGAAGCGAGCGGCATGCGCGCCGGAAGTACCGGGGGCGGAAGCGGAAGCGGCGGCGGCGGTGTCCTTCTGGGCCGTGACGCCGGGCGGCACCATGGCGGACGCGGCCTCGCAGGTGCTGCTGGGCTCGGGGCTCACCGTGCTCTCGCAGCCCCTCATGTACGTGAAGGTGCTGGTGCAGGTAAGGGGCGGCGCGCGGCGGGGAGCCGGGGGGGAGCGACACCGGCTCCGGTACCGGCTGCCTGTCCCCGCCGCAGGTGGGCTACGAGCCGCTGCCGCCCACCCTGGGCAGGAACGTTTTCGGGCGCCAGGTCTACCAGCTGCCCGGCCTCTTCGCGTACGGTGAGTCTGTCCCCGCCGTGGGGCGTCCCCGTGTCCCGCTGTCCCCCGTGGGGCGTCCCCGGGGGTGACGGGTCCCCGCTGTCCCCAGCCAAGCACATCGTGAAGGTCGATGGAAGAGCGGGACTCTTCAAGGGCCTCACCCCCCGCCTCTGCTCCAGCGCCATCGGCACCGTCGTGCACAGCAAAGTGCTGCAGGTACTGGGGGAGACGGGGACGCGCTGGGGACCCGGGGGGCTCTGCCAGCGGGGCTGGGGACACGGGGCACCGGCAGAGCCTCCCCCCTCCCCCGCGGCTGCGCTGACCCTGCGCTTCCCTCCCCAGCGATACCAGGAGGCTGAGCAGGCTGAGGTGGGTGAATCCTCCATCTGTCGCTCCCTCCTTCCCGCTCCCCTGGGGGGACACCCGGGTCTGGGGAGGTCGGGGCCTCCAGGGCTGGTGGGGAGGGAGCGGCGCCTTTCGGGGGCTGTTCCCCACCTGGTGCCTCTTTCCAGCCTGGAAGCAGCAAGAAGGAGCCGGTGTCCTCGCTGGAGCAGGTGCTGAAGGAGGTGAGGAGGGCACTGGGTGCAAGGGGGACTCGGAGTGATGTTGTCACCCCCGCCGTGTCCCTCTGACCACCCGTTTCTCCCCCAGACCTCCCGAGAGATGGTCGCTCGCTCCGCCGCCACACTCATCACCCACCCCTTTCACGGTAGGTGACCCCTCCACAGCCGGTGACAAGTGCCCGTTGCTCCCGCGTCACCCCAGGGTGTCCCCGAGCCCCTGCTGACCCCCGTGTCTGCCCACAGTGATCACCCTGCGCTGCATGGTGCAGTTCATTGGCCGCGAGACCAAGTACAGGTAGGGGCTGGGGCTGCTGGGGGTGGAAATGGGGCTGCCATGGGGGGCTGCCCGCCCGCAGACCCCCCTCTGACTGTGTCACCCTCCTTTTCCTCCCCGTGCCAGCGGGACACTAAGCGCCTTCGCCACGATTTACCGAGAAGAGGGCATCCTGGGCTTCTTCGCGTGAGTGCTGACAGCGAGGGGGCTGCAGGGTCTGCCCCCCAAAATCCATGGGGTCCCTCCCCAAAATCCGTGGGGCTTCGCTTGCTGTGTGGGTGTTATTCCTCCCTCCAGCTGCAGCTCTGCTCTCCCATCCTGCCCTCACCTAGTGTGCTGCTGGGGTCCCTGATTTCCCGTTCTGCCCCCCGGGGGGGCTTCCTGGCACTTGTAGCCACCAGCCCTGGGATTTGCGGGTGACATTTGACATTTAGAGCCGTTAAAACAGAACAAACGTATATTAAAATTTCCCCCTCCCGCTCTCGGTGGCTGGGGGGTCTTTTGGGTCCCTCCACTGCTCCTCTCTGTGCCCACATCCTCTCAGAACCATTCGTCTGAGTGTTTTGTCTCCGGGGCAGGGGGTTCCCCCCTTCACGTGGCTGTTGGGGACACAGGCGCTCCCCCCATTCCCGTTCCCCGGAGCTCACGGTCCCTCTTGTCTTGCAGCGGCCTCATCCCGCGGCTCCTCGGGGACATCCTCTCCCTCTGGCTCTGCAACATGCTGGCCTACCTCATCAACACGTACGCGCTGGAGAACGGGGTACGGGCTCCACGCCCCACTCGGGGGGTAGGACGATGGCAGTGAAGGATGGGGGAGGCTCAGGGGACATTTCAGGGGGACAGGGCCCCGCTTTGAGGTGGCGGGGGCTGAAGGTGCCATTTCTTTCTGCGCAGGCCTCCACCATGACTGAGATGAAGAGCTACTCGCAGGCAGTGACCGGCGTGAGTACAGCCAGCGCGTGTGTGTGCGCACCCCCGGCTGCATGACACCAGGAAGCCTCCATCCCTGGGGAAATGGGGTGTTTAGGAACCCCCCCCTGTCCTGGGGGTGGGGGGCAGAGCCGGGTGCTGAGCCTGCAGAGAACAGAATGTTCCATGGGCTCGTGGCTTCCACGTTGCCTGGCCCCACATGGAGCCGCCTCTCTCCCAGGGGGACCCTGGGGACTTTTGGGGCTCATTCTGCCCCCACAGAGGGAAGCGGGGGGTGGGTCCCTGGCGGGGCCGTGAGCCGCTGCCGACCAGCCCTGCTCCTCTCCCTTGCAGTTTTTCGCCAGCATGCTGACCTACCCCTTCGTGCTGGTCTCCAACCTGATGGCCGTGAATAACTGCGGGTGAGTCCGTTGGTGCCCCCCGCTGCCCCCCACCCGCTGCGAGGGCCAGTGTGGTGACAGCTGTGTGCCCCCACATCCCATAATTTCCAAAAAACACCTTTCCCAAGCGCCTGGTTTGCAAAGAGGCTCCAATTTCACTGTGGGGTCGATCCCTCATCAGTTGCACTGTGGTGGGGGGAGGTCAAAAGGTCCATTTTGGGGTTTTGCTCAGCGTGGAGCTGCAGAGGTGGCAGAAATAACCCCCCATGGGGTCTCCCCTTCCTCCTTCCCCCAGGCTGGCTGGGGGTCTCCTCCCCTACGCGCCCACCTACTCCTCCTGGCTGGATTGCTGGAGCCAGCTGCACCGGGAGGTGAGTGACCGTGGCCGCACTGTCCCCGACCACCAAAGAAAAGCCGGGTGGGAGCCCCACGGGGCTCGGGGCAACCCTGACTCACCGGACCGTGGCCATCTCCGTCTTCCAGGGCAACATGAGCCGAGGGAACAGCCTGTTTTTCCGCAAGGTGCCCGCAGGGAAGCGCTACGTGTGGGACGAGAGGAGGTTTCGCTGAAGCTGGAGCCGGGAGGGGGAATCGTGAAGCCGACGTCGGGCTCTGGGGGGCAAAGAATTATGAGAGAGTGGTGATTTCTATACAGTTTTTTAAAATCATTTAATGCTGAGAGATGAAGACGGGTGTGCGAGAGTCTGTTGTTGAGGCCGCCTGGTAAATCCACCGGCAGAAATCCCTCTCCTGCTTTCCCCAGTTACTCCAGAAGCGTTTTCCCAGCCTTGGTCCCGGATGAGGCTGTTTCAACTAAGGAAATTCCCCCTGGAACCATCAACCCCTTAAAAATAACTACGAGTTTTAAAGACGGGCTGTAAAGCATCACGGAACTTGGGGAGCGATGTCCCCAACCCCTCCAGGGGCCACTCATTAACGGCTGGGGATAATTGTAGTGCAGCAGCATGGGTGGTGGGAGGAGAGCGCTGCCCCGAGGCCTTGCGTGCCTCAGTTTCCCTCTCGGGGCTGTAGTGGGTGGGGGGAGCAGCAAAGGGATCGATCCCACTGTTGGCAGCGCCCGCAGGGGTGTCACAGCACCCACAGGTAAGAGGGGGCGCGTGGATGGTGACACATCTGGGCTGTGACGGGAGGGTTGGTGGGTGGGTTGCACACCCTGTCAGGGGGTTGTACACCCGGGAGGAGGCTTGTGCAGCGGTTTGCACAGCTGGTGGGGGGGTTGCACAGCTGGGGGGGTTGCACGTGCAGCAGGAGGATTGCAGGGCTAGGAGCGTGTGTGCAAAGCGGGGAGGTGAGTTGCACACGCGGTGGGGGGTCACGCACCGGTGAGAGGATCGCACACCCGTTGAACGGCGGGATCGGGGCTGCACGGGCCGCGGGCGGGTCGCACGCTCAGCAGGCTGTTGCACACCCGGGCGGGGGTTGAACGGCTGGCCCGGGGGCCGCCCCGCCGCGGGGTGCCCGGGGCGGGCCCGGGGGGCGGGCCCGGGGGCGGGCGGGCCCGGACGTCCTCCCGGCGCCATGGCGGAGGCGGGGGGGTTGCTGAGCGGCGGCAGCGAGCGGCGGTGCCGGGAGCGGTTGGCGGCGGCGGGGGCGGCTCGGCGGGGCGCGGCGGCGGCGGCGGCCGCGGTGCTGGTGCCGCTGTGCTCGGTGCGGGGCCGCCCCGCGCTGCTCTTCACGCTGCGCTCCCGCCGCCTGGGCGGGCCCCACAGCGGCGACGTCAGGTACCGGCACCGGGGCGGGTGCCGGGGGGGGGCGGGTACCGGTACTGACCCCCCGGTAACTCCCGCAGCTTCCCCGGGGGGAAGCGGGACCCGGCGGACGCGGACGCGGTGGCCACGGCGCTGCGGGAGACGCGGGAGGAGCTGGGGCTGGAGCTGGGAGCCGAGACAGTCTGGGGGCAGCTGCGGCCGCTGCCCGACCGGGTACCGGGAACGGGGAACAGGGACCGGGGGCGGGAGCCAGCGGACGCGGTGACAAGGACACCAGGGCAGGGATGGGGTCGTGGGGCACGGAGGGTGTTTGGGGGCACGGAGTGGCTGGAAACACTGAGGACATGGGGTGACAAGGTCGTGGGGTGACAGTGATATAAGAGCAGAGTGGCAGGGACAATGCAGTAGGGACACAGGTGACGGGGACATGGGATGACAGGGACACAAGGGCAGAGTGGCAGGGACGAGACAGTAGGGATACGGGTGACAGGGACACATGGGCAGAGTGACAGGGACATGGGGTGGCAGGGGGTGACAGCGACAGAGAGCACAGGCTGCAGACCAAGAGGGGTTGACACACGATGGGTGTCAGGATGTGGCGCAGGGTGTCCCAGCTGGGTGCAGGGGGTCACAGTGAGTGGGTGGTGCTTTGGGGAGGGGGTTTGTCACCCCCGTCCCTTGCTGTCACACCTTCCAGCAGGGACAGCTGGTGGCTCCTGTTGTGGCCAACCTGGGGCTGCTGGAGAACTTGACATTGACTCCCAACCCTGACGAGGTGGGTGACCCGCGCTGGCCATGTCCCCTCCCTGGGGTCTCCTCTTCCCTGGTGATGTCCCTGGCCACCCCTTTGCCTGGTGACACGGTGGCAGATGTCCCCGGCCACCCCCTCGCAGGTGGAGGAGATCTTCACGCTGCCGCTGGCGCATCTCCTGCGGGAGGAGAACCAGGGCTACACCCATTTCCGCACCGCCGGCCGTTACAGCTACACCCTCCCCGTCTTCCTCAACGGGCCCCACCGGGTCTGGGGGCTCACGGCCATCGTCACCGAGATGACGCTGGAGCTGCTGGCGCCCGACCGCTACCGCAGGAAGACCCACATGCTGTCCCGGAGCCCCTCAGTGTGACGTGGGAGGGGACAGGGTGGCCCCCAGGGGGTGTTTTTTGGGGGGTGTGTACAAGCAGAGCTGTCCCTGTCCCTCGGTTCTGTGGCTTCTTGTATTGCAGGGTGACTCTGCCGTGCACACGGGGATGGCGGGAGGGGATGGTCACAGGGAAACCGCTCTGTCCCCCATCGGTGCCACTGCCCCCAGGGTTCCATGGGCCCTGGTTGATGTCACACACTGTGATTTAGTAAAAAAACCCTGTGTTTTTGAACCATTTATGAGAGTTTCTAAGTCACAGCTGGGCCTCAGTGCCAGCACCCTGGGGTGGGGGGTACAACAGCCGCCCCCCAACACTAGTGTAGGCAGGAGCCGCCCTCGTGGCACCGTGGCAGTGACAGGGAGGGACACATGGCTGTGTGTGTGATACCCCGTCTGCTTGTGCTGCCCCATGACCAGACCCAGAGAGGGGACAGGCAGTCGCATGGGAAGCCAGGATCTCCAGTCTGGGGGTGTCGAGGCCCCAGCTGTGTGATCCCCTGATTCCTGGAGATCCCCCCGATCCCGGGGGATCCCCTGCTGTAGGACCCAGAGTCCCCCAGCACTCCCTTCCCACCCCCAGCCTCCTCCTGCCCCATTCCAGCAGAGACAGGAGCCTGTGAGCACAGCGGCATTTATTGGGGACCCCCGAGTGCTGTGAAAACCCGCCTCATCCCCTAGGCAGCCCCCCGAGAAGGAAGCGGCCATGGCCACTGGAGCCACTACCACCCCTCCTCTGCCACCGGCTCCTCACGCTGACGCCGCTCGGGCTTTGGCTTCCTCGTAGCGCCGCATCCTCGCCTCCAGCTCCGGGCGGAAATGGCGGATGAGACCCTGTGCCAAGGGGATGGAGTCAACGGGGTTGGGGGAGCCCACCAGCTCCCCCCAGCCCAAAACTGCCCCCGTCCCCACCTGCACGGGCCAGGCCGCGCCGTCGCCCAGGGCACAGATGGTGTGGCCCTCGATCTGTTTGCTGATCTCCCACAGCGCGTCGATCTCGGCCACCTGCGCGTTGCCCTGCACGAACCGCGCCATCACCTTGTTCATCCAGTCGACGCCTGTGGGGATGGGGAAGGACGTGGGGGTCCTGCAGTGCACCCCCCCATTTCACAGCCCCCCACCCGCCCTGGCCCCCCGCTCACCTTCCCGGCACGGCGTGCACTGCCCGCAGCTCTCGTGCTTGTAGAACTCGATGAGGCGAGCGATGGCTTTAACCACATCGGTCTGGGGAGGGAGGGGGGTTGAGGGCCCCGCCACAGCGTGGGGGGTTGGGGAGGGGGCTCCCCCTTACCGATTTGTCCATGACGATGACGGCGGCCGTGCCCAGCCCGCTCTGCGCCTGCACCAGGGCGTCAAAGTCCATCAGCACGGTCTCGCACACCGACTTGGGGAGCAGCGGCGTGGAGGAGCCCCCGGGGATGACGGCCAGCAGGTTGTCCCAGCCCCCCCGGACACCACCTGGCACAGGGAGGGGAACAGGATGGGCTGAGCCGGGCCCAGCACCAGCCCAGCGCAGCTCGGTGGGGTGTGCGGCGGCGCTTACCAGCGTGTTTCTCGATGAGTTCCTTCAGCGGCACCGACATCTCCTCCTCCACAGTGCAGGGGTTGTTGACGTGACCCGAGATGTTGAAGAGTTTCGTCCCCGAGTTGCGCTCCCGCCCAAAGCTGGCGAACCAGGCGCCCCCCCGCCGGCAGATGGTGGGGGCCACGGCCACCGTCTCCACGTTGGCCACTGTGGTGGGGCAGCCGAAAACACCTGGAAGCAGCAGGAACTCTCAATGGCCGCTGCGGCAGGACGGCAGCACGGGGACAATCGATTTTGCCCGGTCGCCATCATTTTGTGCCAGCGAGAAACGAAGGTTTGTGCCGCTGGGCGCAGCGGGAGGGCCGGGGCCGTACCCACGTCGGCGGGGAAGGGCGGCTTGAGGCGCGGCTTGCCCTGCTTGCCCTCGATGGACTCGATCAGCGCCGTCTCCTCCCCGCAGATGTAAGCGCCGGCGCCCCGCACCACGAACACGTCGAAGCCGTACCCCGAGCCGCAGGCGTTGCTCCCCAGCAGCCCGGCCTCGTACGCCTCCCGCACGGCCACCTACGGCGGGGACGGAAGGGTGGGTTTGGGGGCTCCCCACCGGTGTCGGGGGGACCCGCCCGGTGCTCACCTGCAGGTTGGAGGCCTCGTTGTAGAACTCTCCGCGGATGTAGACGTAGGCGGCGCGGGCGCCCATGGCGCGTCCGGCCACCAGGCAGCCCTCCAGCAGCTTGTGCGGGTCATGCCGCAGGATCTCCCGGTCCTTGCACGTCCCCGGTTCCCCCTCGTCCGCATTCACCACCAGGTATTTGGGCCTGGGGGGTGGGCGCTGTCAGGGCTGCCCGCGGGGCGGCCGCGGGGCCGGTGCCGGTGCCGGTCTCACCTGCTGTCCGGGGGTTTGTTCATGAAGCTCCACTTGAGGCCGGTGGGGAATCCAGCGCCGCCGCGGCCGCGCAGCCCCGAGGTCTTGATCTCGCCGAGGATCCAGTCCGCCCCCTTGAGCAGGATCTCCTTGGTCTTGTGCCAGTCGCCGCGGCGCAGCGCGCCCTGCAGCCTGCGGGAGCGGCCGGTGAGCCCGGGGCGGGCCGCGCCGGGACCCCCCGCGGCCGCCGGTGCTCACCTCCAGTCGTGCCGCCCATAGAGGTTGGTGAAGATCCGGTCCTCGTCCCGCAGCGACCCGAACTGCGTCTTCTTGGGCGCCGTCTGCAGGAACACACGGACTCAGCACCGGGGGCACCGGTACCGGCGGGACCCGCCGCGGGTCGGATCGGATCGGATCGGCCCGGCGCTGTCCCCGTCCCCGCTCACCGAGTAAGAGGCGGCGGGCAGGCGGCGCAGCGCCAGCAGCTGCCGGGCGGCCATGGCGGAGCGGGCGCCGGGACCGGCACCGGGACCCCCGTCACCTTCAGCCGCCCCCGCAGCGTCGCGCCGCGATGACGTCAGCGGCGAGCCCCGAAGACGCGACGCAGCGGTGACGCCAGCGACTGGGGCGGTAGCAGGGGCGTGACCACATGACGGAGGTGTGGCCACACGGCTGAGGGCGTGGCCACACGGCACCGGGGCGTGGTCTCTCGAAGGGGGCGTGACCAGGCTGGCGCCGCGCCCGCTCTGCCGCGTGCCCCGGGCGCGGGTCGGGTTTCGGCCGCTGTAACCGGAGGCTCCGGACACCCCCCGCAGCGCCCCCCGGGGCGCCCCGCTCCGACCCCCCCGGCCCGGGGGGGCTGCACCACCCGCTCCGCCCCGGGCCCCTCCGCGGGTCTGGCGGGTCTCACTCTCCCCTGGCCGCTCTCCTGTTCGGGGCCACGTTCCCCCCAGCGGCGGTGGCCTCGTCCTGGCGAGGGAGCGGGGCCGGGGCGAGCGCTGGGGCTGGGGGATCCGGTTTCCCTCCCGTCCGGCCCCGGGGTGGGGAGAGGGAGCAGGGACCGTTGGCGAGCAGTAGGACAGGGTGGCGGGCAGCATGTTCTTCCTCTTCCGTGGGCCCCAGCGCCAGGGCACCGGCAGCCCCGCGGCCCCCGCCTGCCGGGGCACCTCCCGCCCCCACGGCCCCAGCAAACGGGGTGGCCGCCGTCTCCGCTTGGCCCCGCAGCTCTGCAGGCACAGGGGTCCCAGCACCACCGGCACCCTGGGGAACCGGGGGCGGCCCCACCAAGGTGGTGCACGCCCCATGGAGCATCAGCGGGCCACCGAGGAGCCGGGGCCCCAGCCGCCCCCCGCTTTCGGGCAGGTAACCAGTGGTGGGGGTGAAGGCCGGGGTACAGCAGGGCTGGGGGACCCTGAGTGCCCCCGCAGGGAGAGGCTGGGGGCCGGGGAACAGCTGGGCGGCTCCCCACATCTGGAGCAGAGCGGCCAAGCAGGGAATAATCCGGTGGATTATGTTTGTGCGCGGGCACAGTGCCCCCCCCCGCCTGCCCTGCATATCCTCAGATATTCCCTAAAAACCTCAAATCCCCGGGCAGCCCCCGCCGCTCTCACACCGGCCTTGGCCCTGGCGGGGCGGCAGCCCCCAGCACTGTGCCAGCCGGCCCCCCCGGGGCCAGGCATGCCCTGCGGTGTGGGGCGGCCCCCAGCCATGGGCAACTGCACCAAGACCCCTGAGCGGAGGCTCCCCAAGGTAAGGCCGCCCTGTGCCCGCCCTGGCGGGCAGGAGGAGGGTGGGGGGAGCCCCGGCTCAGTCCCCCCCCTTGCCACCGACACCTACTCTGCCTGCAGGATGGGAAGCCGCGCTCTGGTGCTCCGGTCCCTGGCACCGGCGACGCCGAGGACGTGGCGGAGGCGGCACAGTCCCCGCCGTTGCAGAATTACTCGGTGCTGCAGGGGCTGGTGGGGCCAGCCTGCATCTTCCTGCGGCAGAGCATCGCCATCACCCAGCTGGTACGTGTCCCCTCTCCCCACACACCCGCCGCACCGGGCACCGCGCTGCCGCCCGCGAGCCAGCGGGGGATTTAGGGCAGGATCCCCGGGGGGATCGGTGGGAGTAGGAGCCACATGGCTCTTCGCGCTTTCTCTTTCCCAGGATCGAGAGCTGCGGCCTGAAGAGATCGAAGGTGAGGAGGCGTGGGGCCGGGGGACAGGGAGGGGATGGCGGCAGTGCCGGCGGTGACACCGTGCTGTCCCCAGAGCTGAAACAGGCCTTCCGGGAGTTCGACAAGGACCGCGACGGGTACATCAGCTACAAGGACCTGGGCGAGTGCATGCGGACCATGGGCTACATGCCCACCGAGATGGAGCTCATCGAGCTGTCTCAGCAGATCAGTAGGTGGTGGGGCATGGGGAGACCCCTCTGCTGATCCCTGTCCCCCCACCCCGGTGTCACCCCTGTTCTCCCGTAGCCGGGGGCAAGGTGGATTTTGACGACTTTGTGGAACTGATGGGCCCCAAGATGCTGGCGGAGACGGCGGACATGATTGGGATCAAGGAGCTGCGTGACGCCTTCCGCGAGGTGAGGGGACGGGGACGGGAGACAGCCTGGCGCAGGCAGCTGCCGCACGCCCAGGGTGACACGCTCACCCTGCAGTTCGACACCAACGGGGACGGGCAGATCAGCATGGCAGAGCTGCGGGAGGCCATGCGCAAGCTGCTGGGGCAGCAGCTCAACTACCGCGAGGTGGACGAGATCCTCAAGGACGTGGATCTCAACGGGGACGGCCTGGTGGACTTCGAAGGTAGGGGCAGGGAGGGGGCCGGGAGCATCCCCGGGGATGTTGGGGATGTTTAGTCCGTGTTCTCCCTCCGGCAGAGTTTGTGCGGATGATGTCGCGCTGAGGACGGCGCGTGCCAACACGGGAGCCGAGCCCCGCCGTGCCTTACGAAGACGGGGGGTGCGGAGGAGACGCCGGGCTGTGGCGGGGGCCGTGCCGGGGCAGCGCGGCACCCGAGCCCGGGGCAGGGCCCTCGCTCCTGCGGTGCCAGCGGTGTCAGACCCGCCCCAGCCGCGCGCCCGCCCGGCTGCCGAGGCCCAACGGCGGCGTGGGGTAGCGGGGCCAGGCCACTTTCTGGTGCAGGTTTGGCTGGGCGTCGGCTGCTGTCACCTCTGCTCCATCCTGCAGCGTCCCGGTCCCCTCTGGGCTCACCCCACCTGCTGTTCCCCGAAACTCCAGCTGGTTCATCCTCCAGCCTCCGCTCCGACCCCCGTACCCAGCGCCGGGGCAGGGAATAAATCCTCCTCCATGCCTCACCTGGGGGTGTCTGAACAAACATGTTAACTTTTTCAGGCTTTACCCTTTTGCAATGAAAAACTCTCTCTACAGACTTTTGCTTGTCATGTTGCATTTAAATAGAATTTGCTCGTGACCGTTCCCTCCACGGTTGAGAAGCAGAGAAATAAACGTAACAGCAGAGTCAGTTCTACTGTTAAGCTGCGTTCTTTATTGTATCAGTGCTGGGAAACACTGGGGATCATCCCCCATAAGCGCTCCAAACGCTGGATGCTCTTGCATTGCTTATATTCACATAATTATTACACACGCGTTACAATTTTTGAAAATTTTGGCATACAGTGCTATACTAAGAAATAATCTGTGATGTTAGTCATAATTGTTTAGTTTCTCACAATACATCTATTAATTATTAGTTGAATATAAACTAAGCACTCTGCTTCTAAACAATGTGTAACTGAATGTTCTGTTTCCCTCTTGTCATGCAGAAGGATCTAAGACTTGAAAAATATCCCCTTGTTTTGCAGGTCAGAAAGCACTTATCATGTCAATTGGTTAATGATGGGTATGTCTGTTCTAACTTAACCACAGTGTACGTTAATGTAGCAGCTTCTCTTCGATTCCCCCCTTTTCAATATACTTGCAAATTCTTTTGCAACACTGATCTACAAAATATTATCATCTTGTGTTGCAGTATGGGCATAATTGTCTGTTGTTGGATAGCAATACCAAAGAGAACATTGTAGCACCACACAAGTAAAAGTTCTTAGCGTTAAAATTAGGGTCACAGATATGAAGTAAAACTTTTAATACTCTGGGCAAAGCCCAAATTTTGCTTCGTAAGAGTAACGAAACTAAAATTCGCTATTGTCAAGATAACGATTATCACCAGTAACGCCCACAGGGGATATTTTGCAGTCTGGGGAGCACTGGTGGGGGGTGATCCCCAGCGCTGACAAAGCAGACGATGCTGTTTAACTGTGGAACTGACTCTGCTGTGAAGTTTGTTTCTCCGGTTCAGTTGCCCCCACGGGGCGCAGCAACCGGCGCGTCTCCCGGTGCGCCCGGCCCGCTCAGCTGCGCCGGCCCGTGGCGGCGGGAGGCCCGCGGAGCGCGGTGCGGCCGCTGGGCCGGTGCCGGGGGCGGCGGCGGCTCCGGCCCCGCTCGGTTCCCGCTCGGGATGAGGTGGGCGGGGCCGACGCCGCGTGTCTCCACGGTGACGGGCAGGGGGGCGGGGCAGGAGCGCGGCGGCGTGATGACGTATCGCGGCGTGGCGCGCAGGCGTCATCAGGGTGAGCGGCGGCACCGGCGGGGGGAGGCGGCCGGGTCAGGCCGGGCCGGGCCGTGGCGGGGCCTGCGCAGCGGGACCGGGCCGGAGCCGCCGCGCTCCGCTCTCCCCGGGTCTTGGGTCGGGTCTGTAGGGTGGAGCTGAGCTGAGGAGAGGCGGGCAGCGGCGCTACAACCGGCGGGGCGAGCGCGGGGGCCGCCCACCGACCCCCGCCGGGCTCCCGGGACCCGGCAGCGGCGGGCGGCCGTCGGGGATGTCCTACAAGCCCATCGCTCCCGCCCCCGCTACCCCCGGAGCAGCCAGCGCCAGCCCCGCCCCGCCGGGGCCGGGGGCACCACCCGCCGGTGAGCGCAACCCCTCGGTAACCGCGGGGGACGGGGGGTCCCGGGGAAGCGGAAGGAGCCCCGGTGAAAGGGGGGGGGCAGCCGTTAACCCTCCGTTCCCCGCAGCCACGAGCGTCCCGTCGCCCTCCGGTTCGGTCCCCGGCGCCGCCGCCGCGTTCCGGCCCCTCTTCAATGACTTCGGGCCGCCGTCCATGGGCTACGTGCAGGTGAGTCGGGGGGCGGCGGCGGGGCCGGGGGCTCGGGGGCGGCGCTCAGCCCCTCCGTTCCCTCCCACCCCCGCAGGCGATGAAGCCCCCCGGGGCTCAGGGCTCGCAGAGCACCTACACCGACCTGCTCTCCGTCATCGAGGAGATGGGCAAGGAGATCCGGCCCACCTATGCCGGCAGCAAGAGTGCCATGGAGCGGCTGAAGCGGGGTAGGGGCGGCCGGGGCGGGACACACACACCGGTCAGCCCCCGGTGCTGCGTCCCCTCCCCTCAGAGCAGGGAGAGGCTGATGTGGGGTGTTCTGTGCTTCTCCCCGCAGGCATCATCCACGCCCGGGCGCTGGTCAGGGAGTGCCTGGCAGAGACAGAGCGGAACGCCCGCACGTAACGGCTGCTGTCACCCGGGATCCCCCCCGGGGACCCCCGGTGTCCCTGCCCCGCTGGCGGCGGGGGGGGCTCTGTGCTGCCCGCACCCCCCCGGCTCTCTGCTCTTTATAAATGCGTGTTTTTATAAATAAAGGACATGGTTGGGACTCTGCCGTGTGCTGTGTCCGCCTGGGGGGTGCGGTGGGTGCTGGGGTGACTGGGGCGTCCGCGGGGCTGCCGGGGGAACGCGGGGACCGCTGTTCTGGGGGGGTGTAGCTGGGAAAGGGCTGGGATCAGGAAGGGCCGGCAGCTGCGCTGCGCCTGACCGAGAAGTGCAGGAACGAGCAAACCCCTCTTTTAACTCTTAAAATAACGGCTTTCGAAAATAAAAACCTGGGGTGTTTGTCCGAGCACCGGCGGCAGCGGCAGCTCGGCCCGGGTGGGGGTCGGTCCGGGGGTGCCGGCACACGCGGAACGTCCGTGCAGCGGCGCTCCCCGCCTTCCGCCTTCTGACGTCACGGCCCCCCCCTCCCTACGTCACGGCCGTCTCCGTGGGAACGGGCTGTGATGTCACGGGCCGAGGGGCCGGTTCGGAGCAGCGCAGGTTCGGCGGGGCCGCGGGTGGGGGGACGGCGGCGGGGGGCGAGCGGAGCCGAAGGAATCCGGAAAGAGCCGAGCGGAGCCGAAGACGGGGCGGGCGGGGCCGAGCGGGCGGGGGGCGCGTCGCCATGGGAACGGGGCGGGCTCGGGAGCGTCGCAACGGGCGCCCAGCGGGCCGGGCCGGGCCGGGCTGAGCCGGGCCGAGCCGGGATAACGGCCGCTCCCGCAGGCGCTGCCCCCGGCGGCGCTGCCCCCCGCCGCCATGCTCATCAAGGAGTACCACATCCTGCTGCCCATGAGTGTGGACGAGTACCAGGTGGCCCAGCTCTACATGATCCAGGTGCGGCTGGGGGCCCAGCATGGGGGTTGTTGTGGGGCTGAGCATGGGGGGCTGAGGGGTTGAATGTGGGGAGCTGGGCGGTGCAGGGGTCTGTGAAGCTGAGCATGCGGGGTTGGGGGCTGCAGGAGGCTGTGAGGCTTAGCATGGGGGGCTGTGGGGCTGAACGTGGGGAGCTGGGGGGTCCAGGGAGCTGTGGGGCTCAGCATGGAACCTGGGAGGGTTCAGGGTGCTGTGGGGCTGAGTCTTCGAGGGATGTCCGGGGCTGTGGGGCTGAGCATGAGAGGTGCAGGTGTCTGTGGGGCTCATCCTGGAGCCTGGGGGGTGCAGGGGGCCTGAGGCTGATCCCGGAGGGCTGGGATCAGTGAGCTCTGGGTGGGTTTGGAGCCGCTGAGCCAAGCCGGGGGGGTCCTGGGAGTGGATGTGGGGCTGGGGAGTGTGAGCACAGGGGAAATGGGGGTTGCGGGTGGATACAGGGGCCCTGGGGGCCTGTGAGGTGCCAGGTTTGGGGGGGCTGTGCTCACCCCACCACTCTCCCCGCAGAAGAAGAGCCGGGAGGAGTCGAGCGGCGAGGGCAGCGGCGTGGAGATTCTGGCCAACCGGCCCTACAGCAACGGCCCCGGCGGCAGCGGCCAGTACACCCACAAGATCTACCACGTGGGCTCCCACATCCCAAGCTGGTTTCGGGCTCTGCTCCCCAAAGCCGCGCTGCAGGTGGAGGAGGAGTCCTGGAACGCGTACCCCTACACCCGAACCAGGTGGGACCCGCTGGGGACGCGGGGTGGGCTGTGGGGTGGCCGTGCCACCGGGCTTAGCCCTGTCGCCGCACATCCCCCAGGTACACCTGTCCCTTCGTGGAGAAGTTCTCCATTGATATTGAGACGTACTACCGGCCGGACGCGGGCCAGCAGACCAATGTTTTCAACCTGAGCGCGGCTGAGAAGAGGCAGAGGATTTTGGGTGAGCGCGGGTGCCACGGAGCTGGCTCGGGGTGCCGGGCAGGACCCGGTGCCTGCGGGGGTTCCCCCACGGTGCTCCCCGGCTGGGTTTGTGGGTGCGCAGCGGTGCCCGAGGGGCTCAGCTTCTCAGTGTATGCAACATGCTTGGCTTTGCTCTTTGCACTGGTCCTCGCGTTTTGGGGACAGATATGTGGGGACCCTGGCAGGGGAAGGCGCCTGAACCCCCAGCTCCCTGCCCTGAGCTCCCTTGGCAGTGCTGCTAAACTAGAGTCTGTGTTGAAGATGTTTTGGGAGGCAGTTTTGTCCTTTGCCTTCTTCCTTTGCCTGTTTGCAGCCCTCCCCTTCCTGGTGCCAGCCTGCTCCTCGACACTTCCCTGTCCCACACAGTCTGGCGTGACTTTGCCTCTCTGGGTGTGCATGGGAACCCTTACCGGGGCCCTGCGGGGCGTTTCGGATCAGATGGAGCTGGAAAAGCCTGTCCCCATTTTCCCACCCCCTGTCCTGCTTCTCCTGCTCCCCAGGGCTTTGCTCCAGATTGCTCTCCAGCTCTGGGTATCTCTGCTGCCTACTGGGGGAACTGTTGGGCAGAACGGGGAGCCTGGGGTGCGATTCCTCCCCCGCCGGCGGGTTCGGCCCCGGCCGCTGTGGCCTCCCTTTCCCGGGGGTGTCAGTCTGGTTGTTTTAGGCGCTGGAGTGCAAAGCGTGACGCGCAGCCTCTTAAAATGGAGGCCTAAAATAGGCACTCGGAGGAAATGATTCATCTGACCTATTTCTCTTATTGGCTCTTGCGGCACCGGGGATGTCCGGCCAGGATGCTGGTGACTTGGGCCTGGAGGGACAAATTCTGCCCTTGCCACCCGCGGGCAGTGACAGGGACCAAGCGGACAGAGCGCAGCCATGTACCCGCTGCCCTGCCTCATCTTCCCCGTGGTGCCCGTCCCGTAGGGATTTTCTTTGCCAGGTCGTGCTCCCTCCCCGGTGTCCCGTAGCACCGACAGATTTAAACCGCATCTCGCGTTTCAAAGGGTGGCAGAGCAAACGCCGCGGTTCGTGTCAGGGTGAACCACGGGGACAGCGGCCTCCTCGCCGTTTTTCCCGCAGCGATAAAAGCAAACGGACCCTCCAGTTGTCACACGAGTGATGCTGTTGGGAGCTGCAGGTCCTTTCCCAGCTCCTCGCTGTGACCACAGCGTGTGGCCATCCCGGCTGCTCGTCCGGTGCTGGTGTACGGGCTCGTGTTCGCCCCACTGCTGCGGCCAGGCTCTGGCTGTTCTGTGGGCTTGGGGCAGCTCGAATTTCCGTGGTGCGGCTGCAGAGATGCTTTACTGGGGGGGCACACAGGGCTGTGCTTCAGGCAGGGAGATGTGGTCCCCCAGGGTGTCCTCTCAGCCCCTCTTACCACACAATTTAGACACCCTGGGCTGTTTTCCCACCCTGGGGTGTGTTTTGCAGGCTGGGGGGGTTGGAGGGGTTACAGCACTTTGCACCTCAGCTCCCGCCGTGGGAAAGGCCCGGCTCCAGCGCACCTGCCCTGCAGCTGCCCTCCTGTTCTCACTCTTAAAAGTCCTTTTTTCTCCTTTTTTTCGTTTTTTTGGCCCAAGCTGAAGGCAGAGGCCAGTGGGCACCTCCAGGGCAGAACCTGGGGATGGGCTGGGGTGACAGTGCGGGGACAGCTCTGCAGGAAGGTCCTGGGACCAGCGGGGTACCCTGGGGCCCCCAGAGCCCCCCAGGCCAGACTGGAGGGATCTGGCCTGGAGATGGGGCTGGAGCAGCCAAACTGCAGGAAATTTTGTGCAGGCTCAGGTCCAAATGGCCCCTCGAGGGTCCTTGGATCATGTTTTTCTGGGTGCCATCTATGATCTCCCCCTACAGTTATGGGGATGCCACCTCCATTTTGGGGGCTCACTCCCATTTTGTGGAGAGGGGGGCTTTGCCATCGCATCCCTCACCTTGATAGGGGCTCCTCCTTAGTCTCATGGTGGTTTTGCTGAACTCTGTGTCCCATTTTGGGGGGACCCTCGGGTCTGGGGGGGCCGACGGTGGGTCTCAGCACTGCACCGAGCTGCTGGATGCGCCTGGTCCTCAGCACCAGCCCCCACGTCCCCCGGGGTCGCCGGGGCCGCTCTCCCAGCTGCCAAATCTCCCGCTAATGCGTGTATGTGTGTCAGCCCGGCTCCCCGCACGCCTCGCTGCCTCCGCGCCCCCCCCGCGGCCCCCGGTGCCTCTCGCAGCCACAAGGCGCCGGGTCTGGACCCCGTGCAGGGATGGGACAGGTTCAGGTGCACCCAAAGGCACTTTGATATTAAACCCACGGGGATGGAGAGTGTTCGTTACTGATTGTTGGATGTGTGGCTCGTGGGAATAATTTCCTGTGCGTTTTTAGAGTCACAAAATCATTTTGCTTGGAAGAGACCCTGTTTTTCTACCCCGTTTTTCTCCCTGAGGGGTCTCCCACCCGCCCGTGTCCCCTCGCTGAGCACCCCAGGGTGACGAGCGCCGTTTTCCCCGCAGACACCATCGACATCGTGCGTGACCCCATCTCCCCCGGGGAATACAAGCCCGAGGAGGACCCCAAACTCTACCGATCAGCCAAGACGGGCCGGGGGCCGCTGGGGGACGACTGGCTGGAGACAGCAGCCAGCGGGACCCTGATGTGCGCCTACAAGCTCTGCAAGGTGGAGTTCCGCTACTGGGGGATGCAATCCAAGATCGAGCAGTTCATCCACGACGTGGGTGAGTGGGGACATCCCGACCGCTGGCCCCTTGGTGCTGCTGGGGGGCAGGTTTGGCGGGGGACACCCCGAGCTCGCTCCCTGTCCCCCCCAACATGGCAGGTTTGCGGAAGGTGATGCTGCGCGCCCATCGCCAGGCCTGGTGCTGGCAGGACGAGTGGACGGACCTGACGATGGAGGACATTCGGCAGCTGGAGGAGGAGACAGCACGGATGCTGGCGCAGAAAATGGCCAAACGTGGTGAGGCCGAGGAACCCCCCACTGCTGGGCCCAGCTCCGAGGGGCGGCCGGAGCCGGGGGGGCCCAGCGAGCAGGACGGAGGAGCCGAGGCGCAGGTTGGGGCCGATGCCTCTCCTGACGATTCCTTTGCCAAGCAGTGGTCCACCTCCTCCCGCTCCTCCTACTCTTCCCAGCACGGAGGTGAGGGGCTGTGTCCTGCAGGGGTGGCATGGGGGCCCCCAGACCCCCCGGGTGCTCTTCGCCATAGGACATGCCTCAGGGGACCCCCTCTTCCCTGATTTGGGGCTCTGGGTGCCCCAGGGCTGGAGGAACAAGTGGGGCTATGGGGCAGGATTGTGGTCTGGCTGCGGGGGCTGTGGGTGCTGACCCGGCGCTGGCGGCAGGGGGGGTGTCTCCGCAGAGCCTGTCCGAGTGGCGGATGCAGAACATCGCCCGCGACTCCGAGAACAGCTCTGAAGAGGAGTTTTTCGATGCCCACGGTACGGCGCTGGCTCGGGGTGGGCTGGGAGTGCCTGGCGGGGGCTCTGGGGTGGGGGTGCGAGCACAGAGGTGCTCCCCAAACCCACGGTCCCTCCTCCACTGCTGCAGAGGACCTGTCTGACAGCGACGAGGTCTTTGCGAAGGAAATGACCAAGTGGAGCTCCAATGACTTCTTGGACACGCTGGAGTGGCCGGCGGAGCTGGATGAGGCGCTGGGTTAGTTGTGGAGGGGCCCTGTCCCCAAACCCTGATGTGGGTGGCCTGGGAGGGGACTGCCCCCCCCGGAAACCCCCTCTGGGTTAATTGGGGCTATTTGCTCGCAGTGGATGGAGCCAGCGCCGCCAAGGTGGATGGCGAAGGACTGGGGGCGTCCAGCTTCCCCGAGGTGCGTGCCCAGCTCATCCCCTCGCTTGTGCCGTGTCCCCCGGCCGTGCCACCCGTCACAGGTGCTGATGGCAGCGTGTTCCTTCCCGCAGGGCGGCTCGGTGGAGAGCGTGGCGCAGGCGTGCCGGATCCATGCCCTCTTCCTCATCCTCCACAGCGGCAACATCCTGGACCAGGGGGTGGGTGAGCCGGGCTCCAAGCAGGCGGACGTGCAGACGCTGGCGGCCACCTTCGACGCCGTCACCCGCATCCACTTCCCCGAGGCGCTGGGACACGTGGCCCTGCGCCTTGTCCCCTGCCCGCCCATCTGCGCCACTGCCTACGCCCTCGTCTCTAAGTACGGACGGTAGTGCTGTGTGCCGGGATTGTGGGTGAGGAGGGGGTTGTCCCCATGGAAAAGCGCCCCAGAGCTGCGGGAGGGAACAGGAGAGGTGGTGGCCTCGGGGAGAGGACTTTACTTCTCCTGGTGCAGCAAGGACAAGAGGAAACAGCCTCAGGTTGTGCCAGGGGAGATTGAGGTTGGATCTGGGGAACAATTTCTTCCCCAAAGAGCTGTGGGGCATTGGAACAGGCTGCCCAGGGCAGTGCTGGAGTCACCGTTCCTGGAGGGCTGGACAGACAGACATGAGGTTCTCAGGACATGGGGCAGTGCCAGGGGTGGGGGAACGGGTGGACTCCATGATCTTGAGGGACTTTTCCAATCAAAATTATTCTGTGATTCTATGATTTAGGGCAAGCAGTGGGATGGGATGGCATGGGATGGGGATAACTCCCAGTGCAGCATCCTGGGGCAAGTGTTGTGCGGTGGGATGGGGACATCAGGGCAGCCCCATTCATCCTCCTCACATGTTCCTTGTCCCCCCCCACCTTGTCCCTCTCAGGCTCAGCCCCTACAGCCACGATAGGGACAGCCTGTCCAGCAGCCAGGACCACATCCCACTGGCAGCCCTCCCGCTGCTGGCCACCTCCTCGGGGAGCTACCAGCATGCCGTGGGGACCGTCATCGCCCGCACCAACCAGGCCTACAGCACCTTCCTGCACTCTGGGGAAGGCGCCGGCTTCTGCGGCCAGGTCAGACGGGATTTGGGGGGAGCTTTGCTGCAGGCTCCACCAGGGGCCATGCTCCCCCTGCGCGGGGGCTCGGGGACTCCGTCCCTCCTCACCCTCGCCGCCGTGCTGTTGGCAGGTGGTGCTGCTGGGGGACTGTGTGGGCGGCATCCTGGGCTTCGACGCGCTCTGCCGGGGCCGGGGGGGCGCGGGGGGCAGCCGCAGCAGCAGCCGCCGCGGCAGCCTGGTGAGTGCCGGGGTGGGGAAGGGGGGTTCGCAGCCCCGGTGCTGGGGTGCAGGGCTGGTGGGGGGTGTCTAAGCGGGGACCGGCGGTCACTGTGTTTCCCCCGCAGAGCGCGGAGCCCGTGTCCCCCGAGCTGTGCGGTGGCCGGGACCCCCTGGCCGAGGGGGCGGACGGAGCCGCGGGGTCGGGCCAGGCCAGCCCCGAGCTGGGGACACAGAGGGACGTCCACAGCTCCTCGGGCAGGTGAGAGTGACGGGGATGGTTGGCAGCGGCTGGGAACGCTGTTCATCTTCCCACTAATTTTGTGCCTTTCTGTCCGCACCAGCCTGGGCAGGAGTGTTGTGCAGGAACAGCCTGCCCTGGGGTGTCTTGCTGGGGCTTCCCCGCTTCCAGCAGCTCCTCCAGGCTAACGGGGCCGTGCTGGGCACAGAGTTGTCCCCAGGCTGGTGGGATGGGGATGGTGCCGTCCCTCCCCATGCCCACCAGCCCCGCTGTCCCAGCCTGCAGGCCAGCGAGGCCCCGCTGGAGGCAGAGGCGCCAAGGGACGGGGCGGAAAGCACCAGCACCCGCCTCGATTTTAAGGTATCCGGCTTCTTCCTCTTCGGTTCCCCGCTGGGGCTGGTGCTGGCGCTGCGCAAGACCGTCATGCCCGCTCTGGATGGTGAGGACCCCCCCAGCCACACTGCCCGCCCTGATCCTCTTGTGGGGCTCAAGTCCTTGTCCCCAGGTTGTGCTCCCCCACTCCCTGCCAGCCTGAGCTCCTCCAGGACCTCCCCAAAGATTCTGCTTGGGTTTGAGCCTCTTGCACGCCCAGCCCTGGTCGCACAGGTGTTGCTGTGTGCCCGAGTGTCCCCTTCGCCACTCTGTGCCAGCCCTGGCTGTCACCCGTGTCCTGGGTTTGCCCCCCAGCCTTTCCTCTTGCTGGGTCCTGCTTTGTCCCCGCTGGGTGCTGAGCTCCCGGCTGCGCTGCCCTGTGCCCGCCAGCCCTCGTGCCCTGTCCCTTGCTGGGCAGCCCTGACATCGCTTGCTGTCCCCTCTCTGTCGCAGTGGCCCAGCTGCGTCCCGCCTGCGAGCAGATCTACAACCTCTTCCACGCAGCCGACCCCTGCGCCTCTCGCCTGGAGCCGCTCCTGGCCAAGGCTTTCCACGCTGTGCCGCCGCTCAGCGTCCCCCGCTACCAGAAATACCCGCTGGGAGACGGCACCTCCTCCCTGCTGGGTGAGCACCCCCAGGGTGTGTCTGGGGGCTCCAGCTCTGCACCCAGAGCACCCACAGCTGCAGGAGCCCAGTTGGGTTTGGGGGGGGCAAAGAGCCCTTTGGGGCTGTGCTGGAGGGGGGTCTCGGGGTGGCCGGTGTCCCCGGGGGCTGGGGTGGCCTCACTGGGTGCTCTCCGCAGCGGACACCCTGCAGACGCACTCTGCCCTGTTCCTGCCCGAGGTGGACGTGGCCGCCCCCCCCACCCCCACCAGCAGCTTTGGGGGCTTCTGGAGGGGCAGCGAGCCGGAACCCCCCACTCCCGCCAGCACCAGCGAAGTCGTCAAGAGTAAGTGCCACCCCCTGCCCACCCCACCCCACTCTGTCACCTCGGGACGCACAACATGACCCGGGGACGGATTCATCCCGGCTCTCCCCGCAGTCCTGGAGCGCTGGTGGGGCCCAAAGCGAATCGACTACTCGTTGTACTGCCCTGATGCCCTGACTGCCTTCCCCACCATCACCCTGCCCCACCTCTTCCACGCCAGCTACTGGGAATCCTCCGATGTGGTGGCTTTCATCCTGCGCCAGGTACGGCGGGCACGGCGGGGCGGGCGGCACGGTTTGCCGGTGCCAGCAGGGGCTGAGGCAGGGCTGTGCCACTCGGCAGGTGATGGAGAAGGAGGGACCGCAGCCAGCAGAGAGCGAGGAGAGCTCTATCTACAGCCCCGCAATCCCCCGGGAGAAGTGGCAGCGCAGACGCACCCAAGTGAAGATCCGGGTACGTGCCCTGTAGCCAGCGGGTGTGTGACATTTTGCTGGGACGGCACCAAGCTCCGGCCACCCCTGAGTGACCAGAAAAACCTTGTCCGAGGGCTGATGCAGCCATGAGGGTTTGCTCCTGCCTGTCAGGAGGATGCCAGGATGGTCCCACAGCCCCACAGGGTCCCTGTGCCACCTCACGGGCTCCCTGAGGTGCCACCCGTGGCCCTGGCTGCTGAGTCCCCTGTGTCCCTGCAGAATGTGACAGCAAACCACCGAGCCAGCGATGTGATCGTGTGCGAGGGCAAACCGCAGGTCCTGAGCGGGCGCTTCATGTACGGACCCCTGGATGTGGTGACGCTGACCGGGGAGAAGGTACCACTGGGCTGGTGGGTGCCACCGGGACCCCATCGAACAGGGTGGGGATGTCACAGGGCTGGTGTCACCCACAGCAGGGGATGGGATGTTGTGAACCTGTGTGGGATGTGGGAATGGGGTTATAAGGACTTGTAGGTTGGGGATGTGGCTGGATCTGGAGGTTCAGTCCGTGCTCAGCCCTTTTCCCCCTCCCAGGTGGACATTTACATCATGATGCAGCCACTGTCGGGGAAGTGGCTTTACTACGGCACGGAGGTGACGAGCGGCAGCGGCCGCCTGACCTTCACCATCCCTCCAGAGAAGGCTCTGGCCATCGGCATCTACCCCGTGCGCATGGTGGTCAGGTGAGTTGCTGTGGGGGTGCAGTGCCACCTCCGTTCCTTCTCCAGCCCTTTTAGCAGAGCTGAGCGCCCCCTGAGCCCCTCCTGAGCGCCCCCTGCTCTCTCGCCCAGGGGGGACCACAGCTATGCCGAGGCGTACCTGACCGTGGTGGCCCGCGGCACCGAGTCGGTTGTCTTCAGCATCGATGGCTCCTTCACCGCCAGCGTCTCCATCATGGGCAGCGACCCCAAAGTGCGGGCGGGAGCTGTCGACGTTGTACGGTAGGTGCCCCTCTTGTGGTGGGGACAAGCCAACCCTCCTTTTGTGGCATGGTGACAACCCGGTTGGGGTGGCAAGGGACACCGGAGCAGGCTGCCCTCCTGGTGACGAGCTGGGGGATCTCCTGCCGCCCCCACACCCAGAGGGTTTTTGCAGTTTTCTCCCAGTTTTGGTCCTGAAACCAGTTGTGAGTGATATCCCACAGCTCTGCTGTGCCTTCAGCCTTGCTAAAACCCCCAGGAGGAGGAAGGTTTTGGGGGCAGCACCCATGTGTGGTGTGTTGGGAGATGCTCAGTGGCTTCCCGCCAGCAGGACTGTCCTCGCACAGGCTCCTGCCACCGACACGTGTCCCCTCGTAGGCACTGGCAGGACTCGGGCTACATGATCATCTACGTGACGGGGCGGCCTGACATGCAGAAGCACCGGGTGGTGGCCTGGCTGTCCCAGCACAACTTCCCCCACGGCGCTGTCTCCTTCTGCGATGGGCTCACTCACGATCCCCTGCGCCAGAAAACCGCTTTCCTGCAGAGCCTGCGCACCGAGGTGGGGACATGGGGGACAATGGTGGTGGTGGGGTCCTGTGGGCTGTGCCTCTGTCCTGGGTAGGGGTGGAGATGCTCGGAACTGGACTGAGGGCAGAGCTCAGGGCACAGCGGAGCAGCTCCCAGCCCATGGGTGTCACAACCATCCCACGAGGGTGTCCCAGTCCCTTGGGGTGGCTGTCCCCATGGGAAGGGCCACTCCTTGCCCTGACATTCCTGTCCCTGGGCAGGCGGAGATCAACATCGTTGCTGGCTACGGCTCCACCAAGGACATCTCTGTCTACAGCTCGCTGGGGCTCGCACCGGCACACATCTACATCGTGGGACGGGCCGTCAAGAAGTTTCTCAACCAGTGCCAGGTACAGTGGGTGGGACTGGGGACAGGCTGGGGCTGCAGGGAACGCTTGCTGACCCCGCTGGGGCTGTAGGAGCGTGCAGTGGCCATGGCCACCCGCTCAGGCTGCCCGTGTCCCACAGTTCCTGTCCGAGGGCTACGTCGCCCACCTGGCTCAGCTGGAGGCGGCGGCGCTGGCTCATTCCCCCAAGGGACCCCCCCGCCCCGTGCTGGGTAAAGGCACCTACGGCTGCCCGGCGCCCGTCGACTTTCTCCGCAAGCAGAGCCAGCTCCTGCGCTCGCGGGGCTCCAGCCAAGCTGAGCGGGATGGGGGGTCTTCGACGGCCCCCCCCAGCCTGCCCTGGGCCAAGCCGCGCAGCGTCAGCCTCAAGCTGGAGGGTGAGGAGTGAGGGTGACGCGGCCACTGTTCCGCCCAGGAAAATCTGGGGCTGGAGCCTGCGCTGGGCTCCGAGCGAGGAGGAGGTGAGGCTGCTGGGTTCCCCAAAATGCGTGGGGCGTTGGGAGACAGTGCTCTAAGCCGCCCTGGGGGCTGGAGTGATCCCTGCGGGGCTGAGCCCCCCTGCTGCCCCCACCCCGCAGCCCTGTCCCCCCGGTCCCCTGGGGCTGCAGAGCCGCTGCCGGGCAGTGCCCGGGGGGGTCAGCCCTTGGGGAACTGATGCACTGCCCCCCAGATTACTTGTCCCCAGGCAGGGCTGGGGTTGCTGCAGCTGCGCCCCAGGGCAAGTGGCACCTCCCTGATCCCCACCTATTTATTTCCGTTCGGTGTCGCTCGCCGGGGGGCAGGAGAAAGGCTGGGATTCAAAACGGTTCCTCCATTCTCTTTGTTTCGTTGCGGTATGAAATAAAGTGATATAAAAATGAGGCATCAGGGCCCTTGTGTCTGCTCTGTACCCCACCAGCCACACAAAATGCCACTACAGGTTCTTCCCCCTGGCCCCAGGCAAACCCCTGGTCCTGGGGCGCTTCAGACCCACAGCATCACACAGGGAGGGTTCCTGGGGCACAGCAGTTGGGTTGTGAACAATTTAGGGCAGGTTGTGGTGAGAAGCAGACAGTCTGGGCTTATTTAGCAGCTCTAGCGCATCCGTAACAGGGGCAGCGCTTACTGCAGCAAGGGCTCGGTTTGCAGTGAGTTTGCGAGGCCTCAGGGCCAGGGCTTGACAAGCTCCCCCCGAGCTGTTCCTGCCCTGCCTGCAACTTTATTTTACCTCATTTACCCCTCACAGACATTTTTCTAAGTGACTGAGCACCTTATAGCTAGTTTTACTTTGGTTTATCTTGGCACAGCACGACCAGAATTTTATGTAGATAGCGGTAACAAGCAGTTATTCTATATAAAATATTTACGATGCTGACACGAGGATGTAGTACAGAGGAAACAGCAGCTTGGGATGATAGCAGCAGCCTTGAGAAGTGACGCTGCAGGATGTGGTGCAGAACACAGGCGTGAAGGGGGAAGAGACAGCGCTGAGGATTCATACCGCAGCTGGAACCGCGCGGCCAGCCCCGCTGTGGTGGCTCAGCCCAATGCAAAGTATAAAAACATCGAACAACAAATAAAATGATTTGGCAGAGAGCAGCAGGTTTGAGGTCGTGTCACCCCATGTCCCTTCCTGGTGTGACGATGAGCAGAGTCTGGAGCCTGGCAAGGAGCTTCACGCTTAAATTGCGCTTCAGCCAAGCTCTGCGCTGCTTCACGCTGCCACTTAAGTGCGCTGTGTGTGCCCGGGCTGCGGCGAGCTCCCGGGCCACTTCCAATGATTTCAAATATGTAAAACTTGTATTAAACATTAATAAACATCCATGAACATTCCACATGTGGAATAACTAAAAGAACACGTTCCAAGAGCGCTCGGCTCTCCACTGCGGCCATGGGCTCTACTGCGAGAACATGCCCTTGAAGCGGACCTTGTCCTCGGCGTCCTTCTCCCGCAGCCGAGCTTCCAGGCTCCGCAGCTCCTTGGAGACGACGGGACGGAGCGAGGGGTCAAGGGCCAGCACCTTGGCAAAGTCGGCCTGCGCCTCTGCCACGTTCCACACCGCCGCGTGGGCCTTCCCCCGCTTGAAATACGCCTTCACGTTGTCTGTGGGGAGAGAGCTGACAGGAGCAGAGCATCGGGGGTCTCCCCAGTACCTGCTTGCCCCACTGGTGCCCACTGAGGCTGGCCAGGCTGGCCTGTGGCTCCTTACCTTCATATTTGTTGAGGATGGAGGAGCAGTGATCAAGCACCTCATAGTACTCCTCGCACTGCAGCTTGCACTGGCAGTAATTTAACAGCAGAGGGGTGATCTTCTGGTCAAGCTCGATCCAGTCCGGAGAGCCTGGCTGCTCCTGCAGGATGGGACAGAACAGGGAGAATGAGCCCTGTACACCAAAAGGGATCTGGCAACCCCAGAGAGGGGCCGGGGAGCCCCACCTTCATCTGGAGGTTCTTGAGACAGGCGATGGCATCGTAGTATTTGGCAGCCGCCTCCTGCACCTTGCCCTGCCGGTACAGCTCGTTGCCTTCCTTGTGGATCAGGGGTACGGCCTGCAGCTTCTCCTCATCCGTCATGGCCCAGGGGTCCTGCTGGTAGGAGCCGGGTGCCTCCACCTGCCAGCACCCCACAATGAGAGCAGAGCCTGGCTCTGGGCAGGGACAGGGCCACAGCGCCCCCCTGCTCACAGCCCCCACCCAGGGCAGGGCTGCTGGTGGCCGTCCCTGAGCTCCCCCCAGCCTGGGGCTGGGAGCACGTGAGCCTTGTCCGCCCCCCTCCATGCCCATGCCTCACCTTGAGCACTTCGATGTCGAAAATAAGGGGCTGGGGGTTCTTCTGGAGCTCATCGAGGTCAGGGTAGCCCAGGGAACAGTGGTCGTGCAGCTGGGCGATGCTGCAGCAGTGCCGCTGCCCCTCCAGCGGGTCTTTCCCTGCTGCGATGTTGCGCAGGCTCTTGGACACCAGCGGGTAGAGCACGACGTGCTGGGGGGTGGGGGAAGCGGCGCTGAGGGGACCGCACCGGGGCCGGGGGGAACCAGGACGGCCCCGGCTTCGTGTCCGCCGACCGCGGTGCAAGGGGGCGGCTGCGCCACGTGTGTGTGCGAGGCGCTGGCCACGCCCCCGGCCCAAACCACGCCCCCAAAAGCATCATGCCACGCCCCCGAGTGGCAAACCTCGCGCGCAAATCAACAAGCCAGGCCCCCGAGCAGCAAACCACGCCCCCACGGTAAACGGCAACTGGCTGGGCTCCTCCCCCCGGGCCCGCCCCCCCCGCCCCACCTTGGTGTCGCAGCGGAAGCGGGCGCGCTCCCCGGGCCGCATGGTGCGCAGCGCCGCTTCCCACACCGGCAGCTTGAACTTCTTCCCAACGATCAGCTCCATGGGCTTCCCCCGCGTCCGGCTGTCGTCCAGCGGCGCCTCCTCGTCCCCGCATCGCAGCGTCCGGTAGTGGAAGGTGGCCTGAGAAGAAGGCCGCGGCATCACCATGGCGACGGGGGTGGGGGGGACGCGCATGCGCGCCCTGCCCTGTCCCGTCCGCCACCCCCCCGTCCGCCAGCGGTCGCGGTTCTGACCTTGGTGCCGTCGCGGAAGTCGGGCAGCGGCCCGGTGCCCTCCCGCAGCACCTCCTTGTACACGCCGTCCGCCCGCAGCTGCTCGACCTGCTGCGCCATGGTCGCTGTGCCCGCTCCGCCCCGGCTCGGCCGCCTCCGCCGCCCTTCGGCTCTTTCCGGAGCGACGCGGCCGCGCTGCCGCGCCCCCTGCTGGCCGGGAGTGCGCGCCGCGCGGGGCGGTGCCTCCGGGCAGTGGGCGGGGCCAGCGGCGGCGGCGTGTCCGCTTCCCGCCATGCGCGGAGCCGCGTTTGGGACGAAAGGGAAGGGTTCGGTAATAAAAATCGCCGGAGACGCTCGGGCACATTTCTGGCAGGGCCCCGTGGTGCGGTGGCGGAGCTCCCGGTGTCCCTGGGGTGCACGGTGTGGGTGACCTCCCGGTGTGGGGACACCGAAGCCGTGTCCATCTCCTGCCAGTCCCAGCAGGGTTTCTGGACCCAGCAGCTCCCCCGGGGACAGGTGTAGACAGGAGGGACAGACACTCCCTGGCAAGTCCTTGCAGTGCCATCGGGGACATCCCAGGTAACACCAGTGGAGCAGTTGGCCCCAGAAGCCATCCCGGGGTGACACGGGGACATTTGCAGGTGGCAGGTCCCTGGTCCATTGCAGAGGGTGGTGGGACGTGGTGGTGCAGCCCGCGCCGCCGGCAGGTGTGTCCCCGCAGGGAGGTGTGTCCCCCCAGCCGGTGCGATGCCACCAACAGCTGCCACTGCAGGTATTGGGCCTTTCTTCTGCCATCACGATTTGGGCAGTTCCTGCACTTTTGGTGGCTTTGCCTGGGCTGGGAAAGCTGCAGCCATGTCACACCGCTCCGGCCAGAGCATCGTCACCAGCACGGCTCAGCGCTGCCGGAGCCCTCCGGGTCCCGCTGCCATGGGTGGCTCAGCCCTGTCCTTGTCCGCACACACCAACACCTCGAGGGAGCTCCCGCTCTCTTCCTCCCCCCGTGCCCAGCGGGTTTTGCTGGTGCTCAGTCCTGGGTGAGGCAGGTGGGTCCCCCGGCAGCGTTCCCCCCTCAGCGGCGTCACCGCGGTGTGCCGGAGCACGGCGTTATCGCTGGCAGCGCAGGTGGCCGGGAGCCGCATGCGGTCGATGCCGACACTGGGTTCCCGCCTGGGGAAACCGTCTCCTTCCTGCGTGCGCCGCGGGGCGAGCGGGGCCGCACCTGCAGGCAGCGCGGGCAGAGCCGCCATGTGCCGCCGGCACCGCGAGGAGCTGGGGATGTGCCGTCTGCGAACACCGCGGTGAGCCGGGGGGTGGCTGTCACCTCAGTGTCCCCCGTGGGGTCTCCAGACACCCCCAGGGAGGGGAGTGCCCCAAGGGTGGGTGCTGGCGTGCCAGGGGCCTTGGGCTTTGCCTCGTGCTGGTGCCCAGGGCGGCACTGTGAAGGGTCTGGGAGGATTTTGGGTGAATCCTGTCGCCCTCGGGACTGGGCTCTGGGAGCAGCATCAGCCCCACGGGGGCACACGGGTGGGGAGGTGGTGGCAGCAGGTGTCCCGGGGGGGCTGGTTCCCCTGGGGCCATCCGGGTGATGATGTGTGTGACGCCACAAGTGGAGCTGAGCCTCATATTTGGGCATGGAGCAGATCATTGGAGGCCGGGGTTCTGCCAGCCCAGAGATAACCCGCCTGATAACGGCTCAAAAGGTGCTGCAACCTCCATTGGCTCCCACTGCCGATATATCACCCGTGTCACCGCGCTGGGGCAGCCGGGACGGCACGATGGTGCCTGTCGGGGTGCTGGGGCTGTTGCTGTGGGTGCAGCTCTGCGGGGGTGAGCGCGGGGCGAGGGGAGCAGTGGGACAGGGACCCCCGGGGAGACAGGGACCCACTGGGCCGGGCTGAGCACCGTCCTTGCCGCAGGCACCGGGGAGCTGCGGCTGGTGGGCGGCGGCGGGCGCTGCGCCGGGCGGGTGGAGGTGAAGCACAACGGCGAGTGGGGCTCCGTGTGCAACTATGACTTCGACTGGGATGCCCGTTGGGCCACCGTGGTGTGCCGGCAGCTGGGCTGCGGCGGGGTGGCCAAGGCGTCAGCCTACGCCCCGTTCGGGCAGGGCACTGGCCGGATTTGGCTCCAGCCTTTCTTCTGCCGGGGCACCGAGGAGATGCTGCACGAGTGTCCTCACTTCGGCTGGGGACAGCACTACTGCAACCATGAGCGGGATGTGGGGGTGACCTGCAGAGGTGAGGTGGGGACATTGGCCATGCCGGGACACACGCTGTGTGCTGGGGTGTCCCCAGGCAGGGCTGAGGCTGTGCTGGTGTCCCGGTGCAGAGGCGGTGGAGCTGCGGTTGGTGGCCGGCGGGGGTCCCTGCGCCGGGAGGGTGGAGGCGAAGCTGCGGGGCCAATGGGGCTCAGTGGCAGATGACATATGGGACATGGAGGACGCTGAGGTGGTGTGCCAACAACTGGGCTGCGGCTCGGCCAGCAGTGCCTATGCTGCCGCCTCCAGCTTTGGCAAAGGGGACGGTCCCGTCAGCCTGACTATCATCAACTGCCACGGGGACGAGGCCACACTCTTGGACTGCGAGATCCGTGGCTGGGGACCCTATGATGCTATTCATGACTTCGACGTCGCTGTCGCCTGCCAAGGTAGGAGCCGGGCAGTGTTGGGGACGCGCTGGTGCTGGCACATCCCTCACTAGCACCCCCAGTGCTGGCACATCCGTCAGCACCGTCCCCGTGCCGCTCCTGGCAGGGTTTGCCCGGCTGGTCGGCGGTGACACCGCGTGCGCCGGGCAGCTGGAGGTGCGGAGGGGACAAACCTGGGCCAGCGTCTGTGAGGAGCACGTGGACGTCAAGGCCGGCCAGGTGGTGTGCCGGGAGCTGGGCTGCGGCACGGTGCTCGCCGTCCACGGCACCGGCCAGTCTGGGGCAGGAACGGGGCCACTCTGGGACCTGCGGTTCGAGTGCTCCGGCACCGAAACCCTCCTCTCTGCCTGCTCCCGGCAGCCGCCCCGCAGCCCCGGCTGCACCAGCCAGGCCGGCATCGTCTGCTCCCGTAAGCGATGGGGACACCGGGGGGTGTCGGGGGGTCCCCGCGCTGCCGTGCCCCCCTCTAACCCCATTCCTCTGCCACAGCCTACACGGGTTTCCGGCTGGCGGGCGAGAGCGGCTGTGCTGGGCGGGTGGAGGTGGAGGTGGGGGGGACGTGGGGGTCCCTCTGTGCCACCGGCTGGGACCTGCCCGACGCCCACGTCCTCTGCCGCCACCTCGGCTGCGGCGCCGCCATCGCCGTGCCGCCGGGAGGCTCCTTCGGCGCGGGGGACGGGCCGATGTGGCGCGATGGCTTCGGTTGTGACGGGAACGAATGGCACCCGGGCCAGTGCCCCGCGGCGGTGCTGGGGGGGCCCCCCTGTCCCCCCGGCCACAGCGCAGCCGTCAACTGCTCAGGTGTGTGTGGGAACAGCCCTCAGGGGCTTTGGGGCACCCTAAGACTTGGGAGCGAGGGACACAGGGTCCTCTGGGCCGAGGGGAGGGCTGAGCCGCCATCCCCCCAGGGTCTCTACACGGCTGGTGCTGCGGCCCCACGGCACCGCTGGGGATGTTGCAGGTGTTGCCGAAGCCCTGCGGCTGGTGGAGGGGGAGAGCCGGTGCGACGGGCGGCTGGAGGTGACCACGAGCCCCGGGACATGGGCCCGCGTGGCGGGGGGGCCGTGGGACACCGGGCTTGGCAGCGTGGTGTGCCGGCAGCTGGGCTGCGGCGTGCTGGAGAAAGTCTCTGGTGTGCCGGGCTTGGGCACCGTGGTGCTGCGGTGTGCCGGCACCGAGGAGAGCCTGGCACGGTGCAACGTCTCCGGGACGGCCCCCGCGCCAACCGGCAGCCCCGAGGAGGTGGCCGTCGTCTGCTCGGGTGAGTGTCCCGGGAAGGGCCGGGGGTGCCGGCTCCCCGAGCGGTCGCCGCAGCCCGGTCCCCTGTGTCCCCGCAGGCAGCCGGCGGGTGAGGCTGGCGGGTGGCCCCGGGCGCTGCGCCGGGCGCGTGGAGCTCTACGCCAATGGCACCTGGGCCACCGCCTGCCAGGACACCTGGGACCTCCCGGACGCCACCGTCGTGTGCCGCCAGCTGGGCTGTGGCACGGCGCTGGCGGCACCGGGAGCAGGTCACTTCGGTGCCGGAGTGGGAACGCCGTGGCCGGATGCCGGTGGCTGCACCGGGACCGAGGCGTCAATCTGGGCCTGTCTGGGCTCGGCACGGAGCGATTGCCGGCGCGGTGGTGGGGCAGGTGCCGTCTGCTCAGGTCAGTGCCGTGCACCCCCAGACTGGGGCCGGGGGGCCATCCCCGGTCAGTGCCTTGACCCCCGTCCCCCCTTGCAGATCAGCTGTCCCTGCGGCTGGCGGGCGGCAGCGGCCGCTGTGCCGGGCGCCTGGAGGTGCTGCACAACGGCACCTGGGGCGGCGTTTGTGCCAACGGCACCAGCCCCGCCACGGCCATCGCCGCCTGCCGCCAGCTGGGCTGCGGGGGCGGGGGGCGGCTGGAGCCTGCGCCCCCCGGGGACACGGCCCCCGCCTGGCTGGCCTGGGTGGGCTGCGAGAAGGGGACCCACTGGCTCTGGCAATGTCCCTCGGCACCCTGGCGCCTGCAGGACTGCGGCCCTGGCGGGGACGCCCATGTCGCCTGTGACGAGGACACTGATGGCACGAGCGGGACGCCCACCCCGTCCCCAGGTAGCTGTGCCCGTGCCGGCAGCACCCGCTGTGCTGGGCTGGCCAGAGTCCCCTCCTCACGCCGCCCGGCCGTGTCCCCGCAGGTGTCCCCAGCAGCACCGCCCTGACGGCAGCAGTGGGGTCGGTGCCGGTGTCCACGGTCCTGTGTGTGGTCCTGGGGACGCTGCTGTTCCTGGCGCTGGGCGCCCTGGCCGTGCAGATGTCCTGTGCCCGGGCTCGGCGCCGAGGTGGGTCCTGGGGTTGGGTGCCAGGGCAGAGCCGGTTTGGGGGTCCTGGGGCTCCCGCTCCAGGGAGTGGCTCAGAGGGTGACCCCGGTGCCACCCACGGTCCCCACGGGCCCGGGTGAGCACTGCCCGTCATTTCAGGCCGTGCTGGAGCTGCGGACGCCGTCTCTGATGCCGTATACGAGGAGCTGGATTACACCCCGGACCCGGAGTACCAGGAGGTGCCCAGTGGCTCAGGTGGGTGCAGCCCCCCCGTGCCTGGAGGTTCTCCCAAAAGAGGGGGCAACTCTGTCCCACAGCCCCAGCTGGTCCAGGTGTTGTGGCACTGGATGGTTCCTACGGCACGTGGGTGTCCCCTGGTCCCCCCAGGGCCATGCTGCCCACGGTGCCAGCTCCAGCCACCCCAAACCCTGTCCTCCCCCGGCCAGGCTCCCTGTCAGAGGGGTCGGGGACAAAGCTGCCGTATTACGTTGGGGATGGTGTGGAGGAGAGAGACCCCAAGGCAGCCGCAGGTAGGGACACAGGGACAGCAATGTGGTTGGGAGCCCCAGGGAGAGGGGACATGGCCAGGTGCTGGGGACACGAGGGGACACAGGCCCTGCTCAGCCAGGGGAGCCAGCTCAGCTGTGGCTGTCATTAGTGTCATTAGCGTCATCAATGACTGCTGGGGCTCTGGCTGAGATCCTGCAGCCCCGGTGGCACCAGGACATCCCCAGTGGTCCGGCCAGAGGTGGGTGGCACAGCCAGAGCCCTGCACCGCCTCTGGTTCACCCCGTCCCCTGTGCCTGTGGCAGAGTCCCCAGCCCAGCACAGCTCCCCGGATGTCTATGATGATGCTGCAGCCGTGCCAGAAGTGTCCCCCGCTCCCAGCGCTGGGGACATGTCCGAGGGGGTGACACGGAGGAGCTGGGGCTGTCCCCCACCCACAGGTAAGAGGGGCCAGGGCTGCCCTGTCCCCTGCAGAGCCACCTCGGGGTCTGGCCGTGGGCAGGGAGCAGGCAGCAGATCCATGGGGGATGCGGCAGGGACACAAAGCAGCCCCTGCAAAGCACCAGCCTTTGCTGTCCCCTAAGGTGGGAGCTGCCAGCCCTCAAGTCCTGCAGAAGCCACAGGGGACCCCCCGGCACAGCCCCCGGGGCACACGGACTATGACGATGTTGGCAGCAGCACCCTGGGGACGTCGCTGTGAGGATTTCCCTGGGGACACAGGTGCAGGGGGGTGGGGCCCTGTCCCCGAGGAGGGGTGGCCCTGGTCACGGAGGTCACCTCCCGCTGCCCAGGGCCACAGCAGAGCAGCAAACCAGCTCCTGTGTCCCTCCCGCACGCAGCGCTGCAGCGATTTCCCTTGAACTCAGCAGCACCGAGAACGGCGCTAGAAATGGCTCTGGTTGGTGCAGGGACCTCTCCGAAAGGTGGGGGGGGAAATTAAGCCCTAGCTGTATTTGATTAGTTAAAGGCTGAAATAATTATGTGTAAAAAAAAAAATAAATATATATAATAAGCAGTATTTTGCTTATGCTAAATTCAAACATATTGGGTAACTGGGAATTGTATGGGGAGGGGAAAATAGCCCATCAGTGTCCGGTTTCGGGGAGGTGCTTGGGAACCTTCACCGGCTGGAGGTTCGCGGCTGTACCGCCCGGCTCGGCCGCCTCCGCCGCCCTTCGGCTCTTTCCGGAGCGACGCGGCCGCGCTGCGGCGCCCCCTGCTGGCCGGGAGTGCGCGCCGCGCGGGGCGGTGCCTCCGGGCAGTGGGCGGGGCCAGCGGCGGCGGCGTGTCCGCTTCCCGCCATGCGCGGAGCCGCGTTTGGGGCGAAAGGGAAGGATTCGGTAATAAAAATCGCCGGAGACGCTCTGGCACCTTTCTGGCAGGGCCCCGTGGTGCGGTGGCGGAGCTCCCGGTGTCCCTGGGGCGTACGGTGTGGGTGACCTCCCACTCTGGGGTCACCAAAGCTGTGTCCCCCTCCTGCCAGCCATGGTGAGTCACCGTCCCGGCAGCTCCCTGGGGCCAGGAGGGACAGGCAGGTCTGTGCTGCAGCATCGGGGACGTGCCAGGTAACACGGATGGTGGGGTCAGACCCAGAAGCCATCCCGTGGTGACAAGGGGACGTTTGCAGGTGGCAGGTCCCTGGTCCATTGCAGAGGGCGGTGGGACGTGGTGCTGCAGCCCGCGCTGCCTGCAGGTGTGTCCCGCAGGGAGGTGTGTCCCCCCAGCCGGTGCGATGCCACCACCAGTCGCCATTGCGCGTCTCTGGGTGTTTCTGTCTTCGCCACGATTTGGGCAGTTCCTGCACCTTTGTTGGCTTTTCCTGGGCTGGGAAAGCTGCAGCCATGTCAGCCCCTCCTCACCCTGCTCCGTGTCACACCGCTCCGGCCAGAGCATCGTCACCAGCACGGCTCAGCGCTGCCGGAGCCCTCCGGGTCCCGCTGCCATGGGTGGCTCAGCCCTGTCCTTGTCCGCACACACCAACACCTCGAGGGAGCTCCCGCTCTCTTCCTCCCCCCGTGCCCAGCGGGTTTTGCTGGTGCTCAGTCCTGGGTGAGGCAGGTGGGTCCCCCGGCAGCGTTCCCCCCTCAGCGGCGTCACCGCGGTGTGCCGGAGCACAGCGTTATCGCTGGCAGCGCAGGTGGCCGGGAGCCGCGTGCGGTCGATGCCGACACTGGGTTCCCGCCTGGGGAAACCGTCTCCTTCCTGCGTGCGCCGCGGGGCGAGCGGGGCCGCACCTGCAGGCAGCGCGGGCAGAGCCGCCATGTGCCGCCGGCACCGCAAGGAGCCGGGGATGTGCCGTCTGCGAACACCGCGGTGAGCCGGGGGGTGGCTGTCACCTCAGTGTCCCCCGTGGGGTCTCCAGACACCCCCAGGGAGGGGAGCACCCCAAGGGTGGGTGCTGGCGTGCCGGGGGCCTTGGGCTTTGCCTCGTGCTGGTGCCCAGGGCGGCACTGTGAAGGGTCTGGGAGGATTTTGGGTGAATCCTGGTGCCATCGGGACTGGGCTCTGGGAGCAGCATCAGCCCCACGGGGGCACACGGGTGGGGAGGTGGTGGCAGCAGGTGTCCCGGGGGGGCTGGTTCCCCCGGGGCCATCCGGGTGACGGGGTGTGTGACACCAGAAGCGGAGCTGAGCCTCATATTTGGGCATGGAGCAGATCATTGGAGGCCGGGGTTCTGCCAGCCCAGAGATAACCCGCCTGATAACGGCTCAAAAGGTGCTGCAACCTCCATTGGCTCCCACTGCCGATATATCACCCGTGTCACCGCGCTGGGGCAGCCGGGACGGCACGATGGTGCCTGTCGGGGTGCTGGGGCTGTTGCTGTGGGTGCAGCTCTGCGGGGGTGAGCGCGGGGCGAGGGGAGCAGTGGGACAGGGACCCCCGGGGAGACAGGGACCCACTGGGCCGGGCTGAGCACCGTCCTTGCCGCAGGCACCGGGGAGCTGCGGCTGGTGGGCGGCGGCGGGCGCTGCGCCGGGCGGGTGGAGGTGAAGCACAACGGCGAGTGGGGCTCCGTGTGCAACCTACACTTCGACTGGGAGACCAGTTGGGCCACCGTGGTGTGCCGGCAACTACACTGCGGTGGGGTGGCCAAGGCGTCAGCCTACGCCCCGTTCGGGCACGGCACCGGCCGGATTTGGCTGCACCCGTTCTGGTGCCAGGGCACCGAGGAGATGTTGCACGAGTGTCCTCACTTTGGCTGGGGACAGCACTACTGTGGCCACGATCGGGACCTGGGTGTGACCTGCGGAGGTGAGGTGGGGACATTGGCCATGCCGGGACACACGCTGTGTGCTGGGGTGTCCCCAGGCAGGGCTGAGGCTGTGCTGGTGTCCCGGTGCAGAGGCGGTGGAGCTGCGGTTGGTGGCCGGCGGGGGTCCCTGCGCCGGGAGGGTGGAGGCGAAGCTGCGTGGCCAGTGGGGCTCGGTGGCAGATTACGCCTGGCACATGAAGGAAGCCGAGGTGGTGTGTCGGCATCTGGGCTGCGGCTCGGCCACCGGTGCCTACACCGCTGCTGCCAGCTTTGGCAAAGGGGACGGTCCCATCAGCCTGAGTATCGTTGAGTGCCGTGGGGACGAGGCCACGCTCTGGGACTGCGAGATCCGTGGCTGGGGACCCATTGATGGTTCTCACAGCTTTGACGTTGCCGTCGCCTGCCAAGGTAGGAGCCGGGCAGTGTTGGGGACGCGCTGGTGCTGGCACATCCCTCACTAGCACCCCCAGTGCTGGCACATCCGTCAGCACCGTCCCCGTGCCGCTCCTGGCAGGGTTTGCCCGGCTGGTCGGCGGTGACACCGCGTGCGCCGGGCGGCTGGAGGTGCGGAGGGGACAAACCTGGGCCAGCGTCTGTGAGGAGCACGTGGACGTCAAGGCCGGCCAGGTGGTGTGCCGGGAGCTGGGCTGCGGCACGGTGCTCGCCGTCCACGGCACCGGCCAGTCTGGGGCAGGAACGGGGCCGCTCTGGGACCTGCGGTTCGAGTGCTCCGGCACCGAAACCCTCCTCTCTGCCTGCTCCCGGCAGCCGCCCCGCAGCCCCGGCTGCACCAGCCAGGCCGGCATCGTCTGCTCCCGTAAGCGATGGGGACACCGGGGGGTGTCGGGGGGTCCCCGCGCTGCCGTGCCCCCCTCTAACCCCATTCCTCTGCCACAGCCTACACGGGTTTCCGGCTGGCGGGCGAGAGCGGCTGTGCCGGGCGGGTGGAGGTGGAGGTGGGGGGGACGTGGGGGTCCCTCTGTGCCACCGGCTGGGACCTGCCCGACGCCCACGTCCTCTGCCGCCACCTCGGCTGCGGCGCTGCCATCGCCGTGCCGCCGGGAGGCTCCTTCGGCGCGGGGGACGGGCCGATGTGGCGCGATGGCTTCGGTTGTGACGGGAACGAATGGCACCCGGGCCAGTGCCCCGCGGCGGTGCTGGGGGAGCCTCCCTGTCCCCCCGGCCACACCGCAGCCGTCAACTGCTCAGGTGTGTGTGGGAACAGCCCTCAGGGGCTTTGGGGCACCCTAAGACTTGGGAGCGAGGGACACAGAGTCCTCTGGGCCGAGGGGAGGGCTGAGCCGCCATCCCCCCAGGGTCTCTACACGGCTGGTGCTGCGGCCCCACGGCACCGCTGGGGATGTTGCAGGTGTTGCCGAAGCCCTGCGGCTGGTGGAGGGGGAGAGCCGGTGCGACGGGCGGCTGGAGGTGACCACGAGCCCCGGGACATGGGCCCGCGTGGCGGGGGGGCCGTGGGACACCGGGCTTGGCAGCGTGGTGTGCCGGCAGCTGGGCTGCGGCGTGCTGGAGAAAGTCTCTGGTGTGCCGGGCTTGGGCACCGTGGTGCTGCGGTGTGCCGGCACCGAGGAGAGCCTGGCACGGTGCAACGTCTCCGGGACGGCCCCCGCGCCAACCGGCAGCCCCGAGGAGGTGGCCGTCGTCTGCTCGGGTGAGTGTCCCGGGAAGGTCCGGGGGTGCCGGCTCCCCGAGCGGTCGCCGCAGCCCAGTCCCCTGTGTCCCCGCAGGCAGCCGGCGGGTGAGGCTGGCGGGTGGCCCCGGGCGCTGCGCCGGGCGCGTGGAGCTCTACGCCAATGGCACCTGGGCCACCGCCTGCCAGGACACCTGGGACCTCCCGGACGCCACCGTCGTGTGCCGCCAGCTGGGCTGTGGCACGGCGCTGGCGGCACCGGGAGCAGGTCACTTCGGTGCCGGCGTGGGGACGCCGTGGCCGGATGCCGGTGGCTGCACCGGGACCGAGGTGTCAATCTGGGCTTGTCTGGGCTCGGCACGGAGCGATTGCCGGCGCGGTGGTGGGGCAGGTGCCGTCTGCTCAGGTCAGTGCCGTGCACCCCCAGACTGGGGCCGGGGGGCCATCCCCGGTCAGTGCCGTGACCCCCGTCCCCCCTTGCAGATCAGCTGTCCCTGCGGCTGGCGGGCGGCAGCGGCCGCTGTGCCGGGCGCCTGGAGGTGCTGCACAACGGCACCTGGGGCGGCATTTGTGCCAACGGCACCAGCCCCGCCACGGCCATCGCCGCCTGCCGCCAGCTGGGCTGCGGGGGCGGGGGGCGGCTGGAGCCTGCGCCCCCCGGGGACACGGCCCCCGCCTGGCTGGCCTGGGTGGGCTGCGAGAAGGGGACCCACTGGCTCTGGCGATGTCCCTCGGCACCCTGGCGCCTGCAGGACTGCGGCCCTGGCGGGGACGCCCATGTCGCCTGTGACGAGGACACTGATGGCACGAGTGGGACGCCCACCCCATCCCCAGGTAGCTGTGCCCGTGCCGGCAGCACCCGCTGTGCTGGGCTGGCCAGGGTCCCCTCCTCACGCCGCCCGGCCGTGTCCCCGCAGGTGTCCCCAGCGGCACCGCCCTGACGGCAGCAGTGGGGTCGGTGCCGGTGTCCACGGTCCTGTGTGTGGTCCTGGGGACGCTGCTGTTCCTGGCGCTGGGCGCCCTGGCCGTGCAGATGTGCTGTGCCCGGGCTCGGCGCCGAGGTGGGTCCTGGGGGTGGGTGCCGGGGCAGAGCCGGTTTGGGGGTCCTGAGGCTCCCGCTCCAGGGAGTGGCTCAGAGGGTGACCCCGGTGCCACCCACGGTCCCCACGGGCCCGGGTGAGCACTGCCCGTCGTTTCAGGCCGTGCTGGAGCTGCGGACGCCGTCTCTGATGCCGTATACGAGGAGCTGGATTACACCCCGGACCCGGAGTACCAGGAGGTGCCCAGTGGCTCAGGTGGGTGCAGCCCCCCCGTGCCTGGAGGTTCTCCCAAAAGAGGGGGCAACTCTTTCCCACAGCCCCAGCTGGTCCTTGTGTTGCGGCACTGGATGGTTCCTACGGCACGTGGGTGTCCCCTGGTCCCCCCAGGGCCATGCTGCCCACGGTGCCAGCTCCAGCCACCCCAAACCCTGTCCTCCCCCGGCCAGGCTCCCTGTCAGAGGGGTCGGGGACAAAGCTGCCGTATTACATTGGGGATGGTGTGGAGGAGAGCGACCCCAAGGCAGCGCCAGGTAGGGACACAGGCACAGGAACGTGCTGGGGAGCCCCAGGGAGAGGGGACATGGCCAGGTGCTGGGGACACGAGGGGACACAGGCCCTGCTCAGCCAGGGGAGCCAGCTCAGCTGTGGCTGTCATTAGTGTCATTAGCGTCATCAATGACTGCTGGGGCTCTGGCTGAGATCCTGCAGCCCCGGTGGCACCAGGACATCCCCAGTGGTCCGGCCAGAGGTGGGTGGCACAGCCAGAGCCCTGCACCGCCTCTGGTTCACCCCGTCCCCTGTGCCTGTGGCAGAGTCCCCAGCCCAGCACAGCTCCCCGGATGTCTATGATGATGCTGCAGCCGTGCCAGAAGTGTCCCCCGCTCCCAGCGCTGGGGACATGTCCGAGGGGGTGACACGGAGGAGCTGGGGCTGTCCCCCACCCACAGGTAAGAGGGGCCAGGGCTGCCCTGTCCCCTGCAGAGCCACCTCGGGGTCTGGCCGTGGGCAGGGAGCAGGCAGCAGATCCATGGGGGATGCGGCAGGGACACAAAGCAGCCCCTGCAAAGCACCAGCCTTTGCTGTCCCCTAAGGTGGGAGCTGCCAGCCCTCAAGTCCTGCAGAAGCCACAGGGGACCCCCCGGCACAGCCCCCGGGGCACACGGACTATGACGATGTTGGCAGCAGCACCCTGGGGACGTCGCTGTGAGGATTTCCCTGGGGACACAGGTGCAGGGGGGTGGGGCCCTGTCCCCGAGGAGGGGTGGCCCTGGTCACGGAGGTCACCTCCCGCTGCCCAGGGCCACAGCAGAGCAGCAAACCAGCTCCTGTGTCCCTCCCGCACGCAGCGCTGCAGCGATTTCCCTTGAATTCAGCAGCACCGAGAACGGCGCTAGAAATGGCTCTGGTTGGTGCAGGGACCTCTCCAAAAGGTGTGGGGGGAAATTAAGCCCTAGCTGTATTTGATTAGTTAAAGGCTGAAATAATGATGTGTAAAAAAAAAAAATAAATATATATAATAAGCAGTATTTTGCTTATGCTAAATTCAACCATATTGGGTAACTGGGAATTGTATGGGGAGGGGAAAATAGCCCATCAGTGTCCGGTTTCGGGGAGGTGCTTGGGAACCTTCACCGGCTGGAGGTTCGTGGCTGTACCGCCCGGCTCGGCCGCCTCCGCCGCCCTTCGGCTCTTTCCGGAGCGACGCGGCCGCGCTGCCGCGCCCCCTGCTGGCCGGGAGTGCGCGCCGCGCGGGGCGGTGCCTCCGGGCAGTGGGCGGGGCCAGCGGCGGCGGCGTGTCCGCTTCCCGCCATGCGCGGAGCCGCGTTTGGGACGAAAGGGAAGGGTTCGGTAATAAAAATCGCCGGAGACGCTCTGGCACGTTTCTGGCAGGGCCCCGTGGTGCGGTGGCGGAGCTCCCGGTGTCCCTGGGGCGTACGGTGTGGGTGACCTCCCACTCTGGGGTCACCAAAGCTGTGTCCCCCTCCTGCCAGCCATGGTGGGTCACCGTCCCGGCAGCTCCCTGGGGCCAGGAGGGACAGGCAGGTCTGTGCTGCAGCATCGGGGACGTGCCAGGTAACACGGATGGTGGGGTCAGACCCAGAAGCCATCCCGGGGTGACAAGGGGACGTTTGCAGGTGGCAGGTCCCTGGTCCATTGCAGAGGGTGGTGGGACGTGGTGGTGAAGCCCGCGCTGCCTGCAGGTGTGTCCCGCAGGGAGGTGTGTCCCCCCAGCCGGTGCGATGCCACCACCAGCCGACATTGCGTGTCTCTGGGTGTTTCTGTCTTCGCCACGATTTGGGCAGTTCCTGCACCTTTGTTGGCTTTTCCTGGGCTGGGAAAGCTGCAGCCATGTCAGCCCCTCCTCACCCTGCTCTGTGTCACACCGCTCCGGCCAGAGCATCGTCACCAGCACGGCTCAGCGCTGCCGGAGCCCTCCGGGTCCCGTTGCCATGGGTGGCTCAGCCCTGTCCTTGTCCGCACACACCAACACCTCGAGGGAGCTCCCGCTCTCTTCCTCCCCCCGTGCCCAGCGGGTTTTGCTGGTGCTCAGTCCTGGGTGAGGCAGGTGGGTCCCCCGGCAGCGTTCCCCCCTCAGCGGCGTCACCGCGGTGTGCCGGAGCACAGCGTTATCGCTGGCAGCGCAGGTGGCCGGGAGCCGCGTGCGGTCGATGCCGACACTGGGTTCCCGCCTGGGGAAACCGTCTCCTTCCTGCGTGCGCCGCGGGGCGAGCGGGGCCGCACCTGCAGGCAGCGTGGGCAGAGCCGCCATGTGCCGCCGGCACCGCAAGGAGCCGGGGATGTGCCGTCTGCGAACACCGCGGTGAGCCGGGGGGTGGCTGTCACCTCAGTGTCCCCCGTGGGGTCTCCAGACACCCCCAGGGAGGGGAGCGCCCCAAGGGTGGGTGCTGGCGTGCCGGGGGCCTTGGGCTTTGCCTCGTGCTGGTGCCCAGGGCGGCACTGTGAAGGGTCTGGGAGGATTTTGGGTGAATCCTGGTGCCATCGGGACTGGGCTCTGGGAGCAGCATCAGCCCCACGGGGGCACACGGGTGGGGAGGTGGTGGCAGCAGGTGTCCCGGGGGGGCTGGTTCCCCCGGGGCCATCCGGGTGACGGGGTGTGTGACACCAGAAGCGGAGCTGAGCCTCATATTTGGGCATGGAGCAGATCATTGGAGGCCGGGGTTCTGCCAGCCCAGAGATAACCCACCTGATAACGGCTCAAAAGGTGCTGCAACCTCCATTGGCTCCCACTGCCGATATATCACCCGCGTCACCGCGCTGGGGCAGCCGGGACGGCACGATGGTGCCTGTCGGGGTGCTGGGGCTGTTGCTGTGGGTGCAGCTCTGCGGGGGTGAGTGTGGGGTGGTGGGCAAGGGGGCAGACAGGGACCCACTGGGCCGGGCTGAGCACCGTCCTTGCCGCAGGCACCGGGGAGCTGCGGCTGGTGGGCGGCGGCGGGCGCTGCGCCGGGCGGGTGGAGGTGAAGCACAACGGCGAGTGGGGCTCCGTCTGCAACTTCCACTTCGACTGGGAGACCAGTTGGGCCACCGTGGTGTGCCGGCAGCTGGGCTGCGGCGGGGTGGCCAAGGCGTCAGTCTACGCCCCGTTCGGGCAGGGCACCGGCCGGATTTGGCTCCAGCCCTTCTTGTGCCGGGGCACCGAGGAGATGCTGCACGAGTGTCCTAACTGGGGCTGGGGACAGCACTACTGCAACCATGAGCGGGACTTGGGGGTGATCTGCAAAGGTGAGGTGGGGACATTGGCCATGCCGGGACACACGCTGTGTGCTGGGGTGTCCCCAGGCAGGGCTGAGGCTGTGCTGGTGTCCCGGTGCAGAGGCGGTGGAGCTGCGGTTGGTGGCCGGCGGGGGTCCCTGCGCCGGGAGGGTGGAGGCGAAGCTGCGGGGCCAATGGGGTTCGGTGGGAGATGGTGCCTGGCACATGAATGACGCCCAGGTGGTGTGCCGGCACCTGGGCTGCGGCTCGGCCACTGCTGCCTACACTGCCACTGCCAGATTTGGCGAAGCGGATGGTCCCATCGGCCTGTTTGGCGTTGAGTGCCGCGGGGACGAGGCCACACTCTGGGACTGCGAGATCCGCGGCTGGGGACCCCTTGATGGTTCTCACAGCTTTGATGTTGCCGTCACCTGCCAAGGTAGGAGCCGGGCAGTGTTGGGGACGCGCTGGTGCTGGCACATCCCTCACTAGCACCCCCAGTGCTGGCACATCCGTCAGCACCGTCCCCGTGCCGCTCCTGGCAGGGTTTGCCCGGCTGGTCGGCGGTGACACCGCGTGCGCCGGGCGGCTGGAGGTGCGGAGGGGACAAACCTGGGCCAGCGTCTGTGAGGAGCACGTGGACGTCAAGGCCGGCCAGGTGGTGTGCCGGGAGCTGGGCTGCGGCACGGTGCTCGCCGTCCACGGCACCGGCCAGTCTGGGGCAGGAACGGGGCCACTCTGGGACCTGCGGTTCGAGTGCTCCGGCACCGAAGCCCTCCTCTCTGCCTGCTCCCGGCAGCCGCCCCGCAGCCCCGGCTGCACCAGCCAGGCCGGCATCGTCTGCTCCCGTAAGCGATGGGGACACCGGGGGGTGTCGGGGGGTCCCCGTGCCGCCGTGCCCCCCTCTAACCCCATTCCTCTGCCACAGCCTACACGGGTTTCCGGCTGGCGGGCGAGAGCGGCTGTGCCGGGCGGGTGGAGGTGGAGGTGGGGGGGACGTGGGGGTCCCTCTGTGCCACCGGCTGGGACCTGCCTGACGCCCACGTCCTCTGCCGTCACCTCGGCTGCGGCGCCGCCATCGCCGTGCCGCCGGGAGGCTCCTTCGGCGCGGGGGACGGGCCGATGTGGCGCGATGGCTTCGGTTGTGACGGGAACGAATGGCACCCGGGACAGTGCCCCGCGGCGGTGCTGGGGGGGCCCCCCTGTCCCCCCGGCCACAGCGCAGCCGTCAACTGCTCAGGTGTGTGTGGGAACAGCCCTCAGGGGCTTTGGGGCACCCTAAGACTTGGGAGCGAGGGACACAGGGTCCTCTGGGCCGAGGGGAGGGCTGAGCCGCCATCCCCCCAGGGTCTCTACACGGCTGGTGCTGCGGCCCCACGGCACCGCTGGGGATGTTGCAGGTGTTGCCGAAGCCCTGCGGCTGGTGGAGGGGGAGAGCCGGTGCGACGGGCGGCTGGAGGTGACCACGAGCCCCGGGACATGGGCCCGCGTGGCGGGGGGGCCGTGGGACACCGGGCTTGGCAGCGTGGTGTGCCGGCAGCTGGGCTGCGGCGTGCTGGAGAAAGTCTCTGGTGTGCCGGGCTTGGGCACCGTGGTGCTGCGGTGTGCCGGCACCGAGGAGAGCCTGGCACGGTGTAACGTCTCCCGGACGGCCCCTGCGCCAACCGGTAGCCCCGAGGAGGTGGCCGTCGTCTGCTCCGGTGAGTGTCCCGGGAAGGGCCGGGGGTGCCGGCTCCCCGAGCGGTCGCCGCAGCCCAGTCCCCTGTGTCCCCGCAGGCAGCCGGCGGGTGAGGCTGGCGGGTGGCCCCGGGCGCTGCGCCGGGCGCGTGGAGCTCTACGCCAATGGCACCTGGGCCACCGCCTGCCAGGACACCTGGGACCTCCCGGACGCCACCGTCGTGTGCCGCCAGCTGGGCTGTGGCACGGCGCTGGCGGCACCGGGAGCAGGTCACTTCGGTGCCGGCGTGGGGACGCCGTGGCCGGATGCCGGTGGCTGCGCCGGGACCGAGGTGTCAATCTGGGCTTGTCCGGGCTCGGCACGGAGCGATTGCCGGCGCGGTGGTGGGGCAGGTGCCGTCTGCTCAGGTCAGTGCCGTGCACCCCCAGACTGGGGCCGGGGGACCACCCCCGGTCAGTGCCGTGACCCCCGTCCCCCCTTGCAGATCAGCTGTCCCTGCGGCTGGCGGGCGGCAGCAGCCGCTGTGCCGGGCGCCTGGAGGTGCTGCACAACGGCACCTGGGGCGGCGTTTGTGCCAACGGCACCAGCCCCGCCACGGCCATCGCCGCCTGCCGCCAGCTGGGCTGCGGGGGCGGGGGGCGGCTGGAGCCTGCGCCCCCCGGGGACACGGCCCCCGCCTGGCTGGCCTGGGTGGGCTGCGAGAAGGGGACCCACTGGCTCTGGCGATGTCCCTCGGCACCCTGGCGCCTGCAGGACTGCGGCCCTGGCGGGGACGCCCATGTCGCCTGTGACGAGGACACTGATGGCACGAGCGGGACGCCCACCCCGTCCCCAGGTAGCTGTGGCTGTGCTGGCAGCACCCGCTGTGCTGGGCTGGCCAGGGTCCCCTCCTCACGCCGCCCGGCCGTGTCCCCGCAGGTGTCCCCAGCGGCACCGCCCTGATGGCAGCGGCGGAGTCGGTGCCGGTGTCCACGGTCCTGTGTGTGGTCCTGGGGACGCTGCTGTTCCTGGCGCTGGGCGCCCTGGCCGTGCAGATGTGCTGTGCCCGGGCTCGGCGCCGAGGTGGGTCCTGGGGTTGGGTGCCAGGGCAGAGCCGGTTTGGGGGTCCTGGGGCTCCCGCTCCAGGGAGTGGCTCAGAGGGTGACCCCGGTGCCACCCACGGTCCCCACGGGCCCGGGTGAGCACTGCCCGTCATTTCAGGCCGTGCTGGAGCTGCGGACGCCGTCTCTGATGCCGTATACGAGGAGCTGGATTACACCCCGGACCCGGAGTACCAGGAGGTGCCCAGTGGCTCAGGTGGGTGCAGCCCCCCCGTGCCTGGAGGTTCTCCCAAAAGAGGGGGCAACTCTGTCCCACAGCCCCAGCTGGTCCAGGTGTTGTGGCACTGGATGGTTCCTACGGCACGTGGGTGTCCCCTGGTCCCCCCAGGGCCATGCTGCCCACGGTGCCAGCTCCAGCCACCCCAAACCCTGTCCTCCCCCGGCCAGGCTCCCTGTCAGAGGGGTCGGGGACAAAGCTGCCGTATTACGTTGGGGATGGTGTGGAGGAGAGCGACCCCAAGGCAGCCGCAGGTAGGGACACAGGGACAGCAATGTGGTTGGGAGCCCCAGGGAGAGGGGACATGGCCAGGTGCTGGGGACACGAGGGGACACAGGCCCTGCTCAGCCAGGGGAGCCAGCTCAGCTGTGGCTGTCATTAGTGTCATTAGCGTCATCAATGACTGCTGGGGCTCTGGCTGAGATCCTGCAGCCCCGGTGGCACCAGGACATCCCCAGTGGTCCGGCCAGAGGTGGGTGGCACAGCCAGAGCCCTGCACCGCCTCTGGTTCACCCCGTCCCCTGTGCCTGTGGCAGAGTCCCCAGCCCAGCACAGCTCCCCGGATGTCTATGATGATGCTGCAGCCATGCCAGAAGTGTCCCCCGCTCCCAGCGCTGGGGACATGTCCGAGGGGGTGACACGGAGGAGCTGGGGCTGTCCCCCACCCACAGGTAAGAGGGGCCAGGGCTGCCCTGTCCCCTGCAGAGCCACCTCGGGGTCTGGCCGTGGGCAGGGAGCAGGCAGCAGATCCATGGGGGATGCGGCAGGGACACAAAGCAGCCCCTGCAAAGCACCAGCCTTTGCTGTCCCCTAAGGTGGGAGCTGCCAGCCCTCAAGTCCTGCAGAAGCCACAGGGGACCCCCCGGCACAGCCCCCGGGGGACTATGACGATGTTGGCAGCAGCACCCTGGGGACGTCGCTGTGAGGATTTCCCTGGGGACACAGGTGCAGGGGGGTGGGGCCCTGTCCCCAAGGAGGGGTGGCCCTGGTCACGGAGGTCACCTCCCGCTGCCCAGGGCCACAGCAGAGCAGCAAACCAGCTCCTGTGTCCCTCCCGCACGCAGCGCTGCAGCGATTTTTTTTTTTTATTGTTTCACTGTAAAGTTATTTTTTTTTTCTCTATTAAAACCCAAAATTGGTTATTGATTCACTTCCACGGCTCGTGCCTCGCATCCTGCTACATCAGCCATCCTTTGCGGATGTAGGGCGGGAGCTGGACCCACACATGGTGGGGACGGGGAAGAGCACATGGGGATTCTCAACCCAGTGGAGGCTTCCCTTGAATTCAGGAGCACCGAGCAGGTGCTAGAAATGGCTCTGGTTGCTGCAGGGACCTCTCTGAAAGGTGGGGGGCACCTTTCTGCCCCCCGCCAGGACCCCGCGGTGACAGGGCAGCCGGGCCATGGCCCCAGCCTGCGGCATGTCCTGCTCGAGCAGGTCCCCGATCTTCAGCTCAGGCTTCAGTGCCTGCAGAGCTGCCAGCTCCTGCAGTGCTTCCTCGTTTAACCCGCACGTGCTCAGGCTTTAAATAGAGGAAGAAAAGGAGAAAAGCTGTTAAAAACACCCTCCTGGGTGCTGGTACCCTCCTCCCTGTCCCCCAGCATCCCAGCGGGTGCTGTCCTGGGGTTGCTGGGGATGGACAGGGATGCACCAGGCACCTTACCCCAGGGTTCGCAGCGGGCAGGCGGGATGCCGGAGCTGCTGGCAGAGCTGCAGGACACCAGCAGCTCCCAGTTCGTTGTCGCTCAGGTCCAGGCAGGTGAGCTGGGAGGTCCCGGCCAGCCCAGCAGCCAGCGCTCGGCAGCAGGTGCCCGCCAGCCGGCAGCTCCCCAGCCTGCGGGACCGAGGCAAATGGGGACGGGGGGTTCACCGGAGCTGATTGGGGTGCGGAAGGAGGGAACCCCGACCCCGTCCCCTTACCGCAGCGTCTGCAGCCGGCAGGCGTGGTGCCGGAGCCCCTTGCACAGCAGCTCCACGCCGGCGTCACGCAGCCCCTCGCTGAAGGACAAATCCAGCTCCTCCAGGCAGGGGCTGGTGGCCAGCGCGGTGGCCAGGTCCTGGCAGCAGGCGCTGGTGAGGCAGGAGTACCGCAGCCTGCTGGGACCCGTGGGACAGACCCTCAGAGCCAGCCCAAGGCCGCTGGTGCCACCATAGTGTTCGACCCCACCATGGTGACAGTCCCCACCATGTTGACACTGCTTTTGAGGTCCTCACCCTGGGAGGGTGGGACAGAGGGATGATGCCACCCCAGAGGGACTTTTTGGGGAACCTGTGCTCCACCCCATGGGAGATGGGGTGTTGGGGGTGCCGGGGCCACTCACCGCAGGATGCGCAGGCGGCAGCTAGGCTGCTGCAGCCCCCGGCAGAGCAGGCGCACGCCGGTGTCACCCAGTGTGCTGTCACCCAGCTCCAGCTGGGCCAGGCTGGGGTGACGGGCCAGCAGCTCCGCCAGCTCCGCGCAGCAGCTCCGGGACAACCGGCACCAGTACAGCCTGGGGGAGACACAGAGACCCCGTCAGTCCATCACACCCTGTCCCACTGGCCGTAGACCCCCCTGCCACCCACCGACCAGCAGGGAGGAACCACACCCATCCTTAGCACAGCCAATCAGCAGGGAGGGACCACACCCTCCCCAGGCTCATGGGTGCCCAGCCCCATTCCTAGCACCCGCTGCTGGTCCCTGGGAGCTGGGGCAGCACCCACTCCCTGGCCTCTGGCTTGGGCGCCCCCACCGGCACCCCACAGCCCGTGGGGTGGCCAGGCCCCACCTGTACCCCACCCTGTGCTGGCAGTGGCACCGCGGTCATGGTTTGTGTTCTTACCGGAGAACCTGCAGGTGGCTGCCTGGGTGTCGCAGCGCCCGGCAGAGCAGGTAGGTGGGGGGGGGCAGCTCTTCCTGCCGATGGGGACATTCTCCGGCTCCTGGGGTGCTGGAGCTGTGGGGGGACAGAGCCCCAGGGGGGCACGGGCAGCCCTCACCGGCACCGGGTTGTCCCGGCTTCAACACCGGCACACACCCTGCTCAAGCTTGAGTGGTCTCACGTGGCACCTCCATGGCTTTGGAGATGCAAATGATCAGGAGTCATCTGCCCTCAAACAAAACTTGGGGTGCTCTTAAAATTTCAGCCCCAGGGATCCCCCCTTTGCATGCAAGAAGCCGCCAAATTGACACCCAGGTGCAGAGGAGCCTGTTCGGGCTGGGGAGTTGAGCTGAGATGCTCCACCTCCATCGATCCCATCTCATGCGGTGAATGGAGGAGCCTGTGTGATCCTTATTCCCCCACAATTCTCCCCAAGAGTAAGTTAAATCCCCTGCTGATGAACTAAACCCCAGTGAGGGGACAAGCTGGTGCTCGTGTGGAAGGAACTGAAATGCTTTTAAACCCATCCTTTGGGGTGAAGGAGGAGGAGTCTTTGCGATTTTGGGTCCCTAGAGCAGAGAGGGGTCAGTACTCACCAGGACTCTGCCACGGTCGGCTCTTCGCTGGGATCCTGAGGCTGGAAGGAGCATCCCCGGAGGGCGACACGGCCCAGCCCACCCCACTGCCTGATGCAGAAGGAAAGAGCCATTTGGTCATATTGGGTCAACTGGATGTCCTGCAGGTCCACGTCGGTGACACCAGCCAAGGCGCTTTGTGCGCAGCTTTCATCGTTCATCTCAAACACAAAGTGTAAAGCATCCAAATCTGACACCTTCGGTGCTTGGCCGGGATGGGCGATGCCCCTGTGCCTCTTCTGAAGCCACCTCAGCAGATCTTCCCTGGCTCGTCGTGATATTCTGCACCCGGTGATTTTGTCCACATGCTCTATTGATTTTTGGCTTACCAGCCCAAACAGGAATCGCACTGTTAAGTTCAAATCCTTCCTGGACTCACTATAGGTTTCTAATAACATATTTATGTCCTTTGTGAGAGCCCCCAAGTCACTGACCATTTCCTCATTGTCCTCCAGAACATAAAACATTGCTGCAAAAAACTCTTGGAGGTGCAGGTGGGTGAAGCTGTATATGTTTCCATGGTCTTTCTGTGAGATCTTCTCATTGAGGAAGAGGGGGAGAAGGTCTGGCTGGTCCAAGCTGTGGTCCTTGATGTCTGCCTCCTCAAAGAGAACCTTGTGCTTCCAGATGCCATCCGCAGCCAAGGAGCAAAGCCTGGGGAGGAATCGCTGGAGGTCCCGTGGGTTGTCCCCACCTCTGAACTTCAGTAACCAGGAGAGGTAGAACACACTCATCTGCGTGATGGGTTTAGAGCACTCAACAAGGTTTTTCTTCTTGGAAAGCTCTTGTTCGAGGATGGTGCAGACGATCCAGTTCATGACAGGGATGATGCACAGGCTGTAGAGCATCTTGTTGCCTCTGGTAAACCTGAAGGCCACGTCGGCTTTATTGGCATTCTCCAAATGCCTGTGGAAATATTCCTCCCTCATGGCTGCTGAAAATCCCAGTATTTCTGCGTAATACTCTCTCTCCAGGCACCGCCCCAGGCTTTGGAGAGCCGTTGGCCTCGTGGTGATGAGCAAGGAGGACTCGGGGAGAACACTTTTCTTCAACAAGCTCATCAGGGTGGTTTCCAGCGGCTTCACTTCCCATGGGTTAGAGCTCAGCTCATCTTTGGGCTGAACCAAAGAAAATCCCAAGGCCTCAAAGCCATCAAAAATGAACAAGATCTTCTTCTGGTCAGCCAGGATCTTCCCAGCTGGTGTTCGCCTGTGAGGGCAGCACGTGGAAATGAGGTCCACCACGCTCGCTTCCCTGGTGAGGGCAATGTTCTTGCAGTCTATGCAGAAGATGTAGTCAAACTGCGTGTAGAGGGCCCCTTCCACCCACCCCACCATCACCTTCCTGACTGTCATCGTCTTCCCCATCCCCGGGGCCCCCACCAGCACCACAACCTGCGGTGTTTGCCCATCTTCGCCAGGTTTAAGCAGCGTTTGTGCAGTGACGGTGACAGTGGCTGCTCCATTGCCAGCATCAGCACATCCATGGCTGGTGTCCACACCTTCGTGTTCACCTCTGTGTTTGCTCCAGGGCTTCCTGGCGATGGTCAGGTCGGTGTAGCGTCTGCTGATAGACAGGTTCTCCCCGAGACGGGCGTTCACCTCTTTGTAGCAGCAGAACTCCTGGACCACGTGCTCTCTGTATTCCTGCTTGTACCCTGTGCTGGCCAGAAGCAGAGTCAGCCCCAAGCTGGGGATCCCTGAGAAGCCCCAGCCAGCCCAACTGTGCTCCCGACACACCAATGAGACGCTTGTTCCAATGCTCGGGCTTTTCTACGTCCGGCAGAGGCACTAAGGACATTGTCTGTGAGAATTTAGGGCTTCTGGTCAGTTAGGAGGGTCCTTCTCCTCTCCTGGGTGTCCCCATCATCCTGATCCATCAACCCACCCTGTGATCCTCATCCACCCTGAGAGCAAATGCAATTGCCTGGGGCCACCTGCAGCTTTCGTCCCCCTCTGCTCGTGTCCCTGGGGCTGAAGGGACCATCCTGGGGATGCTTCTGGCTCCAAAGAGTCACCAAATACGTGCTCTGCAGAAATGTCCTTAATCCCCATGCTGGGAGGAAAGGACCTGTGCGGCTGCCTGCCAGGACATCGTTGTGTTTCCAGGCTCCCTGAGAAACCAAAACCTGCTCTTACCAACTTCTGCTTGTATCCAGGATCACTCAAGGGGCAAAAAGAGACAAAGAAAAACAAAATATACGCTGGTTTCCTACCTTTCTCCTGCTCAGCCAGGAGTTTCTCTGCGAGGTCTCTCTGGTTCATCTCTTGGAACAACCCGATCGCGATGTCCATCGCAGTGTCTTGGCTGTAGATGCTGCTCATGGAGCTGACGAGCGCGCAGGGGTGGGCGGCCTTGGCCAGGGAATCCTTGGGGATATTCCATCCTCTTTCCATGGGAACCGCCGATAACTTCGTCTTAAACTCCTGGAAGTCTTTAACAGTGAGACCCTGCAGAGCTCGTAAGAGGACGGCTAACGCACCCTCTTCCCCTGCCATTGCGGGATGTCACCTGGAAGTACCAATGGTTGGAAATCATGATGAGGTTTTGGGGCTGGGCAGCGAGTTTGTCCCATACAGCCCAGTTCTCCCTGCGCTAGAAGGAATGGGGACAGTCACCCCAACGTGGCAAGGTCAACAGGGCTGCAGGGTCCAGCACCATGAGGATGTCCCCCCAAAAACACCCAAAAAAGCACCCTGGGGGGTTTGTTACCAGCCTGGGAGCTGCGGAGTCCCCCAGCCCCGGGGACAACCCCGTCTCTTGGCACCGCATCCCGGCCGTGCCGTGAGGGACTCACCGCATCACCGGGGCAGCGGGACGGGGGGACCCTGCAGAAGGACCTGGCGCTGCCCCAAATCCCCGTCCCACGTGCCGGCAGGGTTTCGGTTTTGAACGGCGGCATCCGGCACGCCCTTCCTGCTTCCCGCCACGGGGCCTCTCGGCACCGGCCTCCAGAAAACCGCCCCGATTAGGAATTTAATACCCAAAGGGCTCTGGCAGCTCCTGCTCCTCCTGCCAACAGGTTGTGGGGTTGGCTGAAAAAACCCCGAATTTCCAGCCCTTCCAGAGCAAATGCACTTTGCTCTCTAAGCAGAACCCATCGCATCTCTTTGTGGATGGCGGTTATGTGAGTAGAGAAATAAAATACGGGAGGTACAGCTGGAGAAAAGGGGGATAGAAAACATGATGAGAGATGAAGAAAATGAGATTTCTCTTCCAAGCTCAGAAAGACTGGGAAGAAAATCTATGGAATGCGTGGTAAAGCACGTGGGAAGCCTGAAAATAATACTGTGAAACAGTTTAATAAGCCAGGAGCTGCAGCGACTCGGTTTAACTGCTGCCGTCTGGAAGCAGGGAAGGTCTGCAGCACCCTTGGAGGTGACCTGCTGGCGGTGGACAGCACCGGAGATGGAGCCCAGCAATGCGCGGGGCAGAAGCTGCGGGTCGAGGCAGGTCCCCGGGCCTCGGCTGGCAGATTTCACCCATCTGGAGCTTTATTTTCATTCAGTCTAAGCAGAGCAACCAGTAATTCCTGCAAGAGGATTTCTTTTCATGATTAAATATCTAACCTGGATCCTGTTGTGGGCTTGCTTAGCGTGGTCTAACAACTTAAAGCAATAATAATAACTCGGGATCTAAGAATAAAATTTGTTACAGCTCTCAAGGGAGCGTGGGGAGTTACAGCTGTTGAGATCTGGAGCCCCCCAGGCTGGGGACTTTCTGGTAAAGCATTGCAAAAACGCCCTAAAATGATAATAATGCCCTTGGAGAGTTTATTTGCTCACAGGATCAGCCTCGCAGGACAACAGTTTGCAGGGAAGCAGCCAGACCTGGTGACAGACACCAAATCCCATCTCAGGCAAGCACGTCAGTGTAGGAGGAACTTGCAAGGGGATTAGGGGAGGAAACTGTACAAGAAAGGGAAAAAAGTGTTGGAAACGGACGGAAAATTAAGCCCTAGCAGTACTTGATTAGTTAAAGGCTGAAATAATTATGTGTAAAATATCTATAAATATAATAAATAGAATTTTGCTTATGCTAAAGGCAAATATATTGGCTAACTGGAAATTATACAGGGAGGGGAAAATACCCCATCACTGTCCGGTTACGGGGAGGTGCTTGGGAACCTTCACCGGCTGGAGGTTCATGGAAATATTGCTCTGTGCCTCTTAACGCACCCTGCTGTCCAGTTAATTGCATTTACAATTTTGCAAAATTGTATTAATGAGGATAATTGCAATATACCGTAGGGCTAGGATGCTTATAGGTCAATACTGTTACTGCTCTGTGGGGTGGGACGGGTGCTGAGCAGGTGAGCGGATGGACCTGGGTGGAGCTGGGTCAGGAGATGGAGCCAGAGCCAGAGCCAGAGCCAGGACCAGGACTCCATGGCAGCGGGTGGGGAGGTCCCAGGTGGGGCTGCTCAGGGGCTACTAATAGCCCTTCAGGGGCAAATGAGCTGGTGTTTGCACTGCAGGGTGCTGAGCCAGGCAGCGCTTCAGCTGCTGCTGCAAACCCACTGTGGCTGTTGCAAACCACCATGAGGAATGTTCTTCATCCCGTGTCTCTGGAGATGCAGAGGTAAGAAAAATCGGCTGCTGCCCAAATGGCCACAGGTTTTTGCTGCTGTGGAGCCTTTTCCTCCCTCTCCAGCCATGGGTGGGTTAAATTGGGGTTCTGGGAGAGGAGAGATGCTCCTTTGGGGTTTCAGTGCTCCCTTGGGGGTTTCTGCTGCCTAGGGATGAAATGAATGCAAAGCCTATTGTGGGACCTGCTCTCCTGCTTTTCGTGCTCCAGTTTATGAATGGGGTACATGTGTTTTGGTCAGGAGGGGCTGAACCCAGCCGGTGGAGGAGGAAGGGACTGGGGAAAGTGGGATGGAGGCATGTAGGGGGTTTCCAGCTGAGGTGTCATGGAAAAGAAAATGCTTTGGGGGACTTGTTTAGCAAAGCTGGTTTTGAGGGGTGTTGGGAAAGGATGTTTTAAGACACGCTGGGAGTTTAGGGAGGAAAACAGACTTTTCACGGCAAATGTCTTGGCAGCTGATTGCAAATGGTGCAGCTGCTGCGCCAAGGTTTGTGGGGTCTCTGCTGGGCGGCTCCTGCTGCAAGGGGTGGGACAGGGCGGCCAGCGGGACGTGACGGGGCAGGTCAGGGGAGAAGGGAAGCAGAGCTGGCACAAAACTACTTGAAGGTGCAGGATTTTAGCTCTGTCCCTCCACCGTGCAGAGCTTCCCCTTGGCAGGACAGATTGCAGCCTCCTAACTCGCTGCTGGGGACAGTCACGCTCAGAAATCCCTTATTCTGGTGCAGGGAGCCCCATGTTCCTCTTTTTCTCTTGCTTACACACAATTATCCCACTTTATCAGATTGACACCCCTTCCCAGGATGTTCCCCCCTAGCTTTATGGTTATATTCAGTGTAATCGCTGCAAACCCAGGCAGGGTTTGGGGAAGCAAGGGAGGGGGCTCAGCGCTGCAGGGACAGCCCCAAGTCACTGACCCACGGCTCAGCCCCAAATAACAGGGGATGTGCAGATGCAGCTGGCCTTGCTGGTCCCCCCTTGGCATCCTGTGTCCCCCCCCACAAAGTCCCAGCCCTCCTCTCCGGATTGGAGCGCTGTCATCCTCCCCCGCCCCGCTCTCCATCTTCATGCAGTCTGCAGAGGTGCATTGTGGGAAACTCCCAGGTTTTCCCCCTCCCTCCTCTCTGCGCAAGAGCCAGCTCCCAAGGTGTGACCGTGCAGCTGGAGGACACAAGGTAAGAGCTGCTGCTTCCCCCCCACCACGCCAGCACCCGGGGGGACGAAGGGACGGAGGTGCCGGGGTATCAGCAGAGCGATGCGCAGTGTCCCCGCTCGGGGTGACGCAGCCAAATCGAGACACGGATCTACCTGCTCAAGGTGAGTGTCCCCGTGCTCGCAGCTGCTCGGGCTGGAGGCCGGGGGCTGCTGTGCCGTACCCACGCAGCTCGCCCTGTTAATAGACAGTGGTGATTTTTTTTTAACCCCAAACCAAGAGCAGAGTGAGGATGGTCGGCCCTGAGCGTCCCCCTTCCCAGCACAGCTCCTGTCCTCTCCTCTCCTCTGCTCGCTGAAGGTCAGGCGGGCAGAGGAGGCGTTTCTGCAGCCGTGTGGGAGCCTGCCCGCTGCCTGCCCGTGCCGGGATGTGCCTGCCCGGAGCTGGGATGGCCGCTGCCGCGCTTCAGCGAGGAGGAGGAGGCTGGAGCCCGGGGTTCGGTGCTGCAGAAGGATCCTGGAGGCAGAGGGGCTCTGGGAAGGGAGAAGCAGAGCTGCTGTGTGCCGGAAATGGGGCTGCCGGGAGGGAGGGGGGGAAGCAGCAGCATCCCCAGCAAAATCCTTCCATCCTGGGCAGGAAAGCCTCTGTGCCTCCCTGAGAGGTTTTGATCAGGTTTCCAGCTCCGCTCCCTCTCCCGTCTGCACAGGCAGTGGTATTTGTTCACACACGCTCTGCCCGGGTGGGTTTAACGTCTCTGGTTAGTTGCTGTCAATCCCAAGGCAGGTGAACAGGCAGCAGCCTTGGCTGTTAGTCCTCGCCTTTCCCCAGGAAGGAGCTGGGGGTTGTTCTGTTGGGCAGTAGAGCTTTGATATACTTGGATGGTTTTTTATATGGCTCCTGCTTTGTGCTGGAAAGGAGCTCACAAAGACAAATCTGGCTAAAAAAAGAGACCAAAATGGAGAGAGATGGCAGAGGCAAATATTTTTAAGCTACAGGGAGAAGATTGCAGCAAATGAGTGGGAGGGAGGAGGGCACCAGACTGGGCTCCTCTTTCAAGATGGGTGCTTCCAAGGATGAAATACATGGCACGGGGAATATCTCGGGCTTTTCAGCCTGATGTCCCCACGTCTATGTGCATCTGTGCCCTGTATGTTTGGAGAGACCTGTTGATTTGGTTCCTGCTTAGTTCTCTGTGACTATCTGGTGGGTTTTTCCTCGGGCTGGAGAGGGGAAAGGAAGAGGATTTTTCTTCTTGAATCGCTGTCAGTCCGGCAAAACTTTGCCATTGGGGTGAGCGGAGGAAACCCTCCCGAGGCAGCCCCGTGTCCCTGGGTGGGGCTTGTGCAGGATGCTGTCAGGAGCGGGAGGATGCACCGTGCCGGCCGAGCTCCCGTTCCAGCTCAGGACCGACCTCCACAAGTCTGACCTTCACAGGTTTGACCTTCAGCATCTCCCATCTCTCCTTTCTCAGCCATGGTGCCTGACGCCAGCCTCTAAACCCCCTCATATTGTGGTAGGATGTGGGGAAAAAATATTCAGAATTCCCCTACATGCTTCGTATTAAATATTCAATATAATGCTTCATCTTCAATATAATGCTTCATCTTCAAATATTCATCCCTCTGCATCCATCCCCTCCGCTAGCAGGACTGGGGACTGGTGAACACCCCGGCACATTCTCCCCATCCTTGTTTGGGTGTTGGGGAGGCAGATGGGGCAGCGGGGAGGGCTGGAGCTCTCTGAACAAGCATTTCTGCACTGGAGGAATTTTGGGGATCCTTCCCCAGCTTTCTGCAGGGAGGAGAGCGCTGTGGTTTTGCAGGATGAGGTAAGAGGTGGATTTTACCCCCGCGTGTGCCAGGAGCCTCCCAGGAAGGTCACTGCCTGGTGCTGAATCAGCCCGGTCTGCCTGCAGCAGCTTCTTACATTTCAGGCGCAAAGCAACAGTTTCCAGGCTGCCGCCTGCGGATTGGGGCAGCTGTCGGGTTCAGGACCAGGCTCTGCACGTGCAGAATTGCTTCCGTAATCGTTTTTCTGGCCACAGCTGAGCCAGAGGAGGGTGATGCCACAGCAGCCTGGTGCAATCCTGCGCTGGTTGCGAGGGATGGGTTTGGGATGCCCAGCAGCTGAAAAGGGCTGTTCGATTTGCTGCTGCTTACTGCAGTGGTTGGGCTATTTTAATGTGTCAGATAACCCTCCTTTTTTTTTTTTTTTGCTTGTGGAGATGGCATTTGAGAAATACAAGACCTACTGAGTGTTGGGAAGAGGTCTTAAAAGCATCAACCTGGGTACCATCTCCTGGCTTCTTGGGGAGCAGCACCGCAAATTGGGAGCATCCGCCCTCTTGCCAAAGGCAGTTTCCCAGGTGCTGGGTGTAAAAAGCAAAGCTTTGGTGGAAAGGGATGAGTTGTTCACCCTTCTCCAAGAGGCAGAAAGGCAGCATGAAACACTTGCTGATGCTGCCATGACATTGTTCCTGAGGTGGCATCGCAGAGACCTGAGCTCTGCCCCACGGCCCAGCCCGGGTGTCGGGGTGGAGGTTTTGGGGAATCCTTACCTATTCCCTGGGAAGATCTGAGTGTTTTGGGGGTGTCTGTAACCAGCTCCATGGGAGGACAGCTGAGCAGAGCCAAGAGCAGCGTGTGACCTCGGGGTGACAGAGGAAGGGGTGTCAGTGATGCTGAGCTCTGGAGCTGTGATTGGCAGGGTGATAATTACCTTTTCAATAGCAATGGGGAGCTGCTGGTTCAGCTTCTGCTGGGGCTTTTGGGCTCTAGTGGCCTCCTACCTCATCTCATCTCTGGGGATGTGTCAGCCTGTCCCCAGGAAGGGATGTGGCGCCTTTCGGTGCTGCAGCGTGTCCCCAGTGCCGCAGAGCTGCTGGGGCTGAATTGCTGGCTCTGCGGGAGCTGGAAAAGCATTCTAAAAGAAAGAAAATGAGTGTGTTTGCAAAATGGTGAGTGTGGCAGAAAGGCAAGACCTGAGCAGCTGCCCGGGGTGGGATGCAGGGGTGGCGCAGCAGCTGGGGACGCAGGATGCCCGTGCCTGCCTGGGCGATGTCATGTTTGTGGGTTGAACCTCTGTGGTCCATGCTCTGCATATCTTCCACTGCATCTCCTGAATCCTTCCCCTTGAAACTACTCCAGCGCCTCGGCCCGGTGTCCTGCCAAACAGCTGTGATGGAAAAAAGTCATCCTGGCTGAAAATCCTTCCCTTTGTTCCTCTGAATTTCTGTCTTGGGGTGAGTGATGCTCAGTCCCGCCAGGGAGATGCTTAAGATCCAACACCTCATGATTTTTGAAGGGTAAAAGCTACAATCTCGTTCTACTATTAAAAAAATGGAACTATAAAGTGAAAAAAATAGCGTTTCATTCTGTGTCTAAAAGCACAGCATTAAAGCTAGGGCAGGGCACAGCAAAGTGAGGTGCTCTGAAATTGTTTTAGCTAGGACAGTCCCTCAGTTTTAATCTTGTTTTAGTTACGACAGTCAGTGTTATGACCCTGAGAAGCCAGACTTTGCAGCAGAAGGGTATTTCCAACCTGACCTCAGCAGCGTCTTTCCAGTTTCTCTGTAATTCTAGAAACGGTTTTGTTGTAAACTGTGGCTGAGAGCGCAGTCGGGTCCAGCTGCATTGCGAGGGTTGGTGGCACTTGTGCGGTGACCGGACGGGTTGGTGGCACTTGTGCGGTGACTGGGTGGATTGTGCAGCCTCGCCAGGTGTGACTTCCGCTGCTGACAGCGGGTCAGGTCCCTACTGGTTGTAAATTGGTGCCATCAGCCGGAGCACGCGATAGACAACATGGGAGAGCTTGAGGCAAAATCTTCTATTTCCCAAGGCCGTTTTGGTAATGATTTCCTGATTCCTGCCTTGTTTCAGGGCAGAAGAAGGGGTTTGTGTTGGTTTTGTGCCCACACCTGGCAGCACCGGGTCTGGGTGCTGAGTGCCCCTTTGGGACTGTGTGTGGCGAATGCCCTGGTGGAAGGAGTGGGTTTGGCGGGGGTTTTGGCAGCAGCCTGGCTGTTTTTCAATAGGGTTATTTGCAGAAGTGGACAGCAATGTTTTAGAGCCCGCGTTGCCGCAGAGGAATGGCCGGGTTTGTGCCTGCCAGGTGCCCTGGAAGGGGATTTTGCAGCAGCAAACGTGTGATGGGAGTTTGCTGGGCTCTGACGAAAGGCAGGTGAAACTGCAGCAAGCCGCCCTTCCCTTGGTGCTGCACGTTTAAGGGCAGAGTCAGTCACATTTACCATTTCTCATGGTTCTTATTGCTTTAGTTTCACACGGGGTGAGAAAAGATAACAGCAAGAAAAAAAAAGTGGAGTGTGTTTTTGCGACGTATATGGCTGCGTACAGGCGGAGTGCCTGAACGGTGGAGGTTTGAGCCGTGGTTTTGATTTGAAAAACAAACCAAAGGTCGAGGCCCTGGCAGGAGCACAGTGAGGGTCTCTGCAGCGCCACTTCAGTCTCTCGGAGAAGAAAACATCTGCTGCGTCCATCCCAGCGAGATCTTTGGGGTCAGGAGAAGTGTGGCTTGCAGAGGTGACACTTGGCTCAGGTGTCTGCAGAAATGATGGTGTACAAACAGCTGTTCAGCCTTTGTCTGGGCTCGTGGTGGTGGGGAGTGTGTTGGGCTGTCTGCAGGGCTCCGAAATGCTGTGTCACCTGTGTGGGGAGCGTGGCCAGGCTGTGGAGCAGCCTCTGGAGGGGACACTGGCACCTGTGTGACAAGCTGGGACTTTGCTCCATCTGGGGCAGTCGGTGGCCCGTGGGGGTGCCCAGGGTCTGCGCCCCCTTTGCAGTTGTCAGAAAAAGCCCATTTTGCTGGGCTACAGACACCTGTTGCGTTTCTACACCTTGTCCTGGCACCAGGTATAACCCACCCTCCAAGCAACCGCTGTGTCCCCCAGGTTAGGAGAAAGGTGACGTGTCTCGGTGGCACGGGAGCAAGGGGCAGGGTCCTGCGAGGCCGGGGGCTGTGCGGGTGACAGTTGTGGGTCGTGGTCACCGCCAGCACCGGCTGGATGAGTGGTGAGGGCGCTGGGTCCCGGTGCAGCTGCAGGACTGACGCAGCCGTGGATTTGCTGGCAAATCTCCCCCGTGGCAGCGATTTGAAGCCACTGCTGTCACCTGGAAAAACACTTCCAGCAGCTGGCACTCTCCACAGCAAGATTCAGAGGGCTTGTTTGACAGGGAAACATTTAATCCGGGGCTGGGGAAGGCGGGGAGGGATGTGGGGAGTAGCAAAGAACAGATTGGGGAAAGGATTCATAAATATCTCATGACCGTGAAGTGGGTCACCAGCGTTTGCTGTGACGTGGTGCCGCTGTCTCCAGGGCTGGGCTTTGGGAGGGCTGGCGAACATGGCAGTTTGTCTGCACAGCGTGGTCCTGGGGCTCTGAGGCTCTTTAAAAGCATCTCTGACAAGCGGCTCCACGTTGCGTTGTGTTTTGTCACATTTGTTGTGCATTGCGTCAGGAGCGGGGGCCAAAATACACGGCAAGGTGGCTGAAATCGTCCTCGGGGAGCTGCCCACGGCAGCGGAATGAACACAAGCTCCTTATGTAAAGCTGGTTTAATATCTCTGGTAATATCGAGAGGCACTGCATTACCTCATCTGTCTTCACAGCACTTGGAGATGGGGAAAGGGCTTAGTCACACTCTGCCGTCACTTACCCGGGGTGCTTGCCTGGCATCTCGCTGCCTTTGAGTGTTTATTCCCCAGCAGCTCAGAAAGGGGGACAAGTGCTATTTGTCCCCTTTGGAAATGGGGAGTTGAAGCACTGGGATATAAAATCTGCTGCTCGGTTGCAGGATGAGGCTGGGATGGGGCAGGGGACTGACCCCAAAAATCCAGCCCTGATGATGAAACAGCCACAAAACCCTGGGGACACTTTCCAAAGCACCTGGTCCTCCAAGCTGCGTTACTTAGGGGTTAGACAAGGTCAAGAGCCCAAGAGTGACCCCCTTGGAACCATAAGCATCACTCCAATGGGGGGAAAAATAGGCCTGGCCTATCTCTGATGCCACATGCAAGCCCTCTGTGGACTTGTTGATCCAGCATGACCAGAGAACAGGGGAAGGATCTTCCCCGTGGTGCTGGAGAAGCAGCTCAGCCGCCTGTGGTGGTGCACACTGGTCTGTATTTCTGGAGAGCGAGAGCAAGGGTCTGTTTGTGCGTACACGTTAATGAGCAAGGTGGAAAATGAGGTTTCCTCGTTTCCCATGGGCTGATTTGTGGGAGGCTGAGCTTGTGCTACTGAACAGCTTGGGAGAACAGACCCTGAAATGAAGAGATAAGACCGACTGCCGATTTTGCTCGTGTTTCCAGCAGTGGTGAGGTGCCCTGGTGACTGGGCAGATGTCCTCGAAGGGCACTGGAGATGCTGCATTTGAGCCAGTAACTTGTGGTGTGGGGTTTTTTTTTGTGTTTTTTTTTCTGGTTGGTTGGGTTTTATTTTAGGTGAACCCCATGAGGGGAAAGTAGGACCAGCCGGGCTGTGAGTCAGCAAGATGATTCCAGTTTCTACCCTAGAATAACTCAGAGGTGTGACCCCAGCTCTGCCCTCAGCTGGTACTGTGTGGGGACAAATCCTGATTCGTTTCTTTTATTTTTTTCAGGTGGGTTTTGGTGGTTTCTTGCATGATGTTCCATTGATGTAGCCAGGACTTGCGGTCCCTCCTGCAGTCTGCTCACCATCCTTCCTTTCCTTAACTTTCTTCCACGCCCCTTTGGTGCATGAGGGGATCTTTGGGAGGAGAAAGGGAGGTGAGAATGGTTTTGAGCCTTGGGATCTCAGGAGGGACACCCCAAACCTACACCTGGGGCTCCGACCACTTCGGCCACGGCCTCTTTGGTGCTGGTGATATTCCATATTGCACCGCTTCCATCTGTGGGTCTCGTGTCAGTGAGTTCAGCCTCGTGTATCACACTGATTTGCACTGGAGAGAGTTTGTGACATGCAAAGGTGACATAGGAAGCCTGTGGTGGCACTTGATCCCCCAGTAACAGCCCCAGTTTCTAACAGACTGCTCCCAGTCACTTCAGCTCATCGCTGCCTTGCCTTTGTAGTCAGAACACTGCTGCTTTGTCTTTTCAAGGAGTTACGTATTTTCAGGTGCCTCTTTGAAGTGGCAGGATTCTAACGTTCCCCTTTATGTGTGCAGTTTGTCACAGGAACAAAATCTGCACATTTCAGTGTCAAATTACCTGCTCTTCGCCCAGCAGCTGGTGCCGCTGCCCGAATCCGCGATGCTGATTCAATCCTGAGAGCCAGTTTTGGCAGGTGCAAATTGCCCTTGCCAAAGGGAACCTGTGGGAGGAGAGGGGCATTTTCTGTCCCTCCGGAGCCTGCTTTGGTTTTAAATGACCAAATGCAGGTGTGCCAGCTGGGACTTCCAGAACATGCTGAAGGGACCTGAAATTAATGGGTGTTCAGGGTAGGTTCTTGCTCCATGGCACTGAAAACCTCGCCCTGTGCTGGTGTAAGAGCAAATGACTGCAGAATGCAATGAGGACTGTGCTGGGTGTTGATAGTGGAGATGAGGCTGGAAGAAGCAGTAATGCTGGCCTAGCAATAGGGACCCCTTTAATTCTTTGCCCAAAAGCCAACACAGGCCATGCTACTTAAAATAATAATGGGGGGTTGGTTTTTAAACCCCTCCTCTTTGCCCCAAAAGGGCAAACCGTCATGCTTTTGGGTTTTATTTCGAGACAGGTGGGAATGACAAAGTGAAAGAGAGAGTAAGTAGGGGTTAGGGGAGAAGATTTGAAGGTATATAAGTGTTTTTTCTGCCATCTCAGGCTCTTTCTGCACAGGTCAGAAAGAGTCAGGAGGTATTTCTGAGGCAGATGTTTTCAGCTGGAGGATGCCTGGAGCGTGTGGACGGACCTTTGTTGCCAATATAAACTCAGATAGGTGACCCTGCTTGTGGCGGATGGATTCTCTCCTGCTGACAGTGTGGTGTTTGAGGATGTGATGGAAATAATCAGCTTTTCATGGAGGAGGTGAAACCCCCCGTATGAGCCCTGTGCTGGGCGTACCTGTGGGGTGCAGCTTCCCACCGCACCCCAGGCTCTGCAGCAGCTTCTCCCGCTTGCAAAACTGCTGGTTTTTCCTTCTGATTTGGAAGAGTGAGGGGAAGATTGCAGGGCTTGGGGATGGGGCTGCTCTCTGCACGGGGATGAGGACCTTCTAATGGCGACATGTTCCCATCAAGCTGGCAATGACTCATCTGCTCCGTTCGGTGCAGGATTGATGCAGCTTTCAGCTGCGCACGCAGGAGATGGATGAAGAGATGTATTTGCTAATTTGCTGAGGGGCTGAGGCAAAAAGGTGCATTTTGGGGACCCAAAGCCCTGTTGCTTTGGCTGGGACCAGCTTGCTGCACTGGGTGAGTCTGCGCTGACCTCGAGAGCTGCAAGAACCAGAATCAGTCCCAGAATCATTCCAGGAGGGCTGTCATGGTTTTTGCTGCCTTTTTTTTCCTGCAGCAGCAGGAATTTGAAGGGCTTTTCTTTGCCTTTTTCTCCTTGATCACTGGTGTAATGATCTTTGCTCCTTCTTCCCAGCCTGGTTAAGAGCTGGTTTAGCTGCTGGCAAGTGAAAAACCGCCAAAAAGAGGCGCGGATTGTTAAACAAAGAAATAGTGTGGAAGGGAAAGAGAGGGAATGAAGACTCTTTTTCATAAAACCTTATTTTCAAGTGCTGCTGCTTGTGTGGGAGGCAGGAGGGAGCTGGAGGGGGGAGCAACGGGTAGACAGGCAGAGGCAGCAATGAGGAGAGAAGGCAGGAATAAATAGATGTGAGGAGCTATGAAGAAGAAAGCAAAGGTGGAGAAATAGGCCATTAGAGAAAAGCTTTGTGTGGTGGAATGAGGGAGGAGGAGGAGACAAAGGACTGGGGAAAAATCCTTCACACCTCTATGTACAGGCTCAGTTTTGGACAATGAGGAAAGCCCCTTTATTTTGAGCCTGTGGGACACAGAGGTGTTGAAAGATGAGCACAGGCTTGTGCCGTTGAAAGCCTTTCATGTGGATGCTTAAGAGCTGCTGATACAGATTTTGGGCTTAGATTGGTTTCTACTTCTTTTTAAACCTTTACTTTTTTTTAAATCTGCATGAGGGTGTTGACTTGCTTTCAGTGGAAACTCACTTAGAAATCCGGAAAGCTTTCGGCAGCGTTTGCAGCGGTGCAGGGCATGGTCGCGGACCAGGCGCCGGGGCGCAGCGCGGGCTCTGAGCTAAACCAGCGATCCCGCCCGCAGGGATTGGGAAACCAGATCTGATCAGCGAGGGACGGGGATAAACTGTGCAGAGACCCAGTTCTCAGCAAGGAGCACAGTTTGCCCCCTGCATGATTTACCCCACGGACCTTTCCTGGGGAAGCAGCAGCAGTTCAGTGCTTGGTTCATATGGAACGACCACACAAATAGTAGGGAGTGTGTGAGCAGCCCAGCTGATTGATATCAAAGCGACTGTGCACGTTATTTAATATTTATGACATGATGAATCTGACTCTCCCTGCTTTAACCTCTAAGCCCGCTTCAGTCTTGGGCTCCACTTACTATTTCTTTGTGTCATCATTGTAGCAAATGTAAAATGAGGATAAATTCCTTCCAAACCAAAGGAGCAGGTGACTGTGTGCAGTCCCAGCCCTGGATCTACACAGGGTTTCTACTGATCAAAGCAGAATAAAGCTCTCTGGAGGCAGTGGGAAGGAAAAGGGGAGGCAGGTGGTACCTACAGATTAATTACAAAATGAGTGGGGAGAGGAAAATATTCTTGCACTTGGCCAGGACTTTGTGTTTTTCTCCGAAGTCCCAAGGCACAGGGAAGGTCTGAATCTTGGTGAGCACCTGGGATTTTGTTTGTGTGGTACAAGATGCCCAAGTGTACAATACATCTTCAGTGATGGATGAGGGGGGAGCGGTGGTGGTTTTGGGTGTTAAAATGGTTTAATATCACAAACTCAGAAGTGTAAGTATTGTCCAGCTGCAGGCAAACAGTTGGTAAGCTTTGGTGAACATGGTGGCCACCAAACAATGGAGAACAGGAGGAGCTTCTCTCATACCACGAAAGCTTTGTTTTGGACCCAAACCAGGCATTTCTGTGAGTAGGTTTGTGTTTCTGCCCAGATGGAGATTAAAACATTGTGTTTGTTAGCCTGTTTCCCAGAAAAGTCAGCAGCGCACACCATTGCTACAGCCCTGGGACCTTCACCCCGTCTGTCATTAAGAGTGATCTGCGCTCGAAGACGCTTTGGAAGAAACCTCAATCTGTAGAGGTTTTTGAGGAGCCCCTTTATTTCCAAATCCAGACAGCTAACGAGCTCGTGTTTCACGTAGCAGGCAGAAAGCTGCCGGCAGCGCTGCAGGTAGCGGGGAGGTGGTGAAGCAGGCGATGGGGACCGACGGCTGCCCGTTCGTTCCTTGTTTCTCAGAGTCCCCGTTGCCGTGATGTGGCGCCCTCGGTCCCGGCGGCAAACTGCGCGGCTGTGCAGAGCTGCGGCCACGGGAGCTCCAGCCCGGCTGCCTAGCCAGGGTTGCCTGGGTGATGTGTTTTGTTGGGTTTTTATCACCCTCTGAAACACGCTTTGTCCATGTTGCTGAATTCGCTGCGTGCAGCCGTGCTCTTCACTGCTTTCCTCAGTTCCCCGGGGAAAATGGCTCCCGTTAATTGCCCGTGGTGCATTTGACACCCTGCTCAGCTCTGTAGGTGAGCCCAGGTACCCCCTGCAAGGAGAAGATGTAAAAGAGAGATATAATCACATTGGGATCCAGCTTTACAGCAGATTCACACAGTTGCACTGGGGTCAAGACACTGATTTGCACCAGCTGACAATCCAGTGTTTGTCTTATTTTGTTGTAGCTCCACCAGAAATACCGACAGTAATAACCCTTGCAGCTCTGGTACCTATAACGGGGGAAGCAATCCTATTTGGTTTGTTATGTTTTGTTTTTTTTTCTGCAGCACCCATCTGGACGGAGAGTATCACAAGATCACATATTAACCACTTCCTAAACTTAGCGTGGGATAATGCTGCAAAAAGAAGGGTAGAGGGTGAGATACAAGCAGGGAGGAGCTATTGATCTGCTTTCCCAGGGAACAAAATGCTCTCTCCTTAGTCAGGAGGAAGGGAGCTGTGGTGAGCAAATGGAAAGTAAGGTTTATCTGGTCGGACACGAGTGTATCTCGTCACTGACAAATGGTGTCACAGACGCAGCCAGGGTGGACTTGTCGTGGTTGCACACAGAGCCTGGTTGTGGTGGCTACAGATGTCAGTCAGTCCAACTTGTTCTTGCGGGTGCAAGCTCTGTACCAGATTTTGAATACAGCTCACAGGTACTAAAGAGCCAAGAGTTTTCCAGGTTTGTCTTCTCCTCTGTTGCCTTTGGGTGGAACAGCACTGGTTGGTTCTGGCCTTTCACTCACCTCTCGTTGCTCCTCTTCCAGGTGCTGTATCATGTCCAGGTAGGACCTCGCCAGCGCAAGAATCACCCAAGACAACCGCTCCAAGGGCTTGACCTGTCCCTCAGGTGGCTCCTTGGCTTTCCCCAGCCAGCGGGCGAAGGAGAAGAGCTGGGATTGTCCAGTCGCCACCCGCAGCTCCCCTAGGGATGGATTCCAAAGGCAACGTCCGAAGCGGAAACAAACCCGACGCCAAGGCCTCCAGCTCTGGGAAGCCAGAAAAACCCAACCCTGGGCCTGCCACGAATGCAGACAAGAAGGAGACCCCCAAGGAGCAGCCTGCTCCTGCCACCGCCACCTCTGCCGCCAAGAAGGCCGGCGGTGACGCTGCCGTCGTGAACAACCACAGCAACCTCAAACCCAGCGCGGAGACGCAAGAGGCCACGGGCCAGTCCCCTGACTCTGACCACAAGGGAAACAGCTCCGAGGAGTCACCAGGCAGCATCTTTGACAACATGAAGCCCTTGATCATCGTGGGAGGAGTGGCGGTGGCTGCGCTCGCTGTGATTGTGGGAGTGGCGTTCCTAGCCCGGAAAAAATGAAGATGGAGACAGGGTGGGGATTGGACACCCAACCCAGCTGTACAGCTCCTTTTGAGACAAATGCATGCAGAAAAATTCTATACATATCTATATATATAGAGCGAGCTAGGTAGGTCAACAACAAACACCAACTGCAACTCCAAGAGTCTTGTTCAAGGCAACTGTTCCAGTTTGACCCAGTGTGGGTAACTCCATGCACTCAGTGTGTTCTTTCATGTAATATATCTTGGCTTATACCACTGTGTATAGATTACAGCTTCTCCTGATCGGTGTAAATGGCGGTGTCCCCTCCCCTCCCCTGCTGTCCTCCCCGGGAGACACCCCCACCTCTCCTGCAGTCCCCTCTTTTCAAGTCCGGAGCTTTCTATGTCCCATCCTGAGTCCCCGCTTTGTGTTTTGGTTTCGGTTTGGTTTGAAGTTGGGTTGTGGTAAAGGAGGTGTAAGGGGAGGCAGAGCCCGTGCTGAGGCCCAGTTTGCCTGCTAGTGTGTGGGTTGGGGTTTGTGCCCTGGCATATGATTGTTAATTGTTAATATTTTTTTTTTAGCAGTGAGACAAGATGTAGCATCTATCTGTTCTGTGCTGACTGGAGTAGATAGATACAGAAGGAAGAAAAAGAAACACTTGCTTCATTTGAGTCCCCTATTTTACTTTCTTAAATGTTTTTTATTTCCTTGACTCAACCTTTGGCCACCGAAGAGGGGGAAGAACAGTTCTCAGCCAACGTGGGCCTTAACCATTTCTGTCTGCCTCCGAACACCCCTGCCCTAGTGCAAGGTCAGTGGTTTCACCCAGAAACACACCACAGAGATGGTGACGGGTCCATCACCACACGTGAACCCTCCCCAGGCAGCAAACACCATGTGTTCTGTTCCTAAGGGATTTTTCCACTTACTCTGATCGCTTAACCTTGCTGTCTGCTGTCCAGGTTCACTGCCTGGAACCCACCTCTTGTTTTCTAAAACATTTATGTGTGTGTATATATACACCACCCTGCCTTGAAGAATGTTCTGCATACGTACGTGCACGTACATATGTTTCTATTACTGCGGTCTGGGGTGGGGGTAAACAAATCAACCTGGAGACGGCCCTTCATTTGTTCCCCTGCATTCACACAAAGTGTCCGTGGTGTCTTTCCTGTGCCATTTGCATCACGCCGTGCAGCACCCAAATTCCTTTTCGCTCCTGGTTTCTTCTCAGTGCAAAGAATGTCTGGCTAGTGAACTGCTGAATGTATGACGTGCCTGTCGTGCTAGAAGCTCTAAATTACTGTTCCCCTTCCCTGGATACTCGTGTGGGCTACTTGCTTTAAAATAAGGCACTTTTAGACTATACCGAACTATACGGGACTGTGTTGTAGCGCTTTTGGAAGCGTGGGCCCAGTGTTGAGTCAGGTAGACCAAGCGCAGATGCCGTCCAAGCTCCTAAACTCGCAGCTGGGGCGACGCACTTCAGTCCTGACCTGCAAATAACATCCTCCTAGCAAACACCTCCTGTTCTGCCTTAATGTGCCAGGCTGTGCCGTGGGTTCATTTTGCAAACAAAAAAAGGTCCAGCGAGAACTAGGCTGAGAAGAGCAAATTCATCTCTCTCAGAATGGAAGCGAGATTGAAACCAAATTTGCTGAAGCAGAAGGGTTAAATGACTGAACTCGCTGTGCTAAATAAATAGTTGTTTCTTGTACTGAGCACACGCCGTTATTTGCTTGATGTTATTCTTTGTGTGGTGTTTGTGACATGGAGTCCTTTTAGTGATACCTCTGTGGGGAGAATGAACTAATGCTTAAAACTAATCAGACTCTGTGCTTGGGGTTTGAAGAGATCTAGATTGCTAGTTTACTCTTTTGATAAAGTCTATAAATTACACATTTGAAAACTGACTTCAGACGTTGCAGCTTGTCACTAAAACTATAGATTCAGTTACGACACCTCAGCTTAATCTATTTTTAAGGATCCATAAGATTTAATTTAATATAAAGATGTCATTAAGCTCTCTTGGACAACTTGGGAGGTCTTCGATGCTTCTAGCTTTAAGAAAGATGAAAAGAATTACACTTCTGCTGCTTTTTTCCTACCAATTTAGTACACTATGGATGCGCCCCATTATTGCTAACAGTTCTGCAGTTGGATGCAGAGAAATCTGGAAGGCAAAGGATAAGACAGCAGTGTTTCCAGGAGGGTAAGATGCTTTCTGCGGGTGCTGTTCGCCTCTTGGGCTCACGCTCAGAGCATTGAACAGTTGCTCGTCCTGAAGCACTTCTTAGCTCCGTTATTTTGAGTGATAAATTAAAAATGGGTTTATGTCTCTGCTGAATCAAAGTTTAAGGGTTGATCCATGGGGTACTGAAAACAAGGGGAATCTTTCCATTGGCTTTACTGTGCTCTGCTCAGGCCTCGGAGATCTTATTGGTACCAGGGATACAACTGCAGGTCATCCTAAAATGTAAAATCATCTCAATTGCCAGTTTTCTTTAAAACTGACAAAACCATTCCTTAGTCCTTCTGCTGAGCGTGAGGAAACTCACTATTAACTGCGCCAGCCATGCTCACAACCTCCTGCTACCTGCGTTAGTGTCTGTGTACAAACAACAACAGTGTCATTGAAAAAAGAAAAATCCAAACCAGAACTGGTGAAAGATGATTTCTGCCTTAAAAATTTCCTTTCCTTCCCTGGAAATGCCACTGGGGTTTAGAAATCGGCATTCTAACTATTCTTAGAATAGGTTGAAAATAAGTCCTGAAGATTTGAGAGAAAAGACAGTCTTCAAGAAATAAAAGGAAAAAGGAAGGCGAGGAAAGAATGTACTTGGAAGGTGAAATTCTTAGAATTTCCATCAGCTCTACAGGGAGCTTCCAGTCGGTGCTTCTGAGAGGGTGCAAGAAACAGTACAGAGAAGTGCAAAGATAAAAAGCAGTATTTCATTATCTTACCAATTTTGGTAAGGACACATCAGCTTGCCGGTTTGTTCTGCCTGTGCTTGATGATGCTCCAGCACCAGAACTCAGCACAGGATGAGCAGAATCTTCAACTGCCTTTGCAACATGAAGATCTGTGTTGTATCCCTGGTTTGCCACAGCAGCTTCAAGCGCTCAAGTTCCTGGGGCAATTGAATACCAACAAGGATACCATACAATTTTGTCATGTTAAAAACAAACCAACACACTAATAATTTGGCTTCACTAAGTTTTGAGCAGCCCTTCTTAGACCTGGTGCCTTTTCCCGAGTCAGTGGATAGGACCGTTTCAGTTCAAATCTTTAAAAGGTGCAGCCTCAACTCCCCAGTGAAAACCAACTCTCCTCTGGTGGTAGGTGCGGGTTGGTCACAAATTTGTGGAGAAACTAAAATTGTAGAAAGGGAATTTGAAGGTCAGATTACAGGGGATTTTTCTCTCTTGGTTTGCTTGGGTTCTGTTCCTTGTGCAGGGGCTGGTGGAAGCTCGCACGCCGGTGGCGGGGAAGTGCCCGTTGCTGCCTCGGGAGCCACGGGCATCTTTCTGACATGGGCGGCTTTTGAGTCAGGCCCTGGACGTGTTTTCCAAATGACGGTAATTTTCAGAGTGACACCTTGATTTCTTCCCTGTACAACAGACCTGCTTGTCACTTCCACATATTTACCTGTGTTCAACATACAGGTTTGGGTTTTCGTTTTTTTTGCTTTCAGAAACAATATGCTGCTAGACACATTTCCTGGAGGGAAATGGACACCTACCTACACACAAAGCTACACAGCTAATTTATACCTTGTTGAATTTATAATCTTGTCTATGCTTCTATGGACACTTTGTATGGGCTGCAGCTCAAATCCTAAAATAGTCAAGAAGTTTTCCTTTCCCATATAGTATTCTATTTACTTTGACTTAAAAAAAAAAAAAGCGTATAAATGCAATAATGCAGGTAGACTAGAAATACTAGATTGAAAATTAAAGTAGTTTAGCTTGTCCCATTGTGACTGACAGTGTTGTACGACACCCAGCGCTGTACCCTAACATTTTCCAGGCTTTCTACGTAGCTGAATCTAGTATTAGCTTTGAAAACCCATTGTATGAGTGGTGGGTAGATGGGTTGGAAACGTGTGCTCTCTACACACTGTATGTTACTCACATCAGAAGCTGTATGGCCACTCCATATGCTGTGAAACTGTAAATGATTCCCAATACACCTGTAACTCTTACCAGGATTGTGAGAAATAAACTATATACAGAGATCTATATACACACATAGATATATTGTATAATTCCTCATGTGAGCACCTCTGTGTACGTGGGGCTGTGAGTGAAAATTGCCGTTCTCCCTCTCTCTGTACTCATGAGCGTGTTTCCTGCAGGCTCGAGATTTACAGTGATCAGTGATCCCAGGGAAAACTGTACGAAAAGACAGTCCCTGCCCCAAAATAACTCCAGCCTGCCCAAGGAAAGCGATCCAAGGTAGACTACTGTTATGGCTGTGTAGGAGCTAAGGTGGACAACAAGTAAATGACTTATTCAGAGCCATGGAAGAAACCTTCCTGCTCCCAGCGACCCCAGCTCCAGGCTTGGCTGCACAGTTGTTTGCTGCGGCCTCTCTTCTGCCAAATTAGGGTGTTGTCCCATTTGCTTGGTTTTGTTTTTCAGGAGCATCTGCCCTCATGAGGAGTAAAACATCCCCTGGGCAACGGGCTGATGTCCGGGGGGTCCCTGCACATGGCACCAGCCAGGGGCTCCCTCTGACCCATCACAGGGCAGGAGGCTTTTGGAAGCACCTGCCACTGCGAATCCTGTCAGGTTACACCGGCTCCAAACAGGGTCTCTGAAGAAGTCTGCAGGCCTTTGGAAATGAATCTCTTAAGAACTGGGAAGATAAACGTTAGTAATCCCTTTGTGGTGAGGAAAAAGGGGTGGCCTTTAGTTGCAAAAGCATCAATTGTCTGCAGAAACAGGGTTGGGGACTCAAGTTTTAGCTTGTCTTAATATTCCTAAGAGCAGGAAAGCAAATAAATTCTTCCTGTCTGAGTCTGAGAAGCGGGGACGGGTGGTTGCCCGGCTGTCCCCACTGCCCCCAGTTCGGGTGTGTGAAATATTAACAGCACACAGATTGGGCCGGTGAGGTGCGGGTGAGCTGTCTGGGTGGAGATGGCAATATCTCCTGTATCAAGGGAGCTGAGGCTCTTCTTCAGCTCCTGGACTGTGGAAATGAACCTTCTTCAGCGAGAGCCCAGCCCCTTGGATGGGGCGCCAACAGGTGATGCTGCAGTTTGGGAAGTTTCCCTGTAATTTGGGTACAGTGGAGGCCACTGCGCAAACTGTCCCGCTCGGCCAGAGATGAAACGGTGCTGGAGAGGAGGGGGAACGGGCTGGGAATCCTCCTCCTGTGTCTCCTTCAAACAAAACAGTGTTTCCCTTCTCGCTGCCAAGGAGGCAGCGGCACAGACTCATGGGTGCAGTTGTGGGGCCAAGCGGGAGAGTGAAACTGGAGTCGGCTCAGTGCTCTCAAACACCAGCTGGGTATCTCCCACCCTTCCTTTCTGCCTTTGCTTCTTTCCCTCCGTATATTGAGAGTAACTTTACAAGCATGAAAAGCAGAGGCTGTGTTCACAATTATCTTAACCCACATGTTGCTTTTCCCTGCTCCCTTCTCCCGCCATCATTTAGCCACAGAAAATGACATGGTACCAATTCACCGCTTTAAATGAGAAACGCTGTGGTTATGTTTTACCAGACAGCATTCGAAGAGGAAACACTCAGCTGGCTCAGCAGAACCCTAACGCTCAGGTTCTGTAAAACCAACAGTCTGTGCCAAGCAGCAAATAATTCACATTGTCCTTGTGATCCTGCCACAGCACTGATTAATACTCACACTTGTTAACCCTCCCAATTAAGCAGAGAGGGGCTGCAAAGTGAATTCAGTGCTTGACAGATGAGAATTCTGCAAAGAGCATTTGCAAAATGATGCCGTTGGCACCTCCTGAGCAGTGCAAGATCAAGTATTAAGACATCGCTGTGTATTTAATCTCCCAGCAACTGCAGTGCACTCACATGCAATTTCTTTCTAAGCCTTCACCTTAAACTGTTGTCGAGTCCTCTAATGCTTTGTATCTTGGGCAGCCTAGGGAGGATGGGGAGAGCTGCTGGAGCAGGGTTTGACACAGTGGTTTGCTTTCTGCTCTTGTGTTTAGGAAAAAAAGCACTGGATTCTCAAGCAAGGAATAAGGAACATAAATGCGATGCTGCACACCACAAAGGCTTAGGCTGCTGGGGTGGCACTAAGTCCCCAGCATGACAGCTAAACTGAACAGTGAAATAAATGCGCTCTTAAAAATTATCATTATTTTTTAAAATAATTTTCTGGTAGATAAGCTGGAGCAAATAGAGAGGAACATCCAGGCATCTCCGCAGTAAACCAGCCTGTGGTTACAGAACACACTTTGGAGAAAAAAGGAGACTGAGGCATTGAAGAAACAGAGAAGCAGAGAGCCTGATGGCATAAGCTACATTTTCTTCAGTAAACCAGGCTAGAAAATAAGTCTTTTCAAATAAATAAACAAAAATAATAGCTGAATCGTACTGTCTTCATTTTATAGCTACCATTTTCTAATGGCATCGTTTCTCTAATACACTAGCAACCATCGAGAGATAAACCTATAAATAGGGAGATGAGAAATGCAATTCCAGACACTGAACAAGGTTTGCAAAAATGACTTTTCCTCCGGTGAGCCACAGCGCAATGACACCTGCAGTAAACGGACATTTTTATTGAATAAGAATGACTCATTAAAGATTAAGAACGTACGCAAGGAAGGCAATGTGGACCAGGCACAAAGGCTGGGAAGGACAGTTTCGGGAAGGTCTGGGTGACTTTATTTAGTTTGCAATTCTGATGCTCATTCCAGCGTCTCCAGGAAATCCCCCAGCTCTTCATCCATATATTTCACTTGTCATTATTTTTTATTTTTTCAGCAAACTGCTCTGACAGATCTGTGTGCATCTCATACCCCCCATTTAACAGAGTAGTGGTGGTTTCTTTGGGACGTGAACGAGCAGAATGTACATCTGTCCGTCCGCAACATCCCCGGCGTTAATTCTAGCAGACGGCAAAACCTGGTAACATGAGTTAAAAACAGCTTAAGCCAGTAATTTAAAAACTTTAGGGCTTATCAAAGGAGTTTTAGTTTTGTTACTCGTCATGTCGTGTCAGAAACGCATCACTAGCGCAATAAACCATGATCTGCAGTGGCTTGGGCTTCGTGAGAAGGTTTTGGGTGTTTGTTTGGCTGAGGAAGGGCTTTGTACAGACACAACAGGGAGGCTGGAAACTCAGCACTGCAGCTGGATGTGGCTTCTCAGCTGAGTGATGAAAATCAGCACAGCATTTCGAGGCGAATGCCTGCTTTTCCATTTCCAATCCACAACGTGGTGTCACCGATTTCCCTGCTCCGCGCTGCGGTGCTCCCTGTAAGCCTCCAGTGTTCCCGTCCTGCTGGGCGAGGGAAACAAACACAACACACATTAAACAATCAAATCCCGTTACAAAACGCGGCTAGGGAAACATCCGCGCTGCTGGAGCGGCGCTTGAGAGCCGCCAGGGACACGGCCAGGCCGGTTGGTGGCGGGGGTCGCGGGCGGGCCGTGCCGGCAGCTGTGCCGCATGGCCGGCAGCTGTGCCGCATGGCCGGCAGCTGTGCCGCATGGCCGGCAGCTGTGCCGCATGGCCGGCAGCTGTGCCGCATGGCCGGCAGCTGTGCCGCATGGCCGGCAGCTGTGCCGCATCACCCGCACCGCATCACCCGCACCGCCCGCCGCGGGGTTAAAAGGCCCCGCGCCATCGCTCTGGTCACGAGCGCTCTGAGCGCGACCGCGCTGCCGCGCGCTCCGCCCAACGGCCGCCACCGGCGCGCGCCCGTGTCCTTCGCCCTCCCCGCTCTGCGCATGCGCGGCGCGGCCGCATGAGGAGACGGGTCCCGCCGCCGCGTCCGCCCGAGCCCCGCACCATGTCGGAGCGGCTGGGCAAGCCCTCCTGCCTCATCGTCGCCAGCGCTGCCGCCGCGGGTGAGACGCCCTCGGGGGAAAAGCCCCATCCCGCCGGGCCCCGTTCCTCCCCGGCCGTGCGGGTTTCTGCGGCTGCCCCGACCCCCCGGCTGCTGAGGCTGGTCCCGGCCTGCGGGGCCTGGGCGCGGTTACTGGGGGCGCTGTGCACGCCTGGCTGTGCCCCAGTGGTTGGTTCTGCAGGGTTTACAGACTACCCGACCCTGCCTCAGTTTACCTGTCTCATTCATCTGCTTCTGCCAACCCCCCCCCCCCCTTATTGATTTATTTAAAATATGGATTCCTGACTCTTTGGTTACCTTTCCTCCTAGATTAATTTTTAAATACAGTACAGTTTGCCTTCCGGGATTAGTTCACAGAGACTTTGTTGTACATTAAGAATTAGTCTGATGTCTCTCAGTCTTTCCCCACCCCCCCCCCCCGCCCAGGTCCTCAATTTTGTAAAAAGAGCATTCCTTTGTTAAACATTCCTTACACTGTGGCCAAGCTGTGCGGTCATGCATGGGTGTGTAAACACACTGCTCCTTGTGCACCTGTGCTGTGCGCAGATGGGCCCCCTTTCTGTCACCACTCATGTCCCCTGTGCACAGCTGGGCTCTCCAGAGCCTCCTGCTCTCCCCTCTGCACCTTCCTGCTTCTGAGCTGCATTTGCACATACAGCTGGAGCCGTATTCCCTTCAGTTCTGCCTTCCTTCCCTCTGCCCTCCCTGTAACCCTCCATCCAGACAAACACAAATACCTTCAGCATGTATTTCTCAATACATATAATTAAGCTTGTGCATTTTTTTATACCTTACGATACCCCCTGATGTTACTGAGAGCTTTGAAGGTGAGCAAAAAACCCTAAACTTGTGTACTTTGCTAGATAAAATGAGCTAGTGTGGCTGGGATTAAAATATAACTGTTGTTTCCTTAAATTATTGGATGTGTTTTTCAGGTGTGTCAGCCCAGTCCTTCCTTCACTGCTTTACACTGACTAGTTCGGCTTTTAATCTGCAAGTTGCGACTCCTGGGGTAAGTAAAAAAGGGGCAGTTACTGCAATTTGAAACAAATTGATATATATCAACTGATGAGAGAGAATTATACTAAACTTTGAGAGGTGTTTCATTGGCTCTGCAGATTAAGGGACCGTTTTCTTTTAATTCTGTTTTCTTGATGTTCAGCTAAATGTGTGCTTTCTATAGTGTGGTTCTGAACCTCTGTCTGATATCTGTTACCCACAAAGAATGGAGGGGGAACTATTAGAAGAACAACTTCAATGGGAAAAATGGAAAACTTCAGGCTTTTGAGAGCTAAAGGCTCTCCAAATCCCACATAGCTGTCCTTCAAGAAATAAGCAGATGTTTGTGTGGGGATACTGACCACAGGCTCTGAACTGTGTTTTCGCCAGGGGAAGCCGATTGATTTTGTGGATGTGAACGAGAGCAACATGCGCTGGATACAGGACTTCCGCATGAAATCGTACGCCAACCCTGCCAAGCTGGAGTCCATTGATGGTGAGGGCTTTACTCTTGGCCAGTGTGGCATCTCCGTTTATCAGGGAAACAGACGTTTCCTAGCGTTAGGTCTTTAGGGGAGAATGACACAGAAAGGCATAAAACTCGTGTTTTAAGAGGAAGCCATGGCAACTGCAGTTGCTATTATTTTTTTTATTCAAGAGAAAGCCCTGGTAACTGTGTTTATTTTCTTATTTATCTTGGATTGGTAATTCTCTCTTATTATATGTTTATACACACACACTCTCTCTTTCTATATATGTTCTCTCTCATATATATGTATAAAATATATATTGCTATTTAAAAAAAGAATACATATTGTGCTGCAGTAGAAGCCAGTGGCCATAGCAATTTTAATCTTTGCTGGGGTAAGAACGTCACATTACAAATATATGTTCTTTGTCCTGTAAATGACCCTTTACTCCACTTAGATCCCTTAGTTTCTTTGTTTCTGACTCTGGTGTTGTCTTAGTTTTGTCAAATCTAAAATGGGTTTTTCATCAGGCTTTTTTGTATGTTGCTGGGATTACAATCAGTTTATCCTTTCCTCCTCACTAGGTGCCAGATACCACGCGTTGCTGATTCCAGACTGCCCCGGGGCCATGACTGACCTTGCAAACAGCGGCTACCTGGCCAAGATATTACAGCACTTCAGCGCTGGGAACAGTAAGTGAACATTATTAGATGTTTTGTGAAATAAAATAGTACTACCATGCTAGTCATGTGAGACTGTTACCTTCCAATGACTTAGAAACGTTTACATAGTTGAAGAGCATTTAGAACTGGAAAGAGCTGCTTTAGCGAAATGAATCTTTTCTTAAAAAGCATCCTCTTTATGTAAATATATATATAAAAAAAGTATCAGTAGCTTTTCAGTGTGTGTCAGAAGAGACTTATCTGCCTGACAGTGATAACAGGAAGGCTCTCTCCAAATCAGCAGGACTCAAGGTTCGTAGCCAAATGTGGAATGTACCAGGACTGTCATTAAGGTTGTAGTTAATCAAGACTTGTGTGTGTATCTCACTTACCATTTGACTGTGTGTTTTTGACTGGTGCTGTCTCTGGCCTTGGAGTTTACCGCTAGTAGCTCTTTGCAAGACTGGGGCAATTCTTACTGTCGTGTGCAGGAAAAACTTCACAGCCTAGGAGAGTATAAAGAGTGCAGTATGAATTTATTGCAGGAGGGCAAGATGCTGTAACACGAAGAATCTCATCTGTGTTTTGGCTGTTTGAAGATGTTCACAGCTGCTCCACATTGCTTTGATTTTTTTTCTTTTTCTTCCCCTAGAGCCTATCTGTGCCATTGGACATGGAGTCGCAGCTTTGTGTTGTGCTACCAATGAAGACAAGTCCTGGGTATTTGAGGGGTACAGCCTGACAGGGGTAGGTTGAGCTCTCACCTGACTTGCTGTTTAGGGGCATATTTAGCTCTGCAGGGGCCTGAGTCTTCAAGTGATGGTGTTTCTGGTTTTATTGGAGAATTTTCTACAAATCATCAGTTTGGTACTTTGGGTTTATGTGCAAGATGTGGGGAGATGTCATTGGCAAGGGGGCCCAAGACAAAATGCAGGCAGGGATTGTTGTCTCACTCCAGCTGTCACACGGAGAGTGTTTTCTGTCCCACTGTTCCATAAATTTTAAGTTGAATCAATGAAATGCTGGAAATGACTGCTGCAGCTCTTTAGATTGATAGCTGAGGGCTTTTAAGAATGACTTTTGTTTGTTTGTTTCATGAGTGCTGGAGGTAAGTTATATTTCTCACGGTGCTCTTTCATTTTGAAAGGTAGAGGAAGTTTTAGGAAAAAAGGCTTAGTACAAACTGGCTTGTAATTCAAAAAGTGGACAGATACTTTTGATGTTTTATTTAATGTACAGTCATATCTCTGACCTCACAGACCATTGAAGTGGCAGTTGTACCTGTGTGCTGAGATGATGCAAACCTTTGTAGTACAGCTTCTGGAGATTTGAATTGACATGCCATATTAAGAAATTTAGTTTATGGGACCCCCAAAGCTGTTACTGGTCTGATGTGCTTGTATTTGATGTTACAATCCATGATAAAATATTTTAAATGAGGCTTGATGTGGCCTAGCTACAGTTGCTATGGAAACTGTAAAATTTGAGTTCCTCCTGTGCATATAAAAGCTGAACTAAGTACTCTAAATTTTTCTCTCTTCATTTAAGCTCTTTCCCATATTCTTTCCAAGGCAGAATGCTGTTATTTGGACTCTGCAAGTGGCACAGCATTGGAGTCCAAATGCTTGTGTCCAACAGCCAGACAGGTCTGTGCTTTCACAGAGTTAATTGCACACACACTGTTCAGTGTCCAGTTGATGTGCAGGAATCTCTTGGTATCTCTGTTTATCTCACGTAAGAATTTTTAGCTTTTTCCCTACAGAAAATCTGTAGAAGCTGATTGTGCTCTTTTGGTTTTATGCTTCACTTCTATTTCATTTCCTGTGTACAGTTGGGAGAATTGTAGGAGGAACAGAAAAATAAATTGCAGTGTTGGTTTTGCTTGTCTTTTTTAATAAAAAAAGCCAAGACAGACTTTTTCTTTTGATCTCTTTCAGCCCTCTGTGTACGAACTAGTGAGGCAGCCTAATTTTGCCAGTTTGGCCATTATTGTGGAAGATTTCGTGAAAGATTCTGGAGCTACATTTAGTGGTGAGTTGTTCTATTGTTGTCCAGGACTTCATGTTTCATGGTTTTGTTTTGGAAATGAATGTTTGTCTACTAATTTTACACATAGTATTTTCTTTTTTCTTTAGTAGTCAAAATATAGAATTTTGACTTTGGAACTGCAAAATCTGAAGTACTGTCCTGTGTGAGGAACCAAAACCACTAAGGCACAAAGATGTCGCTTTTCTCCTCGATTATTTTTGGATGTGGAGGGAAAAGTGTCATTTTCCTTTACATGCTGCTTTCTTGCCATACTGAAGAGCTACAGAGAGAATGAAATCATAAGCTATAAATGGCTCTCTTCAGTTGCAGCTGTCATTCAGTCTGCTATTTTGTTAGGTAGTTTTTTAGAATCTGTCCTTACAGAGAACAATGAGGTGCCAGTGGAATTTAAGTCATCCTTTATTTAACAGAACAGAACTGACACAATTTGAAGTGGCCAGTTAGAGATTACGCCCCTGGCATAGACAGGAAACAGAACCAGGCTCCTAATGCCACACAGCTATTTTTCACTAAGAAGTAGTGCCACTGTCTTATCAAAATGCTCTATATTCTTTGCTTAATCCTCTTTCATCTCTGGTGTGCCAGCCTGTTTCTATGTTTAAATGGCATCTTTATGCTCTTCGAATGAGCTGCTGCTGCCATCTTCTGCAGAACAGGCTCGGCACTGGCAGTTTAAAAGCTGCTGTCTGTGGTACCCGTTATGTCACAAATACTTAGTTGCAGTGGTAATTACACATTAAGTAAGAACAGGAGAAGCACGTTGGGTTTGAAGGCATTTAGTCTCTAGATAGGCAGTAGTTCGGAGAGGGAGAAGAAAATAAGAGTTGTTCATAACTGACAAAATAATGGTTCTATCTGGAATTGAGGTAACTTTAAAAAAATATCCTAGTTAGAATATTGAACAGTTCCTGGTAGATATTAACATTTTGGGGTATTATCATTGGCCAGAAAATAAGTATCTTGCTGCAGGCTCTTTGTAGCATGGTGATTACAACTTTGTCTTATATAAGAAAAGTTTCTATTGTATTGCGGGGTCAGTACAACTCTAAAATACATATTTAGATGTTTTTATTATGAAAATCTCTTGATAAATGCAGTTTACCCATGTGGTGTCAATTGAATGAATCCTTTCAGAGACGGACTTTCTAGTGGAGTTGTTTCAGGATTAGGGGCTCGAGATTGTCCCTGTCTGGGGTTATAGATCAGCATGTCTGGACAAAATAGTTCTATCTTCTGTGTTACTTCTGTCAGAGGCACGATGTTGACACTGAAGAGGTGTCCACTAACACACTGCTGCTTGATTTTGCTCCGTTATTTAGCAAGCCTTCCGGATGCTGTACATGTCGTGCTGGACAGGCACCTGGTGACGGGACAGAACGAGAATTCCACTCTTCCTGCCATCCAGAACCTGCTTATTCTTTGCAATGTCAGGTGAGGCAATAGGGGAGATAGAACCAGGAGCAGACAGTGGTGGGCATCTCTTAGCTTCAGGAATAGTGTCCCCCAGGAGATTTTGTTCTTTTTTTTCCCTTGGTTAACTGCTGAAGTGCATGTTATCTTTGTTTGATCTAGTTATTCGGTTGGTTATGTCTTTTGGTAAAAAGGATTTGTGACTATTAAAAAAAAGGTAAAATGGGTTGGGAAATATACAGCTGTCTTTCATGTCTGGTAAAGTAAAATGCAGAATAGGCCTTACTAAACACTTTTGTTAAGAGAAACATCTCTTGTGTGTCATTCTTTGTGCTTTAGTGAGTTGCCATTAGTCAGCTGTCTTTTAGGATTCTGGGAATGGACTTAATGTCTTTGGTAATGGCTTGGCTGTTTGACTGTCTTTCATCTTGTCAGATAGAACACATATAAATAACCACAAACATCTTCTTTTGTTCAGGTGAATGTGTGTTAAAGTCCTTTCCTGGCTGTGGACTAACAGGTGGTGTCATGTTTGGATGTGTTTCATTCGGCAGGAAATGAAGGAGCAGGTCTCTTTGCAAATAGGATGGATGAAGAGCCAGCAGGCTAAGGATTTGCTTGTCTCTTAACTGCATAAAACATCCGTCTGTATTTCTGTTCTGGACTGTGAAGTGACAGTCAAGTGGCAATGTCAGGTTTTACACATGTAGAATGGATGAAGGTTGTGAATGAGAAAACGTTGAAGTGCATCACACTTCAGAAGCAGCTGTGAAACCACCTTGCATTTTTGTTGCTATATATTGTTTTCCCTGCTTCTCTCTAGACACTTCATTTACAGATGTGGGGAACTGTCTCTTTTTTTAAAAAACACAAAGTTGGTGCTATGGATACAAATAGCTGGAGCTGAAGACCTTGCTCTAGGTTGACATGATACAGGTATTTAGTAACTCTGCCCTGAAGAGCACTTGGAACTCTGTGAACCATCTGGTGTTTGTGTTTCAAATATCACAATCCACACCTAGAGCTTCATTGAAGTGATTTCTGATGCGTTTTCACCTGTTTTGGTAGGTCACAAAGTTACTGTCTGAACTCTGAATGTGTCTGGGACACTTAGATATACTTGGAATAGGATGGAAAATGCTGAGCTGAACTCTGAATAAAGCAGAACCAGTTGTTGGAAGGCAGCTCTGTGGTGACACTTGGCAGAATGTGCCCTTGTTTTCTTCCTTGCCTGTTCACATTATTGGACTTCCTGTTTAAAAAGTTTGCTCAGCAGTTTTTAAACGGTCTTCTAACTGGTTGTCTCTTTTCCTTTGTGGTGTTTGTGATTTTTGTTCTCTTCGAAATGTTTGAAATATTTCTCCCTGGCCAAATACATTGTGATTGTCTCTTGCTGGAATTTCATGGACAAAGAAATAAAATGTAGGTGGCTAATGTGGATCACATCTTCTGAGGAACTGACTGCAAGATGAAATCTGGTCTTCTCTTGCTTTTGAGCAACAGATGTGGCTCAAAGTTGAGCATGGAAAGGAATAATCAGCCTGAAAATGCTTTTCACTGTTGCAGGCTCAAACATACTACATCTATGGGAAAGCAAAGTAACATTTTTCCTTCACTCTTGGGCAACATTTCTGCAGTGCTCTGTGGAGGAAAGGATCTGTGTGGTTGCATGTATTTTTATATATCATAATACAATATATTGATTAGAACCAGTCATCAAGCAGGATAATTTGATGATCTAGTGGCAATGTCAGGAATCCTCAAACCATGCCGGCTCTTGATGCACTGCTTCAGCACATGTTGTGCAGTGTGTGGTTTTCCCCTCTACCTGGCTGGAGTGCAGCAATTGCACGCTGCAGGGAGGAGCAGCTTTTGGCAATGCTTGCAAATACTTGGTGTTCTGCTGTCTTTGTGAGCAGTTGTTTATAGAGGATTCTGGCCTCTAAGCCACATGACAGGCCCTTTTGTCCCAGAGCCAGAAACTGCTTCTCAAACAAATTGAAAGCTTCAAATTCTGGAGATTTTCAACCCACACAAATCCTGATTGTTTGTGCTGTGCTCTGGAGTGCCTGGTGCTTTGGTCCTAGGGATGTTCTCAGCCTGGCTTATTTCCCTACAACTCTGTCTGCTCCTGGTAACAGCTGGCTGCTTTTTTTTTTTAATTTGGGCAACCTTATACATGCAGAATGTTATATCTTGTCTGGGTGGAGTGTATGGGAGCATATTCTGTATTTTCCTCTGTTCCAATGGGCAGACATTGAAGTACCTGCTAGAAGCAACAGAGTGCCTGTGCAGTCCATGGAGCAGAAACATCTGTGGGATGAATCCAAAGGGATGAGGAGCTTTCTCAGATGATTTATCCCCAGGATAATCTTTACAGCAGTTGGCTCACAGCTGTAAAGAAACATTCCTCTGTTGCAGCCACATGAAAGATTTATTCACCAACGAGACAACACGTATCGTTGTGCATTGCAGCATCACACTCGCCACTAAAGCTGTGCAGGTGGTTCCTGCAGGGAAGAAACAAAAGGTGGAAAACATCTTTAAGGTAATAGGAGCATTATTGGCCGTTTTACATGCAAGCTGTGAAAAGGGATGCTCAAGGCACTTAAACACAAAGCATTTGCAAACTGATGCAGCCGTTGGAGTGAGCCCCAAGACCTGCTTGTGGATGTGATCTCAATATTGATGCTTTTTACATTTCAATTTGATTTAGGTTTTGGCTGTAACGATAATGAAAAGATCTTTCTAGTTTGACTAACCTTGTATTTACAGGGCAAAAGAGGCTAGTGAGTGATGTGAAAGGTGATGAGGAATGGCCAAATCCCCAACAGCTTGGGTTTTGGTAGCACAGAGGACTCATGGTCACACCTGGAGAGCTTCCTGCTGTACCTGCAGGCAAGGGCTGGCTGAGACCCTCTGGATCCAGAGGAGGTGCCATGGCTTGGGCAGACTCAGCTTTTCTGAGGAGAGAAAGCATTCTCTTTTCACAACACTTAACAGAGCATTTGCTTGCTTTATCCCTTGCATGATAGTCCTTGTTGCTGTCTGCACTTAATTGTTGTTATATAAGGTTATTTTCTTGGAGCTTCCACAGTATAATATTTTTTTTTAAATAAATAAAATGAACTTCCTGCTTTCTTTCCCCACCCCCCAGCTTTGCATGTTTGCATAGAGCTGGGTGATGAAATTCAAGACCTGCCCCCCCCGCCAAGGGAAGGTTGATAACATTGCATTCGTGCTCATCAGTTGATTGCTGCTCTCTGGATTTTGGGAAGGATGGGGAGCTGTGGGATGTTGCAGCCTCCCTGGAGGGTGGTGCTGCTGCTCTGGGCAGACATTCACCTTCCTCCTCAGCCACCAGCAAACTCTGTCCCCAAACACCAGCTGTGAAGACTTTCCTTTCCTCTTGCCAGTTGCTGAGGAAGGGGCTGCTGCTTCTGTGTACAGCTGGAAGGACGAAAAACCTGGGACAGTAGCACAAAATGCATGTGAACAGAGTTATATGCACTGTTGTGCTGTAAGCAACAAGCTGTTTCTGTGGCTTCCCAGTCATCTGTGGCCAGTGCTGCTGCTTTTCTTGGGAGGATGAGGGCAGCATAGTTAGAAATCTTGTCAGGAAAGCCTCGATCCTTTGTCATCTCTGAAAACATCACGTAACAGTGCTACTCTGCCTGCTTTCCTTAGAAATTATCCCTCCTCTGCATCTTTTGTTACTAAACCTTCTTTCTCTCAAAGGCCTCCTCTTGACGGATTTTTTGTGTAAAACAAATGGCCAACTCTGATTTGCAGCAGATTCTTTTAATTTCTAATCTTGAACTACTGAGTGAAATTTAAACAGTTGTGCAGCCACTGAAGGGAGTTTGGGAATAAGTCTGAGAATAAGAAACAGGACTTGGACTGCTAAGGTTCTGCAGGGGGGAAGCCAAATCCTCGCTTGGGTGCAACATCCCTTGCCATTAGTGCAATGTAGCGCCAGGCTGAGCATCAGACTGAGTGACGTGGGCTGTGGGAAGAGAAGAGTCCCCTCTGCCTTCTAGAGATGTGACATTTCCTTAGATAAAGCTGAGCCTGGAGGGTGCTGCGATTGGGTGGGTTTCACAGGGAAAATGGGAGACCCTTTTGCAAATACTCACTTTGCATGGTCCAAATACATCAGAGCTCACACTGTAAGCTGGATCCTGGTGGTAAAGCAAAACTGAAGTCAAACAAACAAAGGTCAGATTGTAAGCTTTTATTATACTGTTATCAAAATTGAACAGCAGGGCCTGCAGTGGCCTCTGACATGTAGTGGCTGTGGAACACTGAACCTGACAGTGCCTCCTGCGGTTGCTGTTGTCCCAGATGTCACATGTGCTGTGCAGAGATCCTCTGAGAGGCCCTGTGTGCACGCAAGTCCCTTCTCCTGCAGAAAGGCAAAAAGGAGGATTGGATGCTGTGGGTCATGGTGTGTTCCTGTCTGAGTTGGACTCCTGCACGGACCACAAAAGCAAACCAGCCCTGCCATTGGGTTAGAGTCACAAATTGCTCGCCTTCTGTACAGTTTTCCTTATTTTCCCAGCAGAGTTTTTCTTTTTAAATAGAAATGCTGGGTCATGGGATTTCTGTATAATGTTTCCAAGACTTCCAGGCTAAAGCCATGAAGCCCAGAAGCTATAGAGAGCAGCTGGAAAAGACAAAGCCTGACCTGGCCTTCTCCCCAGGCAGCAGCCCTGCTGTCTCCTCAGCCCTACCTGTGTCACCTCAGCCCTGCCTGGATGAGCCATCAAGTCCCGAGGGTGGGAAACACCATCAAACTTTAACCCGATCATTGCTACTGATGATGTGCTTGAAAGAGCAAAAAAAGACAGGAGACCGGGCAGCAGCTGCCAGTTGGCTGAAGGGCTGACAGCATGGCTCATGCACATGTAATAGGTACAGGCTGTTAGGCCCATGCATATCTGGGGAGACTCCTGTTGATTTTGAAGATGTTTGGCGCTGATCCTGCCATTTACGATCACTGTTTAGTGGTATTACTGCATTTAGGGCCTCACATTGTGCAGGTGGTGAGCGGTGCATGATCAGTCCCTTTACAGGCTTAGTCCAAGCGTGCTGCTGGAGCTGCGTCACTCACCTTTGTCTTGTGTTGGCATATACCACTGTAAAGAAAACCTCCTCATGGGGTAGGAGGCTGATCCTTTCCCTATTGGCTGAGAAATGCTGGTCTTCTGGCCCAGAAGAGCAGCCCTCCACTGGCATTTCCACTGGAAAGCAAAGCACAAAGGGTGTTCTGTAAGGGCTGTTCCCTTCGCGCTGTGATGTTCCTCGGCAGCTGCCCGTGGCTGGAGGCAGGATGCTGGATGCTGTGCTAGACGGACCTGCAGTCTGGGGCTGCTCTTGAGAAGCACAAGAAGTGTATCTGTTAGGCTGTATTAAAGCCTGAGCTGTTGTTCATAGTTGATGGTAACAAGGAAATTTCTATTTCAGTTAATTCAATAAGTACATTTCCCAGGATTCTGTAGTTGACCTAGCAGAGGCTGATTATTTTTTTTTTCTTCCCAAACCATGGTACTATTTTCTTCTGTAAAAGCAGAGGTTTGTGATTTCTGCAAGGGGCTGGGCAGCCCAGGTGAAGCCCATCTCACGGGGAGGGCCTGCTCATTTGGCTCCGGTATGGAGGGAGAACTTTCTGCCCCAAGGGCTTGGAAAGGTTTAACCTTTGTGGCTGGGAAGTATTTCTGGCTCTGGGTGCATTTGATAAAGTGCAAGGGCATTTTAAAATCAGATTTTAAAGTGTATATATTGGTTCTATGGAATTTACACCCATTTTATCTGCCCCTACTTGCTGAGTGCTTGTGGTTGCAATAACTAAAAGCGTTTCTGGGAGACAGCAGACATCTGCTCCCAATTTCTTAATCTGCGGAGGTGTGGAGATCTGGGAAGCCACTAGAATTTAAAAGGTGGACTCAGATGGGATCCTGGGAGAGATCTCTGTGGGGTAAAGGACACACAGGTATAGGCTGAAGGGTATGTGGTTATTGGGTTTTTGCTCCGTTTCAGAATGGATGTGGACTTTGTGACTTTGCCGTGTACATCAGACACCTCAAGACATCTAGTGTGCGCTGAAGAGAGGCACCTCCAGTGCTGAACTGGGAAACTGCAGCTGCTACTGGAGCAGGTAAGGGGTCCTATGGCACTGAACATTTTAAGCGTAACTTGTTCACTTCCTGCTCTTGAGGGGACCTCGTGTCTATACATGAGCCGAGTAAGGTTTGAGTGTTACTGAGGCACCCTCTCCTGCCTCCATTTTCCCTCTCACTGCGGTATTTTATTGTCTCTTGAGCAACTTTTGGAACGCTTCAGCGTTCTGACAGGTGATCCTTCTGAGTTGCATGGAGAATGAAGCTGGTGTGAGGACTGACCAGCCGGGGTCAGTGCTAACTCGAGTTCATGCAGCTTCTCTGCAGCACAGTTGAGTCTGAACCCTCCCACCTGTGAGAATGCAGTAGTGGCCTAAAATACCTTTGAATTCCTTTGCTGAGCAGTTGGGCATTAGGATGTGCTTGCCTTGGTGTGAGACAAGCTGTGGCAGGCCGAGAGTTGTCCAACTGCCTGGGTGGAGTTATTGTCTGTAAAGAAGCTTATCGGGTGTCAGAGCGGAAGGAAGATCCGTTCTTCAGGAGACCAGCAACAACCGCGCTGAACCCTCTGTACAGCAGTTCTGTGTTCGCCATTTCCACAGCCCCAGGTCTTCCTCTTCAGAATATGGGAAATACGTGGGCGCTTCATCACTGGCATTGTGTTTAGTGTTCACATTCCCCATATTAAGTAGGCTTGTTGCTCTGGGGAAATATTTTTGTCTGGCTGAGGATCCTCATCCTGCCCTGTCATCTGTTCTGGTTATTGTAATAGCAGTTTTTAGGAAACACGGTGAAGTGTTTGCTCTGCTTGTGAGGTGTGTTGCCTTTCTGAAGTCATGTCCAATTGCTCTGGTTCGCTGTGGTGCTCACTGGTGTGTCACCTCTGCGGCGGCCAGTCCCGCACTGGCGCTGTGCAGGTTTGTGACAGCTGTCCAGGGAGGTGTCATTTCTGCCTGAAAGTCGGGTTTGGGAGCGTCCGGCCAGCTGTCGCTGTGGCTGAAACAGTTGCCAGGTTATATGGCAATGTCCTGACAATAGTGCTGCTGTGTCACACTGACGTTACTCATCAGTTGTTCCCTTGGCTTGTTTTCTTGTATTATTCAAGCTGGATATAGTGTGTGTGTCTAAGTAGTGGAGCCTCAGTGCCGCCTTTTATTCCTTTGTTGTTTTTTTTTAAGAGGGGCTAAGTTTAAGCAACTTTATCAGGAAACCGTTGTGTCTACATATAAACAGGAACCTCTTGTCTACTCTTGATGGAACTGGAGCTATATAAACTAATAAGAGTTATATTTAATTAGTCTTAATGAAATACAGCATGAAATGTAATTACATGCATCCCAACGTAATAGAAAGCCCTGTAATGGGTAAGTGCTGCATTAGGATTAGGTCATTCCTGAGGAAGGCTGCCACACGGCTCTCTCACAAAAGCAGCATCTGAAGAATAATGAGGAAAGGATGCGGTGATAGAACTTAAAAAACCAAAACAAAAACCCCACAACCCCCCCCGTTTGTGGGGTAAGGCTGGCAGCAATTCCATGGCTGCTGTGTAAAGAAAAGCAGCCACTCCACAGGCAATGTACCAGACGATCTTGAGTTGTAGCCACGTGCTCACTCTGTCAGCTCAGATTAACCAATTGTCAAGTTCTTTTTGAACTGCTTGAGAGACTTAGTTACTTAATTTTGAAAGTGTAGCCGTCAATAATATAATGGGTAGTTGTCACTTGTGTTGTGATCGTGGTGGCATTTTCAGCTTCAGTCAGTTCTGTCTTCTTGCCCATACCTTGCTTTGCGCTCTAGGCAAGTGGTAAACAAAACGGTAATTGACAAAATTCCTAAAATCGCTTGTGATACAGCTTTCCCACTTTAAAAATGTTGTATGTCAGATTCCTCTGCAGCAGTGAAATGAACACATTACAAGGAAAGTCTGTGTTAATTTGCATGTATTGACAAAAGTGCCACAAAAATTTGAAATTCTATTTGTCCCTTTGCAAATCGATAAAAAACCATGATACAGAAATCTATCCATACACAGCATAAGACTTTTACAGGTAAGACATTGTACATCCATTATAAGCTCAGGTGATCCACTCGTTCAGCCTTGACCACTCAGCAGAACTCTGATTTTTCTACTTGCCATTTTCAGCACTGAACATTCGCTCCTAGAAAGAGAGATATCAACAAACAGCAGCTGAGTGTGAGTCTGGGAACTGGACTGCGCTTTAGCAGTGCAGGCTTAGGGCACTAGTCAGTAGTTGTCAGTCGGCAGGAACAAGCGCCTAAATCTGGAAGAGTTGGTGTGTAATTTTTCCCCTCAAAATACACAGTTCAATTAATCGCATTTGAAAGATTCTCCCTAAGCTGACAGCAGACTTTCCCATGGCCTGGCTATACCCAGCACATCTGCTCCTGGTGCCTCCTACTGCCAAGTACAAGCACGATTTATTTCTAGCTCACTAGCTGAAGGTTATTTACATCCCTCGCAGCACTGCTGACTGCTGACAAGTGCAGAAATAGACTGAAGGGACTTTTCACTTTGACAGTAGTGTTATCTTGATTAGCTGCTGCTCTGAACGCTGCCTTGGGCCCCAAGCAGGTGTGGCTGGATGTATCTGGTGTCGGTTCTTTCTTGAGATGCAGTGAAGTTTACCAAGTTCATTTAATTTAGGTGGCCAGTTTGCTTCCTGCCTGTATAGAAACCTGATCAGACTTGCTTAGAGGTTCCTAATCTTTAGCCGTACTGCACAGAACCATAGCTGCACTACTTGGAGGAACACGAGAGGTGACAAGAGTGTGATATAACATCTACCTTTAACATTGTCTCCAGTTTAATTGCATCTGCAGCAAATTTTCTGATCCCATCGGATAATTTCTCCACGGCCATTTGGTCTTCGTTATGGTGCCAGCGGAATGCCTTCTCATCCAGGTGGATCTTCTCCAGATCACATGCCTGAGCTGGGCAAGGGGAATTGAAAACGAAACAAACCATGTTACCAGATGATTATTATCAAACACCACAGCCTTCCTCAAACAGTCTCAACAGTCTGACCAACTACAGCTGTTTACAAATTTGAAATACCACTTTCAACATGACTTGCTACAGGATCACACTTTGGGATGCAAGACTGAAAATGCTCCTGATGTTGTTTTAGCAGAGAAAAAAGTCATCTAGATCATCAGTTTCTCTTAAAATACAAGGTTTACATGTATGCCGTTATCTTGTATCTGCTTCTGAATGGTACAGTACTTTCAGGCTTATTATCAAGCATTATGCAACAGTCCTACAGCAGTGAGACATTCTAAGCAAATATGCTGAACAATTAGGTCTTTGAGTATCCGGCAGGACCTAACAAAAGCTCAATTGATAACAGGCCTCCAAGCCAGCTCGGAGGCTGCAAGCAGCAACCCATGGCTGCAGCTGTGCACAAATCTCATTTTCTGAGTTGTAAAATAGCATTTTATAAGGCTACGGAGAAGCAGGAGCAGCACAGTGGGAACGTACATTCAAAGCTATCGTGGCACAGTATTGCTAGATCATGTCACTTGGTCTTGCATAGGATTAATTTCTAGAGTTTCTGGAGGGACAACACACCTTTTGGCATGTCCAGAGCTAATTGCATCACTGACACAATATTAACAGAAGGTTAAACCAGGCTTGGCGTCTTTGCTAATATTCAGGAACATTTCATCCCAGGCATCTCTCTGCACTCAACTGCGGTACTGAGTACAGGATTTCCTTCAGAGGTCAAGAATGATCCGTAAAGCAGAATGGAAGCAAACACCAGAGAGCTGAGCAGAACCGCATACTCAACATTCAAGGAGCCTGAGCAAGCCCGTGTCATGCAGAAGGGGACTTTAGTGGACTTACCCTCTTTGATGCTGAGCGTGGGAGTTAACTTGACATGCTCTTTGCTGAGCTCTGCCAACAGCTTGGGTGAGATGGTGAGATAGTCACAGCCCGTAAGTGCTTTTATTTCTCCCGTATTTCGAAACGAAGCTCCCATCACGATAGTTTTGTAGCCAAACTTTTTGTAGTAGTTATAGATCTTAGTGACACTCTTCACGCCTAAAAATGATTTAGAATGTGCTCAAAACCGTTTTTTATAAGAGGATTTATAAGAGTAAACTGCAGTTGGAGTGAGTAGCTATAGTGTTTTTAAAACAGATGTTAAAAGGAAAGCTGACCTGGATCCTCAGAAGGCTCGTAGGTTTTCTTGTCTCCATTTGCAACATACCAATCCAGGATCCGTCCTACGAATGGGGAAATGAGAGTCACTCCAGCTTCGGCACAGGCAACGGCCTGGGCAAAGGAGAACAGCAGGGTCATGTTGCAGTGAATCCCGTACTCAGCTTCCAGGACCCTGCGGACAGAGGCTGCCTTGAAACAGCAAATATACATTCTAGTAACAAGCTAGTAGGTGAAACTACTGAATTTCTTGAATTAGATTAGGAATGCGGTACAGTTTGTAAGCTTTAAAGTTTTAAGCTGACAGCAGATGTTCTGCGCTGCCAGACTCTGCTTTATTTGATGCTGTTCCTTGAACCAAATCCAGACAACAGCATCATATTTCAGGAAACTCCGTTTGTGGCTTGGCCCTTGTATGACCAAATTTTTCCTCCTTCAACAGAAAGCTGTAGCAGAGCACCTTGCTGTAGCCCTAGTAACAGTGCTTGAAATGTGTTTGTGAACAGGCAGAACGTGCTGTGAATCAGCAGAGCAGGTACCCACACACTTACTTGCCGGCCTGGATTCCTTCCCAGGTTGAAGAGAGCTTTATGAGAATACGATCTTTACCAATTCCTGCTTCCTTATAAAGGTCAATGAGGCGCCTGGCCCTCTGAATCATTCCTTCCTTATCAAAGGACAACCTTTGAAACAAGAGCAGGACTGCTTAGAACTTGACTTCTTACTATAAATGCTCCCCCTCAAACCACATTGAAAAAGATTGTCCTGTTTTATCAGGATTTATATGCCAATAGCAGGTTTGTGTTTAGAGATACTCCCTGGATTGAGGCAAACCGTTACAACAGATATCTTGGTAAACTGAGGAGACATTATTATACAGAAGAGAATGAGCAAAACTTTTAAGTCTACAGGAAATGCGAGGTTGCCCTTGTTTTAGGAACAAGAAGGTTACAAAAATCCAACCTCAGTCTGTCTTGTTTTTGTAAAGTTTCATCACCAAGCAAACTGGGTAATATCCATATTCTAATTAAACAAATATTACCAATATAAACTCTTGCTGGCCTTAGTGAACTGTCAAGTCAAGAACATCTTTCTCCAATTCACATCGTGTCTCTTTTTGTATGTACGAATATCCAGAGGAAGAAGAGCCAACCTTGCATCTACTTCTGTGGACACGCGGCCAGGTATCCTCTTCAGTATCTCAGCTCCAAACAACACAAAAAGTTTGTCACAGGCATTTTTGATCTGCTCTTCTTCTGACCTGAAAACCACAAAGAGCAAAATCTGTCATATGGGGGAAAAAAAAAGTGCATTCACACCTTGCCATGGATTGGAAGATCCAGTTTCACGGCCCATTTAACATTAAATTCCAGAGTTCAACTAGCCACTTCCGCTCTGCTCCAGGTTTATGTTCTGCCCTCTGTGCTCCACCAGCAGCATTATCCCTTGGATAGTATTTCCTCCTGTGTTTTCCTGAGCAGACCTAGGCGGCCCTGTGAGAACTGGTAAATGCAGATGCGCTTCTTCAAAGCACGTGTGAAACCATGACAAGTTTTCTTTAAGCATTGAGGCTTTTTGGGGCAGGACATACACCTATGAGTACACAAGGAGAAAACCCCAATACACTGCTAGTAGTACTAACCGCTGTTTGTACAAATAAGGCAATTTAAATATAGATCTACCGAGATTAAAAAAACCTCTTTACTTACCCGCCAAGTTTTTTCCCATAGGCAACGGCATCATCCACAAGTTCCTGGTAAGCTGGCATCTGAGCGGCAGCCAGGATCAGGGACGGGTTTGTGGTGGCATCCAGGGGCTTGTACTCATCGATTGCTAGGGAAATAAAAGCAGGCTGTTTCAAACCATCAGCAGGCCTGCGCAACTGAAAGGATTTTGCTCAAATATGTGAGAATGGAAACACTTTTGGCTGTAGGATTGCAGTGTTTGTGACAGAGCCGATTTGTGCACAATGATGTTTGGATAGCGCTGCCAGAACAAGGTTAACAGAGCTGCAGTGATCAATACAGCAAAGTTTATTCACCACTATGGACATCGCCCAAAAGAAATTAACTTGCAGCAATGACAGATGAAGTGGTACTAATTTTCACCTTCTTCCCCCTGTCCATGCCACGTTCACCAGCATGGCTGAGTTCCAGGAGTCACAGGGAAAAGACGAGGGGATCTTTCTTCCCTTCCAGCAGTGAAGTGTTTGGGTTTTTGTCTACAACTGCTCGAACCAGAACAGGAGAAAAAACCTTCATCTGTTGGGCTCTTACAACTTTTCTTATTGTTTTTTAATTTCAAATGGTTGCAGACCAGTTCTTAGTATCTGCTCTTGTAATTTCCTTGTACTAGCATGCTTCCTTCCTCACAGAAAGTATTTGGAGTTCTGGCTTACCTTAAGCCCCGGACTACACCTATTTCAGGCTGTGCCCATGCACTGTCCAGCCCTGATCACAGCAGAGCTGCCTGACTCAGCACCTTTCAGCTTACAGCCTCCCTGGGTAACACAGCTCAACGTCAAAAATAACAAAATATTCATTACCAGCTCATTTTCCTCAGCGTTTTTGCACAGGGATGAAACCCCAAGTGCAAATTAGAAACTAGCACCACTTGCTGCAGGTACATCCTTCAGGAGCCATCCAAAACAGCATCCTTTCCTACACCACACCGTACGGCCACGTTTATCTAAACCGATCTGGGAACCGGTGGTACCAACAGCACCTTCACCAGCACTGGTGTTGAACTGGAGTCCGATGGTGGCTGTAGCCCTGGCTGGAGTGTAGGAAGGATCCGGAGGTGACAACAGGCAGCCAGAGATCAACTGCAGAACTCCTTCAGGGAGCCTGTTAAGTCTGCAGCGGGCAGCACGCAGCCTGCACACAAGCACCCCCTTGGCCATCAGAGGGATGTGTTTTCCCATCATGCTTTCTGAGACCAGGGCGGACAGCGTGATGTTTTAAATTCATGTGATTTCAGCACTGGGCTGTAACCAGGTTTGTTGCAGCTTGAAGGAACACAAGCCTGACAGGGCTGAAGTTACTGAGCCACCTTGTGTTTCCAGCTCTTGATGAAGCTGTCCGTACCTTCCGTGGTACGGTGCTTGTCTGTTTCTCCCTAATACTTCATGTACCCTGGCACTCAAAATCAAGCAATCCAAAGCATTTAGCAGGCAGACACTACCTGGAACCAGTGCAGGGATGGAAATACAGGCAGGCAGTGTTGCGAGGGAAGCGTCTGAGCTGTTGCTGCCTCTCCACGTTCTTAAATTTATTAATGTAAGACATTTGACAGTTGCTATTTAGGACTGTTTTTTCATCATGTATAGGATTAGGTGAGCAGGACAGAGATTACCGCCGTCTCGGTGACGGCAGAGCTGGACTCGAGTGTTGCTCTGTACAACCCAGAGACGTTCAGGGCAGGGATGTGTCAGTCCCGCGGTACCGGGGAGCTGCGGGTGCCCGTGCAGGCGCTTGGGCTGTGACAGCGTCGGGACAAGTGGCTTTAGAATCGATGGCCACCTCCCTTCCTGGGAAAGGAGCGTGCTTGCTCACGCACAAGAGATAAGGAAAAACAAAAGCACTCTGGCATTATTTTATTTGCTTTGTAACTGCTTTGGGAAAAAAAAAAAAAACAAAACCAAAACAGAATAACAACAAAACCAACCAAAAAACCTGAACTGGTTATTGGAAAAAATGAACCATCAGCTTTGTGAGCACCGCAGAGCTGAGCTTGTCCAGCTCAATACTGGAATTGTACAGGCTAGTTCGAACTGGGGAAATTAACAACAAAAGGGAGGTTCTGGCCAATATCCTGCCCGGGCTCGACCGAACCTCCCCGTTCCCAGCTGCAAGGGCCGGGGTTCCACCGGAGCGGCGGTAACGGGCTGTCCCAGTGCGCAGGTGCCGCGGGGTCGGTCCCACCGGGGACCCGGCGGAGCGAGGCCGATCGGGCCGGGAAGATAAAGCGCAGCGGCGCAGCAGCCGGTAACGCCCGGATCTCCCGGACCCCAGCCCGGAGGATACCGGGTGGCTCGACGGCTCCCGCCGGGACCGGGATCGCTGGGAAGCTACCGGTGCCTGCGCCTTTTCCAGCACAGAGCTCCGGGCTGCCCTTCACGGGAACCCGAGAGCGGCCGCCCCCCCGCCCCGCGTTGGGTAACGGCGTTTTTCCCAACGCCGCCCTTGCGCAAAGCGCCGGTACCGAGCGGCCGCGGCCCCACCGCCCCCTGGGCGCACGGCGAACCCCCACCGCCGCCAGGGTGGTTCGCTCCCCCGCGGGCACTCGCCTCTCCGGCCGGGCGCGCCCACTCTGCGCCGCGGGGGAGAAGTGCGCGGTGACCGGGCGCCCCCCCTGCCTCTCACCGTTGAAATCTCCGGTGTCGGCCACCACGGTGGTGTGGTGCTTAAGCTGGTCCAGCACCGACTCCATCTTCTGCCGCTTCACGGGGGACACCGACATAATCCACGGGGGGGGTTCGCGCCGCCTATAACGATCCCTGCGTGCCCGGAGGGGAGCCGGCCTGCGCGCGCACCCGCCGCTCGCTCCCGACACCCGCCGCCTGTACGGGGGGGCGTGCCGCCCGCCAGCCGCCAATCCCATCCCAGCGGGAAGGCGGTGAGCCAATCAGGAGCGAGGAGGCAAGACGGACGCGGCCAGGAGGAGCCGGGGCAGGAAGAAACCCGCTGATTGGGTGGTTTGGCGGCTCGTGAGGAGCGGTCGCCTTGGTGACGGGGGATGCGCCACCATTGCCCCGGGCGGGAACGGGGACCGGGACCGGGAGCGGGAGCGTGGCGCTTGGTTCGACCCGGTCCAGGGTGCCCTGTTGTCCCCAGGAGCTCTCGTGGAGCCTCTTCGCGGCCGGGCATGGCTCCCGAGCCGCCCCACAAACACCTGTCTCTCTTAGGCCCGCAGGCCTCTCCGGGCCAGGGCTCTGCCTGGAACAGAAGATGGCGGTGGAGGGTTGGGGAGGGTGAGGGGCTCGGCCGGGTGGCAGCGCTGAGGAGAGCCTGGCAGCGGTGCCGTGGCTGGGGCAGCCCCTTGCAGGAGATGAGTGGTGCGTTTCCTCCCTTACTGTTGTGGCCGGGGCTCCAGCCTGCACTGCCGTGCTGGAAAGTGCCCCCTAATCCAGCACGGCCTGGGCTCTCCTTGGGCACCTGTGGCCGTGCGTTCACCTAAACTGCATTGAAGCTCTGGAGATCCTGAAAGTGATTGTGCTTCTGAAATGGGGAATGGGACTTGGATGGAAATGTTGCAGAATCTGCCACTTGGCCGTTAAACAGAGGCTCTTTGGATCATTCCGTTCCCCTCATTTTGCCTTGTATTGTTTCAGTTTTGGAGGCTGTGACAGTAATTTCTGTTACCGATATACAAGAACGTGCTTTTGCACAGTCTTCTCATGCTTTGTCCAGCCCAAAGAGAAGGTAATGGAAAGAAGTATTAGGCTTAAGCCTTGTTTGAATTTGGTGACTGTGTAGGAAACATGTTCTCATTGTCTCCAGGTCCTTTGCCAAGGAACCAAAGTGTCTCCCTTGTGTATCCCTGCCCTGCTCTTTGTTCTCAGCATTGACCAGGGCTGGGAGTTTTCCATTTGCCAGCTCACCCTGTAGTCATGGACAGTGCTTGTGTGTGTAAATCCTGGCGTGTTGTCTCAGTTGCGTGTTCCAGAGGTGAGAGAGATTTGTTCTTCAATAAAGTGAATGCTTTGGATTCAGCTGGTGGTTTTCCCTGCATTTGATTGCAATAGTGTGTGGGATTTTCACCTGCCCCTGTTGAGACATGAATGATATTGAGGCTGTAACATCCTTCCTTTTGCAGGGCAGCCCCCCAGGAACAGAAGGAAAAACATGCTTGCAGATACTCTGCTGTGCAGCCTGGCAGACGCACAGTGACAAGTTGTTATGAAAAGCCAGCCCTTAACAACTGTTTTTATGTCCTGTTCCTTTAATTTATATGCAAGTGAAAGAGCCAGAGATAAGAGTTATAAGTATAACTTAACTATTTTAATAAATCTTATACAGTGCATGGTTATATCATTTTATCCTTCGTTCAATTACATTAATGTACAGTACATTATAGCATTATCTGCAGGCAGTACAAATATAACAGATGCACAGCTCAGTCATATGGAAATTTTTAAAAGTGACTTCTGCAGTAAGGTCTACCGATATATTTATTTTAAGAAATGCTTCCATGGTTCCCAGCTTTACAGAACTGTCGCGTACGCTCCTATTATAATCCCAAGTAGCTCTAAGTCTGTGTGATTTTTTCCTTTACCCAAAGACACGAATGGTGTCATGTTTCCTAGCTTACTCTTTGTTTTTATTTTTATTTTAGAAATTATTTAGCTTCCTGTGCTCGTAACACCAACGGTTTGCCAGCGTTCACACCTGCTTCCCAAATCCAGAGCCAGGCTGCTCAGGAGGATCGTGCTCTTCATCCCTCCCTGACAAGGTGAGTGTCCTTGGCAGGTTCCAGCCCCTGTGGCAGACCAGCAGGCTTGTGGCTAAAATCGTGGTTCTCCTCTGTCACTTCCCTGCCTGCACGCTGATTCCGCAGCTGCTAACAATGTCCTCTTTCAAGATTAAGGAAATACATCATCCATTAGAAACATTTTTGGAAGAACAAAGCCGAAATTGAGAGGTGCATCAGTCTTCTCCGATTTAGACGTGTGTTCCCCAGCCACCTCTTTACAGCTTTTTCTGTTAAATGTGCAAGGACGGGCCCAGATTCTGCAGAGACTTGGGCACACGCTTAACCTTTAAAGGAGGTGGGAACAGTCAGGGGGTAAAGGAAAGCACGTGTGCGAGTCTTTGTGGAGTCTGGGCCCGAGTTCCCGTTCAACCAAAGTTAAGGTGTGTACATGAGAGAGAAAGACAAAGTCTTGCCACTCTGGGCGGTTTCTGTGGATGTGTTTGCTTTCCTGCATTCCTGTCAGGTTGGTCTGTAAGTAAAATATAAATACAGTGTGTGCCAAACTTGCTGCGGACAGGAAATCCACTGTGTGCTTGCTTGAGCTTTTAAAAGTTTGAGTAAATTATTGATGCAAAATCACTTAATTGTGTCTCTAGGGAAAGGGTTTTTTTCCTTATCCCTACTTAGAGACTGTAAGAGTGGGGGGGTGCCTCACTAGATAGATATAGATATATACATATGCACGTAGCATTATTCAGAAAAACAGGAAGTGAAGAACAACACCCTCTACAAAATTAAATTATTATTTTTTTCTTGTTGCCATTGATTTTGTGTTAAAACAGCCTTTCCAAGTGTGCTTGTGTTCCTTAGATATTTAGGAAGCGTTTCAGATTTCTCTTTGCAATGCAAATGCGAAGGTGGGGACAACACCCTGGAAAGGGCTTTGGGTGTGTGAGTGGGTTGGGAGCAAATGGCAGGAGCTTATCTCCGTGTTTGAGGCCTGGCTTTGGCAATACCGCGACTGCCTGACGCAGGATCAGGCTGCCCTGAGCCCCAGCCTTGGCTTAAGTGAGGATTATCAGGCTGAGCTCACCTGTTCGCAGCTTCAAATCCCCGCAGGTTTCACTCAGATCTTGCACATGATCACACAAGGAAAGCCCGTTTCCACGGTTCAAAGCCAGCACTAACTGGTACGTGTGTTTAAGGACACAGTCAGTCTCAGGTGGGCTGTGCTGCAATTCCAGCCTCCCCTGACAGAAGGATGGGGAATTGTCACGGGGCCTTTGCCAGTGGGCTGCAGGGGACACCTGCCACAGAGAAGGGAATGAAAAGTGGGGGAAAAGGTTTATTTCCTGGTCCCGCCTTGGAATAGTTCATGCTGGGCTGTGCTGAGCTCCCTGCCGTGCCCTCGGCCCCAGCCGCGCTGCCCAGGGGGGTGGCAGCAGCTCCAGCCCTTTGAGAAAAGCTTTGCGGGGTCTTTTTTGCTCAAACGCAGCCATTGTCATAAATTCAGACATGTGTGAGTTCCGATCCGCTCTGATCACATGCACATAAAATTTCAGTATAAAATATATAGTTATATATAAAAAAAAAAAAAGTACTTCATGCAATATTAAAACACCTTTCCCAATGGGACATGGTCTTATTGTCTACCCTTATCAACAGTGTTCAAGAAATTGTCACTTTGATGGCAACTACACCGCTAAGTGTGGAGCCCTCCTGTCTCTCCTCTGGACTGGGAATTATTGCTTCCGTTCCCTTTTTCTGCACTACTATGACTAACAGCTGAAATAAAGCAGATAGATTTTAATTAGCGGAATCAATCCTTTCCTGGCGACGCTTCATGATTTCTTGGAGCTCCGACTCCCCTCTGCTTTTCTAGAATGGAAACAAAAGAGGAAGTTTGAATGTAAAGTTCAAGCTGTAGTTCAGTGATAATATTTAACTAATCCTGTAAGAGCAGAGCTAGTTTCAAAGGGATGGGGGATACCAGTATGACGGCAGATCCGTTAGTGGAGGCGGGGTGATCTGCCTTACAGATTGGGGGCCTTTTCACTTAAAAGGCTTCTCAGGATTTTTAGGCTGTGTGGGTTTTGTTGGTTTGTTTTAATTGTGTTTCTTAAAATGCCTGTTCAGTGGGATGTCTGGCACTGCTGGTACGGGTACCCGCTCCAGGAGAGACTGTCCAGAACGCCACTTACCTCCAGCTGGTTTTTCTCCACTGTGATTTTGCTGTAGACTCTGTTGCCCTCGTCACCACACACCTTCTTCAGCTCCTCTCTGTTGAGGGAGAAGAGCTGAGCTCCGGTGAGGATGCCGAGGTGTTCCACTGTCCTGGGAAGACACAAGGCAGGAGATAAGTGTGCTGCCCGGGGCTTCTGGGAGTCGTGTGAATAAGCAAGACCGTTCCTTTATTTGCAGCTATTCACTAGGTCTTTTGCTGCGCCGTAAGACAAGGCTTATTTGATAGTGTATAAGAAAGAAAGGGAGTAAGTTTGGGCTCGGCATGTAGTCATATAGCCTGGATTTAATATGATTGAAATCTAATTTGCAACAGAGGCTCTGTAAGTGAATACAAGTGACTTGTAATCCAGTTGAAGTGTTGCAAGCTCCCAACTCATTTTTAAACAAAGGACGAGCATTTTGTGTGACAGTAAACCCGCTCTTACTCTTTGCTGAATGACTTTGCCTCCAGCCAGGCTTTGACTTCTTCAGTGCTGGATTCGAAGGTGAGGGGCACAAAGACTTCCTGAGGCTTTTCCACTTTGAAATTCCTCTGGGGAGGCTGAATTTTGTTGTTTGTGATCTTCTTTAGCAACTCATCGTTCAGCTCGTCCATTTGATGAATAAGTTCTGGGGAAACGAGGCACAAGGTAAAGAGCAGGGAATGAAATCCAGTCTTCAGTCACAAATCCTATGAAATGAATGTGTTTGTGGGGAAATTGTAAGGCAGGTGAGCTGTCTCATTGAACAAGCACATATTCCCCAGTCCATGTTTAGCTGGGGCTGGTGTGGTGTGGAAGAGGAGAGCTCGCATCTGCACAGGCCGTTGCTTTTAGCTAGAAGGAGCAACACTACCCATCGGGCTGCCTGGAATATTCTCGTTCAGAAGCACTTATGGGGGGAGAAGGGTGTCATATTTGGCAAAATAATAGGAGAATATGTTGATAAGAACACACTCGTTTCATGAGACTGGTGTCTGTAGCAGGTGCTGCTGAGGATCTATATTTTCACCTGCTTTATATACAAATTTCGATTGGGACCGATCTTGTTTCTCGTGTTGCTAATCTATCCTGTTCATCACACCTCATTCAAAGGACACAAAACCCCGCAACACGGACTAGGAGCGGTTTGCTCGAGGTTGTGAAACCTGATCTAGCAGTGTCTTTGCTCCCACCGATGCTGTCAAACGGTGACAAGGGACAGGGTCCTTTTTCTCTGGTGTCTGGTGGTGTATTTTTGCTTTAGTTTGTCAGCTTCCTGTTTTCGAGTTACTTAGTTCCCTTCGGGCTGTTGAAATAAGGAAATTGCCCTGCAAACTTAGCAGCAGGGAGGGGAAACAACCCAAACCACATGAGACAGCAGGTCAGGCAGGCCTGACTATGTCTGAGAATGAGGTTCCCATTTTTCTCTGCCTCTGTGTTGCCATTTATTTTCTTTCCATTTTTCTTCCAAGCGGAAGGCCAGTTCTGCTAATACCTGTTATTATCACCTTGGGGTTGAGCTGTAGCCCTGCTCCCTCCACTTCCCAGTCCTCACTACTACTTCTAATCAGTAATTTGTTGATCCAGGTCCTGCAGCTTTTGCTGTGCGGCTGGATACGAGTGGCAGGAAGCGCGAGCTGGGAGCGAGCAGCACGCTCGGACTGCAGTGACACATCACCCAGTGTCACTTTTTCCCTGAAACTCCTCAAGACTGTGGAGAATAGCTCAGTGTTATTAATAGATATGTGGCTGTGATGTTTGTATTTTGGGGTTTTCTGTCGTCCCCAAAGGGCTCCTGCTTCCAGGAGGGCCCAGGGGCTGAGCCCTGGCTGTGACTCCTGGGCTTTCTTGTGCTCTGTGACAGATGTGAATCTCATGTTTGGCAGATCCACTGGCTGCGCTTTCTCTGAAAGCACCGGAAAGGCCAGGCCAGGCCAGGCAGGCACTGTGTGTGTGGCAGGAGACAAGAGCGAGGGAAGCCAGAAAAATAATTTGCCCTGAATGTGAGTAGGGGCTGAGACAGACTGAGATGTGTTGGTGGGAAAGGAAACTCCCTCCCTGGGAGGAGGAGGGTGAAGCTGAGCACATTTTGGCCCTGTTTGTGCCATGGCGCGAGTCAGCGAGAGGCTCAGAGCTGCTCTGGTGGCTGTGGGACCACCTGCAATCTCCTCCGTATGTCCCCTCCAAACCCACTGCTGGCCTGGTGCTTATTACTGAAAGGTGCAGTTGTGCAGAGCATCGGGAGAGGGAACCACACTCAGGTAGGTCTGGTTACATGCACACAGCAACACATTACAGGGAAAGTGAAGAAAGAAAACCCCCAGGACAGAGAGCAAGCAAAAGCTTCAGTTTCAGTCTCAAAACGCAAAGCCTGGCTCTGAGCTCTCTGGCTGCCTGAGGCTGCTGTGTGTGGTGTAAGAGGCGCCGGGAGCGCGCTCTGGGACACGTACGTTCTTTGGCGTCCTGGGGAGAGTTGCGTGATAACATTTCACTGCCCCACTTGTCCCCGGCGTAGCTGGCAGGCAGCTTGTGAGATGGGCTGGACGGTCCGTAGCCCCTGGGGTTCAGTTCTCCTTTGTACCTCTGGTTAGACTAGGTGAGCAACAAGAAAAAAAAAACAACGTAAGATTGTATTTTTTTTGCCATTTTGCATTTTCTTCAACTTTTTGCTTCCCACCCACAAGAGCAAGTCGAGGGACAAGTTGCCGTGTTCTCCTGGGCTGACGTGACCTCAGATGGAGCCGTGTGGGAGAAGTTCATTTCTGGGGTCTAATGGGAAGGAACAGACCCCAGACCAAAGGCCAAAGACACTGTGAAGGCATTTACAGCCCCGGAAAACACGTCACACAGAGACATGTTGTGTTTGGTGCTGCCTTTGTTGCTGGGGCTGACGGCTCTGACCTGGCCCTTCAGCCTTTTGCTGTGCAGAACTTCCTGCTCACAGGACTTGTTGGGCATGGAGAGCAGAGGGTTCAAAAGAGTTTGTATATGAAGAGAAAGCAACTTAGGCTTTGCCCAGGCTGGGAAATACCAAAGTGGGGAAGCAATTCTCTGCTTCCTTAGGGCATTTGGGGCTCTCCACAGCTCAAGGCTGCTGCATGCATGGAAGGATAAGCCTCATTTGGGGAGGGTGAAGGTAAATGGTGGCAAAATGCAAGAGTTTTATCATAGGAGACTCAGGAATCTCCAGGATCTTGTTTTTTCTACCTGTGAGGGTTCATCCTGACTTGTGCACAGCATCCCAAGAAATCCAGGGACGTCTAATTACAGGATTACTCTGGGAGGCTGATTATTCCCCGTAGCCAGCTCCCAGTTAAATGTCACCTGCCTACAGACCTGTTCCAGCTCTTCCAGTTTCACCACATCCAGGATGTTATAAGGGACGTAACCAGCCTGCCCGCTCCGGTTGAGCAGCTTCCACCACTGCTTGTTGTCTTCTAACACCTGAGAGAGGGCAAAAAATAAATTTGCTAGTGAGAACATCAGATTTCTGGCATATGTAAACAGCACGTAGTGGAAATAAAGCACACAGTAACCTGAAATTGTCAGAATAGCATCATTGAGGCTGGGAGCTGGCAAACAGGTCTGTTGTGCTCATTCGCAGTTCAGGACTGAAACCTTTCCTGAACAGCATCAGAATTTCTCCTGGTGGTGACCAGGAGAGCATCTCTGGGAAGCAGAGCTGGGGAGTGGGAGAGCTCATACTTCCTACTTAATTTGCCTGTTTCTCCGTATATTTTCTTCCCAATGACTGAGTTGGTGTTGTCTTTTTGCATTAAAAAAAAAAAATCAAGAGTGGCTCCTGGCAGAGATGCCAGAGTGTTAGCACATAACTGGATTACAGGTTACATCGAACTCCATCTCATTGTAAGCACCATGTGGCAATGAGATTGCACCGCCCCTGCTCCTTTCAGCAGGCTTGTTCTTACCCACAACTCTGAGGTTTTTGAGTTTTTTCTTGTTTTTTTAAAGTAATCCTCCCCGAATGCATGAGCTTTGCTGGCAAGACCCACACGCATTTCTCATTCTAGCTACATTTTTGAACAGAACTCTTTTTTACACATGATAGATCTGTCAGTGTGTAAACCAAGTCATGTCCCACATTCTCCAGCTGCCAACAGTGTTGTGCTAAGAGAAAGGTTATGAAAATCATTGCAGGGTGGGGGGGAATGGTAATAATGAACATAGGCCCAGCAAGTGGGTGAGCAGTGATTTGTTTTCCTTCCTCCTCATTGCTAATTAAGATGTGACTGATGTGTTTCAGCTGAGCAAATGGGGCGGTGCGTGCAGCCTGCCTGCTCCAGCTCAGCCGTCAGGCTCTACGTTTGAGCAGAGCTTCGTGTCACTGCTCAGAAAACCCCAATCAACAGTAAGCTGGCACTTGGCGGTGCCTGCAGATCTCTGTCCCGTTCCTGGCAAGGGGAGAAGGGGATGCGTTTTCCGCAAGCACGTTCGTGTACCTCCAGGATTTCATCCTTGAGCACTGACAGTTCATTGGCATTTCGTGCAGTGAAGTCGTAGCGGATTTTGGCATATCTCTTCGGCAGAGCCATTCCCTGCGCCTCAAAATTCCTGCCGGAGAGAAAAAACAGAGCTTTAATGGCGGCCCATGTAATAAGTAGGGAAATAGATGTTCAGTGGCACAAGAGACAGACGGACAATGGTATGAATATTTGTGTTGGGAGGGGGCAGAGCCTCTTCGCTGCTCCATTTTAAGGAGGATTTTCACCCCTCATTTTAGTGAAATGTGTTTGGGAACAAAAAAGCTGTTGGGTTAGTGGCTTTATCGGAGACTGAGGCTGCTGCTCTCAGGGTGGGAGAAAAGGCACCTTCCCCTGACAATTGCTGCTTTGCAAGGACTGGGGAGATTGAGAAAGCACAGAGAAAATGCTCTGATTGCACCTCCTGTGAAAAATAAGTGTGAAACCCTCTGTCCTGCTAAGTGGAAACAACTGCCCACGTGCCTGGGTAGGGGAGAAGCAGGAGGCAGTGTTAAGGGAGAGGGTTTTGGAGATGAGTGGTGGTGGAACTGACTGCAAATCTGGGGTTTTGACCAGGCAGCGAGTGCTGAGCTCCTGAAGCAGAATTCTGCAGATTCCCGGGAAAAGTGAGTTTGAATGGTTCTATTCTAAGATGCGCTTTGGGGGAAGAGAAATGTGGTTTGGTGTTTTGTTTGGGAACTTCCGACACAAGGCTATGCAGTTTTCAACATTGAACTTGCTTTTCATTTGGAGAGAGACACACAATAAATATGGTAAATGGTCAAAAATTGAAAATGGTGAAGAAGTGGAATGGAATATTTGCTTTGACCCAAATTGAAATGGTTTGTTTTTCCATAACTTTTTGCTTGGCTTAGGAAAATTTTGCAGACCTCATCTTTTTCTCCTCCAGTTAAGATGGGTGTAGTGTTATTTTTTTAAATTCCAAAAATGTTTGCAGTGTGGAAAAGCTGTCTTGCCTCGGTGTGTAAGGGCAGGTAGGGACCATTTGAATGCACCTTCTACTGATCTTTCTGCTTATGACTTGCAACCTGCACAGCTGCCCCGTGCAGAAGACTCTGGGGTGCTGTGTTCGCAGTGGACGTGCCAATGGGGGCAGGTTCTCTTCCAGTTTATGTCACTTCTGTTGATGTCCAGCACTGCTGGCAATGAGGTTTTTTAGCCTGATGTTTTCCCATTGCTGAGTTCTTGGGTTTACTCCGTGATTTTTAAATCTACGGTCTGTGGGAGCTCTTTGTGGGTTGCTGAGGCATCTGTAACACCTGGCTTTGAAAAGCAAGGTCATTGTGCTGTTTCAGTTCATTTTAATGTCTTCACTAGATAATTCAGTGCCTGAAGGCAGGGAGGGGGAGGAAAACCTGAGGTAGGTAGAAATTACTTATTTTGTAGCGTTCCAGAAGGTAAATGGATTGTGAGGAAAGAGGTGGCGGCTGCGGGAGTTTGAGGCTGATGTGTACTTTGCACACACCGAGGTTTTACACAAGCATCCTTTGATTATGACAATATTGCCTGGGGCTCTCATGACACTTGTCTGCAGCGAGAAGCCTTGGTGTAATAACAGTACTGATGCACAGGTATTTTTGCTAATATAGGGCCTCTCAGTTAGAAAACTAGTTCAAACTGCTCTGAAAAAAGCGTGAGTATAGCAGGAAATATGTCTGTCCCAGAACCATCATCTTGGCGAACAGCCGGGCAAACTTGGCCAGGACCTGCTCTGGGCTCACAAGGCCGTCTCAGCACATTCTCATTTTCAGCATCTGCTTCAGTGCCGTTGACTTTGATGGGGTTTGTTTGTGTGGGCTTTTTTTCTTAAACATTATGCATGAGGAGAACTTGCTGTTGACAGTCTGAACAATAGGTACAAAGTACAGCAGCTATCCCTGGAGAAGGGAGATGCTCCTCGGCTCTAAAGCACAGCAGCTATCCCTGGAGAAGGGAGATGCTCCTCGGCTCTAAAGCACAGCGGCTATCCCCGCAGAAGGGAGATGCTCCTCGGCTCTTTCCTGAGCCCGCACTGCAGTTAGACCGGGTGGTGTCTCAAGAGACAGTCACCTTGGTAAAAAGGCAGCTGTAATTTGTATTTCAGGACTCCATGCTACTGTTTATGGTTTATCTGTGCTGAGACTAACAGAGGAAAATGTTTTGTGTGTGTTGTCTACCAGTCACTAAAACCAAGCTTAAATCTACTCAAGTAAACTAAGCTCTCCTTATTTTTTGTAATCTCACTGAGAAAAATGGGATTGGAGAAAAGAATTAGTTATTGCTCTTTCCCTACTCAATACTGTATCTGTACCATTCTATGGGTCCTCCAGGACCTTTGATGGCATGAATGGGAAGAATAAGTTGTTATGCTGAAATAATTGGATTTAAGGTATTTTGCTGTGAATTTGAAGTTGTTTGTTTGGTTGGTTGGTTGGTTTTTTGTGGTAGAGCTTTTAATTGTTTAGATTAGAACATAAAAACATGAAAGAAAGAGTCTGGTGTGAAGGTTTTTCCCCAGTCCAGAGCTGCCTACAGAACAGTGTGTGGTTAAGTGCTCTGCTGCTTCTGGGTTTCCCGTCTTTAAAGATGGGAAGGTGATAACGTCATGTCAAAACCCTGCAAAGCAGAGTGCGGCAGAGAGTTCATTTGCAATTTGGGAAGAGTTTGTTGAAACGTGGAGATTTTGTGGAAGTTTCAAAGGCATAAGCTCATGTAAACAAGCAAGGAGGTGAAAAGCCTCTAAACTTTGAACCAGAAGTACTTTCCTAAAGATTTTATACCACTGAGTAACTGGTGATGGAAAACACGCAGCAGGGCAGAGTGTTTGATTAAATTGCGAAAGAAACAGCTTTCCCTTGGAAAAAAGCCTGAGGCAAAGGGGTGGCCTGGTTGGGGACTGAACTTTTCAAGGCTTCTGAAGAAAGTGGAAGTTTTTCCTCAATTTCTACATTTATCTTCTTAATGAATTGTGTGAAATCAAGACCTTGTCACTTGTGATGAGCGGGGCTGGAAACACTTTTTTTTACGTAGTCGCTAATGAGTATGTTTCCCTTTGCCTGTGTCCAAAAGCAAAAGGAGGAGCTGCTGCCTCCAGTGAAACACACGGGCGCTTCCTCGCTTCAGACGTTCTCTGTGCGGTGCTGCCGGGGTCGGGCTGCGTTCCCCCGCAGCACTAAGTTTGCACGTGCGCACGCTTTACTGCTGGATTCCTCCTAGGAGCAGGTTCTTCCCGCACAAGGTGTTGTGGCTGTGGGGTGAGCGGAGAGATACGAACCTCTCTGAACGAGCAGAGAATGAAAGTGCAGCGCGGTCTGTTTGGCACGTGATCCTTACTATCGCTTTGAGCTGATGTTATGAAACAAGATCTACTGATTGACTAGTGAAGTCAGTCAATATTTTTGCCTCTTGGGGTGGAAAATAAATGTAACCCATTTCCTTGTAGAGCTGCTGGTGATTAAAAGCAGACAGTGTTTACATGAATAATCCCTCATCTAATCTTTCTCTTGATCTTGTTAACAAGCCTGAATTATGGCAGAGCGTTATCTACCGGGGTGCCAAAACATCCTGGTGGTGTGCTGCGTTGCGGTGGGTGTTTCTGCGGTTAGGAGGGGGAGCCGAGGCGCCGCTGTTACCTATTTACATGCTGAGTTACATTCTGTTTGAAGGCGTCCACAGCCTGTGTCTGGTCAGCGCTCTGGCCGCGCTTGAGCGAGGAGTTCCGGTACGGATATCCATTCGCCGACGAGAGCTGGAAAGGGAAAAATGGAGTCAGTGTCACCAGGAAAAGCGTGTCAGAGGAAAGGAGAGTGATAGCGGGAGATGAATCGTGGCCTGGAAGCTTTTGGTGCACGTCAGAGAAGTGTTCTTCAGGCAAACCTGTGTCCCTGGGGCTCAGTTACAGTGCAGTATCCCAGTTCCTCTTGAGCAGGAGGTGAGGCTGATTACTGCTGCCCTTGCCTGGCCTTATTTTCCTTCCATATTTAACTGGGGTTACCAGATCCAACTGAGTTTTGAGCTGACTACATGTTACAGACCAATACAAACTCCACAGATCCATCTCTCACTCTGAAAAAGGGGGAGGAAGAGGAGAAGAAGCGAGGATGACGAGGGGCACGAGACTGACCTCTTCTTGAAGGTGGCCAATATCTATTTCCCAGGGCGCTCCGCGGAAGATCTCCATGGGCGCTTCCCAGCCGTTGCGGAATTTGGGGATGTAGGTGGGGATATTTGCTTCTCGGGGCCACTCAGCTCTAGGACATGAAGCAGGGAATACACAGTGAGATTCAGAGGAAACGTGTCTCTGAAAGGATGTCAGGGAGAAGCGGGGGCATCGGGGCATCCTTGACCAGCTGTAAAATCCCGTCTGCCTTTCTCAGGAGCTTGGGGAACCTGCTGAGACAGCGGCTCTGTCCTCACCTGGATCTGGTCCATGTCTCTCCCAGGGATTCCCAGAGGTTTATCTCTTTTGGTGTCAGGTGTCCTCTGAGAAAGTCGGTGGTGTCTTTAGAAAGAAGCGGGCTGACCACAGACCTGGCAAGCTCGGGGCCACCGCAGCTGCTGACAATCTGGGTTAAACACGGATACACACAGATGGGAGAGATTTTGCAGGAAATGTTTGAAATATCAAACAAGCACACACACAGAAAAAGAGCAGAAGTAAAAGAGAGAGAAGTTAGTGGCTGATCCTTTGGAGTCTCTGTGCCTGCCCACAGGCACTTGAGAAAACATGGAAAATCGCTTGGTATTTGTGTGTCCCTTCTGGCTGCTTTTTCAAGCTGGGATTTCTGCTTCCTATTTTCAGTGCAAATATTGAGCCGGGTTTGCTTGCAGGTGAGGTCAGGCAGATTCCCAGCGGAACCAGAGCTGCCTTGAACTTCTGTTCACAGCGAGTCTTTGTTAATGAGGTGGAAAGATTCACATTTGCTAGCGTTTGTGTACTTAGTTCAAGCTGGAAATCAGATCAGAGGCCAGAAACACTGGCGTTGTTGCTTCTAGACCTCGCTGAAAAAGGTTTAGCCAGTTGTGAGCAGTTTTCTAACCCTTCTGCATACTCTGCTGCCTGTAAGTGCAAAAGCAACGTTAGGAATAAGAAGTGAGTTCACAGTGAAACCTGTGAGTCAGATTTACCAGTTCCAGCGGCCCAAATAGGAAATGCACCAGCTCGGAAGCGCTGGGGTTCTGGATGTGCTTTCTCAGTTTGGCCTGAAAAGAGAAAGGAAACCGGGTTTAATCCTAACCTGATTTTGCCTTCTCTTTCCTGTCACACCGAGGGATTGTTGCTGGGATTTGTGACAGCTAACACAGCCTAAAGAGTCAGGAAATTTTCAGCAGTGCCCCTGAAATCAGGGAAGAAGAGTGATCAGGGAGTAGGTATCATTCGGTTTTAGATTATTTTGTGTCAATTTCTGGGGGTGCTGAATTTCAGGAGTGGAGTACATACCATACTGTGTTAAAACCAGTCCCTTTGAAGCTATTTGGAGCAGAAGCAGAAAACCTTGGCTTATTTTGAAAGTCTTAGCGAGGAAGGGCCAGGCCTGTTGCTTCTGTCTCTTGCAAAGCTGAAAATCCCACTGGTTCCCCCAGAACAAGTATTTTGCGGGGTCCCTTGGCAAATTACTGACAAGGACGAGTCTCCGCCAGGGTCTTGCCTGCGCAAGTCTGGTCAGAGCTGACAGAATTCCCTTCTGGCTCGTTACCCTCCTGCTTTCACACGCCTCGCTAAGCGGAGCTGGCAGCGCTGGGAGCATCTTTATCATTCTGCTTTTCATTCCTGTCTTAAGACGGCAGCTCCTCAGTGGAGAAAGAGGAGGAGCCGGGGGTCCCAGGGCAAGGAGGGACCCAGGTATTGCTAATCAGTCATTGTTAACCAGACACTTTCCAGGCCCCTGGCTCGGGTGGCTTTGCAGCTGCTCTCTAGAAGGAGTGGGACGAGAACAATTTAAAGTAGAAAAGACTCTTTCGTGTGTGGTTTGTTTGTTTTTTAATATTTGCAGTCCTCTGTTTTATGCCTTGCAAGGATAACAAGGACTACAGCTCTCAGCAAACTACCCAGACGTACTTGCTTCTGCTTGTGGCTGTTGAATGTAGAGCAGGGATGTCTACAGAAGCCTTTGCAGAGCTGTGCTCAAGGTGGGCATGGCAGTTCCGGCTCTCTGCGCGCGCGTCAGGGCTGTATTTGCCAAGAGCTCCGGGCATCATGGGGCCCCTGGCTGCTCTGTCCCCTCCTGGACTTTACACTCTAGTTTCAGTTTAACAACCTGCCCCAAGAAACTTGCACAAGCCCGACACAATGTTCGTTGTGGACGCTGAAGAATCTGGAATCATGCCTTCGTCCCTTAATAATGTGTTCAGGTCAAATTTCACTTTAAGTGCTTACTACTGTGATATATGGGGAAGAAGCCCTGTCACCGCAGGGCACGGAAATACCCTGTCACTTACCAAGAGGTTAAAAGCCAGTTTGGTTTTCTGGAAGCAGTCGATGAACTCGGCCTCGCTTGGGGGTCTCGCTCGAAGGGTCAGCATGCCCTCTGTGGGGGGTGGTGGAGAGAAAGACACCTGAATCAGAGCATCCCTTTCCCTGCCCAGGACACCGTCATTTGCTGGCACACAGAGGGCACAGTGAGAAAGGTGCTGAGACTAGAACTGCTCCAAATCAAGGGTGCAAGAAAACGAAAAGTTTTCCTCTGTGTTGGAGGCTTTGTGTGCACTACGAGGGGACCGCAGACCAGCGGCACCTTCCCAGCTGCTGTAGCTGGCGTTGGGTCCATGGCCGTGCTGGGCTGCGAGCTGAGGGCTCCTCCCAACCTTTATCCCGGGCTCCCTGTTTGTTGTAGCCGTACCTGCTGGCCCTTTCTTCTTGTTCTTCTTCCCTTTCTTCCTTTGGTTGAGCTGTTTGAACGCCTCTGCAGCCTTCTGGAGCCTGGCGACAAACACTTCAATGTCATCCAGGGTGCAGTTCAGGATTTGCTGTGAGGACAGAAATGCGACAAATCAAGGTGAAAGGAGCCCAAAGCGCACACAGCTGGGAAGCCCCGTATCCAAAGCGTGCTGCTCTGTGCCTGCCTCATTTCCTGGAAGAATGCACAGGAATGGGTTATCCAGGCATGAAATGAAGCCGAATACATCACTTTCCGAACACAAAGCTGTGCCTGGGTGTCTGCTGGACTTATCAGTGTGACAAGTGACCCCTCTGCTAATGGGCGTCTGGAACGTAACCCCCAGAGCGGCCGGTGGGCTGGGGAGGAGCAGAGCTACCGCAGGGCAAAGGGGGCTGTGACTGGCGCAGGGGTTGTAACCGACCCACCTTATGTTTATGAGCAAACACAAAAAGAATCAGTTTAGCAATGACTGGATTTTGCCTAAAGTGTCTGCTCAGGGAGGAGCCCTTGGTTGCTTCCTCTCCTTCTGCCTATTGACCGTGTGCTGTTCTTGTTACCAACCGTTTCTTTTTCAATCTTCTGTGCTAACATGGCTCGGGACTCTTCATGGTCTTGAGAGCTGGAGCCTCGTCGTTCATAGTCTGCAAACAAGGGAGGGAAAAATACTTACTGTCAGAGGTTGAAAATAGGCTCCATTAAACGCAGGGACCTGTGGGATGGCGACTCCCAGCTTGGTTGGTTGTTCTGGGTTATGAGAGCACCTCAGGAGATCACAAAGAGCAGGAGGTGATTAAAGTTGCTGCCGATTAAATCTTCCAAGGTCACAGCACCTGCCCATCAACCAGAGGGTTGATAACGCTGCCTGTTTTCTAATATAAGCAGTGAATGAATCATGAAGAGCGTCCAGCTGCGGGCAGGGACCTGCCAGCCCCATCTCCAGATGCCGTGAGTCACCAGCTCCTTTGCCTTTGATGCACCTGAGTTATGCCCACTGAAGAGCCACCGCAGAGCACTCCACGTGTGTGTAAAGTGCGATTAGATTAACTCCCATTCGCTCTTCAAGCCCCGGCTCTCCGCAGGAGCCTTCCTCGTCCCAGATCTATCACTTTATCTAAATAGTAGTTGAGAAAAACCAAAGTAAGACCTGGAAGTGAATGCAAATGTCACTTGCTAGAAAGCAGCATGCCAGGAATTCTGCACGACTGAAGCTTAGGCAGGCCCGTGCACAAATCAGCGGGTTTGTACAAGCTCCTGTGCAGTCTCTCAAGCGTTTTCGGTGGGTGTTAAATAATAATCATCCTGCAATGGAAAAGCACAGGCGCCTCGCAGCTTCCAGGGGACCGACAGGGGCTGGTGTCTCAGTGTGAGCAATTGCTGGGTGGTCTCTTGTGGAAAGAATCAAGAGTTAGCTCAGTGAAATGGGGTTGGAAGGGCCAGGTGTTGCAGAGCGGGATTTGTGCAGTGAACTGGGGAGGCAGCCTAGGCAAAGCACTGTGAAAAACTTACATTGTCTTTAATGGTTAAGATGAGGCGATTAGTTTTGACAGGTTTTGTAGAAAAAGCAACAAGGCGTGTATCAAAGGAGAGGCTGTTTGATGGAAAGCTGCTGTGCATCAGAATAGAGATGCTTATACGTGGGCCAGCTCTGAACTATGGATCTGATTTTCATTGTGCAAAGCTGGACCTGAGACAGGCAGCTGGATCAGCTGCTTGGCTTCAGACCCCAGCCCGGGGAAACCAATGTGGGCTTTTTCTTTCCAGCTGGTGTTTGGAGTTTTCTGTTGTACCCTGATTGCTGATTTTCCTTGAACAGAGAAGTTAATCCCAAGGGAAGGTGGTACAATAGGCAGTGATAAAAAGGCTTAAATTTTGCTCATCATCTTTTTGCGTCATCATTAGTCAACTTGAGCTTTTGTCGGAAAAGAGCTTATTTCTGTTACCAAGAGCTGATTTTTGTTACTTCTTTCTGCAAAGAGAAATACAGGTTTTTTCAAGCCAGCTCAAACAGGCTGGAGTAAGGATGGTTTTGGAATAAGAATTGAGGTGAGCGCATGAGAGAGGCGAGCTCAGATCTGCATTTCCACGCTCAGCTCTGGGACAATTAATGAGAACCGCTTGGTTTCCAGGGGTGAAGTCTCGGCTCCTGTGAAGCCAGCAGGGCCAGGAATTTGCCTTCCTGACCAGGTCTGCGCGTTTTCTGGTCACCAGTGCCTGGTCCAAACTTCATGCGATGGCTCAGTTTTACGAGGGGCTTTCACCTCTTTTGGGAATTTCAATGTCCCCCAATACAGGTGTTGTCACAAGGGGTTTCTAGGAGCTTTGAATTGTTGAGCAAATGTTTACTGCTAACCCAGTGGGTACAAACCTTTCCTTTGGCCCAATTTTTATGCATTTATAAAGCACAGCCAGAGATAAAAGGGAAGTTGTGCCTTTGGTGCATCTGTGTTACAACGTAGTGAAAAGACACTGAGCTTCCCTGTGCCGCAGCAGTGGAGGGGCTGAAACGACCACAGGCCATTTCAGGGTGTCTGTGTGTCCAGTCTAACAAGCCCCCTGTCCCCAGGACGGTACCTGAGTTGTGCTGGGACGGGGGCGCCACCCGGTTCCTGTTGACGGCCGAGCCGCGCGCGTCGTGCTGGATGGGGATGGGCGCCGGCCCCTGCGGCGGCGGGAGGATGGATTGCCTCTGCTTGATCTTTTCTTGGTTTGCTCTGCAAGGAAACAACGCACAACAACCCTGTCAGTGGCTGCTGATCCCATTTCTGAGAGGCAGGTGTGTGAATGCACCATTGTAAAAAGGGCTTTTTAATGTATTTTTTAACTCCGAGCTGTATCTTGCGGTACTTACTTGAGTGTCTGTGGCCGTATCTTCTTCCCGTGCTTGTGGTCTGCCAGGGCACTTTCTATGTCCTCGTGAACCATCTCCGCCTCAAAGATAAAACAGGGAGATTTTTAAGGGCTTTGCTTTGGGAAGGATGGAGGGCTCTGAGCACGGAGGGGCTGCAGAGCCGGAGCACACTGGGCTGTGTGTTTGGCAGCGGCACGGGGGGCTCTGCTCACCTCCACCTCGTCGCAGTTGAAGAAGTGGATGTCGGGTTTGTGCTGCTCCGAATCCTGGCACACCAGGAGCAGCACGGAGGAGTAGCGCATCTGGTTCAGCACCGTCTGGCAGTGCTGGACTGTGGGCAGAGGAAAGTCCTCCAGCTCCTCCTAGAAGAGAAGGGCTCAGGCAACGGGGAACCATTGAACCGCTGGGGAATGGTGCTGTGTATGAACTCCTGGGATCCCTGGGGTTTTTTGTTGCTCACCATTGTCTAATCGCGTTGTTTTACCTGCACCAGTACACTTGTCATCCATCCCAGCGGAGCACTGGGAGGAAAGATGCTTTCTGCACGGGGTTTACCCTCCCACTGTCTCCTTGGGTGACCTTGGGCTAATATTCTCTAGCTTCTCATTGCTAAAATCAGGCGGCATCATCTCCGTGCCACTCTCTGGCTGCTGTGTGCCTTTTGTGCATCTACACATATCACCTGTCAAAACAGGGCGCTGTTCTCAGGCAGGTGATCCTACGTGTTATTTTAATGCTAGCAATGCGTCCTTCCTGCTCTGCTTGTGCTTCCCGCAGATCTCCATGGACCTGTGGCTCTGTGTCGCTCCCACAGAAAGCACTTCTGTTGGCCTGGAGCACGGCTCAAGGTGTCTTTCACCTGGAGTATCTGTGCTCTGGAGCCGCGACTAAACCATCACACACTAACCCGCCCTTTGAATTGGAGTCAGGCAGCCCCGGCGTGCCCGGGAGTGGATTTTGGTAGTGATTTGCCCTTATTTGGATCCCTTAGAAACAGGCACATGCTGCACCCTGCGTGTCATCCGAGAGCTCTGGGTACCTGCGACTCGCAGTCCAGCAAGCGAATGGATTTGTCGTTCACTTGCAGCAGCATCTCCTGCGTCCAGATCTTCTCTTTGGAGCTGAGCAAGATGAGTTTTCGAATGGCGTCGTCCACCGTCACGATGGACTCGCTCTTGTCCATGATGAAGGTGGCCAAGTGCTGAAGTTAGGAGGGAAGGAGGAGAAAACGGGTGAAAAAGCTTTTTGTGTGTACCATAAATCAGTGCTAAAAGCATCTCTAAAGGCTTGAAATACTGTTTGTGTGCCCTTTAGAGCAGAGGGTTGAAAAAGAGTTACTGCCAAAAGTTTATATTCTGGCTGTTAGTGCCAGCCTGTCTGTAGTGGTGAAAGATCAGGGTTTCGTAACACAGCAGGGCTTTTCATAACGAGTTTCACCACTTGCATATTTATCTCATCATATGTCAATGCTGGCAGCTCTGGCTCCCGTCCAGCAGCAAGTGTTTGCAAACGCTTCACACACACGAGTTAGTCCCCTGGCTTTTCTGAAACTGGCTTGGAAGTTTAAATACGGTAGTTGAACTTCACTTGCCAGCTGAAAGCATTTTGCTCATCTCACTTAGCACATCTCCCTGCATGGAACTTGTCCCAGGGAGGGAGCTCACAGAGGAGCTCACGCTCCAGAAATCAGGTAATCTATCCAACTCTGCCCAGCCACTGGGAGCGAGCGCTGCTCTCTGGGCTGGGGAGCACGTCCGTCTGCCGCAGGCGGGACTGTGGGGCAGGAGAAGCTGGAGCTTTGCCTGCTCGGAGCAGCCAGGCCGGGCCAGTGACAGCACGGCCAGGCCTTGTGCAGGTGATAACAGGGGAAGGGGAAAAAAAACGAGAAGGAAAAGGCAATGGTCCCGTTTCACCTTGTTCCCTCTGCCCTGCTGTGTTCCAGGGAGGAGACGGGAAGGAGAACGTGCCTGAGTGGGAAAGCAGCTGAAGCTTTTCCCCATCAGAACCAACTTTCTCGAGCAGAGACAGGCCAGAGGTTTTCAGGTGGGCAGGCTGTAGGTCTGAGCAAGGCGTCTGTGCCAGGGTGGTCCCCGCGCTGAGCAGCCCAGGGCCCAGCTCCTCTCTTCCCTGGAATATCGATGGCCCATCCACCAGCAGTAAATACACCTTGCTGCTGAATGAGCTGGGGGTCAGCTGAAGAGCCCCGGAGCAGATTAACCCTAATTAAGCCACAAAGTGGGGTGTGAAATTGGGAGAGGCTCTTTGTCGTCTCTAGTGACAGGGATGAGATTTGCCTGGCTTTTCTCCCTCCCATTCCTTGTCTTTGTGCCTTCTCCCAGGGATCAGACACAACCTCTTTTTAGGTTCAGGCAGTTTCTGTCTGGTGCTGGCTCTTTGTTACAAGGGTCAGGGTCTGGCATGGCGTGGCATGGCACGAAAAGCCAGGAGACCGGCAGGCAAAGAGCTACAGAACATGAGAAGAGGAGGAGAAGGGACTGGGGGAAAATCTGTCGTGTCTTCAGTAGCAGTTTCAACTCATGAGATTTAAAGCACTGGTAGCCCTGACAGCCAGAAAGGAATTCAGTTCTGGGAATCAGGGGTGGGCAGGGCTTGTGGTGACCAATTTGTTGTGCAGGTGTGGGCTGGATAATTCACAAAGACTGGAAGGAGCAGAGAAGATCAGAGACCCTGCAGAGTGTAAGACCCACTCCTGTGTTCGCAAAGCAGAGGTATTGGGTGAGGCGCTGTCTAAATAAAACTCCTGGCAGGTATTTGAGCTGAAAGCTAAGATTAACCGTGCCATCAGATACGAGAAACATACTTGGGTATACATTACTGTAATTGTAAAATAGTGCACGAGAAGGTATTCACAAAGTCAATATTATCTGTGCAGAGGTGACAAACCCTCTGCTTTCTGAGCAGTGAAGGGAATTGGTTTATACCTGATGACGGGCATTCTTATCTTTTCTATTATTATAACTGCCAGGTTTACAATCTTCATAAATTCCTGCGTTGTTTACTGTTAGGTAAGTTAATTTTCATGGAGGGGTTTGCTACTTGTCTAACTGGGACTTTTTAGGATATTTTTTACTTTTCCATTTTCTTAAGGTACCGGTGGAGTGAGAGAAGCTTGCTGCTGTCTTGATTTATCTTGTTAAAACCCCTTTCCATTCAAATATAGTAGCTTTTGTAAGAATGGGCAGTGACTCTGTCCGCTATTAGACTTTGATCAGCTTACAGGTTACTTCAGAGGGTGTAAAAATGCCTCTTGTGAGGAGAACTCTTCCTACCTCAGTGCCTGCCCCCGAAATCCTGTTCGCCTTGGTCAAAGTTCAAGGCAGAGACTTGCAAACGGGTTGGCATGTGGCATAATTAATGAAGAATTCATGTACATGTCATGGTTTAAAGTCCCTTCTCTGCTTCCATGGGTGACTTTACTTGGCAGGAGTCACTTTTTAGTTCAAAGAAACGTGTGTGAGAGGAGAGAAAGGAGAGGAGCCCATCCAGCCCGAAACCGCTGGCTCATAGGATGGAGCGAGGTCAGTCTTGGGAGAGGAGTCGTCCCAGGGCCTGTGCTGCTCTCATAGGCATTTAGTTTATCCCCTCCAAGTGTCTGTGGTGAAGAAATTCCTGTGCTCTGCCTATGTGTGCTCTTCATTTTCCTACACACTGTGTTACCAGCATCTGGCACTGACGCTGGCCGCTCGGCTCCCTAAGGTTTCCTTGCGCACTCACCTGGACGTGGTACTGGGAAGTCTCGTGCATTATGACATTGGAGTTGGAGTATTTTTTCCTTTGTTCTGAAAAAAACAAAAAAGAAGAAAACAAGCCTTCATGTTAGTGGCTGTTGATGGGCGTAGCAGGGTTTGAGAATTACAGCTCTCGTGATGGGCAGCTACAGTCGTCAGTGCGGGGGCTTCCTGCTTCAGACAGAGTGTTGAGAATAATAAGGCGTATTAACAATATTAACCTTTGTCACAAAGATTGGCAAATCAGGTGTGTAGCGTATACATTCACCTTGTATCCCTTAATGCTGCTGATAATTTAATTCCTGCAGGTCAGCACCACTTGTGGAGGAATTAAGCGTAGTGTAAAGGGCAGGGGTGGTGGGGACGCGCTGGGACGTGGACTGGGGAGGCTGGGATGTGCACGTGGCAAGAAATAAAGAACCCAACCACAACCCGGCAGTTTGGAGATAACAGCCCGTTGGAATGTCCTCCAGAAGCACCCTCTGTGCTACTGTGACGTGCTTAGTTTGCTCGCCCCGGTTCCTGGCAAGCGCTGGAGTTGCAGATAGGAAGGGCTGTGGGGACCAAGGCCAGCCAGTCAGGACCTGCGTTTCTTGTACAGTATTTTTATGAGGCAACAGATCTTCATTACTTCCTGCACTTCTTACTGGAAAGCAGATGTCAAGAGCAACTGGGAGAAAATTGCTTGGAATTTCATGAGGATATTGAATATAATCCTATAAGAATTTACCCTGCCAGCTCTTACTTGCTGTTTAATTGGTACTTGTCCAGGGATTCCTTATATTAATAAATTGCTTGAGTACTGGAGGAGAAACTCTCCAGGCGCAGTGGTGTGGGAGCATCCGAACTGAAAACATGTTCCTGGCCAGCAGAGGACATCCTCCCACCGTTCTGTACACTGTCACGCTTGTTAAAGCGTCTGCTAAAATAGCGTGTCTTATGCAGCAACAGTCACAACCAAAGGGATTTCAGAACACAGCAAACGTTAGTGCTCCTGGTGCTTTAAAGAAGTGTATATTAATCTTAGTTTGGTTGTGGTTTGCTTCAGAGCTGTCTTTAATGCCCTCTCGGGGGTGCTGACTGCTCTCTCGTTTTCCCCTTGTCTTTGAACACAGAAAATGCAGCCTTGTTTAGCAAATTTCACATTAAAGAGGCTGGCACCTAGAAAATTAATATCCTCATAGGAACTTGTTTGGTCAGCCTCCAAACTTATCTTAAAGAAAGGAACTTTTGGTGAAGCGGTGCAAGACCAAGGTACAACTTTCCAAACTGTTCCCTTAGCTTATACTTTCAGTAGCACGTCACATGTAATTGAAAAGCACTGCTGCCCGACGGGCGTGCACGGCCGCGGAAGAAGGAAGAGCGATGAGTGTGGGCGATACGGGCAGGGGACAGCTCCTGGTTTGCTCTTGGGTCGTTTGCACGTTTGCTAACAGGCTCTTTACAAGTGTATCTTATAGAGGTGCCTCTGGGAGTGACAGTGGGGACACCTGAGCTGGTGTGTGGGCCAAACCTGCCCACCCCAGGGGTCTCTGCGTGGGAACAGGCTCCAGCCAGGGGGCAGAGGACACAACAGAGCACCCACAGAAGGGAAAGCTGTTGTGCTCAGCACAAGTGGTGACAGACGCAGTGCTGCTCTGACAGCCTTCGCCTCTTCTGACTATGTCCCGGCAAAAATGGTCTCTGACCTCTTCACCCCAGGAAAGCGCGGTCCCCTGGTTACTCCCAAAGCAGAGTTGTTTTCTACAAGTTCTCCTAAGCCTGACCTTTGCATCTTCTCCAAGGGCATCACTGAGACTCCTGCAAATGGACAACATCTCCAGCAGCTGCTGCTGCTCCTGTTCCACACTGGTTTGGACCATGCGTCGTGTCCGTCCCTTTCCCTGAGCGTGCCTGAGTGAACTTGTCCCACAACCATTTGCACGGGGACAGCGGAGGGGTCAGTGGGCTGCAGCGATGGGATGGAGAAATGAGGGTCAGGATTGGAAAGGGTGGCAGCTCCTGAGGCTGGTGATAGTGATGGAGAAGATGTGACACTGAGCTACAGCCCGAGTGTTGGCTGGGGGTGATTTCCCAACTCTGACAAGTGTTCTTCCTTAGGCCTTACATATAGAAGGGTGCTAGCAAGGAGTAAATGCAGCAAACAGAGCATTCTGCTGTGCTAAGAGCAGAAAATAAATCCCAAAGCACCGGTTTGGAGCTTTAGCTTAGTCCTGGGGTGTCCTTGTATCCACTTCTCACCTGAATAGCCGTTATTTAAACCTCCTGCCAGTAGATGCTGTGCGAAGGAAGGAGAAGCTGCCCTGAACCTGCCGCTTTCCCAGCGTTAAGTGTCGTACAGGCACCTGCCTCCTCAGCACTGATCGCCAGGATTTCTGCGAATGTCCTTCCTCATGTGCAGGCCCTTCCATGGAACACGCAGCGTCCTGCCTAGAACAGGACAGGGTTTCCAGCCATCCCATCCAGCCCTGGGAATGCTCCTGTTTCAGCTTACTCTGATTTAGCTCACACCCAGTAGGAATTTGGGGTTTCTTTCCCTGTCCTGAAATCAGAGTCAGGGAGGGGGGTTAAAAACTGGGGATGCTGAAACAAGCTCAGACCTCTCGGGTGTATTAGACTATGAGTCTTTTGCGCAGTTTTCTTGCTGTCAGGTGCTCTCACCCCCGCGATCTGCCCAGGTTTGGGGCTGCAAAGTGCTGGTCAGGCACAGGGGAGGATGGAGGACATGTTCAGGTTTGCCCTGTGCTTTTGCTTTGGGTTCCACCTCTTCCCCAGGCTCCCCTCCCATCTCCGTTATGCTTTTTTTTCTGCTTGGCTTCTGTGGAAGGAGGATGAGCACGTCCCCGAGCTCAGCTCAGGCTCGATGTGCATCACTAGCAGGTGTCTCTCCGGAGCAAGCACTGGCCCCAGGGGCAGCTTTCCTTGGGATTTAGCTTGGAATTGGCACCTTTCTCTTGGCCGGAGTTGACAGAAGCTGATTTCAAGCTGATTTCTGACGCTTTTCAACACTTTTCTAACACTCTGTAAGCCTGGGGTGTGCCATCAGCTTGGCAGAACACCTGAGTACTTTGCACCTTGTATCTCTGTGCCTGGAAACACAACAGTGCGTTTTGCCTCTGCCGCTAATTCCCGGTAGCCCTGAAGGGACCGGCGTTCGCAAGTAGAAATGATTTATTGGTGGGCACAGTGGCAGAGGGTCAACAGAGAACACAGGTCTCTGAGCCGCTGCCTTGTACACCGCTGGCGCCAACTCAGAGGTGGAGCGAGGACAGTTTGGGGGGTAAAGACCTCAGACACCCAGCACAGCACCCTGCTCAGTCATTAGCCTCCAGAGTGACCTTGAGTGAATTAATTAATATTTCAGCACAGCCACTTCCCACTTCAGGCTCGTACTGAAGGGTCAATGGCGTTTTGTGTTTGCTGGGTGTTTTAATTGCAGTCTGCCCTACTTCAGATGTGGGGCAAGGGCTGGAATAGGGCACACGGCAACGCACCCCCAGGGACACGTCTGATGCGAGTAACTTTTTTTCCTCTCAGTAACCTCAATTTCCTCTCTGAGCGTTTCTCATGTAAATAGATGACACTAGTGGAAATGAGAACACTGCGTCTGTGTGTGGTGGAGACAAATTTGGATTTTTAAGACATCCCATCCCCTCCTTTTTCAAAGGGAATGGAAAAGGCCAAAGTGGTTGGTCTGGGAAAAAAGGTGTTTTACATTAGGACAGGCAAACGTCTCGAGCCCCGAAAGGAAGGGCGCAGAGCGGCGCCAGGAGCTGGTGCTCCCCCAGGAAGGGAAGGTGTGCTGGGGGCGCTGGGATCACAGAGAGAGGGCTGGCGCAGGACTGCGTTTCTGGTAGGACAGCCTAACCAGGCTGTACGTGGGGTTTCTGGTAGAACAGCCCACGGAGCTGCAGCGACGGTCAGGGCTGGCGGAGTTTCTGCATTACCTTTCAGAGTCGCAGAACTGGGACAAAGTGCCTCTATTTTGTCTCAGGATGCCATTCAGGTGACGTCCCAGAAGCTGCCCAGGGCGAGGAAAGGGGCGTTTCTGCATATTCGCTTTCCTGTCCTTTTCTTTAAGATGCCTGCTTGTTCTTTCTGAAATAGTTTGTCTTGTTGGCTTCTACCTGGCCCCACACCCATGGAAACTTTTATTTTTGTGTTTCCTGCTGGCATCTGCAAATATAGCCAGGCTTGGAAAGAGCCAGGCTTTCTGGGACAGCAGGGTGCCCAGCCATGGAAATCTCCCTCTTTCCTAGTGCTCAGTTTTGATTTCAACACAGAAAGAATTGAAGGTCCAGGCTGCAGATCACAAAATAGTCAGTCTTGGGCCACATCTATCCAAGAAGCATTGGGTGCTTTAAAAAAAGAGGTTTGTTTACTTGAAAGCAACGTGGTGAAACATTGTGGACTGTTCTGTGGACGCATCATGATTGGCTTTAACTTAACTCTGGCTCTGGTTTTGCTGGGCTGATGTGAATATGCCAGGGTGACTCCTGCAGGGAGGTGTGTGGCTGTTTGCCGGTGCGGATCAGGGATCCTCCACCTGTGACAGGTGAACTGCCTTGGCCAGAACAGCCTTTGGAGGAGCAGTCGCCTGTCCCGGGTGCCTCCACGCTGCCCTTATGCGCAGCTTGTCCTCCGCCTGCTGAATTTTGTATGAATGAACGCTGGCACGCTAGCAGCAGTGCCTAGTTTCCTCCCGGTCTATCTGACACCTCTCATACAAGGACATTTTGCATTTCTACAGCATCTTGCAACAGAGAAGGCCTGAGCACCGTAGGTGTTAACCAACCCATCCCCAGGAGAGCTCCAGTTTAGAAGCATCTTTGCTGCTTCTTGTGAAGCACGAAGTTCCCTGGTTTTCCTGTTAGCACCGTGGTATTTTCTGAAGCTTGTCTGTGACGCTGGGAGTCTTTGCATGGGGCAGCTATCATTCACGACCGGCATGTTAGTATGTGATACGGAAGCTCTCAAAGTGAATGAAAAGGCTCCCATTGAGGCTGGGGCAGCCGGAGGTGTGAACGGTGCAGGCAGGAGGGAGCTGTGTTACTGCTGGGAGGTGCCACAAGGCTGAATTCCTCCTCGGCACGCTTAATATTTGCCACCAGCTCAGAGCCAAGCGCTCACATTCCTCTTTTATTAGCTGAAGACACAACCCACTCTAGAAGAGCAAATAAAAACCTGACCCACCTCCCGGGTTGTGCAAGGACTGAGCCCAGCAAGAAACACTGCGTGTTTGTGCGCGGGGATGGACAGGAACGTTCTGTCTGCTGGGCTGGCACCCGGGGGCCGCTCAGCCAAAAAGAATCGGGGCATTGAGGAGCTGCAGGGGAGGCTCTGCGGCAGAGGTGTTCCTTTTTACCTTTACAACCAGAGCTGGAGGAAATATGCCAAGTTATTCTTCACCAAATAATCCAAAATGACGTTTTCTGAACTTCCCATAGCTACTAATGACAGTTTTTGAGTGTCAGAATACGTTTAGTAAGATTGGAGGAACCTTGATTTAATTAAACAGCCCAGGCAACTCAGTTTTCCAGCCAGCAGCACCCAGAGCAGGGCCTGCTCCTCCCAGCAGCTAAGCCAGGGCAAAGCTGAGCCTGAATGTTCCCTGTCTTACCCACGGCTGGGTTTTGATCTGCTATCTTCCTCTTTCCCTTCCAGCCCTGCTTTCAGTTGGGTATTAAATGTCCAAGGCTTTGAATAAAAGGGTCACCCAAGGCAGCGTGGGAGGAGAGCCGGGGTAATCTGAAGCTGGAATCTCGGATGGGAAAGCGGATGGAAGAAAGAAGCTGAACAGGCACAGAGGGAGCAGCGGGGGAGGACGAGGGCATTATTGGGGCTGGCAGGGGAGGGGATGGGGAATTAGTGTCTGGGGCACTGCCCTGACTCAGACCTGTGATCAGCGCTGCCCAGGGCTTGCTTGCGCTGGGCTGGGGGAGGAAATGGTGACAGCACATGGGGACACTGTCCTGTCTGTCACCCACCTGCTGCAGGAGCGCTCAGGCTCCCTGTTGTTGTCCCATTGCACGGAGCAAAGGCGCCCGGGGACGCTCCCTCCTCTGAGCATCCTCGTCCTGGCAAAGGGCAGGAGTGGGGAAAAGCAGCGCCCAAGGCTGAAATGTGCTGGCCGTGGCTGGGGACAGACACAGCTGGGTGTCCGTCTGCCCTGTCTGCTGCTCTGCAGGTTTTGGGCAAGCAGAGCAGGACCCTGGCAGCCCCTGGCTGGTGGTGCCGCTGCGGGCAGCACCAGTCCCCTCCTCCCGTTGTTTCCCAACCGGGAATCTGCAGGACGGTCAGGGGAAGTGGTTCCTCCTCCCTACGGCAAGGAGCCTTGATCTCTGCGAGTTCTCAGCCTTTCTGTCCTGAGGGGTGATGGCTTTAAAGGAATTGGCTGTTCAGTCAGTCAGGCGTGAAATTGCTTTATCCAGAATTGCAGCCTCGCTGCTTTACTGACGCAACGCCAGCCGGCTTCAGGGCACGGGCTGGAGCCTCACCCGAGTCAGACGTGCCTAACACCACACACCTGGCCTTCCTGCCCAGCTGTTGAGTCTCAGAAATTGGCTCAATGACTGCTCGTGCTTTCCAGTTTTAGCTTTTGCTAAAAGACACAAGGAGACAGATCTGCATCAGCAGGGGGATTGGACTAGATGACCTTTTGAGGTCCCTTCCAATCCCTAGCATTCCATGATTCTATGACATGGCGGTATCCCTGGGGTGGCACTGGTCAGATGCTGCCAGATCCCCTTGGCTTCAGGCATTCCGTGGTCCTTGCCGCTCGGTTTCTTGCCGCTGCTCCTGTCAGGGTTGTATCTTGCGGACAAACCAGCATGTGTTAAATTCCTGCACAAACCCTGTTCGAGCGGGCTGTGGGGAGGGAATGGCACCTCAGCGCTCCCATTGAAAACTCTGTGACTGCCATGTGGCTTCCAGCTGAAATAATTAACAAGCTCACGGGCAGGCAATAACTAATAGTAAATAATGACCCTTTTGTTGGTCATCGTGCCAAGCCGTCAATAGGAAATGCACATTCACAATGCAGCTTTAGGGAGAGCAGGAGTGTCTGGAGTCAGTGTTTCTGTGTGTCTGCTCTTGGGGCTGTTCGGTGTTGGCACAGCTCTCATCTGTGGTGGTATCTCACAGTGCAGAGAGAGACAGTGGCAAGGAATGACAGGCTGGGGAGCATGGGGGCTGGCGGGTCTCATCTTGGAGACCTCCCCCTGTGCCTGGGGTCTGTGGAGACCCCCAGGAGTCGTTTTGTGCCTCTTAAACATCATTTACTCCTTTGCCATTCTGCCAAGCAGCCGCCGGAGGAGCCTCCTCTCCCAGGCAGATGATCCCTGTCCCAGGCCAGCCGAGCAGGGGGACAGCTCTTCTCTTTGTGTTAGTGCCTGTGTCCTGTTACAGCGCCGAAGCCTTTCTTGGGTTACGGGGGACGTGCAGTGTCAAGTGATCGCGCCTTGCAGGCTGCTGCTGCTCAGCACCACGCTTCTCCAGCCTCATTCATTCTATAGGCAGCTTCTCTTGCTCCAAAATCCCTTTTCCAGCCCTGTACCCCAACAAGTTCTGGTCTTTACTGGCAATGAGTGTATCAAGGGTGGTGTGGGCAGGTTGGAGCCAACTGGCCGCTCTCACAAGTTCGAATACGAGGTGAGCTCTGCCCTCCTGCCAGGCTGGCGTCTCTCGTCACTGTGGTGTCCCTCCGTCCCTCCACATCCCGTCCCTCTGCTCCGTGGCCCTGCCGGGGCTCCAGCCTGGTTTGGGATCTGCCGGGTACTTCTGTGCCACGGCGCTTGAAGTGAGAGGCAAAGACACCCAAGCAGTTGGCCTTGCAACTGGAATCCTCTTGGCAGGGCAGCCAAAACAGGAGCGGGCTGCTCTGAACGCTGCTCCAGAGGCATTGCCCTGAGGAATCCACTATAATCATTAAACTCTATGCAGCTTCTTGTGGTTATGGGAGACAGCGCTGTCTGATCACCCCCGAGAGCAGCTCAGATGAACACCTGCAGAATCCACCTGGCTGTCACCGCAGACAGGGGTGGCAGAAGCTGCCCGTGGGACGCATGACGCCAAAACACTTCCTTCCAGCCCTTCCTCTGGCTTCTGCCGGAGCCACAGTGGTTTCTCCCCCACAGCCTTTCATCTAGGTTCAGTGCTGATGCCGGTAAGCGGAGAAGCAGCTTAATTTATTTATGGTATGCATTAACATTTATTCAGCTGGCTGCTGTGCGTTGAGGAAGGTGGCAACCTGATCGGCGTCAGCCATTCCACTGCACCGGAGCCGGGGTTCGCTCTGTGCTGGCAGCCACAGATGCTTCCAGAATGTGGAGCCGAGCAAACCTGGTGCTGTTTTGCTAAGCAGGGAGGAAAGGATGAGTATCCTGCTCCCATGGCAGCAGGAAACTCCACCAGGGACAGCTGAGTACGTAGATAGTATATTGAGCTCTGATGGGGACAGAGCTGGGGGAAGATATTTCAGGGCTTTAAGCCAGTTTCTCTGCAGAATTCCTGGGTGACTTGTGGTCTGGCTCTGTACCCCTCTGTGCTCACCGCAGTGCAGAAGACACGGTGCCGTGCCCTGTACTTATGACAGAATCATCGAATACTTGATGATTGAGGCCAATTAGAGCAGGCCAAGGGTGACGCCAGGGCAGCCACCATCGCTAGCCGCGAGGCCGTGTCCTCTGCAGACCTGTGTGGCCTGTGCGGTTCACACTAGGTCCTGGAACCCCCAGAGCAACCTCACAGTGATGCTTTTAAATATCCCACTCCAGGGTCTCGCCTGAGGTGGATTTAATGCTGCCGGTAAGTCCCTGTTCATGCTGGGGACACCGTGGCCTGCAGCAGTTGTGTCCCTGCAGTTGGCAGCGGCTCAGCATTCAGAGCACAGGTACATGGCCCCTTCCTCCCAGACTGCTGAGTGGTGGGAGGCGCTCGGCTGTAGGAAAATTCATCCTTGGAAGAAAGCTAAAACCAAGGCTGCTTTCACCTAGGAATAATATTTAGATGCCTCTGTGCATTGGAGCCGCTGCTGCTGGAAGGACATTACCCCATGAGCTTTAAATGCAGCAGGTGTCTGTGTGCTCTGAGTGTGGGGGTCGCTGTGCTCATTCTCGTGGGGCCTGGCAGCATACGCGGGCTGAGGGGCCAGCCTGATTACACGGGCAAAAATGGAAATATGAAAAGTCTTGGAAGCTCTGAGTGTCCCTTAGCAGCATTATAATCAAGGCCATCTCAGCTTGGTGTGATTTGTTTCATTATGAAACATAATTCTCCCTGGAATTTTAGTTCTTGCTTGCCCTCCACTCCCCAATGTGCCAGCTCACAGCAGAAATTAATGTTGGGGGAGGGAGGATCCAAGTGTGACGGGCCCCAGATGTTTAAGTATTGGTTTGACACACGCGGGGCGTCCTTTGAGAAAGGCATGCTGAATTAGCGGGTGGGTTTCAAGGTCTGCCAAGCAAAAGCCCTGTGTGTTTATGCAGTAAATTACTGCAGACCTCGGACCGCGCTTCAGAGACGGCAGGGAAGGAACCGGCAGCTGATTTACTTCTCCTGGGGACTTGGCCCCTGGACCCGTGCTCCTCATTTAAGGTTTGCTGGAATTTGATCAGAGAGGTCCCATCCCTGGTGAAATTTGCTTTTGGGGTGTGTTAATGTAAAAAAATTTAAAAGATGTAACTGTGTTGAAATGACTTATTTGAGAAACCGTGTTTGTTCTAGAGGCAGTTTGTCAGCCGTTCCCTTCGCGAGTGTTTGTGCTGCCGAGGCACCAGTCAGCCCAGTGCTCCCACTTACATCCCACCCCGAAACCCTGGCGGTCCAGAGCCTTCGCCCATGGGTGCCAACCTGCACGTGCCGTGTGTCAACCACAGTTTTCAGCGCTCGGTTTCATTTTTATGTGTCTCTATATGGTTCCCTATTTACCTTGCAACTAGAATCCTTCTGCCCTCCATCAAATCTGCAGTAGCTTTCAGTGCACAGCAAAAGGAATGATGCCATTGTCCTGCGTGCGCAGTGGAGCAGCACCCAGCCATTCCCACGCCTCGTCCTCTTGCTTCTTTGCAGGCTTATCCTGTGTCCTGTCATCTCCAGACACCGCTCAGCCTCTGCTTGGCACCTGCCCACCACGCAGCATCCGGGCTGCAAACGCCCCCAGCCACTAATACCCTATTTCTGATCTACCTTTGTTCCCACGTTTCACTTGTTTGCAGCTAATCGAAGTTAACAGTGATTTTGTTTAATGCTTCATCCGCCAAGACCCACCAGGGACCGCTCATCTCCAGGCAGGAGAGGTGGCCGGTGGACAGTGCTCCAGGCCACTCCACACCCATAAACCTCCAGGCAAAACCCTTCAGCAAAGTCACTTCCTAGCGACAAAGAAACCACCCTCACCTCGTAGCTGCAGAGGGAGAATTCTGATCGAATACAAGCTCTCCAACAGGGGCACACACAGTTTGTACCCAGTGAAAGCATCAGCCAGGCAGATTGACAGCTCTCGGGTGGGAGAGTTTGCAGGCTCAGACTCCCTGAAAGCTGCTCGTGTTCCCCCATCGACTTATCCAGGGGGTGACTGAGGGAGGTGAGTTCTCACACGACTTTCTGGTTTTCTGCCTGCCCCCCAGGCCAAGGCTTCCCCTGGGATACGTTAGAGAGCTGCTAAGATCAGGAATAACTGTTATTGATACCTAAGCGTTCCCTACAGCTCTTTGCCCAGTGGCTCCTCTGGAGCTGGGCTGGTTTATAAAGAAGCTGCAGATCAGGCTCTGCACGAGCACCATCCCGAATTCCCTCTGCTTCCAAAGAGCACTGGAGTTTTCACGGTTCGGTGCACAGCTAAAAGAGGATAATCATTAACCTGCTGAGGACAGTCTTTCTTTTGTTGGGCCCTTTATCAGGTTATCTTGCTAACAGAACTGGAGAGGATTTGGATGAGGGGAAGCAATGTTCTGTGGCACTTGTCCTCACAAAATCGCGCTGTCCGCAGCACAGGAGGCAGTGACACACAGGTAAGGGGCATTTTTACTGCCCTGTCAGGCCAGCCTGTTGCCTGTGGAGGATTCACATGGCTCTGATTGAGTCCCAGCCTAAAACTCCCCAACAGCCGTGTCCAGATCTCCAGAGGTGCTTTTGCTGTAGGAAACCCAGGACGTGTTTATGGGCACGACTCACCGTACAGGTCCTTTGCGCTCAGCTTGGCGGCTCCGTCCGCTCTGCCCATGCTGCCACTGGAAGAGAGGGAAGGTACAAATAAACTGTCAGCTCCTGCACCTTTGAAACATCTGTTTCCACGCTGTGGCTCACGCGATGGCCAGCCCTGCAGCTCACCCCAGGGGGACCAGCCCTGCCCTGCTCATCCCCTCCGTCAGACCTGGAGCGACTCCCAATTACCAGGCAAAGCATTTGTGTGTCAGACCGTGCTGGCGGCTCCCTCTGCAACCCAAGCTGTTATCCACACCGCAGGCACATGTCACTAAACCCAGCAGCTGGAAACAGGAGACAGAGGAGCCCTTCTAAGCCTGTCCCCACTAGAGTTACCTTCACACGCGGTGTCCCCTGGAAGGACGTTGCTGCTGGAGGGGCTGTTTGAAGGACAGTTAAGGGGGGTGTTACAGGGAGCAGCACAGGAGGCCCTTCCGCATTATACCTGAGCCCACCTAGACCTGTGGCTGTGTAAGCGCCAAGATTAAGGTCCCTAATGAATGGAACCTTTTGAGATATTCTCCAAAGGCAGGTGCAGAATATGTCCCATGTAAAAATGTGCCAGGATGTTAATTGTGCATAAACACTTGAATTTTGGGGTGTCAGGTCTCTAAGCAGGACTGCTAGGAGCACCCCTGGGTGCTAGGAAGGGGTGGTGGTGCCAGTGTGAGGTGGAGGAAGCCGCGGAGATCCTTACTTTGATGAGCTGGGGTTGCTGCTGAGGGATCCCTTGAGACTCATGTCGCTTCACAGGACAGGCAACTGCAGGAGAAGCAGAAGAGACAAGGTTAGTGATGAGGAAACACGCCGTCAGACAATTTATCCGTGTGCGTGCTCTGACGTGGGGTCTCCAGGCAGCAGGGTGGGCAGGCGAGAGCAGCCGGGTGAGCACAAAGGGGTTTTCTTGCTGCTCTCTGCTCAGCCACCTCTCTCAGCCCCGGCCCGGGCTGAAGGTGACACATCCCCGATACCTTTCCAAAACCTATTTCCGCCTCTGGCCCTTCCCTTCCAGGCACACCCTGACTTTGTGGTACTTTGGCACATCTTTTTTTAGCAAAGCTGCCCTGCCTACGGTTTAGCAGAGACTGGTGTGGCCTTTGTGGTCTGGCAGGGGCCATTAACAAACGTGCGGATCCCCGTGGCCACGTGCTCGTGTCTCTGAGTGTCCTGAGTCAATTTTCATTATCTTTCGTTATGTGGCAATTCAAAGCTCTGTACCAGCCCTTAAAGTGTCCTTACCAGGGCATTGCTTGCATAGAGAAGAGTGAGGTAATAGTGAACGCTGCTCCACTGGCAGCATAAGGAGGGGGAACAATTTCCTGCAGTGGCTGAGTGCTTGCTGGGAGGCAGACGGGCTCAGCTCACAGATGATTTTCCCCCGTCTTGCAGATGAGAATGATAAGTAATGTGAGAGAGATCCTGACACTTCTCTGAGAGCAGAACCGCTAGGCAAAAAAGAAAGGCAAACAAGGTGTAATAAACCTGAGGGGACGCTTTGTATTGGCATCCAGGGTATTATTTGCTTCTGTGCAGTGCGTGAGCTGAAGGAAAACCAAGACAAAAGTCTTCAAGTGTTTTTCTTCACTTTGGAAAAGCTGAGGGGGCACCTGCCTGTGGGGCGCTTGGCGCCTCTTTTTTGCTTCGGCTGGGTCGGACCCCGCTCACCTTCTTCTAAGGTTGTCAGAATTCAAAGGGATGGCTTTAAAATACGTGTCATTGGCCTGAAGGAGGAAATTCATCGGTGTCTTGGGTGGCATTTCCTGCAAGGGGACCTTTGGATGTGCTTGGTGTCCGTGACAGCCATCCCTGGCAGGCAGCAGAGCCGCCTCGCTAAGCTTTGTCTTAACTGAGCTCAGCCTAAAGCAGGTGTGATCCCTGGGGAACACTTTGGAGTCATCCCTGGCACCTGGGATTTCCCCTGCCGGACTGCTGCAGGGCTTGTCCTGTCCCATCTGCTTTTACTTCTGCTTTGTATCCCGGTAATACTCCTCAGTGCTGGGATGCTGTTAGAAGTGACTTTGAAGTGCATTTTGTAGCTGGTATGTGAAATTCTCCCTTTTTTGTCTCTCTTGTGGTTGATACTAAAGTCCGTGCACACACGTATATGCAGATATAAATTCATATACATGTTAGAATAGAAACTTGGTGTTCTGCCAACCCCTCCGAGCGTAATAAAACCCATCCCTGTGCCCAAGCTTGGGTAGCTGTGAATTTTCCTTCTGTTAATAGCTGTCTGCTGGTTTCCTTTTACAGTCCTCAAACTGCTCCTATCTCCCAGATCTCCGTGTGCATTAGCATAAGATACCTAGAAGAGGGAACGGGCTCTAATAAATAAGCCCAGCTCTGCTCTGTTCACTTTACACCATCTGGTTGCTTCGGTCCCATGGCTGATGATGGGTGGGGAATATTTCTGTCTATTATTGTAGTATTTCAGGCTCCCTTTCGCTTGCTGCAAGGCAGGCTGAGCCATCATGGGCCTCAGCCAGCAGAAATGTCACCGGACCCTGCAGATGTCAGGAGGACTTGTCACCGCGCTGGGGGGAACACCCGTGGCCCGGGAAACAGCAGAGAGGTTTTGTGCTGCTCACAGTCCCCTTTACACGCCGACGCTCCAAAAATCTTCCACACAGCCAAGCAGAAGCTGTAAAGCATTAGCACCGCTGCCATTTCAGCCAGGGGCTGATTAGAAATTGCTCCTTCTGATCCCCGCTGTGTCTCGGCATTTGTAACGCAGTAAAGCCCCACGTCCCCTCCCTGTGCCCAGCGCCGCGGGAAGGTTGCTCCTGTATCTGCAAGGGCCCGGAGCTGGAAGCACCGCGAGCGCCTGCCAAGTCAGCAGGTCCTTATCCTGCCGGGCTCCCTTCTTTTTATTTATTCATGCTATTTTCATTTTTTAACCTTTGCCTAGTTCTTGCCGCTGTTGTGAGGGCCGCGCCTGTGTTCAAACTTGTGTTGGTCGAAATGAGGCTGCCGTGTGATGCTGGCCAAGTTAAACCAGGACAGAGCCTTGTGCCAGAGCTTTTAATTCAGTTTAAATTGCCTGATATTAATTGAATCCCAGCTGGCAGACTCGGGGGGCACACGTTTCTGAGGCAATGGAGACTTTATAATGATTTTGCTAAATCGCAGGTCAGTAGGACTTGAATAGATGAAGAAAGGGCTGAGAGTATTTCACTTTTCAGTGCAGACGGAGCCCAAGATAAGACATGAGAGGTACCACGTCCCAGGCCAGGAGATGTCATGTGCTGAAAGACGGGGCCGCAGGGAGCTCAGGAGTCAGTGCTGAAGGACACCGAGGGGGCCACGTCGTTCTGTACTTTAAAGCGAAGGAAATCTCACTCCCTGACTTTCCGGACCGTCCTGTCCTTGGAGGTGGAATGTCCTCCCAAAGCCACACGGAGCCGGGGTCGGAGCCTGGCATTGTTGTCTGCGCTACATTTTGGTACTTTTATAGCAAATGGAAGCGGGCCATACATTGTTTTGACTTTCTTTGAGTCCCTTTGAAGAGGGAGCTGCAGTGTTGCAAGGGTGGAGAAGCTCTATGGGAGGGGAAAGATTAATAGCTCTGCTCCAAGGGCCGATCACTGCTATTGTCATACGAGATTTTTATTAGAAATACTTCTCCCTTGTCTGCCGCGTCAGAGATTTTTGTTCTTACAGCAAACAGAGATTGCGAAAACCTCTGGACTTTGGGTGAACAAACTTGAAAATGTGAAATGCTAGTGTCATTTTTCAGGGCTATTATTATTCTGATGACTGTTGATACTGATAGCAGCGTCTAGTGCTTGTGAGTGTCTGAGAGTACCCAGGCAGAGTGTGCTGGAGGTTTCCTGGTATCAGTCTGTTAGAATATGAGATTGTAGCAGCAGGAAAATGCTGGGCAAAATGCAACATCTTTTGCTGGAACAACAGGAGAAAAGCACAGCAAAAAGCCTCAAAAACTTAAGAAGCAACGAGCTACCTAGCAGTAGCAGTGAGAGCAGTAACGAGGATGCTACCGGCTGTGCATGGGGGCTGTGCCAGCTGCATGGTCTGGCAGAAACGCTTGATGAGCAAAAGCCTCAGCAAGTAACTTAAAGCATGGGTTGGAAACATTAGCCGGCGACCACATGATGTTATCATTTAAACTTCCCAGGACAACAAAGCGCTGTCTGTTCAGGTTGCTGGGTGTTTTCACAAGGGAATGTGACGCTGTTTGAGGGACTGTCCCACTGGGATGGTACTGAAGGGCCTGGCAGATGGGCAAAGCTACAATCCCGCATCAACCCACCAACAGAACAGCTTTGGGTGTGAGTGAGAGATTGGGGTCTGTGTGCTCAGTGCTGCTCACGAGCCACCAGGATTTACAAATTCCTGATGCCAGATTCTCCAACTACGTAGAGAGCACACGGGAAGTTACCCGCCGTGCCCCCCCGACACACACGCACAAACTCGTGTGTCCGTGGCTCTTTCCAGTCCACGTGCAGACAGACCATAATTCAGGTGTGTGTCAGGAGAGCAGGCAGCGCTGGCGGCTCTCGGTGCGGTGCTCTCCCCGCGGTCCCAGCTCTGCAGGCTGGCTGAACCAAACTAGGAGCTTTTATATTCCTGCCAGAAGGTAATACCTTCCTTCAAGAAACACAACCAAAAGCAAGTCCAGACAGCGCCTTGCTCTATAAATACCCAGGGAAAATGCGCAACTAGGCGCAACCTCCATGATCTTGGGAAAAAACTGGAAGCTGATGCCACTCCCCCTCCAAAAGATGTGCTTGCAGAGTCCCCGTGCTGAGTCACAGCTCCTCAGCTGACACTTTTCCTCTTGCTGGAGGAATCCCGCAGGAGCCGAGTGGAGGGGGACAGGGCGCAGGTTGGCATGTGCTGTGTCCGCTGAGCCCGGCTCTTGTCAGGGGTACCAAGCTGAGCTTTAGCTACGCTTGGGCTGCAGTTTAGCCAAGCTTGAGAACCAGACCCAGCAATAGCATGCCAAATATTCATAGGTGCTTTTGGACAGACAGAAGGAGGCAGATCAGTGCATCTTGCATAAAAATCCATTAAATGGTTTAAACTAAAAGACCCTAGTTCAAAACTTTCTAAGCAGGAGAAAGTGTGAGTCACTTGCATTCCCCAGGGGGGAAAAACGTGACGTGTTCCCCAGGCTTCCCGGGAAGAGTGTTGTGGGGAATTCTGTACTGTTTTATTTGTGCCCATAGTACAACTGATACCCAGAAAGTTTGCTGAAGAGCTACACTGGTAGTTGTCAGGCTGAAGGTTTTTCTGCCCCCCATCTTTATTTTACATCCCCCCCAAATGCCCCCTTGCCTGGTGCTGCACTCTGGGAGCTGGGTCACCCCAGCTGTGATTTTTAGCGGGGGAAGGATTTGACACTGCGACTGTGTTAATGAAAGGGATCCTTTGTATTTTCTTGGTGTAGAAATCAGGACTCAGACCTCAGGCCAGTAAAATTAGGGAGTGACTGTGTGTGTGTGTTATGTTCCAGATGGATAACGGCACAAGGCGCTGCTTTGCTCCAGCCCAGCCTGACGGGGGGACATGGAATTGTCTCCCTTCTCAGGGAAAACACCCGAACCCTGCGTGCAACTCGCAGAGTGCTCATGTGTTCCAGCTGCAAGCGCCGACTCCCAGAGCTGTTCCGCACGTGCACCTCGCTGTGTAGTGAGAATATCTCGCGTTTCTCTTATGGCTTTTCCAGGCTCGAAGGCATTTGTGAAATAGCTGGGGGACTCGGCACAAGGCTGACGCTGGTGGCCAGGGATGGAGAAGGTCTGAGCTCCTGCTGGGTTCGCACCGCGATGTTACAGCTCCGATGGAGGGCACAGCAAGATGTTCTTTATGGTGGGACTTCAAGGGCAAAAAGCTGATTTGCTCAGGGCTGTCCCATCCATGCTCGAAAGCTGGTGGGTGCTTTGGCAAAGCACCCGCAGCAAAACTGCTCCTTCCAGAAGCTTGGAAGCTTCTCTGGTCCAACCATCCACTGCCAGCACAGTAATAATACCTGGGTGCTCCTTGTTCATCCCCGATGGGTATCAGTCCTTTAGTGGCGGCTGTGGCTGTACAGCTGGGTGGGAGATTGGCCTTTGCTGTCACGATGGCTTTGAGCTCATCACTCAGGTTCCTTAATTGTTCATTAAACAATTGCTTTAATGTGTAGGTACAATGTGACCCTGCCTCATTTAACACTGTGCAATCCTCACAAGCTGGCTGCAGCAGTCCCAGTTTGTTGCTGCTTTTACAAGAGACCCGTAAAAATAGATAATAATAATTTTTAAAGAAATGGGCAGGCTGATTGATTTTTCATGTTACTTCCCAGCAAATGCCTTTAGCCCAGGAGGATGGCGATACTCCAGCCTGCACATCGCTTGCCCAGCCAGCGCCGGCCCAAGGGAGGGTGACGGGGTGACACGGCTGGTCCCTCAGGATGTGCAGAAGGGGTTTTGTTTGTGAATTAACTCCTCCACGCTGACCGGTTCATGAGCAACACAGGAGCTGAGATGGCGGGGATGTTTCCACCGCCTCCTCCTAAAGGAAGGGCATTTTTGGTCACTCCCCGAAACGCTGATTCAGTCTCCTGGCAGAAGCTGAGGCGCGCAGCAGGATGCTCAGCGTGCCAAGAACTTCGCTTCATCTGAGAAAAACTTCTGATTAGGCTGAGAGCCGCTTTGGGGGCCACACTTAGCTTCTGTTTGTCTCCAGCATGGTCATGTTGAAGTCTTTGGGGTAATCTGAACCACAAAATACTCATCTCCCTGCGTAGGAAGGTCACACCATGGTATCTTTCCCCAAAAGCGGCCCGTCTTCCCCCTGCCTGCACCAGTCAGTGGCTATTTCACTCTGCTCCCTGCTTGCCAAATGTCTGCCCACAGCAGCCAGGGCTTGGGGAAGCTAATGCATCAATCATTTTAATTTCCTGCCATAAAACTGGCCCTGGGGTTTTTGCTGGGAGGGTGTGACAGGAGATTTAAGGGAGGAGATTCATCTCTTGAAAATCACATCTGATGTTTAAGGCTTTTCCAGCCTTCTCTGGGCTAATCACGCCGACATTCGTTGCCATCTCTCCCCACCCCAGTTTGTGCTTCCTACTCATATCCTGTCTGGGTATTTTTGGCCACTCGCTAACAGTCCATTTGAGCTCCAGCTTGGCACCCGGGAGCCGGGCTGGGGTGTCACTGCAGGAGAAGGAGCTGCGGCGGGCTGGAGCAGCTCAGGGCCCTGGTGGCAGCCGCGGTGGCAGGGACGGGGCAGGGCTGGGAGCGGCTTTTGGGCCCTACGCCGAGAGGTGGTCTTGGGGCATCGGCACCGGGCGCAGCTGGGATCACCGAGGGTCCCTCATCCCCTGTGCTGCGCAGGGGGTAAATGAGCGGAAAGTGGCCACGCAGCAGCACTTAGTAGCAGTCTAATATTTTTTGTTCCTGTCGTTGGTATTTCCATATATTTGTCACAGTAGATAAGATTATATGTGAAAAGTTGTGATTTGTTACTTTCCGATCATCGTTGAAAGGCAGAAAGGGGGAGTTAATCCAAATGTGCTTTTGCTGCCAGTCATTTCTTTGTTTTACCTGCAAAATGCTGAGGTTTTCCAGTTCCCACAGGATCCCCACAGGAACCGTGTCCATTGCCGATGCAAAGTGTGTTCTGGTGCAAAATCTTTACCCAAACTTTCGTGCCCAGCTAAGGATAGCAGGTAAATCCTGGGCTCTTACACAGTGCTCAGCCATCATCTGCATTGATTTCTGATTTCAGGGCTTTCAGTAAAGCCACAAAGCTCTGTGGATGAGGCCACCAAGAGAGGTTTTTGTAGCACGAACAGCCAGTTACACAGTAACCAGAACAGTCCCATGAGAGAGCATTCCAAAACAAAACAAAACAAATGTTCCTTTGCCCTTTGTTTCACTGAGAATAGAAGGATGTGTGAGGTTGGCTTTATCAAAAGATTTTAAAAGGCAATTTCTAATCTTACTGTGCAGAAGTGTTTTAACAATCTTGCCGAAAAAAGGTTAATCTCCTGCAAGGAGAAGGAAGACAAAGCACAAGTGGTGCCGGCAGGAGAGGCCTGGGGTGAGTCTGGGCAACCTGCTCTGGGTTGGGCTGCAGGCCTCCTGGGTCCCTCCTGCCCCCGCCATCCTTGTCCTCTTGTCAGCAGCTAACCAAGGCCTCTTCTAGCTCGAGGTGTCGGGGCACAAGAGGACGTGAGTGCCCATCGCCCACGTGGTGCTGGAGCAGAGCGTGGCCTCCGTGAGCAGCATCGTGGCAGCTCCGTGCACTTGTCTTGGCAAGAACTGATCACGTTGGAGTCGGCATCACACGCTGCGCCCCAGGGAACAAACCAGGGGCTGCTGAGGGTGGTGATGGCCCTGATCTCAGCTTTCTCCGCTGCTTTAGGTTGTTCTTCTCACCTTTGACCGTTTGCTCACCAGATCTTGGCAGGCAGGGGGCAGAGAGCAGAAGTCTCTGGGCTGGTGCCAGCTGTGCAGCAGATGTTCTGGGGACCTGTGTGGTCTAGTTTGTGGCTGTGGCAGGTGGGCTTTGACCGCTCAGCTTGTTTCTTCCAACCACTCTTAGTCCTCGCCGTGATTAAACTTACGCGACGTTTCCTTCCACCGAGCAGTTGTGGGGGCTGGAGCTCCTCTCCTGCCATTTGGCTCTGAGGAGCCAGGACAGGGGCTGGTCCAGCAGCTCTCGCGTCACCCCTGCTCAGTGGTGGCAGTGGGTTGAGAGCACATGCGGATACCCAGAGGAGAGGCCCAGAACAGGACACACGCAGGGAGCCTCTCTGCAAAGTTTCCCAGCCTGCAGCAGTGGGATTTGAGAGCTCTCAGTTATCCTTTTTCTGCCCTGAACTTGCCCAGCTGCATTTATCCAACTACATATAAACTTTTGACATGCCGAATGGCCTGTGGCGAGATGCTGCGCAGCCGGGCTCCGCGCAGTGCACTCAGCCCTCTCCTTTTGTTTGTGCCGCACTTGCCAGCTGTTGGTTTCACGAGATGCCCCCCAGCCCTGTCACCAGTTCACAGCTGGTCCCTTGTTCACCATCTCCATGCCACGGGCCGTACCGCAGGTCTGCAGGAGAGCAGCACCTCAGCTCTCGCCCTTCCAAGCTGAAGTGTGTGGGAAGTTTCAGAACTTAAGTCACGTATACGGGGGCGCTTCCATCTTGATGTTGCAGGTGGAGCGGTGAGCAGGGGCTGCTCGCTGTCCACAGGGTTGTGCTGGCAGCACTGGCCCGGCTGCACCCCGGGTGTTACCTGCTGGCGCTGCCACGGGAGCAATGAGCTACAGTCGCAGTTTATCCAGCTGAACCCGCTCCTGGCTAGTTCAGTGCTGACGTACATCGTTGGGGCATCAGCCCTTTGACTTCAGTGGGGCAAATTCCTGTTTCCATAGCTCAGAGGTACTGCTCTGCTCCCGCAGTTGGTGAGGGTTTGTGTTCTCAGGTGTGGGAGAGCAGAGGTGAGTCGGCAGAGCAGCTGCTGCGTGGTCAGGTACTGTCTGGAGATGTTCTGGAGATGCTGGCGAGCAGGTGCCTGGTGGTACGAGACTCCTGCTGCCACCCCAGGGGACCTGACCCTCTTCTCATGTGTCTCTGAGCGTGGATCAAACCTGTTGAATTCCATCAAATTCTGATCAGAGGATCTGCTCGGGTGCAGTCTGGGGCACAGTCTCCATCTCAGGAGTTCTGACTGTGTCAGATATTAAGGGCTGGACTCTCAGCAAGGGACAATTTGCAGAACGGTTGTGGTCAGCGTGCACTGAGTGAGCACCATCCTCTGCCACCCAACCTGACACCAGGCAAGCGGCGTCCACGCCTGCACAAGCTACCTGGATACATGTTATTCCTCTTCCTTCTGCAGGGAGCTTTGAAAGTCACGTATCCCAGCCTAGAAGCAACGCCAAGAGCATCAGGGACTGAAAACAAGAGGAACTGCCTTGCTGTGTGAAAGTCAGTGGTACAGATTAACCTGCAGGAATGGCCAGAGACAGGTCCGTTCACTTCTTCCCCGGGGGAAAGCAGGAATATCTTTCTAGGGAACAGAGAGGTTTTAATTAGTGTTCCCTTCTGCATAAAGCCTGGCTCTCCTGCTCTGTCTCCTCAGATGAACACAGCTATAATTAAGAGGCAGCAGTGTCAGGAATGAGAGCAGGCTCCAGCCTGTGATTTATTAAGGGATGTTGTGGGTGCAATTACTTTTCTCTTTTCTCCTCTCCCCAGTGTTTTTATAAAGTGAATTTACTGATGAAAGGGACGTCTCAGGCTCAGGCAAATGGACGCCTCTGTGTTTATGTGCAGAACAGAGCAAAGGCAGCTGGGCCAGGGCAGCCAACAGCACCCTCCTTCTTGCCAGCCAGCAGCGGCAGGATGAGCAGGGACCTCAAAGGGTCCTGTTGGTGGCAATGAGGAGGGAGCAGCAGACAAGGACAAGCCACTTGTGTTGTCCACAACGAGGTGGGTCAGGTTTGGGTTTTGCTTCGTATTTGCCGGTGCAGGAATCTGGGGGAGCTCCCGGCTTTGGGTGGCAGCTCTGGTTCTCCTGGCAGCCAGCACCTCCAGTGCATGAAGAGATTAGAACTGTCTCAGCTTCTGGTCATCTTCAGCAGGAGGAAAGTTACGTGTAAACAGTCTGGGGGATGGTGATGTTGATTTGGATTGTGCCTGTTCTCTCGATCTTGATCATCCTGCCAGCAGGATAATTTCACTTTCTGAATTACTCCGTGCTGGTGAGCATTTCTGCTGGGTGGCTGAACTTTGGTTTACTGCTGTTCAGATGGTCTGCACTTTACCTTTGTAGGATATAAATCTGGACAGGTTGAGACTGATAAGACAGATGGAGGGAAAAAAAAAGAAAAAGAAAAAGGAAGCAGGAAGAACAAAATTCAAAGAAGTTCCAGTTATGAAAAGCTTTTGGGGGCCGGTACCCCAACTGGAAACCAGAAAAAGGAAAGCGTTCGGTGGCGTTTGTCGAGGTGGTGTTGAAAGACCCCAGCCCACCAAACATGGAGTGTCAGTACTCTGCTGGGCACAGAAAGAGCTGCCGTCACCTCGGGCAGGGTTGATTTGTGCCCGTCCTCTGTAGGCAGCGATGGATGGAAGGGCCTGGAGCCTCCTGAGCAGGTCCCAGCTCATCCCCGGCTCCCACACGGAGCGGTGCCGCCGCCATCAGCCTCGTGCTTCGTGCAGGTGTCGGGGTGCCTCTGGTTCAACCGTGCCAGGAGGAACAGTCACCTCCCGGCTTCGCGTGGTGCTTCCAACCAAACCGGGGCCAAGGCAGCTTGTCTGGTCGCCCCGGTGGCTGGTCCGGGGTGGCTGAGCAGGCAGAGCCTGTGGCTCCCCACCTTTGGCTTCCTCTTCCCGTGGGCTGAGAAGATTTGGTGTGTTCCCTCCGCCGGGGCTCAGCGAGCAGGTTGCAGTAACGCCCTTGGGAGCTTTTGGGGAATGGGAACGAGGGTTGGGCTCTGCTGGGGAATTGCAGTGCAGGTGAATGGGGAAGATCTCCAAACCGGTCCAGCGCTCAGCTCCACACCCTTCCCTCCCTTCTTAATTGCAATTCCTTCTGATTTATCTGGATTACCAGGAAACAAAAATACCAGGGCTTTTTTGGTTAATGCTCCCGGCATCGTGCATCTCAAATTTGCAGGCGGCGCCTTGGGAAGGGACGAGCTCTTGCCTTGTGCGCAGACTTGACCTTGTTCATGTGGGAGCAGCACAGGGATCCCACCAACACGGGATCCCCTTCAGCTCCCTCTTGGCAGTGATTTGATGCAGGGGAACTAACTATTTTAGGGATGGGTGACATACTTTTTCCCTGAGCTTGCCATTTCAAACCCGCTGCGAGCAGACAGAGTTGCTGTTTGCTACATGAAATCCTTAATGTTCTGCTCTGGTGTAACCCTGACAGGTGAAAAGCTGCGTGGTCTTGTGGGCAGGTGGAGATCCAAGAGCCAAATGGTGATCTTGGGCCTCCTGGGATTTGGTCTCCTGCGTCCCTCGGGTGTTGTACAGCGCCTGGCACCATCATGATGATGCTGATGCTGATGAGCAGGGAGGGTTTCTGGAGGTACCACCCTCCCCTCCCTCTGAGTGGGAGGCTCGGGTGGGGATTTTTCTGGGCAGCGGCTGAACCTTGGCCAAAGCGGGTGGTTCAGGAGGCCGTGCCCGCCTGCTGCTGTTCCAGGCAGACCCTGCTCCCCATAGAGCTTTACCAACCTGCCGGAAACCGCCTCAGTCACTCTGCGAAGTCTGGGCCCTTTCCCTGGCACTTCTGCTTGTGGGACACTAGGGAAGACTCATAAGGCTTGAGTATTTTTAGAGGGTAATTAATTTTATTGCCAGTCAGATCAAACTTGTAGGCTAAAGGTGGTGCACTGCCATCTGCCCTGGAGTTGAGAGCAGTTCTGCTGACTGCAGGCAGGTCAAGTACGTGTGAGGCCACAACTGAGCCGCGCACGAGGAGAAAACCTCAGAGTCTCAGCAACCTGGCCTGGCCTCAGCGCTTCGAGAGAGACCGTGGCATGGAAGAGAGGAAGCAAACAGAGTGTGACGCGGACACCGCTCCAAACAGCACCCCGGGATCCGGCCCTCTGAGAATAACGCTCCAAGGCTCCCCCACGCACTCAGGCTTTGCATCCAGACTTATTTTATATGGATGTTTCTCAAGCCCACGCAAGCCAACGCATATATTCTCCCTGTTTCACTCCTTTCTTTGTAACAAGGACCGAAACCTCCTGAGTCCTTTAGCGCATCAGGGTCTCTTCCACTTCCAGCCTGACTTACCCCTTGACCCGGTGAAAGGACTCTGTTTTCCAGCACATTCAAAGCCATCTTGTCAAGACGAGATGCTGACAAACATCTGGCAGATTTGGCCATCGCCAGCAGGGTGTCCTGTCCTGGCCGTGCAGCGTGGTGACTGTGCAGCTGTGCAGACTGTGCACCCGCATCCACCGACAGCCAGGCAGCCAGAGCCCGTCTGCAGGAGCTGCGTCACCAGGCGCAGGGCCAGGCTTTGTCACTCTAGCTGACGGCGAGTTGTTTGCAGTCAGCAAAGGTGGGCACCGAAAGGAGTCTGTCCCTGACACAGAGCCCGGCACCCAGAAGAGGTTTCGTGTTGTGTGCTGGCCAGGCTCTCACCTCTGTCCTGGTGCCTTTGCCCACCCTCTCGTTGGGGGGCAGAGGGGCAGGGAACCAAGGACTGAGATACTGTCTTGGCAAACTGCTTTATCGCACCAAGCGAGCCATGTGTGTGCATGCCGGCTGCACTTCACCGCCTTGCGCAGCTTTTCCCTTCCCCAGGACTTCACCAACATCCACTTCAATGATGCCGACGCTCAACTTTTTCTCAGGTGCCCGAAAACACCCCTGGTCCCTCTAAGCTCCAACATTTTATGATGAACCTGCCCTGCAGAGTGCAGTGGAGCAGATCCAGCTCTGGACCGCCTGCTGGAGGGCTGGGGCCCATCCAAAAGAGCACCAGGTCCTCGGTCAGTCAGGCTTCCTAACGCCACAGCAGCAGAAACCAGCAGCAGGTGAGACCCCGGCCCCGCCGCAGTGGGGACGGAGCTGTTGGTGTCATCCCAAGCACCCGTTTGAGCTGCGGTTTTACACAGGGCGAGGCAGCAACCTTTGCCACTCACAGGCACCTTCCCACAGTGGATCCCGAGCCTCTGGACAGACTTGTTTTAAAGGGCTCCCTGATTCAGTACCTGCCCTTTCTGTGTCTGAAGGAACAATTTTTCCCCCTGATCAACTAAAAACTCAGTTGCTCATCTAAATGGAGCCAGGACTGTGCCGCTGCAGGGGTCCGTGCTCCAGCCCGCCGGTGTCAGCTGCGTGCTGAGCCTCTTGCTGTCATTTCTTTAACTCAGGAAAAAGTCCTTTTTAGGGGCAGATCCCACCAAAGCAAGCTCGGCGCTGGAGCTCTTGGACAAACAACCAGCGATGGATCCGATCCCTGTTACAGCGTTGGCGCAGCGTTTCACAGCAGCCCAGCAGCGTAAGCGTTACTCCCCGTTGCCCTAATTACAGCAGGGCAATTACCTTATTTTACTACTGTGTTGTCTCACAATTATTTCCAGTATTTAAAAATAACGTCAGTCAAATAGTTTGTCCCTGAGCCTTGTCCTCGGTGGAGTTTGCACCGGCATTTTCCAGGCAAATAAGTGAAAGGGACAGGAGAGCTGTGCTCTGGCTCATCGGGGCAAGCGAAAGCTCCCGGAGCCCAAGCTGTCACACAAGGGATGGGGCAGCTCCCCCTGAGCCCTTCCCTGCCTGGGGAATGGGGGGTGGATGTTGCCAGGGCCCCGGGTAGGGGGATCTCACCCCGCACAGGAGCACCAGGTGCCCCGCGGGGAACAGCAAACTCATCTCTGTACGTGTCCCGAAAGGAGGAAACCCCAAAACTTACAAACAAACAGCTGCTTAAAACTACATCTCCAGACTTCATTAGGAACAGGAAAAAAAAAGCCCTGTTCTTGTGCCAGACGGACATTTTGCTGCCAAGAAAGTGCCACCTACTGATCAGGCCCGGCGGGGAAGTGCGGGAACGGGAAGCAAACCCCGAAAACATAATGCTGGAAAAAATACTTTTTTTCACCCTCCAAAGCCAAGCCAATTGTAGGCGCTGCTCGCCCAGCCCAGCCCCCTCTCCTGTCCCGCTCCCTCCGCAGCACAATCCGCCAGACTTCTGACGCAGATAAATGTTGGGGGGGTGGAATGCGAAGTTTTAGGCTTTGCGAAGGGGACTCACCGGTGCTGAGAAGCCGCTCTCGTCTCCCGCTGTCCCCTCGGCTCCCGTGCGTCCTCTCCCAGTTTGCCGTGCCCTCCTAGTTAAATCCTGCTGCCATTCTCCGGCAAACAAGCTCCTTCTCCCTCCCTGCACGGCGCTTTGCCTGCCCGGCCCAGAGGATGGAGAGGAGAGGGAGGCAAAGCCCACCCGGCACCCAGCCCGGGGGTCCCCGCGCTGCTGCCCTTTCGTCCTGGTGCCGCTCGCCCTGGTTGTCTGAGAGCAGGTGACAGAGGTTTCTTGGCAGAGGAGAGTGAAGGGGAGGGATGTGGAGCAGCGAGAGGTGGAGCTGGACCCGGAGCAACAGGTTACTGTATAACCAGGAGCCGGTGGCCCTGGCAAACTGGCTGCATCCCCGCAAGGTGCTGGGGGTGGCTGGGCCTTTGGTGCAAGGGCACCCAGAGCTGAGGTGCTGGCTGGGAAGGATGTGGAAAACTTCAGGTTTCTTTCACCCGTGAACACTTGGTACCCGAGGGGTGGCAAGGGAGTGCTTGGAGCTGGGTTTTCCATCGCCGGTGAGGGGGGGACGCGCTGCCCAACCGCCTCGTTGCGGGGGAACAAGGCAGCTTTTGTGCAGCCCGGTGCTCTCCTCCGCAGCTCCGCGCTGGCTCGCAGGGTGTTTTCCTCCAGCTGTGCTCCGACCCTGACATCTGCAGCGGGGAAAGGTGAGATGGGGAGAGGGCAAAGCAGCCTCTCTGCCCAGGTCCCCGAAGCAGCGGGGTGAGGAGCGGAGCCCCCCGGGTACCCCGCACTGTGCTCCTCGGGTTTACCCGGCCACAAAGCCCCTCGTTGTGCCCCAGCTCTACCGGGAGTAGGGGGCAGCAGGGCCCGGCTGTGCCACACGTCTTGGCACCGCGCTTGAGCTTGTGCTGAACATTGTTCCTGTGCTCTATGGGAAGGGTTTCTTTAGAAACCCCAGCCTCATCACATAGTCTCCAGGGGGAAATTTTAAAAGATGGCAAGGCCGCTCCTGAGTTTGTGTTGCGAGACTGTGAGGAGGATGTGTGGGTTGTGCTTGGGGTCTGCAGACGCTGTGTTTGGGGCCTGGAGGGACCCTGAGCTCTGGGAAATGGTCTCTTGTGGGGGCAGGCATAGTGCTTTCAAGGAACAACTGGTTTCATTTGCCTCAAGACTTAACGTTTTTAAAAGAATGGGATCGTTAAGCTGTAAAACATTAGCTGGATATATGGGTCTCACAGACATGTTTGTGGCAGTGTGGGATCCAGCTGGTTAGCCAGTTCTCTCCAAAAAACGGGGCTTTTAAGAGCATTTTATTGAAGTGCATGTGCATCACAGGCCTGTCCAACATGTGTTGACCCCATGGCACGCTAGAGAGACCCCCCGTCACCAGGAACAGCTGCAACCCCGACAGACACCGGAGGAAGAAACAGGAAAACGTTTCCACCGCAGGACGCAGGTCTGGAGGACGCCTGGCATCCCTAACTTGGCGCTTGGCGAGCTCCCTGCCACCGTGGTTTTCTCCGGTGCCTGCTGTGGTATGGGGGCCGGCGCTCATCTCGCTGCCTGGCCCGTGTTCAGACGCCGCGGCGCAGGGAGCCGCCCCGGGTGAGTTACTGCGGGAGGAATGTCGCCGGGCGGGCAGGAGAGAGCCCGCTTCCCGCATCACAGTTACGGTTTTGGCAGCTCGGCTTTGACAGAACGACCTCTTCCGCCATGGGAGAACGTGAACTGATCCGCGGTGTGATGCACCCGCCCAGTGCCCAGTCATCCTCCTCGCTGCGGTGTCAGTGAGATCCTGGGGAAAACGCGGTGCAGGACATGGGGTGACCCTGTGACATGGTGGCAGTCCCTGTACGGCCACTCTGCTGACGTGGCTCCCAGTTGTGGAACCAAATGATGGAGTATCCTCAGCCTTGCTCCTTTGGTGATGGCTCGAAGCCCTTCAGTGCTGTGACAGGGACATTGGTCGCTGGGGGCTGCGCCGCTTTGGACGGGTTTGGGTCTGTGCGCTGTTTCTGCCTCCCCAGGAGCACACAAAGGCCACGGACCCATAAAGCCCGATCTCTCAGAGTATCTCCGAGTTTAAAATCCCAGGAGGGTAACTTGCCTCTCAGGATCAGCCTTTTAAATCAGGCTGGCGGCAGACAGCCTGTGATGGCTGGAGAACAAAGACTTCTCCCTCGCAGAGTAAACAACACCCAAACCCAGCTCCTCAAAATATGTGTTCCTCTAAATTTTTAATGCCATTTTCATTGAACTTGCTCATCCTGTTTCAGAAGGGCTGGGCCTCATAATTAAAAGCTCCAGCAATCTTATGTCTGGCAAATGTCATCAATGGCTTCACTGTGCCGTGCTCTGCCTCTCTGAATGGGACCGGTTTGCAGAGGAGCGCCTGGCCAGGGCAGCTCTGGGTCTTTGTGCCAGCTCAGCGTGCAGAGAAGCTGTCAGGAAATCAGGGTCACCAGCAGAAACGACAATTCCCATTCAACGCCTGGAAACACCCAAGACAGAGGAGTTATCTGAAGCTTCCAGACTCTTCTTGCCTCTACATTCATCAGAGCGAAGGGCTCTCAGCAGCAGAAGGACCCCAGTGCCTGCTCATCTAATCCAAAAAAAGTTCATGGGCAATTCTGTTGTAAACTGGAAAACCGAAGCAGAGCTGTCCTGCCCTCTTGAGGGTGCCTACCCAGGTTGGTGCCGGTGAGGGCTGCCAGCCGTCCTGGTGTCTGTGACCAGGCTGCCAGCCACCAGGCTGTCCTCTGAAATGAGCTTAAAATGTGTGTTCATTATCGTATGTGTACGTTTACCCCATTGCTGACTGGCAGCAAGCGTTGTCCCTCTCTTGTTTTTCATCTGGGTGGTGGTCAGGGAGCAAAGGGCTCACCACGTTTATAACGTGTATAGAAAACACACGGTTTTGTAAAACCCAAGGAGGAGGCTGCTTTACCCTGCAGGCTGTCCCGAACTCATGGCCTGCTGTGGGGACAGCAGAAACGTGGCCGTCATCACCTCATTAACACCTTCATCAAAGAACCATTTTTGAGGGCTCTTTTCTGCCCCATCAGCCCAGGGATCTGGTTTGATGGCGCAGCGTCACAACTGCTTGTAGGGCCGTAGCCGAGGGGGCGGTGATCTGGATCCATGGTGGGTCCGACACCCGGGGCAGGGACGCCTTCCGCTGGCGTTGGGTGGCTCCTGAATCCGCACCCTGGTCATGCTGGTATTTTGTATTTTGTTTGCAGCGAGCACCACAGAAGGAAGGTCAAGTGCAGATGCTGTGACCCGAAGTTAACGTGTGAGACCCCATCTGGCGTTCCACCTGCATTCAGGTAAAACCAAATTCCACTTTGAAGTATTTCCTTTAGAAACTGTCGGATTTGTACTTTGTATAAGGCAGGTGTAAGTACCAGGAAAAAATGTTTTATTTGTATGCATACAGAAAGGAGTTTTGCTTGGTATGTTTGTCATCAGTGGGGCAGATACAGCTTGGTATGTGACAAGTATGCGGTGGGTACATTCCATTATGCCACGCAAATCTGGAAGGACAAACGGGCGGGTGTTTGATTCACGCGGATTAAGCACAGAAAATGTTGGTCCCTCCGTTTCCTGACTGCTCCTTAGTGCGCAATTCTGTCACTGTCCCCTTGTCTTCATGGGTGCAGCTGATCCCCAAATCATTGAGTCCAACTATGTCCCTGCACCGGACACCCCAAAATTCACACCGTGTCCGAGGGCGTTGTCCAAACGCTCCGTGAGCATTGCCAGGCGGAGCTGCAGCCCGCCATCTGAACGAGGTGCTCTGCGCTTCAAACGCTTCTTAGATCGCAAACATCATTTATTTGAATAAATAAATACAAAAATAGGAAATTGTGAATATAAAAGCCTGCTTGTACAAAAAGCCCACAAACTCCTCAAGCTTTACACTAATACATATTTTTGATACAGTAAAAAAATAGGAAATTGCACACTGTTCTTCATTTAGAAAACAAGGCTTGAATGCAGGAATTTTTGCAGAATCATGGAAATCAACACATTTAACACTGAATAGAAATACACCCGACAACATTCTGTTGGACTTTGAAACAGGGCAGAAGGGTGAGCGATTAGTGAATGTTTCCACTCATCTTAAGGCCTCCCTATAGAACACTGGAACCCTCACACTCCCGCCTTGGGCCTCCGGCTCCTTAAGAGCCAGCCGCGCAAACTCAGCTCTCCCACCGGGATAAAGCAGGTGCTGCCCTACTAAAGGCAGGGAAATTACCACTGGGCTCTGAGAACACAAATGAAATGAAATGAGAAGCAAACCTGTGCCCTCAAACACACGAGTGTCTGTGGGAGGGCAGAAATGAGCCCGGACTGCGCTGGCCTCATTCATTTCGGTGTCACTTTGGCTGCTGTTGCGCTGTGAAGACTCACGTAACCTCAACAGCGCGTAGCCAGACAATGCGCTGGCCGCTGTTCTGTGTTGGGAATGAAAATTCAGTCTCGATCCCTGATGAACACGAGAGCATTAAGCGCTTTTGCTGAATCGCCTCTTGCCTTTGCCCAGCAATAAGCTGAGGAGATGGTGTAACACAGCTGCGGGACAGGATGTTTCACCCGCCGCTCAGGGAGACCTCTGCCCCTCAAGAGCCTGTGCTTTAAACAGGAGAAAGCTTTACAGCATTTTTATATGCAGAAGAATGATTTTTTTAAAATAGAACCCCACTCTTATAGAAGAAATGTTGAAAACGTGTTGAAAACTGCTGGGGTTTAGCTGACAAAAGCAGCAATGGCTGAGACCTTTAGTACCGACTCAAACCCGTAAGCACAGAGGAGAACAGAGTTTAGAATGACGTCTGCTTTCAGCACGTACGTTTGCCACACCAAGAAGTAGACGGAGAAAACCACGCTCCCCACCGAGACCGCGAGGCTGAGCCCCAGCGGAGCCTCCTCTTCTGTCAGGTTACCCTTGCAGCCTGGATGGAGACAAAAAGCTGATGTGAGTCTTTGATTTCTCCTGGCAATATCACAAGCCACGTCGAGAATATTCCTGTTCAAAAAAGGCTCTAGTTGTCACAGCTCAGAGCACACTGAAATACCAGCCCCAGTTGAGGCTCTGTCAGCAAACGTAAGAACAAACACCAACAGACAGTCCACTTCTTGCTGACCAGAGTTAATCCAAATAAAAAGCACCCAGTTGATACTCAAAGTCACACCACAGATCATTGGCTCTGAAGCTGCAACCAGCTTGATCGCTCAGCTTCTCAATCAACCACCAAACTTTCCCCCGGGTCCCCCAGCGCCACACTCGGTGTGACAACTGCAATGCACATCTAAGGACATCCAACCTGATTTTAAAATCTTACGCAATATGGAATCTTCTCTGTTCCCTGCTCATCTATTCCTATTTCAAGTTACTGTCATAGTGGAGAAGCTGCACTTTTTTCTTCCTTGCATGTTATTTCCAAGCCGGTCTCAGCAGATTTTGCTGTTTGACTGCGTTAGGTTTGCAACTCGCTGCTTTGTTCGTCCAGCGGGCTCCAGGCAGCGGGGGAACTCACCCCGCAGCGACTCAGCTGACTCGGCAGAGACCCACCTTCCATAAATGGCTTAGGAATTTTAATAGGAACTTGTTTTTTTTAAAAAAAAAGGATTTTATGAAGTTTTATCAAGCTCTGGAGAGGGATCAGGAGGCACTTTACACTGTTCTGCCTCCGTGAAATGAAGATATTGGAACTGCTGTGTGTCTTCCAGATGGGGAGAAGGGAAAGGTGTAGGTGCTGTCCCAGTTAGATTGCTTGCTGACAACCCAGCTCTTGCTTTCAGGGGTGTTATAGATTATATTTCATATGAGAGCAAATTCTGTTTGACCCTCTGGCCAAATATATTGATCAGTCAGTTAAATTTTAATGACAGAAATGAACAATAATCTCCAACTGTCTGCTGTTCTGCTAAACTGGCAGGTTTTGACACACACTCAGTTTCAGAATGATTAACGTTTAGAGATGATATTCCGCTGAAAAGGCCCAGTGATAACGTGACATACCCAAGTATAACCGGAGCGCTTCAAGAATGGCCATAATGAAAAGCAGGGCTAGATCACGAGCCAAGAAGTCATCTGGATAACTGAAAACTTGACCTGTCAAATAACACAGAGTAAATAAAGCAGGAGTATAGAGCAGGCATGCTGACAAACCACAGCTGGGTCATAAGCACACGGCCAGTGTCTGGGTTAGAACATGTGCAACTTACTTTTATAAACAATCATTGCAAGAGTCACCAAGAAGTAAAAGATGTAATAGATGCCATTTACATAAAATAGAATCTGTAAAGGAAGAGATGAGAGCTGATTCCTGTTGTTAAGGATTTCTCAGAGCAATGAGGTGGGATCCATTTCATCAAATCACCATTTCCCAGTAACCTCAAGATCTGCTGCTGGGCCTTTTCCTACTAAATGCTTCAACTGTGGCCTCCTGGGTCGGGTTCAGAAAGTCACTTGAGACTGCAGATAGATCTACGTGGATCCACTGCCAGGGAGTTCAGAGCTCCACAATCCGTCATACACCCTCCAAACGCCCCCAGTTCCTATCTGGCAGGTAGATCCGCACTGAAGGAATCGTTTTCTCTTGAGGCACGGCAGCATGTGATAACAAAATAGAGGAGATGTGTAGGACGTCCTGGGGCTCACCAGCACAGGGAGAAGCTGGAATGTGGCTCCAGAATCCAGAAAGTTTGCCCGTTCATATGCGTCTTTGATAACCAAATGATACCAAATGCCTTTCTTAGCTTTAAATAATACAACGTAATCGATAGAAGAAGATCTCAGTGCAGATTTCATTATTTCCACACCTGGCTTTCCATACTCAAGATATTCTTTATCCTCCCCTCTCTTCCCTTTTCCAGTCCTGAATCTCTGCGAGCAGGGACTTCATCACGGGGAGACGCAGGGGAACTGCCCAGCGGGTCTCTGGAGGCAGCAGCACCCACACGCTGGCTCTGTTCCACTGCCCAGAGCAGCTCATTTCATTAAAACAGAACCAGGTTTGGGGGTTTTTCCAGTTGGAGGAAGGTGGAGCAAAAAATTACTAGATAGGTTCTAAGCATGGAAATCTCTGAGGCCAAGGGTGTCTCCTCTTTGGAGGCTTCTTAGATCTTGGCAGGAGTGAAGGCAGAGGGAATAAACATGAGAGAAGAGGAACTACTACTAAAAGCTGCTTTTACCACCTCCTGTGGGCTGCGGGTGAGGTGAGGTGAGGTGAGGTGGGGTGAGGTGGGGTGTGCGGCGCGGGGCCCAGCGGCCCACAGATCCCATTTTAGCCTCGCTTGCTAAGGAAATGAGAGTGACGTGACCATAAATGTAGGACCGCAGGGTGGGTTCAGGGGCTCGCCGCAAAATCTCAGCTAATGCTGCAAAAAAATCTTCCCCTGGAAGAAGTGTTTTACTGGTTTTGCTTCATAGGGATGGTGCTGATGATGGAAAATTCTACAGAATTAACACAAAAATAGCATTGTGCAGATTGATTAGACAGGAAGATGTGAATGCATTCCAGCCAGACCTCCTGAAGATTCCCACATGCAAAAAGGATACAACTGATGAAGTTCTTCCTTTCCCTGGAGAAGGAAAAAAATCAAAGAGAAGAAAATGAGTCTAAATATTCCCAAAAGTGCTGCAGAAACATTCAGACAACTGATGTTACTAGAGACGTCAAGCACGCTTGAGAAATTGGTTTTTCTCAGCTGATGGCAAGATTTACTGTTTTCTCACATTATGCAGTTCAGGTTCCAGAAATAACTTGTTCAACTACATCAATTCTAAAGTGATTTGGGGGAAACCCCTGTTGTGAAAAGTCACCAAGGAACCCATCTCTTTGAAACCATGAAGAGCAGCAGAGGCACCACCCAGAACTCGTTCATCCCGTCCCTTCGCAGGTGACATCCCTCCCTGCAACGACGCCGGAACACGGGGAACGCACAAGGGAACCAGAATGTGCCACTTGTTTTGAAATGGTGAGAAAGCATTCCCTGGTTCCTCTAAATAACACCCTTCCCAACCGGTTCCCTTCAAAAGCACAGTCATTCTATGCAAAACCTTAAGATTTTCCAAACCAAACGATTCTATGATTCTCTGTTCCAATCACCCACAGAAATCATACAGAATACTTTCTCTAAGCCAACCACTGCATTTTACGGTTTTCTTTCTGCAAAATACACACACGGATAAAATTCCCTTGCAACATGATGGCACTGACCTACTAAAGTAGCTCTTAAGTAACTCATTAATATTCTCAGCCTCTTGCAGCCACATGAGGAATTGAGAAGTTATGGTCACTGTTCCCCAGAGAGCAGAACTGCCTGTGAAAGGCCATTTCACCCGTCTGCTCGGAAGCATCAGCGGGACACGCTCACCTCCCCATCCTCACCCCCGGGTTTCTGGAGGGCACTGGCCTCGTCACCTCATAGTTTTATGCAGTTGGGCCCAAATTAATCCCCTCTAACTTTAGGCACCTGATTAAAGTACCCGATTTGGGAACACAGTGGAAATAGGCAGGAATTTTCGGTGATTTGTGCTGTATCTCTGAAGGGACTGGAGCTCCCAACAGGCTCATCCCTTCACATTTTGATGCTTCTTGTTGCAGAATGGGAGTTAAAGCTTTAATTACGTATCTTATTCTGCAGCGACTAATGGTAAAAGATGCGTTTGTATTTATACCCCGGTATAAGCTCTCGTGTGAAAGTAACACCTTGTGTCAAGGTGACGTGTCTTGCGCAACAAGGAGATGTCTCTGTTTTAAGGCGATTTTTGAATGTGAAGTAGGGTGTTAATTTGAAGTACCACAACGCATGTGCAGATGTTAATGTTCCAAAGAAGTGTCTGGATTGGAAACTTTTCCTGTATAACCAAACACTGATCTGTACTGGTGTAGCCTTATTAACACGGGGCAGCTACGCTGCCGTGACGCCAGTGGTATAGTTAGAGTAATACGATTTTACTGTGCAGGTGAATCCCTAATGGCAGCTCTCCAGCTTTAAACTTTTTATTTTTGAAAGTGATTTTCCACCAGAGGGCACTGACGACCTTCCTGCATCTGTCCCGCGGAGCGGCTTGAGAGCTGCTATTATTTCCAGCGGGCTGCCCCCCTGAGTGACAGGGGACGTGTCCCACGGGTGAAACATGTAGACCCCACACCAGGCCCTGACAGGGAACCTGCAGCTCCGTCGTCCTTACTATGCCAGCTGAATGTATAATGTCAGGTATAAGAGCAGGCTGCTCTTCCCAGCACCCCCAGACCATCTCACCACGAGGATTAATGAACTTGCAGCTGGGGGGGTTAATTGGAAAGCGAGCGTTCTGTACAGGGAAAAGAAAATCGTGACAAGAGTCTGACCCGTTCTCCAGCTGCCGCGGGGTTCAGAAGGCCGGTGAGCGACGCTGTGCACGGCGCAGGTACAACGCAGCCCATCTGCTGGAACACTGGCTTGTTTCTGAAGGGCACGGCGCCGTCCCAAGCACCGAGCGGCTGCAGAGGCTGCGGCCCCTGCCCCTCACTGCGCCAGCGCGGCCTCGGGGTTCGGGCAAACGCTGACTGCTCAGGCCAAAGCTTTCAAAAGCAACTTTGTCCACCTGGGGTTGAATTTATATCTTTTAGGGAAACCTCTGACCTCTTTGCAAGGGGAAATTAACCAGTTTGACCCCGCTAATGAGTGGGAAGGACTTTTTTTTTCTCTGCGTCCCGGTGGTTCATAATTTGAAGCAAAAACTTGAATGTTCAAGGAGTGTCCCTCGGGCTCAGGAAAGCTGTTTGCCTGCGAGCTGAGGTGCTCATCAGCCCGCACAAACGCCTCCTCACGCCGACACAAGGCCCGCAGCTGCGGGATCTACCTCAGCGTGTCGCGGCTGTCGCGATGCGGCTGTCGCGATATGGCTGTCGGGCCGGGCCCACCTCTGTCCCCGCGTCGCTTGCGTCGTGTCCGCCCGCCTGGGGCGGCGAGAGGTGTCCTGTGCCACGGTGGGGAGCAGCGCCGCGGTGACCCACCCCCGCCGCGACACAGGGAAGGAGCTGCCGGTATCGATGGCAACGCGCCGCTCACCTCGCCTCACGACCGCCATCTTGGCGCCCCGCCCCCGCCGGTCCTCCGGCGTCCCGGCAGCCCGTGCGCCGGGACCGTTCGTCTCCCCGCCCCCTCTCTGCCTTCGGGTGCGATCGGAGCGCTCGGCCCGGTTCGGCCGCTTTCGGGCGGATTCGGGCACTGCCCGTTCGGGCGTCTCCGTTCGGGCCGGCGAAGGGGAATTCGGACGCGATCGGAGAGAACTCGGCACCGCTCGGCTTTTCTCGCGTCCGCCTCACCCGCCTTCGGGCGCGATCGGAAAGGACTCGGGCGAGCTCGGGATTCTTCGACCCTCTGGGCCGGACCGCTCGGGGACTCGGCCCTGTTCGGGCGGGCTCGGGTTCCCCACCCGATCTGTCAGGTACCGCTTCGGGCCGCGCTTCTACGGACTCGGCCGGGCTCGGCTGCGTCCTGCCCTGGGATTGGCCAGCCGGCAGGAAACGCGGGCCCCGTTCGTCGGGAACCATCGATCGCCTTCGGCCCAGGCCTGGGAAGACTCGGGACACTTCGGGCACCATCGGAAGCGGTTCGGAAGCGCTCGATTCAGCCCAGGGAAAACGTTCGGAAGCGCTCGGGCGAGCTCGGCACCGCTCGGCAGCCCGCCGAAAAGCGCCCGAGTGACCCCGGAGGACCGCCCCCCCCACCTCGCGGCCCCGTCCGCCCCCCCAAAGCGGGACTCGGCGGCGTTCGAGGGGGAGCGGCGGGCGTTGGACCCGCTCGGACGGGCTCGGCTACCCCCGCCCGCCGCACGCCTCGGATGGAGGACGCCGACTCGGCGGCGAAGCAGCTGGGCTTAGCGGAGGCGGCGGCAGTGGCGGCCGCAGTGGCGGCTGCGGCAGGACCCGAGCAGCAGCCGCCTCAAACGGCGGCCTCGGAGTCGGAGCCGGACCCCGACCCCGAGGAGGAAGAGGAGGAGGAGGAGGCGGCGGCGGCGCAGGTGACGGCGGTGACGGTGATGGCGGCAGATGCCGAGCACATGGAGATGGGAGCCGAACCCCTGCCGAGCGCCGACGAGGCTGCCGCCGCCTTCGCAGGTCAGGGCGGGCGGAGCGCGCATGCGCGGCCGCCTCAGCCCCGCCGGCTGCCCCCGAACCCCCGGCCCGCACGGGCGCGGCCCCGCAGCGCCGCGCACACCGCGGCCGCCTCACCTCGGGACAGGCCAGGTCCCGGCTGCGGCTCTCGCAGAATTACACCGCTGTTACATGACATGTCGGTTTCTTCCCTGTAAAATGAGCAAGAGCCGGCTTTGTGCGTTTACAATTCCTTTGACCCTTTGTCCCGTTAACAAAGTGCCCTGAAACATGCAGAACTGTGAAGGCGAGTCCTGATACGCAGGGAATTTGAGAGCCCTTCATGCCTAGATGGGTATCGCCATGGGAGCTCCAGTGCTGGTTTTCCCCTCTTGCCCCCCACGAGGCACTGAAAACCCTCTGATTTCAGCCAGACAGCCAAAGATCTGTATATCACAGAAAGACTGGGCTGTAAGTTCGGGCAGTTTTTAACCAGACCAAGCGTACAGGGAATGGCACCTTTGAAATTAATGCATAGCAGAGGGGGAGGCAGTCGTTCTCTTTATCTTGGTGTTTGCCAGTCACCCCGCTTTTAATAAAAAGCATCACAATTTGGGGTTTTTTAGCACAGATGCGATATTCATTGTTCCTGTAGTTCATCACATGCTCATAACTACTGTTGTGGTCTCAAGGAGGTTAAAGCGTGTTCAGCCCAAAGCTTAGTAAAAATCAGAATGGTTGTGCTTGTAATAAGTGTGTCATGAAAAATAAAGCGAATTTTGAATAGGAAGGAAGAAGGAAATACAAGTCTATAGTTAGCTGTTTATCAGGCTCCATGGGTGCAGCAAAAAATTAATGTAACATCTGGTTTGCATTTCAGAAGTCACCACAGTGACAGTGGCCAACGTTGGTGCCTCCGCAGACAATGTTTTCACTACATCTGTGGCAAATGCAGCTTCAATTTCAGGACATGTGCTGGTGAGTCCGTCCTTTCGTTGCAGGGCCTTAGCAAAGAGTAAATGAGGATTTGCAATCAAGCTGTATCATCACAGTATCACAGTATGTTTGGGATTGGAAGTGACCTCAGATGATCATCCAGTCCAATCCCCCTGCCAGAGCAGGAACACCCAGGTGAGGTCGCACAGGAACATGTCCAGGTGGGTTTTGAACGTCTCCAGAGAAGGAGACTCCACACCCCCCTGGGCAGCCTGTTCAGTGCTCCGTCACCCTCACTGAGAAGAAGTTTCTTCTCAAATTTAAGTGGAACCTCTTGTGTTCCGGCTTGATCCCATTACCCCTTGTCCTATCATTGTTTGCCACCGAGAAGAGCCTGGCTCCATCCTCATGGCACTCACCTTTTATATACTTATAGACATTAATAAGGTCCCCCCTTAGTCTCCTCTTCTCCAAACTAAAGAGCCCCAGCTCCGTCAGCCTTTCTTCATAAGGGAGATGCTCCACTCCCTTAATCATCTTCATTGCCCTATGCTGGACCCTCTCCAGCAGTTCCCTGTCCTGCTGGAACTGAGGGGCCAGAACTGGACACAATATTCCAGATGTGGTCTCACCAGGGCAGAGCAGAGGGGCAGGAGAACCTCTCTTGATCTACTGACCACCCCCTTCTAATGCACCCCAGGTACCATTGGCTTCCTGGCCACAAGGGCACAGTGCTGGCTCATGGTCACCCTGCTGTCCCCAGCACCCCCAGGTCCCTTTCCCCTACACTGCTCTCTAATAGGTCATTCCCCAGCCTGTACTGGAACCTGGGGTTGTTCCTGCCCAGATGCAGGACTCTACACTTTCCCTTGTCACATTTCATCAGGTTATTCCCCGCCCAACTCTCCAGCCTGTCCAGGTCTCTGATGGCAGCACAGCCTCTGGCGTGTCAGCCGCTCCTCCCAGCTTGGTGTCACCAGCAAACTTGCTGACAGTGCACTCAGTTCCCTCGTCCAAATCGTTAATGAATATATTGAATAATATTGGCCCCAGTACTGACCCCTGAGGCACTGCACTGGATACTGGCCTCCAACTGGACTCCGCACCATTGACTACCGCTCTCTGGCTTCTCTCCTTAAGCCAGTTTGCAATCCACCTCACTACTCTATTGTCCAGGTACATTTTCATTGCAGTATACAGGTTTTAAGCCACAAAACCGTCTCGGGAACATACATTCTTTTCTGTATCACTTTTTTTATCTTTCCACCCCCATATACTCATTCTGTAATGGAACTGGTGACCTGGAACATGTAACCTTTGAATTTGGTTGACCGAAACCTCAAAAACTGACCTAATAACTGCCAGACTGATTGGTGGTTTAGGGTACGTTTGAGAGGGTTTGGAGGAATACTGAAATACATTGGTATTTTAACCCTGTCAGTTTAAACTCTTCATTTCTTCTACAGTCTGGAAGGACGGCCCTACAAATCGGGGACAGCTTGAACACCGAGAAAGCCACGCTCATCGTGGTTCACACGGACGGCAGCATCGTCGAAACCACCGGGCTGAAGGGGCCGTCGGCACCTCTCACCCCAGGTATGAGGCAGCCCGCGTTTGAAGTGTCATCCTCCCGGAGGGTTCGCTTTTTCTCCACTTTGTGTTTCTAGGATTAAAAATCTTTATGTGCATAATAATATGCAGTTGCCTTATAAGGATCATTTGTCTCCTCTTCAGACAGTACTTGAATTTCTTGGGAATAGAGGAATACGCAGATGGCTTTTTTTTTTTCTCCTGTCAGAAATATATTTAATTTTCTTATTCTTTGCCCTAACCCTTTCAAATAAGCTTCTTGAAGAATCTTGCCCTGCTGCAGGGCTGTTGGATGCCTTTCTACACCCATCCCACCCCCAAAGGCAGGTGGGTCACGTTAATATGGACAATAAAAATACAAGTCTCCTAGTTCTGCACATGGGTTCTTTTGAAATTATCCTTGAATCTAGTTTTATCTCCACTGGGGCTGCTTGCCGATATTGGAGTGTGGCAGCAGCTGACGTCGTTACTGCGGTTTTTGCTCACGGCTGCTCGGCAGTTCCCTTCGTGCCCACAGGATGTCATGGCAAACCTTGAGTGCCCCAAACCCCTCACAGGGCCGCTGCTTAGAGCATCTTTCCTAAGATGCCTTTTGCTTTATTTTGAGTCGTTTTCAGTAGATTCAAGCTGAATTTTTTGTGGTGTGCCCTGTAACCTTATAGAGGTTACCGAGAGCGTTGCGGAGCAGCCAGCATGCTTTTTGGTCACTGCCACCTTTCTTTTCTGTTTTTTCAAAGGACCACAATCTCCTCCTACCCCTTTAACATCTGTCCAAGAGAAAACTGGAACCAAGTACAACTGGGACCCGTCTGTGTATGAGAACGAGCTCCCGGTGAGGTGTCGGAACATCAGCGGCATTCTGTATAAAAACAGACTCGGCTCAGGTAACAACGGCCTCGGGTGAGGAGGCATGACGGCTACTCGTGTGCTTTTGACCAGGCTACTTTAAGGGCCGATTGTGAAGGAAAAAAGACAGTTTCCTAGCCAGCCTAGTCCCTTTGGATATTATCATTCTCTTCCATTTTGCTCTTTCTTCAGAGGCTTTTAAACTTTTTTCCTACATCTCTGAAGATACGGGCTGCTGTGCGGTGAGTCTCCCCAGTAATAGGTTGACTCCTCTGACGTTCTTTTTCTCAGAAGGAAAGTCGTGTTTCTGCAGAGCTCCAAAGGATCCCTGCTGGGATGGAAAATAGAGAGCTTGTCTCCTAATGGGACTCCGGAGCGGCCTTGGCCCCTCCTCGTCTCTCTTGTCCCTGCGGGAAGCTGAGGAGGCAGCAGCAGCAGTTGTGTCGGCAGGGCTGACTGCGCAGCGCTCGCCTCGTGGGCACAGTTTGCTTCAGGACCAGAAGGATTAGAAATTTAAGTGCAAATTAAGGAAGGGCTTTAAATTCACCGTGTTTATCCAAGAAAGACTCATCTTTATTGTGGCTGAGTAATTTTTTCTAGCCTTTTGATGCGCTGGCAAGGCCCAAAGTTGGCGCTCGCTAAGCAAGCACTGTCATTGTCTCAGGTGAGATAATAAATGGGCACAGTTGTCCTGGAGTGATGAGAAGTAGCAGAAGGGCCTGTGGGGTGATTGCTGCAGATTAACGGCTATTGTGTCCAGCAATTTCAGTATTTGCTTCTTTAGTAAAGTGACAAAACAATTCTTCACCTTTACTAACAGTTTATTTCTTCTGTTTCATTTCAGGAGGCCGCGGCAGGTGCATTAAGCAAGGGGACAACTGGTACAGCCCCACGGAGTTTGAAGCGATGGCGGGACGGGCCAGCAGCAAGGACTGGAAGAGGAGCATCCGCTACGCTGGGCGGCCCCTGCAGTGCCTTATTCACGTAAGGTTAAGTTTGCTTCCTCCATTCTGCTGGCAGGGGCAGAAACAACGTTTTGATTTGGTTGAGAATCAGTGGTGTGGGAGGAATTTTTCTAGATGGTTTTCAAATATCATAATACAAATCTTGCTTGTGCTTGAGAAGGGGTTACGGTTTCTGCAGGATGAAGTGCAGCCTCGGGCTGGGTCGCACAAGTTGAGAAGTGAGCTCTGACCCATGAGACTGTAACTCAGTACCCTGATCTGCTCCATTCTGTTTGTCTGGCCAATATATTCTTCACTTGCACCATACACTGAGTGTTTTCTGAGGTCCTTTACTTCCCGCAGTGTCCAGGAGTCTCCTGGAGAACTGGGCATTGCCATTAGGTTGACAGTTGGTTTCTGCCTGGGCAGAAACTTGATAAAGTCTCAAATTCTCATGTCCTTGCCTTTTGATTTGAAAGGTGTTCTTCCTTCACTCTCCTGTCTGCTCGCCGCATCCCCACGGTGGAGCGGAGCTGCTCTCTGTGACTGCGCAGGGTCCGTGGGAGGGAGTCGGTCAGTCTTTCTGGGAGCTGTCTGAATCTCTCAGCAGAAAAAAACCCTACAAAAGCACTAAATCTTTTAGTGTTTGGGTGACTCTAATGCTGAACTAGTAATCTTCTAATTTCAGGACGGGATTTTAAATCCTCACGCTGCCTCTTGTACTTGTGCTGCTTGCTGCGATGACATGACTCTGGTGAGTTGTAGGTTTTACATCCGTTGCTTTAAAAGCACTTGATCAATGGAGCTGCCTCAGCCGTTGCTGAGCAGGCTCTGAGTGTCCTGGACGTGCTGAGCAGGGCTGTGGTTGCAGCTTTTTCTGTGCTTCATAAAGAAAGGAGGTGAGGAGCTGCTTGCACTGTTGCGTACTAGCCTCAGTAAAACTGGGCGATGGTTATTGCTTTCTCGTCTTTTTTTCTTTTCTAAATAATGTATTTACATAAACTGCCTTTTGGGGGTGTCAAAGCTATATGTGATTTTTGATTCAAATTTTTTGAGCTGTCAGAAATGCTTTATAAGGCAGTAATGTAATACGCTATGTTGGATCATATTTTCATATTAAACTGCTTGGGTTTCTTGGTTGGTTTGGAGTTTGGTTTCTTGTTTGTTTCAAAACCGAGGTTAAAGTCCTGAAAGCAGAAGTCTTGAGCTTGACTTGGCCAGGTGTTCTGCCTTTCTTTTCTGCTGTGAACTGGGTGATTTGCTTGTTTCTCACACCTGAAACTAATGAATTGCTTCCTGCCTTCCCCTCACTCTTGTTCTGGGAAGATGAGAGTAAACTCGGAGTCTCCAAAGAGCTGCCTCAGGTAATGCCTTTGCTGTTTTCCTTTCTCCCTAGAGCGGCCCTGTACGACTCTTCGTGCCATATAAAAGGCGAAAAAAAGAAAATGAAATGCCTGCGACTCCAGCGAAGAAGGACTGCCCCAAAAACATCACTCTGCTTCCTGCCACAGCTGCCACCACATGTACGTTCCTTTCTCCTGGGGAAAGTCGCTGCTCTTTTTTGATGAAGAATTGCCCCAGTAGATAAGTTATATCCATCAGTGGCCCCTCAGAACTAACCAGCTGAGAAAACTGGCTGGTTTTTGCCACTTCTTTTTCACTGGACGCTTTTATCAGCTCGGTGTCTTTAGGTAATTGCGTTTCCTATTTTGTAGAAGCTAGCAGTGTTGCCACATCTGGGCTGCAAGTCAGGTAGGAAAAAAATGCAACTCTAGACCTCAGGAGGTTCCTTTTTAAGCATCTTAAGGTCATTTTGCAGTGAGCAGTAGGTTTCCTATTTTGAGCTCTGGGTTATTTTCCCCTTTTGGCTGCTCGCTCAGCTGGGCAGCGAGGGGCTGGGGGGTCCTGCCCTTGGGCACGAGTGGTGTCACAGGGGTTTGTCACAAATGGCAATTGAGACATTTCCCCCTGTTGAAATGAGCTTGAGGGTGATGCTGGCCCTTCTCTGCTCTGCCCGAAATCCCCATGCCATCCCCTGCACTTAACTTTTGTCCTTTAGAAGCTGGCGGGGGCTGTGGAATAAGCTTTGTGCTATTTATTGAAATTCATACAAAGTAGGTTCTGTGCAGCTGCAATGAAATCCAGAGCCTGCAAGTTGTTTATGGAAGAGGCAGAAGGTGATGCTTTCATCTGCAAATTCCTCTCTAACATTCAGGACACACTTTGTTACGTACTGGTTTTGATTGTCAAACCATCTGTGTGAGAACAGAAATTAATTTGCAAGCTCATCCAGCTCACAGGTTCGCAGTGCCATCCCCGTGTCCCTCCCGCTCCCCTCACACTGGCCTCGTCTGGATGATAACATTGCAAAGTGAACTGGGAAGCAGCAGCAAAAATCCAAAAAAGAACAGCCAGAAGTGAGAGGAGAGGAGAGGAGATGAGATGAGCAGCGCCAGCAGGGCAAGAAATACCCAAGGATTCTGTAGAGTTGTTTGGGTTCCCCCCGAGAGGCTGAACCTGTCTTGGTTGGTTAGCGTGGGGGGCGGCGAGGCTGCGCGCCTGCTCGCTGGCGTTGGCGGAGGACTCTGCGTGTCCCGGCAGCAGCTGCGTTTCACCAGGCAAAAATCTGTTTCCTCATTGTATTGAAACTGAATTATGGTTTGCGAAAAGATCCTTCTGGCCCAGCGGTGTGGCGCAGAATCTGCCTGTTACCAGGTAGCGGTGCCAGATTAATTAATCCTGTTTAGAAAGGATTTTCAACATTTTGGAGCCACTCAGGTATATTTATCCAACAGGATTTTGTGATTTGTTCCTCGCATTGGCCAAGCCTGTTAAATCACTGTGTAGACAGACAGCTAAAACTGTCCAGCTCACCAAACTCTCATAGAATTGGTTGTAATACACAGGTTTAAATGTTTTAATTTAAGTCACAAGAACCGCTCTTGCTAAAGTTGTAATAAATTAGGATCAGCCAGAAGCTGATGGGTTTTGTGGCCCTGCTGGATCTTTGCAGTAGGTGTTAAGTTTTGGATCGTATAATAATGCAAAAGTTGCTGTGAGTGAACGCGCTGGCGTCCCACCCCAGAGGCTGAGCAGAGCAGTGCCTGCAGAAGCCAAACGGGGCTTTTATTCCCACTTCCAGTTGTACTGGTCACAGGTGTGATCCAAACTGGGGTAGCACTGATCGGTGGGCTCCCCGAGGGGGTGACTCAGAACAGGGAAATGAAGAGCTGAACAGCCAAGGCCTCTGCACTGAGTGTTAATGACCAAAGTCCTTCTAATGTTTCCAGTCACCGTGAGTCCCTCTGGGCAGATCACTACCTCCGGCGCCCTGACCTTCGACCGCGCGTCCACAGTGGAAGCCACAGCGATTATCTCGGAAAGTCCATCCCAGGGAGACGTTTTCACTGGAGCTGCTGGTAAGAGTTCAGGTGTTTGTCTGCCACATATCCCTGAGAAGGAGAAAAAAGGGTTTGGGTGCCCCTTGCTAGGGGAAGCAGCATTCTGAATGCTGCACGAGGGATTTATTTCTCAAGAGTCACCAGAGGGACTCTGCCTAACCCACTGTCCTTCCCTTGAAATGGTTTCAGCAGCGTGAGATCTCTGCAGTTGCACCAAGGAGCTTAGAAGTTTTGTGCAGATGTTCCAGCTGCTGATATACACCTCTGCTGAGTTCTAGGGGTTTTGTCCTAAAATACTACCAAAAAACCCAAAAAATAGCTGAAAAAAAATGCTGAAAAATGTCAGAATAAATCAAACAAAATCTAAATGCCTGACATACATTTCAGTTCTTTCTGTTAGCCGTGTACGTGGGGTTGTAGGGAATGTGTGCCAGCTGTTACAGGATGGTTGTGATGCCGTTGTTGTTGTGCAGTTCAGGACACCAACGTGCAGCAGCCGTGCCGGGTCAGTCACCCCGAGCCCCACTACCCCAGTTACCAGGACAACTGCCAGATCTCCCCGTTTCCTGAAGCTGCGCTGCCAACGGCTCACCCCAAAATCGGTACGTTTTATCTCCACGGTGTGAGGGACAGCGGTGCTTCCATTTACTCTCATCTTTCTCAGCAAAGGTGAAGACTGAGGCAGAAAAATAAACCTGGCTGTTTGGCTGATGAGTTTTGTGGTTATTAAGATTTGGACAAGCAGATTTTCCACTCTGTGGAGAGTTTCCCACTCTGGTTTTGAGAACTTGGATTTGTTAGTTTCTACCAGAGGAGCTGTTGTGATCCTGCTGCCTAAATCAGCTGCAGTCCCCCTGCCTGTGCACAGGCTTTTGCCTCAAGTCTTTTCGCACCGCTTGGGCACTGTGGTGAAATATTTATTTAGCGTTTGATCCGAGGAGACCTTTATATTTATCTCACAGAAGCTTTTCTAAACATTCCCCATCTCTTCATGAATCCCCTGATACCTCAATGACCTTCCATTTGTCGAGCTGATGGACACAATAAGTGAACTAGGGTGCTGTTTGAGCGTTGCCTGGACCGATAGAAACTGGGAGTGTGGAAGAAGCTGGAATTGCACACTGGGAGTGTTGTTTTCTATGTGTTTCTGTCGAGCCTGTGACTCTGTGAAGTGACTCCGGTACTGAACTCGCTGACGCAACGAGCAGGTTTCCATCCCTGTGAACATGTTCTATTCCTTTGTGCAGTCTGAAGGCTTTTTAAAGCCTGTGCTCTCCCCTCTGTGTGAGCTGTTGTTTACTGATTCAGAGCAGCACCGTTCCGTTCCTGCCCTGTCCAGAATGAAACCTGGCTGCTGGTTTTAGCTCTTAGTCAGATCCCGATGTTACTAATTAAACATTGACTTTTTTTTTTTTTCACCAGTGAATACTGATATACCAATGTCAGAATGAGGAATTGGAAGTAATTCCTCTCAGATAAGTTATCAAATGCCGTGCTGGGATAAATACTGTGCTGGAAACATAGCAGTGGGAAAGGCTCTTCTGCAAACAGCTCCTGATAAGAGACCATTTATCTCTTCCTCATATCTGAGTGCAAATAGTTCTAGCCCAGTCATGTGCAAATGGATTGAAATTACTATTTTAATTAAGGGCCACTGAGGGTAAAATGTCCGGTTACCTGCAGGGAGAACTTGCAATGCTGTCTGTCAGCAAAGGGACCTGCAACGCTGCGGGTTTGGGACTCACCCTGTCTGCACATCTGTGCTGGGCTCCTTCAGCGCCGGCTGCTTGCCTGCAAAACGGCCAGGTGTGACTCCGAAAGGGTTCAGTGGTTGATCCACTTCACTGAGTTGCTGTCTGGGAAGACGCTCAGTGCTCAGTGCAGTGCTGGAAGGAGCCTGGTGCGGGAAGCGGGCGCTTCGCTGAGGAGCGGGTTTGCGCCAGCCTTGGGCCGGGGCTGTGGTTAAGATCAGAATTTGGGAAGCGCAGGGGAGTGTGGGGTGGATCCGTGCCTGTTTTTTGTAGTGTTGCAACCTGAGAATTGATGTCTGTGTAGTGACATTAGAATATTCCAGAAAACTTGATGTTTTGGGTCACTGAATAACTTGCTTAAATCTCACTTAGGGATGGTTAAAGGAAACATTAGGTGGACGTTGTGATGATAATGGCAGAGGAGTCCCTGGGAATGCTGCTCTTTCTGCTTAGTTGTGCTTCTCCCCGTGCTGGGAGGTGTGCATTCCTTCCCAGATAAACCATGAGATTCCAAGTACATGTTCACAGGAGGTAGGTCTGTTTAGCAAAAACATAGCCGGATTGGGAACTTTTGCAGACCATATTTTTTAAAAAAGGCAACCAAGTAATACAACAACAAAACTCTGCGCTTCATGGAAATGAATGCCCTCATTCTCTATATTTTCCTTTTCTTCCTTCCCGTTCAGTGCTAACCTCGCTCCCTGCCCTGGCGGTGCCCCCCACCACCCCCACCAAAGCCATCTCGCCCTCGGTGGTGAACGGGCTGGAGGTGACGGAGCAGCGCAGCTGGCTGTACCTGGAGGAGATGGTCAACTCCTTGCTCAGCACCGCCCAGCAGCTGAAGACGCTCATCGAGCAGGCCAAGCAGGCCAGCTCCTCCTTCCGCGAGGCGGCCGTCACACAAGCCAAAATCCAAGCTGATGTGGAGAGGAAAGAGGTAATCACGCCAGAGGAGGGGAGGTGACTCAGCCACAGGCATCATTTTGGCTGAGGGATGAACAGTGGTACCTCGCTGGTTCTCGCTGGCTTAGAAATGGTTTCTTGATGTCTTGAGGGCAGTATTACCAAGAGAAATGTGAGTTATTTGTATCATGGGGAAAGGAACAGAGTGCTCTGGGATTGCAGGAGCAGCGGGCAGCAGGCTGGTGATCCAAACGCTGGGTGTCCCGAGTCCTGAGCTCTCCCGTCAGCCATCCCTCGATTTCAGAGACGTGGACGCTGAGTCCTGGGCTGGGGAAGCCGGTGGGCGCTCTGCTGTGCGGCGGCTGCTCTCGGCGTGTAGTGTGAGCGGGGCTGGCGGAGGCTTTCAGTGGCCCCAAGAGACAGAGGGATATAAAGAACAGCAAGACGTTTGATCAACACGCTTGCTTGTGGTATTGTTTTAATAGCCAAATAGCAATTCTGAAGCTTGTGGCTGCGTGCTGGCTGCTGGAACCGTCCGGATGAGATTGCAAGTAGCTATTTCTGAATGCCAGTGAATTCTGTATTTGACAAAACCTCCAGGTTTCTGGAGGGCTGGCGCTGGAAGTACTTACAGTAAATGTCAAACAATGCGCTGTCTGCTTTCGTGTTGGCCGAAGGCGCTGTCCAGGTGTGACGGATGTTCCCCTGACTGGTAACGCAGGTCTCTTTCCCACCCTGAGCGCGCGCGTGGTGAAACCGCTGCTGCTGACGGTGAAGTGACTTGCGAGGGAGGGTGAGGTTCTTCCCCCATTGGCTGCTGTTGGTTTTTGCTGGACCGGTTTAATACAAAGGAAACGGGCTTTATGTCTGTTTTGTGAATTTCTGTGCAGCAGGATGTTCCCAGGTATTTAGAAGTGAAGGATTGTGACATTGTATCAGAGCTACAGAGCAAAGGCGCAACAGATTAACTCGTAATGGAGCTGTAGACTCAGCTCTTCCCAGAAGGTGACTTAGGACAGAGCAGGATTAAGGGAATCTGCTGGGAACGGGCTGCTGCAGCTTCCCGTCGGCAAACACCAAACAGAAGTTACATTCATGTTACTTAGGAGTCTTGGGGAGCGACGTGCTGAACGAAAACCAAACCACAAACCCCCCAGCTCAGTGTTTGTATTGACATCTAAAATGCGTTATGCTTATTACAAAAATAAAAATATAAAAATATTTGTAAGCTTTTTCTGAAATGCAGCATGTTGCCTGGCATAAAATACAACTGCGCTGTCAGGACTTCAGGAGAAAGTTCTGCACCCTCGCTATCAGTTACCTTGTGACGGAGTGTATCCGGCCTTCCTGACATCGGAACCTTGGGTTTGCTGCAGTTTTTGATTTAGGGAAAGACATTTAGGAAGAGGGTGAGTGGGGCAGCAAAGGCTCCGGCTCTCCTGCAAGAGATATTTGATAGTTTGCAGGACTGGCCCAAAGGAGTGGATTAATGTAATTTTTTTGAGTGTGCATTAAGCCATGGTTTATATCAGATAAACTTTTGGAGGGGGAGAATACATGAGCTGCCCAAATTCTGTGCCAGGAGACGTTGCTGGAAGACAATGAAGATATTCAGGCAACATGTTCAACAGTTTTTCTGTATAAATTAAGAAGAATCAGTGTTGAAATCTGACCAGTGTTTTAATGGAAATAGCTCTGTGCTTGTAATGCAGCGATGCCTTTGGAGCCGGCCCATTGGAAACAAGGTGGAAGATTAAATCAGCTAACAGCTGGGCCAACCGAATTCCTTTTTAGAAAGATTAAACCAATTCAGAGCTAGAGAGTATGAAATTAACCTAAAAAGGGCTGGGTGTTTAAGAAATGTAGCTCTAGTCAGCAAATAATGGCTCGTGTCCCTCAGAGCAGCAGGGAGGACAGCTGGGAATTGGAGGTTATCGGTTTTCTGGAGCCGGTTTTGTGGGCGGCCGGGACGTGCCTGGCCTGATCCCCTCCGTCCTCACGTCCTGCCGGCCCAGGCTGCGGCACCGGGCGGCCAGTCCCAGCTTCCGCAGCCAGTTCCCACTGGCGTTAACGCGTCATTTTCTTCCCAAGATGCAGCAGGTTTGATTCTTAGGCCAGAGGCCGCACCTCGAGCTGGCCGGTGTGTCCCCTGCCTTATGGCTTGGGCACGATTTTGGTTTTCCAGATGGTGCTTTTGGCGTTCCCCTTGCGTGGCGCATGCTTTGCCCGCGCAGTGCCGGGAGCGCTGGGGATGCCGGGCAGGGGTCCTGTTCTGCTGATTAGCCTGGTCTTGCCTATTTGTCAAATAACGGCAGAACTCAATCACAGCAAGAGGTTTCCTGGCCGCCTCCTCCGTCTTCCTATTAATTTGAATTTGTGTCATGGTAATATGAAGGTTTTGAAGGTTGTGATTTCACAGGAGAATAAATACTGCGATGTCAGGTCATAGAGGCACTTGTAAATTAAGCCTTTAATCTCCTTATATGTCGGGTCATAGTCACTCCTGGATAGACCTGCTTTGCCTGAAGGTGGGGACTTGGGGCTTTTCTTACTTTTTAACTGGTCCAAATACATTTACATCAGGGTTAGCGTGTAATCAAACTGGGATCGGTTCTGAAGTCCTTTGGTTTAGGACTCCTGTCCCCCAGCAGCACCTGCTTGGACCGGAACTGGTTCAGAGTAAACGTGCGACACACCCAAAGTGTCCTGTGAAAGTCCCCCAGAGGCCATTCAAAACCTCTTCAAGAGCCCTTTCGTGCTTTTATTAAAAAGAGGAATGATGGGGATGGTTGATGCTGTTTCTAAGGTCTTGAGTGTGTTGATTTTGTCTGTCTGTCTGTTGTTGGTTTAGTTTGGTATTTTGTGTGGGCTGGTGTTTCTTTTTTTTGACTGTGGCTCTGAAATGATGAGTCTGGTGTTTTTTTTTTTCCTTGCAGCAATATCAGAACCAGTTATTTCAACAAACGGAAGATGTGGATGGGAAAACGGAAATCATCATCAAGGTAAGCTGGGGATGCCTTGTATTTCACGAAGAGTCCTTTGTTCTTTGTTTCACTCCATTTAAAGATGCGGAGTTTTTTATTGTTGCTGCAGCAGTCAGTGCAGTGCGTCCGGCCTTGCCTTCTGGCCACGACCGCAGCTCTTAACACGCTGCTTGAGCAGAGTGCGTCCCCTTCCCCAGGTCCTCCTGATCCTTTTTCATCGTCTGGCCACATTAATCCATCTGCGTGCCCTGGGGGCTGCAGCGTCACCAGCTCTCGCAGGGATGAAACTTCTTCCTTTTTATCCTGGTGTTTAAAACTGCAGGATCCCCTCTGGCTTTGGGAACGGGAGTAAGAGTTGAGTTAGTTCAGGACCCAGGATTTAAGGCCTGCAGCTGTCTGTGGTATTCAACAGTCTTCCTGGGAGCTCCAGCTACAACTGCACGCACTGTGTGTTTTCAACATTTTCCAAGACTGTTCTGGTTATGAAAAGCCTCAATCAGGTATCCCCTTGGGACAGGCTTTGCAAGGAACTTTTAGGCCCCTTTTTGGTGGCTCTACATCAGGAATACAAATATAGCTCAGTCACACCAACCATTAATTGTAGGGACACTGGTGAGACGTGAGCGGAGGGTGTTAATCAGGGCGCTCTTAGATTGGTTGTGCTCAAAGAGAGAAGGAGCTGGTGGAACTGAAGACGCCAGTGACACTTCCACAGCTGAGAAGCGCGTCCTGCCAGGGCCTCGCGCCGCTGCTCCGACGTGCTAATGATTTGTCAGTGATTTAATGAGCTGGAAACAGAGTGCTCTGTGAAGTGCTGATTTTTGTGATAGTTCAATGATATTTCCACCTAAATATACAGGTTATGTTAATTGATGTCACTGATACAAGATTAAAGCGATAGACACAAAAACATCCTTTAAAAGCAAGGTGTGATTTTCTATCCATGTATCCTCTCTCGCCTCACTCCAAGGTTCAAGTGCTTGCTCCTGTTGTACCCTTCTTAATTGTACTCCTGTCCTCTCTTTCCCTGTTGGACACGGGGTGGTGCTGACTGCAGGGGGACCGGCCTGCTCAGCCTGTAGGAGCTGATCCCTCTTTCCTCTCAAAAAGCAACCAAATGTGCCTTTAAAACTTTAAATTGGAGATAAACTCCGAGCTTGGGTCTCACTGGCCTGCGCGCAGCCTGCACAGTGCGATTTGAACACGCCAGCCCTGCAGTAACCTGGTGTCTCTGGGGTGCTGTGGGCAGATTTTCATGACCACTCAGTGTCTCAGCCATGGTTTTGAGGGTTTTGTTGCCCACCAGAGAGGGAAACTAAGGTATATTTCACTTTCTGTGGTGGTGTTGTCTCTGACGTGGTCGCTTTGCTGTCCATTTTCACAGCAGTCTTGTGTCAACTGTGGCCGTGAGGCAACGAACGAGTGCACAGGATGCCATAAAGTCAACTACTGCTCCACGTTCTGCCAGCGCAAGGTATGAGCTTGTTTGTGGGTTGCAGATTCAGTTGTGGGGACAGGGCTGGGGCTGTGTGACCTGTGAAGAGCCAGACGGCTCTGGCTGGGCCTCAGCACAGCCAGAGGAACGGGCAGCAGAACTTGCTGTGTGGTGCAGGCAGTCGTAGCACGTTTGCTTGTGCAGCTGCAGCTTTCCAAGGGCCCTTTCCCCTCACGGCCTTTCCGTCTGCTCTCCCCTCGCAGGACTGGAAGGACCACCAGCACATCTGCGGCCAGTCGGCCGCGGTGACGGTGCAAGCCGACGAGGTGCACGTTGCGGACAGCGTCATGGAGAAAGTCGCCGTCTGAGCACAGCTACCTCTTCAGCCGTTCGCCAACAGCGAGGGGCGGCCGGCTGGATCGGCAGCCCGGCGTGAACGGTCTGTCCGTTACAAACCACACTCTTCGCACTAGCAAACTCATTTTTGAAAGAGTTTTTTTTGATACTGTGACAGCATTTGCCTACTCCTGATCCTCTTCCAAAACTCTGAATAGCACAGAGACTGTGAAAACCTCATCTGGAAGAAACAAGCCCCTCCTAAGTGCGGCCTGGCAGCTGGGAGCCGCCCTCGGCTTCACCGTTTCCAGACTGGAACCTCCACCATGTGGATTACAGCGCCCTCATCATCTCTCTTGAGATGGATCTAAAGCAGGTGATGCAAAGAGATTTGCCAGTGTTTCCTTTTCCCTGTGCCTCCCTACCTCTTGTTTGAAAAAAGAAATGAACCTTCTTTTGGTTTATTTAATTGCCTTGGTGAAGTCGATGCAAATTCTTAGTTTGCCATCAGAAGAACTTTTTTGGTTTTTTTTCCCTGTGTTCCCTCTGTGTTGGGCAAATTTGGAACACACTGGGGCTTCTGCACTCGAATAGAAGTGAAAAAGAACATGTTGTTAAATAAAATGCGGTGAAAGCGTGAGCGTGCCCAGCGGTGCTGTTTGATTCCCACAGCAGCGCTTTAACGTGCTAACACACGCAGGAAGCGGCTGCCGGGGGTGGGTGCAGCTACAGCGCAGCTGCGCTTACACGCGCGTGTCGCTATAGCTGCGCTTACACGCGCGTGTCGCTATAGCTGCGCTTACACGCGCGTGTCGCTATAGCTGCGCTTACACGCGCGTGTCGCTATAGCTGCGCTTACATATGAGTGTTGTTCCAGTTGTGGTTACACACACTTGTTGATCAAACCCAAAGTAAGAGAACATTAGCAGAGCTGTCCTGTCATTGCCATTTAGTAGCTACTAATTAAAGAGGTGGTAAGCATTAGGAAGTTACTTCATTTGCTGCAAGAAAATTATTTAATTATTAATGTTCTTCTTTAATAATTTAGGTTAATCGATGTCTTTACTGGTGTTTGAAGATTAGTGCCTCAGTAGGTCAGTGTCTCGGTGGACATGCGCACCTCTCCACTGGGGTTTTTCGCCTTGGCTGTAACAGCAGTGAGGGGTCACTTCTCCTGTCTGGTTATTGACTCCAGTTTCACGTTGGTGGGTGAGGAGGATTATCGTTCAGATTACACTCCAAGAGGAGTCACGTCTGAATCACAGTGACCCAACCCAGCATCATAAATGCTGTCAAAAGGAGAAAATGCTATTCAGAATTGCAGGAAAGTAATAATAGAGAAAAACATGACGAGTATACTGAAGTCTTATACTGGGGGTTTCTGACAAGTCCGTTCCCTTCTCTGTGAATCTGAAAGGTCTCGTTACATGATGCTCCTTGTGTTAGGAGGAGGTGGAAGCTGGTTCATCGTCTCTTGTGGCCGCACGCTGAGGTCTCTTGAGAAGTGCCCGTTGTTGGGATTGCAGCTGCTGAGGAGCAGCAGTTGGGACCTTTCCAGAACAGTCTCCAGCACCAGTCGGTGGCAGGTGATGGGTGTTGCTCTCTGGCTCTTCAGTGGAAAAGTAAAAGCTGCATGAGGAGCTGAGCTGAGCTGAGCCACCAGGGACTCGAGCTTTGCCAGGTCTCTGCCTCTGGGGTGACTGGGCAGCAAGTTACACACAGAGTCCTCCCCTGTCATTAAACAGTTTGTGTATAGCATAGCTGAGCCTTGGGTACTGTCTGAATTTTGGCTTTAATGCACCTTTTAAGGGAAAAAAAAAAAATCAGAAGAGGGGCAACTTTCCTAAATTAAAAAAAGGTACTTATGGCTCCCGTGTAATTAAAGGCCTGAGGGAGCTTCCCATCAGAGCCCTGGTGTCTGGGGCAGCTGCGCCCCGACACAGCGGCAAACTATAGGACTGAAAAATGGACAATATAATCACTGTGGCCATCTGGTATGTTTATTTGTTGGCGATAAATTGTTTGAGCAATTGTTATTCTTAGTCAAGGAAAAGCTTAAGACCTCCCTGCAGTACTTGTTTGTTTGTTTCTAAGCAAACAACTCACTCCTTAGAAAGCAACAACCCCATACAAAGATCATTACTCAGACAATTGCTGTTTTGTGCAATAATCATGTTCTTCCCTACAGCATTTGCTGCTCCCTCAGCTGCCCTTGGTGTCATTGCACTCAGGTTTACAAGATGATGTAAAGGATCTTTTTGTGCAGGTTGGAAGTGGTTCCTGGCAGGAATCATATGGCTTGGTGAGGAATTCTGGAGAACGAGCAATCGCATTGTTGTGCCTTTAAACAGGTAAACGTGCAATTACTCCTAGACAGCCGTGTGCACCCTTACAAGGACGTTGAGCCTCTGGTCCCCGGCAGCCGAGCGTGTTCTGTGCCCCGGCAGCCTGAGTGCGACCTGTCACTGTTCCCAGGCAGGGAGAACACAATTAGCGAGGCAGGAGCGCTGGTTTGTGAGCTGGTAACGAGCGAGGCGCCTGCCAGCTCTCGTCAGCCAGAGCCGCCGCGTGCGGAAGGGACGAGCGATACCGACCTTTACAAAGGGCTGGGAGCCAGCGTCCTTCAGCTGCCATCGCCGCTCCTGCCGTCCTCCCAACAAAGACAGGACACCTTAGGCAGAAATAGATCTTTAATGAACTATACAAAAACGAGCCCGTCGTTCCTTCTCCCCAGCCGTGCTGGTGGGCTCAGCAGAAGAGGCGCAAGACTTTGCGGAAGAAGTTCCTGAACTCGGTGTTGAAAACGGTATAAATGATGGGGTTGAGAGCACTGTTGACGTAACCCAGCCAAGTGACAGTGCTGGTGACTTGAGAGGGAATGGTGCAGGACTTGCAGAGAGCCCTGGTAATGTGGACCACAAAGAAAGGTGTCCAGCAGAAGAGGAAAGCACCTGCCAGAGGGACAGGAAAGAGAAAGTGATGTGAATGTTAAAAAGGCTTAAATTTAACATGTGCAGCCTGGGCCAAACATGAACAGAGACAGCTCAGAGTGCCTGGGGAAAGGCAGCAGATGTGCTGACAGGTAGAGCTGGGCTTACGCCCAGACAAAATATTCAGGACATCATTCTCATCCTAAACGTTGATGAAGAAAAGTCTAATTTATGTATTAGCTTTAGATTTACATTTAAGATACGAGGAACCACAGGTTTACCTTGAAGAAAAGGTTGGATTATAAGCACTGTCCATCTGTGGCTGTTGGCACGGCTCTGGCTCATCTCATCTGGGACTGAGATGTTCTCTGGATAAACATCCTCTCTCAAGGAGAGATGGTATGGCTGGTCCTAGGCCACAACCAGGCTGTTCCACAGGAACAAGGTGACCGTGCATGTTAAAACATGAGCCCATGCAAGACGGGGAGGACGGAGGACCAAAGACATGGCACCGAGGAGGTGGGACATGAAGGAGGTGGCTTTTATCTCGCCTTCATCTCCTCCAGCAAGGAGAAGTGTGGTTCAGACACACCCTGCCAGCCTGAACCCCGCTGCAGGACAACACAGCGTCTCCCACCCTTCCCCAGCCATCACCGCCTCTGCTCACCGACGACGACAGGCAGCACCCGCATGGCCTTCCGCTCCCGGCCGTTGATCTTGGCCCGTTTCCGACCGTGTCCGGGGGGTGGGTACTTGAGGTGGGGATAGGAGACAGTCGGGATGCCATTGTTCATCACATAGTCCCCAGGGTGGCTGGAGTGGGCGTAAGGGCCGCACTCCTCCGGCTCCAGTCCCGTTTGCTCTCTCTCAATAAAGGTTGAGGGGTGATAGAGCTTCCTGTTGGCCCCGTAGATGCTCCCCCTTAGCTTGGCCTTCCTGGCTTCTTCCCAGCGCTTGAGTCCTTGGAACATGGCGCAGTAGAGCACCAGCATGACGGGGCAAGGGATGAAGAAGGAGCAGATGGAGGAGTACACGATGTAGTTGTCATCCTCCAGCTGACACAAGCTGGGGTCCCGGTTTGGGACATTGTTGAGGCCAAATATGACAGGGGATGCTACAGCAAAGGCAAATATCCAGGTGGTAGATATAAGGATCAGCTGCCGTAGGTCGATTTGCCGCCGGTTGTAGTTCAGTGGGATTGAAACAGCGATAAACCTGTCAATACAGGGCACAGGTGAGCCAGGCCCAGGGTACTGTTGTCACCACTCGTAAGGTAAGCGAGCGATCCCAAATCTGCTTGCCACTCTCCTTCCCCCCGTTAATTCACTTACATAGCCCAGGCCTGGGCTCAACCAGTCCCCCTCAGAGGAGCAGCCAGAGGGGCAGCTCTGCCTCGTCACACAACTCTGCTCTCAGCTGGGCCACCACAACGGTGCTGGTGGGACACAAAGCTGGCGATGGGGACCAGAGGTGTGTATGGAAGCAGCTCAATGCCAGGACACGGCACTCGCTCCTCTGGCCTGAGGAGGAGGAAGGCACTTACCGATCCACGCTGATCGCACAGAGGTTGAAGATGGAGGCCGTGCACAGCATCACGTCCATGGTCATCAGGGCATCGCACAGCACCGTGCTGAGGGACCACACGCCTCCCTGGAACTGAAAAGATCCCCAGGGTCAGCAGACGACCAGCAGACCCCCCACAAAAACTCCACACTCATCAAATTTGCCACCCCAACATCTGCCCAGCAATGCGGGGTTAAGTGCTCGCTGCACAGGGAGCAGGGAGAGGATCTTCAACAAGTCATGAAGCTCCTCTTCCATTTTTCATGTCCAAACTGCTCCAGCGTCCTGTTTGCAGGTAATGTGAATAGTTCCTGTGCCTTACACAACTGTTTCATTCTGTCACGCTGAGCACAAGGCCACCCGCTCAAGCTAGCCGGATATAATCTCTTGTCTTCTCTGCAACTGCAGCACCCAGGGCAGAGCAAAGTGCTGCCAGCGAGAGGACGTGACCAGACGTGAGTTATTAGTCCATATTACTTGCAAGTGTTGGCTCTGCTGTACAAAAGATACCAGTTAAAAAAAACCTACACTGCTGCATCCCAAAGAATCCTCAGAAAGAAACAAAACCAAACAACAAACAAACAAAAGCTCTGCTCAAGCTGAGCCCCTCCAGCCAGGCTTAGCAGTTGGGAGGCAGAAGGGCTCCCTCATCCGCCTGTATCAAACTCACAAAAGCTCTGTCTTCCCACACCACCGCGTGTGGCCGGCAACACTGATTACGAATTAAGTTCTTCTAAAACGCACTCAGCTCCAGGCACAACAAACGGAGCTGCTTGGTCTGTGTTGACGATGTCTTGGGCCCGAGTGCTGTCTCTGTAGGGAGCAGGGCACCAAGTGGTAGTGCAGCAGGAACGTGAGGGCTTCTCTGGCAAGAAATAAGAACAGCAGAGCAAGAAATGGCGAGCTCTCCCAGGGGACGGGGCTGAGCAATCTCAAGATCCTTTTTTGAAAAGTGTTTCTTTTTTTCCCCAGAATGGAGCGTGTCTTTCGCTTGCCAGGCAGAGCTCCTCCCTGGAGGTGCAGGCGAACGCTGGTTTAGAGGTGCTGTTCTCCTGAGCATCACTCCATTTCATCCCCACTATGGCTGAAACAGGAGCTAAAGGTATACATATAAATAGGTATATAGAATTATATGTAGTACACATATATTATACTAATTGGATATATATTTTATATTGCTGTAGTAAAAGATATATAATATAGTAAACATTTATAGATATCGTTCATATACAGGGGCTTTAAAATGTTTTTCTATAATATATATCAACGCAATATATAACATACATCATATATAATTTATCCATATATATTCTATGTTATATATGTAAAATATGTATGTATAAGTTAGATTTAAAGTCATTATATTTATTATTAAATTTAGATAATAGAAATATAAAATGCCCCTTGGACTTCGCAGCTCTGCAAGGATTCATATTGGGCAGTAATGATGTCACGCACAGGATTATGATTAGTGGAGCCATTCAAGCCAAAGGAGACTCTGAAGAAACTGTCTGGCTATTTTTATACAGGTATCTCCTTGCAGGGAGGGCTGGATTCAGACCTGAGCACTTCACCCGGCCTCTTCTCCAGCACCGAGCAGCCACCACAAACCAAACTGACGAGCTGAATCAGAAAAAACAACCCTCAAATTTTTGCCAAGCTCACTGGGATCCTGATGAGTTCAGTTCAGATGATGAGTGAGGCAATTTGATTGTGGGCTACAGTTTTCAAAAGCTGTTTGTGATTTGGGGGAACTGATTAATTCTAAAAAGGACAAGAGCTCTCGGGCTGCGGCACCTTCAGAGGACACAGCCTGTGCTGTGAGGTTCAGGTCGGGCATCTAGAAAAAGCTACAAACTCTTCCCTTTCCCCACCAACCCCCAGTGCTCAGGCTTCGGGGAAAGTGCTGGGAGAGGACTTGCCGTTATACCACATTTCTCACCTGCCCACCTTAGCAAAATGTGCCAGGAGCCTCCCTGGCGGGTGAGCGACTTTGGCTTAGAGGCACAGCTGGCTTTGCTGGGTCATGTGGTGAGCGGTACCTAATTACAGGAGGTCACAGATTAGCCCGTCAAGGTACAGGGTGTGAAGCTTTGGGGATCACTGACGGCTCAGGCCGCCTTTAAGAAGTGCTCCAGCACAACTCCACTTCCTTTGGCTGTTTTGTGTTCACTGCTCTTTCCTGAGGCCCCTGTTTTTCTCCAGCGATGCAGGATCCGCAGCGCTGGCGCTGAGCAGACGCATCGTGTTGCACAGCAAAGCAGACACTACAGGCGAGCCGTCTCCCTTAACAAAATGAAACAAAGCTGCAAATAGAACCCCGCTAGCCAGCCTACCTGCTACGGCTTTTCTAGGGCTGTGGCTGTGCTCTGCACAGCTCTGCCAAGAATATAGTCTAAGCCTTAAATAAGTGAGTTGGACATATTAACCACCACGCTTGAAACCTCCGGCATCGCCTCCTGGAAGGTGGAAAACTCTATGTGTGTGTCGGGGGGTCACACTCTGCCCTGAGCTCAGCGCGTCGTGGGAGACAAGGAGTGTTTATAGGATGGTGATAATGATCGCCGCTCGGGACGCAAGCCAGACCCCTTTCAAAGCGATATTCCAGGTGCAGACTGGCTGCTTGTTCAGCCACCAAAGCTGGTAACACCAGTAAATTCACATGCAGCCACTGTGGTCTCTTACAAGATACCAATATCTCACTACAAACGGCACTGAGGTTCTGGAGCAACCCCTATGTGCAGGGGAGGAACAACTCCAGCCGCTGCTTACAAAGAACAGAAAGAGGCTATGGAAACGTGATCCTTCAGGCTTTGGTGGTGATGGCACCTGAGAAAATATACCCAGACAACAGCAGCCTGCAAGTGAACTGGGAAATGTCCAGCTGAACGTCCAAACAAGCACCCGCCTGCCCTCGGCAAGGCCACGGCTCAAGCACTGATCCTGAGAGCCCAGGCCAATCAGAAGAGTAATAATCCTTGCAAGTGGGCAAAGTCCAGCATCAGAGTCCAAGAATTGTCCAAACGCCCACAACAAGCTGACTCTGGGCCCTTTCTCATGGCCCGTGACGACTGCTGCATTCTCTAGAAGATACAATGCAAGGGGAAAGAGAGGGCGTGGGACACAAGACAAAGGTGGCCTCATGTCCGCCCTAATGACCTTTCTTGGCTTAAATCATTGAAGTGAAGGCTTTTCAGAAATGAGGAGCAAGTCTGACCATCCACATTGTAAGGGCACAAGACGCAAAGACGCCTCCCTCCTATTACTGGTGACTGCAAAGAAAATCCTTAGCGCTGGTTTGTAATTGCTGGCCTGTGTCACCTCCCCAGTACTTTGTGCAGAGACTGTGTGGCTCAGATACCAGCCAGGCCTAGAACAACATCTATTTCCACTAAAGCTGTATGATTCCAGGAAAGACTAATCTTGAACGCTGCTGCTGAAAGGATGACATGCATTCACAGAGAGCCACGGAAAATTCGGAGAGGTCTGGCCTCTCATCAGAAGAGCTGCATCACAGGCGCACAGACACGAGATGCTGCAAAAAAAAAGCGGTCTTTTGATACCAGTGGTACACAGACATCCTGGAAGTTTTATGCAGAACTGCATCACCCTCACCAAGAAAACAGGTTGTGTCATTAGCACTGGCTGCTCGATCGCTCTGAGAGTGCACGAGGCAGAGCGCTTGCCTGGAAAAACTCATCTTCCCTGACCTGTAGAAGGAGCTGGGTGAGCGCGCAGATCTCCTAAACCATTTCCTCTTCTTCGTAATCAATTAGCGAGATCTCAGTGGCAAAGATGTTTACATAACTGCCTCACAGCTCCTGCCAGCAGCCGCCGGATCAGACCTGGTCACAGCTCAGGCACCCGCTGTGGATTAAGGAGCGAGCAGATAAGGGGAGTTTGCAGAGCGCGGCAGGTAGGAGGTGCGTTCTACAGCCGAGTCCCGAGAGTGGAAGTTGCTCAGCCTGGCGACTGCCCTAATGCTGGGAATGCTTCCAGTTAATGAGGACTATATAAAACTGCTGCTGCAGCTCCTGTCAGCAGAGTCTTTGGCTAAAGGAAGCCCTTACACACAAAAATAAGCCTTTGTAGCCATGCAACTCCCTCACTGCAATTTCTAGTGGGCAAAGCCACTGTGAGGCTAAAGAGATCTACAGTATCTCCACAGCACCACGTAGCTCTGCCTTCTCTGCCTTCTCGTGTCCTCACCGCCTCAGGGGAGCGATAACCCCCGTTTTCAGTGCTCTTGGTGCTCCAGGCAGACTCTGGTGTCTTTTCCTGGCCTCTCTTCACACAAAAGCAGAGCTTTGCCCCTGGGGAATGATGGTGGAGCCCTGGGAGCTTTCCATCATCCCTGCCTTACTGGCACCGCACTGATTGCCAGGAGAGCACTTCACTCTCATCAGAAAGACAGGACCGCTGCAGAAGAGCAGCCTGCCTTCCTCATGGCTTTTTACCTCTCCCTGTCGTACTGCTAAGACTTCAGATTTCCGAGCAAGTTGGAAGATAACAGTTCTTTGTTCTTTGAACAAGTTCGGTGGAAAGTGCTGGACACATCTGCACCAGCACATTATGATTTGGGCCGGGACTGCATGTGTACATACCGACACCTTTGTGTAGCGGCCAACAGCTCAAACGGCAAACAGCACTAATCCACCTCCGTGCAAACCAGCACTCCAAACAGAATGAGGAATGAGCAGGGAACAGAAGTTCGCCTGCTTTTCTTTGAAGGTGGTACTTTGCTGCAAAGGAGGAACTGGCTGTAAACACAGCCCTGTCCGGAGTTCACTTCACGTCCATACTGGGGAGCTGTTCCATTTGGAAACTGATGCTTTCAACCAGTGAAAAGCTGATGTTTCTTCCCTTCCCATCTTGGTTACATCAGGTTGTGGAGGATCAGGACTGAGAAATGAAAGCGACATTTGGAGTTGTGAAAGGCCAGCTTCATTACATCAGCTTTAACACTCTCATTAAGTCCCCAAGCGTTAACTTGAGCTGCTGAGGTAGATAAATTTGACAGGACAAACTAATGCGGAGAGAGATACAGCCTGAAGAACTCCCAGCAATGCAGTCAAGAATGCAGTGATTGTGAAATGGTGCAGAAAAGAAACGGTTGTGACCACACACACCCATGTCCCCCTTGTCTAGCACCTGCTTCCAGCAACCCTCCAACAGTTTAGCTGCGGCAAAAAGTTATGCTGGCTCTGTCAAGTACAAAAGGAGACTGTGTGTCAACACATGCTGCCAACGCATCGGAATAAGCTTTCTTAACAACTAGAAACAACAGTCAAGATCAAGGCCTCTCCCGCTGTGCTCAGGCTTCTGTGAACAGCAGCAAGGCATAATCCACACCTCACAGGGAGGAATCCCAACCGCACTGAAGCGTGTGGGAGATCTCTTGTTCTGTGGTGATGTCAGATTTCAGCTCCAAAGTTTAAATCCCTCCAGCTGTCTTCTAAAGCCGTGACTGGGAGGGATGTTTCCAGAAACCTAACGCGAGAAGCCATCTCACAGGAAAAAAGGCACAAAGACGACTGAGCTTCTCCTGCTGAATGAAGTGGTCACAGTTTATCGTTCTGCTCCTGCTAAACAAGAAGCAAAAAAAATGCCTCAGCTGGTTTTTAAGTTTTCCAGCAAGCCCTCAAAGTCCATCTTTACTCTGTCAGGAGCTCTACTGAAGTTGAAAAATACCCAACTAAACAAAAAAACCCCACACCAAGAATAAAGGTTGAACTGAACGTTCAGGACTGTGCATGCCATATTTTCAATGGCTAAATTCAGTGGTACGAATGCAAGTTGAAATCAAGCAAAACAGCACAATCGCTATACACTGCACTCCCCCAGCTGAGCGTCTGATTCCAACCTACAGTTGTCACTTTTGCCTCAAGAAAATAAAATTTAAAAAAATCTGTCCCCTGGCACTGACTCAATGGCTACTCTGACTTTTCCTTAGCATATTCAGAACAAAATGAGCTGCAAATTCTGCATCGAATACAGGAGATTATTAAAAAAGAACATGGGCCCTGTGGGCTCTGAGCCCGCAGAGAAGCTCGCGGGCAGGGAGCGGGTATGGCTGCGGCACGGGCAGCAGCTGCTGCCCTGCGGCTCCTGCCCCTCTCTCCCTCCCTGCGCAACTGCTGAGCAGGACAGTACAGGTCCCGGTGCACGCTCGTTTTAGGGGGTCTCCTACACCTCGGAACGCCTGCCTTGTCGCAGGAGCTGCTGAAGTTGGAAGGAAGGACAATTCTGTTGTAAGACACCTTCGCTCCCTGTTGTTTAATACCCTGGGTGCAGAGACATGGAAGAATTACACCACGTAACGGATGTTTATGAACAGCTATGAAGTGAACACGTGAAGTATCATCATAGCAAAGGCACAGGCTGGACAGCACAGGTTCCTAAAGCTCATACGAAGCTGAACACCCGTTCATTGCCTGAGCATCCAGATCTTGTGGGATGTCTGTGAAACCCGAGGAAACCCCCCCACCTTCATGCCCAGTTGAAGGGAGATTCAGAGGTACCCCAGAGTGTGTTACTAGCATTTTACATATGCCAGCAAAACTCAGGCCTGCGGACTAGAGGAAAACACACTCGTGTGTGTGTGTCTGCCCACAGAATCAGGAACTGGAGACATGGAGAGACAATGGAAAAGCAAGGGGAAAAAAGGGAATTCCAGTTAGGAAGAAGTAGCTGAGAAGAATCATGAAGAGAGAGGCTTTCTAACTACCAAAAGTGAGTTAATGAGGGAAAAGCAAAACCACTGAAAACAAAGAGCATGGGGGGGATCCTGTCAGTGTGGTGGAAAGGGAGAGGGGAATCTAGTACTCCTGTTCTTCACGGGTCCCCATCTGAACGTGTCCCTCCAAAATACCTGTATCTCCAGAGAGGTCACAATGTCCTGCAAAATCCTGGGATGAGGTAGAGAGGCTAAAAGGATCCTAGGCTCTAATCTGCAGCCTGCCTTGCTTAGGAAAGCACAGACCCACCGCAGCCAGGTGCTGAGCAGCAGCCCTGGCATGGGAGGGAAGGGGAGATGGGAAGGCCGGAGCACTGCTGGTGTGCTCGTGTGTGAACCTTCGGGGACGGGAACACCGGTGGGAGTCAGCCCCCTTTGCTCCCTGAGGAAGCACTTAAGCCACCACCTTGCAAATCATGTGGCTGTCACAAAACACAGGGTTCATCTGACACCCCCAGTCCCCAAACTACAGCTTGCTGGGGCTGCTCAGTGCACACAAGGCTGCAGCCCAGCCCTCCCCACATCTGGAAAGAAGAGAACTCTTCTTCCAGCTACTGCAAGGGCAGGTGCAGAACAGCTGCTGGTTTGGTCCAGGGTTGTTTTCAACCACACGAGCAGGGAAGGAGCCACTGGCTGGTTCTAATGGTCAGGCTCCAGCGAGGCTCCTCACCCCGGGCCAACAAATCCCCCCACAGCCACATTATCAATCCCCGTTTATCTCCCTGTTACAGAGAGCCAGAGAGAGATGCAAAGCCACTCAAGCGCAGGAGCTCCTGTTTTTCTTTCCCTCAGCTGTCACGGTCTTGCAGGTGAACAGGTTTTGGAGATGAAATGAGCCAGTCTCCCAAGGTGTCTCTCTCTCCACGGGCACCCCACACACAGGGTCAGGCCTGTGCAAACCACAGAACCTGCCATGGGGAGCCCTGCAGCGAGCCAGCTAAAGCCACCTGGATGTAGGGTGACCAAATCCCATCCAGCTCCCTAGAAAGACAGCTTCCCCTGCTCGATACGGAAGCCCGTATCCTGGCTAAGATCTCCCTTATCACCAAAACCTGCTCACCTGAAGCCAGCACAGTGTCTGTCCCTTCCGAACCATTTGCTCTTGGCAGCCTGGGATGTCTGCAACGCGAGGGCTCCCCAGAGATGCTGTCCCGGCCCGGGGCAGACGTCCCGCTGCATCTCCGCTACGTGCGTTTGCTGCGTTTCCCCTCGATGCGCTTGCAGGTCGGGAATCTCCCGGCAGAACCGGGGACCCCAGGACCCTGCCCGAGCCGGCCGCCGCCACCGCCGCAGCTGGGCAATGCAGGCAGCAGCGCTGCCCTGCCAAACTCGGTCTCCTGCCGGTCCCACCCCGCAGCCCTGTAACTTTAAGGATCCCCGGGCAGAAAACCCACAACCCGCAGTGTCCGAGCAGCCTCACCTCGGAGTAGACATAGAGGGGCAGGACCAGGAGAGCGAGCAGCAGGTCGGCGACGGCGAGGCTGACGATGAAGTAGTTGGTGGTGGTTTTCAGCGCCCGCTCCGTGCAGACACTGAGGCAAACCAGCCCGTTGCCGCCCACGATGAGCAGGATGAGGACGATGCCCAGCACCAGGGCGGCGATGTTGTGGCCGCCCGGCGGTGGCAGCGCGGTGCCGTTGGCGGGCGCGGCCCCGGCGCTGCCGTTCCCCAAGGCGCCGCCGTCCCCCATGGCGCCGCGGCGCTGCCCCGGCAGCCCGGGGCATGGGAGTTCCCTGGCCGCGGGCTCCCGGCTCGGCTCCCGCCGCCGCCAGCCGTGCTCGGCCCCGCGGCGACGCTCCGGCCGCCGGCCGGCCCCAAACTTTCGGCGGAGCGGGGAGGAGCCTCCGCCGCCCGCCCGCCCGGAGGCAGCTCCACCCGGCTCCGGCCCCCGCCGCTCCAACTGGGTCACCAAGCGGCTTATGGGGCGGTGGCGGGGGGGGTGACACAGGCTCCCAGTGTCCCGGCCCCGCCGAGCCCCGGGGAACGGCCGCCGCGGGGGACCCCGACCCGAGGTGAGAGCGAGTGGTGGCGGCACGGCCAGCCCTGGAGAGCCCCCCTGGGGGATGCTCTGTGGGACCGACCCCTGGCTGTGACCGCGGTGAGGGCTGTCGGTGCGGGGCTTTGCCGAAAAAAAACCGGGGATTAACGCCTTGCCCTTCACTGCCCATTTAACCCAGCCCCACCTCCAGTGGACGAGTCTCCTTCTCCCGGGATTAGGCTTCGTGCTGCCTCTGGAGCAGGAGCAGAACAGCTGTGCACTGACACAGCTAAAATTCCTCTTTGATTAGCCGCCTTCTTCCAGGTACACCAACAATCGGCTGGGATTCTGGATTCCGCGTTTTCCACCCCGAAGCAGCTATCTGTGGCTCTGTGACCTGGGAGCACTTGTAGATATGGGGAGAAATAGTAAATATCACGTATCTTAAGTTTAGGTCTAGCTGCAGCCTCACATGGCATTCTCTTGAGCAATGCAAGAGGAAAGACTGGGTGAAATTATTACAGGTTATGTGAATAACTGGAAAATTGTATTCCAAGTCCTCTGCAGAATCTGGTAATATTTAGTGTGAATATAATTGCCCTGAGTGAGGGTCCAGAGAGTCACTAATTAAATTTGAGAATACTGTCAAGACAGGAGAGGCTGTGAACATTTTGGAGTACAGAGTAAGAATTCAAAATGGTTGTGAGAAGTTGGAGACATTGTCTGGGAATCACAGGTTGCATTTCAAAGGGGATTTTGCGTCTGTGCTGTGTTTGGGCAGGAATAATCAAGTGCAGCAATGCAGGATTGAGGGAGCAAGCGGATAGGCAGCAGGTGTAGGAGTAAAGGTGGTGGAGCAGGTCACAAGCTGAACATGGGGACTAGGATGTTGTACTGTGGAAAATCAGAGGAAAGGAAAAAAGGAAATGCTCTGCTGGGATAATGTGGTTTGTGAGGTACCCGTGCACCTGCAGCCTCAGCCTGGTGTTTATGGAAGGCAGCGGGAAGAGAAGGCGTAGCAGGAAAGCATCATTTACACTACATGGGGGGGGATCTACCCTATTGGCAGCTTTTTATAAGACAAGCGGCTTCTCAGAGCTGTTTATAGGCTCCAGCTATCAGAGTTTCATCTAATCTATTAAGAGACTTGGAGAATAAATCCTCTCTCTAACCCCCACCCTTGTTCCCCCAGTTCCTTACTCTTTTTTGAAGAAGGACGTGATTAGCCCTCAGCATGCACAGCACAGAAAGCCAGGGCCCTGTTTTCAGCCAGGGGGACACAGCCAGATCCAGGTACCGTCCTTCCCTGGCGTGGATTAACAGCACTTGATCCACACAGTCTGTTTCACCCAACTGCCTCAGGCTCCACAATTCCATATGTGAGTAGGAGAAAATTACCTTGCTCTAGGCACTTCACTGGCAATCTGGATTGCCAAATATTCTGTCCAGAGCTGTGGCTTCCAAGTTGTTTCTAAACCTAGCAAGATTGCATCCTTTTAATAGCTGCTGAGTTGTATGGCCCCCCCTCTCCCATCCCAAAGGTACATTTGTCATCCTCATGTTCATCCCAATACCCATGGATTCATCTGGTCATCTCCTGTTTCCAGCTGACCCAGCTTTGACATGCACTTAAATCACAGTGCAAAGACAAAGCTCAGTCTTACATAGCACAGGAAGGACAATTCCGTCTGCTCTGAATGGGACCAGATCTTCCTCCACAGCACTGGAGTGGGAACTCAGGTGCCTTCGGCTCTGCCCGTGCTTCCACGTTCCTCAGGACCAGGTTGGTTGGACCCAGGTGGGCTCACGCGTGCTGCACAGCCAGCAGGTCTAGAAGGGCTCATTTGGCAACACCTTGTCCACTGTGAAGTTCAGACAAGGAACATACATGTTATCCAGTGCGGCAAACCGGGACTAAACCCCACCAGTGGTTTTTAAGCCTTTATGTCTTGACAGTATGAGTTTACTCAGTGGTTTCACAGCTTTTCTGGTCTGGTGGTTGGTCCCTAAAACCAAGCTGCTGGCTCCCTTGCTGCTGGCACAGCCTTCACCCAGCGAGGAGCTGGGACAGAGGAACCGCTCTTACTAGAGCCCTTTTAATCCAAGAAGTCAACTCAAATTAGCCAAAGGAGGCCCTGAAGTGCGTTATTGAAACTGCACTGAAACCCTGTGTGGGCAGAATAGCCTGAATTTATTTATGTTTAAGTACCTGAGCAGCAAAGAGAGCAGGATGGGATTGTGACTGTAGGCCTTCTGCCTTCCCACAGGGATTAATGCCATTTATCTAATCCACTTTAACAGTTAATTTATATTCATTATCTTGATTTTCCCAGTGGGTTAGTGCAGAATGACTCTTAACTCTCAGTGTGGAAACCCTTATTCCAGACCAACAACGCCTTAATCCTAAACTAGTTTAATCCTGGAGTGGATTAAACTAATGTGAAATAAAGTTTTTGACTTCCAAAACGGAGCAGCCAAGCAAAGCACTAATCAGGACAGCTCTTGCAAACTCACAGGCTGCAGTAATCCCTGCTCACTGGCACTGCCACCCGCAGCTGCTCTTTTTGTCAGAAAACAAAGTTGTATTCTGTCCTAAATAGGTGCTGTGAAGGACACAAGGTGTGAGCAGCAGCAGCTTTGCCAGCATGGACACCCCAGCCTCACGTAAGACTGATCCCCCAGCCGCTCCATCGAGGATGTTCCTGTCCATGCACCAGGGACAGAGTCTCTGTATACACCTATGTTAGTGCTTGTCAGATGGGACTCTGGTACCCAGTACCTCTTCTGACCTCTGCCTTTCCTTCTGTGCCACACATCTGTGGCCACAGCCCGCGGCACGCAAAGACTTTGCTGGGGAGCGCAATGTCACTGTCACTGCGCTCCAGCCACCTCCACGCTCCGCTGCTGAGAGCAGCCCAGGGCAGCACCCATTCCTTATGCAAACCAACAAAACAGTGGCAGATTGGCCTTTTTGGTGTGTTTTGGAGTGCGTTTTGAGAAGAAACTCAGGAAAGTGAGCAGCGCAGTTGGCTTTCAGCAGGGCTTTGCTTGTTGGAGGGGGCAGCGGTGGAGCTGGTCCCCAGCAGCCAGGCAAGGAGCCGGGAGGAGCCCCCAGAGACTCCCAGGGTGAGTTAATGGAGGGTTTGGTTGCAAACCAGTCCAAAGGATCAGGAAAGCGGCAAAGTGAAACGTCTGCCGGAGTCTCCCAAAAGACGTGGAACTTGTATCAGTGTGGTTTTTCACACCCGATGAACTGATTTTTTTAAAAAGGAGAACAGAATTACCTGGCAAAGTTTCAGCACAGATGTGCCTAAACTCAACCACTGAATAGTACCCTGATAGCTGGGCAACAGATCACCTGGGCTATCTTCAGGTTCAGAACAAAGGGAGGAAAATAAAGAGCTTTTAAGGCCAATCCTGTTCCTTTTATTTGACATATTTAGCTGAGCAATTCTCTGTGAAACTATCATCTGCAGCAAAGCTGTCCTGCTTTACAATCTGCTTGTAATACATTTCCCAGAAAAGAGTCAGGGCAGCATCCTGCCTTGCAGGTTAACCTTTGCGGGAGAGGGACGGGGATGCCACAGCTCTCTTGGCTTTCCAGGCTCGCTGAGTCTCCCTCTAATAAGGTGCAGGGATTTCTGTATGCACTGAATAGGTCTTTTGACATTTAACATTCTGGCAAGTTAGGATAAATCCATGTAAGATGTGAAAACGCATGCATTTTTAACGGTGATTAGCTGTGGGGATGAAACTACAGATAAAATGGCTGGATTTTCTGCCTCTGTTAGCTTAGAATCAAAGCTAGATGTTTTTGTGGATGCCTGGTTTCAGACTAAGCCACATAATTGATCTCACACAGGGGTAACCTCGTGAGATACCAGGGTTTGTGTCATAGGGCAGATCAAATTAATGTACTTCAAGAGCCCCTGCTGATTTTAAAACATCTGTGAGCTTATTAGAGTCACTTGTTATGAAAAACCTCCTGGGGAGAAGTGCAAGGGCGCACATGCAGGGAGAGGCATGTCCGCGAGCAGCCAGCACCTGTGAGTGCACCTCCTTCCACCCTCACCTTCCCAAAGCCTGTTCTCGTGCACCTGGAAGGGACGTCCTTCCAGGTCCCTGACAAAGGCGACAGAGGGGTGCAGCTGAAACGAAGCCCAAGCAGCTGCGTAGCTGTCAGGAGCTGCTGTGCTCATTGCTGGCACTGCACATCTGGAACAGCTGGGCCAAGCCTGCATGCCAGCCAGGACACAGAGCATGTCGCCCTTATAATTAAAATTAATTCCCTGAAGTGCTTTCTCCTCTTCCCCAGACACAGCAAACAGCTGGAGGCTGAGATTACGGACGCTGATGCCAATTAGAGCCGTGATAAGGCCAGACGCACGGGGAGCATTAGGGCACAGCTCTGCGCTGGAGAGGCGGCACTCGGAGCTCCTCGGGCCAAGGTACGAGGTACTTCCAGCGGGACACAGAGCGATGCTGGGCCAGGAGGGCAAGGCTGGCCAGAGCAGCCCTGGGGAGGAAGCCATCCAGACCTGTCCCGTCATGTCCCTGCAGTGGTAGGTGTTGTCCCATCCATACATCCCACACTGTGGAGACTAGCTCGGGACAGGCAGAGTGCTCTCACTTCGGCAGTTCTCAAAGGGAATTTGGAAGAAGGCCCACAGGGTGTAAAAAAACAGCAAGTGATTGATGGGGCTGAGCCTTATAGAGTGATAGAGCCCATTTGCACACACACAGGCACTGGGAAGCCAGCAAAACAGAGAATAAACATGGCTTTTCCCTGTTTTGTGCATTGCTTTAAGCACAAACCTCCAAAAGGGACCAAGAAAGACTGATGTGTTTCTGTGACACTGGGTTTGTTCCAAGACAAGGATTGCTCCCTACCCTGTCCAGGGTTTGGGAATAATAACTCAGTCCACCTCGGGGCTTGGGAGTGGGGTAGGTGTTTTTCTGCAGTCCCACAGCCACATGGGACTGTGACTTTCCTTCTCCCTCCCTCTCCCATGCCCACCGACCGCTGCCCCTGCTCACCCCTTCCTCACATCCCACTCTTCCCTTTTCCAGCCAAAATTACAAGATCAGGTGGTGAAGATTAAAACCACTCCTGAAACCATCCTGTCCAAGAAAGGAGTATTTAGAAGGCTAAATCCTCCAATCCCCTTAACCCAATTAGGGTCCTTTCTCTTACAGACCTGGGAGAGGTGCAAGAAAGTTACACCAGCCTGCTCTCAGTAGATAGCAGCGTCATGGTCAGCTCCTTGGCATGGGAAGGCTCACCTGCAAACGTACAAGAGAAAATCCCCACTATACACGTGGACTCTCATGCATATATGTTAAGAAAGGAAAAAAGAATGGGAGAGGTAGAAGTTCCTGAATGCCCCATAAGCTGATTAGAGGGTATTTTACTTTTACGCAGGAAGGATTTAACCGTGTAGTTCCTAGTACCATCTGACCTCAATAACCTCCCGTACCATCACTGCATGGGGTCACAGGCTCCTCGAAGGTCAGCTGCACCTAGACAGCTCCTGCAGGACGGTGACACCATTGCTGGGCGTGTGTGCTGGATGAGATGGTCCTTCCCCAGCCTTCTCAACCTCTCTTGACCGTTCCGCACTTTGCCGTCCCAAAGCCACGGCCCTCAAAGAGAGCGGTGCACAGACTGTAGGAGCTTTTTTTTTTTTTAGGATGTGCATTTTGGCCACGTGTCTCCATGGAGAAGAGCAGCCTCAGCAGATCCAGAATTGCTGCTGCAACACAGCTGGGGTCTGGACTATGGCCAAGCTGGCAAGGAATTTTACCTTGTTGCCCTGGATAAACAGCAACCTCAAAGGCTGGATGGGCTTTTCTGGTCCCAGGTAGGAGCACCAATGTCCACATGACACTGTAGCAGCATTTATCCAGCCTGCTCTTGAAGGTCTCTAGAGATGGAGTCTGAATGCACCCACACTGCAGCTCCAGGCAGAATGCCTTTTCTGATCTTCTGTATCAGTTTCTTTGAAGTATGAATGGCAGTGTCTTCCCTTCGAAACTCAGAATGACCCCTAGGGCTCGCTGTGCTGATTTTCAGTCTGCCTGCACCCGTCTTGTGGTGTGGGGTCAGGATACCTGGCTTGATGATGAAGCCCTCTCTTTCAAAATACAGTTTCTTCTGTCTTTTTCTCCAACATAAAAAAGGCCGGGCTCATGTGCTCTCCTTAAACATTGCCAAATTTGGGACTAATAAATTTAGCATAGTTATAAGATGCTGCATTTCACACCTCTGGTTTGGTGACCCCTCCCTCCCAGTGTAAAGAGGAGCAAAAAGACCTTTCTCTGTGCCACTCTCAGCTTTAATGGCTTTGGGATGGCTCAGCTTGTGTGCAGTAGCCGTCAGGTACCCTTTAATTCAGAGCCTGGTGTTGAAGCAGGGATGGCCCCTCTGTTTCATAACCTTTGCTCACCCCCACGCACGAGGGTGTCTCCAGCCGGCAGCGTGGCTGCTGCGAATAGCCATCGCCCCCGTGGCAATGGATTTACTTAAGGCAGCTCACCACGGGTTTCTCCACGCAGCACAGCAGTTGCTGTCAGGCCTGAGCACACGTGACTGACACAAAGATCCCGGTGGCTTTACACCTGGCGGTGTCCCCAGGCCCTGCATGTCCTGCATGGCGCCCAGGCTCACAGAGCCCTCCTCCTCCTGCCCTTCCCAAGGAGTGCTGATACATGGCCGCAGCGCTCCTTGGCGTTACCCGTTTGCAGCATTTTGCTCTATGTCCTGTAAACATGGTGGAATGTCCCATAGATGAACAGGTAAGTCACTGGCAGCTGGCAGCAAGGATCAGTTCAGCCCTGACTTCTTGCAGCTGTGCAAGGAGCAGGGATTGGACCAGGGCAGTAATTTCCTTTGTCATTCTTAGAGTCAACGACCGGGAGCTTTTCTCTGCAGTGGTGCTGCACAGAGATGATGGGTTAGATTACAGTGATTAATGGGTGATTTAATCACGCTTTGCACTTGCTGGCTGCAGGCGAGGGGAATCTCCGCTCCCGCTTTGAATGCTCACACAAATGGAGAATGGGAAAAGCAAGGTGGAAATTCACAAAGCTCCATTTAGCTGATATTGCTAAGCAGTATTTTTTATCACTCCTGTTTCCAGAATGTCTCCTGATGAGAATTTAATGTTAATTCTGGTTAAAGGAGAATCAGTTGTTGTTTCAGGACTGGGAATTTGATTTGGGCTCAAGTTTATTCAGGCATACATTTCAGCTTGCAAAAGCTTTTGCGTTTCCTGGCATGATCCTGAATTTCCTCATCAGGAGCCCCAGGAGCTGCGTTTAAGCTCAAGCCTGTGGTTGTCACCTACGTTATGTTGCAATAGTGTTGGGCACGGCCACGCGCTTTTCTACCCCATCCCCTTTTCACTCTCTGCCACGTTTTTTTTCTAAGTAATTAAATCATGTTGTTTCATGTTCTTCCAGTCGCCAGGGGCTTTTGCTGCCCTGTCACTCACTCTCTGCTGCCGTCATGGGGCCTCTCCCTCACTGCGACCTCTCCTGTGTGCCCGTCTAGAGCCCCTTGGATTCCCACAGCAAACTGAGTCTCCCGAGGAGCCTGGGGGCCTTTCAGACCCAACAAGCATTTGCAAAGGTAGTGCTGAGGCTTCCTGCTCAGCGGTCGGTGGGTTATTCCTCAAAGGGAAAGAGGACGGGGAAAATCAGGTCCTGCCCAGCCCGCTAGGGATGGTGACACCCTCTGCTTCTCCAAAAGAAAAGAGATGGGTAGACAAGAAGACATGTAATATAGCCCCTATTTCTCCAGTTGGAAGTGAAGATTTATTTATAGTGATTAATCCTTCCACGTTACTTCATACAACATAAAGAAGGGGAGAAAGGGCATCATCCTATTTTCTCCCTCCATTTCGATGTCACCTTTAGTAGTGGTATTTGGGAGCAACCAGCTCCAAACCCCAGCAAAGGCAGGGAATAGAGTCAGGATGTTTTCTGCCCATATATGAGTATACTTCTCTTTGAAGCTGTGATACAGCCTGTTCTCAGCAGACCTTTCCCAGACATGGCTGTGAAACCAAAGCTTGAAAGGTGATATCCCCTCATGCAACAGTCAGCCCTTGTCCTACTGATCAGACAAGGTTTGCCCTAGAATGTGGCATGTTGTTTAGCCAAACCGCAGGTACACGCTCACCCACTCTTCCTGGCAAACAAAGTCTAAGCCAGAATTAAAAAGGAAGAACAGAAGATTAAGATCCTATAAAGAGGTAATTAAAGCCAGGAGGAGAGATAATGACAATCATAATGAATCACTTGGTACAGGGATGTTTGCCCAACACATTACTGTCGTTAGAGACAGAAGCAGGAATTATTACCCATCAGCAGAAATAAGGCCCCTCCAACTGCTGCGAATGACATGGTCTGCTTTAGAGAGTAATTAAAAGGACATTCCAGCCTGGATGCATTATTTGCTGTTAATCATGATTACCCATATTCATATCTTTACCCAAATAATTGCCTCTGATAAGGGCGCAGATTTAAAGGGGCGCATGGAGAGGAGCGGGCCAGCGGTGCATCGCAGCCGAGAGACAGCAGAGAGCCTGGACTGAGCACGCCTTGGTGAGTACGGCTGTGCCGACACCGCCGGGCTGGAGGGGCTGCCTTCGCCCCCTTTCGAATTTGGGGTGGTGGATCGCAGGCCTCCGTGATGCTTTGCTGAGCCTTTGCCATGAGGCCATCCACCTCCTGAACAGCATTGCTGCTAATACCTGGGGTTTTCCTCCTCTGGAGCAGCCAGAGGGAAAAACGGAGCTTAAACAGCTGGACCAGAAAGCTTCCAGAAATACCTGGTCTTTAGCTTTAGGTAGAGCACAACGGCTGGGCAGGAGCAAGAAGGTGCACCTCCCTGCTTCTGCCTCTTCTCATCTTGCAGCATCTCTAGAGCAGCAAACAGCCCCAGAAGGGCGGCTAGGAAGTGTTCAGGAGACTCTGACAGTCCTTTAGAGCTCTTTGTACCATCTAGTTTCAGACTAAAATAAAACCAAAGTGGGAGGACTTTGATTTTGGGTTAGTGAGTGCTATCTGAGAGTTTCCGGGACAGCAGCTAAGGAAGCAAGGTTTGCATCTTTGCAGGAGGAAGGCAGGTGTATTATAAATTACAGATATGGCTGCTGCGTAATCCTTGCGAAGTGTGAGCACCCGTATAAAGGCTCATACACATCTCTACAGGCCCAGGGCTGCAAAAAGAGCCTGGAAACAAAAGGGAAAACACACAATGGCCTGTGATAAACAGAATGTGCTTTTCTATTTCCGTAAGAAAACAAAATACAAGGTTCTGCTGCTACTGCAAATGTGTGTTATTTCTTTTTTTCTTCTTGAAAGATTAGAGGATAGGCAGACATTGGCACACACAAGAGCCCTTCTCTTCCCCTGTGTGCAGATGAACTTTTATTTGGTACATGCTATTTTTTTTTGTCTCAAGAAAACCCCAAGAGATTTCTCCTGGGCATCCTCTAGCTAACCTAATAAGTGTCTGTGTGGGATGTTTCCAGGAGTGCTTTAAATCCTCTCCCTGAAGGCTCAGCTCGCAGGCACTTACAGTAGAATGGGGTTTTGCCGCTGATGGGTTAACTCCACGATACCTCCCTGTGTGTTCAAGGCATATTGTACTGTCTCACAGCCAAACCGCGGCACAAGCATCGTCTGGCACAGCCAAGCTCAGCCCCGTGCTCCGGGACTGCATCACGGTGGTGGCGTAACGACTACAGACAACTTCCAGCTCACTGGCAAAGTGAAGAATTTCAAATGTTCATATTTTGTATTTAAAATAGATACTATTTTTGCTAGCAGGAATTCCTGCCTAGTTTAGTTATAGTGGCGATATTTATATAGCCCCGTCTCCTGTGTGGCATGTGAACTGTACCAGACAAGGACCAAAGCAATTTTTTCTGCTGCTCATAAAACCATGTGCTTTGATTCAGCAGAGAACATGGTTTCCCTGATGACTCGTCTGTGGCAACTAATTATTCCCGTGATTGTCCTGTCGCATTTCTCTGCGTCTCTCCCGTCCCAGGAGAGGTAAGCATTGCTTGTGCCTCTGCTCCCTTTTTCTCCATGGCTTTTTGTTCAAAGAGCCGGTGAGCTGTGAAGTCAGCCTTTTATCTGCCTTCCAGAACTTGCATCTGCTTGGCTGTTGGGTTTTTTTTCTTCCCTAAATTGATTTAGTTACATGAGTGCGAACATTGTGAACATTTTTCTTGCTTAAGAAGGGAAACATTGATTTGACTTAATTCAGGAGAAGAATCAGGACCTTGAACAGATCAAACTACAGACACTCCCGGGTCTGTTTTCCCACTCAGTACTTATACAGGCTGACAGAGGTGGAAGTTTCTGTTTGAAATAGCCTAGTCCCACGAAAACAACCAAAATTAGTCAATCCTGTAAGTTCACCAGTTCACAATCTTGTACATAAGAATCTGGCACAGGGTTGTCTCTCCTCCCACTTGTGCAGGTGCAATTAAAGCACTGAGAGACTACAGGACCCGGGCTGGAAGAGGACAGGTGAATACTTTAGTAAGAAGCAGGTGCAGGTGGTTTATCTGTGTGATGGTTAATGAAGATATTTCTTTTAAACTCCTACAAGATTCACCCTTTTTTTTTTTTTTGGTGAAACTTTGTGAAATGGGCACAAATTCTTGCCAATCTTTGTTTGGGACCCTCTTTCTATGAGGGAGCAGTTCTAAATGTCTGTTATTCTCTGGTTTTAAAACCACACCTTTTCATCTCTTTTTTCTCTTCCAACCTCCCAGGACCGAGACACACGCTGATGGGCTTTTCCACAGTGAGCTCAGCAAAATGAATGGCAATGCCTACGTGCAGCAGCTCGTCAAACAGCTGGTGGGCCTCAAGGAGAGGTAAGGACCAGCCGAACCCATCCTCCCGGGGCACAGAAGTCTCCAGCAGGAGATGGGGTCCCAGCAATGAGGGGCTGCCCGTGGGGCTGAGCTCTCTGTGGCTCCAGAGCCGGCCTGAGCACCGGCCTCACCCAGAAGATGCCCAAAGTGAAGGGAGAGAGGAGGAGAGGGACACAGGGCTCCTTGGTGGAAGGAGCAGCCGCGGTGTTGTATTTTCCCCACCACAGGTCCCAGAGGCACTCAGATGGACTGTTTACCAGTGAGTACAGCAAGATGAGAGGAAACGCTCAGGTTCAGAAGTTCATTCAAAATCTCATGGGCCGCAAGCGCAGGTAAGAGCTCTGCTTCCCGGGGAACGGGAAGGAGCTCGGGCCACGCGGGCTGCAGGGAGCCAGGTCGCAGCTCCAAGGAAAGGATGATTATCTACAAACGTTTGTAGATAAATGGGCTCTGTAGCAGAATGAGGCAGACCCTCTGGTTTTTGCAGTCCCCACCTGTGGCTCTGGCTGCCAGCTGGGCAGGCTTCAGACATTATTATATATGTGGCCAATTATGGGGTCTTTCTTCCAGCCAAAACATGGGGCCACTGGCTCCCACTGAAGCCACGTACATGTGCTTATAATCAGTTTAATATGTGGTGCACTGTGACACAGCTCACAACGGCTGCTGCCCTTGCTGCTGGTACGTTATGAAGCGGTAACCTTGCCTGAAGATGTTTCCTTCAAGCTTGGTCCTTTCTTCAAGGCAGAGACATAGCACACTGATTCCTTCCCATCTGTTCAGGGTGCTTTGCTAGCTTCTGGGGCATGCACTACTAACAAAATCATGGCGGATGAAGCAGATTTTAAATTTCCAAATGCTGGAGAAAGGTATATATGCATGGGCGGAAGGACACGCCAGTACTGGGTAATAAGGGGAAGTGCAAGTGCATATTAAAGCCTGTTTCTTTGCCAGCTAAAAAAGCATCTGAGCCTGATTTGAGGGGGATACTTCTTTCTGTTTCTGCATGGTGCCAGCTGGCAGGTTAACAGGGCACAGACCATGGGGAAGGTTGGTGAAGGGGTGAACCTGCCCTCCAGACAGCAGCGCTGCTCTACAGCTGTGATGGTTGCACTATTTGGGGTTTTAAAATTATTATTAATTTTCTTGATCTAAACCAGCCCTCCAGGCCCAGTCAACACAGATGTGCAGGGGAGAGAGGGAGGAAACAGCCACGAGGAACTTTGCTTTATGTGGTTGTACCGGAGCTTTCTAAACACCAGGTAGGCGGGACAGATTGTTACCTCTATGGCCCTGATCATCACAGTATTGAAGCCAAAACAGGACTTCTAGTAACTTGTAAATGCTTAGTTTTTGCCCCAAGTGCAGAACTCTGACGCAATGCAGCAGATCAGAAGGGCTCAGCTGATACTCTCAAAAATATCCTCAAAAAGGATAAGGGTAGAAGATTTGTTAAATTGTCCATATTTTAAAATCACTTCTGCCTCATTCCTCATCAGCTTGTGAGGCACTGTCTCGGGGAGCCTGAGTGCTGAATTGCAGCCCTCCATCACACAGTTTTGTACCTCCTGTCACTCTGCCAGCAACCACGCTCCCGGGGTGGTTTGCAGAGCTAGCAAATCAAATGCTTTCGTCTAAATGCGAGGTGGCGCGCGACTCTGTGCGATCTCAATCGATTTCTGTGCATGTGTTTGTGGTAATCTCTGTCTCTATGAGCCAAGCCCACCTGGCACTCAGTTTTGCCTTACCTAAAGCAAAGCTGGCATTGAGATTTACAGCTAAGAGCTACCATATAAAAGCCAGTTATTAAAAATAATAAAACCCAGGGAAATTAAATCTTTTTCTAATCATAGGTTGTTTTCCTGGACTGAAACAGTTGTTCACCCTATTCAGAAAACTAATCTAATAGTTAAAATAGAAAGTCTTTGCTACACTGTCTTGATTCAGTTGTTGATTGAAACACACACCTCAGGATGGGCTGTCCCACCATCTGGACATTGTCTCTTCCTAGTGACCAACTGCTTTCAATTAGACATCTCACTTTTAAATCACTAACGTTAGGTGGAATAAGTTCTCCCTTAGTACCTCTCGTCCCCATTGCCTGAAATAAACAGGGATGATAAAACCAATGGCCTTGCCTGTGCATTTGTGGGGTGCCTGGCTGCAGGTGGCCAGGATCTGTGTCCCTGTATCATACATCTGCTCCTTGGAGTCATCTTTGAGTTTCACAAGGTGGCCTTGTCACGCTTCCTGCAGCCCACGCGCCCAGGAATAACAAACCATCCCTCACTCTCTCCCTTCCAGCAGCCACTCGGACAGTGATGCCAGGGAAGCTGCTTCAATTACCAGCCAGTACGTCTGTCCCATCACTAAGCAGCTGGTTGCAGACGTGAAAGAAGATACAGACAGTTTCAACTGAAGGTGAAGGGAAAGAAGCGGCCAAAGAGACAGCTTCACATGTATATAGCCTTGAAAATAAACATGGAAGCTATTCAATTTGCTTAGGAAAAACCCTTGAGATCAGCAAATCAAAAAAAATCTGGAAAGCAGCCAAACCCCAATAAAACCTCTTAGATCATCACGAGTGAAATATCTGTCAGTGTGAACTGCTGTCAGTAGATGGAGCCGGAATGAAGCACATCACTTCCACTTTGTGGTGGCGTGTGGCTGCCTGCTTCTGGAGTCAAATAAAGATTTGGTAGTTACGCCTGTGCCTTGGCTGCTCTTGGGAAGCAGTAATAAGGGTGGTGCCATTCCAAGGAGTTGGAGCGTTAGGAGTGCAGCGTCGGGGAGGAAACTGTTTTCCAGGCTTCCCCCGCAGGAGGGGATGTTGGGACCAGTTGGACTCCTTGGCCGCATCTTGCATGGCTGGGGCTCAGGACTGCTCGCGATCCAGCCGGACAAAGACACCAGTATCAGGGCCTGCGGTCAGCAGAAACTTAGCCAGCTGCTAGATTTTATTGCAAAGAAACGTACCAAGAGCTACTCAACATAGATACACACTGTAAATGTTGTTTGCCCTCCATTCTGCACCCCTATTTACTGGCCCAGCTTTCTTATGGCCACTAAAGACAAAGCTCCACTAGCAGGAATGTGCTGAGGTTTATGTGTTAGCCCTTCACCATGCTGCCTGGTAGATTCCCTCATCTGACAGAACAGCAACTCCACCTTTGCTGGAAAACCAAGAGATTTTGAAGAGCAGCTCTAAAATCAGTCTCTTCAGCTGCAGCCATGTGTGCCTACCACAGAACTGCTCAGTCCATCCCGCACCATCGGTTTTCACCATGTACGATGTACCTGACGTCTGCAAAGAAGCTGGCTGCTCTCCAGTGCCCAAGGGAGCGCCCGTTCCCTTGCTGTGATGCTGAAATGCTGTTCTGACAGACCTTGGAGTTTGTTTATTTTGGTGCATAAGAAATCTCTGCTAGGAAAAAGAGCTCTTGGAGGAGTTTTGGAAGGAGTGCTGACAGCCTGTATTTTGTCAGGCCACTAATGGCCACCTGGCCAACATGCAGCACCCGAGAGCTTTCTGAAATCAGTTGGCATTTTAAAAGGAGCAGGGAGAGGAGCTCTTCCTTTTCCCCTCCTACGCGACAGGCAAGTTGAAGACAATGGTGTTTCTTTGCATGAGTGGCCAAGCACCTTGCTACATGATATTTGGCTTGGAAAAATTTCCTCAGAAAAAGACAGGACAAGGCACAAGGCAGCAGAATAGCATGCCGCTGGGGCTTTGGGAAGCTGCTGAGATGGAAGTAATTGGAGGCTGGATGGAGATTCTGGGGAGCATCCCTACAAAGGGCTGGCAGCTGGTAGAAGGGGATGTGCGTTGTCCCCACAAAGCTGCCGTGCTGCAGCTGCGCGCGGGTGCTGTGTCTGGGCCCGCTCTGCTCACCTCGCGGGGGAGCCCAGCGGTGCCTGGCAATAACGAGGTTTTCTCAGAAACGTAACTGATTATCGCAGCTCAAGGACTTGCGCAGGGTCGGGCTCCCTCCTTTACCACCCTGACGAAAGAACAGCCACAGTGGCTTTGTCTTCACTGCAACCTTTGCCTTTTCCAGAAATGACGGTAGGACATTTCAGAGCTGGCTTGGTTTTTTTTTACTGTGTTTCCCAGGAGCAAACTGGCAGATTGCAGCTAGAGGAGACAAACTAAGTCATGGGCTGGAGAGCAAACCTTGTTATAAAAGGGAATGTGGGCCATGCAGAAAAAGCCTGACCAAACCAAACAAAGGATAAGGGGCACAGTAGCATCATTAAGACTTTTTCCAGGAAACAGCCTGACCAAAACAGACCCTATCTCTGGTACATCGGAAACACAAATTTGCCCACTTCCTCCCCACGGGAGAGGCTTCCCAAGTGCCAGCCCTTGTCCTCCTTCATGCTCGTCTCAGGGGACTTAGCCCGGAATGCTGAAATGTTTCAAGTATATCCTTGTTGCTGCAGAGAGTTTAGGATAGGAAAAGACACAGGGACGAAGTAGAAAGAGGAATTTATGCATTATCATGTTCCATGACTGGTAAATACCTTTCAATAAGTCATCCAATGAGACGAAGGGGCAAAGGTTGAACTGCAGCAGTCCACTCCAGCCAGCCAGTGGTTCTTGCCTTCATGAAGCAGTGGACACAGAAGACGGCACGGGGAGGAACAGAGAGAAGAGGATCAGCTTAATCAGAAACGGGGATTTTTTTCAAACACCATGGCTGTTTCTCACTGGCTCGTCAGTTTTGTGCTCTTCCTGCTGCCCTTCGTAACGCGGGTTGCAGCACAGCAACAAGGTAAGCTCCTGCAGGAGGGCTGCGACCACAGAGGAATGACCCCCACGGCAGCTGGTTGCACCATTACAGATGGGAGACGTTTGCACTCTGATTCTGAGGCGGCTTTGTTCGACAACCGTCTCTCCAGTGGTAACCACAGAAGTCTTAGGTCACACGTTTTACCCAACGCTGTCACAATGTGAATCCCTGGGCAATATTGTCTCATTTGTGTGTTTTCCAGGGTGTTCTGTTGCCAATGACAGACCATCTGTTGATGAAAATAACCCTCCTGGCTACGTGGTGACCACTATCCATGTGGAAGCAGGCTTCACTGTAATGATTGATCCTACTTCTCCCGATGCTGTTTTTTTCACTATACAGGGGTCTGAGCTGCAGCTGAGCCAAAGCGTGGACTATGAGGTGAGCCGGGAGCGTCTAATAGACATGGCGTAGAGAAAAAGAGACCCTGCTGCCTTTCCTGTGCGGCAAGAGGAAAAGCTTGCTGGAGATTTAAGTGTCCCCTGCCATACTTGTCTATAAGTATGTGTTAGGAGGCATTAATTGTATCTATGCATTTATAACATAAAAATAACATTTGCAAAATCCAAATAGGTAATGGTAGGGGTAGAAATGCAGATTGGTGGGCAAGGAGCCTCAGTATTCTACACAGGCATTAGCATATGGATAGAGCTGTGATTCTGTTTTCATTAGGGAGTTTATTGGCATAACTACATTAACAGAAACTTACCCAGGGATTGTTTTTTCTGTAAGGATGAGAAGAGTAGTGCTGGGATGCAATGAGTTTCAACCTAGTGTCCTCGACTTCCAGGGATTCATAATCTGCTTCTAAAGGATTTAAGAAATAACTTTGAAAATGAAACCTATTCCAGTTGGGTTGGAGTTCGCTGCTTGGGAGTCCAGCCCTTTCACAAGCAGAGCTTAGGGAGGAGGGGGATCCGTGGTACGCCTGCTGTCACCTGCCTTCAGTGCTTCCGTACGAATTAAAGCAAGCGAAGGTTTTAAAACTGAAGATGTGACAACTGTAGTGATCAGAGCTCTCCAGGACTCATGTAAAATGATCCCTGTTTGCTTGTAGAAAGCACAGCTCTGAGCGGTACGGTGATGTGTGAAGCACGAAGGCATTATAAAAGGCCAGTGAGGTTGCTGCTAAATTATTTTACTTTCTTGCAGCACTCTGTACACAGCCACAAGCATCCTTAAGCTGCCTTTCCCTAATGTAAAACCCCACATTTATTTGAGCAAAGAACAACAGAGTTAACACCCTGAAGGTAACACTGTACTTGCTGCATGGTACATTTCTGTTTCATTCCATTTGAAAAGAAATGTCTTTGAAACCACCTGAAATCCAAGAAAATGGCCAATTAGCTCTGCCAATGGTACAGGAATCACAGGGAGAGAAGCTGGAAGATCAGTGTGCTTTGACTCCATCAGAAACAAGATTCCAGTGCTGATGGATGGCTGTAAAGGAAAGAAAGCTTAGATAGTCCTCAAAACAAGATAAAGCCTAGCAGTGTTTCTGATTCAGCAATGCATGTGTTTGTCTCATATATTTTAGAAAGAGTTAGTACATTGTGGCTTGCTTCTACAATGGCTGGTTTTTTGTTTTCACATACAGGAAGACACCTTGCTGCTGGTGTTCCTGACTTGTCAGAACGCTGCTGGGCAGGTGAGCGCTCCTGCAGACACTCAGCCCTGTCCCAGGGGACCGAAGGGCAGCGCGTACTTCCCTCTGCTTTCCTAGTGCCCAGACTGGGAGACGAAGGGACGTCCTTTTCTTTGCGGACATACACGCTCCCCTCACCGTCAGAGTGCCCGAGGCTCTGGGCATGGGGAGCGTGTGGGAACAAACCCAACCCACCCACACTGTGGGCTGGCTGCAAACCACAGCCACATCCACCATCCCCTCTGCTCCCTCTGCAAATCAGGATCACCCCCTAATGGTCTGATTTTTGTCTTTGATTCTCTCACTTCACCCTTTCTGCAGAGCGATTCTTTGGAAATTATTGTGACCATTGTCGATGTGAATGATAACAGCCCGGTGTTTAAGCAAACGAATCTCACCGAAGTTGTTCCTGAAGTAAGTATTTTATGGAAGTGAAGAGGGCACGGGGTCACCCGGTGCTGTGGGACGAGGGAAGGGTTGGCAAGGAGAAGTCTTCAGCCCATTTCACAGAGAGAATAACCATAGTAACTTTGTTTCAGGATACAAAAGTGAATGCAACCATTGTACCCCTTGAAGATTTAAGTGCTAGCGATGGTGACCTGGACACCATCTTTTATGAGCTCACAACAATAGTGCCGGTGAGTGTCTTTATTTGGGGGAAAAATGGTAGCTCTGGAGAATCTTTGTGTTTAATTTACCAACTTTGAGGCTGAGGTCACTGCATTGCCTTTAGTTCTCTGACGGGTTCTAGAAGAGGCACATCTTTTGCAAAACACAAATGTTGGTTTGGTTAGCAGAACAGAGCAATCGACATTGCAGGCATTGAATTCTTTTACCGTTCACGATTTTATTACGCTATACAGGTTAAGCTTTTGTCTAGGATATTCTAAGCCATATGATCCAGGTACGTCTTGTTGGGATGGTCTGTAAACGTATCAGGAGTGACCTTTGTCCCACACAGGGTTCGAATTGCACTGAGTCAAATAGGGCAAGGAGTTCTTGTCATGTTTGCCAACAGTGCAGAGTGGAGATAACGTGAGCTGCCGAAGATCGCAGAGAAGGTCTTTGGCAAAGCCAAAGGCAGATTCTGCTTTCCTCAAGTCCCACGTTAGTGCCTTAGTTTATTTGCTCTTCGGGGATTTGCTTGAACGTAGCAATGAGCAGTATTTCGAACATGTCTGTGATTGAGTCTGCTAACAGGCTTTTTCCTTTTCCCCTTCCAGGGCACAGATGGTTATTTTGCCATAAAAGGAGTTAATAACCCAGAAATTTATTTACAAAAAGCATTGGACTATGAGAAATTTAACTTTACGACGTTGGTCTTGTATGCAAGGGTAAGTTCTTTAGGAGGAACCAAATATCTTGTTTGCTCCAGTCTCTCTTACCTGAAGGGTAATTCTGAATAGGAGACTTCTGGGATGGCAGGAGGGAGGGTGGATACTGAGGGTGGTGAACTCGGAGCAGCCTCTCACCCTCCATAAATACACCGTGACAGATCTGTGTTCAGTCCACCTTTGCCAGCAGAAAGAGAGGAGTCACTGCTTTAGCTAATCTCACATAAACTGCTGAGCCTTAGACAGAATGGAGTTACAACAGCTAAAAGACCTTGGGCCACTGGCTTTTGCGCATGGGTTCTTCTTTTGGCAATAAAACTTGCATCTCATGAGTATGCTTTGCCGTTGGTACAGGACAGGCCTGTGGGCAGCAGTGACACCACCAACACAGCTACTGCAACAATAAATATATTTATTGAACAAACTGACACCAAACCACCCTGGTTCCTACCCTGTACCTTCATGGACACGGACAAACGCATTTGCATCAGCAGCCCCTATACCGGGAGAGTCAATATCTCCGAGATGTCGGTAAGCAAGCATGACCAAACAGTACCCTTGATGCTATTCTCAAACTATACCGGGATGCTGTAAGTGGTAATTTGGTCCTGTAGTGTGGCATGTAATGATTTGCTTTGTTCTTGCAGACGGAACCACTCAAACTAGAGCCAGGGCCTATCTACGCTATTGATCCTGACTACACTTTAAATGAAAAGATTGTGTACAGGATTGTTGGTGGTGAGTAGAAGCTGTCACCTTCCACAAACGGCATTGCTCATGTCCTCTGCATCACCTGCCGAGAGGAGATATCCTCAACAGCACTTGAGAGTTGAGGGCCGGGGGATTTGCCCTCCTGTTTCTGCCACAGCAACATAACTAGGGCCACGGAACCTGGAGGATTAAGTGGAAGAAACAGACTGTACAGAAAGAAAAAGAAAAAAAAAATTAACCAACCTCCATGCAAACTGTTTCCCAAGGACTTTGGCTTTTCTGGGAGATGAGATATGTTTTACCTTTAAGCTTTTAGACTTGATTTTGCCCAGTCTGGCCACAGCACTTTCATGCAGTCTTTGAGCTGCACCTAAAATTCCCACATCATCAGCATAATTTTCATACATTGCCAAGAATGATGTTTTTATTCCCCAGCACATCGCCACTGTGTAATCTGCCCTGGTTTAGTCTGAATTTCAAAAAGATTACTTGAATACAGTCAACTGATTGCCCAACCCTTGACGGGACCATTTATTTCACTTGAAGGTTTTCTTAAATTCCACCACTATTTTGGATGTAGTGTGGCCTCCCTACCCCACAGTCCATAGGGAACCACAGCCTGAGGAGTCCTTGTCTAAATACGGCCCACAGTGTCTCAGAGTGAGGAAGAGAATACACATTTTTGCTTTATTTTAATGTATATCCAACATAGATGTTTTTATGATTGAAACAGATTAGAGATGTAGGAAGCTGATTTCTACCCTTGCATCAATACAAGAAGGTTTCTGTGTCCAGGTTCCTTTTGTAGTCAGTAGAGAGAAATAAGCATTTCAGAGTCAAACGCAGCTCACGTTGAGGCCAATGTTCACAGCAAGTTGCATAAATCGCGCACTGAGATGCCAGTTTCTCCTCACGATATAGGTAATGAGCTCAGGTAGAGATGTCTTCCCTTTAGATGCCTAGAGCTATTTGAGACGCGTTCCCACCCAGCTTTTGTTTGTAGATTGGTTTCTTGCCTTTAAAATAGGAATAATCCTTCCCTTGTCTCTCCTGAAGTGCAGTTGAAGCTCAGTTAGGTTTTGGGTTCAGGTTAGGGAAGTGGACACCTTCAGTCCTCAAATTGCACCAGAGTCCCCGGGCATTTAGCAGAATTCAGGCTGGTTATATCTGGGCCTAGGTACTAGAAATGCAAAGCTTTCTGTCCTACCTCAGCTAGCTGGGTTCACACACATCTTCTGGATCTTTTCTTCTCTTGAGTCCCTCTGAATCCCTGGCCAGTACTCCCAGCCCTTGCAGCAACCAGGCAGGCAAGAACAAGCAGCATAAGAAGCATTATGCCCTGGATATTGTCACCAGTATGTGAAAAAGTGAGTCCATGAGCTCTGGGTGACTTTATGAAGGTATCTGATGACTGAATAGTCTTTCCATTTTCTTTAGGGGATGCAGACAACGTATTCTCAGTGAATGCAGACACAGGGAACCTAACGATGAACAAAGCAGCAACTGCCCCAGACTCGTACCTATTGCAAGTCATGGTAAGCCTGATGGCATTGCAGACACCAGTCCAGCACAGCTGGCTTTCTAGGAAGCAGCAGTCTTGAAATGATGTTTGATTAATTATTTTAATAATTAAAGCTAACTCTGTTACACCCTTTCTTTTGGAAGGGCCTATGCTTTTATGTGTCATCACTAATAGGAGAAGGCTACGTGTCTCTCTCTCTTTTTCTCGCTAGGCCACACAGGTCAACAACATACAGAAATACTCCATAGCCACTGTGGAGATTAAGGTCATCAATAAAAGTGAGTATCCACCATACTTCGAGAGCAGGATCTACTATGGAACAGTGTCTGTTGGTCTGGCCCCAAGAAGCTTTGTCTTCCAAGCTGGTGATCCTTCAAGCCCCCTGGTGATAACAGCAATGGATGAAGACTTCCCAGATGTAAGAAACTGAAAATGCACTGTGTTCTTTCTCACCGCTTCAGGCGTAAAGCAGGATCAGAAAATATGAGGAAGGGGAGGTGGGGAGAAGCAAACACATTTTCCTCCAGTGTCCTGTATTATATTTCTATGGAAATTCCGCATAGATCAGAACCACTTATGGTATGATGTAATGTGGAGAAGCTGCTGAACCCTCCTCTCCCAACAGCCAGTCCCACTCAGTTCTGTGTAGGTGGCTGATCCACTGCATGCTGGTTGAAGCCCAGGGTTAGTAAATACTGTGAACAGGTGCAGATCTGAATTAGGGACAGGTGACGTGTCTCCTTGAGGAGTTTGGGGTGGCAGGATCCCAGGCGGAGGTGTCTTCTCTCTGCCAGGTCAAGGAAAGGTGTTTGGGGGCTGGCCTGGGACGCGGAGCCAGTCCAAAGCAAGGGCTCGTTTTGGGAGAGCCATTCTTGAACAGCGTACTGGGAGAAGGAAAGGGGAAGAGATTGACTGACCAGCCATTCCCATCCCACCCTATTAAGTAAAGAAAAAAGTGCTAGTTTTATTGGTGCCAAGGCTTCCATAACAAGACTGGGGACCTTGCAGGGGAATAAGAGCTTACACACAAAGGAAAAAATGGCACAGACCTCAGCACAAGTATTATTCTCCATGTACATTCCCCTTTGGCACTATATTAGAGGCAGAACTGATCAAATTTACAAGGTCCTTTGTGTAAGTGTGTTTTGCTTGGGCAAATACTAAAGATACCAACACAAGCTTGGTAAGACTTGGGATTTTTCTGGAGGCAACACTTTTAGGATACATTCTTGAACTCTGAGCAACAGGGTGAACCCACTTGAGTTCAGCCCATCTCACCTCCCCAGTCCAGATTTGTTTATTTATTGCACTATTCACCTGCTCATGCTTCAGGTGCATTTGACAGGTTCTGCCAATGGGTTGTCACAAAGATGCATGCAAAACACAGTGTGGTTTAATCATTCAATCTTCTGGCTTTGCAGAAAATCAACCCAAACATAGAGTACTACATAAAAAACAGCACAGATTTCTTCGCAACCAAAGATGGGTTCATCCTGACAAACGTGATGCTACAGTCACCAGGAACTGTAACCATCGAGGTAGGGCGACTTTCTTCATTATCGTGCCAGGGCTGTGGAAGGAATGGGTAGATTCTAGGAGAGAAGCACCAAAGGTGGAATCCCATTAGGTAATGGATATAATGACAATCCTTGCCCCAAACCATTTGTATCATAAATGTATGAGGATGGAGGGAGATGAAGTGAGAGCAAATTTACTCTGTATGATACAGGCTAGCTGTAAAATTCTTTCTCCATTTCTGTGAAAAATATCATTAGAGACAAGCAAAAAGTCAACTGGGGAGAGTTTAGGAGCCCCCCTCCCACACTCTGATTCTGATTAACAGAACAAGCAGGGTGAGCAAGTGGGTAGGAGGTTGTGTGGGTAGGGCGGGGTATGGCTGCTGGCCTGCAGCCCAGCTCGGAAGGCTACAGCCCCACACTTGGAAATCCTTTGATAAATCCAGTACCTTTGTTGCTCAGGTCAAAAGAAGCAGTTAGTAACGTTAGACTTTCTAAGAAGCTGGATGTTCTCCTTGTCCATCTGCCTGCCCCACACTACCTAGTTATCTGCGTACAGCAGTGCTGGAAAGCTGCACACAAATGATGTACCTGGTTCTCGTGCAGGACAGGGACTATTCAGAGCTCTTCCTCCTCTATGACCAGAGATATTGTGAGGATATGGACAAGGTACTTTGTCCACAAAGTGTCCACCACATACCTTGAGAGAGATGGAGATCTAGGAAGTCCCTAAGCTCTTTTTTTGAGTGTTTTTTTTTTCCCCATGTTCACATAGGCTGTTGGAAAAGATACGGTGAGCCTGCAGGAGGGAAGCACTGTAATCGTGGTGGAGGTCATCCTTGCCACAGGTAGGCTGCATGTTTCTTTATTTTCTGGTTTGCGGAGACGACTGGGGAGCCCTCTCCACTTCTGCGGGCAAGCTGGCAAAGCCAGGTCACCCACTGAGGTCTGTGGCCCTGGGTTGAGCCAACCCCATACCTACGGTGGCCATAACATCCTTATGATGTGGTCACCACATGGCTCAAAGAGACTCCTGAGACTTTAAGTTGTGCTGTGTATTGTGGTGTCTTTTCTTGTTATTCCAGAGCTAACCCTGGGGTTGTTTCATGCTGTTTGGTGGGTCAGAAATAACTCAGGATGTCTTAGCATAGCAAAGGAGGGTTGCCCTGACACCTTGGTACATGGTTGCTCATTTTTAGCCAAAACCAGAGAAAACGACAACATTATTTCATTTGTTAACCAGAGCAGACAGGAGTTGGCACACCCCCACAAAACCAGGCTTCTTCATAAGCCAAGGCATTTTCTACTCAGGTCGGGTCAAGTTCTTATACTCCCAGATTTTAAGGTCTTTCCAGGAGAAATGACCCATGATAAATAAGATAGACATGAGGCTATGTACATAACCCTCCGGCTATCATTTGGCTTACACTTCCATGTGCACGCAATGGGTTGGAGAGCGCTTTACTGAGTGTTCCAATATCTAGGGAGAAATCAGAGTAGTTTTTAATGTACTCTCCTTCTGGGAAGTGGTAACTGTACATTGGCCTCTGGTTCCTGAGACAGCGGCACCGGCTCGCCAGGTTCCAGCTTTCACAGGCGCCGTGCCGCACAGGAGTTAAGGGTGGGGAGTTTCACGTCAGCTCTCTGGGCTGCGGCTCCCTAGGAGACACGATTAAGAAGCAAAAATCCACTGACACAAACGTATTAATGATAAACCAAGGGCGCAATCAAATGCAGAGGGAATACTCGAAGTCCATTGTCATAAAGGAGGTCAGCAGGAGAACGAAACTGTTTCATTAATCATTAAACTGTAAAGAAACTGATTTACACTACAAAATAAAGAGTCCCACTGACAACAACAAGCAAAGCTGATCAACCCTAAGAAGTCTTTCCACTATAATGTTGATTCTCTATACAAAGGTGATTCTGCTGACCAGTGGCTGAAAGCATAAGCTGCTCCTGAGAAGGCTGGTGCAGAGCAACAAAAGGGCAGGAAAGTGGGGACCTTTGAATGCTTTGTTTCCTGTTATGCTTTTTTATTTCCTATTTTAATGTGCTCATCAGTATCAGAGGTGGAGTTTCAGATTAAAGGAAGACTTGCGTTTTCACACACATATGTACAAACATACCTCATTTCTGCATGCTGGTGTAAATGAGTGAGGTGGGAAAGAACAAGATCTGCCCAGCTTTACTGCATGTAACATCTGCTGGCCTGACACTGTCACATATACATGAGCTTAGTGAAATCATGGGGTAAGAGCCGTTGTCCTGTAAACGGATGATATTTCCACTTCATGTAACTCATTGGAAGTGATAATAGTCTGTGAGTGGTCACCTTAAAAGCAAACAAGCAAACAAACCAACCCCAAACCTCTGCTTTCAGAACAGCAAACAAATGGCCTCTGTGACATTAATATGTCACTGTTACATTCTGCAGCACTAGATGCTTCTTTGCTCTTCAAAAACTGGTTGGATCTTCTCCCACAATGAAGCGTTGCATTAAAGACACAGCTGCCATTTGTAGGCTTTGTGACACTGGTTTGTTTTTCTTGTAGCTGTAACCGTCTCTGACAAGAGGTACACTGCTGGGGATATGGCCATCTTAGGTGGTGTATTAGCAGCGCTGCTATTAATTGCCTTTGTCTTCCTTGGATTAATGATATTTAAATGGTATGGAAAACCAGTCAGATACCTGATAAGTAAAAAGGTAAGTGCCTTGTTTGTACTTGACTCACTTAAAAAAAATTTTCTAGAGTTTGAAAGTGGGATCTGAGGAGGTTTTAAAGTATGGATGGGCTGTCCAAATACTACAAGCATTTGTGTAAAGGTGATGAATCACTCCTGAGACAGTGTTTGCGAAAGCAGCATTGCTTTGGTGTTGCTTCCTGTTGTTCTTTTCTGCTCCCTGAGGCTGGAGATGTGTGGCAGACAAGGAGCAGACACACAGGGTAAGGAGAGGACCACAGCTCCGTGGATGAATGTGATACATACCAGAGGTGGTCTCTGTAAAACCGGTGTCTGTGGTATAAACTGCTGTTCATCCTCTCTTTACAGTTAATAGAGAGAAAGGTCCTTTCATATTCTGTCCTAAAGCCTGGGCTTAAACAGTTGTCTGCACTGCAGCCATCAACCCCGGCAGCCTGGTTACTTTGACGTTTAGGGGGTAATTCATCTGAGCAGATGTTGGTCTGCACCTTAGGCTGGGACTGTGAGCAGCCTAGACTCCGCTGACTGCCACACGAGTCCAGAGCACATAGCTCAGGTGAACAACAACAGTCCTTCATCCTGAGGGAAGGAAATCCCCCTCCAGAGTAATACCTTGAAGGGATGGGTACAAATCGGTATGCATTGCTGGTGCCCAGCACTCCTGGGAAACATGCCAATGCTTATCTGAAAAAATCCAGACAAAATGCCAGTTAAAAAAATCCCTCTTCTAGGGAGCCATAGCTTTCCCAGGCTTCAAATATGTCTCACTGCAAAACAAACGGAAGCTTTTCTGAGTGGGAGTCAGTCACTTCAGCCACCCCTTTCCTCCCTCCCTGTTTTCTTTTCCATGCACTACAATCACAAAGGTGTCTGTTCTCCTGTAGTTCTCTAAGGAAATCTCTGAGGACTACCAGAACCAATCTTACCAGCAAGAAGAACCCCCATATGTGAACATCAAACAGCATGAGATGTCAGAAGACAGCAGTGTCCAGTCGATGGTACATGTGCTAGAGCAACCAGTGCTTTCTTTGCCCTCTTCCCACGTAGAAGAAATCGATAGCCTGCCAAAGGCTTCTACAGCTTCCACCATCATCTTTGACCAGGAAGAGAAAGGGGAAGAAGTGGAAGAAGAACCTGAGGATGAGAAAGAAGTGAAGTCCATCCTCAGGACTGACAGGCGTGTGGCAGATGATGGCTACAAAGCTGTGTGGTTTAAGACTGATGTGGATCCAGATGCTGGAGAGAGGGTTGAAGTGATTGAGGAAAATGCAGCAGATGGTGGTGATGACAGTGACCAAGACCTGGAGAAAAATGAGAAAGAGGAAGATGATGATTATGACAATGACAGTCACCCCAGAGGGCTGGGAGTGTCCTTTGCGCCAGAGAGCTCATCCCTCCCAGTTGCAGAAGGGGTAGGCAACAGGTCTCACACAGATGCAATGGCAGAAGATGACAATAACTTGTGATGGAATCAGGTCTGTACTCCCTGCCCCAAAAATGGGATGATCTCAGCTGCTTTGCTGACATGAAATCCATCTTTCTGCCCGGGAAGGAAACTGGAATACAGGAGGATGAGGTTGCCTGTTCTGCTTGTCTGAACACAGCAATTAAAGCTGGAAGAGGTTACAGCTAATTCAACCTTTTAGCAAGACCCTGAAATATCACTTAAGATTTTGGGTAGGGAGAACACGTCCCATGTTACCACCTTCCTGCCTGTTCTCCTGGGGCCCTTTACATCACATTTCGCAAACTGGCTGCAAGGTACAGCAGAGATGTAGCTGAACTGACTTTGAAGGAGTTAGCCCAGCTCATGGTAGCAATTTAGTTACACAGCCCAGTGTTCATCTCTGGTTGGTGGATAAATAAGCCAGCACTGACTTGTTGGCTGTTCCCTTTAGGGTGTTAAGAGTTTGACAGCAGCTGCAGGGTGTAAGCCAGCACGAGTCACCCTGACCCTGCAGTTGCTCATGTGGCTGTATGCAGGAGCTCACTCCAGGGCTCTGCTCTCTGCTGTGCTGGACTCTGCGCTCCCAGCACAAGCAGCTGGCATGTGCCACCACGGTCCTGTCCTGCCAGCAGCCAGGAGTTCACATGCTCAGGAACTGCTGCTTCCTGTGTCACTGGTAAGCAATGACTCATCCCATCTTCTTTACTGAAGGACCTTGTCATCAATTTTTCTGTGTCATAAACCCACTAATTTTGCACTGCAGGATTGCAACAAGAGAAGTCTCACGGTAGAGAAGCAAAACCAATAAATAATCCTGCCTTTTCCCTGCAAACCAATCTCCACATTGCTGACATTAATCCACATAAACCCTTGAGAGAGAGAAACTAAAGTATGGCTGCTTGGATCTGCATGTACAGCAAAGCACAAAGGATTTCCAAGGAGGCTTTTATCCTCTTGGTCCATATTTTATTTCTGTACATCTCTCTGACCCAGTGCTGCTAGTGCTCGGTTCTGCTCTCCTTTCTCTGAGGAGTGCTGCCCTTGCCCTGCGGACTTCAGGAACTGCACTTTTGCTGAAGGCGGAGCAGCTTTCCTCCTCACTGCAATAAAGTTATTTGCCTGGAAATTGCAAGTGCACTTAGCTGGATTATGGAGGGTGGGGAGTGTGCCGTGTGTTTGCCATGTAAGCACAGCTCCTCCAGTAGCTTAGGGTTATCTCCAGCAATCATTTCCCATGCGACTGAGAGAACTCTCCAGCAATTGCTAATTGCTAATCCAGCACCTTTAGTCACCAGCAAGGCTAGAGCCCAGCCTGCCCTCCACACTCAGAAGAGGGTTGGTGATGGGTGGGCGAAGCTGGAATGTTTCTAGTCTGATCCCTTCCAGCCATTTGCTTTTTTCACTTCTGGCTAAAGATCCAAAAATGTGCCACCGGCTTGCTGCTCCATTTCCCTCATTGTTGTGCCGTGTGGGATCTCTGCCTGTCTGCTGGCACACTGTTGTCCGTCTTCCCTCTGCTGCTGGGTTGTTTGGGCTTTAGGGCACATGTGTTGGCACACTGATTTATGGACTTCCTCAATTTGCAATCTGTACTCATCTGTTGGTGCTTCATCATCATCTTATTGGTGTGGTTCTCACTCTTTTAGCCTTTTGTGTTGGCATGCTCTTAATATTTGAGCCCAGGCACCCTCAATCTGCAATTCGTGAGCTGCTGGTGCTCTGGCTTCCCTGGGCTGGCGTGCGATTGAAATCCCGTCCCTGTGCTGCTCACCTGTTGGCCGTTCCTTCCTCTGCAGCGCCAGCTGCTCGGTCTGCTCCCCCACGAGCTTTCACCTTTTCCTTCTTTTATCCTGCAGTATTTGTACTGGAAATATCCAGAAGTTTGTGCTTGTTAAGACAAAAGTTAAACCGCAGCACTCAGAAGGGAAGAAGTGTGTTCAAATAGTGCCATCCCATGGACAGCAAAGGTAGCTTTTATTCTACACAGCTTGCATGAGAAAGCAGAAGTGAAGGCTGTAAAGCCAAATTGAAACCAGCACATGCAAGCAGGCAAATTTGAAAGGCAAGTAAAATACAGACGTTTTACCTTCGGGAAGTAACAGAAACAAAAAAATTCCCAAGTGTCTGAAAATCCATTTCTGTTCGCCCAAATCCTGACCCCATCTAGGACTCCATAGCCTCCCAGATTTCATTAGGTCTTCATTGGCGTAGCTGACAGCAAGCGCATCCTTTTGCCTTTTGTGTCTCCATGAGAAAAATGACTTTGGTATATGGCTAATTAGTGTGCAGAGGACACTTCTGGGTTTCGTTTTGAAGGGATGGAAGATAAAGTGGAGACCTATCCTCTTTGTGTGTAGGACAGCAGAACTACCTAGCATTTACCTGAATCAACAGTGAACCTCATCAGTCACGTGATCCAGAGAAAATTATTCAAAAAACAACTTCCAAATGACAGTCAAGTGTAGAAGACCTGGTTTAACCTGATTTGCTGTGGATATACAGTGTCTTTAGCACCAAAAGGAATACTTTCTTCGTTGAAAAAAATAGTTCAAATTTTACATGATAAAATCAGTCGCACACTCACTGACCTGCATTCAAGATTTCACAGGATTTCCTTCACTACCATCTGACTAGATAAAAACATTGTGTTCTAAGACTTGTGTGTATATACGACTGAAAAAGAAAACGTTGATTCAACTCAAACTCAGAGAACTGTCCAAGACAGAAACTGTTGTAGAATGTCAGGATTTTAATAAAACTTAAGCCTTTGTTACTAGGTTTAGCTTTGGGTTATTGCTCTCGTCTCTGTTAGCTGGCCATGTTGCAGCACACATGTTGCTCTGTATCTGAGCCAGAATACACAAACAGGATCAAAACCAGCCCCAATTATCAAAAAGGGTACATTTTCTCAGAAAACTTATTCAACAAGTGATTCAGCACACAGTTCCATAGTTTTATAAAACACATGCTGACCATGACATCCTGATACAGAAGTTCTATTTACAACAATGGCAATACTCATTATATGTAGAAAAATGTAGACGAAAGGACCGAAATTCCGATGTAAGTAAGAATCTTAGAACAGCAGGGATTTAGCATTCACTCTAAGCATGTTGTATCTTAACTTGTTGCACAAGTTCCCTCCTCCAGAGCTGCTCAGGATCTCCGCTTTCATTCCTCATCTTTTCCTCTTCGAAAGGCTTAGGTAACTGTCTGTTCTCAAGCTTGGAAGCCGGTTGTTATACCATGGGTTAGTCCTGTCTGAAACGCCAGGAGATGCAGGTCTCGGAGTGCTCCTGGACACATCAAACAAAAGACGCGTCCCTTACAAAGATCCCGGCACACAGAATCTAATGTATTTGAAATAAGGCACGAGAGATTGCTGTGGTGAATTCTAGAGACCGCATTTCTGGTTTTCACCCTGTTTTTCTTGAAGTTGAGATAAACACTTGTATGATAAGTCTTAATAGAATAGCTGAAAAATTTAAGAGATCATATTATACTTGATGTTATGCTTGGATTTGTATATCTTTATGCATACGTCATGCATTTTATTGTAAAATAAGTATGATAACTGTTGTTTTGTTTAAAACAAGACCAGTTTTCTGTGAGTGAGTTTTCCCTTCAGCCAAGTTCTTGTAAGGAACTGCACTTCTCTGAATTTGGCTGCGTGTTTTTCAGGCGCCGTTCGCTCCGGGGCTGCTAACGGTAGCAACGGTACACAGAAGAGCCCCACGTTCAGCTTTATTATTATGGAATAGTGTGATTACCACATGCCAGATTTGCTTTATGAGAAATATTTTTTTAAATTGATCACCTTTCCAAGAATAGCAGGCAGCTAATCTAGGTTACTCACAGGAAATTTCTGTCCACGTCTAAGGCAATGATTTTTGCAGCTGCCTCATATTTCAGTTTTTGTAGATACACAGTGCAGCAGAAAGACATCTGTACATTTAAGACCCTGAAAACATTGTTTTTTATTTGGATCTCAACTGTCACTTAAAGAAAAGTTAACAACTAGTCAGGGACACCTGAAAAGTGAGATTTTCTGTGATAACAAAGGCTAGTTGCATGCCGAAAGGAGTGTGTTCCCCTCAGAAAAAGTAAGATAAATATTTATGTTTTTCAGACAAAGAAATAAGCCGGAGAAACGAGCAGATTCGGGTCACCAGCAGAGCCACTGGTGGGTCAGAGGAGCATCAGAGCTGAGCGAGGGAAATGCTGGGGGCACACGCGAGCGGGAACAGGACGCGGGAGCGTTCCTTGCGGCGACAGCCCTTTTAGACGGGATCAACCATAACGTCATTCATTAGAAAATTTATTATGTAGCTCTGCTTGCTGCGCGCGGGCGGCGCGGGCAGCCTGAGGTGAGCCCCTCTTTCCCCTGGTGCACCGGGGCGGCAGGGCCGGTTGGGGCGGAGCCAATCAGGCGTGGCGTGGCGAAGGGAGCGGCCAATGGGGAGGAGGCTGGCGGCTGTTTGAATTTTTGTACGGGCTGAGGCAGCGCTGCCGTTAACGGCGCTCGCGAGGGACCTGAGGCGGCTGCGCTGCGGTGCGTGTGGCTGCGGGTTTTGGCGGGCGGCGCGGGCTGAGGGGAACCTCGCTCTTCCCGCTGGCTGCTGACGGGAAAGTGCGGGGAAACTTACCCGGTGTGAGGGGAGAGCGGCCGGAGGTGCGTCCCGGGGACCAACCGCCCTTCTGGAACCGTGTTGGAAACGGCTTCTCCTCTGGCCCTGCGCGAGCGGGGGGCCGTGAGGGACAGTCCCACCAGCCCGCTACAGCTCGTAGCTGAAGAGCCAAAGAGGCCTGACTCGGTGTGCGGTGCTGCCCAGGGGCCCGCGGCCGGAGTTGGCCGCTCGCCACCTGAGGGGGGGCTGCGGATTGGGAGGAGTGTGGGCCACGCAGGTGGGGAGAGAAACATCGTGATTTTAGTAGCCTTTGTTCCCTTAGATTCTTGATTGTAAATAATTGGGGTTTTTTTGTTGTTGTTTTGTTTGTTTGTTTGTTTTTAATATATAAATATATAATTCCCATGGAGGGAAAATGAATGCTTAATTCCCTCTAAAAGTTGGGGAACTGAACGGTAGGCTTGTGGCCACACAGAAAGTGTGTGGTGGGTCGGCTAATGAAAGCCGGTTCTGTCAGGTTTCAGGTCAATTTCCTGTTGTTTTTGTTGTTAATGTAGAATTGAAAGGAGAGGCTGTCATGTCACAGGACTGCAATGACGAGTGGGAGCTGAGCAAAGAGAACGTGCAGCCCCTTCGGCAGGGCCGTGTCATGTCCACCTTGCAGGAAGCGCTGGCTCAGCAGGACACCTCCATCCACACTGCTGTTCAGCTCAAAAAACAGTGAGCAATGTTTGGACACCTCCTTTCCCCTTGTCTTCCTGCCTCCGCATCAATTTTTCTATGTCATAATTAACTGTACTAATCTCATAGGCATTAAAAAAAGCAGAAAACAACAGAAGTTTAGTAATTGATGTCTATGCTACTATCACAGTCCAGGTATTTAGGACTACTTGGTGTGGGTGCTGTACAGCATACACTACAATCTTCAGGTTAGCAATGGAGCATTTAAACAGCAAACACCAGGGAGATTTGCTTGTGCCTTTAAATGTACTCACATAATTTATAAAGAGGAGAGGTTTGGGGTTTTTTTGGTCTTTCCTACAATAGTCTATTGAAGCAAGGTATTTCTCAGGAGATAAATACTTCCTGCTATCATAATGTAGGCACAGGTATCTCTGTGTGTCTTGTCATGCCAAACCACCTAGGTGATTTCATGTGAAGTCAGCAGGGCCTATGAACAGCTGCCCAGTACTTACTGAACCAGTGCTTATCAGCTGTATCTGGATCTTTTTTTTTTTTTAATGGAGTGCCATGGAATTGTTATTATACTGGGCTCTGCAAGATGGTTTGTCCAACTTGACTCGTTATGTTTGTGAGGTGTGATGGTTGAGCAGAGCCTCCCAAGAACAAAGGGCTGCCTGGGGAGCACTACAGGATGAAGTTGGAGCCACTGTCCAGCCCAGGCTAATGTTCTTGTCTAACTCAAGCTGCAAGGTTGTTTTCTTTCTTTCTTGCTGCCTGAGGGTGAAGTCTTCATGTTGTAGGGATGGAATGATGCACAGGAGTTGAAGAATGAGACAAGGTGATGGCGACTGTCAGTGTGGCCACTTAGATGTGTCTTCACTGTGCTTTCTGGTACAGGTCTGTAGTTGTCTGATCATCAGCCTTTTCCATCATCCTGTGTGTGTATTCCAGCCTCTTTCTATACTTAAATAAGGGACATTTCATACAAAAATTTAATTTCACGATATATCTGTCTGCTAATAGTTTTTCATAACGCCGCAAGTGTTCTTTCAAAGGAGTCCATATTAGCTTTGGGCTAGTGGAAATTCTTGGAAATATCCTTTGGAAAGATGCATATCTGTTCTTGCAAAATAATGATACATTTCCTAGCACTTTCATTTTTGAAGAAGAGTGCAAAAGCTTTTGATTGTTCTGGTCTCAGTAAAAGCTCAAGTCTAAATATATACTAACCTTAGTTTACATTGTAGAAAACATCTTTACAGTTATATACTTGTATTTATTGGATGGAGGCTGAGGGGAGACCTTGTTGCTAGTTGTAGACAACTACCTGAAGGGAGGTGGTAGCATGGAGGCTGTTAGTCTCTTCTCCAAAGTAGCAAGTGACAGGACAAGGGAAAATGGCCTCAAGTTGTGCCAGGGAAGGTTTAGATTGGATATTAGGAAAAAATTCTTCCTGGAAGGGGTTGTCAGGCGTTGGAACAGGCTGCCCAGCACAGTGGTGGAGTCACCATCCCTGGAGGGGTTTAAAAGGCGTTTAGATGAGGTTCTTAAGGACTAGAGTTAGGTTATGATTGGGCTTGATGATCTTGAGGGTCTCTTCCAACCAAAATGATTCATTCTATGATATTCTTTTTTTTTTAGGGAGTTTGAATCAGAAATCCGATTTTACTCTGGAGATGATCCACTGGATGTCTGGGATCGGTAAGTGTCCTTTTATTTCAAAGGAAAGAATAGAAAGGTCAGATATCCTTCTAAAAGCTACTATAATTTAATAATTAAAAGATAACATATTATTCAAAAAACTGTTATAGAGTTGATATTTCAATACTATGCCTGATTCTTTTTTTTTGTCTCCTTACATTGTACAGAAATAGAATCCTTGTGTTTTATTCAGAACTGATTTCCTATTAATATATTCCATTTCTAGGTACATCAAGTGGACAGAGCAAACCTTCCCTCAAGGTGGAAAGGAGAGTAATCTCTCAGCAATATTGGAAAGGGCAGTGAAAGCACTCAATGAACAGCGTCGATACTACCAAGATCCCCGCTATCTTAACCTCTGGCTCAAGTTTGTGAGTGTTCTGTGAATGTGTCTTCTGTGCTGCTTTTCTTGGTATTCATCATGGCATTTGCACAGTTGTTTGTTTGTAACAACAGAGTCACAGAATATGTTGTACAACTGGTGCAATATTAGAAGTATCTCTCTGCAAACATGTTACCTACTCCACTTTTTCAGAAGGAATTCAGACCTTAGGATTATTCAGTTTGGACAGCTATAAACTCCATAAGTTTTGTTATGGAAAAGCTAGTGCGAATGAGTTTAAGGAGATAATCAAGTGATTTAAAGGAAGATTTAATTGAGGAGGCTCCATAGCACAGTGGGTAGAGCTGTGATCTAATAGACATGTGGTCATGAGTTCATAGTCCCACTGGAGCCTGGGGGACTCTGTAGCAGCTACAAAGATCTTCAACTTGATCTTGACCTTCTGGGTTGGAAGGCTGGTCTCTCTTCATGGAAGGGAACCTGAGAGGGGCAGGAGGCTGCACGAGCAGCCGTAAGGTGAACCTGTGGGAACAGAGCTGGAGCTTAGGAATAAAAAGAGAATTTGGAAGGAGGGGGCAGGCTCTTCAAGAGGAATACAAGAATTCTGTGAGGTGATGCAGGGAGAAAATTAGAGGGCCAAAACCCAACTTCAGCCGAGCCTTGCTGCTAAAAGGCAACGAGAAATGCTTGAAATGAAAAAAAAATGTTCTGAATTCACAGGTGCATGCTATTAAACATGAAGCAATCAGAAAGTAATAGTAATTAATCTGGGCCTAAGTTTTAGTTGTTCTCATCTTCTTAAAAGCAGCTTCTCTCCAGGTTTAGCTTCTTGAGCTGATGTACTAGTTCCAAAACTGATAAGAAATATGTTATCCTTTATCTAAAGCTAAAATGACTGTTCTCAGGAATACTAATATGACATAGTTCAATCATTGAATTATCTCTGATTAAAAAAAAAAAAATAAGAAATTATTGGACTTGGAATAGATAGGCTAAAATTAAGGGATTAGTAACAATATTGACAAATGTATACATGCAGTCAGAGGTTTTTCTCATTATTATTCTTTTCCTATTGAATTCCTTTCCTTTACCTTGTGCACTGTGAGACGCAATACAATTGCATGTCCTGGCTTTACAGCTGCTCCTGTAAGACTTGTATCGAAACTAATGGGATGCCTCTTGCAGGAGGCATCAAAAAGCAGACAGGGACTTGGAGTCCTTTTTAGTCCAATGTGAGTACTGAAATACTTTGATTGTTTCAGGGAGATTGTTGTAATGAGCCCTTGGATCTGTACAGTTACCTACATAGCCAGGAAATTGGCACAACTCTGGCACTACTCTACATCACATGGGCAGAAGTACTTGAGGCTAGAGGAAATTTTAAGAAAGCGGATCAGATATTCCAGGAAGGTCTTCAGCGCAAGGCTGAGCCTTTGGACAAACTCCAGTCCCACCACAGGTAAGTTTCCAGCTAAAGAGATGAATTCAGAGTAGTCCTGTGTGATTCAGTGAATACCTGCTATGGTGAATTTTATGCTGACTTCTTCAATGTTTTTTTCAGGCAGTTTCAGACCCGTGTTTCTCGACAGACACTGCTTGGACTTGAGGAAAGTTCTGATGAAACAGATGTGGGTCTTCTGGGAGCTGCAGAACCTCAGAGAAGCTCACTGGCAGATCTAAAAGGCAGGGGGAAGAAAAAAGTGAGAGCCCCAATTAGTCGTGTAGGAGATGCACTGAAAGGTACATTCAGTTGCATAAACCACATATTATTACTGGAAGAGTTACGTATTTTTGTTGTGGAATTTGCACTTGAGTGTGATAATGTAAAGGTTAGTTTGCATAAATCTTTTTGCTTGCAGCCACAAACCAAAACAGAAGCTTCCAGACTCGTACCTCTCAGCAGCTTTCAAACAACCCGAGTTTTGCTGTATTTGATGAAAATTCAGCTTCAGCTTCTGGACCGGAGATTCCCGTACTTACCCCACAGCCGTGGGCAGCACCACCAGTTCCGAGAGCCAAGGAGAATGAACTAAGTGCAGGACCTTGGAACTCTGGCAGGGTAAGGAATCTCAAAGTAGACTGGCAAAAGAGGAAAGTGTGTGTGAAGTGATGACTTCTAATCTTTGGGATGAAGGTTGTACTTTTTCCCTTGCCTGGGGTTTGTGTCTATTTGTAACTACAGATCTTCCTAAAGAGTCTCTGGCTATGTGCAACCTATTCAGGTTTAGCAAGCTGATCTTGCTAGAATAAGTTTTAAAACTCTCTAGAGTTCTTAAATCAAGAAATTAGAATTCTTGTTAACCAGAAAAATTGGTAGAGATGACCTGCCGAACTGTTTGGAGAGCAGAAAAAGAATACAAGAGGGAAAACACTAGTCAAAGAAAGGGAGAGAAGCCAGGTATTAGTTAGTTCTGTAAGAAAAACAAGAGTTAAATTGACATGATACGATACAACCAGAAGGAAGAACTTGTTGCTTATTTTATGAAAATAAGGCATGTACAGCATTCTGCAAGCCTGTTTTGAAGTACTTGTGAGGAAAACAGAACAGTGGAGATCAAAAGAACTGAACTACTGTATCAATAGAGTATTTATCCTGACAATAGGATGACAGAAAGTAGGTTCCAATGGTTTAAACCAGTGCTGGAGACATGAAAAGAGTCAGCCGTACTACACATGTTTAAGCTGTTCTAGAGAAATTATTCAAGATATCTGGAGAAAATTAATCCTATGAAATCAAGTTTGTTTCATAGGTCCTTAGCTACCCCTTATTGTCCCCCTGCTCTTTGTAGATTAGAAGGGAAAAACAGAAAGTAATCAGGTGATAAAAATATTTTAGACTTAACTTAAAACAACTTCTATATTGAGAAGCTTAGAAACAAAAATTAGGATGAGAGGAGGAAAGAAAATGGGCTGAAATTCATGGAAACTCCAGGAATAATTACTACCAGATACAAAGCAATTTGATTAAGTGAATGGAAAAGTTCAGAAAATCACAGGTTTAATTTAGCTGTGAAGAATGAGGAGGAGGAATTATTAATGTAAAACTTCTGTTTATCAGTTGCCTCGCTTTGGTCTGCTTAACACATTCGTTCTGGTCCCCAAGTACTTTTGTATTCTTTTAATGTTTTTCCTTAGTGTTCTTTCTGTTCCCCTTTAATGAAATTCATTAGATTTAATTAAAAAAAAATCTGCAACTAGCAGAAGAGTTAAGGATGTTTAATTCCCCTCCAGTGAAGTGTGGTGCTTATTCTGGCTTGTGTTACAGTGAGAGAATAACCTCTTGTGTGCGCTTTGAGATAGTAAAAGCTGCACAGAGGAAAGAGGTTCTTCTTTAAGTGCCAGTGTGAAGATAGAGAAGTAAACAGTTTGAAAAATGGTGGAAAAGAGAAGCCAGTTTGTGAAATATCTCCACCATGTAACTTCTTCTGCTTAAGATTCTAGGGGAATTTCAAATAGGCAGATGAGGGTAACATGTCAGACTAAATTCTATTTGTCTTCTCTTAAATAATGGACCTCAGGAGCAGTTAAGGGATTTTTGTTGTCTCTGAATGACCTCTGAGAGGAAAATTGAGAAGTCTGGAATATCTTGGTGGGCAGCAGAAGGAATAATATCATAGAACTGGGACAGTCTTGGTTGAAAAATTAGGACTATAGTATTTTTGGAAAACAAACAAGAGGAGTGACTAGAATACCCAGCTTGACCAGCATTTCCTCAGAACAACAAAAACTAGGTACTAATGAGGACACAGGAGGAGCATGTCGTGCTTTTTTAGGTACCAGTTCTCAGCTGATGGTCTGTAACAGTTTATGGATCAGAACAGAATTCATTCTATAAATTGATCTTGAAAAACTTTCAGGTTTAACTTTTTAAATAGCAAACTATAAATGAGCCAAACACTGGGAAAAGGTATATTCAGAGTATAGAGGAATATGGAGTCTCAAAATGAATCTTTAAGCTGTTAACATTGACTTTTCCTTCCTCAGCGTCCTCGCAGCAGTGCAAATTCTGGTGTAGAAGTGCCCTGTCCACTGCCCAATTTCACCCCGTATGTGGAAGAGTCGGCTCAGCAGCAAGTCATGTGAGTCTTTGCTTCAGTTTAAAATGGGGTCTGCGTTTGAGATTATCAAAGCTGCTTTGTAAGATTCTGACTCATTTTGCCAAGTAGCCAAGCCTCTATAGCTGCAAAAAAATTAGAAATCTGTCAACCTGGAAGCTCTTAGTTCTTTAGCTTGATAGCAGAGGCTTTAGTAGAGAATGTGTAAGGATGTGGGAAGTATTTGACTATCGCTGCTCATTATTTGGGAGCCTACATCATATTTATATATGCTAATTAGTTGAATCGCTTAACTCGACGTGTTTACACAAAACCACAATTACCTCTCTTAGGATGCTGTTTACTCGGAAAGCAGCTCTGAATTGAGACAGATTTACTGCTGTTTTCCTCTATATTGGGAAGTCTGTGCTCCATCTATCTGGAGTTTTATTCTGAAACAAGCTATCAAAGTTTCCATGACAACAGTGTTCCTTAGGTCATGGAGGAGTGTGCTGTTTTGCCTGAAATTACCTTCCTGCTTGTACAGTGCTCACTGAAATGCAGATAAATCCCAGGAGATTTATCCTGCTGTTTTGTCAGAGCAGAGGAAAATGCGTTATTTTGCAAAGCTGCTGACCTTTCTTTTTCCATGGCTAATGATGGCCACAGAATGCGTAGGCTGTTCCTAAGAGAGAAGTGGAAAAGAACGTTTGATATTACCAACAGCTTCCATGGCTCTGAATTGCACATAATCAAGGAGTGATGAAAGGTGGCAAACAGCGTGAATTTTTCGTGTGGGTTTTGTGTGTTGCGTGTGGACTGCAGAATCACTCTGACCAAGGACACACCATGCTTTAGTTTAAGACTATGTAAAAATTAAGTTTCTCTTTAAGCAATAAGACTATTTCTTGCTCCTGGAAGTCAGTGGTGCCATAGAATTAAAGCTCTTGACATGCTGGTCTCTCAAACAGACTCATTACTTACAGAAGGCAGCATCTTTTTTATACCAGGGAAAAGGATGAAGTGAGTGGGAATTGAACATCATGCTAAATTAGCTGTAAGCAACTTGAGCATAGAGTTTGTAGGCAGTTTTATTCTATGTAGTTGAAAGTTTAAAAGCAGATTTTTTTTTTTTCTGCCTTTGACTTCATTTTCTCCTGGTGCCAGGGTTGTAAACCAAATCAAGTCTGAAAGTGTTACATTTAAACTCAGCAAACATGATGCAAATCATGCCATTCATTGTCATCCAGAGAAGGACCCTGTAGTGATCTTGGTAACAAGCCTCCCCCCCACAAAAAAAGCCTTAAAAATCCCAGCCATGAGGAGCACCTCTTTGCCTCATTTCCCAAATTCACCTGCAAAATAAAACAAATGTCTTAGAACTGTGCACTGTGTTTGCTTTTGAACTGTTTACCCAGAGCACAGTTAACGCTTTTTTTTAAGGTCATTTGTTCAGATCATCTTTTATTGAGGTGCAGAAAATTGCTGGAGTCATCTGGATTACTGGCATCTGTAAAACTGTACAAATTCTGGTTTGTGCTACATTGCTCGTTTCAGGAGAGACATTCAAAAAGCACTTCCAAGCTAAGAAATAGACTGGTACTGTCTCCTTTCACTGTACAGGGATGGAGGTGTGTGTTTGTTTTGTAATGAGGCACTTCATTCTTGTCACTCAGCATGTCACCCTTGTCACACACAGGCTGATGGAGCTCAAGCAAACAGATCCTGTTGCAGAATGCACAGCAATTCAGAGTATCATAAGAATTGTATTTGTTGTTGAAAGGGCCTTATTAACACTTGGTTTTGTTTTTATTACACAATTCGGAGTTGGTATGCTAGCCTTTTACGTGCTATCATTTCATTTTTCTTTGTTTCTTTTTGGCGTCAGAAGGACAGAATGTCTTTACAATATTCCACAACTTGATTCTGAAATGAGATATTTTTTCTCCCATGCTTGCTTTTCTGTGTTACAGTGAAGTACATATAATCAAAGTAATAATTGCATGTTTTTTCAGGACTCCCTGCAAAATTGAGCCCAGTATAAACCGTGTTTTAAGTGCTCGCAAACCTGAGAAGGAGGAGGACCCACTACAGCGAGTGCAAAATCGTCAGCAAGATACTCAAGAAAAGAAAGAGCTGGTGATGTACTGTAAAGATAAAGTTTATGCTGGAGTCGAAGAATTTTCTTTGGAAGAGATCCGAGCTGAAGTCTACAGAAAGAAAACAAAAAAGAAAACCGAAGGTATGCTTCAAAATGGGATGACATAAGACTTGAAGATAAAATCATAAAATTATGCTTCTTGTCAGTGTACAGCTGTCTGTTATTGCAGCTAGTTTTCTTTTTCTACTGGAATAGTTATTTAACTTCTCTGAGGTATAGAGAAAGTAACATACCCGACAGCTTTACATGTAAAGCATGAAGTGGGGAAAGAAGACCAGAGGTTTTAGCCCCCTTAAAAATAATTTAGGCTTCAGCCACAGATTGCATGTGAAATATGCATCATGCCTTAAAAGCTTCTCTCCCTTAGAGGAGATGCAGGCCCTAGCACAGAAGAAGGAAGAAATACAAAGGAAAATTGAGGAGCTGGAGAAGAAATTAGAGAAAGAAGAGGACAAGCAGCAACAACCACTTGAACAGGTACTGTCCTCATTTAACTGTGCTTGTACGAATAGCTACTAATTTAAGTAAAATACCAAAGGAGGAACTATATCTATTTCTCTTTAGCTAATATTTCTTCAACTTTTTGAAAGGATGATTTAGTCTATTTTATGCATACATCAACCAGTAGATGAATGCTCAGAGAAATATTGATTTTCTTCTCCCCGGCCTGCTCCCAGTTCATATCCTCTCACTGTAGGAATGTAAATCAAAGACTTCAAGGTATTAGATTTTTCCTTTTCTGAGCAGAGTATCCTTCACACAAGCACACTCTGGTCTGTCATTGCTTGCCTAGCAATGTCTAAACCCCAGTTTTCTTATAGGTTGCAAATAACAAGTAGAAGTTAATTATTTTAAAGCTCTTCCTTTTTTCCAGCTTCATCAGTTGGGCTAATAAAGTCTGTTCTGTCTTTCCCCTCCATCCCCATTTCCAAAACAAGGCCTTAGAGTAAATATTTTAAATAAGGAAATACAAGGTAGGGTGAATTTGATGTGAGCTATGTAAGCTCTTATGCATGTCTTCAGTAGTTGGAGTACAACTAAAATCTGTGAAAGTTATATGTGGTTGCAAAGATTAAAATTATGCATTTTAACTACACTAAGCAATAAGAATGGACTTTATTTTCATGCGAGTAAATTAAGTACAAATGAAAATGGCTGAAGATGGCTATTAATCCATGAGGGCTTTAACCACCTATGCAGCATTATCATAATGTTCTTTGAACCTTGTTGCATGGCTTGTGAGTCCATTACTGTAGAACCAAAATACGGTTTTGTTTCTACAGCCAACAGATATAACAGAAGCTTCACCGCCTATGGGACTGCAAGGATTTACTTCTTCCAGTGCAACAGAAGTTAGGGAGAAGCAGCATCAGTTGCAAAGGTAATACAGGTTCTTTGTCAGCAGTGAGAGAACTTGTGGGGATAATTAATTATGAGTGACATGGCTCACTAACAGATAGGCAGAGTGGAATATACCCCTAGGCATCAGCCTGGAAACAGGATCTGTAATCTATCTCTGTATATTTTCGATTATTTTTCTGAGGGATCTTAGTGTCTTACAAGTAGCAAGTGTCAGCTTGGCTTGCCTTTTTGACCAAGCTTACTTATGTTCTGTGAACATGTGTAAATTATAAGAAACAAGTTTGTATCTTTTTCACAGTGAATTCCAGGCCTCTGAAGATCCTCAGCTATATAAACCATTTTGTTCTGAGGGTAAGTGTTTAATTTTTTTACCATTAAGGAGAAGGCAATGTTAAAGGGAAGTGTTCTTTTAGATGAATAGGAAGACCGCAACAAGCTAAACTCAAAAGTCTAGGTGGATTAGAAGAATGAAAATGAGAACATGCTAGAAGTGCCTTTAACCGTATTCGGTAAAAGAATGAGCATCTGAGGTCTGAGAACTGTCACTATTTGAAAGCACTTTTGAGAAGAAGAGCTTTTTCTTTTTTTACTGACTGAAGAGCTTGTTTTACACTTTCATATATGCAGTCTTACTAAAGTGAGTAAAAGAGTTTAACACTAAGATTGATACTGTCTTAAGTACTTTTTCCTCAGGGGATTTGGTAGAGGAATACAATCAGAAATTACATATTCACTGTTGTTGTTGGGAAGGGCGCATGCTGAAGAAATTTAGTGTTGACCTGAGCTGACTACTGTTACTGTTGACAGGGGTGATCCGGTCTCTTGATGTATGCCCAGATACACAAAGGGGAAATGTGCTTTTAGACTCTGAGTCTGAACAGGGGGAACGGAGAGATGAGGCCAGTCTTGGAAAAAAAGGTACGAATTCTGAAGCTGGCTAACATAAGTTATAAAAGTGTGGTTTGTTAACATGACAAAACCAAGCCTTTTAAAACAGGTTTATCTAAATGTCAGTTCTGTAACTTCTTGCTAGGACTGGTATCTCTAAGACTGTGTATTAAATGTTTTAAATAGCATTGGATACACTGTTGTGGAGAAACTTGATCTTGTAAAGCATCTTGGGTTTTCTTTACAGATGTCGGTCTCCTTCCTCCACCAGATCCTGCTACGTCTTTCTCTGTGTTTGATGAATCCTCTACTTTGGCAAATCAGAATATAAGGTAGAATTATTCAAGACCTAGATTTCAGAGGGAGTGAACAGTGCGGTATCAAACCACTTTCTGTAGCAGCTGAAATACAGTACTGTTTCTTGGATGGATGTGGGGTGGGTTTTTTTGTTTATATTTGTATTTTTTTTTTGTTTTATTCCCTTACTCTACTTGGAAAGTCCATGATGAAGAAGTACTCTCCTGTTGTTCCTCCTCAATCTAGAACTATTTAAGCTGCTATATAAACTTTGTGAATTTTGGAGAGCTGTCTACATTGTGGTTTACTGGTAGTTATGTAGTAGAAAGTGGTAGATTGAAACTGTCAGGCTTAAACTCTTAAGGGGAATCTCAGTTGAGGATTGGAAGCTACTCTAATAAATATTTAATGGAATATAACTTTATCTTAGTTGTTCTGCAGATCATACACAGAAAAGTGCCCGTCGCCCTCTTGCTGTTCGTAAACCTTCAGATTCTCTAACTGCAAAGGAGAACATCCCACCAGAACCCTGTGTAAGGAAATTATTTACCTCATTTACCACCTGTCAAGGAGAAACCAACATAGAATTGCTGTTTAACTGAGTGAGACTGGTTGGACTGATGTGATGTGTGATAAGCAAGGATTCTAAACTTATTTCTGGCATGGTGATACTTGAGTTGGGTGATGTTTAAATTACACTGGGGATTTAATATTTTTATTAGGCTTTAAGGTGGCCAATATGGAGGTGAGAGTAGGGAGTCTTCCAGATTTTGAGCAACTGATCAGTGGCCAGGATTCCTCACACTGAAGCTTTAAAAAGTTAGTATGATGGAGAGCTGCACTCTTAAACGCTGCCTCCTGTTCCACACCAGTTTCTTGCCACACATCCAAACAAGAATCTCAGCTCCTGTGTTCCTCCCCTGAAGTGCCTTGCACTTGACTCCCTTAAACCTTTGTATCTTGCTTGCTAAGCTATGTGTCTTTGTCGCAGTTTTGCAGGTGTTTGCAAAACTTTCAATAGAGGTGATAGTTGCTGTCTCACCAAAGGACTTAGTTATTGCTTATCATGACAGACCTTTAGACTGGCTGAGTGAAAGGACTTTATTTTGAGCTGAGAAGGATTTTATGTACACCTACAGCATGAAATACTTGGCAGGGCCAAGCATGGTAAGAATCATGCTGATTTTGGTTCTAGAGTCAGACTGGATAACTGCATAGTGCTACTTTCCATGTTCTGTGGGCCTTAAGCGCCCAACATTTTAGTAAGCACTTTAATAAGATGCTTTGAGCTGAACTGAAACACACTTCTGAGATGGTAGATACTAGGTAGCCTTCAACAGCCTTAACGTGGCAACTCTGCAGTGCTCTAGAGGGTAACAAAGCTACTCTCTCTCCTTTGGAAAAAATGTGTGTAACTGTGACACAGAATGCTTGGGGTTGAAAGGGACCTCTGGAGGTCCCCTGGTCCAGCCCGCCTGCTAAAACAGGTTTCAAGTACTCAAGTTGAATGAGCAATGTAAGTAGACTACACGAAGAATGAGTGTTAGAATCATGTTGGAAGGTGTGAGGTGGAAGAAAGGGGAGAGATAAATGTTCAACTTTTAATTAAGTTTTTTAAACATTGACATAAAAACCTACAGGTTTTTCACTGTCTCTTATTTTTTTTTCAGGATGAGCTGAATGGAATTGAACCTTTGAGTGAAGATGCAATTGTGACCGGCTCCTACAAGAACAAAACCCTTTGTGCCAACCCAGAAGACACATGTGACTTTGTTAGGGCTGCCCACCTGGCCTCAACGCCCTTCCACGGGGCGCTGGCTCCAAGAGTCCCAGCTCCTGCTTTGTCACAGGCTCTCCTGAAGGAAGATTGTCCAGAACCGAAGGCTGCACCTCTGAATCAGGAAACACCAGTTTGTGAGGGAGCCTACAGTGAAGCTCTTTGTGTAAATAAACTGAGGTAATTAACAACAAAGCTTCTTAAGCCCCTTTTCCTCTGTGTCTTTGCTTGTGGTTTTACTATTCGGTTGCCCAAGAAGCAATTTTCTGCAGAGATCCGAATATACTGAAGACAGCCATTTCTCTGGCTTGGGTCCATTTTGCCTTGAGCAGATTTAAGAGGTAACAGCAAGCCCACTTGGCTTTTCAGCATTACTGCTGCGGGACTTTAACTCCATGCTTTTTCTACCAAATAACCTGCAAAGAAATTAATAAACACATTCTGTCTTTGGAGCCAGAAATTAAAAGTAGCATCATCAGTTCCTTTTATACTCACGTGGTTCTGTAGTTATTTTAGTATGTAAAATGCATCTGGTGATTGTGGCTTAGATTTCTTCTACAGAGGAGAAAGGCTGGAGAGAAGAAAAAACTGGCAAACAAGCTTCTCTTTTTTATAATTGTAAACAAAAAAACTCTCTTGCATTGGGTTTTCTCAATTTAGAACTGAGTTTGATATGTTAACTGTTAGTATGTAAACATGAATACCACGCTGAAGGTGTTTACTTGGCAAGTTCCCTGGGAAAGCATGCTGATTATAATTAGGAAGAGCAAGAGTTATTTCCCACCCAGCCCTCCACTGTTTTAAAAGCACCGTAGGTCTGAATTTTGGTAGATACTAGACTAATAAGCACTCATTGTGTTTTCTCTTCCATCAAATATGACTGCTACAAGAGAAGATAAAATTAATCCATAGACTAAAATTCTGAGTAGAACTGATCATTGAAGCTAAAAGGAAGCTCTGACATAGCTATTGGTTTTCTGCTGAGGATGGGAAAGGAGCTGGTGTTATCTAGACACTGTATCTTCTGGAAGTCTGAATAGTTGATGACTTTACTTGCAGCCCGATCATGGAAGCAAGTCTGGAAGATACTCGCTCGTCAGGTTCTTCTGTCTCCTCAGGATCTTCACTTTCCTCTGTTACACAAATATCTACTATTAAATACCTGCATATCCCTGAGAAACTGGAACTTGCTCAGAGCTTGCCCACTGAAACGGTTCCTGATTCTGGAGGTATCAGTGAAAACGCTACTGGTAAGTACTAAACTGAGTTTTGCTCACAATGAATAACTTGCAGCTGATGTTAAACTGGTGCTTTTTCTATATTTCCTAAATTCTACTCTGATTTCTGCGTATTTCTCATTACTTTGGCTGTGACTAAACTTGTGTCTCCCTTGTCAGAAATCATAGTGAGATATACAGTATATTATGACATCAGCATCCAAAAGATCTACATATTAATGTGATGTTATTTAAGGTATTAAAGCAGAGAATGTAGGAGTAATGAGGTTTAATGATAATTTCTTAAACTTTTGATCATTCCCATTGCTTTTTTTTTCTTGTTCTCTGCACACATCCTTTGAACTGCAGTTCTCAATCTGGATGTAGTAATTCTACTGATTACTCCTTAAGGCTGCATGGAGCAGAAAATTGCTTTGGGTGTCTGTCAGCTTATTCCTGTAGAATATGCCAATAAATTTCATAGGTTTGTGATGGTGAAATATTGGAACACCTATTTAGCCTTTGAACTATGATGTTTTCTGGATCTACTTTCATGGAACTACTTCCTGCTCAATACCTTACTGCAATGCTTTTCAAATAAATATAACAGTAGGTAATGATACTCTGGTTCTTACCTTTGTACTGGGAAAGCTTAAAATGTTGTCACCCATTACCAGCTGTGGTCCTGGAGAGAGGAATTCAGTAGAAGCCATCTGGTTCTGCTGTGCTTTACTCTGCCGATCGTTTGAGATCAATTCTCTTCGGGCTACTGTGGTTTTGTACAGATGAACTCATGTATTGAATGATGTTTCTCTGTGTCCTATTATGCAGGAAAATAAGCCCAGACTTAGATGTAGTTATCTGATGTGTCTTCCAGGAGGTAAAAGCCATTAAATTCTTAATATTGCAGTGAGCAGCAGAGTTGGACTCCAACTTTGTTTTCCTTTTCCTACATAAAACGCCTGCTGCATTCAAAGGAGAGAATTTCAATAAAACTCTATTTAAAAATCGCAAACTGATCACTTGCTCTTTAAAAAAGTGTTAATTTGCAAATTGAGTTTGAGTTCTGCTGTGGCTGTGCAGGCCTACCTAATATAATTCAGAGATTTGTCCTTTGTGAAAGATGCATGGTACTACAGTAGAATCATTGAGACCTCATGATGAGATGGTCTGGAAGGTAGTTTCAAAGATAGGTGCTATGTTCACTTCAAAGAACAAGAAATTATTGGATAGAGATTAATTGGCTGAAAGGCAATGCAATAAATGAGTGTGCAGACAGAAAACTTCCAATATCCAGACTACTTCTTGTAATCAAGTCACAGAGACTTAACACCTAGTTTCAGCTCATGTTTCTACTACTTGTCTTCCTAGGTGAGGATGTAACTCAGCTCTCGTGGACCACTGAACAGCGTAAGAAGCTTTTGGATCCTATGCCAGAATCACTGACTGCTTCTCCGGATTTTCACCTGGAGGCTGGTGCTCTGCCTGCCATGGAGTCTGAGAAGGAGGTTGAGCTAGGTGGGTCTGCCAGGCACCCTGCAGCGCAAGGGACCCGTTTGTGTTCTTACTACTCTGAAATATGCTTCATATTCACCCTCAACAGTTTTATGTGGTGTAGGTGAGGAGTAATGAACAGCTTGGGGCTGTATGTTTGCTGTGACAGCTCATGAATGTAAACTTTTGTGACAGGAAATGAGACTTACTGTATCAAATGGGAATACTGGACCAATGAAGAATACAAGATGTTTTTTGCCATTCCGGCTAACTTTCCCCAGTTGGATGCAAAGGGATTTGCAATAAAGGTAATGTGTGGTGGTATGAAATGTTAAAATGTCAGCCAATACGAAGTAAAATGTAGTAAGTTTGGTCTTAATCTCTGAATTCCGTGCTTGAAGATTGCTACTTCAAGTCCTCTTGCTAATTGTTGATATAGATTAAAAGTTTGAGTGTTAAAAATTACTTCCTTGGTGAAGTAGGGAGGGGAAAAAAGAGGATGAGAATAATATGAAGATGAGCAATTTTTGCTTTATTCCAAAAATAAATGTTCTCCTAATGTACCTTCTTGTAGGTGTATTCTCAGCCTGTGCCTTGGGATTTTTATATCACGCTTCAGTTACAGGAGCGTTTGAATACTGACTTTGACCAAAGCTTCAGCGAGAACGGCAGCTGTTACTTGTACGAAGATGGCTGTGCTGTCTTGCACAGGGATATAAATCGTCTCACACTTGGGGTCAGTACAGATAAACAAAGTCTGATTGTAAAAGACATGAACTCTTGCATAGGTACCATTGGTGAGTTTTCTTTGTCGTGATGTTCATTGCTGAAAACAGCTTCACATGTTTAATCCTGTAATCTAGCTCCTCTGTTTTTTTTATCTCATCTATGTATAAATTAGGACCGTTATAGCCTTAGAGCCTGTTTCTCATTTGCAGATCATGTGCTTCTCAGAGGCAAACCAATTTTTCACTCTTTTTTTTGTTCTTGAGTGATAAATGACCAGAGCCAAGAACCACATGTTCTTCCACAACAAGGTTTGCATCTAAAGCTCTTGTTTAACTTGGCATCTTTCAATGAGTTCCAGTCTGCTATAGCAAGGTCATTTTAAATAAAATCTTGTAAGTGCATTTGGAATTGTTGCATATCAATAGGATACAAATTGAACTGAAGACTGAAATCACTATTTAATCTCCTCCTCCTGATCTTTTGTCTACTTCTGAATAGTAGTGTCTCTTAAGAGCTCATGGCTTTCTTAATTCTGGCTGGGCTGATCAAGGGCGAAATCTGATCATACTGAACTTAGGGTAGGACTGTTACCTCTATACAGATGAGCAGAGAAAAAAGGGTGAGCTATAAATATTTCATTTATATGAGGTAGAATGACATATAGATAGATGTTTATTCCCTCTTTTCAGGATGTTATTCATGGCTGTAAGTCCATCCCAGAGGATGTTATCCTGCTGGTTGTTCACAATCTTCTGAGTGTGGTAGAGAAGCTCCACAGAGCAGAGATTGTCCATGGAGATCTGAGTCCAGAGGTGTTCTTTCTGGGAGACAGGTTAGTCTCTTTGTATGAATATGGGAGGACATATAATGCATGATTCCAGCTACAGCTCTTGCGCTTTTATTATTTCTCCTTTTTATTTGGGGTACTGATATTGCAGTCCATTATTTTTAGGCTACATTGGATTCTGAAAATAGTGAAAACTGTTTAGGAATAAATCTTTATTTTGTTTACTTCTATAGAAATAGTATGCAGTGATGTTGTAACACGTATTATGCTAGACAACATATTTTTGCTGTTGTGCCTATATTCTACTTTACCAATGCACTGGACAGCTAACTGGATACCAGTAAATAACTGACCTTTTGGTTTTACATATCTGAAAAACAGGAAATTAGAAGTCAAAGGGCAAGTGGGACTGGAATACCCAGACACTCTCCTAAACAGTTTTCTTTAAGCTCTTTCCCATCTTATATTAACAAAGTCACATATTGTCACATATTCCTTGGAATGTGATCCGTGAACTAGGTGTGGGAAGATGTTAACTTTGGAATGACTAATGGTTCGGCTATAATTCCATTAAAAGAAATTGACTGAGGCTGTTCTTAGTCTTCACTGATACATTAAAAATAGCTATTAACTTTAAATTTATTTTGAACTTACAGTTATCTAACAGGCACATCCCCAATATATTTTATTAATAATTTATTTATACATTACATACATGTACTACTGAAGTTCTAGTATTTTCTTCACACACCCCAGTGGATTGTCTTGCACATTCCTCAGGGTGCACACATCCTAGTTTGGAAATCCCTGATCTAACAGTGGCTTGATGGACTTGGATATCGTCTGCTGGATTTCTCTGTATGGATACAAACTAAATGCCAAAAAGTTAGGATGATGTTGGTGGGTTGTTCAGGTTTTTTTTAGACAGCAAAAGCTATCCTAGGACAAGTGCCCAGTATAAATTACAAAATATGCTGATAGCACACAAGTGTGTAAGGATAGTAGTGAGCAGTGCGATGTGTTGATATTGTTGGCTTGACAGTACATTGTCGCTTGTACAGATACCCCAACAACCCTTTCTGTTTGTCCTCCTGAGTGTCTGGACTAAGAAAGGCTTATTAAAGTATTACAGAGCTTAATTATTTCTTGTGTGAAATATTCTGAGATCTTGAAGGAGAGGGAGAAGTGCCAAACATTGAACTATTTTCTGCTTCCACCAACTGTGTCTCAGATAACTGTGACACATATCAAACCAGTGTCATCCCTAGCCCTTCAGTGTTCCCCACTGCCTGCTCTGGAGAGACCAGCATCCTCTGGCAGCTCCAGCTGCTTCCTGCAGGGTGTCCCTCCAGCAGCAGTTCTGGAGCTCACCGTCAGAGGGGAGCCTTGGCATAGCGCACACTCACCTGTACTGCACTGGGAAGTTGCATTAAAACAAACAAACAAACAAGTTGTGTTGTCTTATGCTTCGTTTGCTTTCTCTGCTCAGGATCTGTGATCCCTTTGCTAAGGATGAGATGACAAGAGCTCTGAAGATAGTGGATTTCTCTCACAGTCTAGATTTGAGAGTACAGTCTCGAGTAGGTTTATCCCACAGCTTTCCCATATCTCAGACCCCTCATGGACAACAGCTTCTGGTGAAAAGCTCTCTTCCTTATCAGGTGAGTCTCTGTTTAGCAGGGCAACTTAGTTTCCATGTTTCCTTTGCAAAAATCTACATTTTCTTAAGTTTTATATTTTGCAAACTCTGTGGAAAGCTCTGATCAATAAATACTAAATAAAGACAACTTTTCATCTTCAGCGTTAAGTGGAGGAACGAGCAGCGCTGTTGGAGCTGCTCAGTGCCTGTGACTACTGCATTTGTGTAGCAATCTATAATAAGACCGGAATTTCACTTTTTGAAGTTTTGTGCTTAGCAGGTCTCCGGAAGGTTCTGATGCAAAGACCAATTTAGACTTAAATGTCTGAAAGCACCAGCAGTAGGAATCTGTAGTGGATTTGCAGAAGTTGATGGAATTTGAACTTTCTGATGTTTGTTGCACTTGCAGGTAGACTTGGTTGGCATTGCGGATATAGTCCATTTGATGCTGTTTGGGGATCACATCCAGGTCTGTCGAGAGAATTCTATTTGGAAAATCAGTCAAAATGTATCAAAGTAAGTCCTTTTGCAGAGGAGGCTGCTGGGAGAGAACACAATTGTAACTTCCCTCACTTTCTTTCAATGGTACCATCCTCAAAGCTTAGAATACAGAACTTAGTGCTGTTGCCAATTTGTTGCTGATAAATTCTGAAGCTACTAGACTTGTTTGTTGTATAGTAGCCTTAATGCTGTGTAGGAAACAATTTGAAGCTGACTGTGAGCTTACCAGTCCAGTTAAGATGATTTTGCTTTTTCTTTTGTTTCAGAGAAGACTGTTTTAGTCTCTCACTTGATAAACCGAGCTTGGGGGAGTTTCTAAGTGGGTGGGTGGCGAGGAAGAAAGTTACATGAGCGTGTTGCTTTAGAAATGGAGATTATTTTGTTTTTCTGCTTTTTTTCATTCTAGGCTGTACTGAAAGGCTTCTAAGACACTAATCCAGGGTTCTGCCTGTGACAGTTGCAGAAACAGTATACATGCACAAGAAGGAAAATAATTTAAAATTGTCATTTAAGATCATGTGCAAGCAGCTTCTTTTGGAAGCTGCTGTTTGTGCTTGGGTATTAATTTCTCCTGCTCTCTTTTAGCCACATATTATGGGTATAAGACTAATCTGCCTTTATCTGCCCTTTTGTTTGTTCTTAGACTAAATGTGCATTTTGTTAGTCACATCCTGCAGAATTTTCTGGCTTAGTGTCTCATTAAGATTTTCCAGAACGCTCTGCTCGTGACAGAAGTTGCTGGAGAAGTCTGCATTAAGGATCGTGGTGTATTGGCTCCACTCGCTGTGTGAATGTCCTTGTATAACCATTGCTTTAAGAAAACCTGCTACCAGCCTGGGAGTTGCCCAGTTCCCTAGCAACCTGCATGACTTATACTTCCTAGTTCCTTGCGTTCAACCTTTGAAAAAAACAAAAAGCAAAACAAACCCCTCGCCTTAAACTGTGTAAAGAGGAAAAATGCTTTTTTCTTTATTGGGCATGTATATGTTTTTCTACTACTGACACCAGTGGTTACGAGGCTATAGCTCACTATATATACTGTACTGCAGTTACAGGACTAGGCTGTGAAGAACAAAATCACCAAGGGTGATTGTCCTCTGAAGAGGTGAATATCTGTGATGTATAGGCTGGCGGTAAATATATATGTTATACTGCCTTTGTTTTAGAAATACTAAAAAGATAAAAAGGCAAAAAAAAGAGGCAACTAAATCATTGACGGAGACTGGCTTTTGCTCTCTGCTGACAGGTATTCTAACATTGCCGATCTCTGAGCTAGGACAATCTGAACTGTCACTCAGAACTCTTTAGACTCTGCTGTGCCTCTTGTCTATGGCCATGAAGAAAATGGTCTTGTACTTGTTTTTGGTTAGGTTGTGTATGACTTCATTATTTCAGAAAACGTAAGTTACAAATGTAGAAGTACAGGGCAGATTCCTTCGGAGGCTGTGGCTGCAGCTGTTTTGTGAGTCACCTACGTAAAGCAGAGTCAGGATATTAGTTCAAAAGCCAAGGTAACTCCTCACTTGAGGGGGGAAAAGTGCTTCAGTAGTCAGAAGCCGTGCAGTCTATGGACTTCAGTGCGAGACTGAAGAACAAAGGGTTAGCTCTGATAGCGGTTACCTGAGACTCATGAGTCATTTCACCTTTTTATTCATGGTGTGTGGGTCTATCTGTGAGAGAGGGGATTTATTACAATTAATTGTCTCTGAAATGCTGTCTATATGAGAACTCTGGCAGATGGAAGGTAAGGGAAAAAAAAGCAAAACTGGTTGTAAACCACATTTAAAAAAAATTATTTCTCTTGCAGCTTTCCTTTAATATTGTCCTGTGAACTTAAGTTGAAAATGGGGGAGTAAGATTTGCCTGTACCCTTTATTCATGGAAGGGATCTGCCAGTTCCATTGGTTCAAAGAATGCTCTGGGTAACTCCTTTAACTGGAAGTGCCGTGGCTCAGTGTGAGTGCTGGCAGCTGGCAGGTACGCTACACGAGCTAACTGTAAAAACAGTGGGTTTGGTAGACCTGTGGAACAACCTGTCCAGTTACTATCCAGAAGCATACTGGTGAAAGAGGAACGGGCCCACGTGTATAAACTTAATACATTCCTTCCTTCCCTTTACATTTACTCGTGTGAGTGGAAGAATTATTTCAGACTCGGTTTTCACAGGGCATTTAGTGCTGAATATAGATGGAAATAGTGACAGACGTGTCGCATGTGCTTGCCATTTCACTGAAACTGCTCTGTTTGTTTTAGGACTGGTGACAGTGATTTCTGGAGTAAACTTTTTGGGAGAATTTTGAATGCAGATGGTAAGTCCACAGTGCCTCTGCTGAGGGAGTTAAGAGAGGAAATAAGTGACATGTTTGACAGCTGTTTCCAAGAACGTCTTTGTGAATCCTTGGCTGCACTGGGAGAAACTTTACTCCTGGAGAACTTCCTGTGATTTCACAGAGGACAAATACATTTTGTATTATAGAGAGGAATATGTTGTTAACTTTCTTTTTTGAAATGCAAGCATCAACAGTGATTGTAGTTGTTCCTGCAATACTTCACATGGGACTTGCTGAAGAATGTTGATATTGTATCAGTGCATAGATAACCTCCTAAGCCTGCTACATGAACTAGCCTGTGTCTGAGCAGTTTGCCAGAGAAAAGTGATTGTCATAACTGCCCTTGCCTCTTTTTGTATGGCTCCTTAAAAACGTGCTTAATACCTAGTTCATGCTGCAGTCACTGAAGTGTCTTTGTCTTATGTTTGGTTGGTCTTTTAACCAGTGTTTCATCAATAAAGTTGTATTTTGGTAGCAATTCTGTCACAATTAAACATTGCTGTCAGATGGTTTCAAGTGACTTGATTTAGTATCCACGCTGGAGTGCTTCTGCCTGCCTGGGAACCATTGGTGGCTGCTGGATACAAAAGCCCCTTGTTTGGTGGCAACTTTCATAACCACACAGGACTTCTGGACACATGCACACAACCTGAATGATTCTACTTGAACGTGCTCTCCTGGAGGATTGTCATATCAAAAAGTAGATGAAGTAATGAGTGAAAAGATGCATACTTATGTTTTTGCTTCTCAAGGCAAGTGTGTTAGTTACTTTTGCAAGCTCTAGAGTTACTGACTGGCTTGAGCATCTTTCAGAAATCTCACTGAAGTCTAAATTTGCCTCATGTCCTGAAGCACTTGCAGGTTTCTGTAGGAGGTTTTGTGGATAGATAGTTGTGTTAACCTTTTATGCACTGTATTATTGAAACCAGTACAAAGGCTTGTACTAATTTTATTCAGGAGAACAGACTTCATAGGATCCAAACCTGAGATGCTATGTACCTTAAGCACAGAGGAACGTCTCAGACTTGGGCTTTATTTCTCCTACATATGAAAGTGAGAGTAGCAGGTGGTATCACTAGCAATTTTTTCTCCCTATAAAACCAAACTGGCTTTAAGTGTCTTCTCATTTGTTCAAATTCTCTTGCCATGGTTCTATTTGATTTTTCTCCTGTTTGTGTGTGTTATCTCTGAATTCTGGTCCGGAAGTTCTTTCTGTATCTTCATTCCTGGTCTTTCTGCATATGTCCTTTGCTGCTCCTCTTGCTTTGAACTGTGTTCTTTTTGCCTTTCCACATACCTAATGCCTTCTTTATAGTCCCTTTGTAAAGGTTATATCCTCTTGTAATTCAGGAATAGGGCTAAATGTGCTGATAGACAAGCTTTAATATCTAATGTGAAGTGCTGATGATTTTTTTTTTTTAGTCTGTTAATGCCTCCAATACTGCTTCCTGTAATACAAGTCATTGGTTAGCAATCTGTTGAGCAAGCAGATGACAACAATTTATCTCTAGCCAGAATTTGGAGCAAAGAGCACTGGTAGCGAAACTAGGAGCTGTGCATTGGACTAACTTCACTTAGCTCTAGAGCCACTTGCATGTTTGTTAGTACTTTCCTTGAGCTGAAATTTGTTTTCTTTTGCTGATCTAACTTCCTTTAGACAAAGTCTGGCGAATCTCACTTCCTGTCCTCTCACTTTCAGCCTTTGCAGTTTATGCCCTGCAGCAGTGATAGGAAAACCAGGTAGCTTAGGAAGAGAATGCTCACAAGAAAGTATCGGCTATCCCAAGGAGTTCTCAGGCAAGATCTGTTTCCAGCTGACACAGAACTTCACTGTCGCTTGAGCTATTTCATAAACCTTGTTCAGACAGGAAGCTTTTGAGAACAGTCTGAACACACAGGTAAGAGGTAAATAGGTTTGATCAGTAATGCCATTGGCATCTGGAGAGGAAGGTGCCAAGGTGACTAATGTTTCCTGCGGGAAATGCCACACACTTGAAATCTTACACATCCATTCTAACTGCAAAAACAAACTCTTCTTAAAATTAAATGAAAGTTAAATTGCTTAAGTAAACTGCTCTAAAAGCTTTCAGCAGAATGACATTTCCTTAATCACAGACTTGGTTGATATAACACAAGTTGTGTGGTGTTTGTCAGTATGAACATTCATCAAACAAAGTGCCTTCTGAATTTGGCAAATCTGTGGTTAAATTTCAGAGCTGGAAGAGCTCTGTTGTAGAAGATGACAGACAGAATTGTGGAAGAAGGTAAACTTTCAGTGTCCTCAGACATGAGTTATTATTCCTAAAGAGAAAAAACAAAAGACCTTCTACTGTGTCAGGTATTTTTGAAGAAAAGAAGTCTGAGATGTTGCCTTTCTTTCGTAGCGTGTTTTCCATTTGAACACAAATTTGGTTTTGCACGTGTATTAACTGGAGGTGCAGTAACAATATCCTGCTCTTTGGCTACTGTGGCAGTAGTAAATTTCCTTCACTGAAATTACCAGTTAGTGCAGTTCCAGTACAGTTGAAATGCTATGTATGATGCTACGCTTGGAATAATATGATTGTCCAGATGATGCTTTTTCTCCTACCTGGGTAACCTGCAGCTGGGTGTGGGTTTTCCTGCACAGCTTATTTCCCTGCTTCTGAAATGTTTCAGTGGTATCATACGTGTTTAACAAGAAAGTTCAGAAGAATGGAAATCATTTGTAATGTTGGACACTGCTGGAAAGCACATTTGGATCCTCCTAAAGCCTGTGAATCTGGATTTTCACCATTTTTCTTATGATCTGTGTGCCAGCAGCAGCACCCTGAGGTTTAAATCTATCCTTAGACTTCAGACTGGCCAGAGAAACAGAAGAGAACAGGAGACAAAGCCTGCCCCTATTTCTTTCTCATTCCTTGCTAGGATAGTGCTACAGTGAAAAGCTCTTCAAAGGCTTCAGAAAAGGGGACAAGAAGAGCTGAGCTTTTAACTTTTTTGGCAATTAAGAGCAACTTCCCTGGTGTTCTGCATGCCTTGAACGTGCACTACACCGATGAGCCCTGCAAGCAGCAACCCACCCAGGCCCCAGCCACTTTCATCCCAGACTAGGGAATACTTGGCTTGCTGCTTTGTTGATCACAGTCTGGAATTCTTTGAAATAAAGTGGTGGCATTCACAGGGCCACCCTTTCCTCTGCATTTGTATAAACTGTCTGCTTCGAGTCAAAAGCAGTACAAGAATTAAGTCAATAATGCTGTCCACTCTGTTACACTAAGTGGGAGGGGGTTTAGAAACAATGGCAGAAAGTTGAGCCCCAACCAATGCTACAGATAAAGAGTCTGTGAGGTGCATGAGACAGACATGCTGCAAGGGGGCAAAACCCACAGGCCTGAGCCATTCTCTGTTCATTAAGAATCAGCATTCTAAAACACTAAGACAGAAATCACTTTTAAGAGTATGTCTCAGATATTTACATGGGCAGAGTCTGCTTCCAGGAGGTGGGAAGACTCCCTACTCTTACAGAAGCAAAAAATCCTAATTATTTTTTATGAAGAACACTCACTTCACATTTTGTGCCTTTCTGACTGACGTACCACATTGTGGTTTCCATACATTCATGAATTCTGCTTTGGTTCTACCAAACCCACTATAAATCAGGTCCAACTGTTTTTTAGTTCATGAAATGTATGGCTACTTTTAAAAGTAGACAAATTATACCTATTGCATGTGCATCAGCAAATAGTTCTAAATCTTTCCTCTGTGCTGCTGCTGATTTCCCAAATAATAAATATTCCAAAATGGCTTTGGGCTAAACTGTAACTTCTGAGGTGTTGTGCTCCACGCTGTGCACGAGTGATTTCCCCAGCGGTGCTCCGGTGTACAAAAGCTTAGTGTTCTTATTCTAAGGGAGTTATTTGACTGTGGTCTTGAGAATTGCTGGGTAGAGTCTCTCATTTAGCCTTAGGCTATGGGCACTGCAGTTACATTAATGTGCATGTGCTTAAAAAATTGCCCTTAAAGATTGCTGAAGAAAGACTGAAGCTCTTTCAACAGTTTCGTTCTCTTGGTTCTATCTTACAGTCGTCGCCCCTCTGCTTCGTTAATCTAGCAGAATGCCGTGTTTAGAAACTTAGAAGTAAGGATGTTTTATTTCCGTTCATTCTTTATCTGATAGAATAATTTAAATTATTAAACAAGCATGTGAATATTGAGGTCACTCAGTAAGACCAGGGAAGAGTGCTGTTCCTTTGTTGGCTCTAGAAATATTTGTTCCTTACTCTCCTTTTGTAATAAGTACCATCCAAAACTATTTAATTATTGATCCTATGGCTGCAGCTGGCATGGAAGTGTGAGTTCTGAAGCAGAGTCAGCCGCTAAGTGATATAATGCTGAGGAAAGACAAACGTCGGTCTTCTGTTCATTTTCTGTGCCTGAGCTTATGTTTGTTTTTCCAGCGCCTTGGATTTTTTTGATGCACATTCAGTCTCTGTTGAATTGTACAGTTCCTTTCCTGAACCTAAACTAGTAATGTATTTTGATGTAGTTTAATTCTTTAAATAATCATTTGCTCAGGAATCATTTTGTGGGGAAAAAAGAAGTGTTTGAGCATTGCAAAATGCAGTGGTGGCTGGATATGGCGTGTTGGTGCATTCCCTCGACATCCAGTCAAAATGGATTCAGGAAAGGCACCCTGGCCCCTGTGCTGCACCAGGGGATCATTTACTCCTGAAGAGCCGGCCTGCATTAGTACTGTGCCTGTGCTGGGAACTAAACTGGCTGCAACTTGTCCTTTCATTAGTCTGTTCCCATGGCTTCACAGTCCAGATCTGCTGATAGCCCGTTTGAAAAGATAAGCATGGCAGGGATTAAATCTGACCCCAGGTAGGCACCAGCTGTTTCAGTGGCACATTGTCTGCTGCTGTGTTTGCAGGGGGGCCATGGAAGGCTTTTCTTTATACAGCTTTAGTGGAGTGTGCCATATTCTTACACCTTGGAAACTGGCTTAGATCCTGTGCAACTAAAAGCAGCAGTTTTATATCAAGATGTAAAACACAAGTGTCAGCTGAAAGTAGTCTCGTCTAGCCTGAAACAGAAAACATTACTGGCAACTGATGTGGGCAGCTGTAAAGATAGTCTCTGATTTGCTTAGTGTATGGGGAATATGTAACAGGAATAGTCTATTTTATGCAATTTAAAAAGTTATTATTCCTCCTCATATCCTGAGCTAGACAACAATGGCAGACTCACTGATCCTGTTCCCAGTTCTTTCAATAGGTAATTCCCACACCACTGAACACTGGTGCCCTCTTCATTGCTCCTTGTTTACAAGCATTCATTGCTGCTACACATGTGCTCTGTGCACCATGATCTAAATGGATCTTTGCTTCCTATCAGCTAAACTGAGGAGATTTTTATCAAAGTGAGCACTATATCTATATAGACTGCCTGCAAATTGCTTCCTAACTTTTTCCATTACAAGCTTAAGTTTCTGTGGTCTTTCACTATATGGCATATTCTTCCTCTACCTTTGTGGTTTCCGGAGTGGTCCTTGGTTATGTATCTACGTCCTTTCCAGCAATGGTGCGGAGCAACATGGGTGGAGGGGGGAAGGAAGAAAAGCTGCCAGGGGACTGGGAACACACTGTTGCAATGAATGAGGCTCATGGAAAAGAGTTACAAGTTTCCCTTCTTCCCTGGGAAATTCACACTGGTCCTCTTAAAATGGGAGATGGCAAATTTGGAAATGATGTTTGAGTAGCTGGACTTGTTGTAAAGGAGAGGTAAGAAAATGCTTCTCCTGAACCTTCTTGCTGATTCATGATGGTAAAAGCCAAGCTGTTTCATTACGGTAAAAGCCGAGCTGTTGGGTATTGTGCTGCAGAAGCTGTGAATGTTTTGGCAAAGCCCTGTTAATGTTTCTGGCATTTGTGGTTTTGTTAAACTTCTCTTTCTGAGACAAAGAGGGTCTCAGCAAGACCCTGTTCTTCCAGACTGAAGACCCTCCACTGTCACCACTGCTTCTGGCTTTGCATGTGATACTGGACAAATCATTTAAGTCCTGGGGTTTTGTGGTTTATAAAACTGGTATTATACGTTATGTATATTTTCTTATCTAAATATAAATATTTATAAATATTTCATTTCTGCCGAGGAGAAATGGTTCATAAAAGCAAGGTAACATTTTGATAGCTTTAGCTGCAGGTTTCCTAACCTGTTTTTGGATTAGTAATTTCTGTTGCGCCCTGGCACTGCAGTGCTTGTGGCCAGCTGAAATGTACACTGCAGCCAGGAACGTTTCACCAAACTAGGATTTGATATTTGTATCCAGAGAGGAAAACAGGGGAACCGTTGCCCCAGACAATGCTGTTGTTTAAATTGGAGCGCAGTTGTTCTACCAGCTGTTGAGATCCAAGCTGTTTTCTTTGAAAACTAAGCTATTTTTTTAAACTCAAAACTGAATCTTGAACCTTGACCTGGATATTGGTGAAATAATTCTTCTTAACTTGCAGCTTTTAGGAATGTTACTTTCCCGTTGGATTTTGGTGTGATAGATGGGTGCATGTTTGGTTTAGGTGTCATACACATAAATAATACTCTTGACATCTGTGATAGCTTCCCTGTCATGTTCTTAAACCTCCCTTTATTCCTCCTAAGTTATTCCAAATGCATTCTAAAATGTTTGTTGTTGTTCATGTCTGGATTTATCATCCCCCCTTTTCTATCTCTTCTGTGGTTTGCAATTTTTATATGCGCTAAATGTTTCATTGTATGAGGGTTGTGTTAATGTGCAACGGCACCCCACATAGTCAAAGCAAACCCAACTGTCAGTTATTATTGACAGTGATCATAAGCAGTGCGGAGCCTTTCCATAAAACGGGGGATCTGTCCCCTCTCTTTTTGTGACATGGCGTTGTCTTTGCTCTCAGAAGCGGCTGGGTTTCAGTGATGCTGCATAGATTCTTCAGGGTAGAAGTTATGGTACAAACACGAGTTTTTGACCTCAAAATAGCTGTGAGCTGGAAAGCTAAATCCAGCTCTAATGAATGAAGTCGGAAAACTGACGGCATTCAGCAATTTCACGGGCTCAGGATATTTTCTAACAAGAAAATTCATTTCTGAGACTTGTTGACAGAAACATCAAGAATGGAACTGCTGCCTTTGCTTCCACCCACCCCAGCCAAGAGCGGAGGGAGGAAAGCAGCTCTGTATAAATAGCTCTGTTCCTGTCCTATTTGTAAATTCAGTGCTTTTTGTGTCAATGACATCACCCTCTTCTCCATGGCAACTCTCTACGATGTCAAAACTGCAGGGCACCATCAGAAAAACTCACACCAGCAAATGAACAGGTTGATTCAAGATGATTTAATTGAGAAACAGTGGAGGGGGCGACAGGAGGGGGTGGGAAACGCGAGCAAACAGGCTCCTGTGAGCTCTGCTGCTCTGGAAAGCTTGCATCTCTAATGACTGTCTCCTGAATCTCTGCCCCAGCTCTTCTTTGTGTCAGTCCTGGGAGGAGGAGGAGGTGGGCGGAAGGCGGGCAGGCATCTTATTCTCCATCCCGGTGTGTCTGGAGAGCAGCTCTACAGGTGACTGAGCAGGAGGAGCATGACTGACTCACTGCTGAGTTATTTTCTCACTCTCCTCCTCTCGCCCTCCCATCTTTGCTGGTTGTGTTTTCCCTTGGCCCAACAGCTCCTATTTTTCCCCAGGCGCTGATGAGAAAAAAATAAATTAGCAGCAGGCTTTCTTGTTACCTAATGTTCACAAAAATGCGCCTGTGGTTATCTAGGTGAGGAGATAAAAGCCAACTCTGTAAGAAAGAAGAATTAATTGTCTCTTGGATACAACATTTTTATCTTAAAAAAAAAAAAAGTGCTCCTCCTTTCTGAATGTTGTCCAGAAAATACTAAAGTAACTGACATGCCAGGAAATTGTAAATAACTTCTTTATCAGACTACCTGTGGAAAATACCTAATTGCCTCACTGGCAGCCCTGCTGGTTTTGACTTGATTTCTAAACTGGCTGCAGTTGGGGGAAGGTGTTTCACTTGCTGCCTTGATTACAGAACTGGATTCTGCTGGGTTCCATTTGGGACTGGAGGAGCAGGAACAGAGTAGTTACATCTGCGGAGTTTCAGCCAGTGTGAACTGTGCTTCAATCAGCTTAATAAATCTGTCCTAGTTTACATCCTTATGAAATCTAAAGCCTTAGAACAGTTTGCCTTCCTTCTTCTGCAGGGTGCCATGGGATCTATTGCTGAAATTTAGCCTGCAGAAGTGTCAGCTTGATATTATATTTTGCATTTTTGAAATTGCATGACATGAATGCAGCAAGTTATGCAAGATCAACACAACACCCACGGAGTTCGTATATCCAGAAAGGGCCATGGCAATGCTTTCCAAATTGAGAAGTAACACTTTGGCTTGCCTGAGCAATGGAATAACGCTGTATTTGCAGCTCATGGTCTGCAGTTTATACCTCTACAGGGCACAGGAGTCTTTAATTACAGATTCTCAAAGTGTGGGGCTTTGTTATGTGTGTTCACTCCCTCCCCACCCCAGGGTGAAGTGTAAGTCAGCCGTCCTGCCATTTCAAGGCTTAGTAGAGGGGCAACGTGTGTATAATCTTTATACACTAGAATCTTGATTAGCATCTTGCTCTTGCCTTTTCTGCAAAATGTCACTCAACGCACAGTCCCATCCTCTTTGCTGAGATCACAGCATCAGCCCACGATAAGAAAGGTCCTAGAAAACATCGATTCACTGCATTACAGAATCTTGATAGTGGTATGTGTCTACAATGAGATCTCATCAGTTTGAACTGCAGGGTTTTAATGAAATGTATCGCTGTGCTCTCCTTTGTCCTCCAGCTGGGAGGATGTTTCACCTTTGGTGAGCACTCACACCTGTGCTGAGTGTGAACGAGGGGTGGGGCTCCGGTTGTCCTCCCGCAGCTGGCGCTGGGCAGGGAGCAGCTCCAGGGAGCAGCTGGGAGCTCCGGCTGTTCTGTTCGCATGTGCCTGAGACTGAACCAGGATCTTTCTGAAGAAGCTTTAAGATGAAATTGCTGAGAATTTTTGCCTGAAGCAAGGGATGTTTCCCGTGTTTAAGACAAGCAGCAACCTGCAGTTAGAAGGAAGAAGGGACTGAATTCACTCCAGAAGTATTTCTTCTTCAGAAGTATTTCAGATCTGTTTTTCAAGGTAAGCCTGCTGTTGTGGGAGGTAGATGGGGCAACGGGGTCCAGCATTCTGAACACTGCAACTGAGAGGACTTCTAAGATTTGTTGTTGTTGTTTTTTACCTGTAGAACTGAAATCAATCTCTGATGTTTCTGGCACTCCCTTTTTAGCCTGGAAATTTAAATCAGGCAATAAGAACTAATTTTCTGAGGTCTGAGGCCATAAAAAAGAGGTGAGGAGGAATGTTTTTAACACTGCCTTTTGCCTGCCTGTATTCCAGTGGTGAATAAATGCCATCGACTCTGCTTCTAAATTGTGTACTCAAATAGAACCATAAGCGTTGTAGGAAGAGTGGGTGAATGAAAGTAAAATTGAGTGAATAGACACGAGCTTATGGTTTACTAATTTTGTTTAGTGCTTTTAAACATTCACAGAGTGTTTGTTGTTCTGTAGGGAGGCAATAGGAAGATGGGCCTTGCTTTGGAAGCTTGAACTCAAAGGTTTTTAATAGGCTTAGTTTGAAGAAATGCTATTGAAAAAAGAGCAAGGAGATAGGACTTTTTTTTTTAAAGCATCTGTTTGAATTACGCCTGAACAACCAGTTTATAGCTGTTGAAAATTGTGGAAAGGCCAGAAAGTAGTACAGAGCTCCTCATCACAGCTGCAGGCAACTTATTTGAAAAGCCTTATTTAAGGTAGGAAAAAATACCTTGAATGGATAGAGGTGGCTCTGGAAAAAACTCATAACATCTAAAAGTCTTTTATCATCAGTATCCTGTCCTCCCCGTTAGAAGCTAAAAACTGAAACTCCTCCTAACTGGGAACCCTCCAGACAGAATTGTATGTTTAGGCTGTCGTGTATAAATGATAGACCTTGATGAAAGCACAGCAGAGCACACATTTTCCAAAGGTGCTGAAGCCATTAAGGAAGCACTTACTGAGCCTTGAAGTGCAGGGAAGAGTGTAGGCGTGAGTCTATGCTTTCGCTTTGCACACTACTGGATCTAATACTTGTACGCAGTTTCATTTTGCTCTTGGAAAAGGAAAATACACAGTGCTCGTAAAAGCAAAAATATCTCGTGTTTAGGGAAGTGTAGTTTGTAAACTTTTGCACCTAGAGCTGAGAAGGAGGAAGAAGCCTTGTCAAGACTGTGAGAAGTGAAATCAGGAGCGATCTCTGACTTGTTGGCTCCTCCTCGCTAGGTGAGGCACGGACCGGAGCGGTGCCGGGGGAAAGCTGTGCTCTGGGAAGGCTGCGGGCGCTTAGGTGAGATTGCCTGGGGATGGCTGGTTGCGTCAAATATCCTGGCAGGGAATGGGGGCCAGGAGGGCATTTGGTGCCAGCAGGGGTTGCGTAACGTTGTGCTGGCTCTGCAGCTGGCTTTGCCAGGCGCTGGAGCAGTTAATACTGTTGGATGCTGTTGCTGCAGTTTGATTCCACTTTGTAGAAGTAGTTGAGATGAGGCTATTCCTGCCAGCTTCGCAGTCAGAGTCATCAGTTCTGCCTCCGACACTTGGGGAGCATGAACGAATAACTCTTAAAACATTCATCTAGGGCAGCTTCCAAGAATCCTGTGCGCCAAAGTCTACAATACATTGTGATCTGATTCATTATCCCGGGATAGCAAAGACTTTGAAGAGGTGTTTACCCAGTGTCTGGACACACTGGACTTCAAGCTCCCAAAGAAAACCTGCCTTGGCAGCTCCCAGGAGTGAGTTTGGAGAGGACGGGGGGCGATGGACGGGCAAGCCAGGCTGTAGAGCAGCAGGGAAACCAATGTGGGACATCTGTTGCAACGTGCTGTGGGCTGGTGCATGGGACGGCGAGCAGCCAGCGTGGCTTTTGGGGGGTATGGAAGGTGCTGCTGCTTTGGGCACAGGCACTTGACGCCAATTTAAACTGGAATTCTGCGTAACCTGTGTTAAGCACCTTATGATCTTCCATGGGGTGGTTCTTTACCTCAGTAAAATCTTGTATTGCTTTTTGCTGACGGGAGAGGGGGCTTTTTCCAGTTCCTGAGAACTGGGGAGAGAGGGATGAACAGGAGGAAGCAAATGATACTGCTGGAGAAAAAAAGCACAGCAAGCTAGATAAAGGTGATCCTAACTGAGGAGGAGGGTTGCTGTTTAATTAAAACTACTGCTAAAACCCAGGCTCTTAGTAGTAAAATAAATAATAGCAGGACATGAGTAATTCCTCTCGGGGGAATGTCGGAGACAAAATTACAATAATGTAATAATAAAAGGGGCGTGTGTGCAATTGCTCAGAGGAATAGTAACAGGATAGAATAATTTTTCGCTGCTTAGAAGTTCAAATGTGGTTCAAGTCAAAAGGGACTGAAACCTGTTAAAGCTCAGGCCCCTCGGGGCTCTCGGGCTTTCAGAAGGCAGAGTTGTCTGAGTTACTGAACCTGCCGCTGCTGCTTTACTCGGCAATCCCAGCAGAGGCAGGAGGCTGAGCTCCTTCTTGAGTTAGCAAATGATGGCAAGTTAAGTGTGTCGCTTGCTCTCCTGCTGCTCAGTCAGTGTGGTTTTCAGTGAATTAAAAATAAGTGTTTCAGGCCCAGACTTGGCATGACTGAGCCATGTGTAATGCATCTGGAGGCGAGAAAGGACATTAGACCATCTTTTGCTTCCTTGTTTCCCTCCCACCCCTTATTTCTAAGAATCAAATAATTTTAGAGCTCCGTCTGCATTCTGCAAGCTGGGATGTCCATTCTAGTAAGGTGGTTAAATAGTGTAAACTCATTAACCACTCTCAACTGAGTAATATACAGTGACATAATTTCTTTTGCATAGCTGCTTTGCATAATACTGCACTTCAGTTGTTGTTACTCCTTCCATTTCATCCTTTTCATTTCTATGACGTCCATCTGTTTACCAGACAAGGCCTAGAAAAATTGGGGCAAAAAAACAATCCCAGAAAACTAAATGAAAAAAGCAGACAAGTCAGTGTAAAGAGGCTTTAGCACACCTCTCAAAAAAACCCACAAACCAACAACAAAAACAAAACACCACCAAACAAACCAAACCCAACCCGAAGCCAGCACCTGAAGCAGCTGGCATTGTGGCTGCCTGCAAGCTGTCATGTTGACACAGACTGGCATGCGTTGCTGTAGTCAGTTATTGGTCACAAAGTTTGTCCCAAAGAAAGCCTCCAACAAGTATTCACGTTCCTCAGGACTTGCTTAAAGTCCAGGAAGGAAGAGCAATGCTTCAACCAGAGAGCTTTGGAAACTGCTCAGTGATGTATCTTTGCTCCTACAGGTTGCCGAGGGGAAGGCAGAAGGTCTGGTGAATCTCTAAGAGACTTGGGTGGCCATTTGCAACAGCAGCGCTTTGCAGGAAACAGCACAGCCCAGAATCACCAAGGTTAGTCAAAGCAAAGCATAACATAATAGTGTTTTGTGGTAGATACAGAACGTAATTCATCGTTTGCTCTGAAGAATCGGGCTGTAGCTGAACTACAGCTCTGAGTAGCAGAGCTCTGACCCAGCTGAGGCAGTGCACACAGCGCTCTCAGGCCAGGGCCAGGTATCCTGCCCATATGATGTGCAGATACTCAAAACACCGTTGTATAAAAACGATGGGTTAGTTCTTAAAATGAAACATACCATTTCAAATTAGAGAGCAAATGCACTCAGCAGTTTCAGCAGACAAGTGTCTTTATGAACTGATAATGTCAACTTGATGGCTCTGCACTCAATCGTTTTTCCCCTGAGAAGGTGGTTAAATTGAAGTGTCTGTAATGGCAGTGTTAGCTTCCTGATGGCCTGCTGGTTTTCTGACTTTCCTCTCTGCAATGCACGATGCCTTAGAAGTGACTATCTTTTGTTTTTCTTGTACTCTCACCTTTTTCATTTAGATGAAAATTTTCATAGATCTCACTTACTAATCTCTTTGTAATTTGATTGTATCCTTGCCACTGTGTCCACAAGACAGCACTAACTAGGCTGCTGAGCCTGGGTTGCGCTGCTGAGAGAGTTTGGATCAGGTCAGTGTCCTCCCTGCTGTGTTGTGGGGTTGGTTTTTTCCTCGCCTGTGTCAACCCCTGAGCCTTCTTTCAAAGCTGTGGCTTTTCAAGGCATAGCAGGAGCTGAGGGTTTTTCACAGCAGAGCTGAAGAGCTGTGCCTGTGTGGGGAGAACAGGTATTAAAGCCTTTCCTCAGTCTGGACCAGGAACAGAGGGGCTAATATGCCAGAAGGCACTACACAGAGCTTAAAATAACCAAGATCAGGATAATTTGGCTTTAAAAACCATCTGGGGTTTGATTCAGTGCTCATTAAAATTCATAGTAGCCTTATGATTGGCTTCTGGAAGAATTAAGCAGGGTGTTACACTTTATAATGAGCACTTTGGGCCTTGTCCAAGAAAGTACATAAATGCATACAGTAATGTTAAAAAGGAATTTATTTCCTGTAACATCCAGTTTAGAATAAGAATCTGTCTAGCACTTGTGGAAGTCAGTGCAAAAACTCTTTGCAAGGAGTTTAGGTTGGATCAGAGGAACAGATGTTCCAGCTGACTCTGGGAAGAAGCCTCTCTGGGCAAGTCATCTTGGAGCGGTTCATGCTACAGCAAGCTGTCCAGTTTGCGTACGCACATAATTAATCTGCAGAAAGCAGAGCTCCTGAGTATGCAGTGAAAGGTGTGGAAAATCAGATTGGAAACCTAGATGCTGGATGGAATAATTGGGTCATAAAATGAAAAATGCATGCTGTGTTTATTTCATTAGAAACCTAAATGTATGCATGTCACAAGTAGTTTAGATCTTGTACTACCTCATCAACCATGGGTGATGTTAGTGGGCAAGATGCTCCTGTTTGTGACTGCCACCGAGGAAACGCCCTGCTTTTTCCACTTTCCTATAAAACAGGCACTCCTTGGTGCTAAAGGCAAAGAAAATACTAATTCTACTGCTTGCTCTCAAATCAGGAGTTTGCAAAGCTCTTTGGGCTTTCATGTTCTCTTCCAAGTTCTAAATGTGTTCTCCTTAAGCTTCTGTAAAGTAGCAGCCTGAGTGACGTAAAGCTGAGCCGATCACTTATTTAAAGAACGTTGCCATTTATTTCTGTGTCATTAATGGCAAGTTTTTAAAAGAGCCTCTTAGAAGTCTGGGTCACCTAAATTACAGGAAAACTTCTCATTTGTGGTCTGTGATCACCTTCATAATGGTTTGTGGCTGTTCTTGGGCTGAGATTGCGATTTGTTGAAAGAAGGAAATGACAGCATTTTCCGGATAACTACCCAAGTATTTCTGTAGGGAACCTGTGCTGAAGCACTTGGGCACAACTGTTAGCCAGGCTTTCAGTTTTCATCCAAGTTCTGCACAACAAGAAAATGCTCGTTTCGAGTCCTAACAAGCATTTGTTTTTAAAGGTCACATGCAGAAATGAACTAAGTTAATACTACTTAAAAACGTGAACGCGTTTCTCTGAATTCATTTATTTATAGAATTCATTTGGTGCTCCAGAGAGCACATGAACACAAAATGTGTTTTTGAATTAGTAGTTTGATGAATGATGATTAAGTAGATGGTTAACAGAATTTTTTCTCTTATTTTTATGATGCTGTCTTTAGAATCTCTAGATCTGCAGAACAGGAGACATACCATTTTATTTACAGCTTAAATGGCAATGTTTTATGTTGCTCCTTTCTTCTTTATTTATTATTACTATTATTATTCAGAATCTGGATATTTCCTTCAATTATATAGATATGTATATGTGTGAGTGGATTGGTTTCTGGTGTTATCTTGAAGAGGCTTCTGGTTGTCGTGCCCCGGTGGTTTCACTTGTCAGAGCAGCCCGCAGGACCCGGCCTGTTCAGTGGAAGGCGTTAGTTGCGCCTGCAGCCAGCCGCAGGCAGGTCTGTGTGCCCAGGCAGACCGTTGGCGTGTGTTCGCTTTGGACTCCATTCATCATAGGGTGGACTTTTGGTATAAAAGTATTGTTACAATACCAGAAACAGCTGGCATGTTTCAGCCCTTTGTAAGACACATTGCTTGACTGTGTGCACCCTTTAGCTTCTGATTTTGGAACCTGACAGCATTAATAGATGCACAAATGATTTGGGTAGTTTTGACTATTTTTTTTAATGGAGATTGGTGGTTGGAAGCATTATCGTGTGCCCAGCAGCTTGTGTTCTGCTGAAACAGCATGCCCAGACCAACCAGCATCTTATTCTCTCTTATGCCGGTATTTAGGCTATTATAAATTGCAGCCTGAATAAAGGCTAGAGGAGAGAGCTGAGGATGAAGAAAGTAAAACGCTTCTCTAACTACTGGTAGAAAAGACCAAAAACAACTCTTAGGGGAGGTAGCAATTATCAACTTTTTCCTCTGTTGTGGTGGTTAGTACACAAGACAAGGATGTCACAGCCAACGTATTTTTCTGCACCATATAAATAACTAAATGGTGATTATAACCATTAATCCAACCTGTGGACTGCAGTGCGCTCACAGCTCGTGCAGCCAGGGAATGGAGGGCACAGCATGCTGACATGCCTGTTGCAGTGGCAAAACAAGAAGGCCCAGTTCCTGCATTGCAGGTCACTGGCTTCAGAGTTGTGGCGGTGTGACTGTTTGTGGGGCTGAGCTGTGTGCCAGGCTGCTGAAACTACCTGAGTTTAAAAAGAAATGTTCATAATAATAAACCAAACAGGTTTAACCCTTTACCTCCTATTTCCAGTAAACCCAAAAGCTTTTCAGTGCCAGTAGCTGTATTGATTATCTGCAGGAATGAGCTGCCGTACAGAAGTATGGTGAGAGGAAAGTAATTCCTCAGTCCAGCAACTGGAGGGGGCTGAGATAAATTTGGCATTGCAATGGGGATTCCTTTCAACCCCTATTCAACTCAAACAGTTGCTCTCTGGCTCTACCAGCCTCCCCACAAAATAAGCTACCCATACAGCGCGGCAGGACAAAACACTCTCCTGCGCTTGCTGTGGGGCGGCTGCTGCTGGGAGGGTGACAGTGACATTGCCACCCGTTCCCTGACACGGGGCTCGGGCGCAGCTCTCTGGGGCGTGTTGCCTGCCCTGGCTGCTGACGGCTGCGCGCTCTGCGGGGCAGCTGTTGGCTCCACATGGCACCCAGCGGGATGGAGCCTCCCGGGCTGCACGGAGCCACATGGCTGGATTCTGACAAGCTTCAGCTCCAGCTCTCAAATTATTCTGGGTTCTTGAGAGTGCCCAGTAACTCTGGTTTTGAGTATACCCAGAGGTAGAGAGTGCCCAGTAACAGCAAAGGGCGTTAGACTATTGCTACTGTTATTTTAGCCACTAAGAATTCTCTGAATTCTGGTTAATACTTTTGCAATAGCTGACTGACCTAGTTATTCTGAACAGAAGCTGTGGTCTGTATTCCTCTTATGTCAGACAGGGATTTCAATCTGCATTTCTACAGAATCTTTAAGGATTGCAGCATGCTTGAAAAAACAACAGATTAAGCCGCCTCTGTTCTGTGGGAGTTAAGCATTGTCACAGTCATTTTACCAGAGTGCAGAATGACTTTCCCAAAGTGAGCTGGCAGAGATGTGCGAGAGGCAGGGGACACGGGCCTGCTGCTGCAGTGCTGCCATTGCAGGGCTCATTGTCCTGACTTCTGTGGAAAGCAGCAGATACACCTTTGGTAGAGGGTGGCATAGACTTGTCTGGTGGAGTATGACGTTACTTCTGTTATAACCTAGCAAGTCTGTGAATTTTTGTGAGTGAAAGATCTGGAAGAAGTGCGAGATGGCTGTGATCCCAGCTGTATTGATATTATCTGCAGGGAATGTCTATGAAGCCACAGGAATTTAACCAGTAGCAAAATAGTGTGTGCTGTGTTCAGGTGATCCTCTTGAGCTTTAGTTTCAGCTTCTCATCAGAGTGGGAGTTAAGATTTTTAAAGAGAGTCTGCTGGTTTCTTACTCTCTTTAAGCTTAATCTGCTTTCTTGCCTATGTTCTCAACTCTTGCTGCTCCAGCCGGGTGTTCTGTGTGGCAGTTTGCCGGTTCCCTTGCTGGCGATGCTTTGTTCCACCATTGGAGTTCCTGGTCTAGGACAGCCTGGCTGTGATTCTGCGCTGGTGCTGGCGAGAGCCTGGAGCAGCACGCATCTTGTTCAGTTGTACAGCTCTGCTGCATTTGTGGTTTGGTTTGAATTGGGCCAAAAAAAGCCAGAAGGGTAACCCTAACACTAGAGCAAGCAACCCTAGTAGAGGGTAACCGTGACATTAGAGCAAGCAACCCCAGTAGTGCTCTCTTGAAGTTTTCTGCCCCCCTCTGAATGAGATAGCCTTGGGGAAAGGTAGTGAAGTGTAAGCACTTATTCAAAGTGAAACTGCCTCAGGATTGCTGCCTCCTTATCTCCAGTGCTGCCTAATGTCATGTGTTGATTATGAGACTTGCAGACTTGATTCCTATCTCGTGCTTCCTCCCACCAGTTGATGCTGATGCTTTGTGAATTTGCAACACACCCTTTCTCCTACTGACCCTTTAGTCCCAGCTGTGTATTTTTTCACTTCCCTGGCCAGCCTACTCTGGATTTCAAGAGCCATGAAAGAAGAGGGACCACACTTCGTTGGCAGTGCCTTTGTGCCTCCTAGCAAATCCCCAGCTCGGAGGAGCCTGCTAGAAGGTGTAGCTCTGAACCACAGCCTAGTTCCTTGGGTAGAACAGGCCTAGTTCTTACTGGGATTTCCTGAATGCATCAGATTTGGTGTGTCTTGGTATTAGGCTTTGCCTGGAAGCCTTGTTGAAGCAGGATAAATTTTTCTTAGCAGCTTTCCCATGTCCCACAAGCTCCAAACGGGTGGCCAAGTATATTTCTCCTGGCTGAGGTAGAAGAAAGCTGTTGTGTAAGGTAGAGTTGGCTTTTGGTTTTTAAGATTAGAAGTGTGCAGTCTTGCCTGTTGGCATAGTAAAACATTGAAAAGTTTTTCTTATCTCACAAAATTCTGCTCCAGTAGAGATGAAACAGGCTTAAATGAAATCTCTTGCAGCAACAGTGCAGGGTGTGAGGTACTGGCGCTTTCCTGAAGCAGTGACATGGATGGGCAGGGTGAGAAAAAAGGACAGATCAGCCGTTCTGATCTGAAATGTGCTACGCTTTGTGTCTGGGGAGGGACGTGGAGGACGGAATGGCCCTTGCTGTGTGGCTAACTGAGGCAGCCTGCGGTGCGAGCCGTTGGTCAGGGCACGGGCAGCACTTGCCGGTTCTGGCTGCCGTGGTGGAAACACACAGGACCTGAATGAGCAGCACAGAGCAGAGCAGCCGTAGGAGGAGTGGGGTGTGGATGCGTGTGTTTATAGAAATGTGTGAGTATAATTATTTGTATTATCTTGTGCAATTCTCTAGCTAAGAAGGGAGCAGTGGGCAGAGAAGGAGCAGTGAAATGTTTAATAAAGGGACAGTTGCTAAAGGGGGAAAATTAGAGATGTATCATTTTTACTGGGAAATTTTTCTTCAAAGTGTGTAGGACTGCTGGGACCAAACTTGTGAACAGAAAGACTGGAAAGTGTCCGAATTATTCATTAAGATTGTAGGCAGCAGAAGTTCACACCAATTCAAAGCTGCCTTGGTTTCATCTAAGCTTGTTTCTTGACAAGTAAAATCAGGCTCTTCCATTTATAAAGAACTTGTCTTGTTCTAAAGGACTGTCTTAGCATGTAAGCCCATAAAATATAATACTTATGCAAATCTGAAGCCAGTTCCAAGCCTGGGTGACTCCTTGTAGAATATAAATGATGTTTCTTTCTGACGCTCCCAAAGCTATCATTGTGTAGACGGCTCCTCACTGACTAACACATCAGCAAAGCACAGATGCGAGAGCTGGCAGCGGCAGTTTGCACTCGCTGTTGCATTTCCTCCACACCTAGCAGGACTATGTTCTGTTTCCCCATCTCCGATCCTCCGCTGTGCCACTTCTGCCTCGCAAGCTCCGGTCTTCTGGAGAAACAATGCTGTCCCATTGTCCTAATTGTAATTTGTTATTTACTACTATTAACCTGAACTTTTCTTTTTTTGATTACATCTGCATATGGGGCCTGTCCTGTGGGAGGACACAAGCTAATCCCCAGACAGAAAGGGACCTGGCTCACTGTATTTCCTATACCTGAGGGGCGCTGCCGTCAGGTAACAGGCAGGAAACCTCCCTCGCTGTGGCAGGCTCTGGCAGGCAAGGACCTGCAGCGTGATGTAGAAGCAGTGACTGCGCTTTTGGGGAAGCAGCTTCCACAACTTAGTTAGCAGGTCTGGAAATGGGGATTATGAACTTTAGACCATCAGCTACAATGCCAGGGTTTCCTTTACATTCTCTGTACAAACCCCATTTCTGTTCCTTCTCCATAGTATTGCTGTAGATCTTGTGCATTCCAACTAGATCTGTGACTCTGTTGTACAAAAATACTGCAGCATAGTTAGGCGGGATGAATAGGTAGGAAGGAAAATGGGAATAGGGGAACGTTGCTAAAAGGTCACCAGGCCAGCCTACTTCTGCTGGACAAGCCAATCCCAGCAGAAATGATGACAGCCTAATGACTATTTGTAGCATGTCATTTATTTATTTTAAGGGCAGTTCAACAAAACCAAGGCTAAAAAAAATAATAAAAAACAATCATGGTGGTGGACTTTTAAGGCTTTTATCTCTGCACTTTGGACCCAAAATATCTCAGGGTTAAGCCAGCATTGTTGGTGGTTTGGAGAGACCAAGAATCCTCCTTATCTGGAGTGGAGAAAGAGCAGCTGATGGGTTTGCTGACATGAACTCTGACCTGTCCTGGGCTGTAATCCTCAGAGTCTCCCCTAATGATGGTCCCTTCCCGTATGGTGGAGCTGGTGTCCCGCTGAACACACGGCACTTGTGGAAACATCTATTTCCAGGAGCCAGAAAACCCTGAGGCATGGCACAGGCAGCGCTGCAGGATTACAGGGTGATAGCAGACTGCACACCTCGCAGCCCTGATTCATGCCCAGCGACAGGGGAAAAGTCAAAGCGCCAGGTCAGGTGCTGCTCATCTGCAATGCAAATAAATTGGCAAATGATTCTGTAGCCAGCCATATAGCAAGCAATTAAAGCTTTCCTGACAGGAACGACAAGGAATTGGTGGCAGATCCTGAAATCTGCAGCCAGGCGACACAGGCGGAGATGTTGGGATTCGTTAGAAACTGCAGCAGCTCTAGGCCCTGAGGCTGTGGAGCCAAGAGAGAAGAGCTAACAAGCAAGTCAGAGCTTTAATAGGTCAGCGGTGAAGTGGTGGGTTGAAGAGGGTGGAGGGGAACGGGAGGTGATCTCCCCAAGGTTTCTGCCTGCAGCCTAGCTAACCTCGGTGCCCAGGTGTGACTCTGAGCTCTTTCTCTCATCCCCTATAGGCAGCAAAAGGAGAAGACAAGATTTTCCCAAGAGGTTCTGCTGTCGGTGTGTGTCATTGTCCTTGGAAGAGGAATTTGAGGCTTCTCTGCGCTGAGTGCTTCTGTGTCCCATCTGCTACCACACCCTGAAATCAAACTCGGCAGTTTAGGTGAACCAGGCACTGTACAAACATGTCAGACTTGCCTCCACCCCTTTTGCTTCTCCCGCTTTCTTCAGCCGTCTTTCTCTCTGAAGTTTATCGGCGTGTCAGTGGATTCCAGTGGCAGAGCATTCCCACGTCACCTCTGGTGACGGCGCAATGAGGAGTCGAGGGTAAGCTCCTTCATATAGATTTGGGGATCAACACTGACTTGCTCGTTTGCTTTAAACCAGTAACAACACTGTCTTAATGGCTGCTGTTTCGTGCATTTGGCGATTTGTTTTCTCAGTGTACAGAGGATTGGGTTTGTCAGTTTAAACTAACGTCTTCACTCCCCAGTGGCTGTGCTGCCACGGCTTAACCCCTTCCCTTCAGAGCTAAGCCTTGCTACTGCCAAGAATTAGTGTAATGATCATGCATATGTTGGCAGTGCCAGCCTAGGGCAAAGAGGGGAATGGTTGGGAGGGTCATACGGTTTTTTTCTCTCAAGGGATGGTTTTGGAAGGGAAGAAAAATCAGGAGCTGGATTCCCTTGGGAGGGAGTTCATCTTTGCTCCTATAGCCCAGCAACACTGTCCTCCAATCGGCTTTGCTGCATGACAGTGGGAGAGTTTCCCTCCAGACCCTTCTTTCTCCTTTCACTTGGAATTGTCCTCTATTGGCATTATTGCAGCAAGATTGCCAGTAAGATCTTGTGTTGTTTTGCTTTCCAGTGTCTTTTGGGTGGGCCAGTGTATGGGTCTGTGGTACGTGGGGTCTAGCAATTTAGCCTGTTGACACTCAAAATGATGGGGAATGTGGAGAGGAAAATGCATTGTTGAATCTTGCAGGGTGATGCTCTTAAAACACTGGGGTGAAGAAGGGGTTAAAAATGACTCTGGATGATGCTTGAGAAAGCAGACAGCATGTCAGGAACATGCATGCTTGTTGCGTTTATGCGAGACATTGCAACATCTCCTTTTAAGTCTCTTGTATCTGCAAGGACCCTTGCCATATCTTAGGAGGAGGTCTGACTGACTCACCAGTTAAAGCCCCTCGTGTCTCTGTTCCTGACCTGGCTGCTGTGCTGGCCAAGATCCTCTCAGCACACCTACTGAAACCACGCTGTAGTACTCGTGTGTACGGATGCGTGAGTGTATTTTGGCTATACGAAAGCTGGCTAATCTCCTCCTATTTAAGTTACAATCTACAATTCTATTGGGCGTTTGTACTTAATTATTTTTGTCAAGGTGGTAACCAACATATACAGCCAGGCATTTACAGCTACAGAAAACAGTCCTGTCCATTAATGTTTGCTGATGCGTTTGCTTTCTTCTTTGCCAGGTCGTTAATGCCTTAATGTGTCTGGGGACAGAGTACTGAAAAAAACCAGAAGAGAAGTTTGTGGCTGGTGAGTGCGAGTTCTTGGGTGAGGCTGGGGACGTACATGGAGTAAGAGAGATTTGCTGAGTCTTCCTTGGCTTTTCTGAGTTTTGTGACTGGGTAAAACCTGAGTCAGCTGTGCCCCTGCACAGCTGCTGAGGAAAGAAATGCTGCTGCAGGGCACTCTCTCAAGCTCTGTCCCACTGAGGAGTCTCATTCTTGACGGTGTGATGAAGCTGTGTATTGATTTTCATATTTCACTCTGCCTTGGTATGTGCATCCTGTGTGCTAAGTGTGAGCAATGGTTTATGGAAAGAGCTATAAGCAAATAGTTTGCTGCATTAGTAACCATGCTTCCAGATGGACAGGGGTTATTTCTGTCCGGATGGGTGTGAGTATGTACGTACCTGGAAAGAATATCCTGGGTCCTGCTGCCGAGGCTTGCAGAAGTGAGAAACACAACTCGTGCTTGGTTGTGAAATGGTTTTCATTCACAAGGAGAAGCACTATAAAAGTTTGGCTGGCCTACCTCCCATCAGAAAAAAAGAGCACCTTTTAACCTACTTCTCTAGTGTGCTTGGGGAAGTTCACAAGCAGAAAAAAGAGCTAAATACTTCGTGCAAATTACTTAAAAGAGCTTGCAGTAGCCTACTCCAACCGCAAGTAAAAATTTGGCCAGGTTCTGAGTTCTGCATTGCACATCATGTTTTCCTGAGGGTACCAACAGAGGTGCCACGCTGCAGTTTCATCACATTCAAAGCTGCACATCGGTTCTGTACATGCACAGACATCAGCTCTGAAGTCAGCAGGAGCAGCTGAAGGGCAACCAGCGTGTTGGGCTGCACAGCACCGAGAGCCAGACACAGCACAGCAAAGTTTCCCGTCTTGCCAGGGGAGTATCTGGACAGGGGGACTAGTTTTCCTGTCTGTTGTACTCACCCTGCTCCTGCACCAGTCCCATTGGCTTTGCAGTTCTCATTGTACAGACTCAGAGCAATGCAGGACAGAACCAGGACTTGGCTGATACAGGTCTCGTTTTTAAGGAATGTCTCAGGATGGTTTCTAAAGTTGCAGGATTACCATATGGCTTGAGGGCTAATGCACTGAGACTTGGTCATTAGTGATATTGTTTTGAGACTTGATCTTTTGTTTATCTGGCATAAGAGAGCAATGTGAAGGTAGAGTGACAATAGACTAAAAGTTCAGATCCATTTCCCTCAAAAAACTCTCAGGAAATTACATTCACCCTAGGGCTGAGCCATTTTAACTTGTAGGAATTAGTAATTGGATTATTTTGTAATTAATTGATGAACAGAGGGTAGCTGTAGACAATAACAGTTATTTGTCTTTACTTGTGTTATGAGTGCACCTCAGGTTTTCATGTATGGAGTGCTGTGTGACCACTCCTAGTCATGACGTGTTTTTCCTTTCCAAACAGAACAGAATAACTAATACTCTCTCGGAGAAGACTTGTCTGCTGTGATGTAAAGTTCCGTATCGGTGTTGGCAGTAGTGAGCAGGAAGGCAGTCAGTCGGCAGGCTGTGGGCTTTAAGCTAACCTGTCTCTGCCACGTTTTGGGGCACACCACCTGGGCTGCAGTCTTCCCAACAGTTATCTCAAGGGGGTATAACCCAAGTGAACTGCCTTGAGGCTGCTGACAGCTATTAAATAGGTATGTACCTCACTTTGGGAGAACATGAAGATCATAAATAGGGACTAAGATTGTGTAGTGTTGTTTGGGAGGTAGTTTAACTCTTCCATCCCTATCCTTGGGTGGTCTGGGGAGGCACTGTGGTGGCTCTGTCAGCCCTTTGCCATGCTGCTGCAGCGAGGATTGTGATCCGGGACGTGTGTGATCGCTGGTACCTCTGCTGGGCCAGGTCTGCTTGCGAGCAATTGGCCATGCTCATCGCGTGCACGGCTCTTCCTTGGCTCCTGCCCGGTGCTTCCCAACACATTTGCAGCACAGGGCTACAGCTTCCCTCTCGTAACCCAGAGTGCCAGAGGCAGCTGGATCTGTGACCCATGACATGGCACAGAGGAGCTCGGAGAGGTTACCGTGCAGATAGAGCCATGGGACGTGGCACTCGGTGTTTCGAAGAGCTGCGCTTGAAGGAGCGTGTTCCCCAGATGCAGCCGAGCGCCTTGGCTCCTTCGTGTGTCATGTGAGCTGGCGTGCCAGATGTGGCCCCTTGCACTTGTCCCAACATAACCTCTTATCTGATATGTTAGCTGTTGCTATTCACGTGAATTTTTTGAGGCAGAACCTTAAACGTTCTTAATCTAAGCTCAGTAGCATTTTTGTGCTCATTTGGAATGGGTCTGTCACACAAGGCAGTGGAGAGTGAAGCCCTGTATCCTGCCCTGTCTTGAAACTCTTTGGTATTCTGGGTTAACAGCAAAATACAGACTCCTGTTTTTAACCCTGATGCATCCTTCATGGCAAAATAATGCCAGTAAACCCATTTGAAACAATGCAGTTACTCTTTGGCCATGAACAGTGAAGTGTGCATGTGTACGGCAGGTGTCAAAGGGATGCAGTGCTGTGTGGTTTTGTGTATCCAGAACAGTGGACAGTTCCACTGAGTATTTTAAAGGCTGGGAAAAAGGGTCATAGTTGGTACAGTCGTTATGTCTTTGCCTTTCGATTTGCAGCGTGCATCTCACTGGCTTGGGGGGAAAAGAATGCGATGAGTTGCAGCTTTCCCTTGGTGCTGTGTGGTATTTGCTGCCTGTAACTCTCTCACAAGCCTAACACAGATGGGAAAAGGCTAATCTTATAATGAAGGCATTGGATTGCAGCTGAGATTTGGGTGTGATTTCTGCCTGTGCAGCTGTTTCGGTCATGGCGTCCAGACCTACATGCTGGTGTCAAGATCAAACCTGTGGTCAGAGCGCGTCTTGGCTCCCACTGGGGCTGCGCACCCATGTTTTCTCTCCGTGGAAGCCAGGGTGTGTTTGGCCTGAATCTGGCCTTGATATGAAGTTAAAAAGCAGACAGGAGACGTACCTGGAAGCTCTTTTAGGTTTGCTAATCTAGACATAGCTGGGAAGAAATGGAGCTAGTAATTTTTTTGTCTCGTCTGCAAATGAGGGTGATAATTCTTTTTCCTTAGCTTTCGTCTCTTTAGAAGAACCCCATGGAGGGTGGGGCCTGACTTCAGAGACTGGCACTATGGGACAGTGACTTTAGTTGGGATTTTTAGGGGACTGTAAATAAACTGGAAAACTTGCTTATTTGTCAAGGGAAGAAGCCCATTAGCATTTGGGACATGCCTGTACTGGTGTCAGAAAGTTCAAGAGGTCTTTTCTTTGCAAGTGCTTTTGTATGTCCCAGAAGGAATTTAGTACAGCTAAAACACACCTAAAAGTATGTTACCGTCTAGTGTCCAAAACAAGCTCAGCACATAGGCGTTCACTGCGCTTCAGGTTTGAGTCCTAATTTATGAACCAGGAAACGGAGCAGGGGAGCATGAGGCTGCACCAGAGCCTTTAGAACCCTGCTCAGCGGAGCCAGGGCTAGAACTGTCAAGCAGTTGTGTTCTTTTTCCCATTTGTCAAAAATAAATCCACAGATATAACAAATATGTCCCTCCCTAAGCTTATTTCTAATGTAATGTTAATCTGTGCACATGTGTATGTTGGGGCAGGATTTAGAGCATTCCATCAGTTTGTGCTGCTACTTCACTCCATGTAGCTTTGCTATTGGGGGCTGGCGGGGCAGAGAGGAGTGGAAGGAAAAGACTTGAACTAGGGGAAGTGATAGCACAGCAGGCAAACATTCACTCTTCCCTTAGGGGGATAAAAGTACCTGAAACCAGAATTGCAGATGAATGTGGAAGGAGTCATGGTGATAATGCTCTGTGCTCTTAGATCCCATTTCAGGTTTCAGACCATTTTGCTTTTCTTTCCCCAGTTCCCTCACCCTTTGTTGTCGTTTCTTACTGTGTGAAGTCACATTTAGATTTGTAAGCTCCTCAGGGAAGTAACCTGTCATTTTTCTTTGTCTGCAAAATGCTCTGAACCTTTATGGCTTCTTATAAATAACCATCATGTCAGAAACCTCAGGAGGGCAAACGTTAGGATTCTAGAAGGTATGGGATACAGTAAAATGCCATGTGTGCATATTCACATGTGCATATGCATGAACACATGCATCTATGGATACAACGTACATCTATAATGGCCTATTTAACTCGTGCTGCAGTTGAGATGTGTTATATGACAGTGACCAGCATATCAGAGTATGGAAATATGCATTTCCTTTTAACTGGTGACATCTCTGGGATCTTCTTCATCTTCCTACTCCAAACTCAGTCTGCATATTGCAGTTCCTCAGGTCCTGTAGGAAGAGTTCTCCTCCCTCCCCTCATCTTGCAGCTGGCCAGAGTAGCTTGGGTGTGAGCTGAGGGAGAGCTTAGAAATGCTGGGGATGGCTTTCCTGAGCGTTATCTCTTGTCCAGGAGGAGGAATGTACCAACTGCGGCCAGCTCTGCGATAGCAGCGCAGCGAGCACGGGGGAGCCAGTTCGGCTGCTGCAGCAAGGAGGGGGAGGGAGAGCTTATTTTTAACTGGAAACTAGACAAGTGCGGCTGAAGTAGCTCTGTGCTGTCTTGCTATCACCAAGAGTACGTGTGAGTGGGCAAGCGTGCGAGCAGTTCCGTGCAGGGCATGTGTAGTACTGGTGTGGGTAGCTGTGTGTGCACAGGGCGAGGCAAGGCAGCTGAAACGCCAGTGGGTGCTCGCTGCTTTGTCTGAGCACTTGAACTCTTGTCGTGTAGCGAGCAATTCCTCCTGACAATCTTTATCTGCTGCTTTTTTCAGGGGGTGGATGCTTTTCTGCGTGCTGCTCCTCGCCTCTCTCCCAGCCATTCCTCCTTCCCTTCCCAACTCTGGTCCCCTTTCTCACCCTTCATCTTCCCACCCCTTCCTCTCCTCCAGCCTGACCCTTCTCTCTCTTGCCCCTCCTTCCCAGCCGATCCCTCCCCCTCTCTGAGCTGCTGGCTGGGGGATTTGTTCTCATGCTCACTGGCAGATGTGACAGCTTTTGGAACTGTATCATCTAGGAACAGCTATATCTGGAGTTGAAAAACCTAACGTGGTTTCCCAGGCAGCAGGAATGGATCGCTGAGAGAATTTCCATCTCCGACTGCTTTTGTCTTGTGGTAGTGAATTTTCTTATTTGTGTTTGTGACATTTCTTTTAGCACAGTTGTCAGCAATGAATGAAAGACTGAAGTCTAGTAGATTATTATAAAATCAGTGTCACAGTATTTGTATTATATTCAGGAGATGCTGTCTGCGTTTAAATACAGGTTTGGCTTGATTTACAAAATTTTATATGCGTAAAATGTTTTTATGAATTTCTTACTGCATTAGAAAAGGCCTGTTTTATGTATTTTATTTAAACGTTCTTTAGCTGGCTATTGGAAATACAAGTAAGTAGCTCTTGCATGAAAACCAGAAAGTGAAACGAGACTGGTTGAATACAGACATTCTCAATGAAACGCAAAACCTACACAGATTATTACAATCCACTGGATTTCAAATAACTATTTTTAGTGTACGAATTTCATTTGATCTTGATGCGGTGTGCCTTTAAACCACCTGTCTGATAGGGCAATGTCTTTATAATCGGAGATTGATGCTGACCATATAAAGCAAATGTCATTGGCTACCCAGGGGTGTGTTGTGTTTGGAGTTGATGACATTTTGTTGTTTTTAAGATGTCTGTTATAAGGCAGATAAGGTAGGTGCAGGCACAGTCAAATTGACTGTGAACTTGGCAGTTGCCTCTCTGTGGCTTGAGGAAGCATGCCTGTGTGTGTAGGATCTAAGTGTGGTCCAGGTGTTGATTGACAGGCATAGTGATTTAATGTCAATATACAGATGTGCTCTTTATGCTGATGCAAACTGATGTGCTGGCATAGAACTACTGTTCTATTTGAGACCAAAATATCACCCAGACTTTACAAATTTGCGTTTTGAAGTAGTTTAGCTAGAATCCTTCTCTTTATGGGGACATGACTGAAATATTTAGAAAACAATTGATACTACAAGTGCTATGTTTGTGGTGCCCGTGACACCACATTTTACAGAACCCCTTGCCACCTGAAGCAGGTAAAGAGAAAACTTAAAAGACGCTGTGTGCTGTGCCCTGAATATTTTCTTATTATGATGAGGAGTAGAATAGAGAATCGGAACAGGAGACAGAAAGGTGCTGGGTAAAATAGCGACATGGCTGTGTCTGGAAATGCCCCTGTTCTGCTGGGCCAAGCAGCTGTCTGACTGACGTGTAGTCAGTGATTCTGAACTGAAGCACTTGATATAAACTACAGATACACTCTTTGCTTCCCTTGGAGGCTGTGAAAGCTTCTCTCTAGCACCAGCTGTTGGATTGAACAGCACTAACACCATGAGCTATTAGCATATCTTTCCTTTCTAGGACTGTCTGCACTTTTTATTTTCCCTTAAAGAATTGCCCTATGACTTTAATCTTGATTATTAGTTAATATGCAGCACCTAAGGGGCCTTAGAGATGAATCACTGTGTGTGAGTAGCTGCAATACAGACCTGCAGCACAGATGCTCTTCCCATAAACTCTCCATTAAGATGTATTTGAGTTTTCATTGGAACACATTCTAAGCAATTATTATTTTGGCTGCAGAACCTCTCCTAGGCAAAGCAGTTGCTTCCAGCCTCTTTTGTAAGTGGTGTTTTAGTTGCCTGACCTTTTGCTTGCTTTATTAACTGGGAGGTACCTTCAGTAGGCTTCTGGACACAATATTGCGATAGGCATTGTCAGTGTGTGAAGCCTGTATTTCAGCAAGGGTTGCATGACTGGAGGGGTTAGGTGGTGTGAAGGTCCTTCTGTGACATACAAACGCTTTCCAGCCCAGTGACTACAGGATCATGGTCACCACATTTTAAGCAAGCGTATATGCATTTTCAGGACCTCTGTCTAGCACTAGGAAGCAAAGTCGTCATTTACCTGGTGTCTGCATTTTGATCCCTGAAAAAGTTCGGAGTGGAACAATGTGGGAAAAGTTTGACTGTGAGGGACAAAAAGCATGAGGCGTGCTGGTGTTCGAGAGTAGTGTCCTCTGCGTTCATGTCTGCACCACAACACGTTATCTCTCTGTGTTCTGTCTTTGACCCTTGCAAATATTTATTCAGCACAAAAAGTTGGAAGCTGAGGTCCTGTATGGGGAAGAGCGATCGAGGAAGATGCAGCCTTCATCACTTGAAGTGACACTAGTGAGAGACAGCCAGGAGGATTAAAATTGTCAGTGGGAAGGGAAGAGCATATAATTTGGTTTTTTTCTGTTGGTGGATATAAATACCTGTACAGTGTTGGTTTGGTTGGTTGGTGGTGCTGGTGTGTGGTGTGGTTTTTTGTTTTTTGTCCCCCCCCTGCCCCCAGCTAGAGTTTTATTGCTGAATTACCGAAAAAGTTTTGACACTGGGTCTGAGCTTTGTCTCATGTCTCTTATGGCTCTTGCTGCTGAGTTCATCCCGTGCATTGACAGAAAGCATCTTGGAGATGAGATGGTGAGCTCTGGAGCACACCAGTTCCATTGCATCCACACATTGAATCTGTGTGGATCTGCTCATTAGATGTGTTTCTTCATCAGCAAATAGGAAAATGTAACTTACAATATTTGTAACTTCAGAGCCATCAAACTACTCAGTAGAATCATAGAACAATTCAGGAGAGAAGAGACCTTGAGATCTCTCCTGTCTTTTGTGAAGAGGCTGTGTCCATCTATTGCAGTCCTCCAGTTACTCAAGCTTTCCCACATTTGACTGCGTGAGGAGCTCCAGTTCTTCCTTTTTCTTTGTATCTTCCCAGTTTCAAAAAGGTCTAAAACTTTTGTATTTTATCTATCTACATCTCTTTTTTTTTGGGGGGGGGCTATAAAGTCTAAATTCAGATTTTGAACATCTCTTTTGTTTGGGTATATTTAAGTGTTAGCTAGTTTTGGCTTGTTGCAACCGTGATGGCTGTTCACACAAACTGTCTCTGTCAGCCCCCAAGGGAAAAGAATCTTGGTTTTTAATTTTAGCTCCTTCAGCCACCTGCTGACAGTTTGATTTCCACCTATCACCTCCTCGCTCTCTCCCAAGCCCTCTGTCTAAGCTAGAAAAAGCGAGATCCAAAATCAGTCTTGGGTGGCTCTCCCTTTGGCAACAACTCTGTCATCTTTAAATGGGAATTAAATGTTTGTTACTTACTTGGAGTAAGCAGAGAGAAGGCAGCCTGCGCCCTGCTCGTAACCACCCTTCACTGCAGGCTTGCGGTGGAATCAGTGCTGTCTCGCTGGCTGGACTCCAAAGCCATTTAACCCGAGTACAAGACTGTAAAATATAAATATGTATCTCATCTATATTTAAAATGTTTATGTTGAGCAATACGAATTTGTAGAAATAAAGGATGTCAAGTGGTAGGAGTTCAGCTACAGATGTAGCAGGTGTCCCTTGGTCTGCTCAAACAGGAGTGCTGCATCCCTAGAAATCCCAGCTCAGCCACTCACCTGCTCAGTGGTCTTGAGCAAGTCATTGCTCTTGTTGCCTCCGTTTCCCCATCTGCAAAAAGCAGATGATCAGCTCTGTTGTTAAAGTGCTTGTCCCTGGAGAATGTTCTTAATACAATGTAATGAAATAGTATAATTGAGATGTGATATTACTGATGGCGCATATCAGACGTAGACATGCAAGAGCACTGACAGCATTGCCTTCTCTGATTCAGGCATCATGTTCCGCAAGAAGAAGAAGAAACGCCCGGAGATCTCGGCTCCACAGAACTTTGAGCACCGTGTCCACACTTCATTTGATCCAAAAGAGGGCAAGTTTGTTGGCCTGCCACCTCAATGGCAGAACATTCTAGACACGCTGAGGCGCCCCAAGCCGGTGGTAGATCCTTCAAGGATCACGAGGATGCAACTCCAGCCCATGAAGGTAAGAGAGGAAGACTGCTCCTTGCTGTTCCTTGGGGGGCCCTCAAGGTGAGACAATGTTTCCATTGCCCCATATGTATTGAAGTGGGGCCAAGGGTGGGATCTGCAAGGAATTTTGGGGGCAGCAGGGTCTCGGTTTGTGTAACACTGTCTTTTTGTTGTGGTGATAGTATCTTCAGCAGTAAGGACAGTAGTATCCTTCACTGTTCCGATAACCAGCTGGCTGCCTGTCACTGAAAGCTCCAGTGGCAGCTGACAGGGCCTAGGATGTGTTCAGCCCTTGTGCAGGGAAGCAAAGAGGAGAATTTGTGGAGGGACCTGTTTTAGCAAGTTTGTCATTCTTGTGGGTGAGCAAATTTGGCTGGTAATTGAGTTGACAGGAAAGGCTGAGTGGGAGCGAGCGGGGTAGCACTCCCTTGTGGTTATGGGTGGCTGAGTGACACAGGGAGCAGGACTAAACGAGGGTTTTCACAGCAGCAGTTTAAGAGAAAGTGGGACATAGTAAACAGGGAACAGCCTTAAAACAATTCCTTCAGTAAGGAGAAACAAGTTCCTGATGTTTGTGAGTGGGTGTGTTTAGATGGATGGATGGATGTTGATAACAGCATCTGGGACTGTGTGTTCCTCGGTGACTGCAGAGACCTGCAGTGTGAAGAGGCAGATCCACGCTGACCTCTTGGAGAAGGCAATGAAGGATGGTGACAGAACTGTTGTCTTTAAATTCTTTCTGGGGGCCTAAAAATTGAAAAGCTAATTGTAAGGTAGAGATGTTACTATTATACTTGGATTTTAGGAGGGACATAAAAGAAAATAGTTGTCTGTCTTGATGAATATGTTCAGCTTTTGTGTACAGATGCTTAAAACATGGGGACTAAATGGGACGACATTTTAATACAGTGCAAGTATTAATGCAAAATCAAACCTGCACTTTAAAAGGTACATCAGGATCTTTGAGTAGAATGCTGATTTAGAAAGGAAGAACTTGCTCAGGAAGAACAAGTAAAAGAAAAAGGGAGGAGGTATCTTCTGTTTTATGGTGTCCTGAATGTGCTTTGCGGTCCAAAATATAGTAGGAGATAGGACCACAATCCAGAGAAGAGAGAAAACGTGTAATAAGAGACCAACTTGGTTGGATCGCGAGCTCTCTAATGAGCTTAAGCTGCAGGAGGATTGCTCAGAAGGGTGGAAAATGGGTCAAGTTATAAAGGGCAAATAGAAAAGAAATGTATGTAGGGATAAAACTGGAAGAGCAAGGCACAAAAAGAGATGTTGTTCTCAAAGAACACAAAGGGCACCAAGGAGACATCATCAGTACACTGCAGAGTAGAAGGATGAAGGAAAGAATTTGTTGGCTACTCATTGTGGAAGGAAGTTAATAACAAGATGACACTGAGAATTCTGAAGTGTTTAATGACTTTTCCTCAGTCTTCATTGAAAAGGTTAACTGTGATCAGTGGGCTAACACAATTAACCCAAGCATGAAGAGATAAGAATGCGGGCTAGAATAAGATAAGAACATGAACAGAAATGAGACTTCTTAGATAAGTTACATATTTTCAAGTCAGCTGGGCCTAATGAAATTCAAGGAATTGCGGATCAGTCAGACGAATTTCAATTCCCAGAAAGAGACTGGAACAAATAAGTAACTAATCTATTTGCGAGCACTTCCTAGGAGATAGCAGGGTAATAGGCAGCAGCCAGCATGGGTTTCTCACAAACAAATCACGTCAGGCAACCCGATTTCTGTCAGTCCCAGGGTATCCTGCTATGGCTCAGGGCAAACCGAGAGCTCTGGCCCCCGTCTGACTGCAGGCAGGCGCTGGACACTGCACCTGCGCCGTTCCCAGAGCAAACTGAGCAAGTGCTCAAGTTGTAGGAAAAGTATACTTAAAACAAGAACTTGGGGTGTGGCTGTTGCGATAGAATGTGAGCAGGAGGAGGCTGTGGAGGGATCCTGCCAAGCACTCTGTGGCGTGGGTGTGCGGGTTACAGCTGTCCCTGCTCAGCCTCACTGGGGAACTGGTGCGTTCCTGAGGTGTGCTGGGACGTGTGACGTTTCTAATGGATGGGGTACAATGGACAGAAGGCTCTTCCCACCCCACTGGCAGATTTCAAAGACTGAGTTTCTGACCATTTACCTTTGGTATCTTTTTCCCCTATTGAGTTGGGTACAAAACTGATGGGGCCAGTTTGAGGCATTAGTGTCCTCAGCGGACTGTTTATTAATACTGGCCAGCAGCCGGGGCTGTGGAGGAAGGTGCGTTTACGTGGTGGGGGAGCTGTTTTGCTACAATAGGACCAAGGAGCAGAATTTCCTGCTGCAAGTGATGATGTGTATGCAATGATAGGAGCCAGATTGTCCTTTCTTCACCTTGTTTGACAAAATCTTTCTATTCTGTCTTTCATACTTGGACACGGAGCAAACTGGGTGCTTGTTTTGTGTGCTGTCGTGGCATTCTGGCATACTGGAGCTGCTGTTTCGCACCAGCTGAATATTAGGCTCAGTGTAATTAAAATTCCGCATCTTTGGAAGATCCCTGGAGTTCCACTAGCAAACAGATTTCCATCACTCCAGGGAAGGATTTTCCCCAGACAGAGATTCATGGAACTCTAGGAGTGATCCTGTGCTGTGAATTTCTGTGAAGAAATGAGACATTTTGGTTCCCGGCACTGAAAAAGCTTCTGTAAGCTTTTTGGTTCCGGAATAAACAAGGTAGAGCACTACAGAATGCACAGCTTTGAGTGTCCTGCGTGTATAGTGCTGTTGCTCTTTTGGATGGGAGCCTTGTTCTTCCTTGTTTGCTTACAAGGCAGTTGGGAGCTGTTGTGACCCTTTGTTCATCGTTTTTAATTATAATAGCTTGGCAGAACAGGGGAGGGATGCAGTGTTGGAACAGTGTGGTCTTCACTGGTCAGAATTAAGATCCATTAGCAAAAATTGTAGAGCATCAGACTAAGGGAGGCTGATTACCACACAATGGAGAGGGGTGCAGGGGAGAGATGAACCTTGACTTGGAATAGAAAGGTGATTTTTCCAGGTAGAGCTTGGGGCATGCTGCAACTACTGAGAAATGATACTTTGAGGAGCTTGTTGGGCCTAAGCTGGTGGTGTGGTGGAGCACAACTTGAGCACAAGAGTCGGGAGTGCTGAAAACATCCCAGTTTTGCTAGAATGTCCTTCAGAATGTGAGTGCAGCAGAACTCGCTGTTCTGGCTGAAAGCACTGCTGCCTCCAACAGAAGGATGGAACCCAGTGATTCCTTTTTTTTTGTCTTCAGTGAAGGACAATTAAAAAAAGACAGAAATAAACATTTATCTTTTTTCCTAACTTTCCTCAGTAATCTTTGGCTCGACAAAGTCTAACCTTTGCAAGATAAACTGAGCCTTAATTTTTACAATTCCAACTTTTCCCCCTCTTCCTTTTATTTGGCAGACGGTGGTGAGGGGCAGCACCGTGGAAGTGGAAGGCTACATCTCTGGGATACTCAACGACATCCAGAAGCTTTCTGCCATCAGTTCCAACACTCTGAGGGGAAGGAGCCCCACTAGCAGGAGGAGAGCTCAGTCCCTTGGGCTCCTGGGGGAAGACAAACCCCCAGATATGTATCTCCAGAGCCCTGAAGCAGATTGGGCAGACAAATATGGAAACTACCTCAATTGCAACGGTGGGACCAAGGTGACCCGGAGGCAAACAATGTGGCCAGATTATAAGCCCCGCTTGGAAGGACAGTCTCATCCCAACGGGATGGTAATGAAAGCACAATCCCTGGGGCCGTCAGAGTTCCAGGATGCTGATGGTAGCTGCCTCCAGCGTGTCTCTGGTTTGCAGCACATGCCAACTCTACCAGCGGATAGTGAGAAGACGGGATTAAAGAGCTCGGAAGAGTGCTGGCCTCAGCCTTGTCTCGCACGACAAGCAAACTCCAGACCCTCAGGGGAGGGCAGCCCTAGCTCCAAATCAAGAGAAAACAGCTTGAAGAGGAGGCTGTTACGTAGCGTGTTCCCTTCATCCAGCAGCTCAAACAAGTCAGGCCCTTCCCTGCAGATAAAGGTATAATTTATTCAGTATTTTTGTGAGTGCAATGTTGACTTTACAGTTCCAGAGGTTACTTACACAGCTAAACAAATTTAATTGCAAACATCATGCAACCATCTGTTATTATATGATTAATGCTGGAATCAAAATAGTCTTGGAAGGGGGATTGTGTAGTCCGCCTAAGCTTCACAAAATGCACTGCCAGGCGGAGCTCAAAATGGCAGCCAGATCTACATGAGAAAGGCTTGTTAGAGGAGCTGTGCCTGCAGGAGTGCAGCTGGGAAGGAGGTAGGGGGCTTGCTCGGTTTTGCCCTTCTGTAGTAGTAGAGGCACAACTGACACTCCTTTCTCCAGCAAGAGTGTCTTTGCCAGGCCTCGGCACTTTTGCGGGGAGGACAGTGGTTACCAGTCAAATGGTGTGTCTGCGTGGATGTGCTTGACCTGGAGCTGCTTGAGACAGAGGAGTTGGAAAGACCTGGAGGTTATCCAGTCCATCTCTGCCGTCGATGGCAGCTGTTTATCTGAGCTGCTCTTAACGGCCTCCAATGAGTCAAACCTTTGACTCCCGTATGAATGGAGATGATGACGTGTAACTGTGATGTGTAAGAAATACACAATTGCAGATGAACTGCACAGGGGATATGATGGGCTGAGAACAGGGAGGCTGGGTACCTTGACAGGCTCCTGTAGTCACCATGGGAAGGTCGGATGCTCTTTCAGCCTAATGTAGGGGGCAGGAGTGGGAGAACCAGTGACATCTCCAAATGTCCAGAGACTGAAAACGTGGAGAGAGGGGCTGCCAAATTACAGAAGCAGGAAATAATCCTTAAGCACGGTTAGACAAACATGTGTGAGCTTGCGTGCATCTTGTGTGCCCTTTTGCATGCTCTAGGTTATATAAGACTTTTTTTTTTCTTTCTCTTGAGACAAAACAAGAGTTGGGAAATAAATACTTGGTTGTCATGAGCGTGTCTCTGCGGGAATGCAGGGGTGGAGCTGGTATATGAGGAGGAAGTAACTTCTGACAGGCAGTTTGTGTTTGCGCCCTCCTGCACCCAGTGCCAGGAGCTGCTAAATCATCTTTTCAGAGCTGCTGTGTATGAAAATGAACTGTATGCGTGTAAGGCTTATGCAGATTTTACTGTTGACAAAAAATTCTTTATTAAATTAAACTCTATACAATTACTTTCTGTCTGAGACAGAGAAAATTAGTGCTTTTTTAAACATTTCTCTCTTGGCAGTTTTCAATTCCCATACCCATATTATTAACTTTATTAATAATCTGTCTGAATTGTGAGAGAGAAAATGCTTGTTGCTTTGAAGTTTTTATTTTGCCCTATAACATAGATGATTGACTTGGTCTTTCTGAAGTTGCTACTTTGTTGGATCCACTATTGTTTTACCAAGTATATAATGTATTTGATACCTAACCTGCTAGATGATGTTGAATTTGAATTAGTCAGCTTCTCCTGGGTGAGTATTAGTACGCCAAGGTTTATCCTTTTTGGGAGACCTGTGTGTGGTGCGAGCATGGGAATTATGTGTCCTGCAGCCAGGTTGCTGCAGGCTGTGATCTTCCTGCATCTCCTAAACCAAACAGGGTTGAGCTGCTTGATACTTGAGTGGGAGGTCTCCGAAAGCCTCGAGTGTTTTGGGAAAGAGCAACTGCTAATTCAGATTCATCGTAGGTCAGTGTGGAGCCAGTCTGGAGGCTGGTGGCTCTGTGCAGCTGGGGTCTCAGGCACAGCTGGCCCAGTCCAGGGTGCTTTTCCCCAAGCAGAATGCGAATTCTGCATCTGACTGACAGGAAAGCTCCGCAGGTACCAGTGGAGAGTGCAGGGAGAGTTTTCAGTAGGCAGAGTGTAATTACCCAAAGGGAATTACGCCAAGACATCAAAGTGATTTATAGCTTTGGCATGAATCCTCTTTCCTTTTATATATAGGAAGATCAGAGGCACTGAGGGATAAAGGATTTTCAAATTCTCTGCAACACAGGTTGCCCCTGAGTTTTGGTGGCAAGGCTGGAATGCTTTTTAGCAGCTGGATTTTTTTTTCTGTGGGTTTTGGTGTTTGTAGGGTTTGTTGTTGTTTTGAACTATTGTTAAAGCATGTGCTTTAAAAGGTCCTTTTTAAACTGCCTCCGTTTGGAGGTCCTTAAAGCACAGCACCCATCCTGTAACTGTTTGTTGAAAATGTGCAGCCACGCGGCTTCTCCTAGTCATGCAGCACACGTCGGGCATAACGTGTCACTCCAGTCTGCTACAAAATGTACTAGACCAGAGTGGCATAACATGCAGCTGATTCCCAGCACTTCTTTCTTCTTGTTAATCTAACCATCACTTTTTCTTTCTTCCACTTTCACGTTTGTTCTTCCTGCAGCCGACTGCTTTCTTCAGGCCACAGCAGTGGGGTTCACCGTGCAGTCCTGCAGCCAAAGCCCAGTCTCTTCCACCAGACCAGCCTGCATCCGATTTCCCCAGGATAATCTCAGAAGCTGGGACCCCCCAGAAGTCCCCAGCAGTGGAGAAGGCGGTTACAGTGCCACCGGGCAGGCCCTCACCAGCAGGATCGCCCAGGAACCACCAGACTCAGACTAGTTCTAGCAACCTTCACCTTCCCCAGGACTCCTCTGTGAAAGGGCAGCTGGCCAGCGAGGACCCAGTGGTTGTGACCCATGAGCAGTTCAAAGCTGCCCTCAGGATGGTGGTGGATCAGGGGGATCCCCGGACATTGCTGGAGAATTATGTAAAGATTGGCGAAGGGTCCACAGGTATTGTCTGTATTGCTCGAGAGAAGCACTCGGGGCGGCAGGTGGCAGTGAAAATGATGGATCTGAGAAAGCAGCAGCGCCGGGAGCTCCTTTTTAATGAGGTGAGTAGAATGACAAGAGGTGGAGATCTGCTGTCCACTGAAAAGCCGTGGTAAAAAGAAGGGAAGAGGAGGAGATGTTCCTTTTAATAGAATTCTGCTAGTACCAAGAAGAAAAATGCCTGGGGGGATGGAGGCTATTGCGTTGTGCTCACAGGGTTGTGTGTACTTGCTTTGCTGGATAAGATTAAGCGTCATTAGTGATTTTGTAGGGGTCGATTGTCCACTGTGTTTTTACAGGTGGTGATAATGAGGGACTATCAACATGTCAATGTGGTGGAGATGTACAAGAGCTATCTGGTGGGAGAGGAGCTCTGGGTGCTGATGGAGTTCCTGCAGGGAGGAGCCCTCACAGACATTGTGTCTCAAATCAGGTACGAAGCAGAATCCAAAACGAAGCAGAATCCAAACGTTGATGCTTGTGTGTCCACCTTGTGGGCAAGAGCAATAGAGTGGAGATTTCTGGGAGGAATAGGTTCCCTCTGAGATCTTGTGACTGCAGTGCCCTGAAACTATTAGGCTTTATAACTGTCATAAATTGGAAGCATGTGACAATACTTCCGATGTAGAAGTGAACTAATTTATAGTACTGATCCCTTTAGATACTCACTCTTCATCTGCTTGATGACCTTCCCTGTAAAACACAGTACTCATGAAAAGTATTGTTTGCTATATCTGTTGTATTCTGGCCAGGAAGCTCATTGAACAAGTATTAAAGAGCATGCAGAAATAGTTTTCAGTGGTACAACCTTAGAGAGGTTGAATTTGTGGCTCATTCCTCTGGGGGAGCGCAGCAGAGCCTTGAGATCTGGACTCCTTCCCAAACTTCATTGCCTAAAGATAGCAACTATTGGACGCTCTCCTAAATTTGTTTTCTTATCCACACCACTTCATGTTCACTAATGCCCAAAATGTTCCTGTAGGGCAAAGCGCTTATTCTGCAATGGCCTCTGGAGTCCCACTCACGAGGTGTTCTGGTGACGCAGCTGTGCCCATCGTGTCGTACCCCTGACCCTGGGCCCCTTCTCCTGCCCCGCAGTCCTGCGAGGCTGGTGACTGGTGCAGGGACCGCCAGTGAACCAACAAAGTCTGTAGGATGAGCTTTCCTTTTTTGAAGATTCAGAATTTTAATTGGATTACAATTAGGTAGTATTGCTAACACTAATTGTATTTACTTTTAAAAATTGCAATCTGACTTTGATTCACTTAAGTGCTTTGAATAGCCTTACTGATCCGTGGTGGATTTAAGGCACGTATCTTGCTCTGTTGGGTTCTGTTTTGCAAGCACATCTGTGATGTGTTTGGGAGGCATAAAAGAGCACATTGTCCTTTGTAGCTTCTACAGCCCCTCGTGTAAGGAGTTTCTTGGAGACACGTGGGCAGGCAGGCCCTCCAGGCCCAGTTCAGCGGCACGTCCTGGGTCTGAGAACCCAGATTTCACTGCAACTCGGGATCTGCTGCTGGACAGGAGAAAGACCATTTAGTCTTACAGAGTGCGGAGTTACGGTATTGCAGAGCCAGTGAAACTCTTGTAGGTCTTAGCTGGTACTAGAACCAGTGGAATTGGTATTGGTATTCTGAGGAGATTTATGAAAGGTCTGTGTAGTTTAAATCCACCAGTGAGACTGAGTTCTGTGGTGGGACCTCAACCTAGGTTTGAGTTATTTTACGAAGCCTTCTTTTGAACTAATGGGTGCTTGTTTTTCCATGTAGTGGAAACAGGATCTGTTACGACATTTATCACTTATCAGTTTTTCGCAGGAAGGAAAATACCCTCGTTCCACTCATGAAACATTTGCTGAAGGTGATAACTGATTTGCATCTCCAGGAGTGAGCTAATCCTCTAGTAGTCTGTTTTAGACTGTGCAATCACTTGACTGCAACCAGATTCCATAGGTGACAAGCTGAAAGCATAGCTCTTGTTAGAGCAAAGGGCTGGATCAGCTGTTCTTACAGCTCAGGCACTCTGCAATGGAAAGCACTGTTTCTCAATAGGGCAGGTTCTGTATCAGAGAAGTTCCTCTCCTGTTAGAGGTTAAATGAGCGGCAAAAGGAGCCCTCTGCTACCATTCGGATAGATTTTCATGGCACGGTGCTGCCACAGCATGTGGAGTCCTGGTCAGGTGCTCAGTTTGGTAGAGCAAGATATGGAAAGCCAAACAAGCAGTGGAAGGATAAATTTCTCAGCTGATGGTGCAACCTCCTTCATGAACATGTAGGAATTGCTGGTGTGCATTTAGAAGGTGCTGGTGCTCTCTTCCAAGCACGCTCTGCTCTTGAGTCTCACTTGCAGACCTGGCTTTGAGGGGATGTCATTTCCATGTTTCCAGCTGAGAGTGCTTTGAAACAACTGCTCCAGACAGGCTGAGAATCCAAAGTGCTCTAATTGGGTACTTGAGCTATTCTTTGAAATACTTAACTTCTCGCGATGCTCAGTATAAATGTGCAGAGAACACTGCTGCTGTCCCCAGTTACAGGAAACAGTTTGCATTTCTGCTGTTTTCACTTACGCTTGACCATGAAGGTTCTTGTGTTGGTGTTCCAAACAGAAAGAGCTTTTAACGGCAAGTTTCTTGGTGTTCCTGTTCAGCCGGTTGAAAGAGAGAGTGGTAAAATTCAGCAGTGTCTTCCCTCCTTTCTAACCTGTGCTACCTTTAGTTACATGTAAAACTATGGCGTCTAGCTGCATGAAACCTGTAGAAGATCCCTATGTTCTCTATCAAATTACATATTTAGACACTTTCTGGATAAAGTTACACAACATGCCTCGTGCACAATAGCTTTACTGTATTTGCTTTTAAAAAAAGCTGTCTCAACAGCTCCTGTGGCACCTTGGCATGAAGAAGCACTCTTGTCTATCAGAATTGGCTTGAAACAGCATCTTGCAGAATGAATGTAGATTCAAGATTTAAAATGCAATTTCTCTGTACTAGACTTACGAAAACTTAGAATTGCTACCCATCAAAACAAAAATATTTTCAACAGTAAAAGACAGTCATAGAAGAACAGTAAAAATTAACTAGTGATGGTCATAGGGAACCAAAATATGTATCTGCAGTTCAACACTGGAATTGCACTGTGCCTTTAAAGCGGACCCGTGAATGAGCACTGTCCACTGCGCTTAAACTGCTGTGTCTTTAATTTCAGGCTAAATGAAGAGCAAATTGCAACAGTGTGTGAGTCAGTGCTGCAGGCTCTGTCCTATCTTCACTCTCAGGGGGTCATTCACCGGGACATTAAGAGCGACTCCATTCTGTTGACACTGGATGGAAGGGTACGGTTCTGAGACAAATTGTTTCCTGTCGTCTGCTGCTGCAGACTTAGTCTGTCTCCTTATTTCTTTTCTGTTCACAATCTCATTTGTACCTTGTCCCCTTACTCCCTTTGTCTTCATCTTTGGTGTTTCCCTCCATGTTGTTTAAAAATTATTTTTAAGGTTGGTTGCTTTTCTCTTTGTGCAGGTCAAACTCTCAGATTTTGGCTTCTGTGCTCAGATCAGTAAAGATGTACCTAAAAGAAAGTCTCTAGTAGGTACTCCCTACTGGATGGCTCCAGAAGTTATTGCAAGGATACCGTACACCACCGAGGTAAGGACCCACTTCCCTAATATCAGAGAAGGTAGCAAATAATATTCTAATGTGTTCCAGGAAAATAACTACTGGCTAGGCCCTGTTTAAAATATCAATGCAACTATGACTACAGATTTGATTGTGATTATATTAATATTTCCTAAACCAGTAGAAAACCAGGTTATTCTGCTTTCCGAGAGCAAGGTGTAAACTTAATCTATTCTTACAGCTGAAGCTTGGCATAGGCTTGGATCTGCTGTGGAGCAGACAGATGTTAGCAAGGAGTGGCCTGTGACATGATATGGATCAGTAAATCAATCAGTGCCGTGGAGGGAGGGGAAGAGAGGAGGGAAGGCACAGATGGGAGCTCTGAAATTAGGGGCAGGTGGCAGCAGACTGATTAGTTTTGTTTACCAACCAACCAGGTATAGCACAAGCAGTTACTTGCAGACCTTCGCGTGTTGCAACACCGGTGTGGCGCAGCCCCAGGTGCAAAGCTGTCTTTGGAAAACTGCCGGATGGGTCCAATAGCATCCAGTGGGTTAATGTTTTACTGCCTCGGTAATGTTTGTCATGGGTGGGCTGTTGCAGTCTGTGTGAAAGCAGCAGAGCAAGGACCTGTTGCTCTGAACTGTGCGTATTGATGTGGTTGTTGGCTCCCACAGGTGGACATCTGGTCTCTGGGGATCATGGTGATAGAGATGGTGGATGGAGAACCCCCCTATTTTAGTGATTCTCCAGTCCAGGCAATGAAGAGGCTCCGTGACAGCCCTCCTCCCAAACTGAAAAACTTCCACAGGGTGAGCATATCGTCAAACACTCATAAACCTGGTGGTTATGCTGGGGAAACATCCATATCAGCCGTTCCCAGTAAAGCTGGCTGTGACAGGGGTCTTGCCAGGCCATGTTTCCTGGGGAGCTCTTGGCCCTGGTGCCTCAGTGGCTGAGCTGCTGCCAACAGCTAGTGGTGGCTTGGGGAAATAGCTCTCATGATGTAGGGTCGCTGGGGCACACACCTGATAAAGCACATCACAGCTGCTTCAGGTGCACTCAACCGCCAGTATCTTGCTGATGTCGATAGAGTAGCTCATCTTTAGGGAAGTAACTCAGAGGATCTTTGCTCTTCAGAGTTTCCAGCTTCATGGCTTTCAGGTCTGCAAAGACTGTGTCATGTTCGGAGCAGGAGTGCTCAGTACAGACAGTAGCTTCTGGAGACAATGCAGCTGCTTTGAAGATGAACTCGGCTTCATGGTTTCCTGTGACAAAGTAGCAGTGACATAAGAAATACCATGATTACATTTTAGTCCCCACTTAGAGCAGTCCTCCTTTCATTTCAGCCCAAGCCTCTGAGATCAAACAGTTCCCGAGTTATCCAGACTTTCCAATTAATCGGAATATCTGCAGCTGCTAAAACTGAATTATTTAACAGAGTAGACTGCTGAACTAACAGCATACACTCCAACATCAACAGCTGCTCTTTCCTCTTTGCCTTCACAACACTAATTAAAATGTCAATGGCACATCCTGGACCCAGTGCTTTTACTCGTGAGGTGATGTAAAGCCAGTTCTGCTCTGGACCGCACACCTTGCTTGGTGAGACAAACCTGCCTGGTTTTCACAGGCTGTGAGAGCCAGAGCTGTTTATGGTCTTCTCTGCTTTGTACTGGGAAGCAAACCAGTTTCCAGCAGACCTCTAGATTGCAGAGCTCAGCACCAGCTCGGATCCAGCGCTCCATTCCAGCGACAATTAATAGTTTGCTGGGGTCACTTACTGGAGTGTGGGCTGCGCCAGGTTAAACAGACAGCACCCGGGATCATCTCTGCTGTTTTTCCAGAGTGTGATGAGGTTTATTGACCCAGAGTGATAAAGGCTGGATCTTGGCACTCGTACGTAGCTGTCTTGTGCCTTCTTCCTTCAGCAATGACAGCGAAGGCATTCAGAGCATTCATGAAGTAAGCAGTAGCTCAGTGCAAACAGTATTTTGTAATCTGCTTCTAAGTTAACCAGAGCTGGGAAAATGCCCCCAATCTAAAATGGATGTAATTAGCAGCATTAAAATAAATAAATATATGCCAAATTAATTTTTTATTCAGTTTTAACGATGCAGAGGATTACCACCAGCAGGAGATGTGCAGGGCCATTAAGTGGTTCTTGGGTCTGGCTTCTCAACAGGCTTTTACGTATCCTTTAAAGGACAAACCTGCTGGGGACATTTAACTTTCCAGTATGCTGTTCTGCAGCTTCTCCATCTTCTTGTACTTGGCAGCATCAGGTTTCCAGACTCCCAAAACCCTTTGGGAATGCTATTTAACTACTTTTTCCACAGTCTGTGGCCAGGAAAAAAATAAATTGATCAACCCTTCCCACCCAAGTGATGTTCCTTGGGTGGCAGGAATTCTGTTGAATTTTTGAGCTGCAATGCAGAAAAGATTAAATAACAAAACAGGAAGCAACATCAACTTAGATGGAAGGGCATGGCAGGCAGTCTTGTCTTAATTTGCTGTGCCCCACTAAGAAGAAAACCACCTGTGTGTCAATAAACGTTGTGTTGTGCCAGAAAGTTTTTACCCTGGCATAAAAAGCATGCTCGTGTTCCGTTTCTGTGCAAAAGCAGGGTTGCAGACTTGAAATGTGCAGGATCCCTTTTAACCAAACCTACCTCGGCAGCTGTTGTCGCATGAAGGGTTGCCTGGTTCCTTTGCGGGGTTGACTCGGTTGGTTGCTTTTTCACAGACCTCCCCGGTTCTGAGGGACTTCTTGGAAAGGATGTTGACTCGGGATCCGCTAGAAAGAGCAACGGCACAAGAACTTCTGGATCACCCCTTTTTGCTCCAGACAGGACTTCCAGAGTGCCTGGTCCCCCTTATCCAGCAATACAGGAAGCGTACATCCACCTGCTGATTTTACATGAGGGGAAATGCTAGGAAAAAATAATGTTTATTAAAAACAATATAATCATGAGACAAGGCAGTCTCCTCCTGTGAATGGTGCTTGGAAATTGTCAGCGATCTTCTTAGAGGATGAATGTGAATACTGTCTGTGCAGTCTCAGCCTTTGTGGCTTCTCTTTTGCTGAAGACAATCAACATGTACTAGATCCAAATAAGAGCGAGTATGTCTCAAGAACAGTGAGGTGTTTCATGGCTTGCGGATCACTTCTTCTGAAAATGGCATTTTAAAGCGGAGTGTGAAGTTGTGTATCTGAATGTCTGCAGGTTCCTGCAAACCTTGGCTGCTGACTACTGAACTGGAACTATATTTCCCAATGAGAAATGTGATCTTTGTTTCATTAGTCATACACTGGAGTCTTGAGCTGACTCAGATGTACATTTTGGGGCACAGACCCTTTTAAACTCTCGAATGATGCACAAAGACTTAACAATTTTTTCCTCTGAGACTTTTTCACAGATGATCTTTATTTCCTTCAGTTCAACATGGACCTAGAAAACTGCCTATATTTTCCCAGGGAGCAGATGTGATATGTATATATTTGTTTCCAAATGGCTTTCTTGCATCAACGTGCTTCTCTTTTGCTGAGGAATGTGTATGGTTTAGTGGTCAATCTTGAATCCATTTCACGATCTTGAACTTTTGGAGGGGGAACCCTTGGATAAACGCGTCAAAACAGACTCCGGGAAGACACATCTTGTTGCCACCGGGATCTTGCAGTTGAAGCTTTGCAATATGCAACATCTCCCTTGCTGGCTGGAGCAGAGAGCCTGCGAGAGCTTGTTCCTGTGTTCAGTTTCCAGGCACCTTTCTTCCCAAGTCGTTTCTCCCAGGAGAGGCTGAGAAACGCTGCCCTGAGACAGTTGTTGGGTAGCACTTTAGAGATGCTCTGGGATGCTGAATGAAAAGGTTTCAGCTGTCCCGCACATCCCAGGAGAGGTTTTTGTGTTTGTGTGAAGCGGTTTGTTGAGCCTCCATCCCCCCTGCTTGTTGCTGCAGGATGTGGGGAGAAGATAAACTTTTGATGTTTGTTTTGTTATTGGTATTCCCTTCCCCACCATCCCTTTGATACATTCCAGAGGTTCCTGGTTGTCTAAGCAGCTCTTTGGTTATTTTAAATTGATTTAGATATTTTGTATGATACACTTTTTGATCAGTGAGATAGTCAAGGTAATTGGACTCTAAGTCAGGATGTAACAGTGTACAGTGCTGGTGTGTATTGTTGTGAGGTCTCAAGAATTTAATCTTACATGTAAAACTGGGATCCTATTTTGAAACTTCAGATAGAAATTTATTGGAATTTAAGTTATTCTTGGGACAGTCCTACTGTCTCTGAAACTAAACTCATAGTTGCATTTTTTCAGAAGATGTGAATAATCTCTATCCTCTGCTATTTACTCAGTTACAGATCCTGCTTCAAAAGTGAAGCCACAGTTGATTACTTGAAGTAACCTGGGATGGAATGAATCTGCACTGCTGCCAGCCACCCAGATGGTGGGCACCCAGTCTGCAGGCGTGTGGGTGGGCTCTGCAGAGCAGGGTGGGACGAGCACCCCAGCGGGTGCTCCATCTCCGTTCTCTCCCCGGCCGGAGGCTGCGATTGCCCTCTGACGCCGCTCGCTGCGGCCAGTGCGGGGATCGCCCACGCTGGATGTCCGAGCGTGGGGCTGGTGAGGCTGGTTGAGATGAATTCATTTAGCTCCTCCTTAGCTGCACTGGAAAACTTTTGATGTAAAAAGTTTCTGTATTACAGATTTATTGCTTTTTTTTAAAAAAAAATGCAAAAGAGCAGGGCTTTGAAAAGATTTAGAAATTGAAACAAAAGATCCTGCTCATCCGTAGTTGTGAATCCTTTGCACTTGTGTTTTAAATTAAAGTAGATCCTGATTTATTCATAATCCTCTTGCGGTGCTGAGATGCTTTAGAATGTCTGTTTCTTGGCGACAGAGGTAACAGGTTTAACATTTAACATCCTTTTATACTTTGGCCCAAGTCTGACCAAACACGGTGAGGGAAGGCCCTTGGAAGGTTGCATTGAAGTATCTTACAAAATTTAAAAAGCTCATTACCCTGTTTGTAAAGAATGCAGAAAGTGTCCATCTTCCTGTCCAATACAGAATTAAACAGCTGATTCTTGTGTTTCTCTCTTCACAGTTTGTGCATGGCATATTACCAATTAGCTGCTCCATTATGTAGATGAGTATGGAAGGAAATCTAAATCCTAAGGTAAACCTAGATTAGTTGGGAGACTGAAGCTCTGTCTCCAGGGCCAGGAGCTTCTCCCTGGGAAGAGGCAGCCAGGCTGCACAACTGTAAGCCGAGCAGGTTTGTAATTTGCATTCGCGAGGGAGATTTTGTGTATGCTGAGTGATACCTGAGTACATAACAAATTGTAACCTCTTCTCTGAAGAGCTCCTCGCCTACTCCCTGGGTAATTATGCTTTGAGATGTTGTTTTCTCTGAATATCTTTTTGTTTATGCTTTCAACAAGGTTACACTTATGTCTCGGGGTTTTTTCTTGTTTTGTGTCATGTTTCACCTGAATCCTTCCCTTTCATTTTTCCTTCCTGTCAGCATTGCTGGTATGGAGTCTCTTCCTGCTGCCACAGCCCTGGCAGTCAGCATGCAGCAGGCCTTTGAAGATGGCAAGTTGAATTTATGTGAACAGTTTGCTGAATCAAACGGGGAGCCTGTGACTGCTGTCATCTCCCAGTTGCACTTGTTTGTATGTAATGGTGCCTGTCCTCCTCAGACAGGGCTCTGCACTACCAAATGCAGCAGCGTGTTGTCCCATTGATTTCAGAATGGGACAAACCTTTCTCTGGAGACCCCTGTCTTTTAATCAGTGGTTACAGAAGGACCTTAGATCAAATGAGGCTCACGACTTTAAAGATTGTTCAGTCTAGTGAGGAATCTGACGCTTCCCCCTGTAGCCTGGAAAGCGTTTTGCTGTGCCCTTGGTCCTGGTCTAGAAACGGAGATAATAATAAGTAGTGAATCTTGAGTGTGTGGGGCAGGGAGAGTGGCTTTAAAATACAGGAGCTGCTGTGCAGCGCTTCCTTCTGTAGCAGAAACGGTCACGTCAGCACCAGATCTTTATTACCGAGGTAGAAGATAATTTTGGATCATTTAGTACAAAGTGAGGCTGAATGGTGGCTCTCAGCTGGATACAGTTTGTGGGAATACCTAGAGAAGCTTGTGCTCCGCAGAGTGGTTACAAAATACTTGAATACAAGGTTTCTTTTAATTGCAGGAAAGGGATCAGGGAGAACTACCTGGACACACTGTCCAGTCTTCAGTTAAAAATGAGGCATTGTAGCTGTGCAGACTGGAAGGAAATGCGTTACTGTTGCTTACAGCGGAGGAGAGGATGGCCAGACTTGTGTGGAGCTGCAAAGAAACATCAAAGGCTTCTGGGTCCCTGACTGCCCGGGGAATGATGACAGGAATAAAGCTACAGCAACCAGCTCTGAGCATTTTCTGGCTATTTGCTGCTCAGGGTTTGGTTGACGGCATCATATTCCCAGGCATCTGTATCTATTCACAGCAAACTGATTTGCTTCAGCAATGACCTTCAGGCTTTTCCTGGTGTCTGTGAAGTGCTCTGAAAAACACCGGTGCTGAATTCTCATGAGGGCAGCTGCCTGCAAAGGGGTTGGCTGAGAGAGGAGTTGGGCTGCTGTGTATTTGTTATTAATGCTCCTGTTTTCGAGTCCCTGAGCTGATCCTTCAGGTGCAATGTCTTGTGTTTGTATCCCTTGGTGTGGTTCGAGTCCTCCTTTGCTTAGGAATCCTCATTATTTATTTTTTTAAGAATATAGTACAAAGTTTGGATTCATTAAAATAAGTATTTAGGGCAGGAGAATTTAGTGGTAGAGAATGACATTTAGAATATGCTGCATAAAATATGAAAATGTGAGAAAAAAAGAAAAAAAAATCTAAGATTATGCCTAGATCTGCTGCTGTTTAGTGTCTGACCAGGCACTATTATCGTCTCAATCACCATTGACTTTGGTTTCTGTTAGTAACAGCCTCATTAGTGACCGATGTGATCCAAGTGCTGTGTGTTGCTGTGGTCGGCGAGTGTCCCCGATAGGCGCAGGGCTGGGTGACTGGGGCAGAGCTAGTGCTGCAGATCAGAAGGTGGCGTTTCTCCTGAGTATGTGAGTAACCGGCTGATGTAACTGAGCCACTGTGCTGCTGGAGGGATGGACACTGCTCTAGAAACCAACAAAGGTGATCCACTTTTTTAAGAAATGCAACATTTTATTTCTTTTTAGAAAATAAATAAGTCAGAAATGTACAATACATAATTCCAGTATGATGTGAACACCACAGGGGAAGTACGGTCTCTTCTTGGGTGTCAGACCAGGCGTGGAAGGTCTTGTCTCTCATACCTACTCGAGCTGTTTTGGTTGTTTGGTTGTCTTTATTTATTTTTTAATAGCAGCACTTCATACTGTGTTTGTCGATGCAGTTTCCAGGTGTAACTGTTCTTGTGTCCCAACCACTGCATGCTGCAGGTTGGCTGTGACTGAGCTCACTTTTCCAGAAAAGACAGAAACCCGAAGAACAAGCTGAGGGGTGAGTGGGCACTTTGGGGTCACTCTGCCGAGTGGCACTTACAGCTCTGGGGCAGCAGAGAGACATTGCTCCAGACAGGAACATGTCATCTCCTCTAGTACTGTCTCAAATTAAGGGCAAAGGTTTTGATAACAAGAGGATGGAAGAAGCTCCTTTATCAGACCATAGTCTAACTGGTTTTTCTTCTATGTCCGGGTTTAAAGCCACTTGACCCTCTGGGGATCTCTAAGGTAGCAGTAAAAGGGGCTTGAATGGACAAATAAATACATGGAGAGTTTTGGCAGCATGGGGTTCTCTGGGCTGCAGGTGCTCAGACTTGCAGCAGTCACAGATCTGCTCAATTGCAGGTGGAGGTTTGGGGGCCCCATACCCCCCATTTCTCTTCAGCAGTGTTGGGGGGGTTGTTGTTTGGGTTTTTGTTGTTTCCTTGAACAATTTGGCAAATTTGACCCACAGTAATTTATCTATAGGATAAGCACTTGTAATGAAACAGTTGCAGTCCCTGTATCTTCTCCTTTAATTACCTCTGGCATTTGCAGGTGTGTGGCTGGAGAGGGTTGACTTTTTTGGGGGGGCGATGAGGGTCACTTCTTCCCCCTCTGCTTGTGAGATCTGGTGACCAGAAGTCCCAGTTTCCCAGGGTCCCCGTGACTGGTGCCAGTGTACTTTGGCAGGCTGAACTCCAGGTCTTGGGCTAACCTTGTGTCAGCCGTGACACAAGGAAGGGCAGGACGTGGCTGCTCTGTACTGAATTATTGCTATTTCCTGCTTTTTTAGGAGCCATAAACAAGGTCTGTCTTAGAAGGTGCTAGGAAAAGAGCTGGACCATGTGTTTCTAGTTCCTTCCTCCTGGATGAGCGAGCACTTGCTGTGTCAAAGCTGTTCAGTGCATGAGGTCAGAAAACAGGTGAGAGTACGTGTGGAGGCAGGGGACAACAATGTAAGTTCTGTATTCACAAAATAAGGCTTTGCTGGCCTAGCAAGTGGAAGTGTAAAGATGGGGAAGAGGAACTGACCCTTTTTCTGTTGCAAGACAAGGCCAGCATGCTGGGAACCTGCCCTGCAAGTGTCTTCTGCTTTAGGTTTTGTGTAAGTGAAGACAGAGCAGCAAGTCTGCACCAGGGAGCACTTGCTGTTCAAAGTCGCAGGGCTGGGCAATTTCTGCTCGCGTGGGGCAGTGGAATGAGACTGATCTGTTATGTCACCAAGCGGGGGGACTGCTCTTGGTTACAGATGCATGTGCTTCCTGAAGAAAGGGGAAGGGACAAAGGCTTCGAGGTAAGATGTGTCTGTGTTCCTGCAAACAGCAGTGGCATGTGTTCCTCCCCACAAGGTCCTCAGGAACGTGGATATTTGGGGAGTGTGGTTTTCCCAGCAGCAAGGAACAGATTCTAGAGCTCACTGCTGAGCCCGCTGTTCTCATTAGATGGGAGGGCAGCTTAGAAAAGCAGCTCCAGAGAACTGCTTGCTGCTACCTGAATGGATAATTCCATGTGGTTTCTTATGAGCCATATTCATCTTTGTGTATGAGGGGATCTTATGGGCAATATAACTGGCTGGTTCTTTATTTGTGCAACAAAATTATTTTCAAACTGTTTAGAGATTGTAACTGTTGTCATCTAAGGCCATAATACGGAACTAATTTAGCTGTATGAGAAAAAGTGTTGGTGAAGCTCTAAAAATGTCAAACTGCTGTAGAAGAGAACTCTGCAAGTGTTTCTGTGGGAGCTGGAACAAATGATGAGGCTCTTACGCTCATCATATGCCTTGTAATTGCCCAGGGAGCCTGCTCAAGGCTGGCAGGTCTTAGGGAGATGTGGATCCAGATCTGAGAACTTGCCTGAGGGCCTCTCAGAGTCAAAGGTAGAATCAGGAGTGAGAATCAGCCCCTGGGAATAAGGGGAGGTCAGAAAGAAAAGCTGTGATGCTGGTAATGCACATTTCCACAGAAGGAAATGCTGGTTTGTGTTGTGTGGATACCAATGTACTGAAAACTGTCCTCATCTGACTCTGGGGGGGGTGGAACACACCAATTAAAAAAGCCAACACAGGTGGTGCAAGGCAGTGGTGTGGTGACAAAACGGGTCTGCGGTTCTACCAAACTGACCTTTCCTCCTGGGAGCAGAGGCTGTGTCTGCCTTAGCAGGTAGTGTTGCCAGAAAAAACTGGCACTTCAGAAAACAACAGTTTTTGCTGAGCGCCCTGCATCTTGGGAGGTCTGTTCTGGGATGGCGCTCAGCTGCCTGGAGCGCACTGGGGTGACTGGAGAAGGGCTGGTAAATTCTGTTCAAAGCGATTGTGCTCTGATGTGAAGAGCTGTGTGTGACAAATGTATGTGACAGAACAAACTTAATCTAAAAACTGAGGTCTGAATCCAGACTAAAATATGAATGTAGATGCTGCTGTGAATGCCAAGGCTGACTTGTCTTGAGGTGCAGGCTGTTGTGCTGCTCCAAGAGCGAGGGCCGAAGCTGTGGAAGGAGAGTGCCCAGCCCTCTGAAGGGTGAGTCCGTCAGCCCACGTCTGCTGTCAAGGATAATAAAGTAGTAAATCCCTGAAGGACTGCAGGAGTTCCCCGGAGTGGAAAGGGACTGTAGTAGTTTGTCAAGCCGGTCTTTAACTTCACTCGCTACCTCCATAAACCTTCTTGAAGTGGAAATGCAAGGGAAGCATCTCTCAAAGTTTGCTTTCTTCAATCTCGACAGCTGTTTTGGCTCCTGGGGGCTCAGGCCCGGCTATCATAAGCGTTGATGCCTCTGCCACTGGCATCTTCCCTTCCAGTTGTTGTGCAGAGCCTTGTTCTCCCTCTGGAACGCTCTGAACTGCTTCCCCATGTGCCTCCGGCTCTCCAGCACAGCCCGCTCGCACATAGTTCTTCACCATCTCCTGCACCTCTGCGTTCAGACTCTGCACTTTCTCCTCGTACTCTGCCAGCGCCTCCTGCAGCAGCTGCAAACAGAGACCTCGCATTATTCTCCAAACAGCGACATCAGGCCAAGAATGGGATAAAAACCAGCTCTGAGAGAGCGCAGCATGGTGACACGTCAGCTCTGCACAACTGCGGCCTCAACCCCCAAGGAAGGACTTGCCTCCACCCCCACGCGCCTCTGTGCTTGCCTGACAAGGGCAGCGGGGACAGTCTGTGAACGATGTTGTGCTGATTTACACTGTGCATGAGAGGGGTTGGATGGGGGTGCTCATTCCTCATTGTGCTCAGGAGGGGTGTCTGGGGTGTGTGGAGGGTGGTACAGCGTTCATTACGGACCAGTCCCTTCTGAGATTAGGGATTTATGGTACTGAGTAACAGCCCTGACCCTGAGCGCTGTCTGTGCTTTACCTGACTTTCCTTCTCCTTGATGGCTCTCAGATTCTCTGCCTGCTTCTCTTCTAGTTTCTGCTGGTACCTGGCTGTCTTTTCTGTCACCTTCAAAGAGAACAAATTCAAAAACAAACACATTTCTCTTTAGATAAGGGTTTAGCCCTCCGAGCTTAGAGGAGCAAGAGCCAGGGCTGGTCCTGCTGCCCCCGGATAATGGTGTCGAGTGGGAACCCCTGAGCTCCAGGTAAGGGCTGAGTGTGTGTGTGAACACAGACAGACATGTGGACACAAACAGACATATGGACATAGACACACATGCACAGTGGCACAAAGACGCACACAGGTAGACAGAGATGTACACACGCACAGAGACCCATAGAAGGACATACATGCACAAAGACACACACAGACAAATAAACAGACACAGACAAACAGACACACAGACGAAAGAATGAACACAGAGAGGGACAGACATGGACAGACGGACACACGAACAGACATACTGACACATTCACAAATGGACACACAAATGGACACAGGACAGACAGAGACAGAGACACACGAACAAAACGGACACAGGACAGACAGACATATGGACACAAATACAAATGGACACACGGGCAGACAAATGGACACAGGACAGCCAAACAGACCTAAGGACAGAATTACGGACAAAAGGACACACAAACCAACACACAGACATACAAAATGGACAGACAGACAAACAGAGACAGGACAGACATAAAGACACAAGGACAGACAGACACAGAGACAAATGGACATAAGGAGAGACAAATGGACATAAAGACAGACAGACGGACAGACACATGGACAAATGGACACACAAGACAGACATACAGACACACATACAAACGGACAGAAAGACAGATAAACGGACAGACAAATGGACACAGGACAAACAGACAGATACAGACAAAATGGACAAATGGACACAGGACAGATATACGCACACAAGGACAGACAGACACACAGAGAGACAAATGGACGCATGCACAGACAAATGGACACTTACACAGACGTACATAAGGACAGACACAGGACAGAGACTAACGGACACACTAATGGACATGGGACAGACATAGGGACAGACAGACTGAGATAAGCACAAATGGGCACACAGACAGACAAACGGACAGAGACAGACACATGGACAGAAACTGACACCCAAATGGATACAGGACAGACATACCTACAGACAGACAAACGGACACACAGACAAACATACTGACACAAGCACAAGTGGACACACAGACAGACAAACACGCACACGGACAGACAAACGGACACAGGACAGACAGACAGACAAACGTACACACAGACAGACATACAGACAAATGGAGAGACAGATGGACACACAGACAAAATGGACAGACAGACAAACGGACAGACAAATAGACACATGGACAGACAAACGGACACAGGACAGACAGACAGACAGATACAAGGACAGACATACGGACACAAGGACAGACAGACAGACACAGAGACAAACGGACACATTCACAGATGAATGGACACTCGGACAGACATACGGACACATGGACAGACAAACGGACACACAGACAAACTGACACACCAATGGACACAGGACAGACAAACGGACAAACAGACAGACATACGGACAGATAGACAAATAGACACATGGACAGAGAAACGGACACAGAAATGGACACAGGAGAGACATACGGACAGACAAACACAAGGACAGACATATGGACACACAGACAGACAAACGTACACACAGACAGACATACAGACAAATGGAGAGACAGACGGACACACAGACAAAATGGACAGACAGACAAACGGACAGACAAACAGACAAATAGACACATGGACAGACAAACGGACACACAAATGGACACAGGACAGACATACGGACAAATGGACACACAGACAGACATATGGACAGACAGATAGACAAATAGACACATGGACAGACAAACGGACAAACAAATGGACACAGGACAGACAGATACAAGGACAGACACACGGACACACGGACACACAGACACATGGACAGACAAATGGACACAGGATAGACAAACGGACTAAGGACAGACATACGGACACAAAGGACAGACAAACGGACACACAGACAGACAAACTGACACACCAATGGACACAGGACAGACAAACGGACACCCAGACAGACATATGGACAGACAGATAGACAAACAGACACATGGACAGACAAACGGACAAACAAATGACACAGGACAGACACACAGACAGATACAAGGACAGACAGACGGACAAATGGACACACAAACCAACACACAGACATACGGACAAATGGACACACAGACAAACGGACACACGGACAGACATATGGACAGACAGATAGACAAATAGTCACATGGACAGACACACGGACAAAGGGACAGACAGACAGACACATGGACAGACAAATGGACACAGGATAGACAAACGGACTAAGGACAGACATACAGACACAAGGACAGACAAACGGACACACAGACAGACAAACTGACACACCAATGGACACAGGACAGACATACGGACAGACAGACAAACGGACACACAGACATATGGACAGACAGATAGACAAATAGACACATGGACAGACAAACGGACAAACAAATGGACACAGGACAGACAGACAGATACAAGGACAGACATACGGACACACGGACACAATACAGACAGACGGACACAAGGACAAACACACGGACACAAGGACAGACAGACGGACAAATGGACACACAAACCAACACACAGACATACGGACAAACGGACACACAGACAAATGGACACACGGACAGACAAACAGACAAACGTACACACAGACAGACATACAGACAAATGGAGAGACAGACGGACACACAGACAAAATGGACAGACAGACAAACAGACAAATAGACACATGGACAGACAAACGGACACACAAATGGACACAGGATAGACATACGGACACAAGGACAGACAAACGCACACAAGGACAGACAGACAGACACAGAGACAAACGGACACACTCACGGACGAATGGACACTCGGACAGACATACGGACACATGGACAGACAAACGGACACACAGACAGACAAACTGACACACCAATGGACACAGGACAGACATACGGACAGACAGACAAACGGACACACAGACAGACATATGGACAGACAGATAGACAAATAGACACATGGACAGACAAACGGACAAACAAATGGACACAGGACAGACAGACAGATACAAGGATAGACATACGGACACACGGACGGACACACGGACAAAGGGACAGACAGACACATGGACAGACAAATGGACACAGGATAGACAAACGGACTAAGGACAGACATACGGACACAAGGACAGACAAACGGACACACAGACAGACAAACTGGCACACCAATGGACACAGGACAGACAAACGGACACCCAGACAGACATATGGACAGACAGATAGACAGACACATGGACAGACAAACGGACAAACAAATGACACAGGACAGACACACAGACAGATACAAGGACAGACATACGGACACAAGGACAGACAGACGGACACAAGGACAGACAGACGGACACACAAACCAACACACAGACAAACGGACACACAGACAAACGGACACACGGACAGACAAACAGACACACAGACAGACATATGGACACACAGACAGACAAACGTACACACAGACAGACATACAGACAAATGGAGAGACAGATGGACACACAGACAAAATGGACAGACAGACAAACGGACACACAGACATATGGACAGAGAGACAGACAAATAGACACATGGACAGACAAACGGACACACAAATGGACACAGGACAGACAGACAGATACAAGGACAGACACACGGACACACGGCCAGACACACGGACAAAGGGACAGACAGACACATGGACAGACAAATGGACACACGATAGACAAACGGACTAAAGACAGACATACGGACACAAGGACAGACAAACGGACACCCAGACAGACATATGGACAGACAGATAGACAAACAGACACATGGACAGACAAACAGACAAACAAATGACACAGGACAGACACACAGATACAAGGACAGACATACGGACACACGGACACAAGGACAGGCAGACGGACAAACGGACACACGGACAGACATATGGACAGACAGATAGACAAATAGACACATGGACAGACACACGGACACATGGACAGACACACGGACAAAGGGACAGACAGACACATGGACACACAAATGGACACAGGATAGACAAACGGACTAAGGACAGACATACAGACACAAGGACAGACAAACGGACACACAGACATACGGACAGAGAGATAGACAAATAGACACATGGACAGACAAACGGACAAACAAATGGACACAGGACAGACAGATAGAGAGATACAAGGACAGACATACGGACACACGGACAGACACACGGACACAATACAGACAGACGGACACAAGGACAAACACACGGACACAAGGACAGACAGACGGACACAAGGACAGACAGACGGACAAATGGACACACAAACCAACACAGACATACGGACACACGGACAGACACACAGACAGACATACAGACAAATGGAGAGACAGACGGACACACAGACAAAATGGACAGACAGACAAACGGACAGACAAATAGACACATGGACAGACAAACGGACACACAAATGGACACAGGACAGACAGACAGACAGATACAAGGACAGACATACGGACACACGGACGGACACACGGACAAATGGACAGACAGACAGACACATGGACAGACAAATGGACACAGGATAGACAAACGGACTAAGGACAGACATACGGACACAAGGACAGACACACGGACAAATGGACACACAAACCAACACACAGACATACGGACAAACGGACACACAGACAAACGTACACACAGACAGACATACAGACAAATGGAGAGACAGACGGACACACAGACAAAATGGACAGACAGACAAACTGACAGACAAACAGACAAATAGACACATGGACAAACAAACGGACACACAAATGGACACACAAATGGACACAGGACAGACATACGGACACAAGGACAGACAAACGCACACAAGGACAGAGAGACAGACACAGAGACAAACGGACACACGGACGAATGGACACTCGGACAGACATACGGACACATGGACAGACAAACGGACACACAGACAGACAAACTGACACACCAATGGACACAGGACAGACATACGGACGGACAGACAGACAAACGGACACACAGACAGACATATGGACAGACAGATAGACAAATAGACACATGGACAGACAAACGGACAAACAAATGGACACAGGACAGACAGACAGACAGATACAAGGACAGACACACGGACACACGGCCAGACACACGGACAAAGGGACAGACAGACACATGGACAGACAAATGGACACACGATAGACAAACGGACTAAGGACAGACATACGGACACAAGGACAGACAAACGGACACCCAGACAGACATATGGACAGACAGATAGACAAACAGACACATGGACAGACAAACAGACAAACAAATGACACAGGACAGACACACAGATACAAGGACAGACATACGGACACACGGACAGACACACGGACACAAGGACAGGCAGACGGACAAATGGACACACAGACAAACGGACACACGGACAGACATATGGACAGACAGATAGACAAATAGACACATGGACAGACACACGGACACATGGACAGACACACGGACAAAGGGACAGACAGACACATGGACAGACAAATGGACAACAGGATAGACAAACGGACTAAGGACAGACATACAGACACAAGGACAGACAAACGGACACACAGACAGACAAACTGACACACCAATGGACACAGGACAGACATACGGACAGACAGACAAACGGACACACAGACATACGGACAGAGAGATAGACAAATAGACACATGGACAGACAAACGGACAAACAAATGGACACAGGACAGACAGACAGACAGATACAAGGACAGACATACGGACACACGGACAGACACACGGACACAATACAGACAGACGGACACAAGGACAAACACACGGACACAAGGACAGACAGACGGACACAAGGACAGACAGATGGACAAATGGACACACAAACCAACACAGACATACGGACACACGGACAGACACACAGACAGACATACAGACAAATGGAGAGACAGACGGACACACAGACAAAATGGACAGACAGACAAACGGACTGAGAGACAGACAAATAGACACATGGACAGACAAACGGACACACAAATGGACACAGGACAGACAGACAGATACAAGGACAGACATACGGACACACGGACGGACACACGGACAAATGGACAGACAGACAGACACATGGACAGACAAATGGACACAGGATAGACAAACGGACTAAGGACAGACATACGGACACAAGGACAGACACACGGACAAATGGACACACAAACCAACACACAGACATACGGACAAACGGACACACAGACAAACGTACACACAGACAGACATACAGACAAATGGAGAGACAGACGGACACACAGACAAAATGGACAGACAGACAAACGGACAGACAAACAGACAAATAGACACATGGACAGACAAACGGACACACAAATGGACACAGGACAGACATACGGACACAAGGACAGACAAACGCACACAAGGACAGACAGACAGACACAGAGACAAACGGACACACTCACGGACGAATGGACACTCGGACAGACATACGGACACATGGACAGACAAACGGACACACAGACAGACAAACTGACGCACCAATGGACACAGGACAGACATACAGACGGACAGACAGACAAACGGACACACAGACAGACATATGGACAGACAGATAGACAAATAGACACATGGACAGACAAATGGACACACAAATGGACACAGGACAGACAGACAGATACAAGGACAGACATACGGACACACGGACGGACACACGGACACACGGACAGACACACGGACAAAGGGACAGACAGACACATGGACAGACAAATGGACACAGGATAGACAAACGGACTAAGGACAGACATACGGACACAAGGACAGACAAACGGACACACAGACAGACAAACTGGCACACCAATGGACACAGGACAGACAAACGGACACCCAGGCAGACATATGGACAGACAGATAGACAAACAGACACATGGACAGACAAACGGACAAACAAATGACACAGGACAGACACACAGACACACGGACAGACACACGGACACAATACAGACAGACGGACACAAGGACAAACACACGGACACAAGGACAGACAGACGGACAAATGGACACACAAACCAACACACAGACATATGGACACACGGACAGACAGACAAACGGACAGAGAGACAGACAAACAGACACATGGACAGACAAACGGACACACAAATGGACACAGGACAGACAGACAGACAGATACAAGGACAGACATACGGACACACGGACAGACACACGGACAAATGGACAGACAGACAGACACATGGACAGACAAATGGACGCAGGATAGACAAACGAACTAAGGACAGACATACAGACACAAGGACAGACACACGGACACAAGGACAGGCAGACGGACAAATGGACACACAGACAAACGGACACACGGACAGACATATGGACAGACAGATAGACAAATAGACACATGGACAGACACACGGACACATGGACAGACACACGGACAAAGGGACAGACAGACACATGGACAGACAAATGGACACAGGATAGACAAACGGATTAAGGACAGACATACGGACACAAGGACAGACAAACGGACACCCAGACAGACATATGGACAGACAGATAGACAAACAGACACATGGACAGACAAACGGACAAACAAATGACACAGGACAGACACACAGACACACGGACAGACACACGGACACAATACAGACAGACGGACACAAGGACAAACACACGGACACAAGGACAGACAGACGGACAAATGGACACACAAACCAACACACAGACATATGGACACACGGACAGACAGACAAACGGACAGAGAGACAGACAAACGGACACACAAATGGACACAGGACAGACAGACAGACAGATACAAGGACAGACATACGGACACACGGACAGACACACGGACAAATGGACAGACAGACAGACACATGGACAGACAAATGGACACAGGATAGACAAACGGACTAAGGACAGACATACAGACACAAGGACAGACACACGGACACAAGGACAGACACACGGACAAATGGACACACAAACCAACACACAGACATACGGACAAACGGACAAACGGACACACGGACAGACAAACAGACACACGGACAGACAAACAGACAAATGGAGAGACAGACGGACACACAGACAAAATGGACAGACAGACAAACGGACAGACAAACAGACAAATAGACACATGGACAAACAAACGGACACACAAATGGACACACAAATGGACACAGGACAGACATACGGACACAAGGACAGACAAACGCACACAAGGACAGAGAGACAGACACAGAGACAAACGGACACACGGACGAATGGACACTCGGACAGACATACGGACACATGGACAGACAAACGGACACACAGACAGACAAACTGACACACCAATGGACACAGGACAGACATACGGACGGACAGACAGACAAACGGACACACAGACAGACATATGGACAGACAGATAGACAAATAGACACATGGACAGACAAACGGACAAACAAATGGACACAGGACAGACAGACAGACAGATACAAGGACAGACACACGGACACACGGCCAGACACACGGACAAAGGGACAGACAGACACATGGACAGACAAATGGACACACGATAGACAAACGGACTAAGGACAGACATACGGACACAAGGACAGACAAACGGACACCCAGACAGACATATGGACAGACAGATAGACAAACAGACACATGGACAGACAAACAGACAAACAAATGACACAGGACAGACACACAGATACAAGGACAGACATACGGACACACGGACAGACACACGGACACAAGGACAGGCAGACGGACAAATGGACACACAGACAAACGGACACACGGACAGACATATGGACAGACAGATAGACAAATAGACACATGGACAGACACACGGACACATGGACAGACACACGGACAAAGGGACAGACAGACACATGGACAGACAAATGGACAACAGGATAGACAAACGGACTAAGGACAGACATACAGACACAAGGACAGACAAACGGACACACAGACAGACAAACTGACACACCAATGGACACAGGACAGACATACGGACAGACAGACAAACGGACACACAGACATACGGACAGAGAGATAGACAAATAGACACATGGACAGACAAACGGACAAACAAATGGACACAGGACAGACAGACAGATACAAGGACAGACATACGGACACACGGACAGACACACGGACACAATACAGACAGACGGACACAAGGACAAACACACGGACACAAGGACAGACAGACGGACACAAGGACAGACAGATGGACAAATGGACACACAAACCAACACAGACATACGGACACACGGACAGACACACAGACAGACATACAGACAAATGGAGAGACAGACGGACACACAGACAAAATGGACAGACAGACAAACGGACTGAGAGACAGACAAATAGACACATGGACAGACAAACGGACACACAAATGGACACAGGACAGACAGACAGATACAAGGACAGACATACGGACACACGGACGGACACACGGACAAATGGACAGACAGACAGACACATGGACAGACAAATGGACACAGGATAGACAAACGGACTAAGGACAGACATACGGACACAAGGACAGACACACGGACAAATGGACACACAAACCAACACACAGACATACGGACAAACGGACACACAGACAAACGTACACACAGACAGACATACAGACAAATGGAGAGACAGACGGACACACAGACAAAATGGACAGACAGACAAACGGACAGACAAACAGACAAATAGACACATGGACAGACAAACGGACACACAAATGGACACAGGACAGACATACGGACACAAGGACAGACAAACGCACACAAGGACAGACAGACAGACACAGAGACAAACGGACACACTCACGGACGAATGGACACTCGGACAGACATACGGACACATGGACAGACAAACGGACACACAGACAGACAAACTGACGCACCAATGGACACAGGACAGACATACAGACGGACAGACAGACAAACGGACACACAGACAGACATATGGACAGACAGATAGACAAATAGACACATGGACAGACAAATGGACACACAAATGGACACAGGACAGACAGACAGATACAAGGACAGACATACGGACACACGGACGGACACACGGACACACGGACAGACACACGGACAAAGGGACAGACAGACACATGGACAGACAAATGGACACAGGATAGACAAACGGACTAAGGACAGACATACGGACACAAGGACAGACAAACGGACACACAGACAGACAAACTGGCACACCAATGGACACAGGACAGACAAACGGACACCCAGGCAGACATATGGACAGACAGATAGACAAACAGACACATGGACAGACAAACGGACAAACAAATGACACAGGACAGACACACAGACACACGGACAGACACACGGACACAATACAGACAGACGGACACAAGGACAAACACACGGACACAAGGACAGACAGACGGACAAATGGACACACAAACCAACACACAGACATATGGACACACGGACAGACAGACAAACGGACAGAGAGACAGACAAACAGACACATGGACAGACAAACGGACACACAAATGGACACAGGACAGACAGACAGACAGATACAAGGACAGACATACGGACACACGGACAGACACACGGACAAATGGACAGACAGACAGACACATGGACAGACAAATGGACGCAGGATAGACAAACGAACTAAGGACAGACATACAGACACAAGGACAGACACACGGACACAAGGACAGGCAGACGGACAAATGGACACACAGACAAACGGACACACGGACAGACATATGGACAGACAGATAGACAAATAGACACATGGACAGACACACGGACACATGGACAGACACACGGACAAAGGGACAGACAGACACATGGACAGACAAATGGACACAGGATAGACAAACGGATTAAGGACAGACATACGGACACAAGGACAGACAAACGGACACCCAGACAGACATATGGACAGACAGATAGACAAACAGACACATGGACAGACAAACGGACAAACAAATGACACAGGACAGACACACAGACACACGGACAGACACACGGACACAATACAGACAGACGGACACAAGGACAAACACACGGACACAAGGACAGACAGACGGACAAATGGACACACAAACCAACACACAGACATATGGACACACGGACAGACAGACAAACGGACAGAGAGACAGACAAACGGACACACAAATGGACACAGGACAGACAGACAGACAGATACAAGGACAGACATACGGACACACGGACAGACACACGGACAAATGGACAGACAGACAGACACATGGACAGACAAATGGACACAGGATAGACAAACGGACTAAGGACAGACATACAGACACAAGGACAGACACACGGACACAAGGACAGACACACGGACAAATGGACACACAAACCAACACACAGACATACGGACAAACGGACACACGGACAGACAAACAGACACACGGACAGACAAACAGACAAATGGAGAGACAGACGGACACACAGACAAAATGGACAGACAGACAAACGGACAGACAAACAGACAAATAGACACATGGACAAACAAACGGACACACAAATGGACACACAAATGGACACAGGACAGACATACGGACACAAGGACAGACAAACGCACACAAGGACAGAGAGACAGACACAGAGACAAACGGACACACGGACGAATGGACACTCGGACAGACATACGGACACATGGACAGACAAACGGACACACAGACAGACAAACTGACACACCAATGGACACAGGACAGACATACGGACGGACAGACAGACAAACGGACACACAGACAGACATATGGACAGACAGATAGACAAATAGACACATGGACAGACAAACGGACAAACAAATGGACACAGGACAGACAGACAGACAGATACAAGGACAGACACACGGACACACGGCCAGACACACGGACAAAGGGACAGACAGACACATGGACAGACAAATGGACACACGATAGACAAACGGACTAAGGACAGACATACGGACACAAGGACAGACAAACGGACACCCAGACAGACATATGGACAGACAGATAGACAAACAGACACATGGACAGACAAACAGACAAACAAATGACACAGGACAGACACACAGATACAAGGACAGACATACGGACACACGGACAGACACACGGACACAAGGACAGGCAGACGGACAAATGGACACACAGACAAACGGACACACGGACAGACATATGGACAGACAGATAGACAAATAGACACATGGACAGACACACGGACACATGGACAGACACACGGACAAAGGGACAGACAGACACATGGACAGACAAATGGACAACAGGATAGACAAACGGACTAAGGACAGACATACAGACACAAGGACAGACAAACGGACACACAGACAGACAAACTGACACACCAATGGACACAGGACAGACATACGGACAGACAGACAAACGGACACACAGACATACGGACAGAGAGATAGACAAATAGACACATGGACAGACAAACGGACAAACAAATGGACACAGGACAGACAGACAGACAGATACAAGGACAGACATACGGACACACGGACAGACACACGGACACAATACAGACAGACGGACACAAGGACAAACACACGGACACAAGGACAGACAGACGGACACAAGGACAGACAGATGGACAAATGGACACACAAACCAACACAGACATACGGACACACGGACAGACACACAGACAGACATACAGACAAATGGAGAGACAGACGGACACACAGACAAAATGGACAGACAGACAAACGGACTGAGAGACAGACAAATAGACACATGGACAGACAAACGGACACACAAATGGACACAGGACAGACAGACAGATACAAGGACAGACATACGGACACACGGACGGACACACGGACAAATGGACAGACAGACAGACACATGGACAGACAAATGGACACAGGATAGACAAACGGACTAAGGACAGACATACGGACACAAGGACAGACACACGGACAAATGGACACACAAACCAACACACAGACATACGGACAAACGGACACACAGACAAACGTACACACAGACAGACATACAGACAAATGGAGAGACAGACGGACACACAGACAAAATGGACAGACAGACAAACGGACAGACAAACAGACAAATAGACACATGGACAGACAAACGGACACACAAATGGACACAGGACAGACATACGGACACAAGGACAGACAAACGCACACAAGGACAGACAGACAGACACAGAGACAAACGGACACACTCACGGACGAATGGACACTCGGACAGACATACGGACACATGGACAGACAAACGGACACACAGACAGACAAACTGACGCACCAATGGACACAGGACAGACATACAGACGGACAGACAGACAAACGGACACACAGACAGACATATGGACAGACAGATAGACAAATAGACACATGGACAGACAAATGGACACACAAATGGACACAGGACAGACAGACAGATACAAGGACAGACATACGGACACACGGACGGACACACGGACACACGGACAGACACACGGACAAAGGGACAGACAGACACATGGACAGACAAATGGACACAGGATAGACAAACGGACTAAGGACAGACATACGGACACAAGGACAGACAAACGGACACACAGACAGACAAACTGGCACACCAATGGACACAGGACAGACAAACGGACACCCAGGCAGACATATGGACAGACAGATAGACAAATAGACACATGGACAGACAAACGGACAAACAAATGACACAGGACAGACACACAGACACACGGACAGACACACGGACACAATACAGACAGACGGACACAAGGACAAACACACGGACACAAGGACAGACAGACGGACAAATGGACACACAAACCAACACACAGACATATGGACACACGGACAGACAGACAAACGGACAGAGAGACAGACAAACAGACACATGGACAGACAAACGGACACACAAATGGACACAGGACAGACAGACAGACAGATACAAGGACAGACATACGGACACACGGACAGACACACGGACAAATGGACAGACAGACAGACACATGGACAGACAAATGGACACAGGATAGACAAACGGACTAAGGACAGACATACAGACACAAGGACAGACACACGGACACAAGGACAGACACACGGACACAAGGACAGACACACGGACAAATGGACACACAAACCAACACACAGACATACGGACAAACGGACACACAGACAAACGGACACACGGACAGACAAACAGACACACGGACAGACAAACAGACACACAGACAGACATACAGACAAATGGAGAGACAGACGTACACACAGACAAAATGGACAGACAGACAAACGGACAAATAGACACATGGACAGACAAACGGACACACAAATGGACACAGGACAGACATACGGACACAAGGACAGACAAACGCACACAAGGACTGACAGACAGACACAGAGACAAACGGACACACTCACGGACGAATGGACACTCGGACAGACATACGGACACATGGACAGACAAACGGACACACAGACAGACAAACTGACACACCAATGGACACAGGACAGACATACGGACGGACAGACAGACAAACGGACACACAGACAGACATATGGACAGACAGATAGACAAATAGACACATGGACAGACAAACGGACAAACAAATGGACACAGGACAGACAGACAGACAGATACAAGGACAGACATACGGACACATGGACAGACACACGGACACAATACAGACAGACGGACACAAGGACAAACACACGGACACAAGGACAGACACATGGACACAAGGACAGACACACGGACAAATGGACACACAAACCAACACACAGACATACGGACAAACGGACACACAGACAAACGTACACACAGACAGACATACAGACAAATGGAGAGACAGACGGACACACAGACAAAATGGACAGACAGACAAACGGACAGACAAACAGACAAATAGACACATGGACAGACAAACGGACACACAAATGGACACAGGACAGACATACGGACACAAGGACAGACAAACGCACACAAGGACAGACAGACAGACACAGAGACAAACGGACACACTCACGGACGAATGGACACTCGGACAGACATACGGACACATGGACAGACAAATGGACACACAGACAGACAAACTGACGCACCAATGGACACAGGACAGACATACGGACAGACAGACAAACGGACACACAGACAGGCATATGGACAGACAGATAGACAAATAGACACATGGACAGACAAACGGACACACAAATGGACACAGGACAGACAGACAGATACAAGGACAGACATACGGACACACGGACGGAGACACGGACAGACACACGGACAAAGGGACAGACAGACACATGGACAGACAAATGGACACAGGATAGACAAACGGACTAAGGACAGACATACGGACACAAGGACAGACAAACGGACACACAGACAGACAAACTGGCACACCAATGGACACAGGACAGACAAACGGACACCCAGACAGACATATGGACAGACAGATAGACAAACAGACACATGGACAGACAAACGGACAAACAAATGACACAGGACAGACACACAGACACACGGACAGACACACGGACACAATACAGACAGACGGACACAAGGACAAACACACGGACAAAAGGACAGACAGACGGACAAATGGACACACAAACCAACACACAGACATATGGACACACGGACAGACAGACAAACGGACAGAGAGACAGACAAACGGACACACAAATGGACACAGGACAGACAGACAGACAGATACAAGGACAGACATACGGACACACGGACAGACACACGGACAAATGGACAGACAGACAGACACATGGACAGACAAATGGACACAGGATAGACAAACGGACTAAGGACAGACATACAGACACAAGGACAGACAAACGGACACACAGACAGACAAACTGACACACCATTGGACACAGGACAGACATACGGACAGACAGACAAACGGACACACAGACATACGGACAGAGAGATAGACAAATAGACACATGGACAGACAAACGGACAAACAAATGGACACAGGACAGACAGACAGACAGATACAAGGACAGACATACGGACACAGGGACAGACACACGGACACAATACAGACAGACGGACACAAGGACAAACACACGGACACAAGGACAGACAGACGGACACAAGGACAGACAGACGGACAAATGGACACACAAACCAACACAGACATACGGACACACGGACAGACACACAGACAGACATACAGACAAATGGAGAGACAGACGGACACACAGACAAAATGGACAGACAGACATACGGACTGAGAGACAGACAAATAGACACATGGACAGACAAACGGACACACAAATGGACACAGGACAGACAGACAGACAGATACAAGGACAGACATACGGACACACGGACAGACACACAGACAAATGGACAGACAGACAGACACATGGACAGAAAATGGACACAGGATAGACAAACGGACTAAGGACAGACATACAGACCCAAGGACAGACACACGGACACAAGGACAGACACACGGACAAATGGACACACAAACCAACACACAGACATACGGACAAACGGACACACAGACAAACGGACACACGGACAGACAAACGTACACACAGACAGAGATACAGACAAATGGAGAGACAGACGGACACACAGACAAAATGGACAGACAGACAAACGGACAGACAGACATACGGACAGAGAGACATACAAATAGACACATGGACAGACAAACGGACACACAAATGGACACAGGACAGACAGACGTACAGACAGACAAATGGACACAAAGACAGATAAACGGACACACAAATGGACACAGGACAGACATACGGACACAAGGACAGACAAACGCACACAAGGACTGACAGACAGACACAGAGACAAACGGACACACTCACGGACAAATGGACACTCGGACAGACATACAGACACATGGACAGACAAACGGACACACAGACAGACAAACTGACACACCAATGGACACAGGACAGACATACGGACAGACAGACAAACGGACACACAGACATACGGACAGACAGATAGACAAATAGACACATGGACAGACAAATGGACACAGGACAGACAGACAGACAGATACAAGGACAGACATACGGACACACGGACAGACACACGGACACAATACAGACAGACGGACACAAGGACAAACACACGGACACAAGGACAGACAGACGGACAGAAGGACAGACAGACGGACAAATGGACACACAAACCAACACAGACATACGGACACACGGACAGACATACAGACAGACATACAGACAAATGGAGAGACAGACGGACACACAGACAAAATGGACAGACAGACAAACGGACTGAGAGACAGACAAATAGACACATGGACAGACAAACGGACACACAAATGGACACAGGACAGACAGACAGACAGATACAAGGACAGACATACGGACACACGGACAGACACACGGACAAATGGACAGACAGACAGACACATGGACAGACAAATGGACACAGGATAGACAAACGGACTAAGGACAGACATACGGACCCAAGGACAGACACACGGACACAAGGACAGACAAACCAACACACAGACATACGGACAAACGGACACAGAGACAAACGTACACACAGACAGACATACAGACAAATGGAGAGACAGACGGACACACAGACAAAATGGACAGACAGACAAACGGACAGACAAACAGACAAATAGACACATGGACAGACAAACGGACACACCAATGGACACAGGACAGACATACGGACAGACAGACAAACGGACACACAGACAGACATATGGACAGACAGATAGACAAATAGACACATGGACAGACAAACGGACACACAAATGGACACAGGACAGACAGACAGATACAAGGACAGACATACGGACACACGGACAGACACACGGACACACGGACAGACACACGGACAAAGGGACAGACAGACACATGGACAGACAAATGGACACAGGATAGACAAACGGACTAAGGACAGACATACGGACACAAGGACAGACAAACAGACACACAGACAGACAAACTGACACACAAATGGACACAGGACAGACAAACGGACACCCAGACAGACATATGGACAGACAGATAGACAAACAGACACATGGACAGACAAACGGACAAACAAATGACACAGGACAGACACACAGACAGATACAAGGACAGACATACGGACACAAGGACAGACAGACGGACACAAGGACAGACAGACGGACACACAAACCAACACACAGACAAATGGACACACAGAAAAACGGACACACGGACAGACAAACAGACACACAGACAGACATATGGACACACAGACAGACAAACGTACACACAGACAGATATACAGACAAATGGAGAGACAGATGGACACACAGAAAAAATGGACAGACAGACTAACGGACACACAGACATATGGACAGAGAGACAGACAAATAGACACATGGACAGACAAACGGACACACAAATGGACACAGGACAGACAGACAGATACAAGGATAGACATACGGACACACGGACAGACACACGGACAAATGGACAGACAGACAGACACATGGACAGACAAATGGACACAGGATAGACAAACGGACTAAGGACAGACATACAGACCCAAGGACAGACACACAGACAAATGGACACACAAACGAACACACAGACATACGGACAAACGGACACACAGACAAACGGACACACGGACAGACAAACGTACACACAGACAGACATACAGACAAATGGAGAGACAGACGGACACACAGACAAAATGGACAGACAGACAAACGGACTGAGAGACAGACAAATAGACACATGGACAGACAAACGGACACACAAATGGACACAGGACAGACATACGGACACAAGGACAGACAAACGCACACAAGGACAGACAGACAGACACAGAGACAAACGGACACACTCACGGACGAATGGACACTCGGACAGACATACGGACACATGGACAGACAAACGGACACACAGACAGACAAACTGACACACCAATGGACACAGGACAGACATACGGACAGACAGACAAATGGACACACAGACAGACAGATAGACAAAAAGACACATGGACAGACAAACGGACACACAAATGGACACAGGACAGACAGATACAAGGACAGACATACGGACACACGGACAGACACACGGACAAATGGACACACAGACACATGGACAGACAAATGGACACAGGATAGACAAATGGACTAAGGACAGACATACGGACACAAGGACAGACACATGGACACAAGGACAGACAGACAGACACATGGACAGACACATGGACAAATGGACACACAAACCAACACACAGACATACGGACACACATACAAACGGACACACGGAGAGACAGACACACAGACAGACAAACATACACACAGACAGACATACAGACAAATGGAGAGACAGACGGACACACAGACAAAATGGACAGACAGACAAACGGACAGAGAAACAGACAAATAGACACATGGACAGACACATGGACACACAAATGGACACAGGACAGACAAACAGATACAAGGACAGACATACGGACACAAGGACAGACAGACAGACACAGAGACAAACGGACACACTCACAGACGAATGGACAAATGGGGAGACAGACGGACACATGGACAGACAATCGGACAAGCAGACAGACAAACTGACACACCAATGGACACAGGATAGACATACGGACAGAGAGACAAATGGACACACAGACAGACAGACAGATAGACAAACAGACACATGGACAGACAAACGGACACAGACAGACATACGGACAGATAGACAAATAGACACATGGACAGACAAACGGACACACAAATGGACACAGGAGAGACATACGGACAGACAGACACAAGGACAGACATATGGACACACGGACAGACAAACGTACACATAGACAGACATACAGACAAATGGAGAGAGAGACGGACACACAGACAAAATGGACAGACAGAAAAACAGACAGACAGACATACGGACAGAGACAGAGAAATAGACACATGGACAGACAAACGGACACACAAATGGACATGGGATAGACAGACAGACAGATACAAGGACAGACATACGGACACAAGGACAGACAGACACAAGGACAGACAGACAGACACAGAGACAAACGGACACACTCACGGACGAATGGACACTTGGACAGACAAACGGACACATGGACAGACAAACGGACACACAGACAGACAAACGGACACACCAATGGACACAGGACAGACATACGGACAGACAGACAAACGGGCGGACAGACAGACAAACGGACACAAAGACAGACATACTGACACATGCAGAAGTGGACACACAGACAGACAAAACGGACAGACAAACGGACACAGAACAGACATACGGACACAAGGACAGTCAGACAGACACACAGACAAACAAATGGACACACAGACAACATGGAGAGACAGACAAACGGACACATGGACAGACAAATGGACACAGGACAAACGGACATCAGGACAGACTTACGGACAAATGGACACACAAACCAACACACAGACATACAGACAGATGGACAGGCAAACGGACAGATAGACAGACACACTGACACACATGGATGGATTGACCGACAGACAAAATGGACAGACAGACAAATGGACACATAGACAGACAAACGGACACACGGACAGACACAGAGACAGACAAATGGACACACAGACAAACGGACACGTAAATGGGCACAGGACAGACATACAGACAGACAAATGGACGGACGCAAAGACAGAAAAACGGACACAAGGGCAGACATACGGACACGCGGACAAATGGCCACACGGACAGACAAAATGGACAGACAGACAAACGGAAACAAAGACAGACAAGTGGACACACGGACAGACAGAGAAATGGACACACAGACAGACAAACTGACACACAAATGGACACAGGACAGACATACGGACAGACAGACAAACGGGAGGACAGACAGACAAACGGACACAAAGACAGACATACTGACACATACAAAATATGGGCATGCAGACAGACAAACGGACACACAGACAAATGGGACTCAAAGACAGACAAATGGACACACATACCGACACACAGACAAACAGATGGACAGACAGACAAATGGACACAGACAGACACACGGACAGAGACGGACACAAAGACAGACAAACAGACACACAAACGGACACACAGACATACAGACAGAGAAGCAGACACAAAGACAGACAAACGGATGGACGGACAGATAAACGGAAACAGACACACAGACAAACTGACGGACAGACAAATGTACACACCGGCAGATGAACGTACACAAGGACAGACAAATGGATACAGAAAGACAAACGGACATAGTCAAACGGATATAGAAAGACAAACAGACAAATGGACAAAAGGGACACACAAATAGACACAGGACAGACATATGGACAGACAGACAAACGGACACACAGATAAACAGACACAAAGACAGATATACTGACACATGCACAAATGGACAAACAGACACACAGACCCACGGACAGACAAATGGACACACAAATGAACACAGGACAGACATATGAACCCACGGACAGACAAATGGACACAGGACAGACATACGAACAGACAGACAAATGGACACACGGACAGCAATATGGACACAAAGACAAATGGGCATAGACAGACAAATGGATATAGACAGACAAACTGACACACAGACAAATGGACACAAAGACAAACCCAGAGACATATGGATGGACAGACAGACAAATGGATACAAAGACAGACAAACGGATGCAGAGACCTATGGACACACATGCAGACAAATAGACACATAGACAAGATATGGACAGACAGACGTGTGGACACACAGGCAGAAGCACTCAGACAGACACACAGGCATAAACAGACAGACATATGGACAGACAAACACGCACACAGACAGACAGAAAAATGGACACGCAGATAGATGCACAGACACAGACAGACATATGGACACACACACACACAAGCCCACACACACAGCCATATGCACATGGACACATGGACACATGGACACACAGAGTCCTGCACAGGGGGACAGATGTGCGCACACAGAGACAGACACACACAGATACATGCGTGGACACACACAGACAGACATACGGACACACACACACGCACACACAGACACACATGCAGAGACAGGCAAGTGGATACACAAATACACACACACAGACATGCACAGACATACAGATGTGCACACACACACAGACATATGGACACACACAGGCAGAAGGGCACAGACACACACACGCGTACGCAGACATGCACACAGATACAGACAGACACGCACACACATGGACAAACGTGCACAGACACACAGATGGACACACACTCACCCAGACACACGCATACAGACAGACATGCATACACAGAAACAGACACACATGAACAGACAGACACCCAGAGCTGCACACAGAGACACATGGACAGACACATGCAGGCACACATACGAAGACAGACATACAGACACACGCAGACAGACACACGCAGAAACTTACAGACACACACACAGATGCAGACACAGGCGCACATGAACACAGACATGCTGATGCATGCACAGACAGACATACAGACACACACATGGATATGCACGCAGGCACGTGCACAGACACAGACACACACACACGTACATGCAGACACACAGACTCACACAGACACGTGCGCACACACGGAAACACACAGACACATGCATACAGGGACAGATGTACACAAAGGCACACACACAGACATGGACACACACAGAGACACACATGCAAACAGGTACACACAAAGAGACATACACACAGACACATGCACAGAGAGATGTGCACACAGACACATGCACACACACAGGTGAGCAGGTGCACGCAGACACACACAGACTGCACAGACACGCACACCCTGACACACAGAGATATGCACACATAGACACACACACGCTCACACAGGCACAGACCCACACAGACACGCAGAGACACATGCACACACAGACAGGCCTGCACAGAGACACACAGACAGACACGCAAGCACAGATACACACAAGGTCACACACGTAGAGATGCACAGACATATGCACATGGGCGCACACGTGCACACACAGTCACAGAGATGGACAGACAGATACATGCACACACAGAGACACAAGCAGAGACCCTTGGACTGGCTGAATGACACAGCTGGAGCCCTTGGTGTGGCAGCACTTTAATGGATTTCCACGCCTGGGAGAACTGGCTCTGTGCGAGGTGCTGAAGGGAACGCAACACCCTCACGCTGCAGCGCCCAGCGCTGCTGGGGCAGCCTGTCGCAGGAGAACTTACCCGTTTGATTGTTTGCACCACCTCCTGAATGTGAGAGTTATTTATCTCTTTCTTCAACCTTTAAATAAAGGAAATGTATAAAAACCTGTAATACATCTGTTATCTTTACATAAAACCTGTGGAACAATAGCAATGAAGTGCTGTACAGCACAGACAGCCAGGTGTGTTATATTCTCACTGCCTCCTCCCACACTGAGAGGTTGCTGTAATTTTAGGAAAGGCAAATAAACCACCATTCAAATTTGACTGAGACACAGGCCAAAGAATTACATGCAAAGTTCTACTTTTTCAGCTTAACAGACCGCAAAAGAACCTTGCTATGAGTGGGGAGCAAAGGAGGGAGCGTCCCCTGTTCTGTACCACCAACACGTGAAGCTGTTACCCCGATTCACACGCTGCAGTAGGTGAATGCACAGCTCAGTACCCCAGTATCAGATTTAGAACAACTGGGAAAGCTGCAGCCGTTACCTGAGTGAACACACCTCTGAGATGAGGCTGGGAAGACCTGCTGTTGATTCTAGGGGGAGATACATACCCACCAAAGCAGATTTGGAAGCACGCCTGGGCTTCAACTGAAGCGGCTGGAAGGTGCATTGTCACGTCAGCAAGAACTTCCATGTCACCTTCCGGAGCCAGAGAGATGTGCGCCTGGGAGGCCTGTCCTCAACGTACTATTTCTCCACCTGCCATGGCCTCCCCCTGCATTTTCCTAGGAGCTCCTGCGGCATTTCTAAGGCTCTGCTCCTCTCGGGCCAGTCAGAGGCTGGTAAGTGAAACCAAGTGCCTCACACAAAAGTACAAAGCTGCTGGAGAAAGCGCTGGAAGCCGCTGTCAGCAGTGATGGCAGGAATGACACTATCGCTGCAGCACGGGAGATGTGGGCAGCCCACGCACATCTGTCTGGCTGCTCAAAAGGTTTCCCTGATGGTGACAGTGACGTAGCACCGTCCCTGTCCTGGAGCCAATGACCAAGCCCAGGACCATCTACCCCAGTACCTCTCCTGAGCGGCCTTGTCACTCGTGTTCCTCAGCATGGTTTGGATCCGCTCCACGCGCTTTGCCTCCAGCCTCTTCTTGATGTCTTTAATATTGCTGTGGAGAGAAACAAGCATTGTGAGAGACAGGCCTGGCTACAAAGCCCTGAGACCGAGGCAGCCCCTTGCATTTGCTCTCTGGAGTGCTCTGCTGCCCAGAGAAGCCATGCTGGAGTGACCGTGCAGCAGAAAGCCCTGAGTCTTAACAATATTTCAGTCCTGTAACTTTTTTTTGGGGGGGAGGGGAGTCATAACAAAGGGACAGTAGACAATACATGTTATGTAGTCAGGTTGCACTGTATACCTGCACTGGGTTCTGCTGGAGCAGAGGATTTGCTGAAAGTACTTACACTGCTAAATTAGAAAAAGAAAAAAAAGGAAAAAAGAAAAAAAAGGAAAAGAAAAGAAGGAACTACATGTTCATATTGCAGAGCTAAAAAGAAAACCTGAGGCAAGCACACAAACTATGGGATGTCACTTAAAAGCAAAACCCATAAACACTTAAAAGACATGACACCGAGCAGTAGGAAAGATGGACAGAACAAAACCCGGAAAAAGCTCAGATCTGTGCCCCTGACTGAGGCACGTGTGGCCACCAAACCACAAACTGCAGCCCGGACACCGTGCCCACACAGACAGGGGGTGTCAGGGCTGGAGAAGCTGCTGACGCACCACCAGTCCCACCTCTGTCCCCTGGAGTTCAGCTCCACTTTTGGCCTTCATAGCTCCTGCCCTGAGAGGAGAACCCAGTTTATACCCGGTGTGACACAAGCGTCCTGAGAACTGCACTGGCTGCCCCACCTTTCTTCTCTTATGAGAAACAATGAGTAATCACTTCCCCGTTCTTCTCCATCCCATTCATGATTTTACGTGCTTCTGTCACATCCCCCTCAGTCATCTGTTCTCCAAGCTGAGTCCTATTTACTTTCTTTTCCTGCAGAAATGACTCCTCCATGCTGCCTGTCCTTGCCACCCCCGTCTCGCTCTTTCAAAGCGTTCTGTTCAAGACGGCACACTGACAAAGCGACCGCGCTGCGGAGACAGATCTGATGGCATAATGCTGACTTGGAACCTCCTTTTTTCCATACAATTCCAAAAAACTCTATTTGCCACTTTGGCCGCTGCGGAGCAGCGAACAAGGAGCTGTTTCGCAGAAGGACCCGCAGCAGTGGCAGGTCTCCTTCCTGAGTGACAACAGCTCAGCCCTGTGGACAGTTGAGCTACAGTTAGTTTTCTTCCATCCGCATTATTTTGTATTTATCCATACTGAATTTACCTGCCATTTTATTGCCCCTTGCTCAAGATCTTTAAATTGTTCTGGAGCTCCTCACGGGCAGCTGGAGATGTGACTGTACTAAATGACAACGTGTTGTTTGCAAACCGTTACCAAGCTACTCAACGTGTTTTTCTTAGTCTTGTCTAAGTATGCTGAACAGCTGAGAGAAACAGAAAATCTCTCTCGATGGAGGACACAGAAAGAGGAAGTTTTGCCTGACTTAGCAACTAAAGGCTGAGAGAGGATTTAACAGGAAGGAGGAATGAGCGAGGATTTTAGCTTCAGGACAATGTTACTGCAAGAACAAATGGATAAATGCCTGGCTGGCAACGGGTGAATTGATTCTGCCAGTTTACTTAACTACTGGAGCCAAGATGCTCAATTCACTTACAAGACCGAGCCAATCAGTCCCTGGAGGGGATAATGTGATGTACTGACTACAGCAGATGGAGATGACACACAGTGACCAGCAGCCTTATTTCTGATCTTTCTGAATCAGCCAGGACTCCTTACAGCAGCCTCAACGTCAGTGCCCGAGGTGGTGCCGCGCGGCAGGAACACTGCTCTAGAGACCACACCACTGCCCCTGTGTAAGACCCCGGGTCACATCCCTGTGCCTCAATTTCTCACCAAAGTAAAAGAAACGCTTCCTTTCCCCTGCGTTCACTTGCTCTCTGTAGTACTGTGCTTTGACATCTAGCAGAAGATGCTACCCCAGATGAGAGCTAGGCATTTTGACTTTGTTATTCAAACGCTGAGCTTACCTTTCCGACGACTCCTTCAGCGCCTTCAGCTCAGCTGTCTGCTTCTCTCTGGCCAGCTCTGTTATCTTGGTAACTTGCTGTTCAGGGCATGAAAACAAGAACAAAACCAAACCAAGATGAGACACAGCGTGCCACCCATATCTAATTACCGCCAGATTCAGCCTCATCCCTCCCTGTGCTGAATGCCAGGGCCAGCTAATCCCTGAGGTTTTGTGCAAACCCTGCACTACAGCGCCAAGTTCGGACGGGCACAGATTGCACCGTGCAGGCGGACTGACTCCCCCACGGCTCCACAGCCACATCACACACCTCCGGGTTATCTTTATGGATATGGGCTATGTGCTGCACAGTGAGAACTTGGGTTTTGGTCTCCTTTTTGTAGCCTCGCTCACTATTTCTCACAGTCTTTGACAGAGTTGTGAGACAAGGATGTTTTATTCCTTTGGCTTCTCTCTCTGGTGAGAAGCATGATTTCCGGGCAAAGCTAGTTCTCAAGCAGCAGGTTATTTTCCCCTCAGGGCTGGTACAGGTCAGAGCAGCCAGTCTTGTAGACAGCTTGCAAGGTGCCTGTCAAGGCAAAATGCACCAGCGAAACTAAGACTTAAGACACATGATGCAAACTCCTTTGGAAAATAATGATAGGAAAAGGCCTCCAAGCCCTGGAACCACCCTGCTTTCACTGCAACAGACGGTATATACTGTATTGTCACCACCACCTTGTGGACCGCGCTGTGTCTCCTGGCATCACTGTGTCTACTGCTGGCGTTTGCTCAGGGTGGGGAGTCTGAGGTGTGGGAAACACTGAGGCACGGGTGGGACTCACTGGCAACACGCTGTGTGGACACTTGCTTTGACTTGTGCTAAGTCAAACAGCAAAACACTTGCCCAGGGTCAAGAGGAATGAGCTCCAGCCCTGCTGTGGGTGCTACGGGCTGGTCCCAGGGGCCCTGTCCCTCACAGGCTCTCATGTGTTGGCACAGACATGGCAACGGCAAACACCCAGGGGGTCAGCGGGGCTATTCTTTTCCCACATGTCAAATTACAGACCTATAAAAATATTTCTGCTGGACTTTTATAGCTTCTAACAAATAAGCATCACTGTCTACATTCTCAATCATCTTGCATGGACCTGACAATTGCTCTGAGGGCTGTTTTCCATCCTGGGGCCACATTTCCAAGCTAACGTTTTAGTGAAGAACTTGTTTTTTGGGGCTGTCCTTGCAGGGACTCTCCTAGGCTACATGCTCTGCTGACATTTGCGGTCCTTACCTCTGTGGCGTGCTGCTCTTTCTTCCTTCGAATCCCATCATGGTGCTCCTCCCCCAGGTGGATGAGGTCCATCTCCAGCCTCTCTCTCAGTTCCCAAACTCGGCTATCGATGCTTTCTGCCATGTCTACACGATTTGCACATGTACCAATGTCACCTGTTGTCATGCTCCTGCAGAACAGATAGAGCAGCTGATGCTGATACCATCCTGACCTTCCCGGCCCCCTAACCCAGGGCGATGTGGCTGCCTGCACCACTCGGTGCTTCCTTCGGAGCAGCTTTGGTTTGGGGAAGTGACTCACAGGCAGACCCTGTGCTGCACTTACCTCTTCTTCTGGGTTTTCCTAGTGGGCATCATCCTTTTCTTGCCTCCATAGCAGACGGGCTCCGAAAAGAGTACAGAGTATTTCTGCAGCAGCTCCTCCCTCCGTTTACTTCCTTTCCGCTCCAGCTCCCTCAGTTCCTTCTCCTGCTTCTTCAGCAGCTTCAGGAAGAGCTTCATCTGCTGCAGTTCCGCGAGGCTGGCTGTCTCAGGCTCTAAAATGCAAAATAAAGAGAGGTCGTTCTCTCTCACCCAGCATTTCCCAACTGCTGTGATGCTTTTTGGGGTCAGACAGGTTTTTTCTGTGCTTTTCCTCCCTCTTTTCAGCACTACGTGCAGCTTAGTTCACCATCTGGAGGGATGTGGCATGGTGATGGCCAGAAGAACTGCTGCCTTTTGGTATTTTGGCAGAGGAACACAGTGGTGGTGACGGGCCAGTCTGTCTGGCTCGTGCCTTGCACTCTTTTCCACAATTCTAAGTACCCCAAAGACAGCACAATCGTTAAGCTAGTTGGCAGCTCTAACTATAAGGGAAAAAAGCTCTGTTATTTCATTACTGGGTTTTTTTGCAAAACTAAGTTATAATGACAAGTGCTTTCACCCCTTCCAGTTTTCATGCCTGGCATTTCTTCAGCTGTGTGGAATAAATGAAAGGGGTTTTGAGGCAGATGAAAATGAGAGGGGAAGGATGCCTGTGAACTGTTGGAGAACTTGATATCTGGCAGTAGCAAGTCAGTCAGGTGTTATCTGCGGCAAAAAGGACACAGGGAGTTCTCTTCTCAGGGGAAGTAACTATTTTCTTTTGGCTTGGAATGTGTAAAAACGAACAGAACTTGTGGGTGTGTCTGCAACACAATGCTGTGCAGGGCCAGCCCCTTCCCAAAGGCTCGGATTGAGAAAATTAAGCCTCACAGCTCTTAATAAACGCAAATCTCTCAGTCAACAAGTCCAGACTCTCAAACCAGAGCCCTTTACACCTTCACAGTTTGTGATGCCTCTTTCCAGTGTACATCTTGAAAGTAACCACAGCCAGTGGCCTCAGAGAGCCAAAGCTGGTGCAGTCCGAAGCTCTCCTGACCCACCGGAGCAGACGACAGTGCACAGCTTGCGCAAGGCGTACACCGTGGAAACTTCACGCCTCTTTTCCCCCTCAGACCTGCTGTGAGCTCTGGCCCAGCCACATACCAGGGCAGTGGTCAAAATGGGCAAATGGTGCCACAGGCAGGAAAACCAGGTCCCCGAGCCCAGAGATTCTTGGGGTTTGTCTTTAGTGCAGGCTCCAACATGCACGGTTGGGTCAGGTCTTTTTTAATTTGCAAACCAGGCTTCATCTCTATCCCAGTCAGGAACAGGGCAGAGAGGGAATAATGCAGGGTGACTGACAGGGCCTCAGCCCACGGGAACAGCACGAGCAGTTACCTGTAATCTGTGTCATTTCTGTCACAGTTTCATCCTTGGTGAAAGCTGCTGCTCCTGAAACCACAAAAGAGGTTCCTGTTTATGTTCTATCCTGGATCTTCAGATCAAAAACAGACAGTGGAGAGCTCATCAAGATCATGAAGGATGTTGGTGTGAATTCAAAGGAGTTAATTAAGATGCTGAGATGCTTAAGTGCTTTGATTTCTATTAGAGCAAATCTACAACTTTTTTTTCAACTCATCTAACTGGCCAGAGTTAAGCAGCTTTTGCCCTTGTTATGTTAATGGGTCTCCATATAACCTAGCAGTCAAAACACAGGACCGTGCTCCACTCCCGCTCTTGCAGAATGCCAGATGTGGCATCTGTTCACTCTGAACTTGTAATGCATCTTATGAAGAGTCTGGTGTTCATCTCAGGTGATGAATAAAACCACTAATCTTTTAAAGCTTCTAGGTATTATACAACTGGAGACAGGTGCAAGTGCAGTTTCAAGAGATCGAGAGTTTTCAGGGGGATCTAAACATATTTAAAATGTCATAAATCAACAGTAATTTGCAGAAAGAGACCCTTGAGAAGAACAACAAAGAGATGCAGGGCAGTGAGATATAGGATAAAACCAAGCCAGATCTTAAAACCTTTATCTCACAAACATCCAGAATTTTCATGTCTTTGCTCAAAATCAATACCCAATCTCCAGTTCCACACTTAAGATGAGAGGCTACATCTCTGCCACAGGCCACTTCTTCCCTGGACAGTGGTTCCCTCTTAACTCAGATATCTCCCAGGGAACCCTGTGCTGCCCCTGGAGAGCTGAGGTTCCCCTGCCTGAGTCCCCAGCGAACAGCAGGGCAGCCAGCAAACGGCAGGGCTACCCCGACACCCCCGCCCTGCCTCGGAGGGGACAGACCACGTTCACACCAGCTGGATCTTCAGGTTGTTTCCTGGAGTTCTCAGGAGACACCTGAGACTACTCTTCTGTTGTGGAGTACAAGCACTATGCACCTCACACTTACGCCAGCCCGGGAATCAGGGGATAGCTACAACTTTTGCCATTAATGACAAGCACAAGAATTTAAGTTGGTGACCTGGCCTGAGAGGTTCTGACCCAATTACCAAGGATCATCACCCCCAGCACTGTCTCACCCCGCAGCTTTACCTGCAGGCCCATTTGAAAGAGGAGTGCTGAATTTTCCAGTGGAGTCTGGCATCCCATTCGTCTCAGCAGGTGGGAAGTTCCTCTGTGTGCCAGGCCTCTAAAAATGGATCAGAAATAAATCAAAATTCTATTATTTCAGGCTGAATCCACACAGCATGTTTTAGAAACAATGGCAGAACTTGGGAAAGCTTACCTCCACCGAGCCGTCTTTTAGCTTAACTGATCTCTTGTCTTGCAGACTGAAGAACTTAATGGGGTTGGAGAGAGCAATAGTCAGATCTGGAAACAAAGAGAAGGTCTTTGCTCAGATTATCAAATAACTCGTTGTACTCTGATTTTCCTCGCCTCCTGGTTTCCTTTCTGGCTTAGGACACGAAATTGTGGAGAAGGGATATTTTGTATTTTGCACTTGTAACAAGCTTCTCCCTGACAGCACAAAGCAAGGGGACTGTCTCCACCCCGGTCCCACTCTGAAGTGGGGCCCCTCTATGAAGCTGAAAAGAACATCCTGCTCCCAAAAGCCCAAGCCAGGTTAAGACTTTCCTAACCTGCAAAGCTCCTGGACAAAGCCAGAGCTCCCACCACGAGCATCCTAACGCGTACTACCTGCCCAGGCATCAGGAACGTAGTCCTTTATCTCCAGGTACACGAACAAGGAAGGCATGGTGAGCGGCATGTTGCTTTCACTGCGGAGACAAACGTGGTGGTAGCCTGGAAACAGAGAGCACAAGAGGATAAGCTGAGAGAATCTCTGTCCCTCCTTGTGTGTGTGCCCCAACACTAAAATAAAGTCTGTCTTTACGGAAGAGCATGTTGAATGCATTACAGAATTAAGCCAAGGCTATAACAGGATGAATTTGAAGGCTCCACTGCCCACAGGAAAGGAGATTAAGTTGCAAAATATGCAGATGTTCTTATCTTCTTTACAGCTTTCAATGGACAGGTCTCAAGGGCACAAAAGCCAAAGGAATTTCCACAAGATTTACCTGAGTGCAGTGCGATCACAGGAATGACGCGATGACCAATGAACTTCCCTCCTTCCTCCCAAGCTGCAATTTTGAGAGACGCCAACTCGGGCATCATGATCTAAGGAAAAAACAGAGTAAGGCACCCATGCGCTCACCTCTAACTCCTCACAGCATATTGGCTTCGCTAAGGAGAGCTCTACTCTCTCCTCCTTCCACCAGAACAATGCCATCTCTCCATGGAAACCACTGCCTATTTCTGCATGTTGTCATTTAAGGCCACAGCTTATGACAGACATAACTAAATTCACAGAAATGCCACAAAACAGGCTTCTCAGAGGAGAGACTGCACAGGATCATAGGAGGGCAGTTTACCTAACGAAAAAATGGGGCAACAAACCCTCCAAACCACAACTTCTGTGAAGCAATTCACCAGGGTGGGGAATGAACCTGGAAGGATAATTTAGCACGCGTGGTAACTTGGCCTCAAGGGCTCTTGTCTCCCTCCTCCCCTATTTTCTTCTGCCATGAAATGAATTAAAAATTATTCTGCCAGGACTGAAGCCTGAAAAACGTCTTCTTAAATGAGGATAATATGTATCTACCACATCCCAAGTACGCTGAAAATATCTGCTGCTTCACAGTGTGCTTGACAGAGATGAATTGTGTAACATGTATTTTGTAACTCACTGCAGAAAGGCCGAACATCACTATCACTGACTTAACTTCCCCGTACCCTGCAGCTGGATTAGTGACCACTGAATTCTTGTGGACAAACAGGGCAGTTTTCCCTCTTCCAGGACAACTGAAAACCTCCCACCGGTCCCATTACTTCTCCAGTTTGTCTGCTTCTCATTGAGAGTTTAACCACAGACATTCAGTTCCTTTCTGCTTCCTGATGCTTGAAGTTTTCAAAGCTGATTAGTCAGTTCAGTCGGAAGTGCATCACAAATGGGAGACTTTTGATCCCTGTTGTTTCCAGAAATGTTCCCAGCTATCCCTTGTCTGTTCAGGGAAATAGTGATGGAGAGTTGTTTTGGATGTTGTTTGGATATTATCTGAGGTGCCTGGTGTGTCTACAGGCACAGCTGAGATCTCCAGAAGGGAGTCCCTTCGTTGTCCTGACCTCTCAAGAGGCAGTGCTTGCGGCCAACAGGAACTTTAAGGTTGCCCTGTTTGAATTACTACCAAATGTTATCACCTTTTCAAAAACAAAAGCCTCCTCCTTCCATACAGGGTTAATGGAATTGGCAGTGGAGGTCAGTTTGGTTCTGTATTTGCGTTTTGTGTCCCTTGGCAACCCAAACAGCTCTACTTCCACATATGTCTTCACACTGCGGTCTGAGAGGAACTGACCAGAGAGTATCTACAAACAAGCAGAACCATAATGAGCAACTGTTGAAATGAATAAAACAGAAGAACCCCCCAGGCCTTCACCCCAAAGTCATTCTCCCACCCCACACATCTTTTCTGCTGCAGCTCCCAATCCACAATAGGCTTTTCTTTTACCTTCACCCAGGTTTCTTGCCTCAGCACTTCCTCCAACCTCCTCCCTCCCCATCACCACAGCCTTGGCTTCTTCCGTGTGGCAGATGCTCATTTTCCATTTTCATGCGATTATGATTAATTTAAAATAGCGAAAAGCCTGGGAGTTGCCATGGTAACACTCTCCCCCAGGACTCTCTGGGTTCGTTTGCCGCTAAGAACCCTACTGGGTAATGAATAGCAGGAACATAGATGCCAGTTCTAGCCGCGGTGCCAGGAACGGGCTGTGAGGGGAGGACCGGCACCGCGCTGGTACTTGCCGTGACAGACAGGGTACTCGCCACCACCACGTCAATGCGGTCCACAGAGAAGGGGTCAAACTGCTTGTCTGGACGGCGCATGAATTCATGCTTGAGCAGGTAGCCACACTGGCCGTTGAACTCAAAGAGAGCCATGTTCTGCTGCATGGGGACGTCTGTGATACAGAGGAACACAATGAGACAGGTTGCTGTGGGACCTCATTGGGTGGCTCGCGTGCTGCGGGTGAGCTGAAAGATGCTGTTCTTTTACAGCACCTGCCAGCCAAAGGCTCGCAAAACCATTCCAAAAACTAATTAAGCCTCTCAGCACCCTACAGGGAAAAATATTACAGCAGCTGTTGTAAGAAAGGTAAGTGGTTTACTCATGATTGCGCCATAAGTCTTGGGTAGAACTCAAAACCTCCTTTAAGAAGCACCCGCTATTTTGAGGTGTGAAGTAAATAGTCATCTGAATCCTTCCACTCCTTCTCCCTTTCTTTTTGGGCCTCCTCCGAGTCCACCTTCTCCCCTGCCAGTTCTCTTGAGAACACTGTCTTGTGGTTTCTGCACCTGTCTGACATCCTCTTCATAACCCTCATCTCTCACTCCCTTTTAAAGTTGCTTCTTTTTTCCCCTCTCCTACTGACCCTACAGCTAGTCTCCTACACTCTCTATACGTAAGACACCCCTCTGAGGAAGGAAAAGGGGTAAAGAATAACATTTTCTGGAGGCTTTTCTCTACTTCTCATGCTGGTTATGGAGCAAGAAGGCCCTTCCTCCCTGTTCAGATCGAAATACTGGAAAATAAGAGCAATGACAGGCCAGTCCCGGAACCAGATGGAGCCCTGCCTGCTGCCTTGCAAAACAGGACACAACTCAGGGGGAGCAGGAGCTTCTGATGCATCTGTGCACATTATCTAGTCTGACATCACGTTGCAGGGATGACAGCAAGCCTGTGTATGTGTGTAAGCACAAGTGTGTCAGACCGGGACCCTGGACACTGCATGCGAGGTCTGTGCAGGGCCTAGAGAAGTGCTTTTGGTCTGCGGGACACGGAGTCAAAGCAGAACAGCGCTCTGGGAGAAGGCACACAGAATAATCACGTTCAGGGAGCCAGCAGTGACGGAAGAGGCAGCGAACACAAGCACACAGCCTCACCCGCTCGCAAGCTGGAGGACAATGTGACACTCACCCATGGTCTGGAAGTTGAGTGCCACCATCTGACAGCCGACGTTCCAGAACATCTGGGGCATGTAATTAGAGGAGTCCATCCGGGTGCCTTTGGGGTAAATCCGGCTCATCTGTCGCTTGTTGTATCTACAGTTGCTCTATTGGAAACAAGTCTGGAGCATTCTTTGTGTACCCTGGGGCTAGCTCACATATTCAGATTATGAAAATTGTTTAAGCTCTGCTACCAAATGCTCAGAGCCTTCCTGGCAAGAAGTAAGCGAGGCCCTTGCAACAACAGGCTTCTTCCCCTTCCACTGAAGGACAAGCATCTGGCAGCCCTGCATTCACTACAGCAGGATGCACCCTGTCGAGAATCTCTGTCAACAGCCCCCAAGCCGCCCCAGAAGATCCCGTGGCCCACCTCCACACTATACATCTCTGATGGAATGTTTACCAGGTCCTGAAACCAGGAGCTGGCTGGCTATGGCTCTGTGACTCTATACACCTCTGCCTCACCCAGGCTCCAGGTTAGCTCCCAAACTCCATACAACCAACTACATCAGACAAGGTTTGCCTAAAGGATACTCTACAAATTGCACAGGGAACTTGGTTAGTAGATCATAAGCCTTCAGCTCCGTGAAGGAAGAGATGACGTAACTCCGGTTCTTCTCTACAAGTAAGATAAAAAAGCATTTAGAAGAAAGGCATGACCAGCCCCTCGTTTGTGTGAGGACTGAAGGACCAAGAAGCACTTGGCCTGTTTACCACTTTCTCCCAGGTACCATTTTCTATCAAGACAATTTACCTTTCTCTGGTCTCTCGAAAAGGGATGAAGAACAATACTCCATAAAAGGTGATTTATGTTTACCTGAGAGACAATGCTTGTGCACTACAAGACAGGAACTGCATGGAGAACACACAGGACTGGCTTGCAAAGTTTAAATGGCAATAAGTTGGCCCATCTCTTTCTGGATTTCAGTGACTTTGAGAGAATAACTCCTGCCTAGAGTTTTAGTTCCAAGTGAATCCAAATATTCAAAGATCTTGCACAATTTTTTTTATTTTGTTGAGTTTCCTGTTCTTCACTCCCCCTTGATTTTTCTTTTCTTTCTTTCATCAGTCAAACCAGCTCACTCAAAGTCAGACCCAAACGAGGGAACTGTTTAGAGGAACCCGTTGTGTATAAAGAAATCACGTGCATTTTCAGTGCTTCAAGTGTTTCTCTGTTTAATCACCATGGAAGAGGAAGGCTAGTCACATACACTAAGAACAGCTGGGCTCAACCCTGCCCTGCAAAGCAGCAAATCAAGCCCACAGAGATGTCACTGGCCTCTGAGCTGTTTCTTTCCATCCTCACTTGTACAAATGGGAGCAGTATCTGACTTATCCCTCTCTTCTCCTTACCAATTCCTTACCACAGGGAGGAAGGCAGAAGGGAAGTGTTTGAGATCACACATATATTGTGGGAGAGAGAGAACACAACAGAAAATGGAGAACAGTCACATCTGAAAGCACCGTACTCCTGGTCAAATGGAAATACTCGGGATTCTGAAAGGACTGAGTCTGACTTACGGGCAGAGACTTCGAAGGAGTCAAATTTGATGGGCTGTATGTAATTAACCAGGCTGGACATTTCCTCGTACGCTGTCACTTCCAAACCAGCAGTGCCCTGAGCAGAAAACAAAACCCAAGACAAGATAAATGAAGAGTCTTTTCCTAGAGACGAAACAAAACACAGCTCGGCTTCACTACGGCAAAGCTCTGGTGCCTGCCCTGACCAGAGCACACCAGGTTCTTGGACTTGCTGGTCCTACGGTTACACTGTCGGCAGCGCAGCCAGAGGCACAGTTTCTAGGTAGCTTGGCAAAAAGTGAGGCCCGCGGAGAGGCATCAGTGTGTAAGAAGCCCAGGACCTCCTTAACCTCTGAAAGCACAGAGTCTGGGACACACTCAGGACATTGTTTTCCCTCCTCTCTGAGTGACACTGAGGAGATGGAAATGGATTGATTTATTCAAGGGAATGATGATCTCCTTCCCAATTCAGCAGCAGTACTTCATGTTTCAGCAACAACTTTTATCAGACTGAGGCTAAGCCTCTCCAAACCCCCTGAAGGCACAGAGTTATCATGCAGAATATCAAAGGCAGAGTCAGCAATAATAACCCTTCTGCCATATTCTCTAAGCTTGCCACATAATTTCTCTTATGCAGTTTCTCCTGCAAAAGTCTTGTTGCACGGGGGAAGGAAAGTCCCCGACTGGTCACAGCACATTCATTCCCCTTGGCAGTTTGGGTTCATCTCTATTCAATATGGTGAGGCCCCAGAGGAAACGGGAGGTCAGAAAAAAAACAAAACAAAAACCAGAAAAGGAACAGAAACAACAGTGACAGCACCTCATCTGACTGCATCTTTTTAAGCTCCTCTTCATCCAGGTTTCCCAGAAGTTCATCCTCTTCCTCTGGTTCCTCTTCAGCCACATCACCTGCCCAGACTAAGCACACACAGGGGCACATATCAGCTGCACACCGAGACAAGCCGTTGCCAATTGTCAGCAATGAAGAGCTCTGCCAAACCTCACCATCAAGTCATGCAGGAGCACTAAGTGGCAGAATCATACCATTTTATTAGTCAAATCCAAATTTGAACTAGCACACTCAAGAGGCCACAGGCTCCCATCACACCTCAAGAGTGCCAATCACGGTGCTGATTTCCCAAAGCTCACACACTTCTGTGGGAATAAATGTCCATTTCCAGGTGCTCCGTAGAGGCACTCGCCTTGTCTTCATCTGCCTTCATGTGCTCCTACCATGATAGGGGCTGAAAATTCCCTGTTCTTCCCTGAGCCCAAGAGGTGACAGCCTTGAGACTGGAGGAGGGGTGAAGGGAGGGGCTGAAGGCTCTACAAACCTCCAAGAACCTCATGGCGAAGAACAACACCATCGTACATTTGTGGTTATCAGAGAGCTACAAGCAGTAAAAATTCCCCACCCTTGCATCAAAGCAATAGCCAGTGTGTATCAATGAATTACCAGCTCATGCTGCCGTACACCTCAGAGCAGGCAAAGAGCTGCTGATGGGCTTTTTTGGCTGGAATGAAGTGTTTGAAAATATTCTGAAGACTTAGTTTCTCTTCCAAGCTTATACTGCTTCTGGAGATAACTGAGTTAATGACCAGTACCGGCTCGCCTCCAGCTGGTATTGGTGATTTGGAAGGCCTCCAATGGGCCAGACTCGCTCATCTAGCTGTACTGGTCCCATTTCCCTTCAGACATACCAGTATCTTCAGCATCCAGAGGGCTTGGCTGCTCGACGATTTCTGGTTCCACATTCCTCCCTTTCTTCAAAGAGTTCTGCCTCTTCCCAGATACAGACTGCTTCTTTTTGTTCTTAATCAAGATCTTCCCTAAGAGATCCTTAGGACTTGGCAGAGGAACTCCTGGCTTCAGCTGCAACAAATAAACTTCATACTGAATTTTCATCGCAAAGACAGAATTCAAATACTCATCTCTCCTGTTCCTCCCAGTACCGTTCCTCTGGCCATTTGCTGGTACATGGACACAGCTCTCACCCACTGTCTACTTGAATTTCTACATCTGCCAGCATATCCGACTATATCCATGCCATTTTTTCTAAGACTTCACCTTCAGTTTCAGACCAGCACCTCTCAGCCCTCCCATGTTCTGCTGCCTGCACAGGTCATGCTGTTCCCAGCCACCCATCCTGCAGCACAGCTAAAAAAACATCTCCATGTCCTGAAGCCATCCACACACCCCTGGCTTTCACATTCCACCTACTCCCTCATTATCCCAGAGCCTCAGTCCCAGATCAGCACTCAGGCCACATTTAAACACTTTGCCTGCAGCAGATTTGAAAAAGAAAAAGATCCCAGAGTAGGTGGCTCAAGACAAGGATGTGTGACTCAGCCCGTGCTTCTTGACCTACGCTCCCTGTACAGATAGCAACAGGCCTATTAATAACACACCCCCTCCCGTTTCTCCCTGTTGCCTGGACAAGGACAAGGGTCTGGACAGTGGGCAACTGCTGATTTGCTCCCTGCTTCCTTTCAGCTCTTCTTGTGATCTCGGTGCTTGAAAACAGATACTTGGGCTGGGTGTCTCAGCTCCCCGCTCCACCACTGATCCCAAGGAACTGCCTCACGCTTTGTGGAACACAGACACTTCCTGTTAGTTGTCAATCAGCATCTGCTCAGAAGGCGATGGGAGCAGCAGTGTGCCTGGGGATCACCAAAGCTGTCACTGTGTCCACAAAAACACAGGCTTGCACAAGGAAACTGCTGACGAGGGTGAAGCGGATGGGGAGCTTTACTGAGCTCTCTGAGCACCATGCGATGCACGACAGCGACCTGCCCTTCTCTGCCTGGAAGGGACTATCCCCAGCCTGGTAGCAGGAATGGAGAAGCATTGCTAGGAAGAGCCTGCTAAGCTCTTGTTTCTGTTTCTTTCCAGATCAAGAGCTGGCAGACAGATCTGAAACGGTACTGTGTACAAAAATACACTGGCCCATCTTGGTACAACTGGTATGCCTTTGTTACCCAGAGCTCAGCTTCCAAAGTCACCCAAGTCACAGAGCATTAAATGAGAGCAGAGTCAGGCAAGGGCTTAGGAAAACCTCTGTGACTGAGAGGTAATCCATCCATTTGCTATGTTGCTCACCACTATGAACAGTCTTCTTTGTCACTGTCCTCGTAACTGCTGTGCCATCTCCTAGCACCAGAGTGACTGTTTTTCCACCAAGACCTCTCCACTAGCCTCCTTCCCCAACTTTCGCTTACCGGAAATTTTTCCAGCGGCTCTGTCAGCAGCATATCTCCAAAAATGGTTCGGCAGTACTCAGCCATCTTCGCCTGCTGCTTGGGCCTAAGGAACAAAGAGATCAAGCAGGAGTGAACAGGAAAACACATGCCCAAATCCAGAGCTCGGCAAGTGCAACCATCTCAAGATTCCTGTACTCTACCCACCTCCTGCCCTCGCTCAGACAGATGTGCAGATCTTGAAGCCCCATCTCGGACTTATTCCCATCTGTTCATACTCTCCTATCCTGAGCTAAAAGGCTGCACACCTGTGGTCACTCTCACTCTGCAGCCTGTTGCTCACGCTTCAGCTCTGACCCACCTCCGGTTGCTTCAGAAATCTCAACCGGTGTTCTGTTTCAGCTCCGGCACTCACTGAAAACCCAGTGGCCCTTTCTGCTCTGGACAACAGAGAACACGATTCTCCCAGTCACCAGATACTCACGAGTCCACGTGGTTCTCAAAGGACAGGATGACAGGGTAGAGAGATGTTTTAAAAGCACTTTCTGCAATGGCCTCAATGGCATCCTAAAGGAGAGGCAAAGGACAGAGAAAAGGTCAGCGCTCATTAATTAATAACAGAGCCATGTGGCTGACCTCCCACTGAACCCACCCCAAACTGGTCACTGTCGGGAGCTTCTCCTTCAAGGAACTAGCCTCCTCCCAGCCAGAAGGGAATAACTGCCTGATCTTTTTCATACCTGCCTGGATTTCCAGCTCCAAGGGATAAAACATGCAATTAAATTCAATAGCTTACATTAAAAATGACACCAAAGAGGTAAGAATATGAGGTTCTATGTGATTCTGTGATTCTTACCTAGTTCAGTGTATACATGAACGAATGTGAAAGCAGAGAGGAAAGCCACTGCCACGAGCACTTTTAATTGGTAGAGAAAGGTGTGTGCAGCACCAGGTCAAACTGCTTGACCCTATTTCTACCTGCCTCTGAACCTGTCCAGTTTTCTGTCATTTCACCTGCTTACAAAATCCTCCTGTCTAGCAACAGAGAAAACCAAAATGTTCAGTAACCAGCAGTGCTGACATTTCAAATGCAAATACCATGGAAACGTTCTCAGCATTACTGATGTAAGAGAAAATAATCATGTTTTTCCCAAGCCCCTGTTAAACTGCCACAAACTTTCCCCTATTTTCTTTTCTGGTGCTGCTAACTGACATGGTAAACAAGTGTCATTGACTCCTTTGCCATGACAGTCCCCTGCGCGCCCCAAATCCTGGTCCAGCCATGACCTTAGCACGAAGGAGGCTGCCAAAGCTGCTCCTGCACGGACCACTTGCACTTCCTATCACAGAAACACACAAGGTTCAGAGGAGCTGAAAAAGTTACTAAAAGGCCACAGGCAATGGTAGAAAAGGGAGAGAGGTGTGGAGGGAAAGATCTACACATCATAGAAAACTAAAACCTGGGCACATGCTGTGTTAACAGGTTATAATTTCCTTGAGGTACAGCCACGTGCTTCAGGAGAACTCTGCAATTAGAGCAGCTACAGCTGGCATTATTTCTCCTGTCTGCAGTGAACTGCTGTGCGAAAGCAGCAGTGGTACTACAGGATCTGGGAAATCACTGACACCGGATATGACAATACCTCTCATCTTAAGGATTGCTTCCCCCCGCCCCCTAAATATTTTAGTAATAGTGAAGTGTGGGAACTGGGAGGGAGATATGAAGAAGAATAAACAGCTTTAAATAGAATCTAAAGTGCCTCTGCCCGTTGGCAGCAGCTGTGTTAAAGAGTGCAGAAAAATGTAAGTGTGATGCATTGATTTGTAACCTGCAAGCTGTTTGTAACTTCTGCGGTTACGTGCCCTACATTTCCAAGGGAGAAACAGGCTTCGCACTGTGCTGCTGCCGCCTGGGAGCTGAGTCCCCAGGGCAGCTGTCTGCCCAGCCAGCCAGAGGGCAACTGCTCCACTGAACACATTCCACACACTCGTGTAATTACAAAGTCACTGAAACCTGCTCCTCCAAAGCTACACCACGTGGGGCTGTGAGCCACGGAAACCTGCTGCAGGCCAGTTAGAACATAAACTCAGTTTAGCCACTTGTTTTCCAAAAGCCATCTTATTTCTTTCTCTGACCTGCATCCATCCATAAATCCACCATCCTTGTGCACCTTTCTGCCCATATATCCATCTGCTGCGCAGCCCCGTGTACGCAGGCACATCTACTCTATCATCTCTCCATCAGCTCTACCTGACTGTCCACATTTCCCTCATTCAGTCATCTTCCTCCAGCTAACAACCTCCCTTCTCGACCTCCCACTCCAAAAACGTACACAAACGCCAACCTCTTGCAGATTTGTTCATCTTTCATACCATCTACACTTTCATTCCCTTGTCATCTCACCATCAATCTTTTCTGCTCAAACACCTTTGCCCTCAGCCCATCCATCTGACAGTTCCCTCAGCCAGCCTCCTCAAACAGAGACCAGTCTAAAACCGAGCAGGGGAAAGCAAGTTTGGAGAAAACTCCTTCTTTTCGTACCTTGAAGAGGATCTCAGTTGTCATGGTGAACCCGTGAGTGATGATGGGCTCCTCATCCGGGGGACGGCCCTTCCAGCAGTCCAGCTCCACGCAGCGGCAGCCAGCCAGCAGCGTCTGCCGATACATTTCGGGAGAGGAGATACCGGAGAACTGACCAGCTGCGGAAGAGCAAACAGAGCGAGGCTCAACATCAGCTGTTCGAACAAGACAGGAGCGACAGAACTCTCTGCCACCCTTGAGCAGGTGAACGTGGCAGACTGACAAGATGTTTTTGGCTACAGGGTCACATTTCTTCTTCCTACACAGCATTTAAGTGCCAAGCTCCTCGGGGTGAGTGCAGCCCTCGGCCCTCCAAACTTCAGGGCAGATGCACCTGCCCAACTGTAGGTTCATTCATCCCCCGGGTGGTGGTACATATGTGTTGGAACTGCCCCTACCTGTTAAATATGTGTTGTGTGATGAATTGATGAAGTAGTGTGAGAGTGGCTGGGTCATGTCCTGGTACAGCATCAATTTGTCCAGTGCTATGACATTGTTCTCAGGGCCACAGAGAAACCAGACCATCCCCTCCGGAGACAACTGCCCTACACGGAAAACAAAGCTGTTAACGTAACAGTTCTGAAACAAAATGGTTCTGGCACCTCTTTGCTGGTGCACTGAAACACAGCGACTTGGGAGATCTGGGCCAATTGCTCCAGAAGGTGCAAGAACCTCTGCTATTTTCATGCTAGCTATAGCAAGACCTTGGGCTGAACAAGACTCACCCCTTTGGATGTTGATCCCGCTGGGCTCATACTTCTCTATCAGGCTCTGCACCTGCTCAGGTTTGGCTGGCGGGAAAAGGATGTCATTGAGGCGAGAGTCCCGCTGCTTCTTGTTGATAAACTTTGCCAAGTGCTCCTTGGTCATGTAGGGCTTTGCTTTTAAATGGCTGAGGTGAGAGAATGACAGAGGACCAGGGGTAAGGCCTGTGCATTACCCAGAACTGGATTTCAGACCACACTGAATTGCCTGCCCTGTGAAATCAAGCCCATTTAAGAAGTCACAGATTTATCTACTTGTGAAAAAAAGTCACTGGCTACGTGTGAGGATCTCCGGTTCTCACACCGTACATGGCCTCGTTTGCCACAAGCAGCATCCCACTGGCATGATCCAGTGCTGACCTGGCATCAGCCCTCTGGATGGGGACAGTAAAGAGTCCCTGCAGCACAGTGAGGTCTCATCCTTTTCATTCAGGCAGCGAGGGAAAGCGTTAGGTGAACCGGCACTGCTTTGTGACCTGGCTTCCTGTTCTTCTAAGGCCTAAGACCAGATAAACCACATAGCGTAAAATCCCCTTGCCACTCTTTCTTGCCACAAGAGATCAAGTTCTCTGCTGCGGCTTGAAGGAAACTTACTGTGAGGTAAATATCTCATCAATCTCAGGCCGTGGACACAGATTCATGAGGAAAGTTTTATACACTGTCTCGGGGAAGTCCTCTGGGTTGATGGCATCATTCTGGGAATGCAATAAAGACATGACAGCATCACAAACCCACTACGGCTTTCGCCTCTCCACCAACACCCACAGTTCAGCACTTCTTTGTGACACTGTAAGAAACTGGAACACCTGGTAAGGTGTTTAGGAAAGAGCAGAGGGAGTGGAGAGGCACCACGATGCCCTGTTTCAGGACAGACAGTTATTTAAACTGCTCCTTGGTGCCTCTTGTGAGATGGTACAAAGCTAAAGCGTGATGCAGTGGCGGGAGCTGTCAGAGGCCTGCACTGTGCTCAGCGCGCTGGCACAAGTGGCAACATTAACCGTCACATCTGCTGCTTCAAAGAGCAGACAGGGAAGCAGGTGGAAGGGAACCTGCTGCTTCTTGTGCCGCGGAGTGCAAGGGCTGGAGCCGCGAGCATTACTGCAATACAAACAGTGAGGACTGATCTTAGCGGCCTTATGGTTAAGGTATAGCAGCTAGTGCTAAGGAAAAGGTTTCACAGCAACTGAGAGACTCTGGGCTGACGGTTTTTTTCATGGCCAAGGCCATCACAGCCAGGGTAGGTAAAAAGATTATTCTCAAACTAGTGAGACCTTTGGCTACCTAGCAAAAGCCTTACCTTGCCCTTTGGAAGATGACAAGCACTTAATGCTGCTTCCACCCTCTTCCTGTCTGCAGGAAACATCTGAAAAATACTGACCAGGCACAGAAAAAATAAATCGCCGTAATGTAAGAGGAGTGAAACTGGAAAGCCTGGGTTTGGGTGGCTGCTCTCTGCTGTACTATGGAATAGTAACGATAAGTCAAGTCTCCCCAGCTTTCAGACTTTCCCAGTCAGCAGCCAGGAGGTCTGCTCTGTGGATAGATTTAGAAGCCAGCTCTATTAACCTCCTGGCATCTCAGGTGCCCACAGCCAAAAACAGGGGACAAAAAGAGCCGAATGTGTTGACAGGTGAGAAAGCGGCCAGTGGGAGCTGCAGCAGCCGTATGCAAACTCGGTGCATATTGGCTCCCAAGTGCCCTTTGCAAGGCAAAAACTGCAGCACCCTTGTTCTGATTCAAAAGGGATTGAAATGTCTAAAGAGAAAGGCAGGTGCTCAGTGGAATTTTCAGAATTCAGACACAGAGTTTTGAAAGCCTTACATACACCTGGAGATGCTGAATATTTTTATAAACCTGGCTCTTAATCTGGGCCATTTAATGGTCTAATGTTTTACACAATAAAGCACTTTCACCACTCTGCAAGAAAGACAGACCAGGGCATTAAAGAGAGTTACAGCCTGTACCAGATATTTTTTCTAGCTCATTTCAGAAGAACAAGCTGTCTTCTCTCTGTAGTAATGCTACCTTGCTTGCATTTTAAAGATCAATTCAAAGTACACTTCCCTAGTGTGAGTTATTCATTAAAGACCTATACATTTTTAAAAGCCCTTTGATGAATACACTGGTTTCTGACAATGAAATTCTGCTGGTTGGTGGTTCAGAAAACAAATAACAAAAGATGTTTATTGTTGAACAATGATCAACCATCCAGGAGCGCATTTAGCCAGCATAGACTTAATCTAGAATTGTTATGCAATATACCACGCAGTAGGCAGCGCATTTATTACAGGTGATTAGCGCTTGCCTCTTGAGATGCTATAAACACAGCATAAACCTAGAAGCAGCGCGGTTCAGACCTTCCCAGTGAGCACCCACAAGTGCACTATCTGCAGGTCCTTATTCTTAAAACAAAAGATAATTTAGGCAGCGAAAAGGGAATTCAACACGGCAGTGCAGCCTTTTGTCATTCTACGAGCTGAATCGGGATGGAGGAGCCATAGGATCAGCCACGGAGTGATTTTGCTAGGGAAGACACTGACTGACACAAAATCAATTCTAGATTCATGCCATGCAGTGCAGGGGAGAAGTAATAGGCTGGTTTATGCTTTGGCAAAGTAGCCTTGGCTTATTCAGGCAGCAGGCTTGGGGACAGCGAAGGGCAAATCTCTCCTGTTGCGTACACACTGGCCCAGAGGTCTGGCCACAGAGCCTGCTTCCCTCTCACACACATCCAGCGTAAACACTGAGGGCAGCGGAGGTACACCCGCGAGGAATGAGCAAAAGCAATGAACCCCTGCTTCAGGCTGGCCAAAGAGTCAAGCAAAAAGTTCTCCAAACACAGAACTCCGTACATGAAAGGTAAAAGAGGTCCTACACCCACCTTTCAATTCAGGTTTGAAAACAATCTGTGATCAGAATTTTAGCAAAGTTGCTTGGTTTTGTTGATCATTTCTTGGCAACAGTCAGGAAGTGAAACCCATGGCTGTTGAAGGCAATTTCTTGCTGTAGATGAAGGCCAGACTCAAATCATGTCCAGGCCCTTCCTTGGGAGGAACACAGGTGCAGCCTGAATCCTGAGAGAATGATCCCTGCCTCTTGGCTGCACAAGGAGCAGGCGGCTGGAGCCACTGGGCAACCAAGCTCTCAGCAGCTGCTCTGCCTTCCTCTGACTGAACACACGACAAAACAAACAGCCATACTCACTTCCTGACGGGGATCTTTCCCTCTGCATTAAGCTGCATCTTGAGCTTCACCAGGCTGTCAAAAAAAAGATTATGAAAATGCACTTGTACACTCTGAGGTCCTGTTAAATAAGGGGAAAGAAAAAACAGGCAACTGGGAAAACAATCTAACAGTTAACTGAAAATCAGGGTCCTACAGACCATCAGCTTAACCTCAGACGGAACCTGTTCCTGTTCCTTGGGAAGGAGAAACAGGTAAATTACAAGATCTTAGATATCAGAAAGATTCCTCTGAAACATGATACATATGTATGATCATGATATCCCCTATTATTTAGCATTCCTCAGTGATCCCAGGCTGCTGCCAACCAAACAGTATTACTGAGCCAAGAAAAAGAGGCAGCACTTTGTAGGGGTGAGTGCTGTGGGACACACTTGAGGCTCAGAATTGCAGTTGAGTAGCACAGGTGTGTTTGGCTGGCTCAAGCACTTCTGTGCCACTCAGTCGTCGTGCAGCATATGGCCCAAGTGCCAACCCCCTGCCCAGGAGCTGACCCAGGACTTCTTCCGGAGGCTGCCAAAGGACCAGGATGCCAAGATGCCTTTTCTTTCTAGTCCAGACAGAAAGGGCAGGACACGAATGTTTCAGAGACCAAAGTCTGTCAGAAATCACTTACATTTTCTCTAGGAAGGTGTACCGAGAAGCATTGTACGTGAGGGGATTCCGAACGATGGCCAGAATATCCTCAGCCCAGCTCTGGGAACAAACACAAGGCAGAGGCAGTTGGGCATTATGGAACTGCACAGAGTACACAGAACATCCTGTGTTCCCTGCCTTCCCCTCTTCTTTCCTGCTCCCCATTAGCACCCCAATCCTTACTGTTTCCCAGTGCCTCCTCGCCCTCAGCACCCAATACCTTGCCAACATTCTCCTTGTAGGACACAAAGTTATGAAAAGTCAGGTCCACCATGTCAGGGCCAGACACAATAGTCAGAGTCTTAAGCAGGAAGGTGCTGTGAGGGTAATCCAAGTTAAAAACCTCCCGGAGCTTCTGGCACTGCAAAAGAAACAGAACAGACAGGGATGAAGGTAGAATGAGGCAAACCACACCTAAAAAAGATAGCACCCAATCCAAACATTGACCCAAATTCACAGCAAGCTTCTCAAGAGCTGCAAAATTGTTTAATGTGATCTTCCTTTCCTTGGCTTTCCTTATTTGTCACTGTTGTTCTGGAGCCTACATGACCCAGATCTTCCATGGACAAAAGCCTGGTGACTAATGTTGCTGCCCAAACATGGCATTTTGGTCTCTGGGCTGATCTTAAAGAAATTCCTTCTGAAACTTCAGCCTGAGCCTGCAGACAAGGAGGTGAGTATTCCGCCTGCTCACACCAGAGCTGCATAACAGCTTATTGCATTTGTCAAAACATGTACCAAGAAAGTCTTTTAGATTAGTGTGATACCTTTTGCTGTAACCTCCCTCCACCACAAGAAAGACGTTGCTCAGGACGCAGAAGGTCTACCGGCTTTAGAGCTGCTGACTGGAAGGATGGGCTCTCTCCCTCCAGTCACATTTTCTGCTAGTTGTCAGTTGCTAGAAGTGGTTTTTTCCATCGCAATTGCAGTATCCTACAGCGATGGCTCACCAGAGATTTGTTTTGTTAAGTGTAAGGCTCATCCGATTAGTCATACTTGGATTTCATCACCATATGAAAGTATTTATAGAATCCCATTAAATTATTTAGCATTTTCTGCATTCCTACATAAGGCTTCACTAAGCCAAGGTAACCTGTAGTCGTACTGACAGTTACTACTTATTATGAAAGGATAATATTCCCACGTCCTGGAATAAAGCACAGCAATTCATTATCTAAAGCGCAGGATAAATCCATATCAAAGCACACAGGGAGGCTGCGAGAGCACCTGCTCCTTCAGAAACTAAGGGCAAAATTCCTCCTCCGGGATTGTTGGCAGAGCAGGTCAGACTCCCAGGGGAATCTCAGAGCTGGAATCGGAGCTCTCGCTGGATGCACAAACCTACAGTTAGACACACGGCCGAGTTACCGCGTTTCAACAAGTTAAAACATCAGGAACACCCTAACACAGTAGATATCACGTTAACTTCAGCAAAAGAAGTTTTGCCTAAATGACTCTATGTTTGCTATAAACTTAAAGAATGTACAAAGTCAGTCTCTGCAGTGCAGCTCATGTTTGGTGACTTGTTAAGCTGCTACTAACTGGAGAATGTCTGAATCTGTGCTAGCTGAAGCAAGCAAAGCCCCCGATCTTAGACTTCCATAGACCTCAGTTTAGCCCAAACCAACCAAAACCCCCTATATGCAACCATCTGTTTGCATCCTGTTGTGAGTCACACGGAAACAAAGTCAACTCTGCCCTGGAATTTTCCCTTTATGTTTGGACCAGAACAGCGGGAACTCCAAAGCAGCTCAGCCTCAGGCATTCTTACACATCTGCTTGGTGTCGCATATAGAGCTGCGTGTGTCTTTTAGAAGGTACTCTGCAGACATTTTCTACTGCATTCTTCCAAATTTCTGGAGCATTTGCAGTTTTGACACATCTGTAGCAAACAGGCATCTTTAGGAAAACCATGATGGGCTGGATTACAGCTCAGGATCACCTGACTGCTGTCTTTCACTTCACAAAAGCAGCTCTCCACAGCAGTAACTTTGAAACCTGCATAATCCAAGAGCATTTGGAGGGAAAGAAGGGGGAAGCCAGTCAGCCACCCAGAAGATTCGCCTATTTTCTAATAGTTCAGGAATTTCCAAAATGCCTCATTTTTGCTTCATGAACAATTGTCCTTGACAGAAGTGAGCAGCACGCACATACCCACACCTCCTTTCCACGCTCAGAGCATCTTCTTGATGGAGCTTAACTTTTCATTGCAACTGTTAGGATTCGAACTTCGAATTTTAACTTCATCTTGCAAACCCACTGGCATTTGTTCAGCTTCCTTACCTCCAGTGTTGTAAATCAGACGAAGCTAAGACAATAGAGAACTTGTGGTTTACACTGAACTCATTTCCTGTATTTGTTAAAACGGGCTCCTCCCAGCCCTTCCTTCTGTGCAAGCTGGTGTCGCTGGGCTCTCCAGCAGATGTTTCTGTTCAGGCCATGGCCCCAGCAAGCTGAAATCAGAGCATCTGCCAGATAAAGCTGCCACACGCTGTGCTCGGTAACGGCCTGATATCTGATCACCTTCTCAGGAGCTGGTCCTGGTGAGCCGTAGCCCATGCAGCTTGTCATATGCCGTACCCTTGAGCAGCAGCCACTTCTGACACCCCCTCGCACCTCGGTGAAGCTGACAGCTTCATTTTATGAGAGGGAAACTGCAGCAGGGAGAGGAACGGATGATCTCATTAGGGATCTAAATTGGGTCATATTTTCCCAGCGACTGACTTCCTGCCAGGCCTTAAGCAAGTCGCTCGCTCGCTGTGTGCTGCCGACTTCACGTGGAGATTATCTCCCTCCCAGGATAAATGCAGCAATGTTGGTGTGACACTGAATGAAGATGGCAAGAGAGGCCCAGTGACGGCATCCAAAAGCACTGAACGTGATGCCACATCTTGGCTCTTTCACAACCTGTGCTCCTTTAGCACCTTGTACTGAAGTTTTGCTACATTGTTACTTAGTGTCACCTTGCAGGTGGCCGTAAAGGAAAAATAGGAATTGCTATGTGAAAAGCAGGACAACCACATTAGCCATGCAAATCAGAAGGGAAACATGCTTAGCAAATCCACTTAAAAAAACCCCAAACAAACAGAAAGCAACCCACCGGCAGAGCGGCTGAAATGGATCCAGCTTGCATTTCACTTCCCACCCTCCTCATTTCCCCAAAACCCTCATCTGTACAAACCACATTCATAGTCCAGAGAAAAGCAAATTCTCATGCAAATATAAACAAAGAGCCAGGCCTGATGCAAGAGACAGAGACAGACTGTCCTTTCCCTACTTGAAACGGGACACGGCCCCATGACAGCCAGGATCTGCCGCAGCTGCACGCACGGACTGCACTCGGACAATTCTGGATCTCCATGAAACGTGCTTACTGATACAGAGCTTGGGGTATTAGATGACAGGAGCTGACAAGTCTTGTCTTTAGAGAAGAAAGGTCTTGCTTCGTTGCCAGAAGGAAAAGGCAGCACCAAGGCCATTCAAATGCCTTTGGCTCTGCAGGTCACACTTCTGTCCTCATTAGCAGCACTGCTCCATCGTGGGATTCAGCAACAAGACCAGCCTGTCTCTGCCCAAGTATCTCAGCGAGATGAGGCAGAAAAAAATACACAAAGGAAGCACTCTCAGCTCTCCTCGCTGTCTGATCTAAAGGAACCAGAAAATGCAGCACCACACAGATTCACGTGTCACAGAATAACCCACAGCATTCTGGAACTGAGCAGGAACAGACTGCGAGGGAGAGCTGCAGACTGGGCATCCACAGTAACTGCTGTCCCTGTGGTCTAAGAGCTCGTGCTGTAGAAAGATGGAAGAGGCAGAAGGGCCCAGGATGGCCAAAGGCCAATATTGAGATGTTACTGTTTACTTGCTAGGCCCCTGCTCCACTATTTATAAATCCTTTGCAAACCACAGGCTTCTACCCGCTCTTCTCTTGCATGCACACCTATCAGTTTGTCTCCATGCAGTCTCTTGTGATCATTCTTTTACTTGAACATCACCTTTGTTTAGTTCCATCCTGTGCCGGTGCACGTTGCTGAATCCACAGTGTAGGGCTGAGATGATGCCCAGTGCCCCGAGCTGCTGCCATCCCCCTGCGGCGCAGAGCGACCGACCACGCACAGCGTGTTCGGAGTGCACAGCTCCGCGCTGAGCACGCTCTCGATGCTCCCCGCATTGGCGGTGCCTCAGCACTACTCGTCCTACTTCATCATCTCAACATACAGCCTGTGGAATACCTTGATATGTTCCTCTCCCTTGTGCATGTTCAGAGTCTGCATCTCTGGGTTCAGTAACAACAAAACGTGTGTGGAGGATGAAACTGTTTCACAATCGTGACAGTCAGAAAATACAACTTCTGTTTTTATGAAAACCTATGCTTGTTTCAAAGCCAACGCCTGCTGACGTGTCTAAACAAACCCGAGATGGAGCCAACAGCCCAGCAGTCTGGCCTAAAACATCATGTATTTTGGTCCTAATTATTTCATTTTCTAGGGTCTTGGTGCATTAGAATAAAACAAAATGGAGCAGCCGTTATTGTTCCTCGTTACTGAAAGGAAAACACAGAATTACATTGTAAATAACATCTTGATCTGCTTCGGCATGCTGCTGAACTACATTCAATAGCTTTTTATCTTGTCTCATTTACATTGAGTTCCTGCTAATTCTTATCTTTATTACTCTTGAACATGTGCCAAAGTTCATTCTGCCCTGTCTCTCCAAAAAGATTTCCATGGAGAAAAAACACCACAGAACACTGAGTAGCTCTCTTTGAGAGCTACATTGAGTAGCTCTCAAAGAAAATAGAGCAAAAGGGGTGAGAAGAGAAAATCTGCACATGCATAGGAGAGGTCACAGGAGGACTGGAGTGCATTCTTATGTGTGAATAAGGCGCAGGGCAACAGCTCAGGAGGGAAGACGAGAGTCTCCGCTCAGCTCCAGGAATCCTTTCCTTCTGGGGCAAACTGCAGGGGCCCTTCTCGTTTGGAGGTGGCTCCTACAGCTGACAGCCCTTGGTGACATGTCCCTTTTTCAGTGCCACATGCGCTGGGCACTCGCCTATCTACTACCTAACACCGACAGTGCAGGAAGGGGGTTCCACCCATCCCTGCCTCCCCGCCGGCGGGGCAGAGCTGTGCCCTGTGCTGGCAAGGGAGCGCCTGTGACGGCAGGGCTGTTCACAAGCGGGTTTCTGCGTGGGCGCTTTGGTGTTATTCTTCTTGTAAAGAAAAACCCCAAACCACTTGCCTAGCAGCGGTGAGAAAAGGTTACTGAAAGCGGGCAACTCCCAACATCCACAGTACAACCACCCATTAGCAGGAGACTGGTTTCACCTCCATCGGTCGGAAAAACTCCAGGCACGTTCTGCCCTCATGCAGCATAAGGCACAGCCAAAAAGCGCACAGCACCTTGCAGAGGGAAGCAGTAGTGCAGAAGCCCCCCTAAAAGCACCTTTGACCTTGGAAACTCCTTCAGTCATATTCAGCGTGAAAACCAGCTCCCAAGCTCTGCCTGACAGAGGCTGTGGATTGACCACGAGGTCACTCACAAAGAAGGGGAGGCAAGAGCAAAAGGATGCTTGATTTGTTACTGGTCCTCTCCAAAGCTGCTTCACAGCTGAGATCTTGTTCATCTTGTGTTAAATATCATCCATTAGCCCCTTCTCCACTTTTAGCCAATGAAACAAGTACCTCTTTGTATTAATGTCAGCAGTTGTACCCCACAGCCCTTCCAAGGCATTATTTTGTAAGAGAGGAGACTGCCCTTTTCATTCTTCCACCCTTCACCTCTAACGGATCCTTGTTTGCTTTGTCACACCAGTTTTGCACATTTATACCCTTCTGTAAGGATGCACCAGCCATAGCTGCCCTACATGCAGGGCGTGGTGATTCACGTTAAGAAATTCTCCCTGCTCTCTGCATTCCTTTGAGCAAATTCTGCTCCCAGGAGAGCCAACTGCCTGCACGAGTGAGGCCTGTAAGCCCTGCAGAAGCATCACGGACAGTTCCGCCATGTGTGCATAAGAAACTTCCAGCACTGGTCAGTGCATCTCTCGCACCATTTCAGTTCAATGGCCTCCCATCAGCCCATAAGAGAAAGGTGGATAAGTAGCGAGTCTAGTGCATTTTACTACATGTTGTCATAGAAATGCCAGAAAAAAAATCCCTGAAATAAAAGGACTTATTTAAAATAGGTGTCTGTGAAACACAGAATTCAGAAAGTACTTGGGATTTTCACAACAGAGGTTGTCATTAAGTGCATCACTTCTGCCTGGTGAGAACTTAGTAAATCACTTGGTGCTCGACCTTTGTTTCTTCATGTGTAAAGAGTGAGCTGTAGCCCATTCCCAGGGCTGTAAGATACTGTCTCTGGCCTATTCCAATGGCCAGAACACAACAGCTACAAGGGGTTGGGCCACAGATCCATCCAGATGCCTGGGGAAGGTATAAGAATAGGGTAAATGCAATGATACTTCCCTGACATATTTCTGCGGTTTCCAGCAATTTGTGATTCAGCAGCTTCCTAAACCAGAGGCATCCTCTTGCATTTGACAACCCTCAAAGGGCATTTCCTTCTTGTCCTGATTTGTTAAACTCCCCCAGGTTTCCATGACTTGTGCGGGAAGGCAGCCCACGGCCCAGCAACACAAACCAGCAGCACCTCCTTCTGCTTGTGCTGAACCGGCCTTTGGAAAATTCCACTTGATGTGCAGCTAGCACACGGGGGGAACCACCGAGTAACTCCTCCTCTCACCTTCCCCATTCAACTCCTGATTTTACAGCACTCCACAGCACTCCTCATCCCCCATCTTCATTTCTGCCAGCACACAGCCCCTGCCTACTCAGACACTTCCTACAGCAGCTGTTTAATTCTTTTATTAATGTCTCTGCCTTTTCCAGTTCTTCATTGTCTCACCTGAGGGAAGGACACTAGAAATGCAGAGAAGCATGGGTGCATTCAGGCTCTACACAGCAGCATGATTTTCTAATTCTTTCCTTACTATTCCTAATACACAACTTTTTTGAGCAAATACTACTGAACACTGAGTTGATATTTTTTGATTTAACATATCCTCATGATCTTGTTTCTGACCAGCAAGAGTCCACTCAGAGCCTGTTATTACAGAAGGTTGGGATTGTTGTGGGGTTTCTCCCCTGTGTGCACCACCTGATTTTTATTTGTACAAAATTTTACCACTTAATAGATCAAGTTCATCAGCAATTCAAGGTCTTTCTAGAAATCAGCCCTCATTTTATTACCCCAAATAACCCAGTCCCATTAGCAAACCTGGTCTTCTCCCTGCACATCTCTTTTGCAGATCACGTACAAACACGCGGCGCGTCACGGGCCCAAGCACTGATCTCGCTGGGAGTCTGTTGGTTCTCTCTTCTCTCCAGAGACCTTTATCTTCTTCTCCAGCAGTAACTTTCCCATGCAAAGATCTCTCTTACTCAGTTCTTTAAGAGCTTTTGATGAGAACCACACAGGCCACGTTCCAATTCTGTTGATATAAGATTCAGAGCTAGCTATGGAACACAGCCACTGCTGCCCCTCCTCTTCTGATTTCTACTGTCCTGGTATCGCTCAGAAATTTCCTCATTCTTTTCACATGCTTCTTTGTGCTTTTATTAAAAAAAAATTTAAGAGAGTCCATTTTAATTTTTTCTGAATATGGAATGCAGTGATCCCAAATCTGGGCTGTGAGTTACTATTAAAAAACCTGGAGTTGGTCTTGTTTCCAGGGCAATTCCTTGTCTGCGAGTGGGGGCTCATCACTGAGAGATGCTGCTTCAGCAGAAATTCCTGCTGTCCAGAGGCACCTCTGACCCCGCACTTGTGCCAGCACATCTCTCCTGGCAGGCTGCAGTAAGTCTGCCTTCACTAATTGCTAAAATCTGGGACCTTCTTCTCCAGCCTGGCTGCTGCCACCAGAAGCATTTCCACTTACGGCCTCAGTACTTTCACCATGTATCAAACCTGTATCAAACCTATACCATACCCCTAACCTTGGCCTTTTCCTTACTACATTCTGTCTGGAGTGTAGCACCTACCTCTACCAGCTCTCAAAGGAAAAACAAAGCCAAACAAAACACACAAAAACCACACAGCCTTTTTTTCCCCCCCATACATTATTCCCACAAAACAAGTTGCAGACAGTTTTAGGCTTGTTGAAAACTCAGATATATTTCATTCTAGTGAATTTCCCAGAAAAAAGCTTCTCAGGAGGAATGCTGGTTTTTAAGAGCTGTGTAAGGTGGGTACAGTTCTTGAGCTCTTCTGTGCTTTTAGTACCCACCTCTCTATGGTCTTTTGAGAAACATCAGTCTCGGGAGCTCTGAGGAGCCATTTTCAGAGCAGTATTAAGCAAACAGCTGTACTACTTACACAAAGAGGCTGCTCGAGTCTCTCAGTATATCTTGCAAAATCCTCCTCTTCTGCATGAGACTGAGAATCACCTACATTACCACATGGAGCCATTATCTTTACTCCTTTGTTTCATTTGCACATTTTAGCTTTACTTCAATTTTCTCCTTGCCTTCTCCATACATGGAAAAGTTAAAACCAAACAAAAAACAGACCTAGAAAAAAGTCCTAACAAGGGCAACTTTGCCACAGGAAGGTTAATTATGTCTGAAACCAAGAGCAAAGCCATAAGCACCACTTCCCTTGGGCTGCCACCCTGCAAGCAGGCAAATTATTTTTTTTTTTTGGGGGGGGGGGGAGAAGGGGGACACAGGGGGCTGGGGAGACAGGGACATGGGACAACAAAACAAACACTAGTTTTCTGAAACTAGTTTTCCCTTCAAAAGGAAAAAAAAATCCCACCACACACTATGTTGGAATCTCACTGTCACTACATGTTTGTGGCTGCCTTGACCCAGCCTGTGCGTCTTTGCACAGGAGAGCGGCCCCGGGCACTCCACACAGAAGCATCACGAGTCTCCTCCGGTGCAGCCCAGTGTCCGTGAAGACCAGGCTGAGACCAAAGACACCACACCCACTGTGCGCACTGAAAATGGATCTTTCGGCACTTGGAAGGGGAATTGTTGTTTTTCAATCATTCTGGCGTATTCTTTCCCACAAGCTCACACACCATAGTCTGGAAATGTCTCTGTTTCGGGTGCACAGAGGGAGTTCAGGGACAAGAGTAAAGACTGCTTTTCTGTATTTATGTGGTTGTGATGTAAGGTCCTCTCCACCTTTTGTAACACAAAGCCAGGCCACACTGCCTCAGACACTGGAGCCCCAGGCAGCCTTGCCTTGCCTTTCCCAGATGAACAACTGGCAGCAATGAAGCTATGCACTCACCTTGGGGATTTTGGCAAATCGCCCTACTCGGGTATCCCTGATGCTGGTTATATCCAAAATTTCCTTTTCCTGCAAAAGAATAAGGACAAGGAAGATTAGGAAAGACAAAGGAGAAAGGAAAGAAATCCTCAGGCAGCACCCTTCCCTGGGTAAGAGCCCTCCCAGCAGGAACAACCCAGGCAGGGGAACATCAGCTGCTGACCAGCCCAGCTGGCCACACAGCCAGTGCAGCAGTGGCCAGCAGCCCCATCCTCTTCAGGGTGAGGCCAGAGGCTTGGTGTGGACTATCATGAGCGGGAGCATACGACATGCATACAGTTCTGCAGAGGGAAACTCTACCCCAGTTTCAGTCTGTGTGTTAATACAGCCCCGAGGCTCCTGTCACGAATGTTCTCAGCCCTTTTTTCCTCTGTGCGTTCTGCACAGCACAGCTGAGCTGGGAGGGAGGCAGGACCGCTTCTCCCCAGGTCACTCCCAGCAGACCTTCACCTAATCTGGTGTGAAACTATTCCCACGGAGGACATTCCACAGCCTTCCCCAGGCAGCCCACTCCATGTCCTCACTACTGGCTAGTTGTCAGGTTTATTTTGTTTGTTCTTTTAATATCCAACCTGAATTTCCTTCCTGTTACTAATTTGTCTGCTCACCATGGATCTGGAGAAGAAATTATATTTGTTGCAGCAGATAATATTATTTTCCAAGATCACAATAAGGAACAATGTGGATACCATGCCTTCTGGCTGTATCCCCATTTTATTGTCAAGTGGGGTAGAAATTTTACTCCTAATCCCACTCCTTTCTGAATTCCTAGTGCAAAAGTGGTGCAGTTTTAATTCTGTGCTGTCCATGACAAGCTGATCCAGAATCAGCCAAAGATAAATTAGCCACACAAATTCCACAGACCATTGACCATACCACACCGTGCTGTCTCAACCCATCTCATGCCAGCCTGCACAGGACCTTCACAAGCCCAGCCCAGCTCTGTCCGCCAGCCAGCACTTGCCCACCACCCTTGCTCCTTCACACTGTCTGCAGATTTCTTCAGAGAATAGGAAAGATGCCAGACAATGACTCCCCCAAGGATGTAAGACATGCTGCTGCTCCACTGCAGCTCTCAAATTTGTTTACAGTTTATTTTAGGTGCCAATCAGTGGCATCTTCCAGGTACATGAGAGCCCCTCCAGTCCGGATTTCCTCATGTCAGCTAATGCTTCCTTACCCTGGCCCCTTTTCCCAGGAAATTAAGTCGCTCAGACCACAAACCCAATTAAATATCTCACTTCGGATGGGGGACAACAGCTCCCCTTGCCTTGTTTTTCTGCATCTCCTCCAGCACCACAACTTCTTCCTACTGTCTGCTAGAACCCTTACAGCAAAATTCTACCATCAGGAGTAGACCATGAAAGGGGAATGAGAGTGATGAAGACAGTTGAAAGGAGAGCACACCTTCCAGGGGGATGTGACAGTCCCCAGCCTTGCGACACTCCTCCCAGAGGGTACAGCTCCGCGGCAGCCCCTGCCCCAGCTGGCACTGGGGCACAGGCTGCTGGGAAGGCAGAGCTCACCAAGACAAGACAGGTCTCGGGCCAGGGGGCTGTGCAGGACTGTCTGTCTCTTTATCTACCATGCCTCTTCAGCATGTAGGTCACACGGAGGAAGTAGAGCCGAACCACAGCTCTGCTCTGGAAAGCAGAAGTAAGCCTTCCACCTCCAGCCAGCCAGAGCTCTCCACCCCTTGTTGCTACTTGTTTGCAAGGAACTGCATTCTCTTTCCTGTGTTGCCTCTCTCCTCCAGCAGCCAGCATCCCATGGTTTATCTCCAGCACTGTGCACACACCATCATGGCCTGAGAGGAGCACAACTCCCTCCCCAGACTGGCTGTAGTCTCTGCATCACTACAGTCACTACATTATTTTTTTTTTAATTAAAATCTCTAAAACCCCAATAAATCACAGAATCCCAGAATGCCAGGGGTTGGAAGGGACCTGGGAAGCTCATCCAGTGCAATCCCCCCATGGAGCAGGAACACCCAGATGAGGTTGCACAGGAAGGTGTCCAGGCGGGTTGGAATGTCTGCACAGAAGGAGACTCCACAACCCCCTGGGCAGCCTGGGCCAGGCTCTGCCACCCTCACTGGGAAGAAGTTTCTTCTCATATTTAAGTGGAACCTCCTGTGTCCCAGTTTGCACCCACTGGCCCTTGTCCTACCATTCACTGTCACTGAGAAGAGTCAGTTAATTGCAACACAGGCTGCACATGAGGTACATGTTCACTGAAGCTGCACACATCTAGCCATTTTCCTTCCAACTGCACCATTGCACTGGCTGGGATAATCTTTTAGCATGCTGGGTAACAGGGCTATCAACACTACTGTTCTCTGTGAAGTACTTTGAAGTACATCTAATGAACTTCTCAGGTATAAGATGCCAGCACAACGAGCACAAAAAGGCCACACTCATCTCCCTGGCATATTCACAGCTTAATTTCCTGCTCTTTTCAGGAACTCTGAAGACAGACAAATCTGCTCTTGAATAAGCATGAGACTCCCAGGTTTTTCAGGAGGGCTTCCTGTTAAGTTTGCTCCTGAATGCAGAACTCGAGTACTTATGGTGTTTTATCTCACACAAACCTGAACTAGCTATTTGGAGACCAAGCTCTCAAGTCTTAGCACTTACCTTATTCTGATAGGTCCAGTATAAGTAAAAGCCCTTTGGATCCACCCGAAGAATCACAGGAGAAGCACTTGCTGTTTCCTGACCAAAAGAAAAAAAGATAAACAGAAGGTTAGCACCTTATGTCCCATGATGGGTTCGATGGGTTCTCCCAGTCACATCAGGTTTCCAGTTCAAATACAGACCCAGTCAGGTGATTCATCATGTGATTTACAGAAACGAACGAGATTATTTTAGTACATCTGCAGAAGAGCAGTGCGAGGCTACGGAAACTGATCTCTGCTGAAGCCTGAGTCTCAGCTAAACTATACATTTAGCTCAAATAACTCGGAGTTTTCCATACAACAAATTAAGAGGAAAAAAAGTGCCTGTCAGTGAGATTAACAGTTCTGTTTGAACTGCCTTCCCTCCAAGGCACCTACTTCATTCTACAAGCTTCAGAAGTAGCCCAGTCCAAGCAGAGACAGCCTTCATCCCTGGCATCTACCACCTAGGTGCTCATGGTGTTATCTGGGCTCTCTTTACAGAGAACACACCTAGTCAGGAAGAGTTCAAGGAGGGGTCCACCTACTACAGCAGAGGAGTGCTTTAGGTAGCGATTCTTAAACTCCATGGACTAGCTCTACACAGGCTACAAAAAGCAGCAGCTATTTAAACACCCACACTACAGGCACAAAATCAGATTAAATTGAGGGCTGATCCTGAATCTCATACAAGAGGGAGGCCCTTCAGATCAGAACTGAGGCACATACTGCAAAGGAGTCAGGGGCTGCTCTGAGGTTGTGTGCTTAGCCTCCGAATAATTACACTGCTGCTGCATGTTCAGTTAAAGGCAACTTCACAGGCATTTTCAAGACAACATCCTTTCCCATCTCACAGGCAAGCCTGTGCTAAGAGATGAATTAGCGTGAGCTCTTTGGAGATGGAGATGAAGGACACTTGGTGCCTCTGCTTCAGTCCCAGCCCATTTATTCATTCAGTCTAGATGACTCCTCACCGCATTTGACCTCTGGTGCCACAGAAGATAGGATCAAAAGGCCTGTCAGCCATTTCTAGGAAGGCTTCAAATTCAATTCAGGAAGCTGAAATACCCAGCTACTCAGATGAAACCAGTAATGAAATTTGGAAGTCATATTTGTCACTTGGTCTTGGGTTCTTCAGTTCGTTACTGAACTCACACTTCAGTCCAGAGCATGTCTGTATTCCCAGGCACCTCCATTTCCACATTCAATATTTTTCATTAGAATAAACTGCCCATGCCACAGTGCTGTATGTTTTCCTTTTGCTCCCTCTTGTATTTCTCACGCTATACTAGGGACAGTGCTGATCTGCAGAGCATCATGTCCATGCTCCTGGAGCTCTTGATTAGCTCCATGAACACAGGGCCACAAGGCACAAACTGCTGAACAGGCACTGTAGTACTACTACTGAGTACAGTGCCGCACTTCTAGATTAACCTTATCTCCTATGAAGCAGCCTTCTTGCAAGCAAGCTGAGGCTGCAATAAGGACTCCTGATCGGGGATGTGGACAGCTGTGGGGTGCAGGCAGACCCTCCTGCAGGATGGCTCCTGGCATCAAAGGAAATGGTCAGTTCTGCAGAAGATGGTCTGGCAGCCAAACTGGCAGCTGCTCACACTGTGGAGTTCAACTCTAGGGAAGAAAGCAAGCCTTTTTTGGTAAAATCCTGTAATCTATGATCTTCAATAGACAGAAGCATTTTTGCTTCCACTTCGAGAGCTAAGAGTCAGCACAGAGCCAAATCCACACACATCTGCTCCGCTTAAGAGATCAGCTACTCCATTGTGCCCTACCTGGGGTTTTGAAAGAGTTCCTAAGTTGATTCATGAAATAAACTGCCACCCATGTGGTAGGACTTAACCTCTCTAGTCTGCCTGGCAGCCCCAGCTTGCTGCCTGCTAAACAAAGTGCAGCAGAGCTGCTCCTTACCTCAAGATGAGGCAGCTCACTCAGTGAGGCTGGTCAGAACAGTCCTGCCTGGCAGAGGTCCTGCTGCACACTCCCCTAGAGAACACGTTACAAACACTGGACAAGGTAAAGATACTATAGAACAAGTGTGGGTTTGCTTTTCTCAAGAAACTGTCTGGTACAGTGAAAGCTCCAGTCCAGTCCCAAGCCATACAGAGTGACATAAGGAGCCAATCTGACCTACGTTCATTCCTTCACCACCAATATTGGGGAAGGAGTTCAAACTGTTACCAACAGCACAGCAAGGCCAATTCAAAGACTGCAACAAAAAATGCAGGCCCTTCACCACTGAAGAGCAGCAATCCTGCAGTCTGGAGCTCTTGCCAGCACCTTTCGCAGCCTGCTCTAACTGTGGAGTGGGAAAGCATGAGGAGATGGAGCATCACAACCTCAACAGCCCACTTGTGGAGAAGGCATTCTTTACTGTTGGAGGTCAAGTCTGTAAACTACTTAGTAATTAGAACCAACCTTTCAGGAACATCTATAAACCCTAGGGAAAAATCCACACAGGACTTGAGTTCCCTAACTCATATGGTTACAGCAGCCCAACTTGACTCGGGTTTCGAGGGAGCCTAACTATGCCAGGAATTCCCTGTGAAGTACTTAACAGCTTCAGGTTTTTGGGAAAACGGTCCCCAAGGACTGACTATAGAAAGTCAGCAGCAATTTTAAACAAGTTTGACTCCTGTTATTCTCCAAATCCCTGTTCAGTTTCAAAGAAGCCACCAGGCAGTGGTCCCACTGGAAAGGAAGAGAAGGCTCTGCTTTCCACCATACCCTGGTGTCATCCTCTGTTTATGTACAGTGAGCTGAATAACTACCAGTGATGTTCCAACTGTATTCCTCAGCATCCATCCTTTCTGCCAGCTGTACATTACACTGCTTTCTCACTTCTCCGTGCTGCTGCTCTACCCCTGGCTTACACCATGCACAAGTGATCTACCTCCCCCACACACACTGCCTTGGGACTTAAAACTCTGTTCCAGCTTTACACCCACTGAAGTAAGCACTAATCCCTTGAGCACTGCTGCTGGAGGCTCCTTCTCATGCATCTCATTTGCAACATCGCATCAAATGCTTCTCCCAGATCTTGGTGAATAATCACAACCCGGCCTGCCCCCTGTCTTATCAACATCCATGCTCAACAGCAGACAACTCCTACTCCAGGCCAAATGGATGGGCAGCTGCCGTCCTCTTGCTCAGGTATGTGGGTATTAGAGGAAATACTCTTTGGCCTCTTAGAAAGTGAGGGGACTTTTACATTCACATTAACTCTCTTCTGCTGTTCCACGCTTTCTTCCCGTCACAACAAAATACAAACAAACTGCAAACCAAGCATTTTAAAGATACAAGAGGACACAGTTGGAGGGAGAAAAAGGTTTTTGCAGCACCCTCTAAGGCTGTGACACTGCTAAAGCACAGGCTGATCACTGCTTAGCCACTACACACAGACCCACAAGGCAGGCAGGCATGGAAGGACATGGCTCCTCCTCTGATCCCCTCCAGCAATGGGGCCAGAAGAGGAAGAAACTTGGAGCCTGATTTCCCCTCTCTCTGCAAAGCACAGACTCTGCTCAGCTCTGAAGTCCTGCCCCTCATGCTCCCCCAGACAAGTCCAAATGCAGTAGATGCCTCTTACCCCAAGGAGACCCCCAGCAGCAACTACCTTCCTGAGAGCTGGTTCACACACAGGCAGGACGCTAAGGTCCCACACCAGAGAAGCCTCGCACACAGACCCAGTGGCACACTCCACTTCCTTCTAGCTGCCACAATAACCAGAGGTGCAGAAGCCACATCACCAACCCCTAACACATGTCCTTTGTTTTTAGCTCTCAGGTCTCCTGTTCTTCTCAGTTCACTCCCTTATTCAGACATCGCTGCTCTCAAGTACAGCACACAGTGTCCCATCCCCCATGCGTCCAGACTCCCCCAAAACTCAACACTGTATCTGACCTCCAGCACACAGAACCCAACGAAGGAAAAACCCAGGTACTCACATCATCCCATTTGATGAAGCGCTCGCCCGTGGAGAGATACTCCTTTACCTTCAGGGGCTGCAGGACAGGGGTAAGCATTGACATTCTGTCCCACAGATGTGCTCCTCAGCTCCCAGAGGCAACAGCAGCTGCAGAGTTTGCTCCTCCTTGGCCCCCTCTCCTCTATCTCTGTCTCTCACATGGCAGGGCTCTCTGCCATTGCCACCCTTGGCATCAGACAGCCTCTTATATCACAGTCAAATTTAGGAGGGGCAGGCAGGCGAGGACCAATGAATCTGCATTGTAAATCAGCAGCTCCCCAAGCAAGCAGGAGAAGCTCAGCACAAGGTCACCTAGAGGAAAGTCTGCGACGGCTGAGACGTTGTCTCTCCAGAAGGGACCTGGTCCTTAGAGCTGTACTTGTGAAGCACAGGGTTCATAGAACTTCCGCAACTGAACTTCCTTAAATGTTCTTTGACGAAGTGCAGGCATTGCCAGCCGACACTCAAACTATTTCAGCAGATGTGGTTACGGAACAGCTCAGGCTTTGGCTACAAGCAGACTGCCCCCTTCATGCAATGGGCCAAATATCACGTAAAATAAACTAACTCCTTGCTCCTTACAGACTCCATTTCTGAGGCCACATGCTGCACTGTCCAGCCTTTAACCTTTTTCCTTTCTCTTCTGGGTTCCACTGAATGTTAATCTGAAAAGTGAGACAGACCAGCAGAACAGATGTAAATTCCACAGACAGATGAAACAAAACATTCACAAGAGTCCCTAGGAACAGCAATATTCTCCAGATTCACTTGGGTCTAACTGCAGATGCTCTGGGAAGACAGAATGGGGGAGATGTGTAAGGTGGGGATTATAATGATGAAGCTGCAGGGAAGTGACAGAAAGCAGAACAGAAATTTAATGGCAAACAGGGCAAAAATGAGTCCCTGCTCCTGACGCCGGAACAAAGGAATTGCATGTGAACAGCAGAGGAGAAAAGGAACTGCTGGTGGCAGAGAGGCAGTGGCTAACCAGGAGAGTGGCTTGTGAAAAGGACTGACATGGGCAAGGTTAATTTTAGTCAAAAAGGCAGAGCCCCACAACAAATTAGAAGTGGAGGTAACTGCTCAAGAGGGACAAGATACTATCAGAAGTAGCGCAGATTTTTTTAAGAAGGGTGGACAAAAACTCCCGCTGTGCAAAGGGAGACAGCTGCATGGGTTTGGTGTTTCTTTCCCACCTCTGACTTACCCAGTTTGATGAGAAGGCCAGCACTCCAAATCATACTGGACAACCAGGGAAAGGCTGACTGAAGAAAGGGAAAGGCTGCTTCTGTCACACCTGGATATTCAACAGCTCTGTCACATCAGCAGACCTAAGTAAGCAAGAATCACTTGCTTGTCACTCAAGGCCAGCTTTCGCTGGGGGATACACACACGCAAAAAACCCTAAAAAACCCACACACACGCAGCACAATGAAGGGCATTCTCAAATGTTAGTGGCACAAGGGAGGAGAGATTAAGTGGATCTGAAGCAAGCGCTCTAGCTGTAAAACAGAGATGGCAGCAATTATCAGAGATGCCTGCTGCAGAAAGACAACCCTGAGCAAACTTAACACCCTTTGTACATTTCTTTTAAGGGTTTATCGACCCAATGAACTGGGAATGAGAGAACTACTTTTTCAACTATCACCAAGCTTTCTGCATTTACTAATGTATTTTGCAAGGCACCATGCTTTCCAAGAACTGGCTATCCAAGCTAAGGCCATTCACTCTGTTTTATTAGGGCAGGGAACTGAGGTGGCTCACCCACGGCTGCAGTTGCTTGGTATCAGGGCTGACACCAGGGACATGGGAATCCAGCACCTCCGTTCTCATAACCAAGCCACACTCACAGCATTAAGTTTTCTTCGTGTGTGCATCAAAGTGACACGTGGCTCTCAGGCAACCAGCTGATGGAGCACCATGGTATTCCAGGCCCAGCCAAAACAGCATCACTGCCCCACCATGCTCCAAGAACTTTGCTACACCCAAGCAGCAGATGGATGAGAGGGTCTGCCCAGAGCCCAAAGCCTGAGTTGGAAGCACTTAGGGACAGCAGCAACAGCCTGGGACTCGGCATAAATGCCAGTGAAACACCAGACAGAGCTGGGTGAGTTTTGTTCTCTGTGTTCTTCTTGTAAGCGGCTTAGGAACAGACGCTGATGCCTGGTATGTATAGAGAAAGGCCACAGGAACACAGGAGGTGGCTGTGAGGAGCAGAAGCTTTCTGTGTTCACACCTGATCCCTTCTGCAAGGCCAGAGCAGCTTCAGGGCTGCTAAACTTCAACTGAGAGCACAGCTGTGAAAAGGACAGAGCATCAGTCTCGCTCAGAACCACTGCAGTCCTTCCACCCTCTACACAGAAAGCACTACAGGAAGGTCTCAGAAGTCACAGCAGCAAGGGAGCGAAAGGGAGATGAGCTTTGCTACCCGGTACTGCCAAGAGCAGAGGGACTGCAGGTGAGATCAGGTAGTCACAGCTACTGGTTCTAGTGGTCCATCTGGTATTTACCACAGTTATCATCATAACTTGGTGAGCCACGTCTGCTTCCTGCCAGAACTGGGCCTCGCAGAAAGGCTGCTTCTGTCACACCTGGATATTCAACAGCTCTGTCGCATCAGCAGACCTAAGTAAGCAAGAATCACTTGCTTGTCACTCAAGGCCAGCTTTCGCTGGGGGATACACACACGCAAAAAACCCTAAAAAACCCACACACACGCAGCACAATGAGCTGCAACCAAACTAGCAGCTGTATGGCACTGCACATCAACTGCCAGGAGCCTTGCTTGCATAAAGATGGTCAAAAAGCTGAAGCTCATCTCCTTTTGCATAACCCAGCCTCCTTATCTTTCATTTCACAGTCCTTGCTCTATGTGGGAGCTTCTGTCCCTTGCGTGAAGAGATGGCTGATGGAACAGCAATAGAATAAAGCAACAGTCCTGCCCTCTGCTGAAAGCTCTGATATCAGAGAAGGCAGAAGCAGCAGCACTTTCAGCAGTATTTATTCCAACCACCCTTTATTTTCCTTTCTCCTGCAAGGTCCATCACCCAGCATACACTCATCATACATCCCCTCTGCTCAGGGCATCATGCCTGCTTTCTTACATTAACTTCACCACTGTGCATCCCACCACTACAAGAGTTCTGATATGTGAAAATTCCCCACTTTTTTTTCTCTTGCAGAGTCTTCCTTATCTCCCTGTCCTACCTATTCAGCACCATCTACCTCCCACAAAGAGCATGCAGAAGCAAGGTAGTCAGCATTGCCCTGCAGAGATTTTACAAGATAGGGTCTGTAGACAGCAATTTAAGCCACACCATCTATTAAACCACCTTGACTGGATGGCTCCCAGGTTTCAGCAAATTACTTTGCAACCTCAACCCCAACCTATTCCTAGCACACACAGAATCTGTAAGAATTCTCTTCCAGCATTGTTCCATTATAATTACAGCTTGCAATGTGTAATGCTGTCCTCTAGTGAACGGCTATGATATTGCACACACAGCCATTAGCATCCCCTGCAAATACCAGTACTGAATTCACAGCTAAGCAAAGCACAGTTAATCCTGCTGCTCCTTTTTCTATTCTGCCCTTTAAACCCTGGGGATCCTGAAAGGATTAATGGCACCATGAGGACCACAAAGGACAATATTTTTCTCACCACTCCTGAAGACAAGAAGTGCTAATTGTGTCTGCCAGAGCATATTTTGTGTCCTCCTTTGAGCCCAAACCACAAAGGCCAAGGACCATCACAGCTCTCGGCTGACAGCAAGACTCTTCAGCATCATCTGCAACACTCAGAGGGCAGTGGACTATGGCACAAAAAGGCAAGTGGCAACAGATGCCACAATACAATAATAGCAGTGAGGTTTTGTGTAAAAAGATCTAAAACAAAAACAAACAACAACACCACTACAAAAAAAAAAAAAACACAAAACAAACCCCAGACAAACAAAACCAAATCAACCTGACCAACCACTGAGCCATTGTTGGACTGATGGTTAACTTCCACTGGGCAGGAACATGCAGCAGGAGTACAATATGCTTACAGAATACGCCTTCTGCATGTTACCAAACTGCACAGCTGAGCAAGGCAAGCAGGCTCACGCACTATTTAAACATCCTATCCGCTACTGCAATACCAACAGAATCACTCCACAGGGACGACTGAACCATGCAATTCCTAACTGCTAGCAAGAAACCAAAACTTTGAGATGGTCACTAACAGAAGAGAAAGGAAGATGAAGAGCAGCAGCACATCAGATAGTGTCCATCTCCTGCTACTCTGCAGTAACAGAGCAGCAAGAACATAATCATAACTGAGCCTGCCCCCCATTTTATCAACATTCAATTCCATTCTGCAGGTCCCAGTCTGTGGTCTTTAAGATCGCGGTAAACACCGCACAGTTGGTCCCCAGGCTTGCGTGGGCTCCGCAGCATTTTTCAGCTGAAAGTGATGCATGCACCATAGTCTGCAGAAAACGGCAGAATAATACTGCTACACAGACAGAAGTGCTTGGACACCTCTGCTGAGAACGTACACATCCAAAAGAGTAGATGGTTAACCAACTACTGGATCTGTCAGAAATATTCTCCTAAGCAGAGTGACCAGTGACTTGTAATGCAAGATTTATTTGCAGACAACACAGCATTAATAATGAATCCCACTTAAACTCATTGCAAACCAATCTCCCCCTTTTTCACAGGGGTACAACATAGCAGGACTGAATTTTCTGCTGACATCTTCCTTTCTTTCTGCTCCTGGAAGCATCAGAACAGCCTCTCTCACAGGACTTTACAGCTCCACCTCCATTCGCGGCCTGAACCAGGATGCAGAATAGTGAAAACAATAAGGTGTAACAAGCAAGAATCAGCTCCAGCAGAACTGGGAGAGGTTTCCAGCTGCTACTTTAATTCAGTTAAACATCCCTCCCTTGCATGGGGTTATCAACATGAGTCCAGCACACCTTCCTTAGACAGCTACCAACGCCAAACACACAGAAATGGAGAAAGTTAAAAGTAACAGCCACTTTTCATTTTTTTCCTGCAATGAAAAACTACTGTGAGATCAGGGAGCAATACCACATTCAAAGCTATGCTGTTTTGACTAGGATGAAAACCTGTGTTGACCCCATATAAAAAAAGAACCTATTTGGATCTTTAAAGCAGCTAAAACTTCACATTGCCTTGGTGTAACTCAGCAAGGACTCTAAGTAAAGCTAACTTTGAAGACAGGACAGGTTGTTCAGTCTAAGCAAGAGCTTCACTGCACTAAGAGCTCACCCCAAAGACGGCTGGAGCAAACATGCACAAACCCAAAAAAGCACCCTTCACCATCCTCGGGGAGGGAAAACCCAACCTATCCCACATTGAAATGGTGGTAACTAAGGCTAAACCAGGATCACTTTGGCCTCAGGGCTGCATCATGAGACTGTGGATAAGGCTCTCCAACCAAATCCTGTTCCAGTGCTTACAGGGCCAATCACAAGCTGGTGCAACTCTGCATAAAGTGTTGCCATTCTGCAAATATTACAGGTTGCACTTTCAGACAAGCTATGTCAATGCTCTCCCACACATGCACATGAGCAAATACTGTGTGTATATATATGTATATCTGTGTGTATCAGGAAGAAGCACAAGTCCTACATATTCATTCTCCACACTTAGTGTGGGCAAGTTCAGCTTCTTCAGACCATGAAAACCAGAGGCAAAGATGCAGTCCCATTACATGGCCATTAATCATTGCTGTTCTATTGCTTGAAAAGTGGTTATTTTCAAAATACAGCCCTTAGAACTGTGCTCAGATGTTAAGTATGTGTGGGTGTGTGTAAATGCATATTTCCTCCTTGCAAAATGAACAATGAAGCACTGACTCCAGATTCTTGCAGAGACTGTGTTTAGAGTCACAACCACCACAGACAGCACAGGTTCACGTGCAAAGATAAACCTTTTTTATTAAAAAAAAAAAAATAACAAACCACACTCACCCTCTTGGACTCCTGCACTTAGTGAAATAAAGGCATCTTTCCTCTCCACAGCTGATGTGGGGAACATACAACTCAGAGCTCTGGGAACTCCTGGGACTAGAGCTTAACATGCCAGCAAATGGCAAGGTGGCCTATTTCAGTGAATGGCCGGGGCACTATCAAGCCATCCCTATCAGGCTTTTCCCAGTTTCAAAAATGTTTCACAGGCAAAGACAACTCCTGTTGTCTGGGACAAGTCTGCCTCCAGAAAGCTGACCAAGATACATCTCCACTGAACAGTACACAGAACCTCAAATGACACCAAATAAAAGCAGAGCTCCTGAACTGTTCACAACTCTGCTATAAAGCTAGCCAAGTGGCTCTCCCCACTCCAGAGTCTGAACCACCATCTACTTACAGGAATTTCTAAATGTTAAAAACAAACCAATAAATCCTTTTCAGACACACTCTTCACACTCTCAAGAGTTTTCCCACCAAGGAAACGTTTACTGCCCAAGGCTCTCCTGCAAGTAGGACACACACTTCGTATTGTGCAGATGGTTCACAGGATAAAAAAAAGGGCCTCACAAAAATCAGTGATACAAGGTTGAAGCTGCTGATGCATCACTACCCTGAGCTACCAGCTTTTTGTCCAAGGCCTCTATCCTGAGCAAAACTAGACCTCTTGCTGTTATATCTCAAATTCAGCATCACTTTTACTATCTTCCCCACCCACCCTATAACCTCTGCAGGTCACTTTCCAAGTCAGCACAAGACAGTGGGCTGTGCAAACTCGACTTACCACACTTAAGTCAGAAGCTGAAGGAACATCCCCAACCTCCCCCCATCTGTTACTGGATTAACAAGAGAGACAGCACCTTCTCACATAAAACAGAGAATATTTTGAAGTGCATGAGGAAAATGCCAGAGAAGAACAGAATCTGATTCCCTGTAGACTCCAAACAGGAGGCTGGAACAACAGTGTGAAATAAGGCATATTTCCTTTAGAAGAGCAGACAGCAGAGCTTGAGAGATCGTCCCCTGTCAAGAGCAGAGATGTTCACTAAGACAGAAGGCTCAAGCCTAATGAAGTATTTGCTCAAGGACTCCAGCAAAGAAACAGATTAATTTAAAAGTATCTATTCCTTCCTGTAATCATTAGGAGGCAGATAGACCTAATCCCCTCTTCCCTCCCCAGCTCCCAAATGTGACCAAGGACACAAAACTTTAAAAGCAACACAGCCAATAAAGCAAGAGTTACAATTCTTTATGAAGTCTATAATCTGCCTGTAGAAGTCACAGTGCCAGAGGCAGACTTCATGAACAAAAATCAAGGCCAAATTCAGACAAGGGACTGTATAACATTGTGGTACTAAGGTACAATTTTAGAGTTACACAAGCTAATCTACGTGGAGTAGTCAAGTCACACACCTCATGGAATTAGCTATCATTTGTTGGGTGTCAGTGTCACATCCTAACGACAGCACAGGATAGAAAGGCAGAATAGCTGCTTTTGCTGAACCACCAGCACAGGGGCACTGCACTGGGACTGCGGGAAGCCATCAGCCCATCCCTTGTCCCAGGGCAGGACCAGCTAGGACATTTATCTGCTTTGACAGAATTAGTTCAGAGCTTCAGGAGGCCTCTGGTAACAGCAATGGCTCAACTACCTCCCCAAGGCAATCCAATCCAGTGTTCCACTACTCTCAGAAGCAAGGTCTGTACAGCACTAATATCTTGGGCCAATAATCTTCCCTTAATTAAGTCGTCTTTGTCCTGAAGCACTAGATAGTATCCACTGACTCTGAACATGGGGAAATCAATAATACAAGTTTATTTAGCTACATCCTTCAGGGGCCCTGGGAGAGCAAACAAACATCCCACTGCAACAGGTGGCAGCAGAATTCAAGCAATGCTGTTCAGTCAAAAGGTGAAACACCAAATCTTCAGTCTGTCTCAGAACTTGGGTTTTCAACTAAACACAGGTGTAGGGCATAAGTAGCAGGCTCACAAGCAAACACGCTTCCTAGTGGACTCCCAGAGAAGTGAAAACAGAGCAGCTTATAAACACTCAGACCCCACAGAGTACATCGTATGGACTGTCATGGAGAAAGGCTGTGTGTCTGAGGGCTACCCAGCTCTCCTTCATTGGCAGCTCCAGTCCCAGGGTGCACCATGTGCCCTTGACTCTGTTTGTATCGGGTGAACAATCTCTTTTGTGTTCTTAGGCAAAAATCTCAAAGACTAATTTGCAAGCTTTGCCTAGTACATGACACATTCACTGACTTTACAAGACCTTTGAGCTCTGCACCCCAGAGCTCTATTTCTGCACCATGGGAGCCTGCTCAATGCACAGCTTGGTATTTCTGCTAAAACCCAGAGGACAAAAAGTATCGGTACTGCAGCTCTGGCTTCCTGGCTCTCATTTGCCTTTAGCTGTGGTTATTAGCCAGGAACTCAAGTTTAGGAACAGAAGGCACACGCCTTCTGGCAGCTGCCTGCACTTAACAAAAGGACCTGGGGAGAAACTCACCCCCATTTATTTGTTCACAGGGAAAAAAAAAATCTTACACCTGACTGGCAACAAACAACAAGACTCAGTATTTAGAGAACAGAAGTCTTACTCAAGGTGAGACAGCAGAGTGCTTCGCAAAGAGGAGAAAGCCTTAGCAACACTGAATTTCTTTAATAATACCATAGAATTGTTGTGCCCTATGAAGGGTAAGTCTACACTGCAGGCACTAGGCACACTACAGCCTGAATGAGCAACGAATAAGTGCCACGGGGAGAGGACGACACTCGGCTGAAGGCAGAATGTCTTCAGAATGACACAGTTCAGTTTTGAGAAAACTACAGAGCTAGAGTCTTGAGCAGCAAAGGGGAACAAGCGAATTTGGAAGGCAAGAAGAAGTAACTCACACTGAATTGTCTGTTGCCTCATTTTCTAGCTGGAGCAGCTTTACTTCCTCCTGGAATCTACATTCAAGTGACACAAGGTGCAGCGGGATCTCAACTACACACCACATCCCCTACCTTTGCTGGACTGCTGCTACAACCCCACCACATGTCCTTGGCCAGTCCAGTCTGCTGGACCTCCACTGATGGAAAAGAAGTGCTACTAATGGCTGGATTCATAAACACAGTTTTGGTGAGCAGAAGAAAAAAAGTAGCAGCACCAGCAAAAGAACAGCAACTATTTGCACAGATATTATGAAGGATTAGCTTCTTTCCCAAGAGAATGGAAACTAATTTTGGGGATATAAGACTAAGGTTTGCTGCTGTAACTGCTTTTTATTCTACCAACACCTACCAACTTCACTGTTACATTCTGTGCCTATTTCCTGTATCAACCTGCTGACTCTTTTAAACCTCTTCTATCAAAGTCAACACGATATGCATCTGAACACCTAGCAACACCACAGCTCTCATTTTTGTCTACCAGCTTCTAGATACTACAACAGGGTCAAGTTAAGCAATAGAGGAGGATGTAGCATCTCTGAGTACAGAGTTGAAACATGGGAAAACAACATGGATTAGACAAGCATCAGACAAAAACTGTCAAGGCCCCATTCAGCTGCAGAGGAACTGCCTGTACACATCAATTGCCCAAAATTCTGCAACTGGAATTAAGGAAGAGCACAGGGAAAGGACTTGTGGGAGGCAGTAATTCATCATCCTTTCACCAGAGGCAACGACAAATTGTACCAGTGGCAACAGCAGAGATCACAGACAGCACAGGGGTTTGAAACAAACTCATTTCTGCACAGATCACTTGAAGAAGAACTGCGAGTGAACGCAGACAGCAGCTCAGTGAGGCTCTGCCCATCTTCGCAGCATTCAGCAGCAGGAACATAAAGGCCAACAAGAATGTGAGCACAGCTCAGCAGCTGAGAGGATGGATTAAAAAAATAAACTGAAGATATAATAAATTACACTTGACAAAAAACTTCCACACCCAATCTTCAAATACTCTGTAGCACAGAAACTAAAAAGTCTCCAACTTCAAAACAGATAGCTCAGAGCAACCTACGTAAAGCAGGGGAAAGGTGCTGCGGTCCTAACCGAGTTACAGAATTTTCCTTTTAAATGCAAAGACAAGATGGAGCAGCAGAGAGCTGCTGAATGAAATAGAAGCAGCAAGGGAAAAGGGGCTGGAACAAACCCATCATCAAGATAACACAGCCCCAAAAGTTACTAGAAAATCCTTTTTGTAGGATCCAAATGTACCACTTAAACATACAGGCCACAGGAATGTGTATAAAATTTATGGAACACAGAAGATGCATTTCTGTAACCCAGAAATACTTTGTCAGTAGGATGCCATCAGCTCATGCTATTGAGAGGTGTATGAAATTGGGCTTCAAAAAACTCAGTCAGGTGTATTAAATGAGGGCAAGAAAAATAAGGAGGGGCGGCTCACACTACTCAGGTGTATGAAATTGACTTCAACAAGAAAAATGCAATCAGGTGTAAGAAATCAAGGCAAGAGATAAGAAACCAAAGAAAAGTCATAATAGCTACTAACAAATGTTTCCTAAACATACTGGGCTACAGCAACATTTCATGAAATTACTTCAGGAGGATAGAGCATGTAATTAGCTGCAGTTTCACAGAATCATTTGGGTTGCAAGGCAACTTTAAAACCCATCTGCCATGGGCAATAAACCCCCTCTGCCCTGAACAGGCAGCAAAACTGCTGCTACCGCTGTGAGTGCTGGCAAGGCTGCTGTGCTGGGATGCACTCACCCCTGTATCTACACTGTATAGCCATGATGTACATTATTAGAGACAAGACTTGTGGTGAGACCAAAAGGCCAGGGATCTCCAAAGGCAGCACCACATCACACCTTTCAGCCCTTTGATCCAGGCAAGGGCAGGGTCTGGACATAGAATATCCCATGTCCAGATAACCTGCGCTCTCCCAAAAACCAGCTGATTCCCAAAATTCCTTTGGCCTTGGAAGAACAACCCACCAGAGCCCTCAGGCACCCCCTCTCTGAGGGGCTGCACAGCCCCTTCCAGAAGGCTCCCTCAGCTGCTGGGCCCTGGGAGCTCCCTGCCATGCCCAGGTGAGGGGCAACGTGCACAGATCAGCACTGCAGTGCCACCCTCCTCACACATACAGCAGCCCCAGAGCTTTTAGCCAACACAATCCATCACTTTTCCAAACATTACATTAATTTGTAAGTCACCTCATTTAATTCCACAACATATTTTCTACCCTAGTAGTCCTCAGAGCTGCAAACTCTGTGCTTCTTCCCACAAAATCTCACCCTCTCTCTTCTAACACTCCACATTTTTCCTGTTATTGAGAGTAAAAACAAAATGCTGCTGTTAACTCAAAACTCAACCACTCACTTCCTCTGATGCCTTTCTGGGTGCCAGCTATTTCTCCAGCTGCTGTTGGCCTCTTTCAGAACGGCAGCTCCTGCTCAACATGGGTTCTGCTGCAACACACCTGACTGGCCTAAGATTTAAGGGAAGAAGACAGTGATTGGAAAAGGAGAAACTAAATTATTCTCAAGAGGAAATATTTAGCACCATAAAGAAAAAATAAAAAGGCTAATCCATGCTTTAGAACAGCATTTCAGCTGTCTTCAGAGTAAGTCAATACAATCATTTTGTAAGAGACTAACATATGGGGGACAAGGTCAATTCAAACTTTGACAGCAATAGCAGAGTTTTATCTCTGTGGATTTGGCATCAGCCCAGCTTGAAGGGAATTAAATCAGCCTCTACCCAAAAGTCACTGCTTAGCCCTCAGGCTTCACAGCAGTTGCAGGCAGCATTACATACCTGCAGGTGGGGAGGCATCAAGTAACTTCCCTGGAAAACAGACAACAGAGTGGAGATCCCCGACCTTCTCCCCAGCACCACCCTACTCCAGCACGAGGCCTGGGCCAGGAGCCTTCCTCACGCTCAGCACTCCCTGTGCTCACAGAGCCCTAAGAACAAGCCTGACTTTGGGCCTGGCTCGGTGGGATACTGCCCGGAGAAGCGGGCAGAGCCCTAAGACGCCCTGGGCCGCGTCCCTGCCAACCGGCCCGAGCTGAGCCGGGCACGGCGGCAGCAGGCAGAGGGGCCCGGGGAGGAGAGGGGGGACCGCTCCGCCCTCCCCTCACAGACACTCGCCGTCCCCTCCTCACACACACTAAGGGTCCCTGAGCCGCTGTCCCCTCCTCACACACACACTAAGGGTCCCTGAGCCGCTGTCCCCTCCTCACACACACACTAAGGGTCCCTGAGCCGCTGTCCCCTCCTCACACACACACTAAGGGTCCCTGAGCCGCCGTCCCCTCCTCACACACACACTAAAGGTCCCTGAGCCGCCGTCCCCTCCTCACACACACACACTAAGGGTCCCTGAGCCGCCGTCCCCTCCTCACACACACACTAAAGGTCCCTGAGCCGCCGTCCCCTCCTCACACACACACTAAAGGTCCCTGAGCCGCCGTCCCCTCCTCACACACACACTAAAGGTCCCTGAGCCGCCGTCCCCTCCTCACACACACACTAAAGGTCCCTGAGCCGCCGTCCCCTCCTCACACACACTAACGGTCCCTGAACCGCCGTCCCCTCCTCACACACACTAACGGTCCCTGAACCGCCGTCCCCTCCTCACACGCACCAACGGCCGCCTCGCGCGCCCCCTCAGAAGCGCCCAACGGCAGCGCACGCGCAGCAACCACACCCCATCATCGCCGCTTTAAACACAACCCCGGCCCCGCCCACCAGCCGGGCGGTGTTGCCCCTTTAAGCCCCGCCCCTCGCCCCCGCCCGCGGCCGGCGGAGCCGCGGGAGCAGCGTGGGGCCGCGGGCAGCGGCGGGAGGCGGCGGCGGTCCCGGTATCGGAGCGGAGCGGGCAGCAGCAGCGCCGGAGCGGGCAGCGGCATGTCCTGAGGCGGCAGTGGCGGCGGCGCGGAGCCGGGCCCCACCACGGAGGGGTCGGTGGAGCAACGGGCCAAAGGCCGGGCCCCCATGAAGGAGAAGGAGGTGGGGGCGGAGCGGGGCAAGCCCGCCACTTACACCGGGGACAAGAAGGCGCGCATGGCGGCCAAGACCAACAAGAAGTGGGTGCGCCTGGCCACCGTGCTGGCCTACGTCCTGTCCGTCTCGCTGGCCGCCATCGTCCTCGCCGTCTACTACAGCCTCATCTGGCAGCCGGTGCGCGGCGGCGGCTCCGGCCCCGGCCCCGCCGCCGCCACCCCCTCGCAGCCCCGCGCGGCGCCGCCGGCCCCCGCGTTCAGCCGGCCCCCCGGCTCGCCGCCCGCCGGCCCCACGCAGGAGGCTCCGTCACCGCCGCGGACGGGCCCCGAGCCCGGCCTCGTCGAGACCGACCGCCCGGACGTGTCGCCGCCGCCGCCCGGGGCCGAGGCGGGCACGGCCGCGCTGCGCCGGGTGCGCGGGAGCCGCTGAGGCGGCCGGCAGCGCGCAGCCCCCGCCCGGGGGGGAAGGCCGGCCCGGCGGACTGCGGGGGGCGGCCGCGGTCCAGCCCCGGCGCCGGGCGGAGCGGGATGCGGCGGCCGGGCCCGGCGGAGGATGGCGGGCGGAGCGGCTGCCCCCGCGGCGATCGCCCGCTCGTCGCTCCGCGCCGGCCGCAGGGGAGGCGGCACCGCGGGCCCCGGCGTCACCGAGCCCCGAAGAGCTCGGGCTGGAGACTCACCCGGCGCGGGGGTCGGCGGGGGAAGGAAGCGTTTCCACTTGGTAGAACTGTGGTATCTTCTTTTCCTCAAAAGGGAATTTTGTGTCTTCGTTTTCTTCCTCACCAGGGCTAGCTTCTCCCTTTGAACCTGCATTGAATTCCTGCGCTATTTATGCCAGTCTATTACCTATAAAAGGATATCGGTGTCCAAAATTCCTCACTATTTACAGGATCAGCTGGGAACAATATGAATTTAGAGGCTGTACTCCATTGTTTAAGTAAAACCAGTTTTGTTTAACAATGAGCATAAACTTATTTAAAAACATGTGAAAGGTAAATTGACTTGTTTACTATATTAAAATATTTTCCCAATATGAAAGTCTCTGTAATACAGTATGTTCTCTTTGGCAGAGGGAGGAGAATTTGGGCAGAATGTCAAACTGGAAGGACTCTGTGTAGCAAAAAATGGTTTGCCCACTGTGGCATATAATGTTGATTCATTTGTCATTGCTCTCCTTAGGTGAGGCTGGAGGAACCTCAGTACATGCTTAAGTCCAGCTAAATGTGGCATCAGAGCGCTGGTGAGAGAGGAGGTTTGATGTTTGATGGCTGAAGCAGGTGGGGCTCTCGCGGCGGGCGGCAGCGGTGCCATGAGGTGCTGCAGGGCTTGTGCGCTTCCCTGCCCGGGATGGCAGAGCCCAGGCAGCGGCTGGCACCTCGCTGGCACCCTGAGCCCGTGCCGTCGGGAGGCAGGGCTGTGCCAGCCGTTTGTGACGTCCCCGGGCAGGCGTTCCTCACAGCTTGATGTCTCCCTGCCCTGTAGCCTTCACAAGTGTTCTGTGCAGTCCTTTTCATCAGTGAACCGTGCAAAAAAAGAGGGGCTTTTAGTGACGGGAGGATGTGGGTATCAGCTGGGAGACTGTACGACCTGTGTTGTTCTGAGCAGCTGCTTTTCAGATTGATGGTTTTGGTTGAATGCCTTAACTGTGAGGCTGCCAGGGTGTTCCATGTCCCTGTGGAATGATCCGTGGAGTTCGCATTCCCTCTGCTGAGGGATAAAAACGTGCTCTAGCATGGTGTATGTAGCTCAGGTTGTGCAAATCACGAGGATACTGTAAAATATGGCACTTGACTTTTTTAAAGTTGGGGGGGAAAAATAGCTGTTTCGTACCTAAATCAGCATGCTTTGGACTGGTGGTGGTGTGTGAAGCCTGCATCATCAGCTGGGCATTCCCTCACAGCATGTGTTAAAGGTAGAAACCAGAGCTTCCAGAAAGAAATCGGGCAAAGGGAAGGAGTGGGTTGGGTGTGATCTTCCACCCCACTTTTCCATTTTCTAGAGCGTGTGCAGGGAGGTCTGTATGTTGTTAATGTACTAAAAAAGAAAGGTAGCTGGTGGGAAGGAAGGAAGATCACGCTTGGTGCTTGTAGCCAAAAGCACGTGTGTGACCAGTGTCACCTTCCTGCAGGGCAGGAGCCAAAAGTCCGAAGCTGGTGCTGCGGCAGACGGCTGTCCTGCCACCCGCTGCCTCCACAGCGGCTTCGGCACCCTCCTGTTCACCCCGCGGTGGAGGGACGGGGGATCCTGGCAGCAGCACCCACTCGCAGCTTTGGCCAGACGCTCAGCTGCGTTTGGCCCCGTGGGTGAACGTTCTGTAGCAGCCGGTGATTTTGTTCTCTTGGCGGTTCTGCCTGCAGCACGTTGGTACCTGTTTGGTACCTGACCTGCCTGAGGGGCTGCCGCACGCGTGCCGTAGCTCTGGGTCGTGGTGAGAATGACGCGGTTTGCTCTCCTTGGCACCCATCGCTGGGTGCGGGGGAGAGGCTGTGTGCAGCTCTCCGAGGGAGGAGTGAGGGAAAGAGAAACAAAACAGGCTCGTTGTTTGGTGCCAGTTGAGTTTAGTCTGTTTCTTGGCCCTGGTACTAAATGCAGAACCAGTTGGGAAGGGTCTCTGAGAGGGAGCTTGTGTTTAACGTTTAAAGCCTTTGAAGAGAAATAAAAGCTGTGTTGAATTACACGGAGGCTGGGATTTCTCTAATCCTGGTCTGCAGCTCTGAATCTATAGTAGTGAATCTATAGTGGGTTTGAACAGTGTAGCCGATGTACGCAGACTCCTGGCATTTTTCACTTTAAATACAATTGCTCTCAGAAGACTAATAGAGCATGGCTGCGTAGAGCAGATGGAAGGGGAAGTGAATTGAATTAAATGTGCTGCATGGCCCTCTTCCAACCTGTCATGTAACTGCCCAGAGATGCCTTGTATTCAGGAGCAGGAACAACATAAAGCTCTTCACCTGGTTTGTGGTGGTGTTGGCAAAGGATCTTTGGGACGGTGACAGTGTTGAGATCTACTCCAACAAAGGCTGTGAGGCTGGCACCTCGCTGGCACCCTGAGCCCGTGCCGTCGGGAGCAGAGGAACAAAGGGAACAGACCCACTGCTGAAGATGCCTCCCTTTCTGGTGCTAAAACCAGGTGATGAGCCAGTACTAAGATGGTTGTGGCCGTCTTCATTCCCGGATGGAAGTGCAGGCTTGACGAGTTCCCAGACTGTGCTTTTTGCAGCTTTTCCTCTGCTGACAAATGGAGAGATGGAAGTGAAACACTTCTGTTTCTGTACCTGTTACAGCTGGCGTTGGAGCATCTCGGCACTTCACTTCTGTTGTACTAAGTGTGCAAGGGGGGAAGCTTTGGCTTGCAAAGATGCAGAAGGATCGCGGGCTGAGAGCTTTTGTGATTTGAGCAGCCTTGTTTTCCAAAGCCCTTCTGGGCCTAACTCCTGCAGCTCAAACCTCATCCGCATCCTTTTCCTAGCCACGAATCACCGTGCTCCGGAGGCAAACGTGTTCCCCTGGACGCGCTGCCGCCAGCCTGCCCTGAGCCCGGCTCTGCGCTTGGTGCTCTCGTCACGGCAGACTGGCCCAGAAACCAACTGCACTTTGCAAATACTTCTAGTAACAAAAATGGCTCGTCTGGACCGGTTTCCAGGTGAAAACTAACTTCTAAAAATCCAGGATCCTAGGGATTTCTTAGGAAGTAGGTTGGCTGCAAAGGAAAACAGCTGGATTGACATCTAGGACTGTGGAATTTTGCATTATGTTGCCATCTTTGTACTGAGACAGTCATCTGCACCTGAACATAACTTATTTAGTGCCCTGAAATGGTGCAGTCACAAGGGCCAGGTAAACCTGAGGTTCCAAAGGCAGGCTGTCTTGCTGCCCATTCTATTACTTCAGCTCCAATTCAGGCTCTCCTTCACTGGTCCTCAAAAAAATAAAATCAGTCCAGTTAGTGTATCAGGTGAGATAAGGCACAGGCTTTTGTGTTGCTTCCTAGAAAGAAACCACTAACATGGTGATTTGTAATGTTATTTCCTTGGTGTTGCTGGCGGGGGTTATTCCCTTCACACAAATGTTGTCCCGCGTGTTCCTTGCACACAGAACCGTGTCATATTTCCAGTGTGTGCAGATCTGTGTGTAAGGGAGTTGTCTGAAAGTAGTTTGGATGAAGAAGATGGTCAAACATGAGTAAAATGGCTTGGGCCCTTTGCTTTGGTGATACGAGGAAGTTACCAAGAGTCTCCAGACTCCTGACTCTGGATGCTCCTGTGAAGCGTGATGGCTCTGACGGCCGCAATAGTGCCATCTGTGCTGCTGGTTTTTTTGCTTCATTGTTTTCTTGATTAAACACGCTAATAATTTTCTGCAATGCCAACTCTTCTCCAAGCTTAAGAGTCTCTGTATCATTTAGGGCCCAAGTTCCAGATTTTCGTCCTCGAAGAGCCTTTGACAAATTGTGGCACAGAGAAGTCACCGTGTGTTTGTGCTTCAGGTACAACTTGGTTCTGAAAAGCGTCAAGGGAAGGAAAATGCTTTGATTTTCCAGTTCCTGATCACAGTAATCACTGAAGAGGATGGAGGGGAGCCAGGTCATGTTCTGCTTTGCCTTTCTGACTGGGAAGAGTCTCATGAGGCAGGACCGGGACTTTCTGGGGGAAACTGCTGCTGCTGCCTTGCCCAGCTGTGCCATGACAGCGGTGACCCCTGGGGCTGGAACGCTGCCCCTGCGCAGATCCTTGCTGCAGGCTTCAACGCAGGCTCTGGCAATGGAAGCACTCCCTGAAAGGACGAGTAATAAGTGAAGAATTACTAATGATGTCCAAAGGTGCATCTAGATCAGAAGGTCTGTTTGGACCTCCTTGGTTCCTTCCCTGTGGATGCCTCTGGGCTTACACCTATTTATTGATATATAATCCTTGCCCTCTGCCTGTTACGTGCTGGTCTTGTCCCATTGAGCTCAATTTGTTCAGGGAGAGTGCATTTGGTGTAACTCAAATGCAGGACCAGAAGGAAGGGAAATAGCTGGAACAAAAAGTTACTGGAGCATGTAATATGCTCCAGCAGCTGGCTCCATTTTCATCTTCTAAAAGCGACCTTCTCCCCACACATGTTCTCCTGGGGTCTCAATGAAGTAACGCACGCTGTCTGAATTCCAGACTCCAGGACTGAGCTGTGGTTTTGTCAGGCAAGGTGGTGTTATTTGTACTCCAGATCCCAGCTTAATCCATGAGCACAGCTGAAAAGCAGCCCTGGGTGTTGCGCTGGTAACAAAACCAGTGGCTGCTTCTGGGCACTGGGGATCTTCAGAGAAGCCAAAACTCATCTCAGCGGCTGCTCTGGACAGGGTGATGTGTGGGGGTGTTACCCATGGCTGTGAGTCCTGGAGGCGCTCAAGTGTGTGGAGAGGGGAATGGTGTAAGAAACGGTTGTAGCCAGGCTGGAGCAGCAAGCTGAGGAGGTGAAGCTCGACTTCTGGCTATGCCGCCTGCGTTCGGAGGCAGTTTTGGGAGAGCTGTGTCCCTGGGCAGCCGTGGTGTCGCTGCCCCGAGCTGGCGGGATCAGGAAGGAGCCGTGGTCGTGCCGGTACGTTGGCTTTGCCCGGGGGGTCTGTGGGCCGGTGACCTGCTCGAGCTGCTGAACCTTTCTGTGGGCAGCGGGCACGTTCTAACCTCCCAGCAGGGCTGCATCCTCCTCCTGCTCTGCAACTCTCATGGGCCTCAACAAAGCTTTCCATGTAACTTGAAGAGCACCAGCTACTCTATGATGCACTTCAAATACAAAAACTTCTGACTAAATGCCAGTTTAGCTTCAGGCTCCTACACCATTTGCACCTAATTTATCTGGAGGGGAGCTGGTACAGAAAATGAGCCAATGTTTCTGTTATTTCTGCGCCTAGACTCTGTATGGGGCTCCACTTGGTAGTAAGCTGTGCAGAACACTTCTGCTGGAGGTATTGGGCTCGCTGAGATAGGAACGGAGAGCTGGAACTGCTGTCAAGATTTGATGTTGTTGCCTCCTGCAGTAATTGCTTTGGTAAAGCTTTGGAAACTCAAGTCTCTCCAACTTTATCCAGACGTATTTTCGTCCTTGGCTTGGAGTTTTTTAAATTGATCTATTTATGCAAGAGTTAATTCACTAGTGTGAAATCAGTTTTGATGTGAGTTTTAGGTAGGGAGTTGCTGTGTTGAAATGGATGGTAAATTGTGCCGACGGGCGGAGTGTCTGGCAGCAAGCTGCTTTTTTGCTTTACAGAACAAGGTGTTGTGCCCGAGGGCCGCTGCTGCCTTCCCGGTGCCTGCAAGAGCCAGGATGACCTGGACAAAACCCCTGTGCTCCCAGCCGCCGCGGGCAGGGAACAGGGACCTCCGCAGGCAGGCGACTGTGATGAAGAGGCTTCCGTGTCTCTGAAACAGTCCGTGGTGAGCTCCAGCGCAGGCGGCCGTGCCGCCAGCTCCTCGGGTGACAGCCCACGAGTTAAGCGCTTTCCTAAGGGCTAAGCAATCTGAACTGGAGCGGTTGCTCTGAAAAGCAGAGATTACTGATTCAGTTCAGAAAACTCTACATGTGGGACTGAGAAACACTGAGAAACTGGAGCTTTTCCCACGTTGCAACTTTTATTTCATATAAATAATCCCTCTACATCAGATTTTTCAACTTTTCAGCCTTTGCTCTCACTGTAAAGGAGAAACAGCTAGCCACAGTTTTCTGAAAAACTGCAATCCAGGCACCAACCCAAACGCATTCGAGCAAAGTGTTAATGAGCAGCAACAAGTTATGCTTAGAACAGGCACTGTCAGTGTAGTCCCTTCCCTGGAGCTCGCTACAGACTCAGGCCTTCCTAGGCATCGCTAAGTGCAAAGTTACGTGGATTTGCAGGAGAAAACGGTGGGAATGGGGGAAAAGTGATGGTTCTCCTTTCCAGAACGAGTCTAGGGTGGTAAGATACAGTGACAATGGCACGAATAAGTGCTGGAGCAGGGCAATGTAAAAGCTGCTGTGTGCCTGGCCGTGTGCCCGATGGCTGCCGACGGGCAACGAGTTCTCCATGTGAGGCTGTACCGTGCACGCACCACGAGCGACGCAGCTCTGCTGTGCTGGGAAGGGCTCGGGCTGCCTGCGCCGACACTGAGCTCGCACGCCTGACACAATAATAAATTAAAGAATGAAACAATTGTAAGGTTTTTGAGCCAGTCAGATAATCAGCTTTGAGCAGTGATGGAGAATCTCCAGAACCTGGAGCAGTTTTATCATCTGGCTTTCATCTATCTGTTCTTTCAGCTGTTGGGTAAGTCCAAGTAAACCCAGTCTGGCTTTTGCTGGGGTGACGATGTTTCTACTGATAACACATGAAAGCTGCACACTCTGTTTCTTGATAATGCCTGAGGCCAAGAAATTCTCCTGAGCTTGGGATGCAGAGGAAATTCCCAGGTAGCCCATGAGATAGGTGCTTTTGGATCTAAGTTACGTGGAAAACCAAAATGTTCATCTGTGCAAATATTAGTTTATTAGAACAGAGTACAGTATTTCAGTCCACACGTGCCAACCGTCTCACCAAGGCAGTCTGCCGATTTGGTGAGCAAATGCGTCCCGCAATGAAATCCAGCAAGTCTCCATGCATATGTGTCTGCATGTACGTTTGCTCCTGCATTAAGTTGTAGAGCAACACTTCAAAATGAGCCTGATATCCTCTCTGCTCTGTCATTCACAAGTCGGAAATTCTGTTGTGTTACTCCTTGTCCCTGCCTTCTCCTCACTCAGTAGCCCTGTTTCAGGTAGGTCCTAGTCTGCTGTGAGTCTCTTAGCTGCTGGAAATCCAAGCAGCTGCGATTCTTGCACATTTATGCTTGTAAGTGCTCATGCGGGTTCTTGATTTGGAAGGTTTCTCTTAAGGCCAAGTCAAAATGTCTGTATGGCAGCTTCCAGGGGAACTGCTGCCCTCTTGTTCAAGCACAAGGCTACGAAAGGCACAACCAGGAAGGTGAAAGCATTTGATAGGAAGCCTTAGACCCTCAGCTCCCACTGGGCCTGGGTCCTGCTGCTGACTCCTTCGGGCAGGGCAGTGGAGAAGGAAGATTATTGCGTTTGTGCTGTCCTCCCCCTTGCCCGGCTTGGCACACAGAGCTCCAAGTGTCTCCAGCTACTGTAGCCTTCCTGGCTTTACAAAGTGGGCGAGTGTTTTGCTGGGGTGCGTGCGTACCTGCTCAACCCAGCAGCCATCTTGCTTAGAAAAAAGCCCCCTCCCGATGTGCTGGTTCAGCTGTTTGTGCCCTACACCCCTAACCGGAGGAGGAAAGCGAGCTGTGTGTGGCGGAGACGCCGGGCGGGATGCGAGCACCTGCCCCCACAGCGCAGCTCCAGAACAGCTGCCGTCCGCCTCTGCCAGCACCTCAACCCCCGACAAACCCCGCGCACGAGAGCTGCTCCGAACACTGCTTATTCACCCTCCTACCCAACTACAACGTAACGCCTCTCACCCTGTCTCCTAAAGCTCTGTTGATAGCGAGGGACAGCTCGCACAGCCACTGCCGTCCTCCGGCACAGCTGCTTCCCTGCCGGCCTCTGGGGGGGGCCCAGAAACCTAAACCTTAACTTTAAACATAATTAGTTATTAAATAAAATAAAGTGCATCCAGTAGACATTTCATTGGCTTGCCACACAACTGCAATATAGGCAAAATAAATACAAAAGAGAAGTGGCAGTATGTTCTTTGTAGGTTGGGAGTGTGTGTAGCCTTCCCTGTCCTTTGGCACATGGAGAGGAAAGGGCAATGCCAAAACCAAGCAGGGGTGATGGTGACGGGGGACCCCACGTGTTGTGAGTGGGCGCTGAAGGGCACAGGGAGGATGCTGAAAGCTGATTTCATAGAAGGTCAAAGAGCGAGGACAAGCTCGTGCTCCTCTTCTCATCCACCGCCTTCAGCACGGTGTCCTGTGAAACAAGAGCAGAGACGGCAGCGGGGTTGTCAGTCTGCAGGGAACTGCCGAGCGGTGAATTAAAAGCGCTGGCTGAGTTTCAACCTGACCTTCCTGCGCGGCTGGGGCTGCTGGGGGCCCCAGCACCCACCTGCCAGGTCCCGCGGGAGCAACGGGGGCTCCGCAGCCCAGGGCTGAGCTGGGGGCGCCAGGCTGGACGAAACACCCTCCCAGTCCCCCCCTGCATTAGATACAGCTATAGTCCTTTTGCCTCGAGACCAGCAATCCCTACAGGGCTTTGTGTGTGCTCGGGCAGCACCTGGAGCAGCAAGAGGGGCTGATGTGGGGCAGGGCTTTGCGGCCTCTCTTCTGAAACTTGTGCTGGGGCTGCAGCGCTTGTGGATCAGCCTGAAAACACTAAGCCGAGCCTGGAGCCTTCTGCCCTGCTGCTGCCTTCACACCCAGGTACCTTGATTTGAATTGTGAGAGGCAGACTTTGTGGCTGGGTTGTTGTTGTTTGGTTGTTGTGGTTTGGTTGGGTTTTTTTATCCTGCAGCTGCCAGATGCTCAGGAGCTGCTGAGAATTGCTGAGCTGGCATTTTCCTGCATCCATGTTCAAATCCCCAGATCTGCCTTCGGCTGATGCAGATTTCAGCACCGAAAGCTCACAAGGAAGGGCAGAGGGGCCACGTTAAAAGAAAAACAGATGAAACACCATGAAGGCAGGAGAGGCGATGGTAAGCTTGGCTTGCACAGAAAGGAAACCTCTAAAGGAATCATTTAAGGACACGTACCCAGATATCTAACGAGGAACTGCACTGAAAGCATAGCCACGGCACTGAAATAATCGATGCTATGTGCAGCTGAGACTGCAGGACTGTTGCTGGGGACGTTTTCCACTGTGCTGTCCGTCTCCCGCTGCCGGGGTGCTGGGCCGCAGCAGCGCGGTTCTGGATGGACGCTCCTGCCACGGCCCGGGAAGCAGATCTTCAGAATTGTGCTGCTGGTCCAAACATTTCTAAAAACCTGTTGTACAAGTCTGAACTGACTGCAGACTGACTCTGCTTACCGTTCATCTATCTTACTACTAATGGTTTCCAGTCTCTTTGACAGCCCTGTGCTATTAGTGCTGGTAGACAATTCCCTTCCCTATTTTTACAATGTTATCCGTTCAATACAGACACCTTCCTGCGCACGAGTGATGTAATTCTGCTGCTCCCTCCTGGGGCAGGTCCACACTTCCCAGACAATTTTGTTCTTAGTGGGCACTCGGTCCCGTGAAATACCACAAGGCAAACTCAGCCATGACGGGTAAGGACCATCTCTTAGACACATCATACCAGATTTTCTCACTTAGCTTTTTGAAAACGGATATATATATATATATATATATATACATATATATATATATATCTGCTGTTCCAACATACACCGTTAGGCCAGAAAAAATCAGTAAGATCATGAGTCATCTTCTACCTAGAACATGCCATTGGACATCCCTAATTTAATTTCCATTTGAATTAGAACTGATTTCTTTAAGGGGAAAAAAAATAATCTAATCCTGTCTAGATTTGCCAATGGTAGAAAAATCATCCCTGCAACTCTTGCTGAGGTTAAACACGTAAAGAGAGTCTCTATGGATTCCTGTTGGAGTGGTTTACGACATTGTCACTCTCTAGGGTCTGTTCTCCAGGGCAGAGCAGGAGGAGGATGTCCCTGTGCCCCTTGCGTGGCAGGTGACACCGTGGTACGCTGGACTCCCTTTCCCGTGGGGTTGGCAGGTGCTGAGGTGTGGGCACGCGCTGCCAGCTGGGGGGACAGCAAGCACCGCGGGCGACAAGAGCAGCTCCGCTTTCAACATTTCAAACGGTGACAGCCTGGCTGTCAGAGCCCCGCATTATGTTCAGGCTTGTTAAGCTGAACTAAGTAGCCATAAGGAAACAAGGTGCTCCAGTGACTAGCTGTGGTCAAAGTGGCAACTGCTTCTAACAGTTCCTTGTCTGCTCAAGTCACCCCAACAAACTAAAGAAGGGACAGAAAATGTTGCAAAGTGCCAGAGAGCTTTAGGAGCCAAGAGCCTACGTTTCCACATGGGCTGTGTACGCTCATTTTTGGGGTGTCAGCGAAAGCATCTGCGTTGCAGCAGCCCCAACTTTGACAGGGCCATACACAACTTTGTCGTCACCCTGACGCTGTCCCTGCCAAAGCACGCTGGGCGGGCCAGCCCGGGGGTGACGGGCCCTGCCCCAACACGGCACGCTTCCAAGTCCTCTGGCCACCTTGCCCTCATCTTCCTGTATCTATTCAGGGGCTTCTTCAATACGTTGACTCTTGCACCAGAGTTTTCTGGCTTGAATGTTTCTTCTCCCTCAGTGCTGTTTGCCACCCCGCTGTATTTACACAGATCACAACTCCAGCACTTTCTGCCTTCATCTCGCTAGACTAAACAACCATCCCCTGAACACCCCTGGAGTCCTTCCCTGGGTTGCTTCAGCTCCAGTACATTTCTCTTGAACCACATAATCCCTGTGTTTTCCCATGTTGTGCCCTGGGAGAGGTTTCCGTCACTCCAGAGCATGAACATCACCGCATCGCTCCCTGTATTCAGCCATCGTGCTCCCAACTCCGCACGAGGACACTAAGCTCTCCACTCATGGTGGTACGTGGTGCTCTGGGCATCTGAAACGCCCGTTGTGTGACGGTGGGTCTGGGAGGTGACGTGGGCAGCAGGAAGGACCAGCGAGGCCCACCGTTCAAGTCAAGCCCTTGGGACCTCACTCTGCCGATCCTGAGCCAACTTCTAGACATAAGAGCAGATGGGACGTTGTCATCTCCTGAACCTTGAGGAAGCTGGTGGGTTCTCTGGCAGCTCTGTAACTGCACGGGGAAGCGTTGGTTTCTGCTTGTCCTGCTTCCCGCACCAACCTTTAGTGCCGGTTTGCATCAGAAAGCCGACCCCTGCCGACCTCTGCGGCACACAGGCCCCGCCGGCCCCGCCGGCCCCGCGCCCGCTGACGTCAGCCCGACCCGCCAGGTCAGGTCCCTGGAGCTGCTCTGGAAATCTACCCCAGCTGCATTTTCTCTAAAGACGTTACGATTAATTTTCTCAAGAGAATTCAGGGAAAAGCTTCTGTGGTTTTTGTGTATCGTTTACTTCTCTGTGACTTGTTGGACATTCTCCAGGGATTCCAGTCCTGCACTTTGGGTAAATATTTATTCCTTGTTATTTGAAGCAAAGGATAAAAGCCCCACCACACTCTGCACAGCATCTCCAGCCGGTTTGAAGGTGATGGAGATTTTTAGTGCCATAAATAGACATCAGCAGTGGAAGCTGTGGAAGCCACACGGTGGCCGCTCGCTGCAAGGAGCTGCTGTTGTGCAGGGATGGACGAGCAGCATCGCGGCGGGGAGGCAGATCCGGCCGTCACCGCGGGGCGACAGGGCCCCCGCACCCAGGAGCAGGGCAGGGCAGAGCACGGTGTCATCGCCCATTGCTGACAGCTGTTATCTGCCATGCTCTGCGCTGCCTGAGCTCCATGGACAGAGGGCACGGCCCTGGCGCCAGGTGAAGTGAGCCTGTTACAGGATTTTCCACTTCATTTACATTCCTTTTGGAGTTGATAGGTTGTATTTTGCAAAATCATAGCATCTGTTTCAAAGCTGATTTTCCAAAAATTGCACTGTATCAAAACTGAATCACCAGTATTTAAAAACATAACATCAAAATTTTCTGTTTTGAAAAGGTTTAACGAGGGCTCCAGTCTGCGTTTTATAAAACATGAGGTGTCGAAGCAGACCCATTTCTGGTACAGGCAAGGCAGTTGTCAAATCTGTATTTTTGCACAGGGGAAAAAATGATTTCCTTTGGAAGTTACGTGCTACCCCGGCAGGGAATCCCCAACCAGTCTTGATAGCCCATGGCAGTGCATCCCTCCAGGCGCTTCTTGATGCTGGTCATATCTCACGTGCGTTCCAGTTACAATAAGCATCTTCCTTTATTGCTACGAGCTCTCTGTCCTCCAACACAGTAGCTGTTCAAACTCTGTATAATTTAGATTCTCGGCACAGACTTGGCTCATGTTTTCTACCAGGCACTCCAGGTCATTCCCTGGCCACTTGTTCCATGGACACAAAGCAGCGCAAAGCTTTCCAGCTGGTCTGGATTTACCAAGCCAGAGCTGCTTGGTACCTCCTGTAGGCTCGCCTAACAACAACCCATTTACCTTGCCACATAAATCCTCATCCACAGAGAACTTGCGTTACTGTTGTTGGCGCACCGCAGGGTGAGAAACGCCCCCTCCCTCCCCTGCTGCAGCGCAGAATTTGTCATTGTGCTGCCCTGCCGCCAGCTCCACAGTCAGAACAGGCGTCTGCAGCTCCCTGCGAGCACCAACTGTTCCAAACTACACGCGAGCTCCCAGCCCACAGCCTCCTAAACTGGATTAGGGGCCATTCACTCAGGACTGCCTGTTCCTTAAAGACTGTGCTCCAGCCGTGAGAGGCAGAAAATAATTAAGATGGTTTGGGCACCTGAATTCATGGTACTAGACGCAAAAGGAATAAATAGCACTTTGAATTTTTCATTCTAACAAAGAGGCGCAGCTCTCTGTTTAACACTTGATCTTGTTGCTCTCCTAGCTCCCTGAGTGATGCTCTTTTCCTGGTTCTTGCTCAACCTAGCTCTGCCTGATAATGCTGCACTTTTGATCAGCCAGGCTGAAAAGGCACGATCATTAGCTTGTCTCCTGTGGCCACATTCACCACGGGACTCCAGCAGTCGTCCTGATGTTTCCCTCCAGGACAGCGACACCTCTAAGTCCCTGTGTGGGCCACAGGCAGCGGCTTTGCTGGTTTCCTGCGGGTTGTGCTTCAGCCAGTCCTCACCCCGAAGCAGCACCGGGAGTCAGCTGGCTCAATAAACCAGAAAAAACAAATAGGAAAATCCTGCCAAGGGTTCAAACGCGCCTCAAATGGGGCAATTCTGAGGGATCTGGTTCCAAAGAATTGCTGTGAAATAACACTTCAGGGAGAATTACATGAAAATAGAGCTTTGCAGCTTTTTACACAGAGCGTGGTCCACAACTGCTCTGTCTGCAGAGCGCCAGGAGACAGAAGCCGAGGGAGAAGGGAAGCGAGTGTCGCCAGCCAGTGGTTATTTCTGACTGCCATCTGTGCCACTGTGCAGCCTGCCACGTTGATTTGGGGACTTCAAAGCAACAGCAGGAATAGACACAAGACCTTTTCGCTACAAACATGCTGACAACTTAACTGACTTGAGCCAAACGAGCTGTTGCTTTTCTGGTGGCTGTTGTTGTAATCGCTGCTGTTTGTCGCTCCTGGGAGCCCTGCTGTCAGCCGCGCACATGAACCGCTCTGCTGTGCTGAGCCAGGGCTACAGAAACCCAGCTCCCGCATTTTTCCTGCCTGCCAAGGGAAGTTCCTGACAAATTAGACACAGAGAGCAGACAGTTAAAGACAGGTCCCTCTGTCTGCCTCCTGGCTCTTCTCCCCACTACAAATAAATCATGGCAGAAATCACTCTGTCTGCAAACGATCGTGTTTGGGAAAGCCAGCCCTGACAACAGCCTGTCAGCGCTGCAAAGGGAGAGGCCAAATTGCTTTCTGGTGACTTGAGCAGACAGGAGGTGACAACGATGCCCCAGACCATCGTCGCAGCCAAGCAGCACTCACGCGCTCAATCCTCAAGTGCTCTTGCAGGTGATGGAATGAAAAAAAACCCACCAGGAGCACCCCATTGCTGGGATGGGGGACACCAAGTGCTGCTCCGGCCCAGCCCCGCGCCGCTGCGGGTGCCCTGCCAGTGGTCTCTGATGCCAAGCGCGTAGTTTAGGCACACCTGGAAACTCAGCTTAAACTGCTTGGGAAAGAGAGGCAAATGAGGCAGGAACACGCTCTCTTGGAGGGGCACGATCTGGGAAAATGAGCATTGCAGATAGGAAGGAGATAGATCGGAAGGCAGGCGGGATGAAACGGCAGAGGGTAACTGGGACGCCAGTTAAACACTCCTTTTCCCCCAGCATCACTACACTTGGTGTTTCCCAAACAATAAATACTTCCAGAGAGCAACACCGGCCTCAAGCTCTGCCTTAGCCAAACCGGTATACCAGTGCTTAAGCGCAAACACCAGGTTAGGTCACCTTCTCTTCTCCAAGACATAAACCCATGTTTATAACTGAGCCTGCGGTAAGGAATTCAGCGAGGAGTGATGAGCGAAGAGCCACGCTCAAGTGGACTCAGGGCCCGATTAGCAAACCATAGGAATCTCCATTGCTGAGATGAAAATGGGCTACTGTAATTTATTGTTTCCTCTTAGTCGGTGTCTAATTAAAGTTATCCTGAGTGAGAAAAGTAGTCATTAATTCCTTCATCCTCTGGGGGCATTTTTGGTAGATTGGAGAGGCACGGCCTGGACAGCAAACTCCTGCTCTGTGCATCCAAGCATCTCTTAACGTTTTCATAAATGCTGATGGAATTAATTTCCTTCACTTGAAGGAATTTTAGTTCAAGCATGGAACCAGCTCCTGCTGCTTCTTGGTGTTTTGTCTTTTTTTAAATAGCTGTACCACTTGTGCTTCTCCAAGCCTTTTGTATAGTATCGGATTATAGTGAAAGTCTTTTGTTAGCAGCTTAACCACATCATCCCTAAGCTCATTTATGCCTCTGGGATGAATACTGAGCAATACCCAGTGACAAGCTGCTGGGTCAGGGCCTGAAGAAAACGCTGCTGAAACCAGGGAAAGGCGCTTGGGGGGGGTGGCTTTGAGCAGCTAATTGCCTTTGAGCAGCTAATTGCCTCAAGTGCCCACTCACGGAATATCACTGCTGCCTCTCTACTTAAAGGCTAGAACCAGGAGTATCCTGAGAGTGATTCAGGCGACAGACAACCTGGATTGTGTTCTGGAAGCGCTCATCCCTCCTTCCAAGAGAAAGGAAGCCCAGATCTTCAGCTGGGTGCCTCTGTGCTCAGCCCGAGTTAGGTGGAGTGAATTCCAACCTGACTGCCGAACCTGGTGGCAGGATCACATCCCGACTTTCCCGTCTGATCTGTGGGTGTGACGCCCTGACCAGTGTCTGACAGTGCCTGGAAAGAACATCTCTTGCAAAGGTAACTGCCCAAGAGCCCCTACACTCCCTCCTTGTCCCTTCCTCCTAATTTCTACCTTATTTTTCTGCCTGTCATACTTTGTTCTCTCTCTTGGCCTTTCTCGTTCTGCATTTGCCTTTCTCGAAGAAACTTCTCTGCTTGAGTAAAACCTGGAGCATTGCTACATAACCAGATCTGTTCTTCCTCCTTTCTGTCTGGTCAACAGGTCTTTTCAACAGCAACCGTCTTGCCCTTTGTATTTATGCACTGACTTCACATGAGTGTTACTACACGAACAATTCAAAGTGCAGTCAGCCTTCTTCAAACTACTGTCCACGAGCTGGGCCGCTACAGCTTTGCAAGTGTTTTGGGAAAGGGACTGTGCTGCCCTCAAGTTATTCTAGTTGTGGTCACCCTGGAGAAGGAAATACATTAATCCCACTGTCCCGGGGTTCTCCCTTCCAGGAACAATTTCAGTGTGTGCCCTAACTAACGTGTGTCATCAACCAGACTCAGCAGTCCAGCTTTCTGTCCAAATTTTCCTGACTTTCAGTTGTTTCTCCATCCACTCCAGGGCAGGTCTTTGTGACGCACAGATTTAAACTACCTGAGGGACTCACATCACTGTTCATGAACATTTCTGGATAGTTACCTGGTGTGATGCCATAATGGGCACAGAAGATGGGAGTTGTGGACCTCTACTAGAGCTGAGTGCATTAATAGGATAACAAACACACCCTGGGAGTGGGATCAGGAACTCACCTTCTGTCTCAGGCAAGCCAGTGCAATCTTCGCTAGTTGAGAGCAACCCCACTGTCCTTGTCCTTGCAATCCTCAGGCTGCTCCCCTTCCCCGGGCTGTGACTTTGCCATGTCCTGCTCAGACACACCAGTCTGGTCAGAGCTGGCTTTGCCTGGGGGCAAAGGCTCTCCGCTGCGGTCAGTGCCTCCAGCATCTTCACCTCCCTGCAGTGCAAGTGTCTGCTCCTGAAGAGCAGCATCTTGGGTCACTTCCTCCCTTCTTTTTCTCCCCAGCTGTCCTTGATCTGCATGCAGTCCATCTCCTGCTGCTGTGTCCAGCTTTCCTCCGTGGCTGTTTGAAGCGTCCTCAGCAGACTCCTGTTCTGAAGCTGTGTTTTTCTCTAAGCCAGCTCCATCTAAATTCTCTTCCCCAGGCAATGAGAAGGTCTCCTCACTGCCACGCCTGGTGGCTTGTACAGAAGCCGTGCTGTTAGCGCCCTCCTGCTCCTGGGACACATCAGCAGTGCCAGGCTTCCCACTGGCTTCTTCCCCAACACTGTCCTTGCTGGGCTCAGGCCCTGGCTCTGAGTCACCTGTGCTGGCCACAGACACCTCTGTGCTGCAGCCCTTGGCTCCTCGCTGCTCCTCCTTCTGGCCATCGTGGGTAGACTGGACCTTTCCGCTCTGTAGCCTTTGTGATGAGGAGGCCCCATGATCTTGGAGGCCTGACTGTTTCACCTTCTCCCCCAGCTCAGCTGTGCAGTTCTCTTCCGCGCCCTCATCGCCTCTGCTCTTCCTCAGGCTCCTCTGAGAGAAGGAGGAAATATTTAATTCAGCTCATTAAAATACCAGTATATGGTATTCCTCGTCTATCACGGCTCTCAGAACTTGAGGAAAAATTTGCAGAGGCCATTAAAAGGCGTAAAAGGATGTTGGTGGAGCAAAAGTGTTCAGGGACCAGAATAAGTGGGCTGGTTGTGCTGACAGAGGGTCAATGCAGCAAGCGAAGCTGCTCTCACATCCTGCCATCTGCAGAGTGCTAATGAGTGGTTCGTTTACCCCAGCTCGGCACTGGCTGAGAGCCTCCAACCTTCTGACAGTGCACGCTCAGAGAAAACTCAGCAGCCAGCCTTGAACTCATGAGCTCACCTGGCTGTCAAGGTCATCCTTCGGAAAAGACGTGTCCTCGCCTTCTTTTGCATCCCATCTGTCAAGGGAAGGGAGACAAAAAAATCAATCAGAATTTAGGCCTTCAAGCTCTCCTATGGCAAAGGCACCCCCTGCCTGCCACCTGGGTGGGAACTTCCCCCAGGCCCATGCATTCCTTGTCCAAGCCCCTTGACGGGGCAACAAGAGATAAAGGGGCAGGCAGAACCAGTCCAGTTCCTTCTGGCATTTGTAAAGCACTCTGCCCGTCCAGAGACACTCATCTGAGACCACTGTATCTTAATGAACTGGTGGTTGTAATTCTGAACGTAATGAAAACATAAAATCCAATTGCCAGAACAGACAGTTGTCGTTAGACTAATAAGATATACACTTTGCTCATGCTGATGTCTGCCACAGTCTTGTCCTGCTTGCCTGACAGTGCCCAAGGGTCCCAGATCTCCACAATGGCAGATGCAGAAAGTGAAGGATAAAATTGCTTTGAAGTACCTCGGGAGGCTGGAGACGTGGACATGTGCAAGAACTGCCACCAGGATCAGCCTGGAGGTCCAGCCTGCCCAGGCTCTCTTCCCCTCCCAGCATCACTAGCAGATGCTTAGGGCAGAGTTTGGAAAGAGGGCAAGTGCATTTAACACCCCCCTGTACCCTACCCAGCTTCCAGAAATGTGCAGCTCCGGGATTTCCTGAGAGATGGTATCTCTGTGTTGAGTCATGCCCAGTAGACAGTCTCATCCAAGGATCTGTGTAAGTGCATTTCGACCCCATAATAAATTTGCAGCAGCTACAACATCCTGTGCCAAAGAGGGCCACAGCTTGGTTAAAGGCTGCACGATGAGCTGGTTTCTTTTGATTGTTTGAATTTGCAAGGGTGAATATAAATTTGAATTTGCCCATGCAGTGCTACTGGGCAGGGAGGGGTCGTAGTAACCTTGACCTTTTTAGATGTGTGTCTAAGTTATACCACACACATTTTGTATATATATATACACATGTATATTATATACATATTTCTCCCTACCCCCATACTCTTGAAACACGTGCAAATGTGTGTGAGATTTAATTCTCCTCTAGACAGACTCCGCTGGGTTTACTGGCCTCTTCATTTGGCAAAATTGGGCCAAGACACAAAAACCGAAGATGCACACCGAGCTGACTGTAGAGTCAGGCATTCCCACAGGCAAATGTGTTACAGTGACCCCATGTGCCCTCGTGAAAATTATGTAGGAATTACCATCACAGGCTCCACATTCACACTAATCACACTAAGCTGCTTCACGCTGTCTTTTTATCTAGCAAAGTCCTCAGGGCAGAAGCAAATAGCATTTGCAAGCACTTTCAAGGCTCTCTCAAAGCGTAGAGCCAGGTCTGGGTAGAAAAAAGTCCGTCTGCAGAGCTGATCAGAGCCGGCGTCAGGTGTCAGCGCGGGCGCCCTCGGGACCGGCTCCCTGTGCGCCCAGCAGCCGCGCGGGTGGCACAGCCAGCAGTGCTTCCCTGCCTGCGCCAGCACGGCCCAGCTCCTGCAGAGCCTGCCCTGCACAGACACCCCACGGGCCTCAGGACAGCCAAAACTGGCCAGACAGCAAGGCTAAAATATTCAGCATCTCCACCCGACATGTTCCTCCCCCCCATCATTACTGCTCACACCGAGTGTGCTATTCATCGCTAACATGCAAGGAGAACACTCAGCACATTCCCTAGCACATTAATGCTGTCCAGGACAGACACTCATATAGGAACTTGGCTCCAACTCCTTTCTGGGGTAAAGCGCTGCTGGAAGCCACTACCAGATGCCCCAAATGGGTCTGATCAACTGCCCCTGAGTGGCCTGCACTTAAACAGGAGGGGAGTCTCTAAGTGGTAAAGGCAGACCCAAGTGAAGGTAAGGAAGACTCAGCACCTCAAAGGCTCCCTGAGCTGAGGTTTGAAATGAGAGGAAAAGCTTCAGAAATGGCTCTTCCCAGAGAGAAGCAGTGCAACTAAGGATGCTCTTCCAGCCTCAGAGACAAGATGGCATGACCAGAGAGTCACAGGATCCCCTCTAGATCAACAGAGGACCCAGAAGATGCAATGCAGAGATAAGGAAAATGAAGTCCCTGAGGTGAGCTGAATGGGCAGGGGGAGAGCTGTTCTGAAACGGTTCTGGCAGCATGGAGCAGCTGGGTGGTGCTGAGCTCTCATGGTGAGACAAGGTGGGCATGGCCGACAGCACAAGACGTGACCAGAATAAACCAGATGTACCAGCACATGGAGCCCCCAGGGAAAACGTCCTCAGCCCCTTCCCACCTTACCAGGCCCTGAAGTGCCGGGAAACAAAAGACTCCCGTAGGAAGGAGAGAGAAAGGAAGAAAACGATCTTTGCAGTGGGTATAACTCACGTTCCCGCAAACACTGACAGAAACCAAAGCTGCTTTTCTGTGCAATTTCTTCCAGCCCTTGGGAGCACTGAGCATCTCTCCCACAGTGAGACACAATCTGCTCTGCAGCAATAAACTGCCCCGTGAACCCTTCTCAAAGCAGAGGGGATGGCACTGGATGGCGATTTTAAAGAAACAGATGGATCGAAGTCCAAAGGAGAAGTGTCTCAGGAAACAGCGTTCTGTGATTAGCTTGGAGGAGACCCAGACAACTGACAACAACTGATGCGGTTCAGTTCAGCGGGAAGTACAGACAGCAATGCCGCACCAGTGGCCTATCCCCCTGAACCCAGTTTAGCGCCAAACTGTTGTGTGATTTCAGGCAAGCTGTATTCTGTAAGAAGTACTGGCTTTTAGAAAGGATGATGCCCTGTAGTCAGGTCATTTGCGGCTATTAAAAAATCTAACAATCAGTGTGAGGGTAGTAGAGTCTGCCCAACAGCCACCTGTGCCTTATAGTATCAGGTGGATATATCTTTTCCTTCTGTTTCTCTCCAGTGTAGCTGCTGAAGCAATTCCTGTGTTTTTAGTTCTTCCCTGACCGCCTTGTAGTCTGCCCCTTTTAAATTTCATTCTTATCTCCCTCTGGCCAGCTTCCTGTCCCTGCTTTAATTCTTCCCTCTCTGCCCTGTCACTTTTTACACTTTCTTGCTGCCTCTCTGGCCAGCTCCCCGTCCTTTTTATTATCACAAATAACACAATTTCAGTGGCGAACCTCAGAGGCAGAACCACGCCAGGTGTTGCGGTCTGGGGGTCTGGGTTGGCCCTGACAGGTCGGAACTGTGGGTAAATCACTGCGTCTTTCAGAGTTTTGAACGGCAGCTGTCTCAGGTATTCACAGACAGTAACACAAAGCAAGCCCCCGGCGTGCCTGTCCCGGGGGAGCGAGCACGAGCGCAGCTCTGCAGCTTCTCTTTCCCGAGTACGTTTTATCAAGGATGGAGCTGAAGAATCGAAAGGGGTGGAATGTAACTTAGAAACAAAGCTAACTTGATTATTTGCATGCTGTTTAACCTGTGCTTCATCAATTTACCAGAATTAAATTTAATTTTTAAAGGTATGATTAACTAACAAGGCTTAGGAAGACAGAAGATAACCCAACTTTATGCTTTGAGTAGATTCCCAATCTGCAGCATGACTCGATGAGTTACGGCTGCTCATTTCCTCAAAGCACAGTCACCGGAAACAAAAGCAACAGCGCAAGTTCTCCAGGCTTACCGCGGCAGCGGGCGCTGCACACGAGACCCACGGCTGTCCCGCCAGCGCGGGATGCTGCGCGCACGGCCCTGCCCAGCACGCTGCACCTCGGCCAGGCCACAGCCAGCGCCCCCCGCCTCCCACTGACTCACCGCTCTGGGTAACGCGGCGAGTACCCCCATGAGGCACAAATCTGCTTGTGCAACTCTTCAACTGCACAGCCAGAGCTGACCCGGGTGGCTGAACTTTAAATACTGCTGGAACGGTTTTGTGCCTGGACAAATGGAGAAGCTTGGGTATGTGATCAACTCTTCATCCTTCTGTTGCCCGCTAAAGGGCACGGCAGTGCCGCAAAGACAGTCACTGTTATTAAACCGCCAGTGTGGCTCCAGGAAACTGGAGACTGCACCAGATTTAATTACGGAGAGCAGCAGGGGAGGGAGGCCCCTGGGAGGATGTGGGCGAACCTGTAAAATGCACTCAGTTGCGCTGATATTCTGAAATTACTTTGTGCAAGTTCCTGTATTGCTGCATGCTGCCCACAGCTGGCAGAGCAGGCCACTTCCCTCCTCGCCAGGGTGGGGGGGGTCTTTCAGAAGAAGTGTTTAAGAAAAGACATTTGTACCACAGTATCAATCCTAATGACTATTGGTTCAGTTGGGAACTATCGTTGGAGGCTGCTCCTCCGTATCAGCAGGGCCTAGCAGTCAGCTAAGACGTGTTCAAGCACCAGCTGGGGCACACGACAGCACTACCCAAACGCGGTCACAGAGTAACCCTGAACCCCTGGGCTGTTCCGCGGCGCTGACGCAGCAGGTCCGTACAGCAATGGTGCACCCCACGAGTACCACTGACCCCATGGTCCCAGCCAATGGCAACTCATCTGAAGAGGCACCACTGGGGAATAAAATCTCTTTTTGTCTGTCCCTCTCCACAATCAGGCAGGGAATGAGCCCTGGACACGCACATCACAACCGAGAGTTTGTGGCACGGCCGCCAGCCTCCTCACCTCCTGGCTCTGCCCGTCAGTCTGTCCTTCCCTTTGGCTCGGCTGCTCGTGGCCGGTACTGCTTTGGGCCCAGGATCGCTCACATTCACTCCGTGCTGTCCTCCACCTGGAACACAGGTTGGAAAGGCTGTGCAAGAGCAGGCAGAACCAGCTGCTGGGCCACTGAAGGGGCCAACCCCCTTGTGTCACTGGGAAGTACCCCTGGTGGGGGAAGCCTCTGAAGCCGGGTGCATACTGTATGGATATTTCCTGAAGTCATAAATACAAACTGATAATCTAGGGGTATTTCTTCTGCAGTTTTCATTCCAGATTCCAGTTATAACATTAATCTTATTCCTTGGATGCAGCCTCCCTTGTGCTGTTCCTGGAAGGCTTGTTCTTGCTCTCCCTTGCCGCACAGCGCAGACTGCACACGCAGCTACGAGAGCAGCCCCGCGGTACGTCCCAAGAGGTGCTCCAAACCCGCGGGAGCGCCTGGCGAGAGCTCGCTCCATGAGGGCACAGCAGAGGTGCTGACATTTACTGGGGTGACACAGCCGAGCGCTGGCGTTTACTCACCTCTCCCGTTCGGAGGAAAGGACTTGTGGTGGAATTTCCTTGCGTTTCTTCCCCCTGAGAGGACAAAGCAAAGCATGCACGGAAGTGAGTGAGGTTCTGTGATGGGCACACAGCAGAAAGCCTGACGTTCAAACAGGGTGTCACAAGGGAAAGCTTTTTTCTGCCAGTCCATCTCCTGAGAAACAGGAGCCGCGATGGACATATGCCCAGGAAAGAAGCCAGCGTGTGCCACGGGGATCAGAGATGATGTGCTCTGGAATAGGATTGCCTCTCAACCCAGCGTCTAGGGAAGGAGGCAGCACTGAGCCTCCGTACTGTGTCATACAAGGTCACAGAAGCCACTGCTCTCCCTGGGAAGATAAAAAGCGCTAGCACCCAGCCGCTCAAATCCCATCCCCTGAGCACTCTGCAAAGCAGAGAGGGCTGAGACCCCAACACCGCGCTCAGAGGCGTTTGCCCAGGAAAGCAGTCTCACAGCTGACAGCCACGGCAGCTGCTGTGGCACTGGGATTCGCACGATCGGCATTCACCAGCATCAGGACAGAGTCTAGGTGTCCCTTGCCAACCTTTCTTATTGCTGGGATTATCCAAGGCTGGCTCCCCATCCTTAACAAAGTCCTCTTCAAACCTGCAGGTTAAAAACAGGCATTGTCAGACCTGACCGCTCCCCTCCGGTGTGCAAAAGCGTGGGCAGGAGCCCTCGGGGTGATGCAGGCTCCAGCCTTCCGCCCCTCTGCACCTGCCCAGGGGCAAATCTGCGCAGGTTTATCAGCAGGAGCTGAAACTACACTCACTAACCAGGGAAAATGAGGCTGTGAGGCAATTCTACCCCAAAGGAGAACCTCTAAAACCTTTACATCAGTACCTATATATATATGCATATAGTTAATTCTATGAACATCCATGAAGCCTAGAGATGCCTGTAGTGTAACTGTACAAGGCTCAAATGCAGTTTCCCAAGCTTCTAAACACAATCTGAAGTTACTTCAGACCTGTCATCTCAGATGAGACCTCTGGATCAGACCTGTTTGGTTAGTTTTCAATCCTACTTATTTCATATTATGGCTTTTCTCAATAATTGATACACAGGAGACCAGGAGGGCTCAGAGCTGCCTTGCCAGCAACACCCAGCACCCACTTAAGTCAATCCAAATTACTGGGTGACTGAAAATCCATGTATTGGGTAGCACCCCTCAGGAGGAGAAAGAGACAGCGATGGGGATTTGGTCAGGGAGTGGCACATGACAGCACAGGATTTGATGAGCAATAAATATCTGCACAAGGTCTCATTGCTGCTTTCAGATGGCCTGCTGCAGACAAACCACGCCAGGGCGGTGGAGGACCTACATGTGCTCCGACTTCTCCACATCCCAAGCGCGTCGCCACTCGCCCTTCGCGTTCTTGTGACGTGCCAGTCGTTCCAGGTCAATCTGATCTCGCTCCCTCTTCCAGCGGATGTACTCCGAGCGCTCCCGGCCCGTCATGGGGAAACTCAGCTCTCCAGGGCTCTTCTGGACTGACTTTCCACCATCCTAGCGGAGGTAAAATTGCTTCTTGTTAATAAAAATGTCTGAAACAGCTGCACTCTGTGTACTTTGTACTGTCACCACCAGAAACGCTCAGTAATATTTGAAAGCAGCTTGGAGCAAGGTTCACTTCTCTCTCTAAAGCGATGTGCACACAGAAGGGCGCTGCTTTACCCATAGTCTAAATATACTGGTCCCAGGGTTGGGTGACTTTACAGAGAGGGAAGCTGAGGCAGGAAGAAGTTACTCGGCTAACCTGGAGCCACATGGTAAAGCCATATCCAAATCAGAACAAGCAACCATTCCCTCCCAGGGACATGCAACAATGCTAATGACTATTTGTGGCAACATATTTCTGAAAAGCTCTTCCACTATATGAATAGCGATACATTTTTAAGAATTAAAATTGTTATTACCTAAACCCTTGGATTTTGCCATCTGGATACACTCCTCTTGCCTTGAGGAGATGGGGCTTCAGTGCTGTTCCCCTAACCTGGACCACAAGGTTTGTTTGGTTCTTGTAGTGGTCTCCAAGCTCCTGATCTGTGAAGGAGCTGCCATAAGATGTAGTTTTTAATTCTACTCAGTAGCTGATTACATGCTTTTAAAGCATGCACCAGTAATTCTGTGTGCAAATGGCCACTGAATTGATTCACCCCATTTGTACTGGCAGCCACTGTAACCGCAGGCATAAATTAGACAGCGGCTTTCACCTGCTGTGTCCGCAGCTGAGCCGTCACCTGAGGGTTTTAAAACCAAATGTTCTCAATTTTTCAGGATGAGGCACTTTGCTAAGGTTTATTTATGACATGGAGCTAGTTCCTGGAGTGCTTGCAATGTCTCCCAACAGAACGTGACAGGTTGAACTCTCATAGAAGATGCATTCGGCTAATGAATCCTCCTACCTGAAGACTTGGGGACATTTAATCCTAAGTTATGCCTGTGAAATCCTTCGCACTGAGAAGGTCAGGAAGGAAGCCGGCCTGCTGTGACCATCAGGCATCTAGGGGAGCCCACGGCCAACCCTCCGCACAGGGCACACGGTGCTGTGAGTGCCAAGAGCAGCATCCTTGGAGCAAAGGGGCTCTTCACCCTCATTGCCTTCAGCCTCTTGGTTTATCACCCCTCCTCATGATGGACAAGTCAAGGGCTGCCACTGTTCAAAAAAGCTCAATAAAAAATTGGCTCAGAGCTGCTGGAGCGTATGAAGAAGGAGAGGTGGGTAACCCACCTGTCAGGTTAACAGACCTGGGGGAAACAGGAGCCAACTGGCCATGATGCGTTGTCAAGCACAGCAAATATCAGCCCTGGGGTACTAATTACCAGTGGCTAATTCATCACTTCATCCATGTGCCCTCCCATGCCAGCCACCCTCACTCCATCCTCAAACAGGAACGAACTCCTCAGCCCTGCACTGCTGATAAAAGCAGAGCAGCAGGGAAGGAGCCACTGAAAACCGTGTTACCAAGGAGACCCACTCACGTGGGCCAGAGATGGGGTGGCAGCAATTGCTCCTCCAGTCATCGCTGGGGGACCTGAGACTGGATCCCAAAGACAGGAGAGCCAAGGTCTGCCAAAAGGACAGTCCTGAGGCACCCACCGAGGAGAGGCACACGAGAGTGGAGCAGCACGGGGCGGGAGAGAGCAGGGAGAAGGGAAATGCCCTGTGCAGTTACCTTGACCGTGAACAAAGGGGAAGCCAAAAGCAAGGGAAAGACTAAGGCTGGCGCCGGTGTGCTCTCACGGGTGGATGCAGAGGCAGCTGGAGCCCTGGCCAGGGGCTCACCTCGGGTGCAGCGGGGCTGTGGTGAGCTGGGCCACAAGGCTGTCGCGCTCCCCTTTTCTGCTCTGGGGAACTCAGCCAGAATTAATGTTTAAGAGCCCATCTGTGTCCTCATAATGAATCACGCTGAGGTGGGGCTATTCAATTTGTGCTCCATTAATTAAGAGCATCTGCAGGCTCAGGGGAGCCAGCACGTCCTCCAGGTTTTGCATTAAACAGTCGGTGGGAAGGCCAGTGCTTTAATTTACCTCCATCCTATTCAGCTTCTGCTGAGGAGCTGTAGCTAATACAGCCTGAGCCTTTCAATCCACAAGCAAATGTTTCTGGGAGAGAAACCAGCTAGGGCTGTGCTGCCACAGGGGTGAGCGCGTTCCCCTTTGTAACATCCCTGCTGCGGTGCTAGGGACTTAAACAGCCACAACGAGGCGTGACGGGCAAGTCCCCTGTCACCTCTTTCCAGCTGCTCAGCAAAGTTTTGGATGACAAAAGGGATGAGCAGTGGGGATCACGTCCGACCATGCTGCTGCTTCCTTTAGGACTTAGGGAACTCTTAGAGACAGGGAGGCGCGTCCTACTGGTTTCCCCTTCCAAGACACGGGTTCCCCCAAAGGGACGCGGAGCCGCGCTCACCTTGCGGCTGTGCTCACTCTCTGGGCCTCTGTCGCTGTCTGATCTCCTCTTCTCTGCTGTTCTCCTCTCCTCTGCCTGCAAAGGCACAGACACAGGAATTAAGTCAAGGATTAAGCACGGACTCCTGGCAGGGGAGTCAGTGCCTCACCCTGTGCCCACCCAGACGTGTAAGAACTGTCTAGGAAAGGTCGGCAAAACAGGAGAGATTGGTTTCTGGGGTCCTGAATCAAACTGATGTAGAAAAAAAGAAGTCAGAAAATAAGGGATGTATTAGAAAAGCAAGAAAAAGGAACTCATTCCGACAGGTCCCTCTCCTCCCAAGGCAGAGGCACACAAGGGCCCTGTACGGTCCCTTGTCTTTCCAAGACAGACCAAGTTTCAGGTACTTTTTCAGATTTGGGCCAAAGACCCCCCCTCGCAGCCAGAGGAGCCAACGTTTCCCAAATTCCCCTCCCTGCTGAACCGCTACAGGGCCAGGGAGCATGCGGGGCTGAGATTATCGTGCTACCATTCTGCATTGCCAAGCAAAACTGAAACACAAAGAAGAAAATCACAGCACAAACTGCCAGGTCAGGCGTTCGAGAAATTGTCAGTGCTGTCAGGTCAGGCGCAGGCTGGAAACAGGACTTTGATTCCAGTGATTCGCCTGCCCCAGGGGCTGGGTGCTGGGTCCCAGCCCCCGCTGGCTCTGCCCAGCCTCCCAGCGCAGCTCATCCCCGCTGCAGCCTGCTCCCGCGTACCTAACGAACCTCTGCAGCCTCCAACGGAGCCTTGTGTTTATAGAGAGGTTAAAGCAGCAGAAACCTGGAAACTCTGCCTATTTGAGGAGGCTGGCTGGGGAGCAAGGGGCAGATGGATGTTTAGCCTTTAAAGCAGCTGTAAAAGAAACTCATTTTAGAAAGAGTACAAAGGAGCCAGCTGCTGCAGAAGAGCTGGAGTCCCTCCATCCCTGGGGAAAGAAAACCTTGTGTGGGAGGAGAGACGGGAGAGAAGGAGCACTGATTGCCTCGGGAATGCCAAAGACAGCTCACAACTGATGGGGAAACTGAGGCAGGGAGCTGCATGGGCGTGCTTATTATTTCATCTGAGTCTGCGTATTTCTCATGCAAAGAATGACACAGTTTGGCCCCTTTACAATGCCTGACTGTGTCCCAGAAGATGGGAACCGGAAAGCCAGAGCATCCGCGCAGCCGGAGAGCGGAGCCAGGGTGTGCGTGTCTGCATCCCGCAGCCCAGCGCGGGGTGACCGCGGCCCTGCCGCTGCCAGGACCAGCGAGCCCGCGCCCCGGGAATGCGCCCGGCCCAGGGCTCGCGCTGCAGCTCGCCAGACGCGGGACAGGATGCGGCTCCTGCCTGGCTGGCCAGCGCCGGACACCTGCACCCCGCAGGCTGCCCTGCTCTGGGCACCAGCTCTTCAGTGCACACCGCAAATCGCCCTCACAGGGACGCTGTACAACTCTCCTTCCTTTTACTCCCCTTGCCCCAAGCCAGGCTGCCTTTTTCCTTTGTCTGCTGCTATTTTTGCTTCTCCAAGGGCACTGTGGAAAACAGGACCATAAAAATCTGGTTCTGTTCTACCAAGAAAGCAGCTCTGAGCTGTGCAGTGAGGAGAACATGGTTAGCTTTGCTTTTGCACTGGCACAGGAGCAGATTTCTGCATTTGCTCCATGCTGCCCCAGAGCTGCTGTGAGCCTGTTCTGACGCACCCAGGCCATGGGGAAGCAAAACATGTTTTTCTCCTCCTTCCTCCTCTCCGCCCCCAAAATTATGAAATATGACAATGACATTATCATCTCATAGTTTAACTGTTCCTGCACAGCAGCGGAAGAGATGTGAGGAGGGAACAAAAACCTGAAGTAGACAGAGAAGATGATGTTTTGCTTACCCTGAGAGTTAAGCAAGGATTTCTCTATTGCTCAGGCAGAGATTGGCCCTGGGTGGGCAGAGCCTGCTCCTGACCAGGGTATGGCCCTGGGTTCCCGAAGGCTTTCTGACACCGGCTGTGACTTCTCGGTGTACATACACCCCACTGAAGTCAGTGTGCAGTGGTGACAACGCTGATGCCACTATCCAGCCTCGCCAAGCATTGTTTAGTACTGACAGTTCTCCAAACCAAAAGCTGTGAGAGGCTCCAACGTCTCTGCGCTACTTCACAGTCTTCTTCTTTAAAAAATAAGTACCGACAGATGTGTTAAATTAACCTTTTGGTACCCGCTCCTCCAGGCACGCGTTGGCATCAGAACTGGCGTTGCTTCTGTAGAAGGAGATTTTTGTAAGAGCTCAGAGCCGGTTTTCCAGTGCTCAGATCCCCCACCGAGCAGGATTTTAGAAACTAGTACATGAGAGGATGTTTTTTTCGAACCCTTTTGAAAAATCTGCCTGCTAATTGTGCTGCCTGAAGGGAGCTAAAGGCTTTTCAGCCCCCCTTTCTGCCTATCTTGCCCTCCAATCAGCAACAGAAAAACGAGTGCTTCTCCTGCCACAGGTTTGGTTCCTCTCCCACGCAGGCACAGAAGCCAGACTTACCCGTGGAACTCCCTGAAAGCAGCTTTTGTGTCCATTGATTACTAACAGTCATTTCTGATATACCATCCTGGGAAACTCTGTTAATAAAAGGACAATTTAAAAGCCCCGAAGCCCTATCCATTTAAAAGATGATTTGTAACCTGCTAATTAACAATCATGCTCCACCGGTCCCGGGCTGCCAGCTTGCCGCTCTGCTGTACTAGCGACCCCGAAAGCCTGCCAGAGCACGGAGCGGCTTTTGAGGAAAACTGGTGCGAAACATTAGGCACCGTCCCCAGCCCGGCTTGCAGACTTAGGGGCAGCCAGGCAGAGGTGGGACGGGAGGTCCCAGATGTGGCACTGGAGGGTGTGAAGTTGCATCTGCAGAGCGATGTGCTCAGGTTAATTTGTTCTGCAAGGAGACAGGATAATTTGGTCCCCCAACCCTCTGTGCTACCTTTCAGTAGGAAAGAAAAAAACAGGCTTGAAGCTGGCATGGTGGTGTAAGGCATTGAGACTGTTTCAGAAAAGAAAATAATGAGAACAGCTTTTTTGTTTGCATTTCCCCTTTGGCAGCCGCGGCCACAGCCGTGCGCCTGGTCTGGGACTGAGCATGTGGTGCAGCTGGAAGCGCCAAGGCTAGCAAGAATGGGATTCTTTTTTCTTTTGTAATTGAATTTCATCATGGATAAAAATAGAGAAAGACGTGGGATAACAAGGATGCCCGTCAAAGGTTCTCATAGGACAAATGTGGCAAGGGCAGTGAGGAGGCAGATCTGACAGTGCCCAGGCTGCGGGACGTTACCGACGGGGCAGGGAGGCGTGCGATCCTCCCTCCCACACCAATAGCCCAGCGGGAGCGGGAGCCAGCGCGGGCAGGAGGTGACAAACCCCACAGGGCAAATGAAGGAGGCTGAACGCTAATGCTCCAGTGGGGGCCTCAGCTCAGGCCCCGACACAGCCACTCGGATGACAACACTGCTACCCCTCCGGCTCTCCCAGTAGCTGATCAGCTTGGGGATGAAAATGAAGCTTCTCTTTTGGATTAACAACTAATTAAAGGATAGAAAACAAAAAGTGGCAAGAAAACTCCAGTTTCCATGGCAGAAGATTAGCAGGGGTGTGCCACTGGAACACGCGCTGCTCAACATGCTCATAAATGGTCTGGAAAAGGAGCTGAATAGAGAGATGACAGTTTGCTGGTGACAGTAAATCATCCAGGACAAATAATGTAATTTGCCAGGAAAGAGCTGCAAAAGACCTCTTGACATTGAATGCCTGCATCATAAAATTACAGCTGAAATTCAATAATACAAAATAACTCACATGGAGAAAAAAGCCCCTTGTTACATGTACACACACAGTAATGAAGCCTGAACTATGATTAACGCTCAGGAACAAAATTTTTGGTGTTATTGTGAATAGTTCCTTGAAAATGTTAGCTCAATTATTCAGAAAAAAAAGCAAAGCAAATGCGAAGTTGTTAAAAGAAGAATAGAGAACAAACCAGAAACACTGTTATGTCTCTGAGTATATCCACAGGAGCCCACAGCCCGAGCACCAACCACAGTTCTCGTATCAAAATTCTATAGTACAAATAACAGAGGCACAAATGAGGGCAATGAGAGTGATCAAAGATACAGAACTATTTCCTCACCAGACTTGTCTAAACAGAGTCAGTCTCTTAGGCCTGCAGAAGAGATGTGATATGGGTCGATAAGATCGTTTGTGCTCTGGGAAAGCGAAGAGGGGATGATCTATGCAGCTTCCCGTGACACAGAAACAGCAGCTGGCGTCATCAGGTAACAAGTTTGAAGAAAAAGAAGGGAGGTGTGTTTCAACACAGCACGTCACTTACCATTGCAGCTCCTGGCTGGACATGTGGGGGATAAAGCGCAGATGGACTCAAAAAAGGTTAGAATTGGAAAAAGCCTGTCAAGGAAAAAGATGCTGTTCTCGGCACAGGAAGCTCCCAGCCTGGGGGATGGCGAGTATGGACCAGGCTGCGCTGCTCTTCTGCTCTTTCCCTGATGCCGTGCTGCTGGTGCCCGCTGCAAACACTCGCTGCGGCTGCAAGCACTCACTGGTGGTGCAAATACCACCACACTAACACTCCTGCTGGCGCACGGCCCCCACTGGGCAGGTCCCAGCTCTCTGGGGCGGCTTTGGGTTGCAGAGCCCACCAGGGCCAGTTTCCCTGTGTTACCAGCTGTTCCCCATTGCCAGCTTTCCTGAAGCGATGCAGCGCTGAGCCCTCAGCACCGCTCGCGTGCTCGGCACCGCTGTGGCCAGGAAGGCAGAGCTGTGCTATAACCCTGGCTACAGGGGAGGGACTGAAACCCAGGGCTGCCAGGGCTTGTGGATGCTGTGACGCTACCAGTGCTGGCAGGATTCAGCCTTCGTTTCCAAAGTGAATTAATGTCCTCAACATCCCTGTGACACACAGAGTTCTGCAGGATGAAGTTAATAAAGGTTTTGTACATTTTGGTATTGCTGACTCTGATCTGCTCTCTGCTCCGCAGTCTCCCCGTGCCTCTTGGAGAAACACGTCACTCTGAGGCACAGCATGTGAGACCAACTTGCCTCGTTTCCATTTTTCAAGCACTATCGCTATCAGAAAAAAGAAGAACCTGTTTAAAACACTAATCCTTACGGCAGCTTAGGAACAGCTGAAGTGACAGGGTGGGCCAGAACAAACCTCCCTCGACTCAACCAGCCCAAGCTGGCATGATGTGTGAGACGCCAACGCGACCTGTCACGTCAGGCCCATCTGCTTCTGTCACTGATCCTGGGAAAAGGTTGACCAAGTGTGGCTGGAAGAAAGCGGCTCACAGAGGTGACCGTGGAATCCAACGCTTAACTCTCTTACAGCCACATCCTTTCAGTCCTGTTGTGAGGTGTAGTGTGCTGAGAGCTGGTGTTTGTCCTGGCTGCTGTCGCTGTTGTCTGAAGTGACACAATTAAAATGGCAATGTGAGGATAGCTCATTAACTACGGATGGAACAGGGCCCGATCAACCTAGGGAAATCACCAGGAACAAGGAAATCTCCTGTGCTCAGCTGGACTCTGAAACATACCCAGCTGGTAACAGGTCTTGGAAACTAGAGTCTCAAACACTTCTATATCTTTTTCTAAATAATAAGAGGTATCCAAAGAACGAATAAGCTCATTAACACGCGCTGCTGGCCCCTCGTTTCCCAGCCGTGGGAGGTGTGCTCCGCAGCAGCCCTGCGTTTGTCCCTGGAGCACCCTGCCCTCGGGAGCAGCCAGCTCCGCTCCGCTCTGCTCTGCTCTCTGCTCTCCCGAGAGCCTGGGGCGGTACGCTCAGGAACAGAAAGCGAGGGACAAGTTTGCAGTGCCAGCAAGAAGCATGACGCTATTGCTAAACGGGTCTGCCAGTGACATTGGTCCAAGGCTGCCGTTGAGCCAGGCTATCTGTTCAGCCAGGAGACCAGGGGATCAAGCAAAACTAATCTTTATTTTCAGTCCTAAGTAACGCTGAGGGCAAACACTGCTCCTCGGCAGTGCTGTTTGATAGCTAGAGTTATCTGGAGCCTCTGTGCCTTTCCTGTGCTCCCGACAGGGATCCTGTCCAGCCAAGGCATGAAGACGCCAAAGGGCTCTGCGCAATCCCCCTCCCTGTGGACGTCAGCCCCAGCGGGCCCTCGGCCAGCACCAGCAGCCGCCCTCGCCGCCCGCTGCCGCTCGCAGAGCGCCCGAGCTTCGGTGCCGCCCTCTGCCAACCGAGCGGCTGGGTCTGAATTAAGGGGAAAAAGAAAGGAAGACTTTAAATGAACTCGGGTATCTGAGGAGGAGCAGCACAGAGTTGTTTGCATTCCTGGGGATTATCAGAATTACCTTCTAGGCCAAGCCCTGTGACGGAAACCGCTGTGACTCTGTACAGTTGAGGAAAGGAGGGCTGACAGAGTCATGTGAGCTCCTTGTGCTGCTACATGGAGGTAATTGCGTTCATTGGGAATTGAAATTAATGAGTTTAAGTGAATGGCGGCACAGTGGGAGGTGAAAGTAGCAGGAGCAAGACTCAAGACACCAGCCCCTGCTGAATCACCAAAATCAAATCTGCCAGGCATTAGGGGCTTCACACCCTCTTTGCCAGCCTGTGAGTCACAGCATCAGATCTCCAGTGGTTCATGTTAAAAGGTGCAGATATGGCTTTCAACTAGCACAGCTGTAGGCCTGTGCTCACACACACTCCGAAAGTAGCTGCAAGGCATCACCGAAACCACATATGTGGACCCTCAGCCTCAGATTTCATGTTCCTTAATAAACACACAGGAGATTTTCCAGGGCCATCCATACATTTTTAAAACAGGGCTCAGGATCTGGAGCCAAAATCTAGGCACTCCTCCTGCTGCTCTCTCCTAGCACAGTCCCAGCCTTGATGACCTCAGAGATTAGGTATTTAAACCAGCCCAGCAAGGGCAGAAGCAGAGAGACTTGCCCTGCACACGCCAGGGTGCCCTGCCAGCCCCAAGGACAGCTGCGGCACGGCCACGGGCACGGCACTCCCATCCCACCACCGCCGCTGCAGCTGTGACACCCACGCCGCAATGGGGGACAGCGGCCATGTCAGCCTCTGGCAAACAGCTACTGGTGGCTCAATCAGGCAGCTGATATGAGGCTCACGGCATTAAAAATCTGCTTGGCAGCCATGAGAAAGGAGCACATGGGCTTTCAGAGCCTAAGGTAAACTCTGGGGAGGAGGAGAAGCTGAAGATGGATGTGGGCAGTTAGCAGACGGTTGGTTGCTGCCCCAGCAGGGTGCTGCACAGGTCTCCTGGCGTTCCTGGGTGTGTTTGGCAGCTACACTAAGTGTTGTTTTGCTTCCTAGGCTTTGCTGACCCTGTTTGCTGCAGGCATTCTTACTTATCTGTGCAAACTCTCAAATAGGAAAATATCACATGCCTCCGTGTGTGTAAAGAGGAAGGTATTTGCGAAGAAGTATTTCAAATATGTTTCAAAGATTAACAAAGTTCAGCCACCTCACCCAGCGGGTTATGGCCAGGCACAGCAGGCCTTGGCTTCAGAAGCAGATTTTGCCCGGCTCTGCTAAGTCGTGCAGTGAGTCAAGAGGAGAGTGTTCCTGACTCGGTCTGCTGTGCGGCCCCAAAAAGAAGTTGGTAGGAGACAGGAGGTGAGATTTGCGCCCCATTTCCGGCAGTGCTTTCACTGACTCACCCAAACCAGCATCTGATACTTCTGACGGCCCCGGCACGTTTGAGAGCCTGCTAGCCCTGGCTGGGATCACAGAGGAAAGGAGTGCAGCCTCTCCTCTGCCACAGCCACGGACGCCAGAGAGTCTATGGTGCTAAGCTCCACACCAGTAACATATAGTCTCTCCCAACGTCCTGCTGCTGGGCTGGCTCCTGATCTGTCTCCACAGCCCTTCTCACGCCAGCAGAATGAGCGGACACCACGGACACGTCGCAGTGCAGTCATTCACAATGCACTTACTTTTTCCTTGTTGTCCATGGTGATGGCAATCTGCATCCTCCTGCCCCGGCGGAAAGCCACCAAGTGGTCTGTCTCTTCCTCGCTCAGCTCTGGTACTCTGCCTGGGCCAGGGAAGCACTCAGGGCGCTTCTCACTGACGATCCGCTTGCCCTGCAAAGGACGGGATGAGTCAACGACACCTTCATTAGCCCTGTGCGGTGCCTGTGCGGGGAGCATGGCCATCCCCACGCTGCAAGGGGTTTGGTGGCAGAACAGAAATAGGAGCCACATGGTCAGTCATCTTAGTTTCTAAAGCTGCCCCTTTAGATACATTAAGGGACATGTAATATCACACAGGCACATGTAGCTGAGCACAACCTGGGGTGGGATTCACCCTGTTCAGATGCTTTACAGTATGAACACTGACTGACGTTTTCATTTTAGGCAGAAGAACTGCCTTGCATTTGTGCCTTTGAAACAAATGTGAAGTTGTCCCCTCACCAAACAACATGTCCCAACAAAATGTGAGGCTGCACTGAAGCAGAAACTTAGAGGGTGAAGAAGAAACTTAGTGTTGTTCTCTCCAGCCTTGCCCACACAGCAGTTACTACGCTGAAGTGTATTAACGTTTGACAAATTATCTTCTTCATAGTCGTTGTGCATTCACATTTCTGGAATGATTTATTCAGCAATGGAATAATTTAGAAAACTGCTACATAAACTCCCTGAACTAGGGCAGTTTACCCCTTTCAGATATTATTTCCAGCTGTCTGTATCAGTTCATGACTTTACTGCGTGGATTTACATCTGGTTCTTATTTTGTTAATTATCTTTGTTGCTGGCTGAGCTCCTGCCAGTGCCCTCAGCCATCACTTCCACAAAACGAGCACATCTTTTGTACAAAAATACATACTTTTTTCCATTTAAAAGTATCATCTTTCAGTTCCATCAAGTGCCTTTTTATTTTTGCCTTACAGGGAAATGACAGACTTAATAAGTCATCTCCATCTTCATCTCTGATCTTTTTCTTTTCTCTTCATCTGTGTGATTCCTCTGCTTGACTTTACCAGGAATGAACAAACCGCAGAAGGTTCCCTCTCTACAGGATGGTGGATTTCCCTCTGGTTTTCTCCTTGGACTTCCACACATAGTGGCATCTTGATTCCAAAGGAGCTCGAAATCTCCAAGTGAAGTCCAGTGACACTCGGGAACTCTTGGTTGCTACGATCTTGGTTTCAAAAACAAACAGCACACACTGACCTCAGATTTGTGTGAAAGTCTCGCAAGCATCAGTGAATTTGCCATGACACGTGAGAGCGAGGTGTCCTGCGTTAGCCTCGTCCTCGCGTGGCTCTGCCAGCCTCCGGCAGCAGGCCCGTCCATAGTGCCTGGCCGGTCATCCAGCCTCGTAACACACGGTAACTGTGTTGGGAGGTACTGGAGCAGTTCCAGCATCAGACCTTCAGTCTCCTGTTTATCCGTCTGTCACATCTGTCTAATTCTGCAGTCTCGGCAGAGACAGTTCTGGAGTTGCCTGATGTGTGTGAGGAGCGGCTCCCTGGACATGGTGGGAACATTTGTACATTCCCTTGAGTATGTACAGCTCTGGTTTTAGTTCTCAGCTGTAGCCCCTAACAAGTTTTGCTGCCCTCAGTTGGACTCCTGCTATTTCTGCTTTCCTTGAAATCAGCAAAGCCACATGCTGCATTCAAAGTAAGGATGTGCTGCCAATCTGCTCAGTGCCATTCTGGAACGTGTTGTTCTCTGCGTTTGTGTCAACACAGCCTCCTACTCGACTGCTGCTGAGGACCAAGGTCTGTGAGCCACCCCCAGAGAGGTCAAGATCTCTTTTACTGAGAGAGTAAGATGTGACAGTCCAGAGAAAAGGCAATCATTTAAATACGGACTGCGACTGCCCTGGCATCTACCCCAGCCAGACACTTAGCTGGACTTTTACCTGCAGCCAGAATACATGTCCTGGAAAAGTCCCCGTACTCTGTAAGCTGTTTTAGAGGCTTTAGTCCATGTATCTGTCTTAAGAAGGGTATGATTTTATCAGAGACCAGGCAGAGCCAGAAAGTTTGAACCAGAATCTAAACTGCTCTGAAATCCTAGCTTTACTACGCCCCCAGGAACAGGGCATGCTGTACGGTCCTTAATTACACACCCCAGTGCAGTCTCAGTGTTTCAAGTAATTGCATTGCTGCAGCTCAGTGACTGCCTGGCCACGAAAATCAAGTCAGAAACGGAGGAAGATTTTAAGAGCCTCAGAAGAGTAAGGAAGACAAGCGCAAGACTGGAGAACAGGGGCTTCAGGAGAGCAGGTGTTGACCTGCTGAGGGCACTGGAGGCAGGATCCTGCAGGATCTCCCGTGAAGAGAACGGAGCGTGATTCCTCTCAGAGGTACACAGCGAAGAGGAGAGAGGCGACAGACAGCCTGCCACACGGCAAAGTACAACCGGAAACAAGGGAAAAAAGCCACGACGGTGGCAGTCAGACACTTGAAAAGAGGTGCCCAAAGGGGCTGTGAAATCTCCCTCAGAACTGGATGGAACTCAGCCCTGAGCAACCTGAGATAACTGTGGAGATCGCTTTCTGGCAGAGGATCCGACGAGATGACCTCCAGAGGTCCCATCCCATCTCAGCTATCTAATGATTCTATTACTGTGTCCAACTCTGTTGCCTGCTTCAACTCTGAGTAACACTCATTTAGGATTTACACGTGCGTATGTGTGTATATGCACGTGCAGATGTATGCAAGGAACGAATTTAATGTGCAGGTATGAATTCAGTAATTTTGCCTGTGTTCTGCAGCTCTGGCTTTTACACAAGCAGAACCAGGTAACACAGATCAGGTTTCGGGATCAGGCAGCCACGCAGCTCACAGGCACCGAGCTCCGGGCTTTGAAGTGGCACCTGCTTCCAAATGACTGAATCGCATCATGGCCAAAGGTAACAAGCGTCCATTGCCAGAACTATGAGCCAATACAAACACAGGATGTTTTAAAATGAAAATAATATCCCAAATCCTGTTTATGTTCTGTGATGCATGTATTTTATTCCTAGATTGCACTGAAACTGGAGACTGGAATTAGAATGCTCCGCATAGGATTCTTGCCTGCAGTCGAAGAAACCAGTGTGGTTTTTCTTTATGTCAGTGCAAATCAATATTAATGGATGTGAGTGGAAGAAAAATTAACCTTTTGAATAGACTGTCTTGGTCTTGTATTTCAGACCGCAGAGATGCCTGGATAATTTCAAGCTGCAAATCTCTCCTGCCATCTCCTCTGGGTGCACGGGGCAATGCCCGTGGCCACAGGAGTATCCTCCGGTCTCATTCATATTGGCAGTTAGGCTGACATGATCTAGCAGCTCCGAAATACAGTGTTAACATGGTCATTTCAGCGAGTTCCTGTGTACTGGCACTAACAGGCCAACTTTCTCCCACAGCTAGAAAGGATGAAGTGATGAGCATCATTGTGTGTGCTTCACAGTTCCCCTCTGTAAGGAAAACTAAACTCTTAGGCCTGGAGACATGGAAGGAAAGTGCTCAGCAGTTTTTTGAGGCCCCCTACACATCACGGGTCTGTGACTCAGCCCCAGAAACGTCAGTGGAGTCCCAACGGGGACAAATCCAGCCCCCTTGTTTGGGAACTGGTGCATACAAGACTGCACGTCTCTTCTTTCTCTCCCCACACCAGCCTCTCCTCTTCTGAGAACCTGTTCCTCGCTCACATCTTTTTGGGAGGACGGCTCTGTAAAGCAATCTGGGCGATTGCCCAAAGCCATCTGTAAAGCCGTTTTCTATGAAAGAACCTCTTTTCCCCAGCATCTGCCTCCCTGGCAGCAACTCCCCAGCCGAGGAGGCGCCTGCTGCGCCGAGGAACTCTGCAGCCCCGGGGACTGCTGCTCCCTCCACACGCAAACAGGCCCCACAACGGACAGGGTCCTCGTGCCGTAAGAGCAAAGCCCTTGGGCGCCACCGGACCGAGCCCAGTGAGACTCTCCTGCCCAGGGCCCAGTCCTGCGTGACTGTAACACAGCTGGGGGAGGGCTGAGATCTGCTGGCAGCCCCTGCGAGCAGCCAGGCACACTGCGCCTTGCACTGGAGGCTCTTAACTGCCTGCTCCTGGCTCTTGGCTCTATTTGTAGCATGATTCAGAGGCTGAAAATACGATGTGGCTTTGCAACCACTGAATTGTTTGAGCCTGGTAGATACTTTGGTGCTGAAGCTGCACGTCACTTTGTTCTTCAATGGTTGTTATTCCCAGGAAATACCTTTCCTCCAGGGGTAACCCTGAGTTTTCTGTGACATTCAAGGCCATACATCTTCCCTCCTCTAAGCCCCCAGCAGAGTGTACGGCAATCCCCGGTGGTACTGCTGAGGTCAGCTCATGAGCTGCAGAGCTGGGCTTGCTCTGCCCCAGGCACAGGACCGGCACGAGCTGTTTGGCATTCTAGCTAATATAATTTTTATTTAAAAAGTAAGCCCAGTGATGGCTTAGCAAAGTAATAGCAAGCTATTAATCCGTAACTTGTACATCAAACATTAATTCTAACTTAAGTCAACAGCTGTTCCCTAGAGCCCTTCACTGTTTAGGTGGTGGTGGCCTGTCCTTTAGACAAACAACGTGGTCACAAATAACTCCTGCCAGGGATACCAGCACTTGGTGGGCATGTTTGGATTCATCTCTTGCTATCTGAAAAAGTCCTTCCTGAGGAGGAACATGGGCCCTGAGAGCAAGCAACAGCAAAGCCGCTACCTGAAAACCACTGCAGAGGACTTGTATCCAAATACCGTGATCAAGACGGAAGCCTCCAAGTGCGCTGCTCATTTACAGGGAGGTGGCACCTTCCCTGGGCCACTGGATGTCAGAAGTCACAGCAGGAAGGCTGGTGCATTGGCAAAGCCATTAAACTCTGCAGTTTATCCAGCAGATGGCAAGGAACACTGAGAGGCCGAGAGGAAATATCCATTTAGCAGAGCGGTGGCACATACCAGCTGGGAGACCACCAGCTTTACTACTGAATACCGTTCCTCCTTCCTTCCCTCCCTCGCTCCCCATATTGCTTCTGGCTAAGACGCATTGCCTGAAGAAACATTCTGCTTAGTGTGCCGACATGTGCCTTCCTTCTCTTGCTTATTGTTTGAAGAACATCAGTGATTCCCTAGCTGGCTTGTTCCACATTGGGCAGCCCTGGCCCTCAGTGGGTTAGCTCCCAGAGCCAGGGATGTCACATGAGGCAATGCCCACACAGAGCCAAGGGGAACAGTGCGCGGGGCCCGGATGGCCGGCAGTGCCTGGCAGAGCCGCCTCCAGCCCTCCACGGGGCCCGTCCTGGCTCACCCGCTGCCTGCAGGACACTGAGACTCTGGCAGTAGCTGTTCCACTGCCGTCCGACAACACTACACCGCTGCCCTGGTAGCGTTTCGCTGAGAAACTGTAAACTGAGAAGCACCATGTCAGGTGTGAGGCATGCCCCAGATTGCAACCGCAGGGTTAAAAATGCCCATCTGACAAGCATCGGGAAAAGAACACGGGGAACAACAGAAAACACTGGACTTCTGTCCAGCTTATGCTACACCCCAGCTGCCTTGCCTTCGACGCTTCTTGCTTTACAATGATATGTGATATTTAGGATTGAATGTGAATGGTTTTCTGCACAGCCCAGGAACTCCGTTGCTTGAACCTGTCATAGGAACCTTGCTTGAACCTTGCAACACTCACAGGAAGGACAGCGATGGCCCATTTAGTCCCCCCAACATCACCGAGCAAGTCTGTCCAGGGACGCCAGGTGACACCTCGCTTACTGGGACACTGAAGCAAGTTATCGACCCTCTTTTAATCCTCAGCAGCCCAGAGGATGCCTTAACAGGGCAGCAGCAACAACTAAGCTCGTACTTCATGTGATATCAAATAGAATTTTATCCAAAATCCTAATAAATTTTCCCTTTCACCCATTACAGTCCCATCTCTTCCTGCTCATTCATTTTGAGAGCTATATTTAAAGTAACTAAGGGAAGGTTCTGGATTGGTGCCACTGGAACATTCACCAATAAATCAATTTTCCTCTGTCACCAGGTCAGGCTGCTGGGTTGTGCTTTACACCAACACTCAGGAGACCTTGTGGGGCTGCCAAGGCCTGTGAAAGGTGCTTAATGCAAGCAAATTGATATATACCATACAACTGGGTAACTTATGGGGAGCGTCCACAGAGGTCTGTGTTTTGAGCAGAAACATCTCAGAGGTCTGTTAATTGGCAACGCTGAAAACCCCTGGCACAGAGTAGAAGGCAGCAACGTGCTTTAGCTGCCAGTGCTTTGCGCTAACACAAATCCCCATCTAGGACTTGAATTCTGAGCTACAGATGATGGAAACGGCTCCAGGGGACGCAGCCTTCTGCGAGAGCTGCTCACTCTGCCAGTGTAATTGCCTCAAATACAAACCCCCCATGCAGAGCTACGTAGCCGTGAGAAACCTTGGCGGAGCCTCTCAAGTACCTCACTGATACCGTTCAGTCAGCAATGAGGGTCGTTGGATTTCCATGGACCCTTGATTCTAAGAAAAACGAGATTTTCCCCCTTACATCAAGAGGAGGTTTGGTTGGGCTGGAGTGAGATTTCACTTGAAGGGGATGTTCGCACTATCGGCAATCCGTCTGGAACAAAGGAAACGTGATCCCTCGGTCCCTTTCTCCTGAAAAATCATTCTGAAAGGTGCATTATTTCCTAAATGATTCAGTTCCTTCAAGGTAACATATAATGATTTTATAATGGCACAGTGATTGTGGCCTATTTCTTCATGGAAAGAAAGGGTAACTAGGTCACGAAGAAACAGACATGAACAGGCATTTGAGGCTCAAAATCACAAAAACATTTCCAAGATGCCTCAGAAGAAGAAACGGCTCTGTGCCTCCTGTTTACAGCCCAGGTCCTCAGCACTCCCGCCCAGCGCACGGGGCAGCAGGAAGGGTGGGGTTTCGCTCCATCACCCTGGGGAATGTCTTTGGCTCGGACCTCAGTTCCGAAAAGCCCGCTCTCATTTTGCAGGCCAGGCACGTTCCTGCGCCTAAAAGTGGACCCAGGGGAGCACCATTTGCTGCCACCGTTTCCTTTTCCCAGCGCCGCCGTGACGGGGACAGGAGCCGACCTCGTCTGTCCCATTTCAGCAAGGCAGGGGCCAGCCAAGGCTTTCTGTCTGCTCCCCATCAGCGCAGGCAGCACAAAGGGGCTGTGCTCACCTCGTGCTGTGTCTCCCTCTGCCTCACTGATGCTTTCTCAGTCAATAAATAGATAAGATTGCCTCTTGTATTCTTTTGGACCACAATCAACAGCAAGAAATACCATGTGAGGCAACGAGCTCCCTCCAGGGACTGGGAGAGCTCCCCCGAGCTCCCACACCGCTGCAGCTGTGCACGCAGATACTACAGTTTCCCAAAGAAGGTGGCACTTCTGATCCTTCTTCCTATTTATCTCATGGTCAAACTCACTGACTCCAGTGAGAACAAGATCAGCTTCCTGAGATAAACTCCAAGTGAGCAAAATGAAAACATGAAGCTCATGCAGGCACGTACTTCATTGGACACGCTGCCAATACTAACTGCCAAAGCTTTATCAAACCCTTCTTGGCAAATAAGCCCCGACATGCCGAAGCTGCCATTAGGATCATTATATCTAGATGCGCAGACTGTGCGAGGGACGGGGTAGCACCCAGGGGAGGATGCTTTGGGATTTAAAAAATGAAGTAGTATTTTCAATTACTTTTGCCTTTTCACACAGTTTTTAATTAAGTCTGCAAATACTGGGTCACATTTTCTGCCCATCGCATTGGCAGCTGCAACAGACACTCATGTCACTCTGTTTTCTTCTTCTGCATTTAGGACTTTTGGGAACACAGCAACAGGGAGGAATAGGCTGGTTTTACCACCAAACTTCACTTGGGAATGGCTGGGGAATAACAGCTAAATCGGTCTGAGCTCCTGCTTATCCCCATCCCCTTCCAGGCATATGACACAGTTTAACCAACCCGCTGGTGGCCCAGGAGGGCAGTGAGGTGACTGACCTCTCTGGAACGGACCTGGCTACGCACGGCTCCGTGGAGCTGCTGGGAGGCTGAGTCCTGGGAGTCACACATGGGGAGGAAAGTGTGTGGCAACTCAATAGGAAACTGAGGTTGTGCTGAGCGGTTGAGAAATGAGAGGAAAGGAGCAGGAAGGGAACTATTCCCTTCAGATGAGAGACTGGGGGACATGCTGAGCAGGCAGCTCAAGTGAGGGGCAGAACAGAAGCTGTTTTGGAAGTCAAGAGGCTGCAGTGTAAGAGGAATCTTTTTCCCTGCTCACCTTGGCTTTGTTGTCCATGGTAACAGCCAGCTGCATCCTCTTCCCCATCCTGAATGTGAACATATGATCGGCTTCCTCCTCCTCCTCCTCCTCCTCACTGCCAATGCCAAACCCAGGGCTCGTAGGACAGGGGCTCACCCGCTTCTCGCTCACAATCCTTTTGTCCTGGAAAACGAACGACTTCCATCAGCAACAGCGGGCCCCTGGGCTCACCAAGGCGATTCCCTTCCCCAAACACACCTGCACGCGAGCAGGAAGGCCAGCGACAGAGCAGGCAGGCCTTGCCCGAGGAAGCTTTCTGTGCCTGGCACAGGGCCGTGACATTCCTGGGGAACAAGGGGCTCGTTGTCTGCTCAGCAGCCAAACCCACAATTACAGCGGGTCTGGAAAATCCTTTGCACTTACAAATCTGACATTTCAGATTAAAATGCCAGAGTTATAGGAAACAAATGTCATCCTCCTCTCTCTCTGCAGCACTCTGAGTTAGATCGGGAAAGCCTAAGTCCTGATGGAGATGGCCTTGGAAGCCAAGTGGGTGGCTCCTGAGGGGGGTGCTCACCATCGAGAGGCCTGGGCTATCTTGTCCATAGTGTTCAGTCTGGGTTATTGCATCTTTGAGGTCCTGTATGAGAGAAAAACGTGTGCAACAACGCACCTCCGGAGAAAAGCAAGGGCTGGGGCACGGCTGAGAAGTGAGCAAAGCGCTAGCCTGGCTCCGACACCCCAGGAGGGAGTGCAGCTCAGCGGGCTCCACACTCGCTCTGCCAGAACGCTTCCCCCGGGGTTAAAGCAAGACCAGCCAGAGGTTTGCCAAGCCCCACACTGCCAAGAGGGGTGGACAGGGCTTGTCAGAAACAGATTTGGCCCAGTTAGGAAGGAAATCTGGGACCTGAAGCCTTTGTCCCAGTTTTTGGAAGCCCCAAAACAACCAAGGGCTGCTTGCTTTGCTCACTCACAAAGCCTCCGCAGACCAGGACTTTGCCCAGCCTGCAGGCACCCTCAGAGGCATTCCCGATGCCTCCAACGACACGCATACACCTGACACACACTGCCTACGTATTTGCAGCAATGTTGACACCTGGGACCCATCCAGGACCAAGTGTGACTGTTCACACATTCATTCATCTGCCTGTGAATTCTGCATGCTCGGGTACAGGTGCCTGGGCATGGCTGGAAATTGATGTGCACCAGCTAAAATCACTTTGAGCGCACGTCTGCAGAATTTTCACATCCTTCTGCAAGGGCTGAGGAGCTCTATCCCATGCCTGACAGAGCTTTGCTGCGGAGGCTCTCTCTCCCAGAAACGTCACTTTGCTAGGCAGGAGTGGAGTGAGAGCTGTCCTGTGGTGAAAGAGAGGCAGCACTTACATTGTGAGCCTTAGTGATAGTAATAGTGAGTCCATCCTGCTTGGGTCTCCTGGAGGTAACCGCCATTCCCTCCTGCTCAGCTCGCTTCTTGTCCTCTTCTATTTCCTGGAAAACATAGATATCCTTATAATCAGCCAGTCTGCAGCTTATCTCCTGCAGGCTACTGGGTGTGCTCTCTTGGGAAGGCAGGATCAAGAAAACAGGGGTTGTAGCTGGAGCACTTCCTCCAAATTCAGAGGGTAAGGCTGCAGGAACCAGCAGGCTGCTAGAGCCTTGAGTTGCCTTCATCTCCCCCTTTTTCATGGAGACTCTTTTGGACACCTCAGTGCTCCACTGGGACTGGCGGGGAAGAGCTTCCAGCCACGCCACTGCCCCAGCAGGGGATTAACCCACCAGGTGCCTTGAGGATGTGACCTCCTACGGAGCCAAGAGGATCACGAGGATTCCACGAGGAATACGAGGTGAGGGGGGGGAAGGGTGTGATGCAGATAGAGAACGATGGGAGGGTGAGAGGAGATGCTGCAGCAGAAAGGCAGGTGTCAGCGAGCCTGCTTTCCAACACGACTCAGGAGCCGTAGCTAAAGGCAGAGCTGTGCCCACCTGCTCCGAACGCTCCCCGATGTAAAACTGTTATCTACACAAGGTCACTCCAACACTGCTGACTGTTTGCTCTACACTGCCAGCTGAGGACTCCAAAACGGAGCTGGGCAAAGTCAGAACCTGCAGACTTACTTGGTATCTTCGGATGAGCGCTTCATTCTTTTTCCGCAAAGCCAAGATTTTCTTGTCGAGTTCAACATCTTTCAGCTCTTTCTTCCTTAACATTGCATCATCCACAGCAGCATCCTGAAAACAGAAGGAGCAAAGATCTTCTCAGTTATCACACCAACAAGACAAAACCTGCTCCTTCTGTTTGGGCAGGGTGGGAAGTGGAAGAATGTTTCCCCACCATTTCTCCCCTTGGTCCTCCATTAAAAAGAACACTGCATCTTGTAAATTGACTTTTTTTCTGACAGCGAAAAGCTGATGTCCTATTTTGGTGGCTGTCGGTAGGCTTCAGAGTTAACACACTGCTTAGCTCCACGCAGCAACGCCACCTCTGCCTGCTGTTCGTTCAGGTGTTCTCAGGCACATCAGTTCCCTTCCATCGCGTTCAGAGAGCACCTTGGTTACCACAGGTGATAACAAATCGGATTTTTAAAATTCTAGTGACAGCAGCATCTGGCAAAAATTAATGCTGATGAATATTAACTCACTGCAGTGAGCTGATCCATATCGTCTAGACTCTGCCTGGTGTTTGCATGAGGAGCAAGGTGGCAAGGCTGAGATCTCCAAGGCTCTACAGGTTGATTTTGAAACAGCATTTCTGTGCTGTCCTCATCGGCATGGCACCCGCATGCTGCAGGGTCTCACAGTCCCTCTCCACTCACACAGAAAGCTGGACAGGACAAAGCGAGCCTGGGGAGGGGAGGAAACGAACCGCAAACCTCCGAGCAGGCTCTGTGTGCCGGGGGATCTGTTCTGCTGACACGGCAGCTCCAACACCCGCAGGGTCCCCCAGCTGCGCCTGCGCCGCTCGGCCCCGCGCAGTAACCTGCCGGCAGCACTGCGCGAACCCAGCTGCGGGGCACGCCGTGCACTGCCCACAGCGCCGGCACGTTTGGAGAATCGAGAAGCAAACCTAACAAAACCATCGCCCATCTCGCTACAGCTGGATGTGGCTCCTGTGGGTGACTCAGGGCTGCGAACCTGTGAAGCAAAAACTGCCAGCGCGCGGCTGAAAGGCACGTTGGACGGCATATCCTGGTCCCACAGAATCCTTCTGGTGGGAAAAGACCTTTGAGATCATCAAGTCCAACCGTTAACCTCACACCGCCAAGTGACATCTTGGCCCTGGAGCTGCTGTGCTCTCTGGGCCGACACCAGCCCCTGCTGCTGGGGCCTCAGCAGGGGAACCTGCGCCCGCCTCCAGCCCAGCCCTGCCCGGTGCTGACCTGCTGGCTGCTCCGTGCCTGCTCCTCAGTGCAGCCCAGCGGCATGGGCACACCGGGCACAACCCGGGGCGCTGCGCTGCCAGGGACGGGCCGAGCGCCCGGCAGGGAGGACACGCTGAACGCACCCGGCCGCTTCCAGCCCGTTCCAGCATGGGCCTCCCACCCAAACTCAGCCCATCAGAGGAGTCTGTGGGGCCTCTGAGCCAATCAGGAGGGGCTGTGGGCCCCCAAGCTGTCAGAGGTGGGAGATGCCTGTGCAGCCCCCAGGCAAGGCCATGGCGGCGCTGTGGAAACCCATGGAGGGGAAAGGGGAAGGAGAGCAGAGGAGGAGGGCATGAGGAAAAGGGCCCTGCTGGAGATGTGGAGGGCGGCCAACCTGCACGGGGACCCTTGAAGAGCCACCAGGTGTGAGCCCCCATTGCCAGCGCTGCCCTCCCCAAAGGGATGGAGAATTAAAAACCGGAGGAGTGGTGCCGGGAGGGAAGAAGGGGTGTTCTTCCAAAGGGTGTGTTTGTTGCTTTCATTGTTCTTTAAAACCAGAACCAGTTGTTAATAGATGGTTAATCAGCAAATAAAATTGATTGAAATACACCCAAAGAGTGAAGCGTTGCTGCTCGCGATGCACGGGCAGGGCGCGGGGTTTGCCTGTCCCCGTTGGCGTCCTGTCAAATTCCTCATAAGAACACCGGGACCCTCAAGACAGCTGTTGGCTTCCCCGTGTTTACAGGAGCGAATCTCCGCTGCGCTGCTGCTGCCCTCGCCTCTGCGGGGCTGTGCCGGGCCCCAGGGGACCGTGCCCTGGACCATGTAGCATTTTGCCAGGGTGACAATACCCTGCTCGTTTTAAAGCACAGGATTTTAGATGAGCTGCGGGAATTACCTCCTTAACACGGGAAGGTTCTCAGCTCCCTGGGACCTGGACACCAACTGAGAACGTGGGCAGGTTTGCTCAGCTGGCCCTTCGGAAAATAATCCTAGGTAGCACATGGGAATTCAGCCAGGGGTTAGCATCACTGCTCCTCCAAAAGTGTCACGGGCCTCTTGGGAACCAGGGCTGCAAATCATCCCGTCTGCATGGCCAGCGCTGGCCTTAAAGGAAGGGATCCCCCTGCTGAATCACGGCACGTCCCTGCAATGCCAGCTCTGCCTTTCAACAGCTTTACATGAAAAAACTAACTATATTTCAAAGCTAACTATATTTCAGGTCTGATCAAGCTGATCTGTGCTTGGTCTGCAATGAATAGGGCCACGGATGGGGGAGAGGCCGGAGAAAAGGGACTAAAGGTTGAAAACATGATACTGTGGCAGAGGAGGTGTGCTGGATGTCAGAAACCAGCGAGCGGAGAGGCAAGAGAACTGGTTTGCTAATGCAGAGCTGGGATCCTGCAAAGCGCATCTTTACTCATGTACCTGGCGAGGGGTATTTTACCCGTGCCGATTAACGGGCCCTTGCCGAGGGGACACAGGCACACGTTTGTGCTCAGGTGGAACAACAGGGACATTGAAACCGCCTCTGCACATTCTCCTGCTGGACAATGGGGTTTTGTCAAGGTCTGCGGGAGAACGAAACACACTCTTCCATTGCCATCCATCAACCGGGTACACAACAGGTGAGTAGACTGTATGTGTGGGTGGATACACTTTCATGGCCGTTTTGCAAGGCTGATTAAAGCTGAATTCGGTGTTTACCTGCACAGAAGCTATTCTGTGAGCACTAAATTGGCAGGTTCGCTGTTTGCTGAGAGCTGGGGTGTTGGCGGCTTGAGGGTGGGATCAAAGTGGTGCATGCCCTCAAATACACCCCTTTCATCTTCACGTCCCTTTGAAGGAGGACTGACAGGGCTGCCGGCCCAGGAAGAATTGACAAATTCCTGCAGAGGTTGTATTTGTGCGCTTCTGTTTTCAAAAGCAAAAAAATGGAAAAGACCTGTCGGGTCGTTCATCCTCTCCGCACGAGGCTGCACATTCGTCAGCGTTTTGTCTGCGCTGCAACACAGCTGGTGTGGGGAGCAGGGGGGCCTTTCCATTTCCAGCTGGAAACAAGTCACTGGAAGGAAAGTTTTACTGGTATTCAGCACTTCTCCTCCCCTTTATTAATGAGGCCGTTAACGTATTCCTCTCTGCGCGACATGTTTCAGGTAATGCAGGACTGCGGACGAGAGGCGGTCGCTTGCCCGCACAACCCAGGGCCACGGAGCCGCAGAAGCACCGAGCGGCGTTGGGAGCCCACGCACCGGCTCGCAGGGGCTCACCCATTGTACGGTTCAGCCAAGTCAGCGTTTGCTCGTCAGCCGCCGCTCCCAGCCAGCCGATAGCAGGGGGACGTGCCCTCTCCTCTGCTTTGGGAACAAATCTGCCAGCCCAGCCTCTGCTGAAGCTGATGCTCAGGATGAAAAGTGGCTACGCCGCGCCCTCCCCGGGGTAAAGCTCTTCCGGGGAGCCAAGGTGCCCGTATGTCACAGCGACGGGAGTTATAAATGGCTTTGGCAGAACAAACGTGCCATGGCTTTGAATCAGAAAGCAGCCGAGCCCAATGCCTCCTAGATAGCAAGGCAGAGCGACAAAGCTGCAGAACGGGAGGCCTCTTTCTATCGCAAATAAAAATGTCACAAAGGGAGAAATGGAAAGCTAGCGGCTTCGTGCTTCAGTTCAATGACGACATCTCATCCTGTCATAGCCCCACGCCTAAGTGGCACACACACTTGCTGCGCAGCTCCTCGGGGGCTGGGGGACACCCGCTCCAGACGGGCTCTGCGTGCAGTGTTTTCCCACGTACTTGGATCGCCCGCTTCTCCAGCGAGAGACCTCGGAGGCAGCGGGGTTGGAAAAGCGAGAAAGACAGAAGGTGGGGGGGAGGGAAGAGGCGAAGGGAGCGGGGCCCTTAGCGAACACTCTTCTGCGTAAGCAAACGCATCCGCTCTTTTTAAGAAATATCCTCTGGCTTGACAGCTGCAGCCGAAGCCCTTGCCGGGACATTCAACATCCAGCACTCCCCGCCTTTCTGTTACTTATCTGCCCCGGTCTCCCACCCTCCCGGGAGGCACATTGTCCTGAGCCAGGCGCTGCAGCCTGCCCCGCCAATGGACGTGCAAACCCCAGCACCCAAAATCTACCCCCCTGGAGTCCCCTGATGCGGCACGGCTTGTTTGCTCCCTGTGCCTGCTGGCAGCCGGGCGAGGAAAAAAACAACAAAGCGACAGCCACTGAAAGGCCACCCTGAAGGAAGCGAGCGCAAGTCATTCCGTGGCGTTTTGGGTGGGGGACCCCACCACCCCGCGCCCCTCCCAGGCCCCACAAAGGCAGCACTCACAGCTCGGTGCATGTTGGACATCGCGGCGAAGCCCAGCGGATTCCAGAGCAGAGCTAAAAGAGGAGAGCCATCAGACGGCCTTTCTCAGCACTGGTTGCACAGCATACAAGATCATGTTTTGATTACAAAAGCCTCGTCTGGGCTCCCAGCCAAGAGCACTGGCTGCCTAATATACCGAGCACAGACAGGGTTTTGAGTGCCTGTGTCCTCCTCTCCAATCTCACTCTCTTTTTAAAAGAAACACTCCCCTTTTTCCCACCCTCCTGACTCCTTTTAACTTCCTGATGCCACAAGCCCTCGTTCAAAGTGGGGAAAGCGGGGCGAACAATGAAAAATGGATCAGGCAAACAGCTTGACTTCACTTCGTGGCCATTCATGGGGTCGTGTTATTTGTTATGCATGGCTAAATGCACGCCTGGCGGGGGAGCGGCAGAGTAGCTGGGGTCCTGAATGTCTTGTGAATGCCAGTATGTGCATAAGCCTTCCCGGGAAAACAAGTGCCACACTTGCCTTTTGCTGTTTAATTCCAGTATTCTCTGGGGATGCTTTCCCTGCTTTTAAAATGTGCCCTTCTTTCAGGGAGGGAGCAGAAGCGATGCTGTGGAGCGGGCAATACCAGCGGGCACCGCGATTAGCAGAAAGCACATAGTCAAAGGAGAGGGTCCCCATGTGTCCTCATCTGAAATGCTGCCAGAATGACCCCCCGAGGAGAGACATGAATTGTGGGGCTTTGAGCAAACAGGCAGCATTTGTCTGCTTCTGTCTCAGGGAGCCAGATCAGGCAAGAGGGGAATGGGAGATGGAAGCACATGGGAGTATTTTGGTGCCCGAGGACTGATGCACACCCCAGCCTTAACACGAGGGCCCTGCTATGTTCACATGTTAAAACAAACAAACAAACACACAAAACCCGAGCAGGCCTGCTGCCGGTACCTGTCCCCTCTGAGACCTCTGAGCAGGTCAGCCACTCACAGAATCCCAAAAGCTCAACCCAAAATCCAGCATGGTTCAAGAGAAGCCTTCAAAGGACACTGAAGAACTCTGAATCTGGCCCCTCCTCTATGCAGAACTCCAGCTACTGGAGATCAGGACTAAGGCACTAAAGAAGCTGGAAGTGTGACTTAGTAAAAGTGCTTAGAGGGAAAGACTGACCCATATTAATGAGTAGCTGCTCAAATGATGAAAGGAAATTGGAACAGTTTCCCAGGCAGTGCCTCTGGATTCAGGCTTCAGGAAGGAAATGAAGACTCTGCTGTGGATGGAAAATTGGGAAGAAGACACAAGAGCTTTGCTAGAGCCCAAGTGCTTGTCAAGAGGTTTGTGAAGGACAAGCCTGTGCAGAAGGTGTGAGGCCACGCGGGGCTTTTCCTGACCCTGGGAGCACAGGGCAGCTCGAGGCCGGGGCTGCCTTGGGTTTCCACACCGGCACAGCCCCTGGTGAGGGTGGGGTGATGGCCCAGTTTTGGTCTGGCTGGTGGCCAGAGGGACGAGGTCAGCCCTAGCAAATGCTGCGGGGCCGAGCCAAGGAGTCAGTGTGCATGGAAACACTTTTTCCAGTGACGGTTCATTATCCTATTGGTGTGGTGGCCATGTTCCTGGGCTCAAGGAGCCTGCACGTGCTGCAAACGCCCAGGTCCAGGTCACTGCAGAGACCCACACCGTTATCCCAGGCGCTCTGCACCATGTGCAGCAGGGTCCATCCTGTGGATCACAGTAGCTAAGGGCCCGGGTCATGCCCAGGTTGTCAAGGCTTAAGCTAAATACTCGCAAGGAGTTTCTACAGACCTCATGGCCATGGCATCCAAGGTATCTGCTGCTAATGATGGTGTGGCCGAGCTCTTCCAGCAACCAGCAGTGCTGTGAGCAGACATGAAGAGCCCCAAAATACTTTTGCCTTTGCTAATGTCTCTGGAGAGCTGCAATTCCCTCCAGGGCAGCGTCGGCTGCTCCACTGCCCTCGACACAAACAGCTGACATTTCTCAGATGTCCTTTATCATGTCTGAGTGGCATAAATGACAAGCGTTTACTTCTGCATCGTCGCCTGAGACTGATGAGAAGATGAATGCTCGATTAACGCTGTGGACACGGAAACCTCGGGGCAAAAGGGCCCAGTCGAGGAAGCAGCTTCTGCAGCTTCAGCAGTGGGGCAGAACTGGTTGGTCTGGGGACCTGTTTGTGCTCTCAGGACTCTCACAGGACATAGAAAGCAGAACCTTATAAATGCACTGAGATTTATGCAGTTATATACATGCACATATATTTGCTTATGCCTGGTGTCATGGCCAGAAAGGGTTGCAATAGCACCAAGGCCCTCCTCAACTTGAGGGTTTGGTCTGAAGTGTCAAAAACCCTGCTTTGCTCCCAAGTGCAGGGTCAATCCCGAGATTACCGCTGCCTTCCCAGGGGGTCTGTGCCCACCCCAGGGGAAGGGCTCTCCAGGACCATCATCCCGGCACCAGGGAGCACCAATACCCAGAGCTCTGCCCCTTGGGAAGGAGAGGAGCCAGAGGTTGGCCCTGTGGTCTTTGCTTCACGGCAGGGGATGTATCAGCCCCTGAAGGAGCAGTCCCTGGAGCGGACAGCAGCTTGCCTTCAGGAAAGCCCGAAAGCTGGAGGAATCGAGAGGACACAAGGGGATTTTTGCTGCGCTGCCCTGCCGGGGCTGCCCTCCCTTGAGCACAGCCCTCAGCTGCCGGCTTGCAGCCCCCCATCTCCACCCAGGGCAAAGTTTGCTGGAGATTTTTCTGGGGCAAAGGAAGGAAACCAGAGCAATGAGCGGCCCATTTTGTGCCCGTGATGGTGAAATAGTCCCTTTCTGTAGCTGTGCGCTGCAAAGCCTCTCTCTGACCAGTTTCAGCACAACCAACCATCTCTGACAGGAGTCTACAATCCCCCCACTTCAGGACAGCATTCAGTAGCTGGCAGAAAGTAATTGCCCCACGTTCTGACAGCAAGACTATTTGTTTCTTCTCTGTCTTTCTGCCTTACACAAAGACTGAAGGAAAGAATCCAATTCCTCAGTAAAGCCAAACCTCACTGCCCCGAGAAGCATTCCTGGCACCCCCTCATCAGCCCTTCCACCAGCAGGAACCGCTTTGGCTTGAAATCCTCCTTCCTTTTGTTTTTGCACTCTGTGAAACTCCTGCACAGCCACTCAGTCCCATGCTGCCACTTTCCCCAAGTGCTCTTCACCCATCTTCATCTTGGCTTCTCTCCCTTTTTTGCATGACCACTATTTAGTCAACAGATGGCACTCGGTAACTGCTGGGAAAGCTGGGAGCCAGCTGCCAGAAAAGCCCACTGGAGAAGGAGCCGGAGGTCTGGCTGTTTGGGGAGCCTGCTTTTATACTGGGGATCGGGGCTGCACATAAGCCGCATGGCCAAGTTTCGGAGGCGCTCCCATACAGCCATGAACTCACAGATCCTGCTGCCTGAGGCTCCTGAGCAGAATTAGCAACCCCTCTCCAGGCCCGTCAGATAGAGGGAAGGACGGGAACAGGCAATGTATCAAAGAAGAGCTTCCCGGGGGCCTGGAGGCCTCTTTCCTGCCAGCCACAGAGCAAACTGCCCCGCAATAAGCAAATTCCTCCTTTGCTCCCTTGCCTACCCTCTGCTCTGATCCTTCAGTCAGCTGGAACTGTGGGATAAAAAGGCGTTTGAGGTGTTTCCTCCGCCAGGAGAAAGGTCAGCATGCTCCCTGGGCTGGGAGGAGGGACCGGCCAGAAACTTCAATCGGGCTTTAGCTGGGGAGACTCATAAGGATCAAAGGACTGCTGAGACGTTTCATTTTCAACTGTATCAATATGCAATTAAAATGAAAACTACCGAAGCTAGTTAAAAGATATAATGGCAGTTTGGTCCTGCTTAAAATCCAGGAAGACGACAGCTGCCTGTTGGTACCAAGGGGCTGCCTTCCCACGGCGATACCAATCACAGCACCAGCACAGAAACCGCTCAGGATGTGCAGAGCAGCCTTGTTCCCATTCAGAGGACAAGTTTGTCCCCTCTTGTCCCCCTCCCTGTGCATTATCCCAGCCTGCGGGTTCTTTCCCCAAGTCCTGTGGGTGAGATCTGTGTCTACCCACATTTAATGCCACCTTGAATAACTCATTATTTCATCCCCTCACCTGACATTTTCTGCTCTTGAAATACTTGTAATTCTAGTGTAGGGCCTCTGAGGCAGGTAGAGGCTGAGCGAACAATAAGAGGATCTGTCCTCTTAGTTCTTCCCACTTCCAGACATGCATAGCAGGGCCGACCGTGGGTTTGCTGATCCCATTTACCACCCCAGCCTTCAGACGCAGGACCCAGGACCCAGCCTTGGGAAGGGCGCTAGGCTGTGGAAAGTGGCCAGGCCAGCCAGGCGGGTTCTTTTCATGTTCGATGGAAATGCAGTGCTTTGGGGAAGCACGGAGAGCGGCAGACGGCACCTGCTTCGCCCTGGGGGACAGCTGGGGCCACGGGAGCTCCCCAGCCCAGCCCAGGGCTTCAGCCTGGACCCAGGAGGACATGGGCAGCCCAATGGCCTCTAACTTGTAGTTCACAAGCTGCAGATGAGCGTGGAAGAGCCAGCTGGCTCCCAACACAGTCATGGGCCCTTTGTGAACTACAAAAAGTGAAAATTACTCAACACATGGCTGCTCTGGGGCCACACCGGTGGCAACGTGACCCACTTTCAGTGCCTCTCATCCCGACCAACTCAGTTAAAACTTAACAAACCATTTCACGTCCCTTTTCCAGCAGAACTCAAAAGCAAATTCCAGAGACCCACCTTGGCTCCGGGGTCTGAACCGGACTGAAGACCCTTGGTGGACTCCAGCGGCGTCACATCGCAGCGGTGCTGCATGGGTTCGCTTTGGGCTCAGCTGGCGGGGACTCGGGCTGTTCTTGCACAGGGTTAAGGTGTGGAGCTGATTTGGAGAACAAGCCCAGGGAAAGTGCAAGGGCCAGGCTGCAAGAGGCACAGAGACGCCTGAGAAGGGAGGAGATGAAAAGGGGAGTCAAGGTGGCAATTAAATATTAAAGGACCAGTTCAACAATAATTAATACTTGGGTGGAGAGAAAGGGTGGAGGTACCTGAAGCGCTCGCAGACACTTGCTGTGCTACGCCTGGCTGGAGGAGTGCTTCACTCGAGTGGCAGAAAACTCTTGAAATTGCAAATAATCCATGCTCCAGCAGGATGGAAATCATGATTCAAGAGGGTGAATTAAAACCCAGCTGGAGACGCTGGTTCTTCTCCCAGTTATGATCTGAATTGGAGCCACATTGGCCTTATTTCAACCCTTGCACAAGCTGAGGCTCAGCTTGTGATAAATCTGTATGACATTAACCGAGGTCCAAGAGGAGACCACACGATTACTCCTGGGAGGAGGTTTCATAACTCAACACATCACATCACACTCAAAACATCCCCTGTAAAACCCTTGGGGAGCCATCAGATGCACTTGCCCTGTTCTTACGTTTCTCTGAGCACCCATCCCAGGTCCCTGTGAGCTCCTGAGCGAGGTGACCCTCCCCTGGGACTGTGCACCTGGTGTGGGTCCTTCGCACTTGGTCCCTGCAGCATGGCCAAGCACGTTGCTCGGGGCTGGGGTTGTTGTGCAGCACAAACACATGGGATTAGGTTTAGAACTGAGTTTGTAAAAAGGAAAAATTGCATTTTCTTTCACCCTGGAATACTGCGTTTCTTTCAGTACCTTCAGAAGGAATTGATTAAATAACACCCTTCCTCTGACCTCTTGTTAGTTAAACCTTTTGTTGAAAAAGGTTTGGAACAAACATTTAAAGATGCCTTTTACTGGAAGCATCAGCTGAAATATTTTGAACATTTCTGAAGCTCAGTTTCTAACCAAAAAACAGCAGAAGCATTTCAACAATTTGGGAGACGGAACCTTCCCTCTCCAGTCTCCTACTTGCTCTTGAGCCAAAACTATTGCTTTTCATCCCACTATGGCTCTGGTCCTCCTGAAATGGGCCATTTGGGCCAATTACCCCTCCAAAACCTGTGGTACGCATCGGGTTAGGATTGTTATTGTGAAGCAAAAAGGGAAAAAAGTAGCATACGGGAAGCAAGTGAACAGTACTCCAGCTCTGACCGGCGACCGAATGAAAGCTCAGCTCAGGAGGGCGGGACGCCTCTGGTTTTTGGCGGGCAGGAGGGGTCTCTCCCGGCAGAGAGCAGATCCCGGCAGCGCCGCGTTCAACCCACGGCTGGGCTGGTGTTTCAGAGCAGCTCTGTCCTTCATTAGACCCGGGCCTGTTCGCAGCCGCAGCTTCGATCATCATCTTCACAACAGTGCAGAAACCTGCCCAAGCCGCCAATCCGATTTTAGGGAAAGCCCCTGCTAACACTAGCTTTTCCCTACTGGCTTTTATGGCTGGTATTTAAACTTGTCCTTGGCAAGACTGTAACAGTTCTATTTTGAAGGTGCTGTGGCAAAGCTTAGATTCACCAAGGTAAAGAATGACACGATAAGGTAGTTAAAAATTAAAAATAAAAAGCTCTCCCCATGTTAAAACTTCCTAGCTGACACCACTGGTCATGCATCTGATTTTCTTTTCCTTGGCACGGACACACTCATACAGGCTGAGACTATCTCCTGTCCTTAAATCTGTTAGTGCTGCCTTTACACAGCCAAATGAGGAGGGGCACAGCAGAAGCCCCTTAAATAAGCCTTGCCACAGCAGAAGGAGCAGCACCGTCCTCTCTTCGCAGGGCTGGCACAGCAGGGCAGTCAGCTCAACACTTCCTGGGGCTCTCAGGCAAACTTCCCTACTGAAAATTGGATTAGCAGGGCTGAGAGTCTCCTGGTAACTGAGACCTCAGCTGTGTTTGCTGAGCGGTGACAACACGGGCTGGGTCAGCCTGCAAGGCCGCCAGACAAACCACGGCAGCCGGCAGCACTCGCAGCCTCCTGAGAGCAATGCCGCTAACGAAGCAAGTGAGGGGGAGAAGGGATGTCCCGGGCGGGAGGCGGCAGAGCTGAGCGCTGGCCTTCGGAGTGCTGTGAGACACCCGGGCATGGCGCATTTTGCAGAATCAATCTGGAAATGTGGCTCTCGCGAGCCGCAGGAGCCCGGGAAAGGGGATGGCTGGTTTTGCAGTGTTCGATCTCACGCAAGTATCTGGCCAGGTCCTGGTAGGACCACACTGTGTGGGCTGTTTGCAGGTCCTCAGTTCCACTGAAAGTCAGCCCTGATTTTCAAGCCTTTTTGGATCTAAAGAAGGTATTGTAACAGACGCAGTTAGTCAAGGTATGTTGATATATCCCTGCATCTCTATATCCCTGCATCTTCTCTGGCCGTCCCCAGGCTGGGAATTTATGTCCCAAGTCATCATAAGAAGAATATTTATGCACAAAGGGTGAATTAGTCCGGGATGTCTCAGGATGCTCTGAGGGAACTGGCTCACTGTCAATCACACTGAGAAACGGTGCGAACATATGGGCTGCTTCAGAGCAAACGTGGCTGCGCTCCCAGCACGAGGCACTGCAGAAAATGGTACAGCGGATCTACAGGGACATTTTCCCTGCCAAGACAATGATCAATTGGGTCTCCATGGGCCTCCTGCCCCCCCCAAACTCATCACATCTCTGATTTGCTTCAGTTCGCAATGTACTGGTGCCCATGGTACCATATGCCTGGTAGGTTCTCAGGCCATGGTGTTGTGTCAGCAGCCACTCGAAGGTTTCCAGCACTGCAGGAACCTCACGGTCACCCTGGGGAGCAGAGAAGGGCCCTGCAGGACCTCTCCTTCCCGTGAGGACCATGCTCCATCCCATAGCCCGGCACACGTGGGGGCAAAAATAACACCTGGCCACACAAATGGCCCCGCGAGCCTGATCCCTCACTGCCTTTGAGATCTTGCACCTTTTACTAATGCGTACATTGCGGGGATGCTTCCTACCAACACAAATAACTTTGCACAAATTCTGGAAGGTGACAGGTCCTCCAAGGCCACCCCAGGACAGAGTGGTGACAAAAGGCAGAGCAGACCAGGTTCATGAGGGACACAAACAGCACCCAGGCCTTGCTCTTCAGGCACCAACCGCGGATGTTCTTGGCAGAAGTGTCAGCTTAGATGTGAGCGGCTGTTCGGCTAAATGGGGCTGACTCAGGTCTTGGCAATCAAATTGTGACTAAAGCACATTTCTCTCTAAATTAAACCCTCCTGGAGTTGCGGAAGGTAGGCAGCTACATTCACCTGTAAAATCAGCTCTGTACAGTGAAGGGGAGCGGGGCTGTATTTGCGAACATAGCACCAGCCCCGCGTTGGAACTGTTCTCTGGCTAAGGAAGCAGTTTCACAGGCTGAGCATTCAGGAGGCAAGAGGAGGTTCATGAAGCAGAAGAGGCCAGGACTGCTGCTGCTGTACCCATGGAAATCTTCCAGCACGGGAGGTGCCTGGCACACTGTCATTAGCTTTGAAGAGCAAAAATACCCTTACTATTTTACTGCTTCAGTGAGCAGTGACAGGCCAGGGTTCAAATGTAGCTGGCTGCAGATCTGCGAGACGTTGCACGCTGCTTGGAAACGGGCAGCCTGCTGCAAACCCAACCAATTGCACCGTGGTCTCCAGCCTTGCCCTGACCGTGGTGACTGCCAAGGCTTAGCTGTCCACAAAACTCATAACATGAGTGATTTTGCACTGTTCAAAACGCCACGGAGGTGTCACCGCTGCCAGCAGTGTTCTTTGAGCGTGGTTCTCCTGAGACCAGGGTAGCAATGCCCCCAGCGACAGGCAGTGCTGCATCCTCATGCAGAGACTGACCAGCGCACTCTGCCTCTGGCCCGCCGACTCGCCCAGCGCATCGCCAGGAACGGGGCAGGAAAATGTTCCTCTGGATGAAGGGAGGGCTCAGCTGTAAGGAATTGTTTTGTGGGCATCGTTTATATTCCTAAACCAGTTTGGGAGCCTCATTTGCACATTCTTCCTGCTCACTCTTGTTTATTTTTCCACAAGGGGATGAAATCTTGGGCTCAGCACATGCCTCCCCTAGAATGGTGCTCAGATCTGCTCTACCAGCCTCAAACTGGCCAAGCACAGAGAGGCCAGAGTGCCAATATTCTAAATGGCAGCAGGCGCTGGGGACAGCTTCTGGCTGACAGTGCATGCTGATGGGCACAGGCAGCTCCTCCTGCTGCAGTGCAGGGCCAAGAGCCAAGCAGGTTTTGCAGAAAGGGACTCCTGGCACCCAGGGCTTTGGCCGCCACAGCCGCTCCCTCCCAGCACCAACGGCAGGTGGGTGCGAGCCCCAGCAGCAGGACCAGGTCTAAGCGGAGCTGCTGCCCCACGCCAGCCCCCTCCTTGGCTGTGGATGGCGCGGCAGGAACGCAGCCGCGTTTGCAGCGGTCTGTTCTATGTGTTGCCAGCAGGACTGCAGGACTTGCTGTTTGTGTCTCGGTGCTGGCACTGGCGGCTCGCAGAGCCAGACACACGCGGCAGAGCGGGGAAGCGGCAGAAAGCTGATGTCTGGCCAGAAAGACGGGGGCTTGTTTTGGAGCATGGCTGTGCGACATGGCTGCGCCGGCTGCTGCGAGTGCCTCAGCGGGGGAATAGCCATGTGGTGTGTACACACTCCTGCTGCTCCTTGCGAGTCGCTCCAATCCAGGAAGCAAAAACCTGAGGATTTGGCCTGGCTGGAAGAAGCACCAGTGTGTAGGTAATATTTCCATCTCATTCTCCTGCCCCAGGTGCTTGGGGGATCCACCAAACCTGGCCTGGGCTTCCAAAGGAGCCAATCCCCAAAACATCTCCTGGGGCACCAAGAGGGAGAAAGAGATGCCAAAGCCAATGCCCAGGACTCAATAGCAGGTTGTAGGTCCAACTTGCTAAGAGCTCAAGGCCCTTTATTAAATGAATGTATTTGCAGTGTAGCAAGAGGAATTCCGGAGGCTCAGGGACCCACAATCTCAGTCCTAGAGATACAATTATCTCCGATGGCAATGCTAGCACTGCAGAAGTGGCAAAAGTGGGCTATCAGGAACAGATATCCACTGATCTGCACGGACGTGTCGCTGCCTGTTCCCGATAAACTGAAGAGGAACAGGGGCAAAGGCAGAAAGGACAGAGCACAGGGGTGATTGTCTTGTAAGAGCGTCAGTGGAGACGAACCAAAGTGATCCGAGTCAAAATAGCTGATGTCAAATGTTAGCGATCAGCCAAGAGACCGCAAAAGAGCGCGATTCGGGGAGCAGCATGCTCCGGCAATCTGCCCCGCTGCTGAGCTCTGCTAACGGCATCGGGACATGCTGAACCCAGCTAAATTCTGCTTGGGCAAATGTTGATTTACAATGAAGGAAAACGAATTGTGCTGAAAGGGAAGGTGCTAAGATAGGCCGTGTGAAATGAGACACGCTGAACTGTGACTGCAGCGCAAAGCAAATCCATTGGAAAATGCTCTTGGTCACGTCTGCCAGCCCATCAAGTTAAAGCCTTATTCTGCCTCCTTAGACTTCTCTAAGTATATGCCTGGCTTGTACTCCTAAAGCTGGGCTGCACTCCTAAAGATAAGGGGGGCCTTGTTATTGGCTTGAGTGGGAGAGAGAGGAACCTCCAAACCGGGGGTTTTGCACACACAGTGAGATGAGTGTTCACGTCCGAGTCTGACGTCTCCGGACAGCGGAGCACTGCAGAGACAACGTTTTGCTTTTTGTTTGTGAAAGAAATGCAAGTGGATGGCGAGCAGGAGGATGAGATGCAATAAGCTACATGAAACAGGTGGTTCTTTTGCAGCTAAGCACCTTCACAAACCTGCCTCACCCCTCAGCACCTCTTACATCACCCCCCATGCCTCTTTGCCCCATTCACCTCTTCATATATCTCCCCCCTCCTTCCCCTCTTTCCCTGTTCCTCTGCTCACCAGTTTTTTTCTCCTTTCCACACATACCCATTACTGTCTGACAGCTTTTTTCAATATACCTGACCATGCACCTCCCTTTTTTGCTATTTTTAATTTTGCTTCTACTTTCTTTTTCGGTCATCTCTCTCTGTCCCTCTTGCTCACCCTCCTCCACATGAGAGAACGCTGGGGACTGCTGCTGGCGGGTCTCGGATGTGGGTTGCCATGGCAAACAGCCAGCTCCTGCACTGATGAAGAGCGAAAAAAAGCCAACGTGACGTATGGACCAACGGCTCCAGCCCCGGCCCTGTAACAACAGCCCCGAGAGGGACGCGGGCAGCCCCAGAGACGGCCGCACCCGGCGCTGGGAGCGCGAGCCCTGCCGGAGTCCTTGGGGAAGGGCACTTTTAAAAAATTCATCCGTGTGTCAAATACGTTGCCGGCCACAGAGGAAACCTGCCAAGCCGTGGGAGCGAGGAGGCGCCATCACCCCCACTTCACAGACAAGGCGTTCACACGTTGGGCTGAGCCAAACTAAAAGCTGTAAGATGCAGCTGTCAGACCGGGGGGATGTTTGCATTTCAGCTGATTCCCACCATCCTTTCAGCTCCCGTGGCTTTATTATTATCATTACTGCTGCAAGTAGTATTATTTAGCATTGGGAAGAAAGAAAAAGAAATAGCACCCATGTCGTTGTCATTGCATTAATGCCAGCCCATCTTTTCAGCAGATACCAGGTTTCAGTCTTTCCTGCTGGGCCACATAATACAAGTGACTCTGTGGCTGCTCCTCACAGCATATCTGGTCCTACCAGGCAAGTGACATTTCTGTGGCTGAGGCTCAGAAAAGTGGGCTGGTCCGTACAGCCCGGCCCATCAGGGATCACCGCCGGGACACCCGCACTGCCCCCAGCCCGTCCTCAGAAGCTCCCTCTCGATGGGTTGGGAGCAGTGTCAGCCTGCGGTTGAAGACTCACCCACCCTGGCAGTACCAAGAGCTTTTTGTTCTTTAAACTGTCTCAGGCATTTAAGTCATTAAGGCAGGAAGGGCTTATTCTAAGCAGTTAGAGGATTAGTGGGGGTTATAGGATACCCTCTGGTCTAATACTCTCCCTTTTTGCTTCAGCTGTTCTGTAGCACATGAAGCAAAAAGGATGACACCCTCATGAGAAAGAAAGTCATTGCCATGGTGAAGGCCACAGGCATGGCCACGAGAAAGGAGAAGGTCATAGCCACGCCCATGGCCACACACAGGGTGGTGAGGAGGAGGTCGCTGCCACTTCACATATCATAAAGAAGGCCCAGGCCTTTCCTAGCACAAGCAATGTCATGGTCATTGGCATGGGAGAGGTTGTGGAAGGAGCAGCCACTTTTCACAAGCTCTGTGGGAAGTTGTCTCCTTGGCACGAGGGGACGTGTGGCTGCCACACAACTCAGGGCAACTTCATGGTATCAAAAGACAACAACAGGATCCTGCAAAGAGGGGGATGTGTTTGAGTTCTTTGTGTTCTCCATGCTTTCAACTAGGTTGATTCAAAACTACTATCTATTTCAATAAATTGTTTACTTATTTAATGCTGCTAAAATCCAGAGGGTGAAACCGCACACTTCAAAACGCTGCCCTGCCCCTGCCAGGCAGGTCTGGGAGTGCTTCTGGGAGCTTCCCCGGCCAAAGCAGGAACACAGCTCTGCTGAGATCAGGGACCTGCCCCCCAAACGGTTGTGTGCACTGACGGAACCCGCAGCCCCCTCGCTGCGTCGCCCCTAGACGTCCTCCGGCAGGAGCCGTGCACCGCTCGGGAAAGGGGCGGGAAGGTGATTTTGGGGCCGGGCGAGGCGGTTTGGCGCTCCTGCCCTGCACCCCGCACGCTCAGCCCCGTCCCGGAGCGCCTGGCCGAACCCGGGCGCGCGGGAAGGAGCCGCTACGCCCGGTGCTCCCCGCCCCGCCCGCAGCCCCCGCCGCGCCCCCCGGGGTCGACGGCAGCGCCCCCGCGCCCGCCCCGCGGCGATTGGCCGCCCGCACCGGGCCCGCCCCCGCGGCCGCGCAAGCGCCGCGCGGAGCCGCGCCGGGGCGCTGCCGCCGTGCCGGCAGCGTTCAGCACCGCGGGCTGCGGACAGCGCCCCGCGACCGGCCATGGAGGCCGCGCCGGGGCCGCCGCGCCGGGAGCAGCGGCCCGAGGGGACGCGCCGCCGCAGCGCCGCGCCCAGGTCAGAGCGCGGGGACCGGGACGGGAGCACGGGGGGGTCCCGCACCTGGAGGGCGGGGCAGCCGGCGGGGTCGGGCTGTGCCCGGTGCGGCGGGGCAGGCGGCGCGGAGCCGGCGCTGCGGAGCCGGTGCAGCGGCGGTGGGAGCTGCCGCCACCCCCGGCTCGGTTGGGTGCGGAGGTGGCCAGTGCCACCGGGGTTTTCCCGTGTCGGGGTCCACTGCCTGGCCCGGCATCCCCGGCGGGTTTTTATCCTGCAACACCGTGGGTTCTCCCCTCCGCAGCACCGGGTGAGCCATTGTTGGGGGAGCTCAGCGTGTTTCGGGGTTCTTGTTCCACTAGGCTATGGGCACGCATGGTTTTCACTCCAAATATCTTTTTCTATAAAACCCTGCAGCCGTCATCTTCTCCCTCCTGCGCCATATGCTCCCCTACCTGGTGTCTTAAGCCAGGCTGGCAGCCACAATCATTGTCATTTTCTGGAAATGTCAACAAGCCCATGATCACGGGCAAGGAGCCATCCCCAAATTTGCAAGCACATTGCCATTTGTTAGACTGGAGGCAACAGATCTTCTGAGCTCTTCAGATTCTGTTTGACCAGAGCACACCCTGAGGTCAAGAGCACACAAATTCCTTCTGAAAACCAAAGAGCTTCACTTCTGTCTGGTACGGGATGTTTGTGCTGAGACATCCCCCCTGCCTGGGGCAGCTCAGGTCTCAGCCAGAGGCCGCTGTGCTTTGGGGTCACGGTGTTCACCCAGTGGCTGTTACACAACCCAGCACTGGTTTAAATCTCGGGCGTGCAATGGGGTCAGGGCTGCGACTGACACTTTGGCTTGCCTGAGCAATCCTTGCTCATTCTAACGGGTCTTTTGAAATTAATCCTGCAGCCCGTAAGAGTTGGGTTACAGAGATGAGTTAAGCCACCTGAAACAGGTGTGGATCTCACTCGTGCTGGTCGCTCAGGATCTAAAATCTGTGCCAATAAAGTAGAAGAAGATAGCGCTTACGCAAGGCTCTTTGCAGAGCAGCTAAAGAGTTTGCTCTGCACTCCCTGTCCTCTGCTCCCAGCCAACGCTCTTTATCATCAATGTTCCACCCATCATCAAAAAAATACAGATGTTTGCAAACACCCACTTCCTTCTTGCCTCTTCCAGACTGGAATAGCAAGGTGTTATTTGCTTTTTCTTTTCCATTTCATTTCTTTTTTCTTCAAAACCAAGCTTAGCAAACATGATTTTACCAGCACATTTGGCACTACCAGTGTAGACAGAGCAAACTGCATCCAGACCGGTTCTGGCACTGAGTTCTGGGAGGGATCTGAGCCCTTTGTGTCTGGCTGACTCCAAACACACACCTGCACGGCAGCAGCAGGACCTGCCTGGGGTAAGGGCAAGGATGTGCAGACGAGGATGTGCAGACAAGGCAATGGAAAGGATTATAAAACTAAACTTTTCGTGGCAGACTACGTGGGAAGCAGAGTTTTGCAGTCTCATTAATTTTTCATTATGATTTAACGTACTCAGGAGTCTCATTAACAAAAAGATTGTGGGTTTTCTCAAGGATACGCACTATCCTGCTGCTAGACCAAAACAAGCAAAACAAATCGGAACTCCACAGCAATTTTCCAGTGCACGAGAATTTGCCCCAGCCTAAGGAGGAGCTGGATTGCTCAGGAGGTGCCGGTCGCTCCCTGTCACACAGGGGAGCTGGGAAACAAGGGGAGAGGGAAACACAGTGAGCCCTCCCCTCATTTCTGGAGAAGGGCACTCTCATCTCCTTAGAAATCACAAGCAAATAAGCTCTTTTTTCTCAAGAGCCCCACTGCTGTTTTGCTGGTGGTATGTTCAAAGAGAAAACCTCTATTTAAATTCCATTATAAAACCCCATTCTTAAATAGTCATTTACAGCTCTCAAATAAAAAGCCATTAATCTAGATGGAAGCTGACCTATGGCATGTGGTTTTAATTCAGAAATCATTTCTAGTTTTTTTCATTTGGGGAAACTTGTTCAGCTAATATGCAGGGAAAACCTTGCTAGAGTAAGGAAAAAAGGGAAAGAAAACAAAACCAGCTTCTCTTCTCTTAATATCTAATTGAGCAAAGGTTCCTGGGGAAAAGGGGTTCGGGTTGTATTCAAGATACAGACTTGTGCCTTTCTCTCATTTGTCTTTATTCCCCCTTGAGATTCTTCTGTCAACAGGAGAAGGTGCAGTTTGACTCAGGCATCAGCTCCATTCCCTTGGTAGGTGTTTCGCATCTTTCACAGGCAGAGTGCTGCTGCCTGTGCCCTGCGCTCGTCTCAGAAAAGCACTGCTGCACTCAGAGTGACTTGGGCAGTTTCATAAATTGGATTATTACAGTCTAGACATCTCCAGGGAAGAGACGAGGAAGCAAATAGCATGAGAAACACAGCTCATCGCTGTGGGTACCAGGAGCAGTCAGCTCCAGTCTGAACCTTGCACTCCAACTGCTCATCCTCTGTTTTCCCAGCATCTCTTTGGCTGCATCCAGCTGAGTTTGCAGAAGAAAACCAAGGCTCTCAGGCTGCCTCTGCAGGCTCTTCTGTGGCTGAGAAACCATTTCTGCCCCTCAGTCTCAACGATGTCAAATATCTGACAAGGCCCACACTGGGAATGAAGGTTTGAAAAAAGAAGTTTCTCTTCCCCTGATGTTAGTTGTGGTGGGAAGTGGAGCCCAGCGCTGTGCTCTGCCCACCGCTCCTGCCTGGCAGCAAACGGGTCTCTCAGACTCCTCCACAACCATTTTTCTTGCATAGTTGAGGGTCCTGTGGGCCTGGAAAAGCAACAGCGACACAGCTGCAGGCAAAGAAGGACCAGCCCACACACCTCTGGTGCAGACCTCAGCATATCAATCGTTCAGCCCGCCAGCACTCGGCTAATTGGGAGTGTAGCAAGTGAAGACTTGAATTGTGCAGGACTGCCAGCAGTGATTATCCAAACCGATCGTTATTTGTGAGCCCCAGGTTTCCCTGGAGATGTCAGATAACCAAGGTCACATTGTCATGGAGCTGGAGAGAGATGGGCACAAGGTAACTCATACCCAGAGGGTGATTGACAGAACTGTAATTGTTTAGTCTGAAAAGGGATAACGGAGAAGAGACACCAGTGAATGATTTGAACTGGCTCAAGTTATTCTAAAATATGAAGTCTCTGAGCAGGCAGGGGATTGAGTTAAAAGACAACATGTGAGGGAGGAATGGAACTTGACAGTCTCTCACAGCAAAGGTGGTGAACAAGAAGAATGGGCTTCCATGTGAAATATTAGAGTCAAGTCTATTAACCTGTGTGCATAAAAACAGAAGGCAATCTGCAATATCCAAGAATTTGTTATCTGCTTTCCCCACCGGAAGGTTTTGCAGCTGAGGGGTTGTTGGAGGAGGAATTTGTCCCTGCGTGCTTCCTGCGTCTCCCACACCATCCTCAAAGGGTATTTTGTGAAAGCCTTTTTGTTCTGTCCAGTGTTACACATTCACCCTCAGCTGAGGCAGGCATGGCAGTGCAGCCATCACACTAATGTTGTTACCAAAAGCCTCTGGTCCCAATCTCCTATGCAGATCCAGCAGTTCAAGTGAAAAATCATTTTGGGTTTGCTTTGCAAAAGAAGAGCACAACTAGTGTAGAGGTGTGAGAACACCAAAAGCAAAAGTTGTCAGTGCAGCAGCGTCTCTGAGTTATTATGCATTGTCAGAAACCACCACCTATTTAAAGTGTAGAAACATTAGGAAAAAAACAAGATCAAGGTAGAGGGAAAATAGTAATTCAGAGCCATCACAAAGGGAGTGAGAAAAGGTCTACCCCTTGCCAAAGCATGACACCACCACAGTCCCGGCTCTCTGATGAAAATGCCCTGACTCAGGACTACTAGTACAAAACAGCTTTGCTTTCGCTTGATTTACAAGCCCCAAGTAGGATGCACATTCACTTCAGTCACTGGGCACCTGGGAAGAGCGAGATAAGTGTCACTGCCAGCGTGGGAGAGCGGGCTGAGGGCGGCCCGGGTCAGCTCTCCCGAACCAGCCCTGTCCCGCCAGCCCGCAGAGCCAAAGGGGATGTTGGTGGTCAGCACCTCCCATTCAGGTTGCTTCTATAATTAGTATAGATGGGCAATGACTAATTAAAGACGTCATTGGACTACCATAGACCGTAACCTTTCTTCCGTCTGCCTGTGCTGCAGCAGCGCAGCTGAATCCATGTCCCTCGTGCTGCGGGATGACTGCTGAGGCGGCAACAGACCCCGACAAGACCATGGGTTCCAACCCATGAACAGCTTCGCTGCCGCTTATTTACAGTCTCATGCACCGCATTCATATACACCAAGGACAAATGTGTGGTCTTCTGTGGTAAACTACCTTTATATAGAGCTGTAACACAAATCACGCGCTTGAAAGTCTGGGTAATTGTGCCACTAATCCATCTGTGATGGGACAGCAAGGAGTTCATGAAACAGGGCTCATACGATTTCTTTTTGACAAATTCTGTGGGTGAATGGGATATAATTGTCACAATCTGTTCAGGAGCTCCTGTCTTGGCCACTATCAAAAAACACTCAGCAAAGGAATTTGACAACACAAGGTAAAATCCTCCATGTAGTTCCCCACTGCTGTGTGGCCTGAGCTTCAGCAAATCTGCATCTGAACATTGGTTGTTGCTCCTCAAGTCAATGTCGTTGTAATGAGGACCCAGGAACATGCACCCGTGTCTGGAACCATCCTGCAGCTGTCTGCTGCCTTAAAAACTAAAGTTAGCATTGGATGGTGTCTAATCCATGGAGATTTCTTTGTCACTGGTCCCTGGACTGGTGAACTGTGCAAGTCAAGCTGAGTGCGATGTCTGTGCCGTGAGTCTCCACGCCAGCACTGCTATAGCTGCTACCACAAACATTACTCTGTTGTCATGGTTTTAATGAAACAAGTCCATTTTGTATAATCAAGAAATATAGTTTCTGAGCGTTGATAAACTCAATTGATTTTGGAAAGCACATAGCACAAGCTGCCAAGACCAATATGTCCCTCTTTCTGAAAAAATACCAGTTCTCAAGCAATACCAGCTAATAGTATTCTTCAAATTCCTTTTGTCATTGATATTATCAGGCCATTTAATTTTGGGTGCAGTTCCAGAGACCTGTAATGGCTAAAATCCTGTCTTTTTCTGTGGCAGTCTGAAAAAGAAATGAGAGAGAGACTGCACATTTTCAAAAAGATTCCCTTCTCAAACATTTTGCCTCCCATTTTTTCCTTCATCACATCAGATGCCTCAGGATAAAGTTCACCTCGCTCTAGCCTTGCTCCAGCACTCATGATTCTTTGATGACTTGAGACACTTTGCAATTCTAGCTGGCCCAGATCATTCGTCATGCTTAATCCTCGAAGCCAGACACTAGGGCGAGACCCAGCAGTCAGCTGTAGACACCCTGGCCAGCCACATCTCTGGAGACAGCAATTCCTAAGGCATTTTGGGGGTCAGTGTGACCTCAGTCTATTGTGTGTGAAGGGGTTTCTGGTGTCACACAGGCTAACCAGTCCCTCAATGTATTATTCAAACTTTCTCCAAGCAAGCAAAATCACTCAGGCACTATAAATCAACAACTGTAGGAATTCAATATTTTTTTAAATTCCTTGGAGAGAAGCAGCAAAACCTGCAGGGACCTCATTACCTGGGAACTGGAGGCTGCAAATGTTTTGTGTTAGTAAACTGAGCAGTCAGAGGGAAGTCAAGCTTCAAGAGATCTTGAGAGTTCTAGTCCACCCCCATCCTACATATCAAGACCAATCAATATCTGTTGCTGTCACCCTTGGGAGATGTATGTCTGATGTGTTCCTGAAGAGCCCAGGGGAGAGTCTGCGGGATGTGGGAGGTGCTAGGGCATGTGCCAGGCTGGAGCCTGGAGCCCTTTCACACTGTCGCAGCCATCAGGTTCGCTGTTCAGTGTTTTAGTGCTGGGGATGATTCACTCCCCTGCCCTCCCAGTGTGGAGCAGCGCCATTGTTTCTGCAGAGCAATCAAATTCATCTTTCCAGGAGCACAGACAACTGAGAATCTTCTTCACATGCGGTCTTCTCCGGCAACCGTTGCCCCAGATGTCTGTAGTCACTCTGTGGTCCTGAGTTAGGACCCTGCTGTCAGCAGCCAGTGTGTTATGCCTCCTCTGCAGTGAAATATCTTGGAGAATTGAGGGGATGTTACCCAATTTTTCAAAATTTTGGTGCAACATGCACAAAGATATGATGGCTTCTCCATCAGCTGTAATCTCTGAGTCACAGATGTCTTTATAACAAGCATAATCCAGCTCAGCCCTGAGACTGGCTCTTGGCACAGCAAATAGCGGGTGAGGCTTTACATCCTGCACTATGTGGGAGGCCTGTGGCAGTCTCCAGTTTGCAGGATGCGATTCCCTTTCCACTGCTCAGCTGTTTGACCATACCTTTATTTCCCCTCACAGAGAAAAACAAAATGCAGGACCTTGCCAGACCTGCCTTGCTATGCCGGAGATCGCGAACACCGAGCCCAGCTACAGTGGTGCTTCCTGGGAAAGGATCTGCCCGGTCCATCACTGCCCCATTTCTGCGTCCCCCAGGCTGGGGGGAGACCCCCTGCCCTCCTCCAGCCACACGCTCGGGCCAGTCTCCACCCAGTCCAACGGGCAGGTGCCATCCAGCTCCCAGGACTCGCAGCAGCATCACCTGTATTACCCCTGTACCCAGGAGGAGCCCCAAGGCAGCTATGGCCTGCCCCCACTCCCTGGGCACGGCGAGGGGCCCGTGTTGTGTTCCCACCTTTCCAGCGGTGAGCCCGTGCCCGCTGCCCACCACGAGGCCTCGGAAACCCCCTGGAAACAGTGGTCCCCCGGGCAGCGACGGCCGGTGCAGCATCACGTTGTGACAGTCAGGTGAGAGGCACGTGGAAGGTGGCTCAGAGGCTTTCAAAACGCATCTCCTGAACTTTGTGGTGGGAGCGGGAGGGATGAGAAGGGTCTGAGTGGGGATGCACAGAACATGGGTTTGTCCCCAGATGCCCGCAGGGTCCGGCCTGCCCTCCCAGCTCTGGGGGTGTCCAGACAGCTGCTGCCCCCACACCAGGCAGGGGCAGGACTTGCCTGACTCACGGGATTATGCCCATCTTCTGTGATCTTTGTATTTCCTTCTTTTGCGCTGCAAGACACCCAGCTGGCTAATCCTTTATCATGGCAGAGCTTCTCAGTGATAGGACCAGAGTTCATTTCTTTTTCTGCCCCCACTGAAGCTGCTGTCTGTGCTGGGAGAGGCAGCAGAAGGTAAGTACTGGCTACAGCCAAGCAGCAAGAAATACAGAAGTGGGGAAGACTATTTGTTTTTCCAGGTTGGGCAGCAACAAGGGTGTAAATTCTGTATTGTCCATGACAGAATCGGGCAAACCCCATTTGTGTGCAGAGTGTCCCAGTGACTCGGGTGGCGGCTGTTGCACGGGCAGCACTCCAGCCAGCGTCACCCGGCCTCGCTTCCTGTGCCTTTTGGAGTCCCTGTTGGCTCTAAAGACCACAATCCCTTTGCCACCACAGCAGCAGCCACCAAAGTCTGATAAAAGGTGGCACAGGACTCTTGCATTTGTACACCAGTGCAGGGTTAGGCACAAAAGCCCTTTCTGGTCTCATTTACTAGCCATTAACAGAGGATTTAATTTGCTTGTGTTTGCAGTGTAGAGCAATTGCAGTCAGAGGAGCGGAGCCTGGATCCATTTTAGCTCGTACACTATCAACAAAATTGTCAACTCCATTCTCCATAACAGGTTATTTAAGTAGGAAACGCAGCTGGATTGCAAATCCCTGGCAGGATGTGCAGCACTAGCAGACAGAAAACCGATAACATTATAACGCTAGAATGGGGGTTTTAATCCAAGCAAATCTGCTTGAGAACCTATTGTGAGAGAATTAGCACAGAATGGGCAGAATGCTGCCAGAAAGAGACTTCTCATCCATAATCGGGTGAGGATTTTTTCTTTGCTCCTCTCTCTCCCAAATCTACAGCGCATTAGTGTGATGAGGAATATTTCAAGGGGACATTTCAGTGGCAATGGGGAGCAGAATGAAAGGTCCTTTGGATACAGTGACCCACTGAGGTGCCACTGTGCTCTCAAGGTGCCGGTGGAAAGCTCACCCTCGGGGATTCCTTAACAAAGGGAGCCTTGGACCCGCTGCGGAGCGCTGCTTGTTGCGTTCCTCAGAGCCCTACAAGTAGGGATGACAAATGCTCCTCTGTGGAGGAAACCCCGGTAAAATGTTTCGAGCAGCGCTACTGGCCTTCTGCCCCTCTGGACTGGACCGGTGCTGTCTTTGGAAGGACCTGTGAGACAAATGGCAGCTATGTGCTATGTTTTTGGGAAATCCTTGCTGAGCTGAACAGGAAACAAGAATTGTCTATAGGCATTGCTAGCCCACCTGACGAAATTTAATAAAGAGGTATGCTCTTGTCAAGAAACAATTTAAAAATCCAGCAGGAAAGCACTTAAAGATTTTCATGGACAGAGATGCGGTGCAGTTTCTGTGGGATTACACTGCTGATGACCATTGCTTTCTACATGGTTTTCTTAAGAGGGCCAAAAATGAGGAGTGACTACATCTTCCCGTCCTGCTTGGTTAAAATGCCAACAGAGAGGAAAAGACTCTGCTATTCATTACACTAATTCATGTGACACCAGTTCTCTTGCAGCAATGGCTCAGCTTGGTGCTTTACAGCCCCTGGAAGGGTCACCTCCCTCATTAGCAGCCCAGCACTGTGCTGCGTAGGAAAATAAGAAATGAATGCTTTCATTTTGTTTTTTTCTTTCTGCAGACATGACAAAGCTTTCAGGATGCCAAAGAGGTATGTTTCATATCAAAAGTTTCCTGTCCTTCTCCCCCATCACCACTGCTCTCCCGCCGGCTGTTGGGAGACGCGCAGCGCTATTGCTGGTGAGAGCCCGGCAGGGTCCGCGCTGCCCGCTCGGGGCTCCCGTCCTGGGACAAACCGCAGTTCCCTGCCCGCATCAATTTCACCTGCGTTCACGAGTAGCAGCACTGTCTTGACAGCTATTCCTGGGGCAGGTGCTCTGGTCCATACAATAGCTTTTGATATATATGATAATCCTTTATGTATGTGTCCATATATGTATATTTGTCTATAGACAGGATTAGCCCAGCTTGGCCCATCACAGGAGTGATCAAGACGATAGCCCATCCATCCCACACGTTCACTTTTTCAAAAGACAGAAGATTTTAAATAAAATTATCAAAGCTAAAATATTTTGATTGCTTTCAGTTGCTGTTTTAAAGCTGATTTTTTTAAACTATTTTTTCTGGAAGGTTTAGGTAAGTATCTCCTGTCATCAGGTACTGCCGCTGATGCCTTGACTTGCTTGAGTTGGTCGTCTTTAGGGGACCAAGGCCAAAGACAGCTCTGGGTCCACCAGCTGAAAGTCTGCAGGCCAAACTGTTAGACAGCGAGCAGCTCACGCTGCACAATGGGGAAAACAAGAAAAGGAAGAAGCTCTTTTTAAATGCAATCTTTTAAGTTAAATATTTAAAGCTTCATTTTGCCCTAGGATGCAAGAGTCTGGTTTTTATTATTTCTGATTGAAAAAGCAGGAAAATGTAGGGAGGCAAAATGTAATTACCCGAGTTAATTAGTATTGCCTGCAAACATCCAGTTGGAGGTATAATATGTTCATTAATAGCTGTACTAGAGCCTCTAAGCTTTTCAATAAATAAATGCTCAAACCAGAAAGCCCTAATTCTTTTACTTCCTTTTACTAACACTCCGTTGGTTCAACAGCAGGTTTTGTTCTAACAGCAGAAGCGCCTTTGCAGCTGCATTTTTTTTGTGCCTTTGGTTCCAGTTATTCTCAGATGATCGCGGAGTGGCCCATCGCCGTCCTGGTGCTGTGTTCAGTGGTGGCTCTGGTTTGCACTGTCGCTGGCCTGCTCATTGGGAATTTGCCTGACTTTTCAGAACCCTTAATGGTAAGTCCCTACAGACGATACATCAACACGAACAGAAGGAAAATCTGTGGGCCAACCAGTGACATGTTCTTTCTGCCATGTAAAATGAGTCTATGCTGCCTTCCTTCTCGGCAGACAGAGACAGTGAGGCAGGACAGTAAATCAAGGGGAACTTTAGAGAGGAAAATTACTCCCATTTCTGTAAGTGACTATTTTACTCGAAGAGGAGGAGAAGAGTCTTGTGAGATCAGGGAGAAAGAACTGTAGCCGTCCTTGTCCAGAATGGACAGGAGACCTATTTTCTTCTGTCAGGTCTGGGATGCAGTATTTCCAGGGAAAACTCCATTTGTGTATCTCTCCAAGACGCAAAAATAATCTCATATAATCTCTGTGTCTAGGAGGAGGACTAAGGAAGGCTAAGCCAAACTAAAATGCAAGCTGATGACAAAACCCTTTTGCTTGGCTGCAGGGTTTTGAGCCCCGAGATACCGACATTGGCAGGAAGCTGGTTGTGTGGAGGAATGTAGAGAGCCATACAGGCTACCAGAAGACCTTTTCCCTTTCTCCCTATGCCGAAAAGAAAAGGTATTTGAGTTTGGTTTGGGGGGGGTTGAGGAAGATGTTGGCTGTAAAGTTACGGGTTCAATGCTCCAAGATAACCTATGTCAATTGCAACGTTTATGCTGCGCTTAAAAGTGACCAAGAGCCTTGCCAGTGAAAGTAACTCACAGCCAGACTAGTTACACAAATAACCTGATCTCTCGCCAGCTATGATGACATTGGTGTTGGCAGAGAACAGAAGGCTGCTCAGGGAGAGCCAGAGGCGAGGACACGGAGGATGGTGGAACAAATCTACGGAGCAGATGGTTTCTTCTGTGGCCCCCCAGGTGTGTGAAATCTTGGTGGGGTGGTAAGTATTACACGCCCAGAACTCAACAGCACCCAGAATTGCCAAAGAGGTGTAGGACACAGGGAAATGTTCTGAAAGTGCTCTGAGAAAGCAGTGTGTACAATACCACCCAAGTTAAGCCACTCCTTAATGCACTTCACAACTGACTGGTTAGAAAAACCTTGTTCTGAAATCCTGGAGAAGAGTTGGTTCTCCATTTTGCCATACTTCTTATTCCCCTTTAGAAATACACCTTCAAAGCACCAGTAAAAGGACTAACGTTTTCACCACTCACCCATTTCACAAGTGAATCCTCTGAAAAAATGGCGCATGACCTGCTCCCTCTCTGTTCCTTCTTTTCTTCTTGAAAAACATAAGTTGCAGTAAACACTGGAGAGGAAAAAAAAGAGGAAAACTCTAAGACACCCACAGCTCATCCCCAAAAGGACACTCACTGGTGAGTGGAAAGAGGAAGAGCACATAGATGCATTTACTTGCTCTCTGCATCTACTCCTCCTCTGAGACCAAACACGAAACCCGCAGGTTCTTGGGAGTTCCTGACTGAACTGGGTCTGTAACAGAGTGCAGAACCAGCTGCCAACACTCACTGAGAACACACTGACAGCACGGGGAGCACGGGTCGAAAACGCCCAACGCTGCTCTCCCGCTGCTGACAGGTGGGTGAGGAGCACAGGTCACATCACACAAGGCAGATGCTACCACCTGCTACAGGCTACTGTCCTTTCGACCTGCTTCCCTTCAGGCAGCCCTCCATAGCATAGGACATAGGCATATAGACAACAACACACACACACACACACACACATATATATTCTTATTCTTATTCTTATTCTTATTCTTATTCTTATTCTTATTCTTATTCTTATTCTTATTCTTATTCTTATTCTTATTCTTATTCTTATTCTTATTTATTTCAGAAAAGAGCTATTCCCAGCTGGTGTTTATGTCCACAACTGCTGGGAGCTTATGGAACTTGCAAGCTATTCAGTCCATGTGTCAAATTGAACAAGAGAAGGTTAGTAATGTCGGGAAGAACATATACACATGCTGTCTCTTTTCTGACTGCCGTAATCTTTAATCTCTAGCTGAAAGGAAGCCAGACAAAAATAATGTAAGCTACAGAACAAGTTTCAGCCTAGAGGACTCCAAAGCGTTTTACCCAGTTAGCGATACACAGACAATTCTGCCTGTCACTGAAGTCCAGCTGCAGAATAGCAGCTGCCTTTCAACAAGAATAAACAGACACTGAACCAGAGCTTGGTGCGGAAGCCAAAGGTGCCCATCAGAAGCTGCTGTGAATTTTGGAGAGCAGAATCTAATTACCAAAATGGAGCTATCATCTTGGAGACTGTGACAGCAAATTTTGCAAGTGGGAAGTTTAATTGGATTAGCTGTGTTTGCCATGGGATCCAAATTTTCAAATCAGAGGTTATAAAGGAGAAATAATGGACAGGGTTTGATTTCTGCAAAAGGCTAGCGTGTTCCAATGGCTTTAGTATTTGCAATTTGTCCTTGAGCCATGGCTTGTACGCCTGGAGGGGAGGATTCCTGCAAAAAGCAAGGAGCAGCATGGGGCTGCAAAATGAGGTGAGCAGACAGGGTCTGAAACGATGTTCCCTCATCTGTTTTTCAGATACGCTCACACATTCATTTTAGGGACCTCTGCCAACGTACTGAAGCCAACGAATGCTGCCCAAGCTGGTCCCTGGGGAACTACATTGCTGTCCTGTACAACAGGTCTTCGTGTTTGGAGATAACCCAAGGAGACATCTCCCACACCCTGGCCCTCCTGCGTGCCTGTGCCCCCGACTACCACAAAGGAATCCTCACTCCGTCGTGCATAGGGCCTGGGACTGTGAGACAGAAACATGCTCGGTGTGTCAAAGTCCCAGAAAAATGTACCCGCTTCAATGCCATTTACCAGCTTCTCCACTTCTTGGTCGACAGGGACTTCCTGAGTCCCCAGACAATCGAGTACCAAGTGCCATCTCTCAAATACAGCCTGCTGTTTTTGCCTACGAGGAAAGGTGCATCTATGATGGGGATCTACCTAGACAATCTCGAATCCTGGGATCTGTTTGATAACTACACATCTATCACTGGAATGGACCTGGGCCTTAAACAGAAACTATTCCAGCACTATCTTTTACTGGATACCAAGTATCCAGTCCTGGCAATATTAGCTATTTTTCTAAGCATTTCTTTTTATTTACGCTCAGTCTTTATTACCTTAATGGTCCTGCTCGCTGTTGTCAGTTCTTTAATGATCTCCTACTTCTTGTACAAGGTGGCCTTCAGATTCACCTACTTCCCTTTTGTAAACCTGACGGCGGTCATCATTCTCAGCAGCATTTGTGCCAACCACACCTTTGTCTTCTTCGACCTCTGGAACCTCAGCAAGAACCAGAACCCTTCCGCTGGGCTCTCCCAGTGGGTGAGTCAAACCATGCACCACTTTGCGTATCTCATGCTGGCATCTTGCTTCACCACAGGTGCTGCCTTCTACGCCAGCTACATCAGCAATATAATAGCCATCCGCTGCTTCGCTGTTTACATGGGCACCTCTGTGCTGGTGAGTCTGCTGTTCATGCTGACTTGGCTTCCCTCTTCGGCTGTGCTGTACGAGCGCTACGTGGCAACGACCTGCATTTACAAGCCAGCAGACTACTGGAACAACACTGGCCAGAAAAGAGTCGCTCCCTCCCTTCAGTACATCCTCAGGGGTCTCCAGAACACGCTGTCTGAAACCTCCAAGCTGCTCTTTGAAAAGCTTCTGCCTTGTGGGGTCATCAAGTTTCGCTACATCTGGATCTGCTGGTTTGCTGCTTTAGCGATAGGAGGCGCCTACATCTCCTGTTCCAACCCCAAACTCAAACTCCCGACCCTGGAGACATCGTCCGTGCAGGTGTTCAGACTGAGCCACCCGTTTGAGAGGTACGACTCGGAGTACTGCCACCAGTTCATGTTTGAGAGGCTGGAACACGGCGAAGGGCAGCGCATGCCTGTCACGATAGTCTGGGGCATTCTGCCCGTGGATAATGGGGACCATTTCAATCCAAAAAGTAATGGCACCCTAGTGACAGACGTCACTTTCGCGATCCAAAACCCTGACGCTCAGAGGTGGCTCCTCGAATTCTGCCAAAAAGTGAAGAACAAAACCTTCTATTACCCTGACGCAGAGCAGAAATCTACTGTGTGCTTCATGGAGGAGTTCCTCAGGTGGATGGACAGTCGCCAGTGCTCCCAGCGAGACCACAGCTTCAACCTTTGCTGCAACCAGTTCTCTTTCCCTTATGGAAGCGAAGTCTTCCTACACTGCATCAAAATGATGCTCCTGGAGCAGGGCAGGGAAGGGGTAGAAACGTATGATCTGGGCCTCAGGTTTGACAGGGAGGGAAATATCGCTGCCTTAGTGCTGCAGTTTCAAACTATTTATCACTATAGCTTCAACTACAGCAAAGCCAAACAATTCTACGAGGAAATCAACCTCTGGGTAACAGAGGAGATGAAAACTGCCCCCGTGGGGCTTCAGAATGGCTGGTTTACCAGCAAACTAGAGCTGTACAACCTCCAGCACAGTCTCAGCACGGAAACCATGGTGGTCATGGGGCTTTCTGTAGCCATTTCCTTCGTGGTGCTTCTGCTCACCACCTGGAATGTTCTCCTTAGCGTTTTCTCAGTTACTGCCATTGCAGGCACTGTCCTGGTAACCATCGGCCTTTTGGTCCTCTTGGAGTGGCAGCTCAATGCGGTGGAGTCTCTCTTCATTTCGGCAGCAGTAGGTCTCTCCGTTGACTTTACCGTCAACTACTGCATCTCCTACCACCTGTGCCCCCACTCGGACCGCCTGAGCCGAGTGGCCTTTTCCCTGAAGCAGATGAGCTGTGCCACAGCCATGGCAGCTTCTGCTCTCTTCTCTGCAGGGGTCATTATGTTGCCTGCGACGGTCCTGGCATATAGGAAGTTGGGGATATTCATCATGATGATCAAGTGTATCAGCTGTGGGTTTGCCAGCCTCTTCTTTCAGTCACTGTGCTGCTTCTTCGGCCCGGAGAAGAACTGTGGGCAGATCCTCTGGCCTTGTGCCCACACCATGAAAGACTATTATGATGACCCTGGCCTGAACGGAAGCTTTGCCTGCGGGGGGAGCGAGAAGCAAAACCGGTCGCGGAAGGTCCAGGAGTCCAACACTGCAAACGAGCAATATGAGCTCCAGCCCTTGTCCAGAAAACTCAGCGACAGCTTTGACAACAGCACTTCCACAAGCAAGCTGTCCAACCGGCCCTCCGTGCTCTCTGAAGACACACAAGTTGAAGACAACAGATGCCCCAGAATAGGAATGGAAAGAGAGAGACAGAACCTGCAGGAGGCCCTTGGAGAGCAGCAGGTTGGCCTGTGCCAGTGTCCTGCCTTGCAAACCTCCTCTCCGTACAAGCACAGCAGCTCAGTAACAGAAATACACAGGGAGAGACTCTGCCGAGATTGTCGATGTCGGAAGTATGGTCTGAAAGCTTGGGATGGGTCTGGGCTGGACCATATCCAGCCGGCTGGCGCGAAAGAAGAAGAGCAGCTCAATAAATCCCAGTGCTCTAGTGACACTGCCCAGCAGCAGTCAGATTATACCTCAGACAACAGCCACCTCCCTGCTGCTGACATCTACAAAATTCACAGATGCCTTTGTTCTCTCGGCAGCTCTTTTGACATGCTCAACATCTCCGGTGAGACGTCAATTAGTGATTTTGAGCAAGGCCTGAAGCTTGCTGAATCAGCCAGTTCTTGTCCCGATGTCTTAGAGCTGTCCGATTCGTACAGTCAAACAGAGAGAGGTTACTTGAACGGGAAGAGAGATACTCTGCGGCTGGACCTGAGGGAGACTGTCTTTGATATCTCTCCAGCAGCATCGCAGCAGAACAGCTCTTCATGGAAAAATCGATTCGGATTAGGGAACGAAGGTCCGGTTGTGTTACCAAACAGCCAGCCAGACATGCCTGATGTTTGGATCAAACGATCTAGCGCACAAAGTTCTGGTTACAACAGTTGAAACCTTGCAGAAAACTAAACTGTACTGCTGGGGAAAGGGGAAGCCGGAATCTCCTTGGAACTGTAAATAGCGTTTTTTTCCTCCCACCTCTCCTAGAGCTGAGACTATTTCTTAGTATTTCAGCTGTGCAAATACCTGTGTTTTCACAGAACCAGCAAATCTGATACTAGGGAGAGGATGTGAGTTCAATCTTGATGGAGTCCAAGCCCTTTGACCTTCCAGTGTCTGGTGCCATAGTCACAGCTGTACTGCAAAACTTATCGTGTAAACCTGTTTTGTCACTTCCTACAAGGAGATTAGATTTTTTTTTCTTGTCAAGGTCACATAGGAGAGAAATAATGAGGCAAACCTCCCCAGACACCCACATATTTAACAACAGAGAGAGCTCATGTAAAACAAAAACAAAACCAACCCACAACTATTGAAAATCCAGGTATCAAGTGAAGAGTGTATTGTTAATTAAAGAGTCTTTCATTTTCTACTGAATCAGAACCTGCTTTATGCGAAGTCCAGGTTCACAGATCCCATCAAAATAATTCAGATACTATAAAAAAATCTCATTAAGACTTTGAGTTGATACAGCCTCCTACTGATCACGGAGAGGACTGCAGAATCCAGAGCAAATCTATTGCCACTAACAATTTCAGTTTGTTTTATCAGGAGTTCTAATACTGCCAAAGACTTTCAGTGTGAGATTTCTCCCTGAAGTGTCCTGGTCCCCTCAGTGCCGTGGGCGCTTTGTGTGCTGTCCTCGTGCCTTGGTTCCACTCAAGGCATTCCCCACAAACATGTAACTTTTTAAAATTTGTGTATCTGCTAAATCTTGACTTTTACTTGTTTTTTTTCTTTTCTTTCTTCTCTACCAGAAACAAACAGGAACACAAACACATCCTTGCCTTTATCTGTTGAAAAAGAGAAAACACTCTCTATACAAGTTGACATAAAATAAATGCTTATGACAAACTTTCCTAAATCCGAGTGATGCTTCATTTCAGCAGGAACACTGCGGTTCATTTTCTTCATCTTTTAAGCGCCCAATGTATTTTCCAATATAGCCAGCAAAAGGAAAGTCTTAAAGATTTGCTCCTTCTGAAACCCACCAGTTCGCCCTGCTCAGTGGAGACTGGCCACAACTGCCTGACGTTGAGAGGGAATATGCACTTTTAAAGCTAACGACAACGCTTGAAATGCACAGCGTGTTTCGGTGCTGCATTCCCATAGCGCAGTTCTCCATCTGGGTGTCCAGGCGGGTGCTTTGGCCCGCAGAGCTGCCCTGGGCCTGCAAGCAAGCGCTGGCTAAACTCTCCACACAGGAATCCTTTTGTTACTATCTGGAGGGTCTTCCTACCCATTTTGAAAGCTGTTGGAAAACCATCTAACAAAGTCGGGATACGTTTTACACTGCTGCCTCCTTTCCCCTTCCAGTGTGGGAGGGCGATTTTACCCGGGACTCTGCAGTTTCCCCAGCGCAGGCCGCATAGGCCTCAGGAGCTCCGGGTCTCGAGTACGCAAATGGCAGGGCGAGGCAGGCAGAAGCAGGGAAGGCCCTCCCCGCCGGGGGCCAGCTCCCCTAGGGGCAGCTGCGAAGGGAACGAGCGTTGTACTCTCACAAGGAACCGCCATCCCCGCGGCGCCTTCGCTGAGGCAACGGACGACGACACAACCTCCCGCGCGGGTCCCGCGCACCATAGCCCCGCGCGCACTGCGCCTGCGCGGCCGCTCCGTGGGCGGGGCCGGCGAGCGGGCGGGGCCGGTTCTGCGCACGCGCGGAGCCGTTTGGCGGCGGGTTCGATTCAAACGGCGGCGGCGCGGGAGCAGCGGGCTCGGCCGCCATGGACGGGGAGCCCTCCCGCATCCCCGTGTACAGCGGGCCGCACCGCAGCGGGCCGCCCGCAGGTGCGTACGGGAGACCTTGCTCTGCCCTGCCGTGGGGCTGCGGGGGAAGCGGTGTCTGTAAGCGAGATCCAGTGCCGCCCTGGCCTGTGCTGCCCGTCGCGAAGCCCGATTACGGGCTTTATTCAAGTGTCTTGTCCGCATTTAAGGCTTCGGTGGACCCATTTTTCGGCAAGGGCGCCTCTCTGGGCAGGGCGGGTGTTGCTGGGCGCCACGGGCGGGTCCGCTGTGCCGAACAGCGGCCTGGGGGCGCAGACCCTCCCCTTCGGTCGGCCTCGCAACCACCGACCGCATCTCAGACGTGTGGGCGGGCCGGCTCGGCGTTAAAAACACGGGCTGTTCTGTATCGGTGGGAATTCCTGTGTTGCTCCAGTATAAATGTCCCTATGGGTAAGTCATTTGAAAAATGCTTAATTGGAGTGGGAAATAAAAACAAGCTTCCTGAGCCCACTCTGTGAACAAAGCTTTATATATTCAAACAGCTGTGGTTTAAAGCCACATAAACTTTACATGGAGAGCTAATTCTCTGCAGTGTTGCTTTAGAAGTGTATCTACTCCTACAAAGTGAATTGAAATATAAAGTTCTCTGAACGGAGAGTTTTGGGTGCACTGGGTTTTGCTTCCTGTACCGAGCAGCGTCGCTTGGATCCCTGTGCCGTTCTGCCTGCTTGACGTTGACTCCTTCTTTATTATCCTGCCTACATTACCACTTTCAAACTTTCTCTCATTAGTGCCAGCCTGGTAACTGTTTTAACGGTCTCTCCCACCTGAGCTGTCTGTGGTTTGGTCTTGGCCCTGTATCCTCAGTAAAGTGTGAAAACTGCCCTTAGCTGTCGCTACCTAGCGATGTTCTAGCAAGATATAACTGTGATTTATCTCCAATTGAAGGTTTAAGAGATCCGGTAGTTCTGTGTATTATGGCGATCTCTTGTAGACTCTGGTGTTTGCATTGTTGTCTTTTTCTTGCAGAAGTGCAACCGGCTTTTTCTTCAAAGAAACAATGTGTCAGCAAAACAGCAGATGTAGAGTTCAGCAAAGATCCCAACTTTAACTTTAGCTCAAACGCTCCAGCAGATGGTGTCTTCAAAGCCACAAACCAAGGGTAAAAGAGAGTAAAATATTGATGCATTTATCACTTGGCAAATGTCTTAAAGGTGGCTTAGCATTTTGCAGATTTTGTCAAACTAACAGGCTTGGTAACCTGCAAGAATGCAGTGATCTTTTGATAATTGTCTTTTACCTGTCTTTTAAGGTTGCCTAAATCTGCCAAGAAAGTGGAACCGCCCTCAAAGAAGATGGCTACAAGAGGAGGGTATGTTTCCTCCAGTTCCTGTTAGTTCCCTCTTGGAGGGTCGTGATGAGCTCTCACCCCTGTCCAGCCTTCTTGCCAAGTTTGCTGATTAAAGCTCTTGGTCAGAAACAAGAGCAAGTGCTTCCAAAAAGAGCATTTTTGTGAGAGTAAAAGAAAAGGTGTGTAATACTGATATTTTTGCCCCTAAATCTTGGATGTTTGGCTCTACAGAACTCTGAACAGATACAAACTAGAAGCAGAACTGAAGAGCAAGAATCAGCTGTTAGAAACAGCCAAACAACAGCTACATTCCAGACTAACAGGAGCACAGGTAAGGAAGGGGGTGGAAAAATAAATAAATCATGGACTAATTCTTATATTTTGGTCCCCACAAGGTCAGATCAAAGGATTGTCTTGCTTATGTTTCTTCACATGCTATTGCGTCCTATTGTGGCTTAGTCTCTTAGTGTCTTTGTGTTCTCCAAGTTTTTTTCCCAGTCTGCCCCGCACTGGGAAGATCAAACCTGGAGTATTGTGTCCAGTTCTGGGCTCCTGGTACAAGAGACCTGTGGACATACTGGAGAGAGAGTCCAACAAAAGGCTACCAAGATCATTAAGGGACTGGAGGAAAGGCTGAGAGAGCTGGGACTGTTCAGTGGATTCTGTTTCAAACAGATTTGAGTTTCCTGAGTCAAGTTCAGGTTCAAAATTGGCACCTCGTTATTCACCACCTCTAGCAGATCACTCTAGGACACAGCGCAATGTCTGTCACGTGCAAGAGGCCCTACTGGTACCTTTCAGCTGTAAAAACTCCCTTTATTTCCTAGTTCTCAACCAGTTACTAATCTGTGAGATGATCATTCCTCTTACCTCACAGCTTGATTTCTTTAAGAGCCTTTGAGACCTCCTAGGAGATGTTCAAAAAGCTCCTGACACTATCAGCCAGATCACCCTAATCCACATGTTTATTGATTCTCTTGAAGAACTGCATTCCACTTGTGAGGCTGATCAGCTTATCCCATTGCCTGGCAATGTCTGACCTGTGCAGGGAATAGTGCTGGGGCTTAAAGATTCTAAGACGCCCTGTTGTTCCCAATGTTTATATGCTCTTTGGTGCATCAAACTCTTGCATTATTGATATATATGAGAGAGCACAAGAAAAGATACACTAGAACTGCCTAGAAGGAATTTCTCTTTAGGATCGAGTGTTTCTAGTAGTTGCTGTGAGATGTGGATGTGATAAATGTATTAATCCTGTCCCGAAGCAGGAGTAAAGGTTGGCAGCAGACTCCTTTGCTGTGGTGGTAGAGCCAGAAGGGCAAGGTCTGATTCTCAGTGCTAGCGGAGCACTTGTTAAGCCATTAGCGTCACACTTGGTTACTGACTAATGAGAAGAAAATCTCCTTGGAAACTCGATTAACTTACGACCTGTGTTAATGACAGGGCATTATAAAGGATTTAAAGGAGGAGAATGAAGGCCTGGTACAAGAAGTTGAGAAACTGAAGAAATTTCAGGAGACTTGCATGGTGATTTTGGAGAGCAGAAACATTGATCCTGGTAAGGACCGTGCCCTTCGCGTGCCATTCTGGTACTCATTCTTCAGGACACTATTTTTTTCCCTGTTGTGACTGTGGTAAGACATGTGGATTCTCCTTCCTCATTACGGAAATACTGCTGTAACTCCAGGGCATATTTTTTTTCTAGCTTAAGAGAAAAAGCTGCTTCTGTAGTAGGTCCTGTCCTGGATAAACTTTGAAAATAATTTAGTCTGTCTTGCTGTAGAAAGTCACTTTGAAAAGCTGTTTGTTCTTACAAGCAAAGTTATCAGTATATTAGAGGTTCACTAATGCATCTCGTAAATTAGTTACAGGCAACAACATTTTGGAGGAGGAAGAAAAGACACAAGAATGCCAGAAGCAGACAACGGTAAGAAAGCTTTGAAATAGCACTGGGAGTTCCACGGGCTTTGAGAAGTCTGTGTGCTCTGCTGCCCTTTTCTACTGATGCTGTGCAAACAGCTGCTGAGAGTTGCATTTATTGGTATGATATCAAACTATTTTCCTTTTGGCTCTTCAGCTGTTAACTGGGAAGCTCATAGAAGAGTTGAGGCTATTTAATCAAACAGCTGCAAAAGAAAAGGAGGCGCTTCAGGTAAGACTGTGACTTTGTTTTGGACTTAACCAGGTAACGAGCACTTGGTGTTGGGTGAGATTCTGAAAGCCTTCAATATTGCTCCTTTTTTGTTGTATGTGCATTAAGGAAACTGTGTGTGTTACTCCCCTCCTGCACAGAGGGCTGGGACAATATTAAGTCTTGGTCATTTCCAATTGAATTGTACACGACTGAGCTTGAAACAAGGCAGGAGGTGAAGGTGCTGTTAATGAGTGACAGCTGCCAGGCTGGGCTGCACCAGTTCCAAAGCGGAGATGGAGGCAGTGCTGGAGACGAAGCGGTCTCTGCAAGCTCAAGCAGCTTCAACAATAGTCTATAGACTGACCAAAATCATAATTAAATTACAGTTCTACAATTCTTTGTAAGAAGTTTAAGAGCTAATTTATTAAATCGCTATTATATAAGACTTTCTAAGCTTAGGTCACAGATAAATTGCCATATTCCTCAAGGAACCGAGCTAAGACACCCCAGTCAGGCTAGACTAATCTTAGTTTAGCTGGTAAGACCCTGCTGAAGAGTTCAAATGCTTTAGCAGGAGCTGCTTTAGAACTTGTCTTTGCTGCTCAGTACTTTTCGTGTTTGACAAGTGTCATGGACAGACTTCCCTAAATGTCGTGTGCACCGACTTCTCCATGCAGGCAGCGATGGCCAAGTGGAAATCTGCGGAAGAAGAGAGGCAGCAGTCCCTGGAGAAGCACTCATCCTTCCAAGCGGAGATTAAGGAATGCTCAACAGTACTAGATGAGCTGGAGCAGCTCCTGGTGATGTGAGGCACAAGGACGGGACTCTTTGTCGTTTGTTTTTTTTTAAATCTTTGACTCCTACTTTGCAAACCTGGTTCTTATGTCTGGTGGTCTCACCAATGCGCGGGTCACCACTCTCTGGGGGGGCAGCACCAGGATGGATGGTAGGGGGAGCACAGCAAGGGCTGCCCACCCCTGTCAGGCACTTGTTGCTCGTCCCCACCTGCCGGGCCATGCCTGGGCCCCCCGCACCGGGGAACTTCCCTCGGTGGGGAACCCTCTGTAGTATTCCAAAAATCCCTGGTTTTAACCCATTAAATGTACTGGAAGGACGTGGACACTGTCATTTCTCCCTGCGGCGCTGCCCTCCGCCTCCCTCCTCCTCCCGGCCCCCCCGGCGGGGCGGGGCGCTCCCCGGGGCCGGGCCGCGCCTGCGCTCCGCTGCGGGCCCGGGGCAGCCATGGCGGCGGTGGCGCTGATCGGGCGGGCGGCGGGCGCGGGGCTGCGCGGAGCGCGGCGGCGGCAGGCGCTGGGGCTGCTGCGGCGGGGCTGCGCGGGGCTGCCGGTGGACGACACGGTGAACGGGCTGAGCGACGAGCAGCGGCAGGTACCGCGGGCCGGGGCTGCGCCGGCGGGCCGCGCTGCGGGGGCGGGCCCGGCCCTGGGGTGTGGCGGGTTGAAGGGTGGTGATTGGTCGCGGCTGTGGCGAGGCAGCCTATCCCCGGGCGCGCAGAGGGGGCGTGGCGTGGGCGATGGGTACGCGCCCGGTACACGTGTGCGCTGTTCCGAGCGGGAACCGGGAGCGGGAACCGGGAGCGGGAACCGGGAGCGGGAACCGGGAGCGGGAACCGGGAGCGGGAACCGGGCCCAGAGCAAAGGCAGTTCCAGCTTGCTCTGGGTTTTGCTCATGGGGGAAGGCGCCTCTGTACCGTGGAACGCCGCACGACGAACCATTTGCATGAACAAGTTCCACTGCGCTCGCGTTGGGCCTGTTTGATCAGAAATATGGTCGCCAAATAAACAAATGAGTCTCGTCAAATCCTCTCAAAAGAAGCGTTGCAGCTCTCCTAGCTTGTTCTCTTGCCCAAGGGGGGACCTAAAGCTTTAGGATAATGGTTCTTGGCTTTGCTGTTTTCTCCTGTGTTGAGCAGCAGTCCAGTGCTGGCCATCAGCACTCACTACCTGCTGCCCCAGGGTGTGGGGCAAGGGGGATCCTCAAAAGACTTGGTCCAGACAGGGTTCTGCCAATAAAACCCTTTTCCTTGGTGCCTCTCAGGTCTGGAGCTATAGCCTTACTTAAATTACGACGGTGCAAGCATACGGATATACAAAATAAACTTATTCTTGCTTCTTTCTTACTGCAGAATTATTCTTTGTCAGGCTTGTGTTTGTGGTTTATGGCCTTATCAGCCTGAATTAACTTGTTCTACATTCAGCAGGTGTAAAAGGAGGAGAATATTCTCGTAGTTCCTATCTGTCTGGTGCAACAGCTAAAAATGAGACCAGAAATAGATCTTCAGCAATGGTAGTTAACTGTGAATTAAGAGCACTGTAAGTGTTACCAGCTGGCTTAGGCTGGGAGGGATGCCTGTCCGAGTCCATCCCTCCGTCTCTCATTGATTCAGATTATTTGTTGTTGTTATGGTTTTAAGTTTTGGGTTTTTGGTGGGGTTTTTTTGTGTAATGTTTGTTTTTTGTTTTTGTTTTTAAGCTTTATGGTCAAGAATATGTATATAAGTAGGTTTTCAGCTTTTTAGATGCAGAAAAATATTTTGAGGTTTTTAATGCTTAGATCAACAAGCGTACACAACTTTTTGGAATTCTGCCTCTGTAGAAAATAGTAGGATAGCCAATGTACTTCCAGTTTGATGCGCCAACACATTCAATTAGTAGGCACGTTTATTACAGGCATCTGCATATAATTAAATGAAACTCTAAGCAGCTACTGGACAGGGATAATCCATTATAAGCCCTGTTCATCAGCTTTCAAAGTTTCCTGACCAAAGCCATCCCCTGAAACCCTGGTGCAGGCAGTAGTTGCGTAACATTATCTCATTTTGGGGGAGGATTGTTAAGGTAAAATGCTGAGAGGAACTTAAGTACATCAGGATTTTCTCTTTGAAAGACTAAAGGGTCTTTCATGTGGTCTTACCACCAGTAACCTGAAACATCGGTTCCCTTCTCATCTTGGGATCCTGGCGTCGCCTGGCAGATGCTAGAGAAGAGGATGGCGATGTATTGATGAGATGTGATGTATGTGTTTCTCCTCGTGTCTTTTCCCAGCTTAGGCAGACCATGACGAAGTTCTGTCAAGAGCATTTGGCTCCGAAGGCCCAACAGATTGACCAGGAAAATGAATTCAAAGGCATGCGGGTAAGTATTTCATGTGTGCGTTTCAAACAGGTGGTGCTGACAGCCTGTCTGTACTTTGATCTGTACGTTCATCCAGACAAAGGGTCCCAGTCCACAGCACAGGAACAGATGCATTAACTTTTCAAACTTGAAAGCCATAGAGGAAACAATTTTTTGATTTCCTGTTTCGTCTTTTGTGAACAACTTTGAGCAGCCTGGGGCAGAACCCAGCCAGCATCCACCTGGGAAAGAAAGATCGATAACGGTCGTGTTTGGATCCTCATCATGATATTTGTGCCTCGCTCTGTTCAGACTCCTCCTCTAATATGTGCTTTGTATTCTTTGTAGGACCCTTGCTTGGGCATCTGAGTTTCCTCTCAAATTTGTTGTGGATGTATTGTGTGCAAATGCTGAAATGTAGAGTTTGACTGTTGAACTGAAACTTGACTTCCTAAAACCCCAACAAATTCTGTGCCAGGGGGTGGCTGGATTGATGAAAACGAGAGATCTAGCTATTGCTTTTCATAAGCTCCACAAGACTTAAAAGCCTGGAACATCTGCTGGGGCTTCCCGGAGCTCTGATGTTGACATTTCCAGGGATATATGCACGGCTTTGAAGTTCGGTATATGAATGTAGTCTGGCACACCAGATGTCATCCAGAGCGGTGGAACAGTACTTTTTGAAGTCTCTGGAGACAATTCACTGATAATTCTCATCGCTGGCGCTGGGGCCGGCAGCTCCGTGCCTCCCATGCTGTGGCTGTCACTGGAGTGGCGGCATTGCCAGAGTGACCAGTCTGGGGGTGACAGGCACGTGGAGGGGTCCAGCGGGTGAGCTTTGCAGCCGAGGTGTCCGGCTCTGCAGAACTAGCGTCTGGTGTCCTGGTGGTCAGGAAAACCTCGAGGTTATGTGCTTGAGGGACCCTTGTGGATTCAGCTCCATTAGCTTCAGGAGCCCAAAGTGCTCACGAATTCCCCGTTGTGGTCACCTTTTAAAACCTCTCTAGTCCCGCCTGCGGGTGGGCAGCACCTCTGCCCCAGCTCAAACCTTCCCCTTCAGCCTCTCCCAAGGAGGCCTCAGCTTTACTTACCAGTTTGCTTTACTAGAAGAGTTAAATTGCCAGCTAATGGCAACTCTTCTAAGTGTTTCCAGGGTTTCAGACATGAATACCCTCCACTAAATCCACTATCTGCAGCAGCCGCAGGCTGGCAGGCTACACCGTGCTGCCAAAGCACAGTGGCAAGAGTGCATGAGGTAAAATACAAGCATCAATTTAAGTCATAACACCCTATATTATTTTTAGCAAGAGATAGTATATGAAAGCCTAGAAATGCAGTTTTTAAATTAATGGGAGGTTTTAATTCAACAAAATTCTCCTTAAGCTGGGCAACGAGTTAAATCTCACGACCTGTACTTCCAGAATGACATTTAGGCGTTGTGAATTTTCACTGAATGCAATGGACTGCTCCCATGTGTGTCATAACTAACGTCCGTTAGTCTGTCTGGGTTCTTAGTCCAAAGGGTGGAGCTGCTGCAGGAGGAGCAGGTATTGGTGTGTTTATCTCGGAGATGGCACAAGAATGAGGTAAATTGGTGTGTCTGCTGAGCCACCTGGGAAAACTCCTTGTGCTGATGGCCCGAGTGCAACCTGGAATGATTCCTTGTTCTGTGCTTGCAGGAGTTCTGGAAGAAGCTGGGGGACCTGGGAGTTCTGGGGATCACAGCTCCCGGTAAGTCTGTTCCCTTCTGCTGGGTGACCCTTCAGTCCGCAGAGGCTCGGCTGGAACTCGCCGGCGCGGGGCAGCCTTGCCTGTGCTGGGACACCCATTTGGCCAGAAGCTCCTAGCCTCCTATTTTTTAAAAACCCTTTGGCAACATTTTTATTCCTCGCTGAATCTGAATCCTCTTCCCTCGTTAGGACGATAACAAAATGGCTTTTACACTTTAAAAGTGCTGTTCAGAAATGGTTTCTCCAGATATAACGTGTGCAACTCAGACGTGTTTGCGCTTACGGAGCGTTTGCTGCAGGTTTTGAAGAAAGGGAGCTAGAGATAAAAGTATCCTAGAACAAACATCCATCTCTAATAGAAGTTAGAGTATAAAACAATGCTGTGAAAAGCTGTGATAACGAATGGAGAGCTGACCACATCCAACCAGTCAGAAGAAAATCAGGGTAAATCTTATTCAGCCTTGTCCAGGTTGGTTGAAAAGTGTTTTGATTAATGTTGTAGATGACTGAGGCTGCTGTGGTCATGCTGAATGCACTAACGCAGTGTAATGAGCAGAAGCCCTTAGTGCAGAAAAGCGGCCAATGGGGCCTTTATTTCCCATCGTAAAGTCTGTGTTTCTAGATGTGCGTCTGCAAAGGCTTCTGCAGAAGCAAGCTGAATAGCAATGCGTTGAAATAATGCCTCTGCGGTCCTTTCAGTGGCGCTGAGGCTGCTTGAAAGAGTCTCTAGTCCTGCTTTCTTTCTCTTTACTCTTCCCAATTTACTGCTGCTCCTGTTTTTTCTCACTCTTACCTTCTTTCTTCTTTGATGTTGTGCCTGAGGCTTACAGCAGTTTCCCACACTATAAATAAGCCATCCCCTCATGAGTCCTGTCCTTTTGGATTTCCTCAAAGATTTACCTCTAAAACCCTCCTGTGCCCGGCATTTTTTGCCTGATTTTTGATTGTATAGCTACGTGCAGTTTCTTTGCTGGCGTCGGTTTTGTTGGAGGAGGTGGAGACCGGGACTTAGGATGTGAAGATAATGGGAAATCTTACGAGGGCACATGCTCAGTTGAGTGGCATGTTTGGGCACCAGTGCATCAAGTCTAGTAAGGGAGCATTTTAAATAACAGTGCTTTTTGTTTTCTTCTTAAAAAGAAGAAAACTATGTTGGTTTGATGTAATTTTCTCTTTATTTTATAAAGAGCTAAGTTAAGAAATGCAAATAGGTAGATATATATAGATATATATGTATATGGATGTATTTATGTTTGCTGTCAGCTGCTCAAGGCCATTATGCATTTCTCAGCCTTCTCTTTTTTCCTGGCCTTCCGTCTTTTCCCTGGTTTCAGGCCCAGCTCCGTGTGCCGAGCTGGATTGCCGGTTATGATCCTCATGCTGCTCTGTTGAGGCTGCACGTAAGGGTGGCTCACAAGGACTCACTGTTGTGCAAGTGCCGGTAGCATGTTTTAGATGCATCCTTGTGCATCTTACATGGGTAAAACTATGCTGGACAAGTAAATAATTTATTTTTACGAAGAAATTAATAACGATGTGTGATACACTCCGTGGTGGTTCACGTGGGGTTCCTCTTCTCTTTCCAGTGGAGTACGGTGGATCTGCTTTGGGGTACCTGGACCACGTGCTGGTGATGGAGGAGATCTCCCGCGTGTCGGCGGCTGTCGGGCTCAGTTACGGGGCCCACTCGAACCTTTGTATCAACCAGCTCGTGCGGAACGGCAACGAAGCCCAGAAAAACAAGTACTTGCCCAAGGTGGGGAAGCTGGAAAGCGTTCGGGTTTCGGCTGCAGGCAGGCTCAGTGTCTTCCGCAGTGCGGACCATTTTAAGCCAGTTTCAGTGAGCCAGCCTTTGGGAAATACTGTACTTCCCAAACTTGCCTTTCTCTACCTTGTTAATTTTTGTCCTGTTAATCCATATTGAGCTCAGCCCGTGCCAAAGCCCCAGTCTGCAGACAGCATAGTCCCGCTCTCTGGAACAGTGTTACTAAATGGGGCTTTGAGGTGGCCCTGGGTGATATTGTTCCAACTTCCCAAATTGTTTTGAGGTTTCTGGATGGAAGTGACCACTTTCCTATTTTATATTCCTCATTGCTCGCTGCCCAGATGCTGGGTTTGCCTGTGCCAATTAACTACGTGTGGAACTTCCTCATCATCTGGGACATTGATGTTTGTGACTCCAAAGCAATTAAACAGATTTTGGTGTTTAAATGCATGGAAAAACTTAACTAGTACGTTGAATCCCAGCTGCTGAAATTATCAGCAAAATTATCAGCGCAGGAAACTTGATTTAAAGCGCATGCAAAGCCCGGTGTCCCTTCCTCAAAGCATTGTGCAACCCTGCTGATACGTAACCCTGAGTTGTCCTTGTTGCTGCTCAGGTGTATTTTAATGCCCCCGTTTGCTGCCTTTCAATGAGATGTGCAACCACTTCAGTTCTTACTTGTCTTGGCTCAAGACAGACTCCTTAACGGTGCTTCAATAGTTTTGAGCAGATCACGAAGGCTTCTGTAGAAATGCACCGATGGATCGAGTTGGTTGAACATCTCTCTTAAACATTGAAGCTGTTTTTTTTAAAAAAGGAGGAGAAGACAGATAAAAGGACACAGGGAGGGGGAAAAAGGGCAGGACGAGGGAGCGGGGCAGAGGAGGCCAGGGCTGCGGCAGGGCCTGGCGCGAGCAGGCGCGGAGGGTGTGCAGCGGCCAGGGCAGCGCGGGCCTGGGGAGCCGCGCTGTGGGAGCACTGCTGAGCGCTTCGCCATCCCTTTTCACCCCCTCGCTGCCCTGCTCTCCCTCCCTTTCTTAGGTTGGTATTTTCTTGCAGCTAACCAGCGGGGAGCACATTGGAGCCTTAGCAATGAGCGAACCCAATGCAGGATCTGATGTTGTGTCCATGAAGCTGAAAGCAGATAAGAAAGGTAAAGCCTGTCACGTGCTGCCTGGCCAGACAGCCGACGTAAACACCGTCTCCTGTAAGTCCAGACTAAGGTCCTCAACGCCACTGCGACACGGTGCTAAGTCTTGGCTGTACCAGGCCACGTTTGCAGGCTTGTGCTGCCCCCCAGGAGACTGAACGTGTGATAAACCAGGTAGTGGAAACTTGAGGTGGACAGTTGAAGGTCTAGAAGTGAACTGACGGTGGTGGTGGAGGCCGGTGGTGTTATGGAACCAGTGCCACGTGCCTTAGTTTGTCTGGTGTTTGTTAAACTGTCTCTGGACTCCAGAAATGAAGGAAATGAGTTTTCTTAAACTTGGGAAGGACTTGTGCACGCTGTTTGCGGGGGTCTTAGAGAACTTTCGTGGAGATAAATGGCATGAGGGTGTAGGTGATGGTCTGTTGTGAGCTGACAGGTTGCTGCTCTTTGCTTCCAGGAGACTACTTCGTTTTGAATGGGAACAAATTTTGGATCACCAACGGGCCAGATGCAGATGTTCTCATCGTTTATGCTAAAACCGATATTAATGCTGTTCCAGCCTCCCGAGGCATAACTGCCTTCATCGTGGAGAGGGTAGGTTGAAGCTACTGTTCAGTAATTCCCACATGCTTATTGTGGTGGGGCTTTCAAAGCTGATTCTTTAACCCAAAGTGCCTCATTGAGAAGCCAGCTAGTTTTCTTTCTAGAACTGTCAGCCGCTTGCTGAAGGACAAACCCTGCCCCGGTGACGTGGTGAGCTGCGCTGGCAGCTGGGCACACCTGGATTGTGGCACCCAGGCGTGTAACCAGTCTTTAGGGCTAGAAATATAGAGAGAACAGACGAGATTCTAATAGAAAAGGGCTTGCTTGTGGCCAAAAATAGTCAGATATATTGGCAGCCTTGTAAATGTGTCCTATTATCCCATTATCTAACTTTATGGGGTCTTTTTTAAGGTGAGACATGAAAGACGTTTAGTGATTTAATTTAGTCTGTCAGAACTGAGATGTGACGTGTTGTCACTGTCTGGACCCTGCAGGGAATGCCGGGTTTCAGCACCGCCCAGAAGCTGGACAAGCTGGGAATGCGAGGGTCGAACACCTCTGAGCTCATCTTCCAAGACTGCAAGATCCCCGGTGAGCTGGGTTCGGGTGGCGGCAGCGTGCACCTGCTGGTTTCCTCTCTTGTTGGTCAGATGAATTGGATCGCTAGCTAGATGCGTGTTCCGCTGTGGGCTGGAGGGCTCTGCGGGTGGTTGTGTGCTCCCTGGCGGCCTCGCAGCGGAGCTGGTGGAGCTGAGCAGTGCAGCGCTGGGTTCTGCGAGGGCACGGCCCGTGTCGGGTCGCTCCCGTGTCGCCCTCGTGGACCTGACTCCTCAGTGCTGCTGCGGGCCTGCCCGAGCCTTCTGAAAATCTCGTTCATTGCCGTTAGAGCTCCCCATCTGCAAAGTCACTGGAGACTATCCAACAGGCTTTTGGGTTGCCTGTGACATTTCTGAGTTCTTTTGGGGCCAGGGCCTGAAAAGGGACATCCTTTCCCCCGGCAGGCAGCGCAGCAGGGGCCGCTGTAATGGCCGCTTTTGTTACTCCAGTGGCTGCTGTTGCAGATAGAAAATTCACAGACACTATATAGCAAGTGGAGGAGATACCTTATCTGAGCTCATTAAAATCCTAATTGCAGATCTGCAGAACAAGTAACTCTCCTGCTCCACCAAAAGCTGCTTTGCAGCGAGCAGAAGAGTTTCAGCTGCAGTCTGACATTTCTGACTTTACTGGATCCTTCCACTCTGAAATCAGAAAGGGCTGTGCCCGAGTCAGCAGATCATCTCCTGGGCAATCGTCTGTACAGAGCAGCGTGTTCTTATGGTAACGGGATTTCCATTTGCCGATAACTCGGAGGAGCACATCGCTGCGCTGTTCAAAGTTAACACACTTTGCACTCCGGCCATTAATGCTGCCTCTGATCTTCGGCCGTGGAAGCGGAGCCAGTGTGATGCCATTTGAGCTGTTTGCAGGATCCTGCTCTCAGGCCGAGCTGTCCTCCAGCACTGCATCCCATCTGCCTTAAAGCGCGTGTTTCACCGGCAGCCACGCTCCGCTGATGTGCTGGTGTTTTTCTCGTAGTAAGTGTTGTCGGTGGATTCGTTCGTGGACATTTATGGCAAAAGCTGGTTCAGAGCCCCCATTTTTTAATTTGCAGGTCTGCGCCCCGTGTGCAGCCCACAGGTGTGTCCTCCGCTCACCGCACACCTGCATGGACAGGAACATGTTCAGGCTATTCAGAGCTTTTTTAGCTAGGAGATGCCATTACTTGTGAGCAACTTTTTCACTTCATTATTACTGATGCTGATATTTGTGTTCTTCAAAGTAACGTTTACTATTAGTATTCTGGTCTGTGGGGCCTTTGAGCCTTTTCTGAGAGCCGTGCTTCACTCTTCTTCCTCTTCCTCGCTCCAATATCGTGGTGAAGGCCCTGCAGAGGCTGCAGTTCTCCATACACTCCATCAACGTGCTCTTCACTAAGCAAGAGACAATGTGCTCCATGAGCTTCTGCCACTGAAACGCAGACTGTTTATTTCAGGAGTCTATCTGCACGTGTCCACAAGTGCTGTCTCATTTTCACTTTGTGTATCACGCCTCTCAGATCTCTCGTGATCAAAGCCTGAAGTGGATGTTATTTCTCCTGCGTGGTGTGATCAGCCGTTGATCTCTGTCTATCCACAAAGCACAGCTGTTAGGCTTTAACTTCTCTCCTGGTTGTAAGAATACAGCCTTGCTGCGATGAGCCTTCTGTTCCTGCTTCTCCTTTTATACGCGTTAGCATCAGTGCGTGCTTTAGATTGTCCCAAAGCAAAAGGGTTTCCTGAGGTTTATTTCTCAGCCCATTATCTGATGTGCCTATTTTCCTGTTCCATTTTCACAGAAATAATGCTTGTCTTTCAAAACGTTTATTTATAACAGCTACCTTATTCTGTTGAGCCCCCCTTGCAGAAGGGGGATCATGACTGTTGACGTTCTCTAGTCTTCAAGGACCGACGTACCTCCCTCCAACCTGTGATAAGCGGTGAGCTCAGACTGCTTGTCTGTGAGAGCTCTGGGTCCGGTGCCGGGAGTGCTCGGAGAGGTGACCCAAGGGGATCAGACCAGGATTTACATCCATTTTGAACACACACATTGGATGATAACGCTGGCAGTTTGGGTTAGATACAAACTGATGGGGTGCTGGAGGGGGCTCCCAGTTTGTCCTCCCAGGCTGTTAAGTCTCTGATGCTTGTTGGTACGAAAACTGAGCTGGAGGATCTCTGGAGTGCACCTCACGCTTCCGAAAACAGACGAGAACATAGCGGTGATTCTAGATGCACTTTATAACCCTTTGCTGCCTTTTCCTTTTTGGCCTTGGTTGGCTTGAAAAGCCATTTGAGTGGGAGGGAGCGTAAGTATCAAAACTCAGAGCCTGGCAGCTGGTCCTGAATGGTTGAGGGACCGAAAAGAAAGGGGAACGAGACTGAAAGTTTGAACGCTGTCCCCTGTGAGCACAGGCCCTTGGACAACAGCTCATCTGAGCTTTGCACACAACTGAATCGCTTTACTTTGCCTGTTGCAGCTGAAAATGTCTTGGGGACGGTGAGCAAAGGAGTCTACGTCCTGATGAGCGGACTGGACCTGGAGAGACTGGTGCTGTCTGGCGGGCCGCTGGGGTAAGGGATCGTCGGCTTGTAGATGGCAAGGCCAGAAGGATCCTTCGGGATCACCTATCCCGGTGGGTCTCCAGCTGGGGCTGCAGCTCTCTGCTGGGTGCATCTTGGACGGAGAACGGAGATATTGGGGCAGAGAAGAGGAAAGCCAGGCTGGAGGAGGTGGCTGGGGCAGAGCTGTGATGGAGGCAGGAGCAGGACACCCCGCGGCTGCTGGTGCTCGGGACACCCCGTGCTCGGGACACCCCGCGGCTGCCGGTGCTCAGGACACCCCGTGCTCGGGACACCCCGCGGCTGCCGGTGCGTAGCTGCTCTGCTGGGCTGTGGCCGGGGGTCTCAGCCCGGCTCTCCCAGCAGCCAGGGCTTGCTCTGCCTCTGCTCGCCGCCTCCTTTTGCTCTCCTTGCGTCTCTGCTCCTCATATATATTTTTTTCTGTTTGAAAGCATCTGTACGTGCCCTCTGAGGGGCAAGGGGTAGAAGAAGCAATGCCAGAAAGAAAGATTGCTAATCTCTGCGTCCCAGTGTAGCGCAGGCCACAGGCTCTCCAGAGCATGCTTTTGAAAATGCTGGTCTTGATGCAAACATTTCTAGGGATGGTAAATCTTCCTTGGTCCTCATTTGCATGTTTGCATATGCCTTACTTCAGGAATAAGCAGTTCCTCGTTTGTGCTACTGATCCCTTAAAGTCTAAAACGCCATCCAGACTGGCACACAGAAGGACCACTGGACTGGATGAAGGGTTTATTCTTCATTTATTCAGTCCTTAAGCTCCCCAGTGACTATTTTTACCCTACCGTCCTCTTGCCCTCCCACGCAGTCTCTCTGTGCTAAGCCTCCTGTGGAAAGACCATCTTCCACAAAGCAGAGGGAGGATTTTTCACCCTTATTCGTGCCTACGCCTTTTTATGGTATTGGCTCCTGGAGTCGTCCTCTGGAGGTGCAAGGCAGCGCAGACTGTTCTAGGAAAGCTCCTCAGCCTTTCTCCTCCATCCCCTGAATTAAGCGGGTGAGGCCTTACTAGAGAACGTCCCCAATGAGCGAGATGTGGAGCGCTGGGGAGAGACCGGGACATGTGGATTTTGTTCTTAGCGTTGTTTGCGTGGAGCTGTGGGAAGACAGCAGCATATCATTTTAGGTATGAGAGCCTTTTTATTATTTGTCTGTTACTTGTTCTGTTGTCTTCCTTTTTCCTCCATATCTCTACTTTTCTTAGAATCATGCAAGCTGTTCTTGACCACGCAATTCCATACCTACATGTAAGAGAAGCATTTGGACAGAAAATTGGCCACTTCCAGGTGAGGCAGAAAAGGAATTAGTTTTGTCCTCTTGCTCGTTTTCTTTAAAAACGAGAAGACAAGGAGCTGTGTGGTGGGAGGTCTTGGTGTGGAGTTTGTGCTGGGGCTGCGGGATGTGGTGATGTGCGAGAAGGCGAGAGGTCTCGCTGTCGGTGGGTGACACGTTACTGCTGGCTGTGACACCTGTGAGCTGGCGGGACCTCCAGCTGAGCGCGTCTTCTCATTTGCCTGGTTTCTGTGGGGCAGCCTGGGGAGCGGATGATCTCCAGTGCTAGCGCAGAAAATAATCTTCCCCTCTGGCGTTACTGTGTCTCCTGCGGCTCGCAGCTCATGCAGGGCAAGATGGCGGATATGTACACGCGGCTGATGGCGTGCCGCCAGTACGTCTACAACGTGGCGAAGGCCTGCGACCAGGGGCATTTCAACGCGAAGGTGAGCTCGCGGCCGCCGGGCGTCTCCTCTCTTTGCTCCCAGGTCGGGAGCAGGGGGGAGGTCTGGGGTTTGGTTCTGGGGGTTCAAATGACTCCCTCACAGCACTAAGTGCTTTTGTTTTTTCTTTTCCACCCTAATGGAAAAGCCAGTCAGGTTCTACAAGGCAACCGATTTAGCAGGATCTGTAGGTGTTTATTAGAAGCCAGAACACAAAGCCCTGGCTGTTGCAGGGGCTGTAGCGTCTTTTGGAGGTGTCATCTCCACAACTGGCACTGTCACCTCTCCCGAAGAGGGGGACGGAGTGTTTAGCAGTTGGAGCACAGAGCCCCGCATCCCAAACCAGATCACATTGGTCTCCTGTGGATATGATGTGTGTTTGTGAGCGACACCAGCTCCCCTGCTGCACGGGGTTTCTTCTCTTTCTGTCTTCACGTGGCCTTTACAGACCTGACACAAGTGCTCTGTGGTGACAGAAAGGCTGCTGCGCTCCTTCCTTGCTGGGAGTGGATGTGCTGCCTTTGTGATCAGGTAGTTCAGGCTTGTTAGCACACGTCTGTACAGTAATGGAAAGGTCAGAGCAAGGCAGAGATGGGAGACGGGCAGGTGACACCTTTGCTGACTGCCACCGTTGTGACTCTGCTTTAGGACTGCGCCGGAGTGATCCTCTATTCGGCAGAGTCGGCTACGCAGGTGGCTCTGGATGGGATCCAGTGTCTGGGTGAGTCACGGGCAGGGCTGTTTGTGGGACTGATTGCTGGGGAGAGCCAAGCGCGGTGCGAGGGCGACGCGCCCTCCCGCCCACCCTGACACCAGGGACATGCCCCGGACTCCTTTCTGTTGCAGGTGGGAACGGTTACATCAACGAGTACCCCATGGGGCGGTTCCTGCGGGATGCCAAGCTCTACGAGATCGGCGCCGGCACCAGCGAGGTGCGCAGGCTTGTCATCGGCAGGGCGTTTAACGCCACTTTTAAGTAACGTCCACCCGCGGAGAGGCGGCTCCCTGACCACCGCGAGGCCTTGGACCAGAGAGGCTGCAACGCACAACTCTCTCTTTTCTTTATCTTCCTGCTTTTGAACCTGGGATCATCACCTGCGGCCCCTGTTCTGCCTGCTCTGTGAACAGATGCTGCTGGGCTGGGCTCCGACAGAGAGAATCCGCTGGTGGCATGGCAAGCAGAGGGTTTTTTCTCTTCTCATGACCATGCTCGTGATCATCCTGTTCACAAGCCATCCCGATGCTCAGCGTCACAGGGCTGAGGTTCAGCAGGGGATGAGCTGCCACCGGAGCAGGCTGCTGGGATGTACGCCTGAAACAAGAGCACAGAAAGTCACCCCCCCAAAAAAATGGACAATGAGGGAACAATTTTGTTCTTTAAAAAAAACCACCTGAGTGCCATTAAACAGCATTTAGCATAGTACCGCCGGAAGGTGACATTTCCCCGGGTGCCCTTCTGGTGGGATGAATAACTTCCATTTCGGGAACTCGACACCAGCCCCGTCGTGGGGGCGGCTGTGAGGAGCGCTCGGCATCCTGGCTGCGCACGCAGTGCTTTAGGTGGTGATTCCCAAAGCCTCGTTAAAATGCCACATCTGTTTCTCCGCATCCTTCCTTTCCCATTCCCGCTGCTTCTCGGGGTTTTTCAGCGCAGCGCCGGTCTCGCCGTGCTGATGGATGCCCCCCGCTGCGGCATTCAGCCCCAGGGGTCGCCATCCGTCACTCCGCAAACACTTGAAGTGTCAGACCCGCATTGTGACACCCGTGAATGAAGCAGGCGGGAGGAGGTTGACTTTTGAGGTTGGGGTTACTTGTTTTTCTGCTGAAGGTTGTTCTTTTGGCGAGAGCACGTACTCGCGCTCCACCTCCGCTCGGCTGAGAAGCCAGGGCGAGCGCGGCGGGATTCGCGGGTGTTTTCGGTGCATATTATGTGCAGCACATGGAAGTTTTGACCTAGCCTTGTTAAAGAAAATTGCAGAGTAGACTTGCCAGCCTTAAAGAGTGAATTGCAAAGACAAATTGGACATTGTAAATATGACAGAACAATTAATTAAACAGTTGCCATGTAGTCAACCTCCCAGCAGTTTTAACAAAACTGAGATTAAAGCTTTGTGTGTTTTGTTGTAGGTGATATCTGCCCATACTAGGTGACAGTAGACTAATATGGAATTTCAAAAAGCCACAGATTGAAGAAAATTTCACCTTGAATTGCCAGGTTGATCACCAAGTGCTTCTATAAAAAGGTTGTAAAACATCTAAAGTGCTGGTGGCAGTGGCTTCTTCCTAAAGGTCCTGTTTGTTGAGCTGCGGCTGTTGCTCTGGCAGGGTCGCAGCTCTCGCTGTCGGCCTCGGTCTCTGGAGGGGGGAGCGGGCAGAGGTGGCTCTCGGGAACGCGTCACTGGGCTGCACCTGACAGTGCTTGCGAAATGCACTTCACTTGCATTTTCACTCTAAATCGCTGTGGTTGCCACACCCCAGTCTAGTGTCCAATGCATATGGGCAACTCACATTTTATCGGTGTGTTCTGCATCTCTTTAATAGGGGAGTCAATCCCTGCGCTTTCCCTTGGAGCCTCTCGGAAGAACACGAGCACTGAACCGCTGGGTTGCGGTCCGTCTCTGGCCAGAGGAGTTTCTCCAAGGAGCGTTAGGGCCGTGTCAGGATGCTGTGAGGTGCAGACTGTTAAAAACGGGTTTTTGAAGGTGGGAGAGACCTGCAGATTTTTAAACCTGTCCTCTAGCATTCGAGAGGTCTCATTTTTAATACACATCATAAATAACGCCTTCACTTTCCAGGCTGGTCAGCACCTTGAGTTAGAGGTGGAGTGAATCACTGTCGAATGCAGCGCAGGACGGGGTGGAGGGGGAGAGTCGTCACTCCCGAGCGGGTTTTGCTGGTGGACCCGCAGGCGCTCCCGCAGCAGCGCTGGCCTGGCCGAGCTCCGGCTTTCCCTGCGCTGAAAAGAGCTGGGGAGGACTCGCCAGGGGACAAAGGTTCAGGCTCTATATGATACCAGTCAAATGAGCTTTGGCTGGGTGGTCCGTGCTCCCGGGGGCTGTCTCAGCAGAGACCTCGGCCGGTCCCCGCCGCAGCCCTTGTCGTCCCTCCCCACTCTTTATCAACCAAGGCTCTTTTCCCCAAACTCTCATTTAAAAAAAAAATACATTTCTAGTGATACATCTGGGCTGTGCCTCGGGCCTCCTCTGGAGAGCAGCAGAGCTAATAGGAGAACAGGCGAGGACATGAACTTACCATGTCTGCTCTGAATCTGTAATGGGAACGGTCCTGACCCAAGCAGCTGGTGCTGCCGTTTGCTGGGGCGGGATGTGCCGTTTGCTGGGATGTGCTGCTCCTGCCCCAGCTTCCAGACCCTCCTGTGTTTGCAGCTGCCTATTTACGGAGCGGAGGGAATTCCTCACGCAGGAAGCAGCAAGTTCATTTGAGCAGCGTCTATAAAGCATGAGGTTTTTGAACGATGCAGGTTCATAAGGAAGCATCTTGGAGCTTATCAGGAATCCAGAGATGCTGCCTGTCCTGGCACAAGCAGGACCCGCGCCCAGCAGAACCCGCGCCCAGCAGAACCCGCCAGCACAGGGAGTTTCGAGGTGCTCCCAGAGCTGTTCTGTGTGCACAAAGCATCGTCCTGCAGCAGCCGGGCAGTTTTCACACGTTAGCAGCGTATTGGTTTATCGAAAGCAGAAAAGCTGCGCTGGGTTCCCGTGCTGAGGCTGCTGGTCCTGGGCATCCCGCTCAGTGAGTTGTTTCTCTCTGTGTGCGACCAGAGCTGCTCGGCAGCTGGTTCCCGTCGGCTGAGCACCTGATGGAAGAACAGTCTGAGCACAGTGTCCTGCAGGGAGCGAAGCTCTGGCTGGGTTTGCGCTCTGACAGGCGAGTTTTGCGGCTGAGGACCTGGGGATGGGCTCCCCGCGGGCTCCGGTCAGCTGCAGCAGGGTGGGTGTGCGAGGCCAAGGCTTTCACAACACGGAGCAGGTTCTTGACCTGTTTGGAGCCCTGGATGGGCAGGAAGGTTGGGGTTCCTGCATGGTGCTGCAGCTCCGCTCCCTTCCAGCTCCTCAGCTGCACAACCGAGCTGCCGTAATACTGACAGCATTGGCACGAGGGAACTTGTTTGTGTGCTTGATCAATGCCCCTTTGCTCTGCGAGTCCTCGCTGGGGCTGTTGGCAGGAAAAACCGGCTTGTCATGGAAAAACTGGTCTTGTGCTGAGTTACGGTGCTGCCAGAACAGGTGCCGAAATGTGTTTGATGCAGAAACCCGTGTTGAGAGGGAAGGGAAAGATGGAGCAGAGAAGATGGGCTGTAACATCTCTGGTGTCCGGCCTCGTGCTCCCCGGGGCCGACAGGACCACGGCTCCTCCAAACCATGCCCAGCACTGGAGTTTAACCAGAGGCCCATGTTTGCAGGGATGCCCACAGCATCAGGGTGCTGTTGGCCTTATAAACATGCCAAGGACATTTATTTTCTTGTATGTCTGCAAGGTAAAAACTGCTGTGGAGGGGTTTGTCTGCAGCGAGACCAGCTGCGCTTTGTACCGACGATGATTTGAAAGGCAGCTGCGCGTGGGGCTGAGCTGGGGGTGAAGCAGATCTCATTGAGTCCGGCGAGGTCAAACCTCGGGGACAGGGACCGGTGTTGGAGCAGCACCCGGGCAGGACAGTGCTTGTCCCCACTTCTTGGCGGGGACCTGGGAGGTGGTTTGGGGGTGAAACCTCTCACATGAGTCCTGACGGGTGGGATTTCCAGGCTGATGCGTGGCTGCAGGGCCCCCTGCCCGCTCCCAGCAGAGCCCAGTGTCCCCGCTCTGTCCCCACCGCCCGCCCCAGGGGACAGCAGGAGCTGTCACCCGCTCGAGTGGCAGCGGGGAGCGTGTGCGCTCGTGTGTGGCAGAGGATGCGGTTTCTTGCCTGTGGGGCAGGTCTGGGAGGGGAAGGGAAGGGAGGCTTCGGTAACCTCTGGGGAGGATGATGTTTCCCTCCTGCACCTGGCTTTGCTGTGCCGTTTCAGTACAGGATGACACATAACGAAAGTGTCATTGAGTCTTGTTTTCACTGTTCAGAGGAGATGTGCTGAGGCCAAACCCTGCGATGCTGCCCGAGCATCGTGAAGCACGTTGCTCCATCCCTGCTCAAGAGCACCCCTCCCGCTCCTGCACCCCTCCCGCTCCGGCACCCCTCGTGCAGCCCTGCTCCCTGCGGAATTCAGTGTGTTTGGGCTCTCACTTGCGTTGCGGCCTCCCTGGGGCTCCTGGCAGAGCTCCCTGCGGTTAAACGCCGGTGACGGAGCACAGACCTGCTGCTGTGTCACCTCCGTGTTTCCCACGCGTGGGTGAGCTGCTCGTGTGCCGCGGCAGGGCTGGCAGCCCGCACGGCTGTGGGCAGGGAGCGCACCGTGCCCCGTCCTGCGGGCAGGAGCAGCCCCGCGGCACCGCTGTGCCGGCCGCGCTGCCCGCGCAGCAACGCGCCCCCCGCCACAGCCCCGCAGCAACGTTAGAGAGAGGCTGCTTTTCGATTTATAAAAGAATTCACAACTGTGAAGAAGGAGACAAAAAACATTCTTGAGCTGAGGGGACAATATTGTGCGAGGGGGACCCGGGGGGGCGGGATTACTGCAGCGCAGCCCGGGGTCGCACCGCTTACACCTGCTGTTTGCTGAAAGGCTGATGCTGAGCAACAAGCAGCTGATGCTGAGGCCCAGTTGTCAGCCTGAATGGGAGGAAAGAAAGCCTCTGAGGGTTGCGTTTGCCAAAGGAAATGGCAGGAATCCCATCCGTGGGCTGGAGGAGGGAGCGCCGGCGCTGGGGGACAGGAGCCAGCTCCCTCGGGCACGTGGGGGTCTGGGCAGCCCCAAGGTGTGGGTCCGGCTGGGGATTCATCATTCCAAAGGGACTGGGAAGAAATGGGGTGATCCCGAACCCCTGATGAGCGCAAACTCTCCCCGAGCTGTCCCGCTTGCTCAGCGCTGAGCGGCTGCGGTGGGCAGCGTGGGGGTGATGTCCCCCCATGAGGCTGCAGCGTGAGGGCCGGGGTGGCACTGCCACCATCCCGCGGTGTCACCCGGGGGGGCTGAGGTGCCCGGGGGGGAGCCGGGATCTCGGGGCTGTAGGATGAGCACTGAGACACCCTGCTCAGCACCCACCCCATCGGAAGGTCGCCTTTACCCGAGCGAGCCTCGCGCAGAGTGGGGCAGAGGGGCAGCGCTGAGTTTCTGGAGGGTGTTTCGGGGCCAAGGGCTCTGTACGAGCACAGCCCCTCCTGCGCGGGGCGGCCCCGGCCGGAGATCTGCCAGCCCTCCAGAGCAGCTGCCCAGGTGAGCGGAGGAGGCAGCGGGGGGTCTGCCCGCAGCTGCCAGGGTGGCAGCAGCTCCGGGTGTCTGCAGGGCGAAGGCGGCTGCACCGCGTGGATGCTCTTCTGTCCGGGAGCCAACCGGCCCGTGCCGGGCACGAGGAAACGCTCTGCCCGTCTCCTCTCCGTGCCCATCGCTGGGCTGAAGAAGCCTGGGGCCCCAGGGAAGCAAAAAGCAGCAGCCAGCGGGTGAGTCCAACACCGGGAAGAAAAGCAAACAGTGATTTTTCAGCGCTGACCGGGCCGTTGCCCCCCTTTGTGCCCCCCAGGGCTCTGGGCTTACACTGTTATGGGGAGAGGAAAGGGGAGCCCAGTGCCCTGCAGCCATCCCTGCAATGCTGCCTGCGTGGGAGGGGGAGAAATGGCCTTTTGCTCTGTCACACAGCCCTGACCTGGTTACAATGCCCGGGACCGGTGCCAAGAGCGGGTTAAGGAGGGGGTACAGCCCCACGGCCATGGTCACGGACCCCCAGCCTCCCGCAGAGCTGAACCCCAGCGCAGCAGCAGCCCAGCCCTGCGGCGGAGCCCAAAGCGCAATGAAAGAACAGGAGTGGCAGCAATGCTTCTCCTGTTTGATTTTGCAGGTCCTGCCCTTCTTGTGGTGGTTCCTTTCCAGACCGATGACATTGAGGGGGAGGGGGAAAACAGCTGGTAAAGCAGCGCGATGCTGAGCCGGGTCCTGCTGCTGGGGATCCAGCCCATCCGGGAACTGTCACCGGTGTCACCGCCCCTCTGTACGCCCTAGAGGTGGGTGAGGCTGGGGCTGCTGTGCCCTGAGCCCCGCTTGGCTCTTCCTGGCACTGGTGTAACATCGGGGCAATCCTGCTGACGATGGCGTGGCTGTAATTCGGACCGAGCCCCCGGAGCCAAGCGGGGCTGCTGGCGGAGCGGCGCTGAGCACAGCCCTGGGCCAGCAGCCCCGTCTGGCTCCGCACGTGTGGCACACAAACGAGTGCATCCGCGTATTTATGTTATTTATGAGCGCTGGGCAGAGACAGGTCTCGTCCAGCTGCTTTCCAAACATGTGCACAGGGAAATCCCACTGCGAGACCACTGAGACATCACCTGTGTTTCGGGGAGTCCCGGAGCCCATTCACAGCAGGATTCTGCAAAGCAAAAGCGGACTCGCAGTGTGCGCAGCCCCTGTCCTTGCACAGCTCCACCGCTGGGAACGGGCGGATGCGACAGCCGGACCTTTGCCCCGGCCTGGCGCAGCTGCTCCTGCTCCTCAGCCTCCCCCACAGCACGACGTTTGGCGTTTGGTTTAAAACTTTTATAAGGGGGGAGGTTTGAGAGGCGAGCCCTGGCCTGAACGTGAATCTGGAGCCTGTCTCTAGAGATGAAAGGGCGTTAACGGCACTTTCTGTCCTGGAATTTCACAGGGACCCCCTCCCACTCCCCATGTTGTCACGCTGGCTCCAGTCCCACCGAGGGATCCCGGGGAGCAGCTGTGTCCGGGACTCGGTGCCGTTGTCCCCCAGGGAGGTGGCTGCGGTGGCAGCAGCAGAGCCGGAGCCACCCACCCTGCTTTCCGCTGACTCGGCACAATTTGGAAAACCGGCTCTCACCGGCGGCGGAGCCGTCTCCCTGCAGCTTTCCTTCCACCCGCCTGCTTTTGTTATTAGAAAATCCCTTTCATCTCCACGCGTCTATTTTCTCCATCGCAGCACCGCCCGGCAGCCGCAGGCAGGGTCAAGCCCGTTTTGCCCGGCGCCCTTTGCTCGCGCAGCAAAACTCCAGCGCCCACAAACACCCCGAGGCTGCTGGCGGCAGCACGGGGGTCCCCTGCTCCGAGGTGAGTGTCCTCGGGCATTGAGCCACCTCTGGTGTAGGAATCCCCAGCTTTGCCGTGCCCGAGTTTGCGCCCCGAGCCGGGGTGCTGTGGTCCGAGGGTTTGCAGTGCTGCAGATGTCGCCGCAGCGAGCCCTGAGCAGGCAGAGACAAGAGGATGATTAAAAAGCCGATGTGCTACAGCAGAGCTTGTTTCAGAGTTGCAAAAAATGCCACGAGTTCAGCCACATCCCACCCCTGGGCCGTTATTCATCCAGCCCCCCAAATGGGGGCTGCTCGGAGGGGCCCGGGGCAGGACAAGCCGCGGTACCCAGCACCGCAGCATCCTTCAGGCTGAGAGGGCTCGCGGGCCAGCCAGCTCTCGGGATCCCAGGGAACAATTAACTCCATGGCAGGCACAGGTTTGCCCGGCTAATTAATCTATTTAACCCTGCCGGTAAGTGCCTTGCCCATTGGAAGGGACTGAGCGGCGTTAAAAGGTTAAGTAACTTGCCCAAGGTCATCCTGGTTGTCTGTAGCAGAGCAGAGCAAAAAACCCCGTGGGCTTCCGAGTCACGGTCATTTTGTACCTGTCCTCGTGGTTAAATAAAGCAGCTTGGTGCTGCTGGGGCTGGGTTCAGTGTCCAGTCGTTGAAGCTTCTTGTGCCCTTCTCCGTGAAATGAAAAAGCTCTTTAATGCTCAATGCGTTGTCCTCTGCAGGTACTTACATGTCGCAATCGAATCCCCACCCAGCGCCCCGCTGGAGAACCTGACCGGGTTGGTCTCTGGAAGCGCCTCGCGATGCTTTTCCTCCAGCGTCGCCGCAGCCCCTGCCAGCCCCGGGTCAGCCCTGGGCCGCGACGGGCGACCAGCACCAAAACCAGCCTCGTTTCCTTGCCCTGCCTGGTGACCGAGGAGGGATGAAGAGGCTGAGCAGGGGCTGCATGCAGGCAAATTGTTGCTGTCATTAGACCCGTACCTTTAATTGCCGCATCTCTTATTCAGCCTGTGCCCAAAGAGCTAATCCCAGGTGATTACAATGGACAATGTCATTTAAATCAATTATCTCTCCACTCAGAGCCATCCAGCCTCTCCTGCCTTCCCTGCACATCCACGAGCCCCATAATTTATTCATCCTAGGCTGCACTTAAACATCTGCTCCGGTGCCATTTGAGTTTGGCAGAGCATTAGCTTTAAAATTTTATGAAACACAGTGCAGGTGGCGAAATCAGAAATTAAGGATTGTAATGATGGCAGCGAAGGGCTGGTGAGCAGGACTCGGCCGCCTCCGGGTCCGCCGGCTCAGGCGCAGGGCCGCGGGGAAAGCTCCTGGGGATCCGATGCCTTTCAGGCGTGGAAATTGTGTTTTTCCTCATTTCTGAACAACAGGTCGGGGGATCTTTCCATCCCCGTGCGCTCGGGCGGATGCTCAAAGAAGCAGGAGAGCATCTTGCACTCGCTGGTCCTCAGGGTTTTGTTGCTTCGTTATTGCTGCTGCAGAAGCCTTGGCGAGGGAATTATTGTCGGTGGGTGATGTGCCTGTGAAGACACCTTTCCCCTTTTCCCCTCCAAAATGGGACTAGCGGGTTTTTAATGGCGCAGTGTCCCCGTTCCACCTGTGCCGGGATGCAGCTGCTGGAGCGTGTGCCGGGAAAGCCCCATCTCCCCCAGCACCACGGCAGGATTTTCTTCCAGCCCATCAAAAACTAACAAAATCGGAAGTTTTCTTCCTATTCCTCCCACCCCACTCCCAGTTTTCCTCTCCCTCGTTTAAGCCTCATCCCATCAGCTTGGTTCCAGGCCATTAACGAGAATACCAAACAAGCACCAAACCCCTTGGGACGTTTGTTTTTCCCCCCAGGTGCCTGCAAGCTGCGGGCTGTCTCCAGGGCGAGGTGGATGCTGCGGGATGCTGGGGGCTCTGCCCCGTTTCCCCCAGCAGGACAGACCTGCAGCTCCCACCAATGCGGAGACACCAGGACTGACCTGCTGCGAGGCGCCGTAGATTTGGGGTGTTCTTGCTTGTCCAAAAGGTACGGAGGTCTGACATGGTCCACAGTTAACGATTTTAACTTGAAATGACAGAAAATCAGAGATCTATCTGTGTCCCCCAGTTCCTGCCTTCAACACAGTCATAACCCTGTGTAAAACACGCCTGTTATCTGCAGCGTCTCCCTGTGTTTATAGCTAATGAACAGAGCTTTGGAAAGAAAATATTTGCTTTTGCAATTCCTCTTTCATCTATTAACCCCGCTTTCCATTGGCAGCGCGTAGCTGGGCTGGAGGGAGCGAGTTGCGGAGGGAAGAGGAGGTTAACGGGGATTTAGGGATCTGGGTGATGTGCCACTGGGGCTCGTGGTGCTGAAGGGCTTAAGGATCCAGGGGTTTCTGACCCATCAGGCATCCTGCACCGCGGCGGGGGAGAGGAGAGGGGCAGATCGACTCCTGCTCCTCTTCCCCAATGGCAAGAGGAAAACCAGGGGGATTATAAAGCGCTCAGCTGTTCTTTGATGCCTGGAAAAGCTTCTGGAGTGTGTGTGGGGGTTAAACCTACTTAAGCACCTGAAAGATAACAAGGTGCCAGCATGGGTTTGTCAAAAAGAGATCACATCAAACCGCTCTCATTTCCCTCTTTGAGGAGGAAACTGGCCGAGCGGACAAGGAAGCAGCAGCAAACGGGACATATTCTGATTTTAGCAAGGCTGCTGCAACCGCACGGTGGGACGTGCTGAGCTGGGGCGGCCGCTGTCTCTGCCCAGCCCCCTCCTCACCGCAGGGCGAGGGTGCAGCGCTGGTGCCAGGCGGGTGTCCCTGCGTCCCACGGACGCCCCGCAGGAGCATCGCAGGTACCCCAGGAGCCCAGCGCACAAATCCCCGCAGGCCCCTGCGGCTGCGCCAGCTGGCTCGGGTCTGCGTTTACAGCTGCGAGAGCGGGTCCCCGGCACGGCAGGTGCCGTCCCTTCGGGTGATCCGAACTCCCCAGGCTCGCTGTCCCGGCGCGCTGTTCAATCCGGGCAGTTTCCCCGCTGGGAAGCGCCTTCTCCCACCTGCGCGGGCAGGAGAGCGGCTCTGTGGAACGGGGACGTCGCACCATTCCCATAGCAACGGCTGGGAGCCTGCGAAAGGAGAATTATGACTTTGTTCCCCGTTCTGGCACGAGGAGAAGCCGGGCTTTACGGGATTAGGCAGATCCCAGCTCAAACATCCAGGGTAACACTGGAGGGAATAATGAATAGTAATAGCAGAATAAATGGCTTTTGATATAAGGCTCTGTCCAAACAGCGCTAACAACCCACCTTGTTTAAGCTTGGTTGATGCTGACACGGTTTCCATGCTAAATATGAACCCTTTGGGGCTTTTCGAGCTTCCCAGATTGCGTGTCCACACAAACCAGCGGCTGGCACAGCTTTCTGAGCACAAATCCTCACCGCTCGCTCAACACGACTGCACTAACCTGTGTGACCCAACCCAAGCCCTTTGCCCATCGTGGGCTGTTCTGCCCCCAGCAGAGGAGTCATGAGCAGGTTGCAAGGTGGGTCTTCACCCATGGACTGCAGAGCAGGGTCCCACCAGCCCTTCCCCACGGCCAAACCCAACCAGCCCGTGCCAGGAGGCTGGGACGGCAGCAGAGCTGTGCCACCAGATACACTTCATAGGTACTTCAGAGGCATGAAAAGGTCACTAAATTTGAGGCCAAGAGTGATCATTATCATCCAGCATCTCTCTGACGAGACGTCTTCCCCCAGACTCTGGCGCTAAGCCCATGGCTCAACTCACCTTTCATCTTGGTATCAAATTTTCTCACCCGGGGGAGTAAACCCCCTGTTCAGGTTAATTCTGTTGGTAAGTAATTGCCCTGACTGCTCAGAGCTTGCAGTTCACTGTCTGAGACACAGGCAGCTCCCCTTGCCAGCCCAGAGTTCAACAAAAAATTGCCTTAATGAATTAAAGTTCCCATTACCCTGGGTACATTCATACCTCAGAAAGGCAGAGAGCTACATCCTGTGGGAACAGTTTTGACTGGTGGAGTATAAGCCCTCACATGAGGATCTAATGAGGATATTGGGGTTAATAACTACTTTTACAAGGGCTACAGCAGTCAGGACGCTGGGTTAAGCCCCTGGCCGTGGGGATCTGCAGCTGTGGGGCGGCACCTGCAGAAGGACCCACATCCTCCTGTACCCCCATCATCCATCATCCCACACCCTCCATCATCCCGCATCCCCCATCATCCTGCAGTCCCCATCATCCCACTCCCCATCCTGCGGGCAGGTGCTGCCATCGGCCATGCGGAAGGGACCTGAGCATCGCTGGCTGCAGCAGCTCCGCGGGTTTCCCAGCTGAGAAACTGCTCTTCCCCCTGCCGTGATGTCTCCAGGCTGGGATTTCTCGTGCTCGCTCCGTGGTGCGAGTGTTATCTCACCAGCCCCTTCCCCGCCAGCCGCGCGCAGCCCGTGTCCCCCGCGTTGCCATCGGGTAACAGCTCTGTGACACTGCAGCCAACGCTTCCCTGCAAAATGTCACGCACTTGTAACAAGGTGAGAAAATCCGCTCTGCTCGTCCCTCTCGCTTCTTCCCTGCCTGAATCGTGGAGCAAACCAGCTCTGTTTTCCCCCAACTTGCCGTCATCCCCCTAGAAAAGCCCCTCTTGCACAGCTGTGCCACGTTAGCATCTCGCGCAGCTCTCACGACGGCTCCTCCGGCCTTTCTGTTGTGTTTCCTGGGGTTGTTTGCGGGGAGCCGAGTGCTGCCTGGGGTTTCTTCAAAGCCCAGCGCGTTTCCCGAGGAAAAGGAGGCCGGTGGATGAGCAGGCTCCTCGGCTCCGCTGTTTACAACTTGCTGACCCTGCCAAGTCAGAGTGACGTCTGCTGCTCAGCGCCATCGCAGGGGACCAACCCGGGTTGAAAAAAGCAAAGAAAAGGCCAAAAGGTGACCAGGGATCAGAGCCACGGTGTGAAACTGCTCGTGGCCATCAGCCTGGGGCTGGGGGAGATGAGACCTGGTTTTCGGGCTCTCCCCCGTGGCTCTGCCTCCTGTTGCAGACGCCTCGTTCCCAGGCAGTAAAGCTGCAATGGGTTTGGTTTTTATTTTCCCACAGGATCAACGCGGATCGTGATGCTGACATGTGTTTCAAAGCCTTGGAGGAAATGGTGGATTGCCCCTTCTTATTTTTTCTTTCCCTTTTCTCTCTCATTGTAATAAAACAGCAACAAGGACAGATGTGGGAAGGAGAGCTAAAGGGAATGCCGGTGCCTTGCTGAAGGACACGCCGGGTGCTCACCCGCCGGTTTAAACCAAGAGAAAGGACAGAAATGAGAAAAGAACTGGAAATCCCGTGTGCTGCGCTGCTGCCTCCTGCTCCGGCCCGGGGTAACCAGCTCTGCGCGTCGCATCCAAAAAGCACCCCGCTGGAGTACCGTGTTTGTGGATCTTCAGTGAGATGCTGTGTTTTCCACTTCCCTTTCTGCAGCCCCAGGTTTGCTCGGACGGTCCCGGAGGACCCGGCACTGTCTCGGCAAGCCCCGGCAGTCCCTGCAGCCCGTCCCTGCTGGGGACAATCGCGCCCTGGGGTGCGGGGCAGCCACCCGTCTGGGTCACATCGTTAGCCCCAGCCAATTGCTCGCGCTCCGGATCCACCACTAACACCAACCGAGATCGCTCTCCGTGGCGCCGCGGCAGCCCCAAATCCCCGAGCGCTGCCTGGGTTACATCCCACTGGAACCACCATCCCCAGACAAACCTTCCTCCGCTCCCAACCCTCCCTTTCCGAGGATTCGGTGATTTAAGCCACCCCTCAGGGATTCCATTTCTGTGCAGAATGCAAGGATTTAGCCGCACAGCCGATGCTAACGCTAATAGGATTTGTACAGCTAAACTCCAAGCCTCCCCGTAAAACTTACTGCCCCGTCGGTCCCTTAACTCTTCTGCTGCTCGCCAGGTACCTGACACACGGTCACCAAAGGATGGAGGTGCAGATGCCCCCTGGCACCCATATGAGCTTTGAAATGTGGGTGCTGATCCCCAACCCACCCCTGCAACCCATGGGGTTGAGCAGAGGTTAATAGATGATGTGCATGTGTGTATTTCCCCCCACCACAGAGAAGCCGTTATAGTTTTAATGAGGCTTTTGGGGCTTTTCCTATTTCTCCACCAGCAGCGTGTGGAGGTGTTGCTCCTTCCTTGTGCTGCTCTGACCTCATGGCACTGAAAACGAGGAGTGAAAAACCACCCTCAGGGCTGAAAACATCCCCAAGTGGGACGCTGGGTGGACCTCACAGTGCCGGGCACCTTTGGGAGCTTGAGCACAAGAATAAAGCATTCAGCAACGATATTTTTTTCATAGTGAAGAAAAATAACTCAATTAACAAATGGTTTCAACTCCAAACCAAACGTTTCAGATCTGGAGACTTGACGGGCGCTGTGGGGTTTTCAACGAGTCTGCGGTGGGTGTCCAACTTCGCTCCAGACCCCAGCACATGGGGCGCACGCTTTCAGATGCTTTTGGCCATGATCCAGCACTGCCCTGATCCAACACTATTCTGATCCAACACTATCCTGATCCAGCACTGCCCGGATCCAGCACCGCCCTGATCCAACACCATCCTGATCCAACACTATCCTGATCCAGCACTGCCCGGATCCAGCACCGCCCTGATCCAACACCATCCTGATCCAACACTATCCTGATCCAGCACTGCCCGGATCCAGCACCGCCCTGATCCAACACCATCCTGATCCAACACTATCCTGATCCAGCACTGCCCGGATCCAGCACCGCCCTGATCCAACACCATCCTGATCCAACACTATCCTGATCCAGCACTGCCCGGATCCAGCACCGCCCTGATCCAACACCATCCTGATCCAACACTGCCCTGATCCAGCACTGCCCGGATCCAGCACCGCCCTGATCCAACACCATCCTGATCCAACACTGCCCTGATCCAGCACTGCCCGGATCCAGCACCGCCCTGATCCAACACCATCCTGATCCAACACTATCCTGATCCAGCACTGCCCGGATCCAGCACCGCCCTGATCCAACACCATCCTGATCCAACACTATCCTGATCCAGCACTGCCCGGATCCAGCACCGCCCTGATCCAACACCATCCTGATCCAACACTATCCTGATCCAGCACTGCCCGGATCCAGCACCGCCCTAATCCAACACTATTCTGATCCAACACCATCCTGATCCAACACTGCCCTGATCCAGCACTGCCCGGATCCAGCACCGCCCTGATCCAACACCATCCTGATCCAACACCGTCCTGACGAGCATCAGGAAAACGAGCTGGACTGTGTGACAACAGCTGGGAAAACCCACCCGAAGCTGCTAGGTGCTGACGGGCACAGAAATGGAAACCCCCGCGGATTTGGCAGTTCCCCCTCCAAGCCAAGCCTGGGCTCGTCTACCGGAGGCGGCTGCGTTTCAGTCCTGGCTCATTTTCCCTAGAGCCGGCGAAAGATGCACCCGGGACACGGCCACTCGAAAGAAGGGGGAAGGTTTTTAGACAAGAACCGTTTTGCATCTATTGTGCTGGGGTTCCAGCAGCCCCCCCGCTCCCCGGGAGGCCCCGCAGCCACCGCCCCCCGCAGCCGCCGCTCCCGGGGCCGCCGCCGATCGCTCCCGCCGGATCCGGTTCCGCCCCTTCCCCTCTTTGTCCCGGCTCTCCCCGCCCCGGGCCCGGCACCTTCCCGGCGCCTGCACCGGCACCGCGGGACCCCCGCCCGTGGCCCCGAGCATCCCCGGGATCCCCACTCGTGTCCCCCAGCATCGCTGGGATCCCCATCCGTATCCCACAGCATCCCCGGGATCCCCACCCATATCCCCCGCCATCCCTGGGATCCCCATCCTTGTCCCTGAGCATCCCCGGGACCCCCCTCCATGTCCCCCAGCATCCTTGGGATCCCCATCCTGTGTCCCCCTGCATCCCCGGGACCCCCACTTGTGTCCCTCAGCGTTCCAGGGACCCCTGCCCCGGCCCCCCGAGCATTCTCAGAGTGGACTGAAAACTAGAAACCGGTTCTAACTCCCATGGAACCCCCCCACCTCCCCTCGTCCTGCACCCCAAGCGTGCAAGACCTGGCAGCTCCCCTCACCTTTCTGCAGAGACTGAATGGAGTGAAGTCCCATGGGAATTGGATTTCATTATTTTCACAACATTTGCTACAGGCGCCACTATGAACTGTTATCATAAATAATTCAAATGAAGCTACAAATGATAAAATAAATGAGCAAAGTCCATTTTGAGAAACATTATCTCCCTTTTTTCCTGTGTTTTCTGCACTTAGGTGCTAATTCCCAGCTCCAGACGTTTGCAGCTGGATTCACCACAAACTAATGAGGTTCTGCACAACAGCATCTTTCAACGAACCTGAAAATCAGGAAAGCAGAAGGGCTTTTTCTGCAGAGGTCACACAATTCCCAGCCAGCTCATAACAGCTGAGATGGCTTTTGTGGGTACAAGTCTTGACGGTGATGACGCTCGTGTCAGGTTGGAGAACGTAGCCCAGTTTGATACTGGTGCAAGTTGGAGCAGAAAGAACCAAGGGGTGATTTGCCTTCACAGGTCAAACCACCAGGTTATTAAATTAAGTATCTGGGCTGGGGGCTGAAGGGCTGAAGGCAAAGTGTTCCTCGGTGCTCGCACAGAGTGTCTGGGGAGGGCAGGGGTGCTCCTCACTGCCACGCTGCTTTCCTCTGACTCCTCAACCCACGATTTCACCTTTGCCAGGGACACCAGAGCGCTGGGGATGTCGGTGCTGGGGCTGGCGCGGAGCAGCGGCAGCAGCTTTCCTTCCCCATTCAGCCTCTGGCCAAGGCAGTGGCATTGTGGATATCCAGCCATTTGTGCAACGCCTTGAGTAAGCAGAACAATCTGATTTTCTCCGTTTTACACCCGAGGAGCAGGAGCCGTGGCAGCCAGGGCGTGGAGGAGCCAGCTGCAGGGAGTCAAAAAGCTGCCGTCCCATTTCGTCCTGCTTTTCCCCAAGACATCACCTCCCAGCCAGCCAAACAGGTTGGCTTAACGCAACCACCCAGGAGCGTGGAGGAGCAGACACATCCCCTCTGCCACGGGCAGCGACGCCGAGGAATGTCCCTGTCACATCCGTGTGCTGGCACGAGCTCGTCCTGAGGGACACAGGGAGAAGGGGCTGAAGGTTTTACTGGTGATGCAGCTGTTTCCTATGGAAATGCAGATCAGCCAAGCTGCTGCCTTCGGGATTTCTTATTGGGTTTCCTGTATTAGTTCTGTGCAAGGAAAAAAGGCAACGTTTGGAGCTGTAAACGCTGCAATGGTTTGGTTCCCGCTGGCTTGTCCAAGGGAATGTGCTGCCCTGAGCCCAGCAAACCTGCCGTGGGGTGCAGGACCGGCTGTGGGGTGCAGGACCAGCCGTGGGGCGCAGGACCAGCCGTGGGGCTCAGCAAACCTGCCACGGGGTGCAGGATCGGCTGTGGGTTGCAGGACTGGCCGCGGGGCTCAGGACCAGCTGTGGGGTGCAGGACTGGCCATGGGACGCAGGACTGGCCATGGGGTGCAGGAGCAGCCCCGCTCTCCGCAGCCATGGGCGGCAGCTGCGCTGGCGCTCGCAGCCCACCGCAGCCCCATCCCTCAGCATCGCCGTTCACAGATGGTCACATAATTACTGTTTGCTTTCCCATCATGTCTTTTTTGGGACATGTGTTTTGCGTTCGGATTTCTCCAGCCTCCCTGTTTTTGTGAATCACACTTCATAAAATAATGGCTACCCAGGGAATGGGAGGCATAACATGTTATCCTTCCCCTGCATATGAATTTTTCACTAGCACTGCCACGATCCAGCTCATAAAGCAGAGTCCTCAGTTTTAATCCTTATTTTGCAACACACTTAAGCACACACCTACATTCACGTCTGTCCACGATAACACTTAGGTATGGTTTTAATTCTTATTCTTGTGATTTTCTGTTTTCATTTAATCCAGGTCTCATTTCCTGGTCCCCACCGAGCTCATCTGAAGCAAAATTCATTGTCCTTCTGTTTTTTCTCCCCATCAACAATTTTGGCTAGTGGTGCTTATATATTCCTTACTAAAGCACTTTAAAGTCTTAAGACAAGAGGTGAAATAAGAAATACAATACAGCAATCCCCTTCCTTTTGCAGCGCACATGGGCTGAACTTCCCTGGCACTGGTGCTTGGTAGAAAATAGCATCAACAAGCAGCATCAACTTTACCAAAACAAAATATAAATTAAACCTTCATAGCAATAACAAACCTAAAAACCTGCAGATGATTCCCTGAGACACAAATACAGTACTTTTTATTTGCCAGTTGCAGGTAGGTAGTGAGAAGACGCGTGCCAGCTCTGTGCTGGCAGAGCCCTCTTATCCTCCTGACTTCTTTGGATGGGAAAAGGGAAATATTTCACCCAACTAAGAATGAGCAAAAGTTGATGTTTGAACAGAAATCTCACAGGAAGCGGCCTGTGTAACCACAGCTGGTATCCTGCGGACCCAAATGCTGACAGCCAATTTGCTTTTTTGGTGTAATGTAACGCCGAGTCAGTCAATAGAGCTGCACCAGGGGCTCACTTGGCCTTTTGTATTTACCGGGTTAGCCCGGAGTGGGGAAGGAAAGGAGGAGACCACTAAAAACCATCTTTTTTGCTGCTACAACTACTTTTAATGTTGTGGCATTGGGCAGGATGGGATAACTCAGCTGATTTGGATTTGGGGATGTTTTTTGGTGCCTGCCCATTGGAGGAGATGCCTGGGAAAGGTGGGAACCCCGGGGGATGCAGCTGCCCCATGCTGAAGGAAAATCAACTTGTTAACCCAGCCCTGTCCCTGCCACCAGACAGGAGTGTGTACAGACCTGATCGCAGGGATCGGGAGCAGATGAGCCGGGTTTAAGCCCTGTCTGTGGCCACAGAGGCTGCTTGGGAAGGTGGGGGCTGGTGGTCCTCCCCCTTGCAGACTCACCGTGCTCTTCCCTGCAGCCCGGTCCTTCCCCAAGGCCTGACGGAGGAACCAGTTGGTGCACAATCCTCCAGACTGCTGCACCTTGACGCTTTCAGTGGGTAAGCGAACTGGGTTTCAGGCGTTTGCTTAAGCTCCTGTGCATGTTTGCAAGGTGCCGGTGTGATGGGAGCGCTCCAGCACGTGGGAAACTCTTAGTGCTGCATTTCCAGGGTTGCGCTGCCTCCCCACCTGTGCTGAAAACAAGCGGCCAACAGCCTCCTGGCAGCACGGACACCGGAGCTCCAGGCTTAATTCCTCTGTCCTCACACATTGCTGGAGAGGGGGTTCTCTTAGTTTTTTCTGCGACTTTTAAAAACTTGCCGGAGTCATTTGTGGAGGTTGGAAGAGCTCTGAGCACCGCTCTGGGGGTGCACAGTGCAAGCGCCCCTTCTTCAGCCTGGATGGCTGACCTGCAGCGCGTGGGGTGATGTTGGGGCTCGTCCCCACTCTCTCCGCTCTTATGCTCCTGAAACTAAGAGTCAAGACATGCAAAGACCCTTTTCCCCCAGTACCCCTGTGTTTAGTGGTGAAATCCTCTTTTTCCCTCCTGTTGGCTCCTAGCGCTGGTTCAGCTGTGTGCACCTCTGTGGGTGGCACAACAGCCCTGGATGTCTCCTCTTTCCCAAAAAAACAGGCCAAAAGTCAGGGTAGGAAGATCTCGTGTTGGGGCTTTGCTGCTTTGTTCTTCCTAGTTAATGAGGGAAGAAAAAACCCATCCCCATGTCTGGTCAGTGCCTCGATGCTGACAGGCTGAAGAACAGCAGACACGCAGCCATATTGTTCTGTAATCAGCAATTAGCTGTATATTTTTTTTTCCCCTCATCCCTTCGAGAAAGGGACAAGGAAAGGCCCCACTTGAGAATAAACTAGTTTCTCAAAAGGAAGGGAGCTCTGCAGATGGCTTTGTCGTGCTTTCTGCTCTTGTACAGCTCTGGAGCACGCAGTCCTCCATCCTCAACCTGTCCGTGCTCCAGATGTTTTGTTACAAACACCTGGAAGAGGGGAGGCGGCCTCACCTTCACCTTCACCAAAAAGCAGCTGTTAAATGTCTGATATTTATCATTAAACTTCAGCATTCATTTTGTCCAAGTATTCCCCTCCTGAGTGCTGTGAAGCTGCAGTTTATTGCTGGTTTGCTGCAGTTTCAGTGCTACTTCGGCTACATCTAACTTGGGCCAGGTAGCGCTGCAGGAATGGGTTGGGGGCTAATGAAGAACCACTCATTAGAGAGTGGGGTTCATCCATGTGCTCTGTTTCTTCAGGAAGTGCAAGGGTTCGATGTGTATGTGAGGGAGGTGTTTTACACCTTTACTGTTACCCCACAAAACGGGTTGCTGAGCAAGAAGGATTTTAGAACCCGCTTTAGCATCCAGCAGCCGCTGGCCAGGATCGAGTTCTCCTGCCCCGAACGCAGCCTCCTGGACAACTCTCCTCCTTCTGGGGAAAAATCTCTACCCCAGGTGAATGCTTCCTCCCCAAACAGCCCGTTTCAACCACATGCGGTTTTCGTTGCAGCCTCACTGCGGGCAGCTCCACGCCAGAGCAGGGTTTTGGCAGCGGACTGTCACAGCACTCCGAGGGGCTCTGGGCCTCTTTCCATGCCAAACCAGCCCCGAGCGTCCATGCTAAATTATTGCATCCACACAGCAAACAGCACAGCAGCAATGTGGTTCCCGAAACTTGATAATTGCCAGTCTCTTAATTTTCCTGGTCCTGTTTAGCTCGGCAAATTCAAGGCAGTGGGTTTCTGAAGTCACTCGAACACATCTAAGGAGCGGCGTGTGCTCTGTGTTACACTGCAACTTAACTCACTCTGGTGCTGGGCAGTGCTGTAGTTACCCGCTGTTGGCTGCGCCTCACAGCAGAGGGGAGGACTCGAGTAAAAATGTCATTTTTAGGCAGCACTTTGGCAGCAGCAGGAGCTGCCTTTGCGTTTCAGGCGGGGAGCAGCACAGTGCAGCTCCGCTCCAAGGAGAGAGGCAACGTGTTGTGCTTCTGGAGAGGCTCCTGCTGATAAATCTGTCTAACGGAGTGAAAGTCCCGTCCGAAGGCGGCATTTCTACATTGCAGCCCCTAAGGAAAGCAGTGAAATGGGGTAATATAAGGGAGTTTTGGTGGTACCTCTGTTCTCTTTAAGGACATTGGCGAACCCCTAAGGCAAGTGTCGGAGAGCGAGTGTGCAGCGCTGAGCCCGCTGTCATGTGCTTTTGGACACAAACCCACTTATTTTTTTAAAAAAGCAAGCAGTCCAGTCCTGCATCTTTTAGCCCACCATGCACAGGCTTTGGTGAGTGACCAAATGTTGTATCTGCAAGGTAAAACGTGGTCCCAGCCCCCCGGGTCAGTCTCTTTAGTGAAATCTGGGGAGCATCCCTATTTTTCCAGCTCTCGTGTTCTGCTGGGTAGGTAATGTGTTTGCTAACTTCTCGTTTCACAACGAGCTGGTGGTGGTCTCATAAACACTGCCTTGCATGAGTGGTTTCCCATTTGAATGCCAGGAAAGCTCACTGTTCAGTCCTCAGCGAGCTCACAGGATTATATTCCGAGTACACTGAACCAGGGGATCTGCTGCGCTGGGAAGGTGCAGACGCTGCTGCACGATGTCCTTGCTGGCTGCCAGGGCTGGCGCCGCTCAGGTTGTTTTAGCTCAGTTCTTTTCTGCAGCATCACCAATTCTTGGTATTTGTTCTAGGCAGGTTTCTGGTTTATTTGTGTGTCATGCTCAGATGCTGTGCTCGCTGCTGGGGTCCCCACGCTGAGCTCTGGCCCTCCAGAGAGGCCTCCCTGTGCACTCCAGAAACATGATGCTGAGCACAATTTATCCACCCAGCTCACATTCACTGATAGCCCATCGGGTATGGTTCAACTGGGCAAGGAAGAAGCGCTGATCCCTTTTCCTACAGCTGTCACACTGCTTGAGGTCGGTGCTGCCGAGGCTGTGTCATCCATGGTGCTCCCTGGTCATCGCTCAGAGCCCACGAATCCTGATTGCGGAGAGCAGCTGGGTTTATCGCTCACCTCGTACACAGAGGAAAGAAGAGAAACTTCAGCTTATAAAGGAAACCAAGCATTTTTTGAGTCAACGTCTCCAAATAGCTGAATTTTCCCTCGATGTTCTGTGTAGCATCTGGGTCCTGCACGCATCATGGCAGTGGCTGATCTTCCTCTTGCTCACGAGATCCTTGTGGACCAAGGACCACAGGAACAAGGCAGAGAAAGTGTTCTGACCTCCTGCGTTTGCTGTGGCACTGTATTTCACGCAGAGCCTCTGGGCTTGTGTGGGGTTTAACTCATCATGTGTGTATTTTTCTCTCCTGTGCTAGTTGCTGGCTTCTCAGAAGTTTCTTAGCATTAAACAAGATGAAGAAAAAAGCCCATTCTGCAACTGATGGAAGGACTTCAGCGGTAGGAGACTGTGGTCCTGCCAAAGACACCACAACATCACGGATTGAAGAACTGCCAAGGCTTGTTGGTTTTTAAAGGCGTTTTTCAGGAGAAGATGGACGGTCACAGACGCTGTCCTGGCTGGGAAGAAGCAGCCGCTGCCGCGTCTCAGGCCTGCTGGTGCAGCCCGTGTAGATGACATCCTGGCGAGGACACACGTCCCGGTGTCCCAGGCTATGCGGGGAGGCTCTGGGACACCTGAGAATTCCCTGGTGGCCTTTTCCCCCTCAAACGAGGGGGGTGTTTCACCTTGCCTGCTTACAGGGCTGTTTGGGGGGCACACAAACCGCCGCGGAGGCTCCTTGGCTGTCCTTGGGGTCCCGCGATGTGCTGGAGGCAGCGATGGGCACCCAGACCCCCAAATCTTCGCTGCCCTCCTCGGCGGCCGCTTCCAGCGCGGCTCCCGCCGCCGGCGCCCCGCTGCTCACCCGGTGCCGGCCGGACCCCGCGGCTCCCAACTTTGCCGGAGTCGGGATGCGAAGCCCTGGGTGAGGGGCGGGGGGTCACCCCCGGTCTGGCCGGCTCGGGGTCGAGGGGCCCGGCCGCGCAGGCCGCGGGGGAGGCGCTGCGGGGTGAAGGGGCGCGGGGAGCGGGCTCTGGGACCCGCCGGTGGCCGCCGCTCCCCGCGCCGGGCGGCGCTGACAGGAGAGCGCGGGCCGCGCCTCCCCCGGCCTGTGAGGGACCCTCCGGGCTCGGGGGTGACCTGGCGCCCCCAGCTCGGCTGTGCGGCCCCCCGGAGCGTGGGGTCGGCCCCCCGGCCCCGCGGAGCGCTGCCCGGCGGCTCCCGGCCGCGGGGGGGCCGGGCCCGGGCGGGCCGGGGCCGTGAGGGGCTCCCGGGGGGGGCCGGGCCGGGGGCGCGGGGGGTACCGGGGCGGAGGGGGAAGGGGGCGAGGGGCGGGGGCGGGCGCGGTGATTGGCCGGTGGCGGCGGGCAGGAGCGCCCGCGATTGGCCGGCGCGGCGGAGCGAGCGGCGGAGCGGCGGCCGGCGATTGGCTGCGGACGAGGAAGTAGGAAGGAGGACGGAGGGGCTCGCGGCTTGCGGGGAGTTCGCGGCGGCGGCGAGCGGCGGTGGCGGCGCCTCCCGCTCCTCCCCGCGGCCCCGGCACCCGCCCCGCCCGCTCCAGGCCTCTGCGCACCGCCCGCACGGGCCGCGCCGGATCGCGACGCCCTGCGGCGAGGGCGGGCGGCAGCAGCGGGGGCGCCTCATCCCCATCCCGCAGCCGGGCGGCTGCCGAGGAGGCGGCGCTGACGCAGCAGCGTGGAGCCCGGGACTCGGGTGCCCCGGGAGGGCTCCCGTCGCTGGATCTCGCCCCGGCCGGGGCCTGCGGCCGCCCCGCGGCGCGGGAGCGCGCCCCGGTGAGTCCCCACGCGGCCGTGCCGAGCGCCCGGAGGAGCTGGCGGGGCCGCCTCGTCCACTCCGCCCCCGGTGACTCCGGCGGGCCGGGAGCAGGTGCCGCCGCCGCCCCGGGGCGGGGGAGCGCGCGGGGTCACCGGGAACTTTCCGCGCCGCCGGGGGTGGGCGGCTGCGGCGGCGGGAGCCCCGGGAGGGCATCGCGGGCGGCCGAGCTCGGCGCCCCGGGGGAAGCGGCCTCGGCGGCAGGTGGGCCGGGCCGGGCCGGGCCCCTCAGGTGCGGGCGGCCGTTGGGCGCGCGGCGGCCGTTGACTCGACGAGACCGGGCGGGGGGAGCCCGAGCCGAACCCACCGACACCCCCAGCCCCGGCCCGGCGGGTCCTCCCCCGGGGACAGCCCGGCCGGCCCCGGCGGCTCCGCAGGACAAAGGCGGCGGGGCCGGCTGACAGGGGCGGGGGGGGCCGGGCCTCGGGCCGGGGAGCTCGCGGGAGCCGGTGCGGGCTCGTGGCTCAGGGGTTGCCCTGCGGGAGGGCGAGGGCTCGCCCGGACATCGCCGGGTGTGAGGCCATTCCCGGGGCAAACCGGGCAGAGCGTGGGCTGGCGGAGCCGCTCGCCCCGGTCCCGCCGTGCCGGCCCCTCCCGGGGCACGGAGCGGGTTTTGGGGCGGCAGCCGAGAGCCCAGCCGGCTCTGCCCAGACAGAAGTTTGCTCAGGGCGGTGGGTTGATGTTTGGGGGGCCCCTCACGCCTGAGTGTGGAAATAAACCCCTCGCTGCACGGCCGTTAATTAACGCAGCAAGTTGGTTGACTTTTCTCCGGTTCGCTGCGCGGGGTCGCCGATGCCGCTGCTTGGGAGCGGCGGATCCGTGTGAGCGCAGGTGCCATCCGGCCTCTTTGCGGGGATGGCGGCGGAGTTTTAATTCCTGTGGTGGTTCAGCCCCGACGGGCTCCTCTCGGCCGCACTTGCCCCATGTCTCCCGTGGCCCTGAACATCTCTGCTTTCCTGCCGGCAGCGCCGGTGGCTCAGAGCTTGTTTCCTCTTCTCCTTTTGTGTAGCGGTGGCTCCTAATGGAGGCAGCTTCGCTGGCTCCCTCTTTTCCAGCTGCTTCTACAAGGCGCAGGAGCCAGCACATGTGACTGGGCAGATCTCGGCAGGCTGGCAAGTGCTCTCCGGGCTACTGCTCGACAGACAGACAGACAGCTGCCGATGCGGGGATGCTCGCACCCCAGCACGGGGACTTGCGGGGACTCCCTCTCTTTCAAAAGAGCAACAGCGAAAACTTGAAAAATACGAGCATTTGGGATGTATTCTGTTTGCCTTGTCTCCCCCCCCACCCCTTTATCCACGAGTGCTTATCTGAAAGAGGTTCTGGTTTTGTTTTGTTTTAAAGAATACAGCTGCCCCTCGTGCTCGCTTTCCATCTGAAGTCATCATTGTCAGGAGCAGGCGGACCTCAAAGCGAAAGGCTTTTCTGGGCTTTTGCTAGCCTGGTTAATTGATCTGTCCATCAGTTTGCCACAATTAGCCCTCGCTCCAGCCTGGCGGGCTCTGTGTGATCTCTGGGGCTGCGGTTGCAGGGCTGTGTTCTGGGGTCTCGAGCTTTTATTTTAACGTTTCCAGTTCTTACGGTTGTGACACGAACTGTATGATAGACCGACGCTTTTGAAATCTTAATGTGATTTAAATACCAGCAAGCTGCTGATGGCTTTAACAGAGATATCCTGCTAACGTATTCATCCTGAGCCATCCTTCACATGTGTCATGTCCTGGCTACCTGAATCCTTCTCGAGATTTAGCTAGAACTATCTAAATATTTGCTTGCAATAGGCAACTGTGTGTTAGTCTGATTTAACAGGGCATTTTGGATTAAAACATTGATTTCTGTTTGTTTTCCTGATGAATTCAGTGCAGCATTTTAAGTGGAGCAGCAGCACAGGCTTTCCAACCGCTGTTCTTGAGCAGAGCAGAATTGCTCCCCGGTGAAGTGTAGCGTTGCTTAGAGGTGTAAAATCAGCCGGAAAACCCCAGACCTATGGGTGGAAATAATTCCCGTAACTTTGTAAGAGTGGATCCTTTCTGGGCGCTCTCTTTGCCTGCTGACGGTGACAATTCCACGGAACAATCTAATGCTGCTGAGAAATGTAGCGTTAGGGGAAAAACGGTCCCAACCTTGGTCGTGTGGCAGAATTGGTGTTTCAGAACCCGCTGAGGTTTTCTCGTGCAGCTGTATCAATCAGTCTGCTGTCCTTTTTGCCAGTCATCTGCGTCACCTTCTGTCTCCGATCTGACAGCTTTCTAATGTATTTGTTTTTTTAACCCCTCTGAGCAGAATAGGTGAGCTAAGTGTGTTTGCTCTGGTGGTGTTAACTCCTGCTGTGTGTCTCGGGGGCTGTGCGGGGGACACGTGCGCTGCTGCAGTCTGGGGATATCTGATTTAGATAGCGCTTGGTGATTATTTTGGGGAAATACACCCTTCAGCAAATGCTTTTCTAATACTCCTGCAGCACTGAAAATAAGCCCTTAGCAGCAAATCTATCCAAAGTAAACAACTGAAAAATAATTAGAAATCGTAGGCAAAGGCGTGCTCACTGTTTGGCATTAAGTTCAGATCATGAGAAAGTGAACGAATGATTATATCTGGTGCTGCAAAAATAGGAAGGTGTGCTTGCTCGGATGTGCAGATACTGTGTCCAAAAGGAGCTGTGCGGGGCTTTTTGTGCCCCATCGAATACCGGGTTAACCATGGCAATACATCCCATGGCAGGAACGACAGAACAGCTCCCGCCTTGTGCCCAACCAGCTGAACTAATTAAGTCACAACTACCATGTTGTTAATAATACATGAAACAGCAGTTCAGATAACCAGGAAACACAAAAGCCAAAAAACAAACACCCCGAAGAAGTCATAAAGCTAAGAATAGCTTTGAACACGAGCTGTGTGCTCTGTGGGAAGCGGGGAGTCCCGGGGGCTTTTCCTCCCAGTCCCGGGGGGTTTCTGACCTGACGGGTTGTGGGTGAGCTGCAAGTAGCTGGTTTTCTGTGCGGCTGCACGTTTCTGTGTCCTCAGATACTTCCTCTGAGCTGGGGGTGTTCGGAGCTTCGGGATGCAAACTGCATTTAAGGGAAAAAAGGGGAGATGGCGTGTGAGGGTTTGGGGCAGGGGGGCTCCAGAAATGCTCATTGCCGTCCACAGTCGCCTTTCTGGCTGGGACCAACGGCATGCTTCTAATGACAAAGCAATACACAAATTCATAGCCAGATTGCTGCCTGAGCGAATGAGGTATCTGTAACAAGGCTGCTGTGATTTAACCCTCCAAGCCTACACTCTTGGAACCCCTGTGCTGGCAACTGATGTTCTTTAAATGGGGAAAATGCGCTCAAATGTAATGCCACTGGTTTTATTTCTTAAGACAGAAAGAAATGTGATTGTATGGGACAATGCAATAGGCCTTTATCCAGTTACTTGGTGTTCTAGCATGGAGCTTTATTATTTAAAAAAAAGTAAAATAAAGTAGAGCCATAGGAATACTTCATGTTATAGTAAAAACCAATCATCTCCGATTGGCAGAACAGGACTGTGGAAATCTTTACCTTCACCTCGCTTTAGCTCAATGAGGGACTGATGTTAGCATTAAAAAGTTAAACCAAAGGATGTCATCAGGAAGAATACATGTAAATCTGGTTTTAAACTAATTCATTTGCACCTGTTTTCTGTCCCCTGTCAATATTTACGGCATTGGAATTGAATGAGTCTGTTCCATGTTATTTCTTCTCCTCCAGTGTGGGTGAAAACCCGTATGGAATAGGAGAGGGTATGGAGAGCTGCTGAGATGTAAAAAGTGTTGTCAAGTGAGCAGCTGAACTTGGCTTTTAATTCTCTGAACTACCGGCGTTGCAGTGAGAACATTTCCAAACCTTTAGTGAAATTGTAGTGGAAGCCCCTCGAGAAGGGACAGCAGTTCATCACGTACCTGAAAATGAGGATAACCCCGTGTGTTCAGGGCCCCGCTTCCACACATTTCACACGTGGCACGGCCAGGAGCGCTGATTTTGTCACCCTGTAAAAAAATCCCATTAGGTTCTAGGTACATGTTCACTAGGATGCTGGGCTGACTGACTCCTTGCCCAGGGCTGCCCTCGGTCCGTCCTTCTGTCCTGCATCTCCCTGTGCCGTTTACGTGCTCTGCAGAGGTGTTGACTGTCACTGAGTCTGACACGGGCTGAGTGTCCCCTGGCGCTGGGGAGCGGTGTGGGGCAGAAAAGAGGGTTCTCTGGGTGTGGGGGCTTAGAGTGCTGCGGGAATTGCCGGTGGGGCGGGCGTGCTGCGTGGGGCGGGCGTGCTGCGTGGGGCGGGCGTGCTGCGTGGGGCGGGCGTGCTGCGTGGCCGGCCGGAGCACGTTCGGTGCTGGGGAGCCTGAGATGTCAGTGAAATGTGGCGTGTTGAGGAATAAGACGATGTTCCGGTTCAGAGCTGCCGGTTCTGTATTCCTCGTGTCCCAGTTCTCTTGAACAAAGGTGTGACTAAACAAGAAAATTATGTTGTTTTTTTTTCCCCCTTTGTAAGCCACATCACAGGAGCGCTTGCTGGCACCCATTGTTCTTCAAGCAGTTTTCTGAAGGGCTTTCTCAAGCTCAGCTTTGAAACCATACGGCTTATACAGCTTGCATACAGCTTGCCCGCCTCAGCACGCTTGATTTTTCTTTTTTTGTTTTTTATTTTGTTAATAAAAGATCTTGGCTTCTAGTAACTGCATGTGTATCAATATTTCAAATTATTTACGATGCTCTTAGGAATAGAAAGGAGGCGTTTTCCTAGCATTGATCTGAATAAAACTGCCTTGCCGGCACCTTATTTTTGTGTCTGAATGATCATCCTTTCAATAAAATTGCGGTGCTAGAGAAGCATCGAGATCCGTGGGCATCGCCGGACTGTGCTGCTTCATCCGTACACCAGGCATGGCCTTCTATTGTTCCTGGCCGTGGCCTGTGGGAAGCCCTGGGAACAGCGTTAGCCGTGCAGCAGCATCCTCTGCCGCCCGCCTGCATTGTCTCAGCGCCTGCGGAGTACCTGGGACGGGCCGCGCTTGGCAGCCAGGGAACAGAAATTTGGAGTTGGAGGCGCGTGAGGAGAAAAGCTGATTGAGCTGAGGGGAGAAGGGGCTGCGGGCAGCGCGGGCTGATGCTGCCTGACCCGGCAGCGCCTCTCGCCCAATCCTGCAATTAAAGTCCCCTAACGAGACCCTGAAATGGAGGGGGGTCGGCTCCGCAGGAGCTCAGTGTTGTTGGCTGTATTGGGTAGTTGGCAGATTGAGCGCGTTCTAGCTGATTTAGGGTCGGGAATACCGTGAAAAGGATTTGGGGGGGAGAGGGGTATTGAGGCATCTCCCTCTGCGGGGGGGACGCAGGCAGTGAGGAATAAGCTAAATAATCACATATTGATAAGTGTGGAAGATTTGGAAGGAGGAGGAGAGTGCAGGCCTGTGAAGGAAGCCAGTGGGCAGCAGGATTTTTTTGAAATTAAAAATCAGCAACAAAAGGGATGCAAGAGGCACGTTTAGTTGTGTTTCTTTGTTTGGCTGGCTCCGTGCAAACGGGTTCGGGAGAGCAGGGCTGGAGGTGGCGGGCAGCGGGGGCGCAGCAGATCTCTCCAGGTGCGCAGGGCAGCGCAGGAGGAGGATTTGGCAGCTGTAATCACATGGAGACAGAGAAGAAGAGATTTTTCCTTAAAATCCTGGCTGAACGCCAGGTGACAGGGTGGGTGTGGAAATCTGATGGCTTGGACAGGTCAGTCCCAAACTGGAAATTCCTTAGATTTCACCGGACTGCATGAGCAGTGGGAGAGAACCGGGTTTTGGGGGATTTGTGCCCCAAACCATGGCTTGGTGACCCCAACTCTCTCGCTCAGCCCTGATTAGCTGGAGGTGGCACGTGCGATTACCGAGCACGTGTGGAGCGTGTGACGGTTGCTGTGCCCTCCCCACGGCCCCTCGCCCCAGCGCTCCCCTTCGCACATTCTGGAGCTGGATTTCACAAAAGATCCCTGGAAAGGCGGTTGTGGGGGATTCCTACTGTCCTTTCTTGCACTGTGGTTGCAAAGAGCTGAATCCTTTCAAATCCTGTTAGAGAGCACAGACAGTGTGATAGGGAAAGCACTATTTAGCCTGCCTTCAGAAAAAAAGCCATTTTCATTTCTTGCCATTTCCATTTCTTCCCATATAGTAGAAGCAGCGTGAGGGAATAATTCCCACTTCAGAATAAATTACCAGCTTTGCTGAAATTGCAGTCCCGGGGCCTCTGGGGCTCTAATGGTGTGATAAAAACCCGTCCCTTTTGGTGCTGTGGGTCAGCGTCGCTCGTGAGGAATCACCTCACCCCAGCGCCCAAGTTCTTGATGCAGGCAGCGTCACTGCGGAGCGGATGGTGCGTGGCTACCTGCGAAAGGCTCTCGCCTGCGCTCTGTGTACATGCGATTTGCATCAGTCGTCCTGCCTGAAGCCCCTAACGAGCTTAAGAACTCGTCTGTTTTCTCTGTGCGTAACAAAAATTAAACCCTTCCCTCCAAACAGAAATGCTGTCGCGTGCTCAGCCCGCTGCTTTCACCCAAGCACAATGGGCAATCGCTGGCCTTGCCGGAGATGCCACCCTGAAGCTCATTACTGGATAATTAGGCGATCCTTAACCTTTCCACGAAGTTTGGGGGTTTGGGGAGCTCGGGGAAGTGATTTTTATACTGATAACATGACTTAACCCAAGACCTGGCCTTGAATTCCAGGCGCTGGGCTGTTCCAAACTCCATCTGTCCACTAAGTGAATGTCAATCCCATTCCAGCTTGCGTATGTTTCCACGGAAACCGTCAGCGGTGATGGTGAGAAATGGACCATGGAGCGGCCAGGAACCAACACAACAGCGGCAGTTTTACTTTTCGGTGCTTAAACGTGATTAAAACCTAGTTAGCTGCAGTAGCGCTGCGTAGGGCAGTGGTTTGAGCACCGTCCGCTCAGCTAGTTCTCTTGAAGGAGGCTGTGTTTTGTGTCAATGAAACGTGGTCCATTTAGAAATTAAAGGGGAAAGTGGCTTCAGGTGCTGCCCCATAGGTCTCATTCCAGCTCTTGGAGCTTTACACTTTCCCATATAGATTATGGGGTTTGTATGGTGTGCTCCTCTCTTTCTTTCCTTTCTAGCAGGCTGGAAAGCTCACGCAGGCGCCTGCAAACCTGTGCAGCTCCTCGGCTGGACAAAGCGAGCTGGGCGTGCGCTCTCCCGCACCCACCCAGAGGAGCGTTTATCTCTCTAGTTAGACCCCCTCCAAAATATCAAGTGTTTAGGTAAATTAGAAATCAGCATCCTGGTCATGTGAAAAGAGCAACAAAGCATCTTGGTGCTACCAAGAAACGAGTTGGGTTTGGTTTCCCCCCCCCAATTAAATTATTTTTTCTTTAATGGAGAGTTTAAATTCTGCACAAGCCAGAGTTGTAAGTCTGCCTTGCTTTCTAAAGAGAAGCGTATTTCTGCCTGTTAATACAGTCATTAAAGAAAATGTTTATCTTGGTTATTGAAATGAGTAGTGAGGCTCTCACTTTGGAGCTCTAAACCAGGATATTATCTGTTATTTTAGTTTAAAGAATGTTGCTAGCACACTTGGGCTTAAAATGTTTTACTGTGACAAATAGCTGAAGCTGAAATTCTGGTGTCTGGGGATATCCCGCGTGGGTATATAGTATCCTTGTGCATTGTGACTGCAATACGAGGCAGAAACTCCGCGGCTCCGAGCTCTTTGCAGCTGTTGTCCACCATCACGTCCTCTTTGGCTCAGATCTCTGGAGACTGGGATTGCCAGCAGCAGAACTGGCTGTGGGAAGGCGGGTGCTGGGGATGGTCCCCGGGGCCGGGGCTGCGCGGCAGCCGGTTGCTGTGGCCACACAGGGACCTTTGCGGCGTGTCCCTCCTTATCAGCTGTTTACCCTCGGCGCTGTGGGAAAGCCCAGCTCGCTGCGGCTTTCTCGGCTTTTCCAGCAGCTCCTGGAAACTTTGTACCGGTTCTTGTGTGGTTTGCCCGGTAGTGGTGAGCGTCTCCCGCTGCCGCTGTGGTTCCGCTTCAGCTGGCAGCTCCTGCAGCTGCAGGCATCCCGCTGCCCTCGCCCCGCCGTCCCGCTGCCCTCGCCCCGCTGCCCTCGCCCCGCCGTCCCGCTGCCCTCGCCCCGCCGTCCCGCTGCCCTCGCCCCGCTGCCCTCGTCCCGCCGCCCCGCTGCCCTCGCCCCGCCGTCCCGCTGCCCTCATCCCACTGCCCTCGCCCCGCTGTCCCTCTGCCCTCGTCCCACCGTCCCTCTGCCCTCATCCCTCTGCCCTCGTCCCGCTGCCCTCGCCCCGCCGTCCCGCTGCCCTCGCCCCGCCGTCCCTCTGCCCTCGCCCCGCCGTCCCGCTGCCCTCGCCCCGCTGCCCTCGTCCCACCGCCCCGCTGCCCTCGCCCCGCCATCCCGCTGCCCTCGTCCCACTGCCCTCGCCCCGCCGTCCCGCTACCCTCGCCCCGCTGCCCTCGTCCCGCCGCCCCGCTGCCCTCGCCCCGCCGTCCCGCTGCCCTCGCCCCGCTGCCCTTGTCCCGCCGCCCCGCTGCCCTCGCCCCGCCGTCCCGCTGCCCTCATCCCACTGCCCTCGCCCCGCTGTCCCTCTGCCCTCGTCCCTCTGCCCTCGCCCCGCCGTCCCTCTGCCCTCGTCCCTCTGCCCTCGCCCCGCCGTCCCTCTGCCCTCGTCCCTCTGCCCTCGTCCCTCTGCCCTCGCCCCGCCGTCCCTCTGCCCTCGTCCCTCTGCCCTCGTCCCTCTGCCCTCGTCCCTCTGCCCTCGCCCCGCCGTCCCTCTGCCCTCGTCCCTCTGCCCTCGTCCCTCTGCCCTCGCCCCGCCGTCCCTCTGCCCTCATCCCTCTGCCCTCGCCCCGCCGTCCCGCTGCCCTCGTCCCACTGTCCCGCTGCCCTCGTCCCTCTGCCCTCGCCCCGCCGTCCCTCTGCCCTCGCCCCGCCGTCCCGCTGCCCTCGTCCCGCTGCCCTCGTCCCGCTGCCCTCGTCCCGCTGCCCTCGTCCCACCGTCCCACTGCCCTCGCCCTGCGGGCACGTTTACCATGGGGCCGCTTCACGTTTGGTCTGCTTGTACCCCAGCCCATTGGATCTTTGAGCTCTGAACTGCATCTCTACCCTAGCGCTCTTGTGCCAGTCACTTGGGTCTATGAGGGTATTTTTCTCTCCCCCATCCCTCTGCCCTGTGTGTTGAACATCTCAATGTTAAATCAACACTCTCAAATCCTGTAGCTGAAAAGCAAGGGGTAGTACTGATTGTTTCTGCACTTGTTGGTGCTACGAGTTCCTCAAAAGTTCCCTCTCCCCCACCATGAGCATGTTCTCCTTGGAGCTGGAGGAAGCGCAGGGTGCCCTCCAGGTAGCAGAGCACTCACTTGTGAAGAGCAGCTTGTGGAGCACTTGTAGGACTCTTGTCCCCAGCACTCAGCACACTTCAATGTTTAGAAGCCACAGCCTGACTTCAAGGGACCTTCCTGAAAGTTCAGTTGGAGGCACCCGCGACATTTCCATAAAACTAGGCCAAACTGTTTAAAAGCTTTGTGGTTCCCAAGAAGAAGTTGTAATTATGCTGCTTTGCCAGAGATCTGGTGGTTTGTCCTCTGCAGTTCACGCTGGCTTCACGGTGACCTGCACTGATGCACATGAAGTCTTCAAGGTCTGGATGTTGCTGGGTTCCCCTTGAGATGAGGCGAAGCCTCTGCCTGCAGAGCAGCTGTCTTGTAGCCACAAATTTACATGTGAAATGTCCAGGTATGAATGAAGTCAGCGTAGCTGTAGGTGAGATTTGCATTGAAGCTGGAAGCTGTATGATGAAACTGTCTTGGTCTCCAAGCCAATTGTAGCTGCTGATGCTCAGGAGTGATCTGCACCGTGAGGTGCCTGTGCTGTCCCCGAGCTGACCCGCCTCTGGTGGCCTCTTGCGACGCGTGGCACGAGGTCTGGCAGCGTGGTATAGAGTTACTGCACACTTGTGGGGTTAAACGGCTCTGGTTTTAGTGCGGTCCTATGAAGCGCTGCTGGGCTGAAACAGCCGTGCTCACTGGCTGTGGGACCTGGGGAGAGGTGCAATACTGAACTTGCATGCGCTTGAAAATCAGTGGCAAAAATCACCATCATGCTTTAAAGCGCCTTTGCTGGCTGTGTGGCCCCTGTTTGTGTACCTGTACGGAAAACACAGAGGAGCCGGGGCGGTCGTGGTCAGCCCCGCTGTGGGGCAGGGGATGACCTGTACCGAAGCACTGCTGCCAGACGCTCTTCTAACCTCGGCTTCTTCAGGCAGTCTCACACTTTTTCTTGCCTGGCAGAAGGAAAGATGTAGGAAGAGAGTTCTGAGTCTCCCTAAGTGTGTCTTAAGGGCTTTCCTTCCCCTCTCATTCCCCAAAGAATACCACGTCACCATCATACACATTAGGAACTGTTCTCTCCACCCTGTTTTTTAATGCCATGACGTAAGCCCGTACGCCCTCTCCCCGCTGGTCACCCCCAAGCCCTTCCCCGCTCCCTTGCTGGTCCATATTACTCACTGCACAGCAAAACGTGGCCAGCTGGACCCCACTCCCTCCAGACTCGGTCCACGCTGCGCGTGGTGTGTCTGACGCGGAACTGCTGGCCATCTACCCCAGGGTGATGTGGATTTATTTTTATTTCACGGCAGTGCGATGTTGACTCAATCCGGCTTGTGCTGCTCAATAAACCTCGGTGGCTTTCTGCAGTGTCACCTTGCTGGCTGCTGCCTGGTTTGCGTGACCGGTGATTCCTGCCCATGCAGTGTATAAATTGCGTATTTGTTCCCTGTTGATGGACTCTTCTTTTTTAATGCTTCTCCGGTCCATCTAGATCATACATGAACCCATAGCTTGTCTTCTGACTCGCTTGCTGTCTCTCCAGCTATTACCTGCAGGTGAGCCTGTGCCTCACTAATAAAATACTGTGTGACTTGCTAATAAAATATTGACTAGTGTCAGGCCTGCCCCGGGGGTCCTGCTGTGTGTGTTGTTGTGTTTCATCACGGAATCGTTAGGTTTGGGGAAAGGCCGCGCCTGCCTGCCTGACGGTGCTTTTCCTCAGGCCATATATCCCTCGCTGGCTCCCAGGAGCAGCCTGAGAATCACTGAGGAAACGCGGCTCACCTTATTGCAAACCTCTTATCATGGCATGGCTTTGAAAGCTAAGTGTGTTTAATCGCTCCCTTTCTGAATGGCCAAGCAGTGTCACGCATGTGTAGGTAGATAAATGCCAGTTAATGAGTGGATATAAAGCAAATCACTCCCAGCACAGGTCTGTAAATGCTGTCCAGTCTATTTAAAGGTGGTATTTGTTGCCACGACTGATCAAACCTGGGGTGCAAGCAAATGTGTGTATTTAAATACACCTCTACCGATATGGGTAAAGGATGAAGGAGCTGGGCCAGCTTCTAATGGGAGTTAAATGGGCTCTTGTGGAAGCAGTGTTCCAGTGACTGGGCTTCTAGTTGTTGAAAGTGGCTGAATTGCCTATGTCTGGCTTGTGGTTTCTGTTATTTTACCACCACTTAACAGTTCTGGTATGGAGACATAAACCAACATCCCGCCGTCTTGCTGGGGAGTTTTCTCTCAGCAGATTTCTGCGGCCAGCCGTGCCGGCTGCTGGAGAGGCTCTTCTGGCTCTGCCTGCGAGCTCGGGCAGCGCGGGCGTCGGGTCCTCTGCCTTCCTGGGCTTCGGTCGCCAAGGTGCAGTTTGGGCAGGGCCCGGGGTCCCCCTGCCTGTGGCAGCCGTGGGATTGCCGTGGGGAATGGGCCACGCGCGCGGGGGTTTCGGTTTCCCCAACCCGCACCTCTGATCATTCTGGAAAGAGCCGGCGCTTGAAACCTTGAAGTGCTAATTGCTTAGTAATGAAAAGTCTAATTGCCAAGCAATTAACTTTAAGCACTTAGTGGCTGGTGGAGGTTCAGGCTGGTCTGATGAAGATATTAATAACTGCAGGTTCCAGCCTAAAATCTCATCTGTTTCCTCTGCGAGCGTTGGTGCTGTGGGACCCCCACACCTTGACTCCCCAAGTCCATAACTCTTCTGCCTTACCAGAGCCTGTGTTCCCCTGTGCTAATTCCCTAATGGACAATCAATTAATGATCTGCTCTTCAAAAAAACAAAGCAACAAAAAACCCCTTGTCTGAACTCAGTGGTACAGGTGAGTGTGTTAACACCACCTTAGGAATTAAGAAACTTGTTCTCCTTTGAGAAGTCAGGAGGTGTTGCAGCACCGTTCAGTTGGGCTAAATTTTTCTTGACTGACCTAATACATTAAACCAGTTGAGTTGTGAAATTTTAAGAGGAACTTTTCCACTTAGCTCGTACTCATTTGTAAGTGCTGCGCTCCTGCATTAAGAAGAGGGAGGAGAGGTTTTACGGTGAGTTTAGTTGGGCTTGGCAGCGTGACCTCGGCCGTAGCTGTGCTGCGGGAAGGCGTGTGGACGCACACCTGGGTGCTGCCGATGACACTCTGTTCTGTGAAGGAAAACGTACCTGGTGTGTTCAGGTGGGTTAGCTTCTCCAGGAAACCTCTGTGGCACCTGATAGCTTTTAGGTAATGGATGCGCTATAACTTTACTCTTCCCTGCGTGAAACTCTAGGTTTCTGTACCTGCAGAAGTTCTGCCCGTGTTAATGAGAATATACTGAGCTTTAGCCACATCTGAACCTTTATTCCCTACATTCAAGTGCTGCCAAGTCAGCTTTGGGTTTAAACTCTGCTTAGTGTTTAGTGCAGCACAGTGGTTTATAAGACATCCGGGGAATGTTTGAGAGTGTTTGGTTACAGGGATTCTAGTGGGAATGCAAGAGTTTTGTAGAGTCTTTGACTTGAATTCTGGGGGGACTGAAGCTCTGGAATGGAGAGCTGCTCAGCACAGGTCATCGTCTGTCACCTGTGTCCTGGCCGGGGAAGCGAACGGAGGACGCTGGTGTTTGACGTGACGCTAGGAAAGTGAGGAGAAGGAAATATAAATCCGTGTTCTTTGGAAGTGTGTGTTGCACTTTGAATGCAAAGAGGGATCAAAACTGAAGACAGAGGAAAGCTGAAATCCCGGCAAGGTGTTCTGCTCCATGGACAACTGCTACAGACCAAGCCGAAGTAATGTGATACTTCTTTTGAAACTGCATAGAAATAATAGGTATTTCCAAATGAAAGATGATCCTGTCTTAAATGCTTAATCTAGAACTGAAAATACATTCAGATTGCAGTTTTAGTCTGAAGAAGTAGTTCTGGTCAATGTATTTCAGCTGGGGATGAGTCAGAACATAGGAATCCTCAAAAATATTGCATGAACTTGTTATTTAACATGGCCTTTTTAGCCTGCCTGGGTTTAAGGCTTCTGTAAATTCAAGTGGAGGTTATAAACGTGCGCGTCTGAAATTTTAAAACCCAGTTTCTCTTCTGCAGTCCTCTGGGCCATGACCAATGGTGGTCGGTACCCTTAGCTGCACCGCACGGGACTCGGGCGCTGAACCGGGCACCGCGTTGTCAGACCGTTTCGAGGGATGCTCTGAGGGAAATAACACGATTATTTAAAGGCAAAACAAAACGTTCTCAAAGTTGCATTTCGGGTCAGATGTTAGGATGGTTAATTAAATGTTCCATTGAAGTAGTGCCTTGCCCTTCCCTGAATTTCCTGCGTTGCTTTTTTTCCTCCACTAAAGCAAGTTCGGAGCTTGCCGAGCAGTAGCGTGTTGTCTTTGGATGTCGAGTTTGCAGCTGAAGGGGCTGTGGTGGTGAATGGGCGGCTTTGTGGAGCGCCGGGGCCGCCGGGCGGGCTGAGCAGCCGCAGGGCGCACCTGCCCCGCGTCCCACGGCCGCTCCGCTGCGCCACCGCACCGCTCCCACGCCGGGCACGGCGCGTCTGGAGTCATTTAAACCCAGCAGCTCCGAGGTTGTGCAACAGTGTGATTGTAACAGAGACAAGAGCTTTAGTATTTACTGCAGAAAAATCTTGCACCTTGTTCTGTGCAAAATAAAGTCTTGGAAATAATTTGTTATTCCGTTTGGTGTGCGCCAGGAATGGTGCCAGAGCTATCTGAGCACAGTGACATATGATTGATATTTTACCAGACTCGGCCTTCTGCCTTGAAGGAATTTAGTTTGCATTTTGCATGTATGGAAAATCAGATGAGCAGGGCTTCTTTTTTAATTCTTTTTAAACCATGATTAACTTGACTGGCAAAGCTTGTGCTCCTCCTAAAAACACAACTGTCAAACATGCCTCGAAATATTTCTGACTTGTTTTTTCAGACTACTTATAGGCATCTCACAGGGCGTCGTTAGCGTAGCTGTCACGGAGGCAGCTTTTTGCGGAGCCTATTTAAAGTTCTCGTAGGCAATTCTTTGTAAACGTGATATTTAATATATCTGGTATGTATGTGTAGTAGTAGCTGCTGCTGCTGTTCTCTGGGATATTTCAGGAGAACCGCGCAGTCCGTGCGCGCTCGAGCCTTCCTGTTTCGCAGGCGGTCCCGCATGCACCCCCCATCCTCTCCAGCGCTCACCTCTCCTCGTCTCCGTAGTCTGCCTGTCTTCGTTAAGAGGAAGCCTTAACGACTGATTCCCTGGGCAGTGATATAGTGAAGGCCACGTGTCAGAACATCTCTTAAGCGTGAGAGCTTTGGTTTAAAGTTGGCAGCCTTGGCTCAACTTGGGTCTGATTCCCCCCCCGCCATGCGGCAGACGCCGGGGTTTTCCTCTGCCGTACCTGAGCTGTTTCTGCCGCAGCCTGCCTGGCTCTGCTTGTGCACAGTTAGCGTATTATTTTTTCAGATGGGTTTTGAGAGGCGAGAAGCTGGTGGTGGGCTCAGCGCTGCGGGCATCGGTGGTGTTTGTGCTGGCAGAGAGGCGGTTTGTGCTCGGGGAGGGGGTTGGCTTTCCGGCCGTGTGCTTGTTGGTGTCTTTAATGACACAGTTGCTTATTATTTTTCCCTAGAGCCCTTGAACTGCTTGGTACACAAACAGTTTAGAGAATAACAGCCAAGACTAGTGGCTCCTGGCCGCAGATGTCGGAGTGGCCGTGTGTTCTGCTGCTCTCCTGTGGGCAGCACGAGGGATGAACGCGGGATCAGAACGCTGGTCAGGAATGGCCGTATGCTCTGGCACCCTTAAGACAGCTGTTCGCTCTAAGTTTCCTTCTCATCCTGGTGCATCCCTCTTGTTGAAAGGCAAAATAAACACGTCCCATCTTTGCCTTCAGAAGCTTTGCTTTTACTTTAATGCAAATATGTACGCAGACCGTGAGTACAAAGCTTGATCTGGTTTTGGTGCCGGCTGTTTGAGTTGCTGAGGTCACACGTTTCTTCCCACATTTTTTTTTTACTATAGCATTTACTGAAAAAGTTAACACAGTAATATGGCTTTTCAGCATCAGTGATGGGGAAAGGAAGGCTGGTGCCCTTCCAAAAAGCAATGTGCTTTTTCCAGGTGTTGCGTTTGTTCCCCAAACAACTCACTTTGTCATCTTTCCACTCTGCCCTAGACTCGTGCATCGTTCTCTCCCATGGATATCAAAAGAGCTGGCTTTTCTCCACTAGATGTGAGCTGGGTGAAGCAGTTTACTCCTAACGGAATAAACTTATCCAGCAAGTGAAGTTAGTTGAACGGTTCTGGATCCGATCTCTTCTCCCGAAGCGTGTGCCAGCCTTTGGAGAGATGTCAGAGCCTGGACCCAAACCTGCCTGTGGGCATGGCTGTGCAGCGCGGCTGCCGGAGCGGGGCTCGGGCATCACCGCCGGCCACGGCGGCCGCCGAAGAGCTCCCCTGCCCGTGCGCCGTGCCTCTCCGCGCTTCCCACGCTGCTTTGGCATGGGCAGTTTTCCTTTTTCTCCCTTGTGAGCGCTGCTCTCTGGGGCGGTGCAGAGAGTGTGAAATGTAGTTCTGGCTTCCCCACACAGCGCTTCAGAGCACAGCCAGCGGGCAAGATCTGAGAGCAGATAATGGAGGCGAGGGGAGGGCCGGAGTGCCGGGGGCGAGCGGGTCCAGCCCGCGGTTGTGCGGGCGCTCAGCCCTGCGAGCCCAGCGCCGTTCCTGCTCCTCGCCATTGCCAGCACACAGGTGCAGCGTTCTTGTTTTTAAAGCATCGCATATAATTGCAGTTGTTGGAGCACATTCTGCAACACTCCCAGCGATGTGGCTGGAGCGCAGGCTTTCGCAACGGAGCTCTAATTACGGTGTTGGACCAGGGAGTGGAGCAGAGTCCCAGGCAGCTCCCAGAGAGCCTCTCGATCCCTTTTTGCAAACCTTTGGGAAGCTCTGGAGACATGGGCTATGTCCTCCGGTATGATATTCGCGTGGCTGTTGGGCGGTGCTGGCGAACGGTTAGAGAGAGAAACGAGCCTTTTCTGCAGCCTAATGAGCTTGGTGTAAACAGTTTTCTGTGGAGCATGTGGGTGATGGAGCTTTTGAGGGGCCTCCGGAGGAAAATTGGGGCTGGACCCCGGGAAGACAAATAGCAGCCTGGAACAATTACCGTCTTTCTAAATGTTGAGATCGAAACGATGCTTCTGCTCCTGGGACTCGCGCAGCATTTGGGTCGTTCCGGCCGGGGTACCTGATGCTCCTGTGATTTATCCGGATTTCCGAGAGCTCCTGGGAGGTTTCCTTCCTGCAACACGGTCCTTACAGCGCTGAGAATTATTCTGCTGTAAAAGCAGCAGGGAGAAGGGAGACAATCCTCCTGATGCTCACAGTTACAGGGCTGTTGTCATAGTGTAAGCTGTGCCAATTTAAATGGATATAACTTCTTCAAGTAGACAAGGGCTGAAAGTCAACAAAACGATGCCCCGCACAGGAAGATTCGTGTTGTCGTAACTCTTTGTATATTACCGAAGTGGCACATGGATTATAGGAGCTTTAAAAGCTTTACATTTCTGTGCATCATCTCCTCGGAATGAATGCAGCTCCGTAGCAAAGCTTTGGAAGGGAAACGGTGCTTGAGTGGATAGTCCCAGACTAGTTTCTTCTGATTTCACTTGCGATGGAGTGCGAGAGATGGAGAGACAGATGCTGCAGCTGCGTGATTACAGAAAATGCAGCTGTTAACACACTTGCTTATTTTCCTACTAATGAGGCATCAACTCTCCTCTGATTTTGCTGTTTGGGTAGTGGTGTTTTCCTAGCAGAAAATTGGACCAGTGCTGCTTTTTACTGTTTTTCTTTATTCTGATCTGGTTTGGGTTCAACAGCTGTCAAGAGGGTTTTTCAGAACTAGTCTGGTTTGAGGAAGGAGGCAGCATTTCCAAGAGCTTTAAAGTGCTCGGGGGGCTCCGGACGCAGCTGGTTAGACCAAGCTGCTTCCTTGGACTTGTTTCATTTCTGATAGAGTTACACTTCAGTGTCTTCTCACTGTTAATCCGGTTCCTCAGCTGCAGGCGGGATATGGGTGGTTCTGGCTCAAGTATCTTTGCTTTCGGTTCTTCAGATTCTCTCATGATTTCTCGGAGGCTTCTGGGCACAGCTGGTTTTTCTTCTTTGCTTTGTGAAGCAATCCGAAGGTGGAAGGAGGATGGAGAGCCCTGACACCCTCCCGTCCTGGCCGTACAATACTTGCTGTGAGTAAACCCGGCGTGACTCTGCTTTTGCGGCGTGATGCGCTTGGCTGTCAGAGGGTTTGGTGTTGAGCAGCCCCCAACAGCTCTGCTTCCGTGTGCCGGAGAAGGGATCGCTGGATGACAGGGAGTCAGCCTGAGCTGCGCTGTTTGCTGGCACGTGGATGAGCAGGAGCAGCCCTGTGCAGAGCAGCCCGCGGGTACACGTGGTGGTGGAGGCACGGGAAGACCTGGTGGCAGTGCCAGAGGTGCCTTGTGTTCACCAGAGCCATAGCGTAAGGTGTGCAGCGCCTGTCGCTCAGTGTGTGCTTGTTGTGCGGTTCAGCAGGTTGTTTTCCTCATGCCCATCCAACACCTCCCAAAGCTGGCGCTGCCGTCGCTCCAGCAGCCGCACAGCGCGTCCTCCCCGGCTCCTCCTGCGCCGTGCGTGGCAAACCACCGGGCACCGGGAAATGCACAGCGTTCTGCGGGCAGACGCGACTTGTGGGGAGAGGGGAGGGAGCTTCTCCCAAAGAGGTGTCGAGGAGCTGACCTAAAACACTGCGCTTGGATTCTGTGGGATATGGAGCCAACTCCAGCATCTTTTCCCTTCATCTTTCACAATAATTTGTAATAAATTCATGTGGCATACGGCTCTGACATTACAGGATGAATTACGGATGCTGAACCTGGTTGTTCTCACCTCCATTAGAGTGTTATATCAGAAAAAGGACTTGGGATGTTAATCAGTGCTTCAGGTTCTACAAACTGCTCTGTGGGTCATGGTGGTGGTTTATTGTGGTGATATCACGGGCAAGTTCCCTGTCTGCAAACTGAACCTTTTTAGCCACACTTTGTAACTGTTCCACTCGGAATTGGTTTATTTCTACCGATAATATACTGATAATATTGAGCCAGCACAGAGCAGGCAGGATTCAGTCGTGCATTTGAAAACAAACAGAATTCACCTGGCTTTGGACTTCAGGTTTTCAGTGGGGTGTGATCTGGAAGGACGACTGTGTCTCAGTCTCCGAAATGAGGGGCTGGGGAGAGGCGGCTGGTCATTGGTTTAGTTTGGGGTTGGTTTGTTTAGCCAAGGAGTCTGTTGTAGAGGTTCTTGAGAGTGATGCCGACTTGTGTGTTTGCTTTAGTTACTTTGGTCGTATTTGCATGCTGTCCTGTGTTTCTGCTGTGAAGCTGGATTTGGGGGCGTTTGCAATCCCGTGCTGGATGGTACTGGTGGTGTCCTTGCCGGTACTTAAAGGGTTTAAATTACAGCCCTCTAGCAGCCGGCAGAGCTGCGTGTGGCCAGTTTGGCCTCCCGTGCAGGAGTTCTGGTTCTGGAGGAAATTCTGTCTGACTCGATAAGCATCATCCTCATCTCCAGAACCTGGTTTTCTGATCAGAAAAGCACGGATATATATAAATGTTTGCTCCTCACAGGGCCTCTCGTTTGGACCCCGTGTGTAACGGGGTGTGAGGGCTCGCTTACCCAAAACGTGTCGGGAAGAGTGTGGCATTTAGAAAAGCCATGTGCAAACCACACTGGCTTCCAGTTCCGAAGTTTCTTTTAGTTAACGCATATATAAGCAAGTCAATTAAAGCACATTGGGCTTATTTCAAATAGATAATCTAATTATCAGCTTGATTAAACCATATCAAATGAACAGTTCTTGTAATTCAGTAGCTTTGTTCTGATCACTGCAAAGCAGTAGGAGCTTTAATTAAAAGACTGGAAGTGTCAGAGCAGCGCCGATGGTGTCAGTTGAGGGGGTTCCAGCCCAATACCTGATTGCAGGGACGACCAAACCGCTCCGAGGGTGACGATAACGCGGAGACCAACTCTTTGGTGCCAACAAAGCACTGACTATTGCATTTCTTGTTATTTATGAAAGCAGTTGTCCTTTTCTGCTGTTTCCGATGCTCAGATACAGACTTAATTAAACCCATTCCAGTGTCGCTCAGTCAGCCCGATTTTTTGGTGTTTGTAGGTAGGTATCGCCCACCCGTGTCCTTTCTTGGCATTAGCCCTGCAGCCTCTTCAGTGAGCGTGTGCTGCTCCAGACTGCAGAGTTGCCCAGTTCCGCAGGTACCTGCCGAACCTGCTGATGTGGCTCCTTAATGTCCACAGCATTTAAAAAATGCAACTGTGGGGAATGACAACAGCAGCGAGTAGCCAGGTTCTAACCTGCAGAGAGATTTGCATGTATTTAATTTATTCATGTTGGCAGATCTCTGCTTAATAGACCGAGTTTACTTTTCACATGAGTAGGTGGACTTTTTATTTTTCTTTGTCTAATTATTTCAGAAAAGGACAGTGAAGCAGCCTGCCTGTATCAACACGCAGCAGTTGAGTACCTGGGATTTGCTTCTGCTGTACGCCCTGGACCAGCCTGGATCAGCTTTAGTAGACCTGAGGAGAATTTGCAGCACGCAGCGCTGGTGTGGCAGGGGCCGCACTCGGGCTGCTGAAACGGCTTTCTGCCCCTGCCCCGGTTCTCCAGCCGCTGTGGCATGTGCCGCCACCGCCTGGCTTTTAATTACTGTTGTGTTCTATGGCTTAATATTAAACCACATCTCATTGCATCCTGTCTCTTAATTGCCTTAACTGGCCATCAGCCAAAAAGACTCTACTCTGTATAGAAACAGGCTTCCCCAAATGTTTCCTAATTGGCGGTTGGTGCTCTGTGAGGAGATGGGTCCCTCTCGGCGATATTAATAGGTGTTTTCTTCTCTTCCTTCTCAGGACTGGACATTGATCCTATGACGCATGCCCGGAAGAAGCAGCTTTTCCTTCTGAAACATCCAGCCGGTTCTGCTGGCCAGGCTTCGGCGGCGACGGGCAGCGGCAGGATGGACAGGAGCGCGGCCGAGTGCGGGGAGCAGAGGGACGGCGATGCCACCGAGGCTCCGAGCTGTCCGAGCGGGTTTGTGGGGACGAACAAAAGCAAGAACTTGCACGAGGTGCGCAAGACGTACCCGCTGCGGAGGCGCCTGCTCCCCGCCGTGAACAAAAAGACCTGCAAAGTGCTCCTCACCAGGCTGGAGGATGTGGCTGGGTCTCTGTCAAAACAGAGCCAGAGCTGTAACAAAAAGGACCTTCCCAGCTGGATGGAGAACTTGGGACCTGCTTTGTTCTCCGAACAAGTTCAGCCTGTGGGAGCAGGAAAGAGTGATTCATCTGGGGAAAAGTGCACAATAAATTACCCGGGGACAGAGCAAGACCTTGATGCTGCTCCTTCCGAGCCCAGGAAGCGCAGGCTGGCCTCGCTGAACGCCGAGGCGGTCAACAACCTGCTTTTTGAACGGGATGATGGCTTGTTATCGGGCAGGCGTTTTCGCAGAGACTCTGTGAAAGCCGGTGGGGACTGTACCGTTAAGGGCTTGCACTGCAAAGCCGGTGACAACTGGCCTGCGCTGGAAAAAACAGCTGTGAAAACAGGCAAAGGCAAAACCCGGCATCAGCCCAGTCAGAAATGCAATAGCTGTGAGCATTCACTGGACGAGGTGTTTGATGATGGGACGAAGAGGGAGGACGGTGCCGTCTCCTATCACCCCACCCCAAAGAGACTGGCCAGCCTGAACGCCGTGGCCTTCCTGAAGCTGACCCACGAGAAAGAGCAGCCCCTCAAGCAGAGGAGCAAATCGGACGGAGAGGGCATGTCCGAGAACCACTGTTCAAAAGCTACGCTCAAATGGGCCAAAGCTGGCCGGAAGAATTGTGTCAAATCCAAGAAAGAGCTGGCTAGCTTAAAAATGGAGGCTCAGCCCGGCTGGCGAGGACTTGCTCTGGGTGCTTTTGGGAAAGGAGAGCAGCGGGACTCGGCCAGGCTCTATGGGACGGCGGAGCCCATCCCGTACGAGTCGCTGTCGAGCTCCTATGCCAGCACGGAGGGGTTCTACCACAGACTGCCTTTGCTCATGGGCGGCCAAGCTTCCATGAAGCCGGAGTATGGAAGACCTGGAGAGAAGTCCCCGACCCCCAAGCAGGAATTCCATCAGCCTTCCTTCCCCGTGCAGCAGTTCCCTCCCCTGCCCGTGCCTGGGAACCACGCGGATTGTGGGTGTCTCTATGAGTCCTCGGATCTGACTCCCTTGAACGGGTTTTACGTTTATTATGGCCAAAGTGGATACAGTGGCTACTCTCACTGCTCCGTTTACCCCAAGGACGAGCTTTCGCAATCCGCTGCCTGCGAGGGGCTCCTGGTCTCGCCCGGTTCCTTGCCGTCGGGTGCCCATTTCCAGCCGCTCCACTGGTGTAACTCCCCGTACTGCTGTGGAGAAGGAGCCACCATCAACAGCTACAGCGTCTGCGGCGTCGTGCACGTGCCGGAGGGCCGGCTGGGCAGCGTGCACGCCGGGCGGAACAGCTACCCCTACAAAATGCCTTTTGCAGCAGGTAAGGTGCAAAGGGCGAGCAAACCTCGTTGGGCGTTCCTAGGAGAAGAGGGCTGGTTCGGCACGGTGGCTAGCGAAGGTATCTCGTTGCCAGGAGGCAAACTCCCTTGTGCCGGGCTCGTCTCGCTTGGCAGCCAAACTGCACATCAGAAAGAATCCGTGTTTCGCCTCCCCTTTCCCCATTTCTAGCCCTGAGGGCTTTTCCCACTGCAAAGTCTTACTGGTGTGGGAAGCACAGAATCGGTGAAAGGATTTGGGCAGTGAGGAGGTGACTCATGACTTGTCGTGCTGGAGCTAACGGCTTGGCTTTGATCTGCATAAAACGAGTGGGTTTTAGTTCCCCGGTGCTGTGCGCGGCTCCTGCTGTGCCGCAGTGTCTGAGCTGCGCTGGGCCACGTTACTCCGTTCCACAGGGCTCCTCGCGGGGCTGAGCGCCCTTGCCGAGCGCAGCGCCGGGAAGAAGCCGGCGGTGCCGCGGTTATCGGACCCTCACCCGTGCAAGCTGCACGGGGCATGCAAGCTTTCATGAATTTCCTAGGTCTGGCCTGGCGGGGCTGCGTAGCAATTCAGTTTGCGTCTGCTTTTTGGGCCAATGCTTCAATTTCCCTGCAGTGATCAGCGTCCCGGGTGCACTGTTGGTTTGGTGGGTAGTGTTCCCATCTTTGCTCTTAAACAGTGTCTGAAAATGATGCGTTGAAACGGGGCCAGGTGATGGTGTAAGTGATGTAGTTATTTGCCTGGCTCTCTTCTGTCCCCTGTCAGTTGTTCAGACTCTCCCTCCAGTGTGCTTTATCTTTGAGCTTTGCCTTTGCTATTCAAAAATATTTTTTGAAATATTTAAGCTGGTTGTGTGGGGGTTATCAGACACCAGTACTTGGTACAAGAGCAAACAGGAGGCCGCTGCTTCAGCTGTTGTTAGTGTAAATATCGGGCTTCCCGTTAACCACGTGTCCGACTCGAAAGGAGGCAGCGCTTACCCGCTTCAAGCAGAGGTTCGGGTGGGTGGGTAAGTTCTGGTTCCACACTCCGTCTGAGCGAGGCTTTGGCCTCTCCCACTGTAGGAAGCTGCTGAAACTCAGGAGCGTTTGGTTGAAGTATAATTTCCATTTTCACTGAATATCCCCGCTGTCCTGGTGCCGCTTCCTGCGGCAGTGTTCGGGGGTGGCTTCAGCGCTCTTTCAGGCTGGGTGCTCGCGAGACAGCCGTGTTCCTGTCCGACAGTGTTCCGTGTGCTGCCCCGAGCCCACGTCAGTGTCTCTGGGATGGTGGTGCCGGTGCTGCCGCCTTGGCGCAGCCGGAGGGGTGCGGGCGGTGCAGACTGAGCGTTTGCCGCAGCTCAGCTCCCTGCGAGCTGGGTGATTCTCGGGTGCTGGCAGGGGCAGGATTGCTCCCAGGGACATGTATTTACTGGCGATGTGTCACCCCGCTGCTAAGATCCTTCTCAGTGTGGGTCTGCAAATGGCAAGATCATTTCTTTTTCTAGCACGTTTTTTGGATCTGGTGCATTCTGTAAAGTGTAAACGTTTCACTGGGCAGCTTGGCTTCAGAAGCCTGCAGCATCGGAATAATTTAGACTTTGTTTTGCGGATTGAAGTGTACAAGGAGGTCTCCTAGAATATTAATGGGACTTATGCTTAGGAGTTGATTTATTTCTTTTTTAATATATGTGTGCCTCTGAACCCTCATCCTTCGCTCGGGTGGGTTATTTTAGTGGATTAAAGGAGAACTTTGGCTGGAAGCAGCAGGCTCCCGTCTGAGCGCACTGGTGTGAGAGCATCCAGCTCGGCGTGTCGCCTGCCTTGTGTTACTTGGCGTGTGAGACGTTCGTATGGAGCTGTCGGTGTCGGGTACAAAGAGGGTGAGGCTGTCCCCGGGGCAGCCGCGTGTGCTGCACTCGGGAGCGGGCTTTGCTTTCCCCATCCATGGGCGTTTGCAGGGCGGGAGCGGGCGGCGGGATGGGACGGGAACGCTGCGGAGATGATTTATCGCGGCAGAGGCCACCGCGGGAGGGTCCCAGCAGGGCCAGCTCTGCACCGCCGCCCAGCCTGCAGCACGGCTTTGTGTGCGGCTTCATCCCCTTCACCTGGAGCTCCAAAACTGCTTTTGCAAGCGACATGCTGCAGAGGTGATTCACGGCTCCACGGGTCCCGTGCCTGCCAAGGCCGGGCAGGATCCCTGAGCTGCGCCTGGGCGGCCCGGCTGCTCAAGGTCAAGGTGGTGATGGTCCATCCCAGCCCTCGCGCTTGCGGTTCAGCAGCAGCTTTGCTGCATCTCTTAGGGGGGGTCAAGTGGGAGCCAGGAGGCAAAAGTTCCTGTTATTGCGAGGGGATCGCGGCAATTATTCTGGTGTTTTTTCACTTTGAGACTTTTTTCAGCCGCTCTGCAGCAGCGCAGCCCCACAGATGTGCCAGCACACGCTCGGGGAGGCTGCCCGGAGCTGCCCTTGCGCTCACCCCAACTCAGGCTTTGCGCTGCCTTGTGCACGGCTGTGGGAGCTTGTTCCTGCTGACGGGGGGGAATTCAAACCCGACCTGCTCTGCCGGACACATTGGCGGGGCCGAGGGCTTGTTTTGTGACTCCTGGAGCTGTTCGGGGATGCTTTTGGAGGCAGCGTCAGCCCATTCCCTAACCTGTTGTGGTTAAGGTGTTGCTGTGGGGACAGGGTTTTGCTGAAGGCAGCAGCGTGCATCATCTGACAGAGTTCTGTTCCCTGTTGTTTCATGTTTCTGCAGTTAATTTGGAGAATCTTCTCAGTTTTCCCTGATGAGTAGAGTTCAGCTTTTCCAAAGAAGCTGGCTGCTTCTGCTAGCATGGTTTAATCCATCCCATCGTTTTGATAAGCCTTTTATTTCTTTTATACATATTGACAGGCTGGAACTGCTTTGGACACTGTCCAGCCTTATGTGTGTTACTGGCTGGCATTACTTGGGGGATTTCAGGCGGGTGTGTTGTAGTGCGCTGTCATCGGCAGCAGCACGCTGGAGCATCGCAGGCTTAGAAATAGCTCTGCTTTTAGACTCCAGTGACAGTGCAAAATGAAATTACAGCGTGAAGAGTCTTTACTGCTGTAATGTAAGAAAGGGAATTTCAAGGGAAAGCGGTGGTAGTTTGGGGCGGTCTCGGCCGTGGAGTTGTATTTCAGATGAGATACATGTCTCTTCTCTTCCTTTCCCTCAGAAGGCTGCAAGTCCCTGGAGCAGCTGAACCTCACGCTCCCCGTGGCAGGACACCCCGCGTCCCCTGCCCACCCGCTCTCAGGATGCCCCGTGCCCAGCGTGCCGCCGGCTGCCGAGCCCGTCCCGCACCTGCAGACCCCCAACTCTGACCCTCAGACCATGGCCCGGGAGTGTCCCCAGAGCTCCAAGCCTCCCAGCGGCTCCAAGTCCGGGCTCCGCAACACCACGGGCTGCCTGCACGCCTCCGACAGCAAAGCGGCCGGGGGCCATGCCCACCCCAAGCAGCAGCGCATCAGCAGGAGGAGGGCGACCAACGGCTGGATCCCCGTGGGCACGGCCTGCGAGAAGGCCGTCTACGTTGTGGTAGGTGTCTGCAGAACTGGGTTTGGGGTGTGTGCGGCTGTAGCCATTGATGCATCTTCAGGGGACTGAGATCATGAAGGCTTGAGAGCGTTTTGGGTCTTGCTTCAAGGTGGAGCTGACCACTAGGTGCCCTCTCGAAGCCCGTGGGCACGTTGTGAGTCGGAGCAGCAGGTCGTGCCTTTTGGCTGGGCTTGGAGGCCGAGCTGCTGGTGGCTGGTTTTTCTCGTGCGCTCTGGTGTGATGTTGCATGGGCTGTTTGGAGAGTAAGGAAAACCTGCCGCTCCCGTGCTAGCATCAGCTGAAATGCCGTGCCGATGAATCCTCCCGGCTCCGGCATCTGCAGAGGTGGCACCTGCTCCACGTGTGAGCCCATCCTATGGAGAAATCGTCCTGGCTTCTTCCTCCTGGGTTAGGGAAACCTGTTGGAGAAAATGAGGGGTGTTTTAGCCTCGTTCTAAGGAGTGGCTGTCCCTAAGGTAGTTCTCCTAAGGTGGTTCATCAACAGGGATCTCCCAGAGAGCACAGAGGACTGAGACAGCATCCTGGAATTCTTCTAGCACCCAATATCCCCTTCCTTGTCACTTAGACGATAGCACAGCCGGTTGCTCCTTCAGGGATTTCTCATCTGTGCTGTCGATTTGTTGTGTTTGGGGGCAGAGACTGGCTTCTGCAAAAGGGAGGCGCAGGTGAGATAGTTGTATTCTGCTTGATTTGAATGTGACAGCCACGTGTGAGCTGTGAGCACTTGGATGCTGCTCCACAGCGGACTTTGTTCACCTGTGAACACCCCACCCATAGAAAAATTAATTCATTTGAGCCGATCTTTGTGGTTATAAACCAGCCTGGTGGCAGTAGGAATGCCGCAATGCCGTTTGGCGTCCCTTGGAGATCTCTGGCAGTGGAAGCAGATAGCTCTGAGGAGGCTCAGGCAGCTTTTAAATGTGCACCAAGGCCAAAGGAGCCTCGAATTGGGGCAGCAAGCAATAAACTCGCTCTTTGCCTGTACGCTCAGGTTGCTCTATCTCTGTGTGTGTTCCAATGCTACAGAACGAACCAGAGCCGGCCGTTCGCAAGAGCTATCAGGCTGTGGAGAGAGATGGGGAGATCATCCGGGTACGAGACACCGTCCTCTTGAAGTCAGGACCCCGGAAGAAATCGATGCCATATGTTGCCAAGATATCGGCGCTGTGGGAAGACCCCAAGACAGGTACTGTGCCAACAGAGAATGTTTTTCTTTCTGCTTAAGCAGGTGAGGGTGAGCTGGGAGCCAGGAGGTGATGGTCAGGGGGAGCGGCAGGTCTGTTGGGGTGTTCTGCTGCTGGCGGACTGAGGAAGGGGAAAAAACAAACAACAAAACCCGACTGTGTGTAAGAGGAGCGGGCAACGTGTGATCAGGCCCATCTTGACCATGTCGTCCTGCAACAGCAGTTCTGGCATTAACCTGGGCATTAATGCTGCAAGTAACAAGCTTGGATGAGCATCTTTTTCAGCTTGTGGTCTGGGTGGATATTTTTTTCAGACGGAAATGTTTGATTTGGGAGGCTTTTTGTTGGTTTTTGTGCCTAAGTGACCTCTTTGTGATAGTGTAGCACAAGTAGAAGGGGGTGAGGATGTAATAGAATAGCAACGTGACCGACTTCATACAGCTTCTTGCTGTAACAAAAGGACACCTAGTTCAGCATGAAATATTGATCACGGCACAGCTGCCTGTGTGTGAGCGCTGTGGGAGCGAGAGGGATGAGGCGGGAGGATGAAGCAGGATACTGGGGGGAAAGCACAAGAAAACAGGCTTGACGTATTTTACCCAACCTTCCTGCAGGGGAGCTGATGATGAGCCTGCTGTGGTACTACAGACCCGAGCACACTCAGGGCGGCCGCAACCCCAGCATGCACCAGGTAAAGCCACCGCGTGGAACGGGCCGAGGGCGTCCTGCTGCGTCGGGGTTTTCGCAGGAAGGGGGATTGACCTGAGCGCCTCCCCGCGTTCCCGGCGGCCTCGGGCTCCGGGGGCTGAGCAGGTTTTGAGTCTAACAGAGCTGTCTCTTGGCTGTGATGCAGCTGTTACCAGATGTGGTAGCGTCCTGCAGATGGGCTTTTCCCCGGTTTACTGTCATGTGGAGAAACTCCAGGCTGTAACAGAAGCTGCTGCATTCTTGACGTGGCCACTTCTGTTAGGTTTTAGTGTTTCTCCCTTTAATCGGAAATAATCCTGCACATCAAGTGAAAAGTTGTTTTGGCTGCTGCCTCAGGAGTGAGGAAGAGTGAGTTTATACTGAATGGAGATGGGATGCTTTTCCAAAAAGGGCATTGTGATTCACCTAGAAACGCGCAGCTCGTGCAAAACCTGCTGCGGTTGTGCGGGCTGTGTGGGGATCTCTGTCCTGTGCTGCCGACTCATCCTGAATCCCTTTATTTGCTGCTTAAACTCCAGAAATCTGTGTTGTGCAGAGACGTGGGTCCGTCATCCTCCCCCTGGATACATCTATGATCAGAATTAAAGCTTGACTTGGGATGTTGTGCCAGTGTGATAGAGTTCGCTTTTTAAAAGGAAAAATGTGTGAATCATTATGACTTCATGCCTTGCTCTGCTTTGCATGGGCTTGTGTAGGGTGACAGAATAAGCTGGTTTTAAACTGGGAATGGAGAATTTACTGCACCTAAATACTTGGTGCCCTTTTCCTTTCTTTCCCCCTGACATTTTTAAACCAAAGAGGCGGGAAGGGGCGAGAGCAGGACTGGGGGATGGTGGAGAATTGTACCTGCCCGACTTGCAGGGCACAGGTGAGTTTCTAACCTGACATGTGGTACTTTTATCACTTTCCTGTCCGTAAATGGAGTGTGACTGTATCCAGTTGCATTTTACTGTAGAGAGTGTACCAGTAATCCGGCCAGGAGGCATTAAGCCAGTTTTTTGCACACCTGCTTGATTGCACAAGACTTCAAACGAGAGTGTGCTATTGGGGCTGAGTAGCTGGGACGGGCTTGCCAGAGATGACTCAGATAGTTTTGATTTAAGGAGTCGACCAAAAGCTCAGCGTGCAGGAGCGAGGCGTGGCGTTTTCGGGTCCTGTGATGCAGCACGTCCCCAGACGCTGACCCTCTGCTGCGCCTTTCCTTCCAGCCCGCTTCCCCTGCTGCGAGCAGGGGCAAAACACGCAGGTGTCGCTTCCAGCCTTGCGCAGCGCATCCGTGTTCCCAGAGATCGTCTTTGCTGATCTAACCACACCTGAAATTCTTTCAAATGCCTCTGGGTTGCCCCATATCTCACCTGTCCTGCCCCAAGTTTCATCAGTTACCTGGGGAGAAAAAGGCTGTTGCTACTTCCCTTTCTAATTGAGTTGGGATGAGGAGAGGGCTGGAAAAGGAGAGATTCCTCTGGGGTTGATGTAGAGATGGAATAGAAAGACTGGTCGTGTGTCACAGTAAAGGCAGCACAGTGCTTTTCAACCGCTGTGTCAGCTCCCAGCTGTACAAATGAGTTTTGCAGCCCAGGAAGGGGGACGGGAACGCAGAACATCCCTGCGGGGCTGGGAGCACTCCGGGCTCCTGGGGTTTTCTGGCTGTGTCTGCGTTGTCAGCTGTGGCGTCCGCTGGTGCCTCTCGCGGGGGTTTTCCCTTTGTGCGCCCCTGCAGGCCCCCTGAGGGACTCAGCCTTCCTCCTCTCACCTCTGTCCCTGCCATCCCCAGGCACCGCAACACGCCTTTCAAAACGCTGCTTTTATTTTTCCCAGCGCAGCGTTGCGAAGCTCATCTCCCGGGAGGCCTCGCGGCGGTGCCGCGGGCTGGCTGTCACCGCCGAGGAGGGAGCCTGGGTGCTGGAGCTGCGCCAGTGCTTTTGGAACACCGGCTGCACGTGTGGGGTTTGGACACTTGGCCTCACGCAGTGTGCCGGGCAGTGCTAAATGATGGGAGATATATCTTGTGCACACTACAAATAGGTCACAAAACACCTGGGAGGCGTCTGGATTATGTGCAATGTTACCTGTAAAGAGTACCTGCAATGAGCAGGCTTTGATAGACGCCCTTGAAGGTGCTGGGTGGGGGTGTGGAGCTGGTCCCACCTCCCCGCGGCTCCTGGCCAGCTGGGTGACCTCCTCCTTCCTTCTCTTGCAGAATGAGATCTTTGCATCTCGGCATCAGGACGAAAACAGTGTTGCCTGCATCGAGGAGAAGTGCTACGTGCTGACCTTTGCAGAGTACTGCAGGTAGGTGGTGCTCTTAACCTGCTGCTCGGCCCCTGGCACTCTTGCCATTCCAAGCAGCACCCGCACAACTCTGCCAGCCCTCCGGACTTTGCTCACCACAGCCTGTGAGTGCCTCTTCCACATGAGATTCGTTACAGGTCTGTTTTGTGTAATATAGAGGCTGTAAGAGGCTCACAGATGTTTGTACTTGTATGACCTTGGTACTACAGCTTCAGTGCAGGAGAACCCATCACTTGGATCTCAAGCCAAAGGAAAGCAGGAGATGATCGTGTACATCCGTCCCCTATGGGACATGGGGTGCCAGAGCTCCCCACGCAAGCCGCTTGTCAGTCCTGTCGGTGTCGCTACGAGACACGAGTGTCTGTGCCCGCAGATCCGGATGCTTTGGCAGCAGCATCACTGGCAGCAGCGACGCCCGCTCTTACTGTTCAGCTCTTGCTGATCCAATCAAAACTTTGTCACGAAGAACTTCCGAGCAACCCCATTCAAGGCTGCCGTCCTTTGGGTGGATGTGCAGAGCAGAATGAAATTGGGGGCTGAATGGACACACAAACCCTTAATGTGAAATAGTGCTTTAAATCCCTTCGGTTGTGCTTGGTGCGTGTTGTTGACCGTGCAGTCTCAGCGCAGCGGGGATGTTTAGGCGCTTGTGCTCTCTTGGTCCTCCTGCTCCTGGCCCGGTGCTCTGCTGTTAGAATTTCTAAAGACAAATTGTTTTACAATCTCTTCATAAGCTGAATCTTGTTTCTTGTTCTGAAAACTAAAAAACAACCAAATGAACAAAACAGCAAACCAAAAAACAACCCCTAAGCTTTGGCTCCGAACAGCTCATGTCCTTGCTAACAGCGCAGCCCTCTGGAGCAGCTGCTGGCAGGAATGTTTCCTGTGCTGCGTGGGTAAGGTCACCTTTGAGAGAGGTTTGCTGAAGGCAGCCGGAGTTCTTCATTTGCTTAAACAACAGCCTGATGCATAAGCCTTTTCTGGGGCTAATTAGCAAAAATGAGGCCACAGTACTAAAAGCAAGGTGGATTAATTGCAGACACCTTTTGTACTGTACGGCATCCACCAGTATACAAATAGAAACCGCTGTGCTGCTTCCTGCAGCTCAGGCTGGGATCAAAAGCGATCGCTACTTCACGTCTTCCTCTTGAGCAAAGCTTAATTCTCCTTTGCGCTCCTCCCCTTGCCCCGCCACCCCGCACCCTGGGCTTCTGATGCAGGTGAACCGAGCCCGCGCTAACTGCTCATGTCATTGCCTTGCAGATTTTGTGCCTTGGCAAAGCGTCGAGTTGAAGGGATCCCAGGCAGGAAAACCATCATGGTTCCTCCCTCGGAAGAGTACTCCACCCCGCTGCACCGCAAGGTGCCCGAGGACACGGACCCCGAGCTGGTTTTCCTCTGTCGTCACGTCTACGACTTCAGACACGGGCGCATCTTGAAGAACCCGCAGTAGCGGTGTTGTGCGGCGGGACGGCGGCGAGGACGAGCGGCACCGGCGGGCGGGCGGTCCGGGAGGTCTCTGCGCTCTCGACGAGCTCCCCGGTGCCGCTCGCGGACCAGGGTGCCCAGCGCTCTTTCCTCAGACTGAAAAGCGTGCGCGGGAGCAGATCCCTGCGGAGGAAGGCAGCGGTTGAAAGCACAGCACTTCATGAAAAACATAAATGAAAATATATACGTATAAAATAAATATATGTATATAGATATAGGTACTTGCATATGTAAATCTATATCTATATATGTATCTAGAGATGCAAATATTAGGAGGGGTACACAAGGGGATAAAAGCCAGTAAGCTGAATGCAGAGCCATCGCTGGTTGGAGAGGTGGAAGGGTGCAGGGGGATGCTGGGGCGCTGTACCAGCTCGGTGCTTTTTGTGCCCCGGGGTGAGGTGTGCGGCCCCAGACCGTGCCCTGGGCAGCGCGTGGGAGGCTCCTGTGTCCCATGGGACGGACTGGGAGGATTCCCGGTGGGCGAGAGCTTCTGCAGAACACAAGCATTCCTTTGGGAGCCACCCGGGTGCAGAGTGGCCTTGGGTTGTGCTTGAGCAGGTTTTGCTCCAGTGGGGGAAGAAGCGGCCCTGATTTTCCCCTCATCTTTCTCTTCCCCTCCCCTTGCTGTCCTGCCCATTGCCACCTGCACTGGGGCTGGGGAACGGGCTCCAGCGCGGAGCAGGGAGGGACCGGCGGGACCGCGGGCTCAGCGTCGCGGTGCGGAGAGCTGTGTCGCGGTGCCGCGGTGCAGAGAGCTGTGCCGCGGTGTGGAGAGCTGTGCTGCGGTGCCGCAGTGCGGAGAGCTGTGCTGCGGTGCGGAGAGCTGTGCTGCGGTGCGGAGAGCTGTGCTGCGGTGCCGCGGTGCGGAGAGCTGTGCCGCGGTGCGGAGAGCTGTGCTGCGGTGCGTAGAGCTGTGCTGCGGTGCGGAGAGCTGTGCTGCGGTGCCGCGGTGCGGAGAGCTGTGCTGCGGTGCAGAGAGCTGTGCCGCGGTGCGGAGAGCTGTGCTGTGGTGCAGAGAGCTGTGCCGCGGTGCGGAGAGCTGTGCCGCGGTGCAGAGAGCTGTGCTGCGGTGCAGAGAGCTGTGTTGCGGTGCCACGGCGTGGAGAGCTGTGTGTGCCACAGCGCGGCCCCGCAGCGCTGCCAGCAGCCGTGCCGCTCCGGAGCTGGGAGCGCACAGAGCGGGCTCCCTCGGTCAGAACTGTGTGTGCTCGTCCAAGGATCGCTCTTCCCCAACAGCTTGGGGGGCTCTCGCGATAGAAGTGAGTTTACTCTTTCTTCCCGGTTTGTTTTCCTGTGATGTCGTTTACAGCCCCTGTTTAACCCCATATGTCTTCAGTGTGAAGAAGCCTGAGGCTGGAGGGTGAAATGGCAAACCCTTGAGTGTTCTTGGCTTTTGAAAATGTAACCCACCCCCCTGATGTGTCCCGACCCCGGCCATGCTGCCTCGCAGCCTCTCCTCTCCCGGCCCGGCCCCGAGCAAGCTCACCAAAGTGGCTTTCTCCTCCTCAAAGGAACTGAGCATTGGGAAAGGTTCGCGTCGACAAATGCGACCCGAGCCCCACAGATATTGTTGCCTCTTGCCTTACGTGTATAGATCCTAGATAGACGTTCGTTTATCTTAACGCCAACTGTTTGAGTTAATTCTAAAGCAAACCAAAGGACAGCGTAACAGTCCGTTGAGTCGCTCACACCAAGCTGGGAGTCCGTTTCTAGATTGCACTAACGCAGAGGAGGAGAATCGGCGCCGTCTCGGCCCTGTTCCTGCTGGCTGGAGCCGCTCAGTGAAACTAGGGATCTGCGTTTTTCCCGTCTTTTGGGGCTTCTGAGCCCGTGCTGACCGGTGGCGGTGTTCATCCTGCTCTGGTGGTGGGAGCAGCACGCACGCGATGCCGGCGCGGTGGGACGGGAGGGCTCGGTGGTCGCTCTGCCGGCTGCATGCCTGCCTGGCCCAGCCAGGAGACCACACAGCATCACCCCCGCCCCCTGGAAACAGCTTGTTCATGCAGGAGTTCTCCGGAGACTTGCTCTACATACCAAAGAGGGGAACGTGTCTAGAAGATGACTTGAGAGGAGAATACAAGATCTGGGCACAGGGCACGCGTGTCCCTGGTGTCAGTGGGTGGTTCCTGCTCAGTGGTGCAGAGGATGCTGGAAAAGCCCCGTTTATTCTTGCCTGGGTACCCCCAGCTCCGGCAGGTTCAGTCCTCGGTACGCGAGCAAGAATTTGTGGGTGAAGCATCTTATCTCATTTATACCTCAAGATACTGTTACTGTCAAAGTAATTGCTCAGATTTCTCCTTAACGATGAGCTTGTGCACTGGTGGTCTCTTGGAACAGGGCTGCTGATGCGGTGGGGCCGTGTCAGGGTGGCAGTCGGGAGCACTTTGGGGTGAAAGGGCAGGGAGGTGGCAGCAGAGTGGCCTGTGACGCTGCCGGAGGGGACACAGGCGGACGCTGGGGCAGCAGAGCAGCTCCCCCGGGGCCGCGGAAGGGGCTGGGGGCCCGCAATGCCCACGTGGCCCGTGCAGGGACCCCTCTGACCACAGCCCGAGCGGTGACCTGCCAGCGGCCACCAGACCTGCCCCAAGTGCCACCAGCCGCAGGACGCCCCGAGAGCCGCCTGCCAGGCGACCCTGAGCATCCCCGTCAGGGAGGGTTCCAGACCCACAGCCAGCCTTGGAAACCACAGTGACGCACCCAGGCTCCTCCTGCCCACCCCGCTCCCGCCTTCGTCCTGGCTCCTGCAGGCGGAAGAGAAGTTGTCCTTCCCTGGGTCCCCAAGGGGCTCCGCTCCGTGTCGGGAGGGGACAAGTCCCCAATCCTCTCGCGTTAGAATCCGCTTCAGGCCAAGAACATTGTTCGAGATTCCCGCGGTTGCTGATGCTGTTGTGCGAACAGCATGTAAATGAATCGAAATGTCTTATCCATAATGAAAAATATTTCATGCTTTTTTAATCTATTAGATATGGAAATATTTTTTGAAACTGAAAATGCAGCCGGTAGAATTTAAATTGAAACGTAATACATGTAAAATATATTTTAGTTGATAATTTTGTAAAATGCACTTTTTTTGTGTCTCTTCTCTGGTTTCCCAGATCTGTATTTCAGTGTTTACAGATGGAATGAGAACATTCCCTATACCCTCCTTCTGTGAGAAAGATATATTAGAAGTAATTCTTAAAAAATAAATTTGCAAAATCGTATTGATTTAGAAAACAAACGGGTGCCGCGCTGTTCTCCTCCCCTGCCTGCCCGTCCCGCTCCGAGGTGACGCCGGCGCCGCGGGGACCTCGCTGGGGCCGCAGGGACCTCCCTGGGGCCTCGGGACCTCGGGACGTTCCTGGCTGGACCTGTGGGTGGGACTGGGGTTTGTGGTCGACGCCTGCCCGTCGCTTCCTGCGCCCGTCGCGGTCCTGAGGAGCTTTGCTAAGCGCAGCTTAGCAGGCGGGCAGGTCGGGCAGGGACCTGGAGAAGTGGATAAAAATGAGAGAATCCAGGCTGAGAATGGAAACCATCTGGATAATGAAGTGTATTAAACTAATTATCGTCCCAAAGGGAGCGAGGAGCTTGTCGTGTGACGTTTGAACATGCAAGCTGGTGTGGGATCAGTGGGCATGATATTCCTGACCCCGCAACCTTGGGTTTTTGCTGAGGAGCCGATTTGAATGTTTCCAGTTGTATTTAAGGCAACTCAGCTGCCCCAAGGCATCGGTGATATGGGTACCGGGAGCGGAGCAGAAACCTGTGCCCGTGCGTACCCACGGCCCTGGCCGGCTCCAGCGCCACGCCAGCCCGGGCCAGCCTGGCTTAGGGCTTTAATTAAAACCAAAACCCAGAGAAAGCTTTTGTGTCGCAGCTCCTCCCGCGTGGCGAGCCGTCCTCAAAAGGATCATCTGTGGCGGACTGAGAAGTTTGGATTAACGTCAAACAAAATTGGATTTACTGCTGAAATCTGCTCCCCGCGGGAGCCGCGCTGAGCTGGATCCGGCTCTCCCACGTCCCGCGTTTGACGAACTCCAGCTCTGGGGCCACGTCTGGTGCTGCCGGGGACCTTCTGCTGCCGCACCGGGGTCCCGCTGGCCTGGGGGGGACACCCTGTGTTGGCAGAGCTGACCTTGCCCGGCTGTGACACAGAGAGGCGAGTTGTCACCTGAACCCCACTGCTTGGGCCTGCTGAGGGTCTCGCGGTGGCTCCACAGCTGGTTCTAGTGACCTGGCGGTGATCACAGTCACTGGTGGAGCTCCTCGTTCCTCGTACAACACCTGGAGGCGACAGCATCGCCAGCCTTGCGGGAGCTGCGGGCGAAGGTGGCTCTTGGGGTGCTGGGCAGGGGGGCTGCAGGGGCTTTGGGACGAGGTTTGGGTGCAGGGTCAAGCACACGGGATGGGTGGGAGATGGTCAACAGCTCCTCCTGAGCTTTGGGAATTCAGTGCTCTGGGAAGCAGGGGCTGGTTTGCCGTGTTAGCGCCACCGTTTCCCGCGGGGTCGGGGATGCTGGCGTGGCTGTTCTTTCCGCGGCTCACGCTCCGTTTTGGAGCAGCTCCTCAGCTGGGGAGGTCCAGGCGGGCCCCGGGCACGGGCTGCCGCACGTTTCCCACCGCGCGTTTCCCACCGCGCTCCTCTCGCCCGCGTGTCCCGGCCAGGCCAACCCGCAGCGGCATTCGGGACTCGCTCCGCTTGCCGAAATGTCTTCCCACCCAGAGCAAAAGCCACAAGCTCCTGTTTACATTTAACTGCTGCTTTAATGCTGCTAATTATAATTGACTGTAATTACGCCAGAATTCATCCCAGCCGAGAGAGGGGAGCGATTTGGGCTGTCGTGTTAATGTGACAGAGCGCTCGGTTGCTCGCCAGCTTGGTTGCATTAAAGTGGCTGCTGATAAATGGGCTGTGCTGGAGGAGCAGCACGTGAGGTTTGTCACAGCAGGGACAGATCAGCCCTGGCAGAGCTAGTGCCACCCGGGAAGGGACACATGTCCCCATAGCCACCTGCTGTCCCAGGGACCTGCCGCCTGGGGGATTCCCCAGCTTTACTCTGCCCCTCTTGCCCCACGGATGCCGGGGAAAGGCTCAGCCTGCTGAGCTGGGGCGTCCGGGTCACGAGAACAGAGCAAACACTCCCTGGTCCCCACACAGTGACAGTGGCTGTGCCACCGCAGGGTGAGTGTCCCCACTTCAGCTGTGACCCTGCAGCAAAACGAGGCACTGGCCCCTTGGCGCAGGCTCTGTCTGATGGGGAAGCACCCACGGCCTCCCAGAGCCCCTTTTTGCGTTGCTCCCGCACCGGCTGTTTCATCGGAAGCCGAATAAAAATGAGGTGAAGCTTTTACCGTGCACCTCGAGCTGCTGCTTCTGCCGGTCACTGCATCCCCATGCCGGCGCTGCGGGACCGGGCTGGACCCTGCCCTGCCGTGGGTCACCCTGCCCTGTCATGGGTCACCCTGCCCTGCTGCGGGTCACCCTGCCCTGCCGTGGGTCACCCTGCCCTGCCATGGGTCACCCTGCTCTGCCGTGGGTCACCCTGCCCTGTCATGGGTCACCCTGCCCTGCCGCGGGTCACCCTGCCCTGCCATGGGTCACCCTGCTCTGCCATGGGTCACCCTGCCCTGCCATGGGTCACCCTGCCCTGCCGCAGGTCACCCTGCCCTGCCGCGGGTCACCCTGCCCTGCCATGGGTCACCCTGCTCTGCCATGGGTCACCCTGCCCTGCCATGGGTCACCCTGCTCTGCCGTGGGTCACCCTGCCCTGCCGTGGGTCACCCTGCCCTGCCATGGGTCACCCTGCTCTGCCGTGGGTCACCCTGCCCTGTCATGGGTCACCCTGCCCTGCCGCGGGTCACCCTGCCCTGCCGTGGGTCACCCTGCCCTGCCATGGGTCACCCTGCTCTGCCGCGGGTCACCCTGCCCTGTCATGGGTCACCCTGCCCTGCCGCGGGTCACCCTGCCCTGCCATGGGTCACCCTGCTCTGCCATGGGTCACCCTGCCCTGCCATGGGTCACCCTGCTCTGCCGTGGGTCACCCTGCCCTGCCGTGGGTCACCCTGCCCTGCCATGGGTCACCCTGCTCTGCCGTGGGTCACCCTGCCCTGCCATGGGTCACCCTGCCCTGCCGTGGGTCATCCTGCTCTGCCATGGGTCACCCTGCGTGGCACTGTTTGCCCAGAAATGTCCAGATACGTGTTCCCAGAGGCAACAAAAGCTTTGGCAGAAAGGTAATTCCCATCCGGCCTGGGGAAGGGGCTGCGCTGGAGCTGGTGGGGGAGACCGAGACTCTGCAAACCCCAGAAACCGAGCTGAATCAGCCCTTCCTCCATGAATTGTCCCTGTGATGCTGTCAGGGTGGGTACACACAGGGCTGGAGGATAATGCTTCAAACGCCAGCCTGAAACGTGGTCAAGAGCTCTGCAGGGCTCTAAACCCAGCCCAGGTCTGGCTCAGTGGCCAAGGGGAGCGCAAAGACACCAAGGATGGTTGTTGAGAAAAAGGGAAGCAAAGAGCCCAAAATCACAGGAACGCAGGAGAAACGAGGTTGGTGTTCCCTGCCTCGCTGGGAAATGTGTGCATACCCATCCATACGTTCCACATGGGACGGGACCCGCATGGCTTTGCAAAGGAGCCCCCAGTGTGATGTGAAGTCATGGCCTCAGGGAGGTAATTAATAACAGGAGGTAATTAATAACAGGAAATGCTGTAAGGGCGATATGTGCAATGGGACGATGTGGTGGATCACAGAGGCGAGTACCGGTGTGGAAGCCAGGGGTGTGCTCGTGCCACTTGTTGCTATAGAGATGCGATGGCTTCTCCATCAGAGCCTCCAGTGAGAGCAGTTAATCCGTTTTTAAGAGGAAAGGATATTTAATAAAGGAAACAATTTAAATGGGATTTACAAGATACGCTGGATGGAAGCGCCATTTATTCTGTGGCTTCGTATTTAATTTTAATATCTCTATAAACCTCTCCGGAGTGTTCTGCAGAAACAAGACGCAGTTGGAGCGGGTTCGACCACCCAATAATTCTTCAAAGCAAATCAATTTAAAAACGCTGCAAAAGGCTGCGTCTCGATGAAGGTTTTTTCCACTCCCCGTGGCGACAGGAGTGCTGGAATACGTGTGTTAGAAAACAAACCAACTGTCCTAATGTGGAGGTGGTTTTGAAGGGATATCGAGCAAAAGCTCAGCTAAACAGGGCAGGGGGTGCCCGCTCCCCGCGGCACCGCTGCCTCCGTCCCCGCAGACCGCGTCCTCTCTTGTGCAAGAGTCCGGAGGTTCTCCATGAAGCGCGGAAGCAAACGAGCTGATGCTTTGCACCCAGGCTGTGCCCCAAGTCTCTGCGAACCCCCCAAAGGGCTTCCCCGTCCCCACAGCCGCCGGGGCTCGGGCACAGAGCTGAGCACGTTGCCCTCAAACCTTTCCCGGTGGGGCAGGGAGGGACCTTTCCGTGCTCTTGGTTTGGTTTTGCATCCTGATTCGCGTTTGCCCTGCAGGGGAAGCGTGTGCTGGGCCAGCAAGCCAGGAACCCCCAGTGAAGCAGCTGTGATCTGCGTTCCAGCCGACTCTCCTGTTCAGTTAATGTGGTTTTCTAGACGTCAGGTACGTGTCACAAACACCAGCGCAGGTGATGCTGCACGTTCCTGCGGAGCCTTCGCTCTGAGCTGGCAGAGCAAAGCAGGTCAGGAACCCTGTGCAAATACCCACTGAACACCGGCTGCGTTGTTAGGAGGAGTTTTCTTCACTGACTCGAGTTTTCTCTGCACCTGTAAATAATAGAGTTTCTAACACAAGCAGCTCATCAACAATCCAGCTGTTTTGGTGGTGTGCAGTTGGAGCAGGGCTGCGGCGATGGGGCTCTGCCGGGACGGGCTGACGGCCCCTGCCCGCGTTTGGCACTCCGAAAATGAGAATTTCCAGCAAGTCAGCAGCATTTCCCGCTGGGAAGCGGCTTGTGACTCTTCCCAGGTCCACGCGCGGGGAACGTCACGGTTTCGGGAGCACCGTGTGCTCCGGGAAGCGCCGGTAAGAAACTGCAGAAGGGAAGTTCTCCCTTCCCTTAGTGGCGCGGCTGGGCCACCATGGCAAGTTCTTGGTCCCCCAAACACACTGGGTTTTATTTCTTTTTTGAATACACAGAGATCGAGCAGCACAGACCCAGCTGTGGAGGCTCCTCCGCGAGAAGCACCAAACAGCCTTTTGGCAGCCCCTGAAGCCTGATTTGGGAAGCAGAGCTGGGTGTCCCCTGGCCTTTTCTTAAGGCCTTTTTTTGTCCTCCTTTTCCTCATATATGCCCGTGTGACCCCCAGGCAGGGGAGCCAGCGTCCTCTGCCATCCGTGGGGCTGCGGATATTGATCGCTCAAGGCGGGGGACTCCAAACCGTCCAGAGCAAGGGTGATGTGGCAATTAAATGTTTGTCTGGGGGCTGTTTCTCCATTACCAAGTGCAGCTCCTTCCGTATCACAGCCCCAGTACAGTGAAATAGTCAGGTTGAATTAATGCCATGTTGTATAATTACAGCCTATAAAAAGGGAATTATATGGCATGTTAGTGCCATTTATTTTACCGCATTAGCCGTTTTCCTGCACGCAGACCAGCACGGTCGGGTTTAGTCCTCGCCTGCCCGTGAGATGAAAGCTGGGGCACCCCGTGGGAATCACTTTCCCCAGGGATGTCCCTGTCTTGGGAACACGGGAGATGCTTTGAGGCCCGCGGCAGCAGCCCCGCAGTCACGCGTGGGGCTGTTACAGACATTGCTGCCTCTGCGTTGAGGTGTAGGGGGAATGCTCATAATGGCTTATGTCTAACCGTCTATCACGCTTGGCTCAGCGAGCACAACATATTTTCAGGAGATGGTTGACTCTTCCGAAATTGTTTTCCTACAGGAAACAACGTCTCACCCAGCACACTTACACTGAGTCGCTAATCCAGTCCAGTTCACTCTTTAGGGTTCGGTGGAGCATCAAGCCTGCAGCAATTCCCATTTCCATGGCTGGGTCCTGGCGCAGCAGCGTCCCTGCCACCATCCCTGCGCTGCCCTGCGTGTTCTGCGCCATTTGAGCGTGCGAGGGGACGGCAAGGCTGGTGGTGATCCCCAAAAAGGACCCGCGGGACTCACAACTCCACCACAGCCCCGGCAAGAGCCGTTCGGGAGCCTCAGGCTTGTTGTAAAGAGCAGCAGCTACACCTCAAATGAGTTCAGAGACTTGGGGACTCTCTTGCAACACAGGTTTTATACTGTGTTGGGTTTAACATGTGCTCGTATGGAAAACCGGCGGTAAAACCACTGCTGGCTGCCCGCACAGGTGTTTGATGTGTGTGAATCTGGCAGCCCTGATCTGAAAGGAATTAGAGACTGGTCAGCGGCTTGTGGGGGATAAAGGGTAGAAAACGGGAGTTGTGGTGGTTGCTGACTCTTGGAATGGACCATGCTCATCCCGTTAGCCCGCTCTCCTTGGGGAGCGCCGGAGCAGCTGCCTGTGCAGCACCAGGGAGGCTCTGCCGATGGACATGGTTTCCCAAGCTCCGGCGCCCGCAGCATTTCTGCCCTGTCTCTGACCCCTGCCCAGCTGCAGCGTGTCTGAGCGTGCAGCGCCGGCTGCTGTGGTGTGTGCGTCCCGGGGATGTGCAGCCCCGCAGCTCTGCCATGGACCCGCCGTCCCTGCGGTCCCCGGGGGATGAACAGGCTCCTCTGCCGGGCAAAGCCAGGGCGGGACGAGCTGGTACGGCTGCTGCTGCCCCATGGTCTTGTAGCCGTTCTCCGTGCACGGAGGAACCGGAACTCCCAAAATGGCTCAGCTGAAAAGCGATTTCATAGTTACGCGCAGTGGAGTGGGGAAAATCGGCACTAAGCTCGGCGTAAGGTCTTTGCAAGTTCAGCCAGCTGCATATCAGTTAATTTGCAGTTGTAAGATAAGCAGATCTTTCAGCACCACATTTTCCTTGAAAATAGCGATTTTTGTTATGAGGCAATAGACTGAGCCTATCATAACAATCTCAGAATTATTTAGCATACTCACCCAGCACGTTTGACTTGTTCAAATAGAATTTTTTAATGAGATATAAGAAACTCTGCCTTACATAGTGAGCTGATTGTGAAACGGCTCCTGTGCTTATTCCCTCGGTTAAGAGGCTGTTACAGTAACTCCTGGACAATCTCTGGACATGCAGTCATCAGGTCTCTTCTTCCTTTGCTTGCTTTACTGCTGGATCTGGAGCCGCTCAGGCCGCTCCGAGGGGCTCGTTTGCCGCTGCAGGAGCCGCGGTCCTGTCGCTCCGCGCTGCTTGTTTGGAAGTTGGCGTCAGCACAGACTGTTGTTCTTCACCTCCTTTCTTTCACTGAGTTTTTCAAGGGGGCCTCATGCACTCTTCTGTTTTTGTGGTTTCTTGGACCAAAATTAATATGTGATCTTACCCGCAGGGCCGGCAGAGCCTTGGCAGGGCGTGTGCGGTACTTGTGGTGGCCACCGGCGTCCAGCCTCGCCCCCAGCCGCAAGGACAGGGCTGTCCCTCTGTCCTTCCAGCCCCACTTTCCCTGTTAAGCCACCATTTCTGACGGCCAGGGCTGAATTCTGCAGCCTGCTTTAAACCCAGGTATGCCCTGCGCAAATGATGCTGGGAGACCAGCTCAAGGTAACGCATATAATATTGTAATGCATATAATAGTGATGCATTTTAATGTCCTTTTCCTGCTCGTGTGAATTAGCAGTGAGGAAAATGGCTGGAGGGCTGTTTGGCAGCAGCTGGTGGTTGCCTGGGGAGGGAGGTTTGCTGCTGCTCCGGTGCTCTGCAGGCAAACGCTGGGATCTCAAAGTGTCTTTAAATGTGCTGCGAGTTGCCTTGTATACCTGTGAGAAGCAACTGTGGGGAGGAGGCTGCTCCAGCCCAGGGCGATGGAGATGTGGCAAAGCACCTCCACGGACAGGGCCTGTCCCGGGAGCTGTGGATGCCCACGGCTGCAATTTATTGTCACTTGGGGTTGTGAATGGTGGGGGTGTCTCTTCTGCACCATTTATAGGGACCTCAGGATTCCTATGGACGAAATGTGCAGCTTCAGTGCAGGCCATGATACGATATATTCCCCTCTCCATGCCACGGGTTGTATGTGTTGGTGCAGCCACAGTTCACGCTGGTGTTGAGATCAAGAGCAGATCCTTGGACCTGCCCTCTGAAATCAGAGCAGGAATCTGGCAATGCTGCAGAGTGTGCAGATCTACAGCGGTGCTGCGGGTGGCAGGGCACATATACCACCTCTTCCTAGAGCTAACGCTATATTTACATCAAAATAAACCGGTAAAATGTAAAAGAATCTAGCTCCAGGCTCTTGCACTTCACTACAAACGCTTTGTCTGCCTTGGCTGACAAAACGCTCTTGGCTTTTGATCAAAGAAAACTAAGTGGAAGCTGTTTTTTCTCTTGATGTTAAGAAAGCTTTTGACAGAGAGAGTCCCTGCAAGACTAGTTAAGACGCACAGGCCCTGCGGTACGTTCTGAGAGCGCGCTGAAGGAAAATATGCAGAACAATGCCAGTATGAAATGATTCGTGCTGCGGAAAGCGCTGGATGTGCAAACAGCATCCTTAGGGCTGGCTGAGTGCTCCGGCTCTCGGGCTGCCTGGATGACAAGCTGCTGGTCACAGCTTTGTGCTACTTAGGACAAAGCCTTGGGGTTAAGCGGCTCCTTAGGTGGCGTTAGGAGAGCGTCAGATTGGGGGAAATACCTACAAAGTTTTAGTGAATCGTGTCCTCTGGCTGTCAGGTGGTGGCACTGTGGAGGGCTCACCAGGTAATCCCATCTCCTTCTCCTCTATGCAGTGCAATAATTAAGTGTGGCACAACTGCTAATTAAGGCCAGTTTGGCCTCATATTACCAAAACCGCTACAGCCACCTAATTAAAGGCTGTGCCACTGCACAGAGCCACCGAAGGGCTAAAGCCGAGCTGGGAAGCACCGGGCTACAAACTGTGCTGCTGTGACTCAGTAAGCGCCGGAGGGTTTGATTTTAACTTACAGTTTAGAAGTATTTTGGGGAAAGGGAAGCGTGTTGTGTTACCCAGCCCGTTACGGGCGGGATGCCGGGCGGGTACCGACCCCCGGTACCGCAGCGCTGGACGGGGCGGGGGCGGCTCCACCCGCCCATCCCGGCAGGGACCCGGCGGCGGGGCGGGGGAAGCTCCACCGGCCCCGTCCCGGCAGGGACCCGGCGGCGGGGCGGGGGAAGCTCCATCCCGGCAGGGACCCGGCGGCGGGGCGGGGGAAGCTCCATCCCGGCAGGGACCCGGCTGCGGGGCGGTGCCGCCGCCGCTCCCGTCACTACCGGCGGCCGCTCCGCCTCCCTTCCGCCTCCGTGGCCGCCGCCCGGCGCCGGGAGCCGCCGAGCTCCCCCGGGCGTGCGGCGCGGCGGCTGAGCCGCCCCCGGCCATGTTCCCCCGGGCGCCGCTCCCCGCCGAGCCCCGGCGGGACGAGTCCCGCCGAGCGGCCGCCGGTGGGCGCCGGCGGGCACGGGCGCGGGGCGGCGGGGCGGCGCTGCTGCCCTCCATGCTGATGTTCGCCGTGATCCTGGCCTCCAGCGGGCTGCTGCTCATGATCGAGAAGGGCATCCTGGCCGAGGTGAAGCCGCTGCAGCCCGCGGCGGGGGAGCCGGCGCGGCGGGGCGGGGATGCGGAGCCCCCCGGGGAGCTGGAGGCCGAGGTGCTGCGGGACGTCCGCAACCGGACGCTGCGGGGGCTGTGCGGGCAGCCGGCCATGCCCCGCAGCGTCTGGGAGCTGCCGGCCGGGCAGCGGCGCACGGTGCTGCGGCACCTCCTGGTGAGCGACAAGCACCGCTTCTTGTACTGCTACGTGCCCAAGGTGGCCTGCTCCAACTGGAAACGCATCCTCAAGGTGCTGGACGGGGCGCTGGAGAGCGTGGACGTCAAGCTGAAGATGGACCACAAGAGCGACTTGGTGTTCCTGGGGGACATGAAGCCGGAGGAGATCAGCTACCGCCTGAAGAACTACTACAAGTTCATCTTCGTGCGGAACCCCATGGAGAGGCTGCTGTCGGCCTACAGGAATAAATTTGGGGAGATCAAGGAGTACCAGCAGAGGTACGGGGTGGAGATCGTCAGGCGCTACCGCAAGAACGGGGGGAATTCGGCCGGCGACGACGTGACCTTCTCCGAGTTCCTGCGGTACCTGCTGGACGAGGAGGTGGAGAGGATGAACGAGCACTGGATGCCCATCTACAACCTGTGCCAGCCCTGCGCCGTCCGCTACGACTTCATCGGCTCCTACGAGCGCCTCAACGCCGACGCCAACTACGTCCTGGAGCGGGTGCGCTCGCCGTCCTTCGTCCGCTTCCCCGCGCGCCAGCCCTGGTACAACCCGGTGACGGCCGAGACGCTGCACTACTACCTGTGCAACACCCAGCGCCGCCTCATCAAGGAGCTGCTGCTCAAATACATCCTGGATTTCTCCCTCTTCGCCTACCCGCTCCCCAACATCACCAGCGAGTTCTGCCGGCAATGAGCTGCTGGGGGCGGCGTCGGGCGCGGGCTCCGCCAGGTTTGCCAGCGCAGCCGTCACTGTGCGGCACACGCTGCCGCCCGGCCCGTGGGACACGCTCGGCTGTGCATTAGCTCAGAGTTTATACTTTCCGAACACTCTTTATATAAGATATTATATATTGCCTTTGCTACTAGGATACTTTTTGTAGTCCCGATTTTAATGTGTACATATGCCGCTGACCTCAGCACAAGAGCTTTTGTATATCTATTTTGCTTTAAATGCTTTTTTATGGCACGGTATGGAAAACATCTGTAAGGAAATTGAGAAGTGGGTATATTTTAAATATTTTTCTGCTTTTTTTGTGTGTTTTGCACTACATAGTATGCAGCTGAATCGCAATTATGATTTAATGTAGAGGCTGATGTGCTAAAAATTAGCACTGTTAAAACCGGTCCTACATTAGACAGGGTAGTTTTTCAGGTATAATTAGAGAAAAGGCTTTTATAAATTAGGCCCTATTTATCCTCTATTTTCTCATCTGTAGGTGCTAGTTAGATGAGGCTGGTCTCTTTTCTGTGACAGTATTAGTACCTCTGGGTTTTCATTATTATATTATTATGAATTATTATTATTTACCGTTGAAATAACACTAGCGAAAATACTTTTGTGTGATTTTAAGGTTTGAAAGTACCAGCTATTTACCCAGCATTAGGTATCAGATGCAATATCAAGCCATAACAACTTGCTCTTTTCTGTCTCTCTGAATTAAAGCAGTGCGGAGTTCTGCCGAGATGAAGAAGTGCCCTGCTTCTTAGGGCAGAAAGCGAAGAGCAAAGCTCACAGCCTGGGGGGTGACCCCGCAAACCGCCCTGGGAACACACAGTGGCGGTGTGGGGATTACTCCTTCTTTTATAGATGTACACACTGTTTTTATAGCTGCTCCTATTTAATTATGACGGTTCAATGGCAGAAGTTGGGGAGATAATGTATAATGTCGTTCCTGGGAGGCTGCGCCCTCTTTTCTAATAAAGTTTTTATAGGAATGAGTCTGTTGCTTAGTGCTCTTCCTTTGCTATTAGTGTCTGTGTTCTCGGAAGGGCCTTCCGCCCTCGTGCCAAATCCTGGCATAAATCTGTGCCAAACAGGCAGTTCCCGCCCCGGATAATTTGTGATTTAGGTGCTGGAGCAGCGGTAACAAGTGGAGAAAGAAATGTGTTCCAGATGATTGCGCAACGCGGGCAATAGGATTTGGCAGCAAAATAGGTGCCGAATTCCTGTGGAATTGGTACAAGGCAGCTGCCGGCTGTGCCCTCACCTCCGCAGCCACCTGCCCCGCACAAAACGGGTTCCAATCTGGCTTTGCTCTCCTTGCGCCCCGGCTGAAACCTGCCCAAGTTCTGTCTGTCTGGAACGCTTGGTGCCCGGTGCTGGAGGGGCTGGAGATGTCCTGTCCCCAGCAAAGGCACCAGACGCCAGCTGGGAATCTGATTTCATTCCGTGAAACAGATGCCGATGGTGGGTGGGCTGAGTTTTAATTAATCCTGACCTTCAGGTCTCTGTAACTAGGACTAAGCTGGTTCGATTTTACTGCCTTTGCTGCTGCGAGGCTGAGGGAATGGCTCCTGCTTGTTTAGTGACTGGGTTTTTAATTAAATGTTTATTTTGCAGTAGTTTTAGGGGTTTGTGCCGCTTGTTTGTTTATCTGCTGCAGCTTCTGTTCTCTCTATTAAACCTTCTGTCTCTCGTCTCTTGAACCCAGTTTATTGCACACAGAAGGATTTTGCTTTTCTTTGGCTGTCTCTTGCTCCTTTCCTGGATAGCGTTGATCACCTTTTTCTCTTTAAATATAAGCAGAGAGCCTCCCACCTGCTTGGACCCTCCCGTAAGGAGGCTTTGATGCAGGCAAAACCCGCAAACCCTTTTCGCTTGGGCAGAAGTTTGTCCCATACTTGTCAAAAATGAGCAAGTGTGGCAAAGCCCCCGAAAGCTGAAGCGAGAGGCGTTGTGTCTCGTACCTCTAAACCTTGTGTCGAGGCTACGGGCTGCCTTTGGTTTCCTTTGCTGCAAGTCAGCAAACGGGAAAAATCCATCAGGTTTCCATTAGCGGTGCTTCATTTTAGCCATGGCCAAAAAGGATTGCCGAGGAGGAAGGGGAATTAAGGGAAGGGAAGGGAAGGGAAGGGAAGGGAAGGGAAGGGAAGGGAAGGGAAGGGAAGGGAAGGGAAGGGAAGGGAAGGGAAGGGAAGGGAAGGGAAGGGAAGGGAAGGGAAGGGAAGGGAAGGGAAGGGAGCCGCGTCCCTCGGCAGGTGGGTTGGCTCTTCCTTTCGTCGGCTATTTCTCTGGTGTGGGATAATGAGGAGTGAATTGCGGGGCTGGCAGCGGGTCCCTGCGGGCCGGGGGTCGGGGCAGCCCGAGGACAAACCGGGGAGCAAACACGGAGTTATCAGCTGTGCAGTTTAACCAAACTGTTGAACGTTTCTGCTCTCTGGTCTGTTCCAGCTCGGCAGCTCCTTTCTCCGCCTTTCGGTTGCAGTGACCCAGCAGGATAAAAAGGTGACCTTTTAACTTTTTCATTATTACATTTTATCACTTGAATGCTCAAAACTCCCCCAAATAATCAACGTGAGGTTTTGTCACTGCATTTCTTCCATTTGTTTTTTCTGGTTTGGTGTCGATAAATCCCTGCGGAAGCATGCCAGGGTGTGGGGAGTCAAATTCCACCTCGTTAGATGGACAGCTCCCAATTCCCTCTAAATTACCGCAATGTTATTTTATTTTAATTTGCCATTAGTCCCTTCTTAGTCTTCTTGCCTCAACACAAACACAAAGAAGCATTTTATGTATTCATTAGTTTTGTAATGTATGTGGGTGGGGGTTTATTCTGTGCCACGGTGACTCCTGGACCTGCCAATCCCTCCCCACCAAAGCTGAGAGGATCGTTTCTTTCCCCGCATCCTCCCATTGCTCCGGCCCCGTGGCTTTAACGTGGTGCTGCAGGGGGAATCGAGCGCTTTGTGAGTGCTGGCGATGAGCCGATGAGCCGGGACTGACGGCTTCGCTGCCCGTCAATCGGCGCCCGAGACACCCAGAGCCGCTAATTGGCTGCTAATTGCGAGGAAACTTGCAAGGTGTTATACAGATGCTTTAATCTCTTGTTTAGGAAGGCAAGGCCTGATGAATCTGGCGGTGAAAAGTCTCTGGTAAGGTCAAGTTCCCCGATTCAGTGCTGGCAGACACCGGGCGATGCGGCTGATCTGCAGGTGAGTGTTGTCCGCGGTCCGTCCGGGCTGCTGCCAACGGGCAGGAATGCATTGCTGTAGTTTATTGTGTTGTGTTAACAATGTGTGGAGAGAGGACAGGGGCATGAAATCCTTTTTCTCGGGGCTGTAATGACCCAGCATCAGAGGATGACTGTCCATTGCTGTGCGGCACCTGGTCCCCCGTGTCCCTCCTGTCCCCCGACATCTCACTTTGCCAAAAGGAAAAAGGTCCCAACAGCAAGTGAGCAGCATTTTCCACAGCCGGTTACGTTACCAGCTTCCTAAATTGTTGTAACTCACTGTTTCGGATGAAATCACAAATAATTTCTTATTTACGCAAGCATGCATTTGTGCTGTGCTCATTTCTGTGGTCTCTCGCCTCTAGAAGTTTTTTTATGATCAAGATGGTTTATCTACATACAAACCAAAAAAAAGGGTATTCTTTCCATGCACAAAGAACTAAAAATAAGCAATTGCAACCTGTTGTAATTGTTTTTTTTCAATTTGTTTCCTGGGTGGTTACTCGTAGCTCATCTGTTGTACTTGTGACCAATTTACTTGCTGGTGGCAAAGTCTGGCTAAGGTGATCCTCCCGTGAAGTGAAATGAGCTAATTGCAGGCAGGTGTTCAGTACTCTCAGCATTGTGCTTTGTCTGTAACGGGGGAGAACAGAAGAACCACTCTGGTTTTGGCGTTGGGAGCTGCCGCTTCGGTATTCCCCTTTGCACAGGTCACGATCCCTTGCTGTTTCAAAGATCTCTTTTACCGTGTCGGCTTGTTTATCGATTCCAGTGTTATTTTGCCTGAAAAGCCTCATTTCAGCATATCTGAAACCCATGGCACTGGGGTTTTGCAGTGCTGGGAATGGGTGTTGAAGCTCAGTGGTTTCGCAGACGCACAAGAAATGGATTTAACTGGGATGATGTGGGAGATCCCGGCGGGTCCCGCCCAGAACCAGCTCTGGCGATGAGCAGCACCGCTGAGCTGAGAGTCAGCACCTGCGACCGGTGTCTGAATTCCCGAGCCAGGCTCAGTGCCATCAGCCTCTCGCAGAGAGAAAAGCCTTTTATTGCAGTCCCGCTCCCTCTGGTCCCCAGGCCGAGCTCCAGCGCGTGTGTCAGGCTTTTCCTCTTTCCTGTGGGCTTTTTCCGATTGCTTCTGCAGAAATAACCAACTTCCCTGCCAGGCCCCGCCGCTGCAGTAAATGCATTAACGCTGGCAGCGGCTCCGCTGGCTGCTCGCCATGGCCCCGGCGCTGGCGGAACCCAGCTTCCCAAAGCACCGCGGCACCGTGCTCGGCTGCTCTAATGTAGTACAAGGCGTAACCCCAGCTTTGCTGCTGCTCTAATGTAGAACAAGGTGTAACCCCAGCTTTGCTGCTGCTCTAATGTAGAACAAGGTGTAACCCCAGCTTTGCGGCTGCTCTAATGTAGTACAAGGCGTAACCCCAGCTTTGCAGCTGCTCTAATGTAGTACAAGGCATAACCCCAGCTTTGCAGCTGCTCTAATGTAGTACAAGGCGTAACCCCAGCTTTGCTGCTGCTCTAATGTACGTACAAGGCGTAACCCCAGCTTTGCTGCTGCTGTAATGTAGTACAAGGTGTAACCCCAGCTTTGCAGCGCTCCTCCTTGTTTGCAGATGGAGCAGGATGACCACAGAGCGTCTCCTGCCTTTTTCACACAGAAGCATGAGCACCCTTGGGGTGGTTTTCCCATCATGGGCAGGACTTTGGAAGAGCCGAAAGAAAATGTCTCTAATGGACCTGCTGTGTCTAACGAGGCTGAGGCCTTTTGGTGCAGTCGGTGGTCCAGGCGTACCTGCTTGGGGCTTAGCAATAGCATCTTATGACAGAGGCTCTGAGAGCCCCTGATAAGCAGAGATTCCCCAGGGTTTTGATGACTCACACCTACAGATTTTGGATCAAAACTGAGCCAACACCCCATGGCCAAGGTAAATGGAGAGAGGCACTGTGAAAACACAACGAGCCGCTGTGTGAATCCCAGCAGTGCGTCCGGTTTGTCCCGGGAGCGTCTCCACTTCCTGCTGCTCGCTCTCGGCAGGTGGGTGTAAAACGTTTGACTGCAGGTCTGCTTTTCCGTGCAAGGCTTAGAGCATGTCCGCGTGCCACAGCAAGGCGGAGATCTGGGGAGAACCTCAGTGGTTTGTGTCGGTGCACTGCAGGCTCAGCTTTGACAGCGCTGCTTCCCCTCGGTGAAACGCACCCAGAAAGGCTGGGCCCGTGTCCAGGGGTTCCTGCCTCCCAAATGGGGTCAACACCCCGGGTTATTTTTCTGTTTAATTCACACAGAACAAGCCCCCGTCCTCTGGCAATGCAGGACTGAAGCTACGGCTGAAAATGCTGAGTTACAATGTGCTGGAGCGGCGTTCTGCTGTTATCTCAATATCAGGTGTCTTTCCTGTTTTGCTTTTGCTGAAATCGGGGTGTTTTGGAGAAAGAGAAAGCAAACGGGAGACAGATGTGGAGAATGAGCTGGAGCTGCCCCGAGTGCCCGCGGAGCCTGTGGAACCTGCAAAACCAAACCAAACCAAATGAAACCATCCACTGAATGAGAACATCCCAGAGGCTTTAGAGCCCTTTTGTGGGTAATGGTATCAGCAAAGATTTGCCCAGACGAAGGGGCTCCAGCATGGCTGTCAGGCACACAAAGGTCCCCGAAAGGACAGTGGCACCGTTGTGGGTGGCACTGTGAAAGGCTGCAGGGGAGGCTGGCATGTTCAAAGCGTTCCCTTTGCAAGGCTGCATTTCCCAGGGCTTTTTATTTTTGTCTTTACAGGATTACAATTTAAATATGCTTTAATTGCCTGGGCGGCACGGGGCTGCGCATCGTGCCGGAGCTGGGACACCACACGTGCTCGGGGCAAAGCTGGTTTCTTGGTTTTTCACGGAATTTTATGAAAGAGCATCGCGGCCGCGCTGGACCACTTTGGTAGGTGGTATTTGCTGATGGGAGCTTGGGCAATGAAAGAAATGGGAAAGAACAGGACACCTGTGGGTTCCTAAAAGCACTGGAGGTGTGTTCCCCCCACCCCGTCCAACATGTAGGGGTTGGCAGCTTGGAAAGGTGCTCACGGCAACCAGCAAATTCATATTTATTGCTGTGTCTCTGGTGGGGAGCATCAGGGCATGTGGGGCAAATGGGGATGTTAAAACCAGCAGCAACACAGGCACGTGGTGCCAACCCTGCTGGAGCTGCGGCTGTTTAACAGACTTGTAAGACACCTGGGTAATAGGCAATAGGCACCTGAGTAATAGGCAACCTGAGCTGAGGCAATTGAGGCTCGTTTGCAGAACTGCAGCTAAGCAGGGGAAGGGCCAGGCAGGGGGAGACAGCAAAAGCTGGAAGTGTGAAACTTTGGGGTAAAACATCTGGTTTATTGCCAGAAGCCCCTCCTGGCGGGGCAGGAGGCAGGTTTGTGTTGCTCTGCCCCGCTGTGTTTGCACAAAGAGCGGCCGAGCTGCCGGTCCCGCTCATCACAGCCCGTGGAGCTGGGGCCGGCTTGGCAGAAATTCCTGGTGTGGACGGGCCGATGGTGCCCCGGGGCAGCTCTGCAGGAATCCCCTGGAAACTGCGGACAATCCTTGAAATCATTAAAAAAAACAAATGAGGAAGCCTTGCAATAGCAAGAATGAGCCTTGCATCTTGTTTTAATGGATCTTTGAATGGTTGCAAGCAGCTTTCAGAGCAGTTTTGGCCCCTGATACTCCCTCCGGCAGCCGCCTTTGCAGAGATGCATCGTGGTCCTGTCCTGTGGTTCTGCATCTCTCCCGTCCCCACAGCTGCTGGAGCTGCTGCTTTTTCTGGGTCAGCGCATGCTTTCCAGGGGCTCTTGCTCGTTTTACTGGGATTGCTTTGTGTTTTACCGGGCTGCTGCATGTTTTACCGGCATCACTGCATATTTTTCTGGGTCTGCTGCATAGTTTATCAGAGTTACTGCATGTTTTGCAAAAGCCACAGCGTGGTTTAAAAGGTTGCTGCGTATTCTATTGTGGGCAGTGCATATTTTGCCTGGGCTGCTGCATCTTTCCAGCGCTATCCTACGTCTCGCCAGAGCCCCTGTGCGTTTTCCGCGTGTTGCTGGGCTTGCTTCACGTTGAACCAGCTCACTGCACACTGTGCCAGCTGCGCCGCCTGTGTTAGCAGGGCCACCCCACATTTCTGTAGGATCTCCACACATTTTACCAGATCGCTGCAGGTTTTGCCGAGTTGCTGTATATTTCCCCAAACCGGTGCCTTTTTCAGCGAGCCGCTTCCCACGGGTGCTGCACACACCACCCGCACAACCTCTCTGCTTGCGTCCCCCTGTCTGAAAATGTGTTTAGAGCAAACACGCTGCCCTCCCATGGGCTCCAAATTGCCCGATGCGAGGCTGTGTTGTGGCGTTATTTTCCCAAGGCCGGCGGGGCACGGGGGGCTCGGCGGGGGCTCTGCCGCCTGCTCCCCCCGTACACACACGGCCCCGGAGGCTCCAGCCAAACGTCCCATCCCGCAGGGATTGCTGGCGGGGAGCAATCTGGCACATAACGCGTTTAGAGGAGACTAATGTCTCGGAGCCACTGAACCATTTAATTGCCAATAAGTACAGCCTATGTGTAAATAATTATGGGGATGCAGAAAGCGTGTTATCTTCGGTGTAAGGAAGGAGGTGGTAGGCTGAGAACTCCCCGTGGCAAGTGTGTAAATGAAGGTTTCTTGTTAATACAGGAGGAATGAGCGTCAGAAAACCTGCCTGGATGTCTCGTGGTGTTGCTCTGGGCTCGGGGTGGCCCTGGGGGGTGACGGTCCCTGCACAGGTAAGAAGCACCGGGCTGTGCCCTTGGCTGAGTTTGAGGGTAAATCTGAAAAATTCATCCTTTTGCCAGATGAAGCTTTGTCCAGGCTCCTGTTGCAACCCAGCATGACTGTTGCAATGCCATTTTTTCCCTATTTTGGGAGCGTAAAGAGCTGCAGGGATCTGAATCCAAAATTGTGGACGTTTATCAGCATCACGGGCAGGCTGGCAGCAAACACACTTTCCCTTCAGGGCCCCCAGAAAATCTGCAGTGACCCTTCGTCCCCCTGCCCGAACAGCCGTGTCCCAGCTCCCGCTTCCCCCGGGCTGCTGTCACCTTCTCTTTCAAAGCCTCCTCTTTCAGGACATTGAAGAAAGCGTTCGCAGCCTGGGCTCGCTGGTGAGCTGACCCTCGCCTGGCCCGGCCCTGATGCTCTTGCATCCATCTCACTCAGCTTTTCATTTCGGTCAGGCCTGCCTGGGGCTAGTCGCAAGCAAACAAGCTCCATTTTGGCAAGTTTTGGGGCCAGATGCTTTTTTTCCCCCTTGTCTGTGTGTCAGAGTCCACATGCCCACATTTCTGTCATTCTAACTAAGCACATCCCTTCATCCTGTTGATTTCTGAATTCAGACACACCAGAGGTTTGGAGCGATACCTGGGGTGTGTGTGATGGGGATGTTGCCATGTTTGCAGCAGCAAAGCTCCCCCCGCCTGAAAACCTCCCCTGAGCGGCACCGGCACTTTGTACGCACAAAGTCTTTATATTTTCTGGAACGTGGGTGTTCTTTAGAGGTTTTCCTTTGAAGCAGTGGTGATGCAGAGCTGCTTCTGCGTCAGCCTCTCCATCCTTATCTCTTCCGTTAGGCTCTGACCTTGTTTATCAGGCGGGTCCAGTTTCCCTTTCTCCCCGCACTGGGGCTCCCAGGAAAACTCTGGCACATGGAGGAGTCCCCACCACCACCTGCACCCACGCTGCTGCATTTGTGTCTGCTAGATAAGCATTGCATTGTACAACTGCTGAGAAACACCCCAAAACCACACGGGCTTGTTTATGCCGTGACTTTGCATGCAAGGAGAGGGGCTTAAAATCAGTTTGCAGGGGAACAGAAACCATCCCTCCCAGGTCGGGGATGGATTTTGCCGAATTTCAGGTAGTTACAAGAGGCAGGTACAGCTGAACGGGCTCTGATGGTCTTCCCATGGCTCAGAGAAGAAGTGGGCACGTCCAGAGGCCAACATCTGGGCGGGTTTAGACCCCCCGAGCCGAGGCTGTTTCCACCCAGGTGTGTGGAAGCTCAGAGCCCAGCACCAGGTTTTGGTGAGGGGTGTATCTGTGTGTAAGCACAAGGCCTGTGCAGCGGTTCTTGCCGTGGAACCACGGCGCTGAAGCCGTCCCCATGCTCCACAGCGAGGGTGTCGCCAGCCGGAGCCCCCACTGCCACCAATGGAGGAGCCATCGCGGTCCAGCAATTTGGCTTTTCCCAGGGGCTGATGGGTTCCTATAGCAACGGGAGCCGCTCGCCGCAGCTTTCGCCTTCCTGACGATAAAAGCGCTCCCACTCGTTTTCTGAAATTAGTGCCGCTCACCCCACACGCTGCGGCGCCGCTGCGTGTCCACAACACGATCAGGTCCATCAGCAGCCCCTGCGCTGCCTGAAGCGATGACCCCCGGGTCTTCCTCATCGCCCTAAAAAGGGGGATATTAACATGCAGTAAAAGTGATGCTCTGGTTGTGGGGTTTTTTATGGGGGACTCTCCCATCCCTGCTCCATCTGTGGATTTTGGGAGACCCGCGGTGGTACCGAGCTGGGAGAGCTTTGGGGGAGAGCTCTGGGGACCGGCACAAGGTCACCCCATGTCCCATCACCAGCTTGGGGCAAAATGTAGAATTAAGTACGGCATACACCAGGTTTTTCTCTGAGAGAGGACGTGGTGAATGTTCAGCGTAATTAAGGAGCCTCTTGCCATCTGCCGGGGGAGCTGAATGGAGGGTAAACAAACTGAATGAAAAGTAAACTGGAGTTTAAGAAATCTTCATTAATTTGCTGCAGCAAGAGCTTGCTGTGCTTAAAGAAATTAAAATGTGAGCTCTCAAAATCATCTTGCAGCAAGCTAAGGTGGAGGAGATACCTTGGGAATATGTAGTGAGAGGAAAACGGGTACATTCATGAATCAGCTGCAGCTGATGATAATTCAGTAGCTCGGCACTGCTAAGGGATGCGGCGGTTCATGGAGAGGTAACGGCGGCGTGGAAATCCCCACTTTGCCCGACCAACGAGATCTGGGGCATTTCCCCGCTGCCCTTTCTGTGGTGCAGAGCATGAGTGGGATTCCGCTGGTCTGAGCTAAGCAGTAAAACCACTGAAAATGTCTGATTATTGGGTAAGGACCATGTGCCCGCTGGAAATTGGCACCTACCGAGTCACCAGCAATGATTTTGGTTTCAATCCTCAGAGGGTTTATCGTTGTAGGCTTGCAGCTTTGAATTAAACAAGATTATTTGTTTGAGTTAAGCAAAATAATTGTCCTGTCTCTTTGGCAATCAGGCTTTGAAGTGTTGGCAGAGGCGGGGAGGAGCATGGGCTGGACAAAGTCCATTTCGCAAGGCAGCAGAAGAAATAAAACCAGGTTATTCTATATGTTACCTCATAAGTTATAAACCCAAGGTGAGTGTTTGGATGCTGTGATGCTGGGCAGGTGTTTTGCCTGCACATGGTGGTTGATTTTGGAAGGTGATGCTCCACAAGCCCCAGGCGAGCCCTGCCAAGGGCTGAGCCGTGACGGTGCCCACGGTGGCTCCAAATACACCCGGCAAAATGAGGAGGAAGGAGCCAGTGGTGGGTAGAACAGCTCGTCCTTAGAAGGCTGCTCTCGGTCACCTCTTGCATGTCGTGCTTTTGTTCTCCTCAAGGTGTAAGAGACATGGAACGTAGTTTACACAAGGCGCAATTTTAGTGTTGGGAGAGCAATCTCTGCATGCAGCATCAGCTCCATCCTCTGCCATCTGCCGTGCTGCTGTCAGAAAAAGCAATAGTTCGTCTTTGTCAGCTCTTTAACTGCCCTGGTTTTGTTAAAAAACAAGTTTCTCTTTTAGTGAATTTGCCTGTCAGCTAAAGCTTTCATATTAGCTGCATTTTCCTGGAGAACCAGACACATGTTTTGGTAAACCTAGCAATGGAATGCAGACTTGTTGATAAGCATGGATGGACATCTCCCGAGAGGGACAACGAGAAACAAGTGACCAAGCAACTGACCAACTGTGTATAACATTCCATTCACGTGAATACTGCATATAAAAGTGGGAGATCACGAGGATCTCGTCCCTTTTGCCTTTTGCCTTTTCCCTTCTGCTTATGGCCGACATTAGCAGAGGACCTTGCTAGTCGTCCCTGTGAACTGAGCCCTAGTGACAGACTGAATCCAGCTCCGGTTGGCTTCAGAGTCCAGTCCAGGACTTTGGCTGCCGGCTCTGCAGTTGCTGAGACTTTCAAGATTATTTTTGTATATTTTGTATTATTTTCTCTATTCTTATTAGTAGCATTAGTAAAACATCTTCAGTTTTTCCAACTCTCTTCTCTCTGTCCTTCTTTCACTCCCGATCACCTGTCCTGAGTGGGAAGGGGGGAGAAGGAGGGGCAAAAGGGGGAAGAGGGAGGGGGAAGAGGAGGTTCACAATACATCTGCCAGGGTTTTATTGTCACCCCGCAATCTTAACCCTCGACATTAACCCTGTTTGTTTTAAACAACCAGAACATGTATGGCGTGGGGTCGGCCACCACGTGTTCCTCCTTGAGAGGTGGGTGAGAGAATGGGGCTGAAGGGACCTGGAGGTGACGAGCGTCTTGCAGCAGCAGCAAGACAAGCAATTGCGGTTTTAACGAGGCTGGGGAAAAGGCTTTGCCTGGAGCCAGCTCTTCGTCTGGGAAGAGATTTTCTTTTTATCACTCCTGAAATTACAGTTGATGCGAACACGGCTCTGAATGTTTCATGAGGCAGGAGGAGGGGGATTCCTGGGTGAGGCGGGGGAGCCGACCGCGGGCGAATGGTCGGCAGCAGAACAGCCATTTAACCGGGGCGTCGGAGCTCCCTGAGAACAGGGTGCCCCTCGGACAGCAGCTCGCTCGGGGTGCGCCCGAGGGCTCCGGGGGCTGCCAAGAGCTAGATGTTCAGCATTTATCTACTCAGGAAAGCCAAACTGCTTTCGGTGGGTTCGATGTGCTGTCTGTGTGTATACTGCTTATGAAAAGGATTATTAATTAAGGTTGGTTGGTTTGTTTTTTGCTGGGAAATGCTTCTGTGATAGGGCTTTGCTGGAGCTGCTAGGACCTTTTTTTACAAGAAGGTTTCCCTCTACCACCAGTCATCTTTCATACCTGCAAAATGTCAATTAACCCTCCTAATCTCGTCTGAATAGAGGAACAGCTTCAAAAGGGAGCTGCTACTTGATAAAGACACAGGAAAGGATGGGTTTGAACAAAAAGGTGGGTAAAAGCGGCTCAGACCGGGACCCCCAAAAAACCCCAGGAGGAGTGACAGGGCTTGGGAGGAGCGGGGAGCGCTCCTGCTCGCTGTGCTGAGCGTCCTGATGATGCTCAAACCCTGGTGACAGCACTGTAACCGCAGCACCACTGGGGACACCCAACGCTTGTACCCACCCAACAATGTTTGTACCCACCCAACAACGTTTGTACCCACCCAACAGTTGTACCCACCCAACAGTTGTACCCACCCAACAACGCTTGTGCCCACCCAACAGTTGTACCCACCCAACGCTTGTACCCACCCAACAGCGTTTTCCTGAGTCCCTTCCCCAGCTTTTAGATCTATACAAAATCCCAGTTGCTCCCAAGGCTTTGCTGGATTGGAGGTACCTATGGGAGATGCTATGATGGTTTAGTTGATTGGGATTTCAGCAGCAGCGCTGGCCCTTTCACAGCTCACCCTGCCGATGCAAGATGTTGGCTGCCTGCCGAAAAGATGACGCCGATAATATTGATGGGGAAAAGCGAGGTTTGAGATAAGGAACGAAGACGTGTTAACATCTATCTGCTAAGCGTGTTGCTCGGTCTGCAATGTGTTTCTTGTCACCCAGGGAGTGAGGAGCTGGATTTGCTGTGGCAGCTCTGGTATCTAACAGCCATTTCAAGAATATCGACACCAGTGGTTCCCGAAGGAGATGCTGTGACCCCAGGGAGCACCAGGGCAGCTGCAGATGATGGGAAAATCGCTGATCCGGTGCCTGTTCATCCCTCTGCATCCCTGTTCTGCAGCCGTCCCTGCATAACAGCATCTCCTCCGAGGCTGCATGAGTCGCTTTGCCGAGAGCCCGTGTCCGGAGGGGCCAGAGCAGAGGGCCAGGTGTATGGGGATTGCAGAAGAGCGGGCGAGGAGGGGAAAGGTAAACACGCTCAAGCGACCCGCAGCTGGGGTATAAAGAAACACATACATCACATGAACTGTTTTACTGACCTTGTGTGCTTGACAAGCAGAACCTCTGTGTTAGATAACATAGGTCTGAGAGAAACCCTGCGGTACCTTGTCATGTCTGAGGTTCCTGCTTTCTTTGGAGAAAGAGCAGAACACAGCAAGAGGCTGTGTCTGCTCTGAGCCTTGAAATACAGGCGAGCATAGCCAGCCTAGTGATCTTCCAGCAGGGCTGAACTGACCAGCGCCTGCATCCCTGCTGGTGTCACCTCTGCCCGGGAGCTTAGTTGCAGCCTTGGAGGTCCCCCAGTAGAGAGGTGACTAAAATAAAGCTTGCTCTTTGCAATGCGTTGGTGGCCTCTGGCTCTCTTGGGACGTGCCTGCGCTGTGCACACGCAGGCCAGGGGAGCGTGTGCTGTGGGGCCGGGGCGGCTGCGCAGCTCGCGCAGGGCTGTCCCGCGGGACGGGCGGGACGCTGGGCCGGGAAGGCGGCGGGAGCGGAGCGGCTGAGCCTGACCCAGCATCCCCCGCCGCAAACCGTGACTCATCTCTCCGCGGGGTAAATTACTTCTTATTCGTGTAGACGCAGGAGCGCTCGGGTCTGCCAAGTCCCACAGGGCCTGGCAGGGAGCAAATTGCTGGCAGAGGCGCTCCACAGCGAGGTGGTTTCAAGCCAGTTTGGCCGGTGATGTCAGCTGGGCAGAAACGGGGCCAGCTGGCTGCTTTTGGGGGGATCTCCTGGAAACTCCAGCTCTTGTGCTGCCAGAGCCTCTTGCTCGAGACCCTCGCAGCCCTTCCAAACTGGGGGCTGGAAAGACAAACAAGATGTTGTGGTTTAAATATGACTCTTCCCTCTTTACCTGCACTAGATGGGGAGAAATGACACCAAGAAGCAGGTGCCGGTGGCTGAGGAGTGAGCGTCCAGGCTGGCACTGATGCTGGAGCAAAGGCGGGAGCTGAGGCTGTGCCAGGACACCCCATCACTCACCAACACACCCCCCCTGCTCCAGCTGACACGTCACTTGGCTGTTCTGGCATCCAGGGGAGCATCGCAGCCCGGCTCCGTCTCTGCGGCCACAGCCGCCGCGTGCAGAGCACAGGAGACGCTTGTTCTGCAGCGCTCGCCACTCGTGGTTAACAAGAGAGTCAAACCGGAGCTCAGGGCTGGAAGAGTCTTTAACACAAAGCAGCGGCTCATCAAACAGAGCGGGGCTGGACGCGGAGCGGGGACGGAGCGGGAGCGGGATGTGCTAACGTGCTCGGGAGTCAAGTTTGAGAACAGAGAACAGAGCCCTTGGGAAGGGGGCTGGGGAGAACAGCCTTTCTGCCGGGAAAAATCATCACCGGAGCCCTGAGCTTGCTGTTAGCCAAAAGAGGTGAAAACAAGCCTGTTTTGCTCATGTACGTGTTGCAAACCTGCCTCTTCAGCTGGAACCAAGACCTGAGAAGACAGAGACGGGCACAGTTCGTATGGCCCGTGAAATCTCTGCTTACACAGAAATGTGACGGTGATTTCGCACAACCTGCCCAGGAAATCAGCGATGAAGGGATCCCTGGCTAGAGCCATAATGCTATTATTGATAAACAGGGTAACAAAATAAATTGACATGTCCTAAGAATTTTCCAGCCAAGTTCCTCCATGAGAAGAGATTTGTCCGCTGGCCCCAGTTGAGCAGAGGAAGTTCTTTTATCGGCTGTTTTGTCAACTGCAGTCGCCTCCGCCACCGATGACATCAAGGCAGAACCGGCATAGCAAGGGGGAAAGCTAAAACCAGTGGAAAATTACCAGGCTAATTTTGTTTGCTGTGCCTGATTGGAAGACAAAGGAGGAAATTTCCAAGAGGCGATTCAGTACACATGAAAAAAAATCAGTGATCCTTCATGTACATTTATAGCTAATGCTACATCTCAATTTATTCCAAAAGGCAGAACAAAGGATTTCATCATTTGTGGCTGTGGGAGAAACCTGAATGATAATCAAATAATGGTAATAATACCTGGCATGTATGTAAGCTCTTTCAAATTGTAAGCTCTTTCAAATTATAATCTCTCGAGTGCTTTCTAAAGAACAGCACCATAATAAATAATATTATCTTCCTCTTAGAGCTTTAGACATCTAAACAGGCTGAGGCTGAATAGCCCGGGCCCTGGCTGCTGTTGAATCCCTCTGTGGGTTTGTGGTTTTGTGTTCCCCCTCGGCAGGTCTGTGGCACTGGGAACCCCCTTGGCAATGCCGTTCCTGCTTTGTTAACAAGCAGCGTTGGCACCCCGGGTGGCTGGGGTGAGGATGGAGCCACCAGCTCACCGGGGTGGAGGGCGGGCACGGGGGACAAAAAATGGAGCAGCTCAAAACAGGCAGGTGATTAAATTCACTAATTACCATCAATTTAAGGAGGATCATGTGAGCAAAAAGGAGCTGGCAATCCACCCTCATGCAGTGTTACCAGTTTCCGAGGCAATGACGATAGATCTTGGATGCTCCTGGGCCACGTTCTGGCCACCACATCTTGGTAGAGGAGAGCGAGGTCTTTAAATACCGATGTCTAATATGCTGGGAAAGAGCTCCCTAACTGCGAGGGTTTCACCCCAAGGAGTACCTGCCCGAGGTCCCGGGCCACCAGCACTGAAATGTCTTGGGTGTCGGAGAGAACAAGCTTATCTATCAAAAATACTGTCCTCAGCTGAGAAGTGGGTCATCTTGTACCTCGTCTCAACCATTAAAAAGAGCTTAATCTCAGTGTCTGAAATTAACCGAGACACAGCAATCAAAAATTGATTGGACATTTGCAACGTGCAAAGACTTCTGACTCGGAGATCTTCATCTCTTTTACCAAAGGAACTGATAAAAAATTTAAGGAGGATGCGCATGTGTTCAAGACTCTCATGTTAATTAAAAAACCTCTTCAGCTGCCCAACTTTGGGCTAATTTAGAACCTCTCTAGCTCCAGACAACAGGCTGTTATTCATAAGCAGCTATTTGTGGGTTGTTGCTGAGACCAAGAGCAATACCAAGCTGGCAAGAGCCTGGGCCATCACCCGCATCCCAACCAGCTAGAGGGTTCGCAAGGAGGGAACGGGCTTTGCAGAAGATTTGGCAAAAGTCTTAATAATGGAGGGTGGTTCAAGACAATTATCCCTTTTATACCCACTGGCTCTGGTGGCAACGCTCTGCAGAAACAGCCTTCAAACATGTTTTTATCACCCATTTGTCTAATTTACTTGCATTAAGTAAACAAATTATGTTCTTCTTTTTATATCCAGTTTCTTCGAATCAGCGACTGTGGCTGCTGGATTTCTGCGTTTTGCTGCGTTTATTCTCAGAAGACGCTGGGGTCTGAGCTCACCCTGGCTGAACAGTATTTCCCCATTTCCTGCAGGTAATTTGGAGACATGAGCAAAACATCTCGACAGGGAACCTGGGGGTGGGAACCTGTTCTCCTGGTGCTCAGTAACTGCAAATTCTAGTTTAGTTTGGAAAAGTGGAAGCGGAAACCTCGTGCTCTTTGTAGATCCAATTCTCTAGGACTGATAGATGTGTTTTCTAAAAGGTCCTGCAGACACGTAAATGGTTTCAGGTTGTGGGGGTGAAAGGCTGGTGGGTCCCCACCTCATCGCATTAGCGCCTCTGAGCCCCAGTCAGGGAAAAAATAGGCCAAGAAGAGCCATTTAGGGCAATTTAAAGGGTTTTAATTAAGAGTGAAGTAATAGAGCTTGCGATGGGAGGAAATTAAGAGAGAAAGAATCGATGCTGGATAAGAGCCCGTGATTTCCTCCAGTGCTGCTGTTTGCAAGGAGGACTAATAACCCCGGCACAGAGGAAAACCGCCGTCCTTTTAGGTCAATTAGCGCTAAGCGGGAGCAAACAGCAGGAAGGCTGGACAAACCCCGGCCAAACCCGCGCGAGGGAAGGGCCGGATCCTGCCCCCAGCCCTCCCCTTTTCCAGATTCACCTGCTGCCTCTTTATAGGTACAAGATCTTTATAAAGCGCAGGTTCTGTGAACTCTGACCATGCTGTAGATGCCTCACGCACAGCCTTGAATTTAGAAGAGGCTTGATTTGCCTTGGAAACTACAGGGAAATTGTTATCAGTCGGTGAAATGAAAAAGAAAAGGCACTTATTGAAGAGGGACCTCTTCTCTTCATTTATTGGTCTGAACAATTGGGGGGATGTTATTCTCTCATAAGAAACTTGCAGGGAATCGTCCTGCATTTCTCAGCAGATTTTGGGAAGGAATAGGTTTGCATCTCTCAGATCTTAGATGAGACCTTGAGCAAACCAGGTTCAGTCCATAACCCCCCATGGCTAAAAAAGCCTCATTCTGGCTCCCGCAAGCCCCGCTCTGTATGAACCCCCCTTCTCGATGGGGTTTTGCAGGTTTTGTTCCCCACCACAAGCAGAACCTGCATCTTCTGTCGCTGCTGCCTCTGTCCCTTGTTGTGGTTCTTTTTCTAGTGTTCAAAGAAACAATAATTGAAGCCGATGGGGACTCAGAAAAAAATAATTGAAGCCGATGGGGACTCAGGGCACTCAGAGAAGGAAATCAGGGCTGAGGCTGCAGTGAATTCCTTATTTAAGACTTTACATCACAAATGCTCGGATGCTTTGGTTTGTCTTCCTCTGCATCTTCAGCCAAAGGTCAGAAAGATTTGGGTTTCACTCTTGTTTGCCCAGAGCCCAGCTCGTAAAGCCCTGAGCACTGTTCAGTATTGCACACGGCTGGTGTTCCCCAGCCCGCCCCGTCCCATGGGGGAAACAAGCTGGGTAAGATCCAGCGAAGCTTCCTCCCCCTGCCCGGAGCGGCAGCCAGAGCCGGGGCCGTCTGCCGGTGACGGGTGCTGCAACCTCACCCGCCCCGAGGTGACTTTGACTCGGAAGGGACGTTGGTGCTTTGGGGCGCGGGTCCCACAGACCCAGCAGGACCCAAATCTCGTCCCCAGCTTCTTCATTGAAAGCAGCAAAATAAAAACTCCCCTGTCAGTGGGTACGTCCAGGCTTTGCGAGCAAGGTCTTGGCGTCGCTGGGGGCTGGAGGGGTCAGGAGGGCTCCGACCCCGCCACTGGCAACGGAAGAGGCAGGAAAAAGCTGAACTGGGGAAGGGGAAGGGAACAGTCACCCATATCCCCTGCCCAAGGGACTGTCCCAGGGCACCCGAGCTCCCGCAGAGCCCCCTGAGCACCCATGGGCACCAGAAACCCCCTCTGATCACCCCACAGCATCTCAATAGTGAACCATTGGGGTATTTCAAATCCAAACCATGTGCAAGCCACACAATACGCTGGTATTAATACCTATTGCAAGGTTGGATCGATACCCCTGGCTGCTTTAGCTCCCTTTTGCAGCAGCACTGCGGGTTTTTTATAGTTATTTACTCTTCCACTTTGCTAAGGATTTGTGTGTTTTTTCCTCGCAGGCTTTGAGCCGGACTTTTTCTTGTGTAGCAAAAAGCTTTTAAGCCATGTGGCAAAATAAACTAAGCCATGCAATGGAGGAATAACGATGCAAGGAGCTCCACGTTTCTGTTCAAACAGGAGTCAGAAAACAGAAGATGAAAAGCCCCGTTTACATTCCTGTTTGTACTGTTTGATGTCAGCTGCAGAATTCAATTGGAACAAACAACCTTTTAAATGATCTAGAAAAGATTCTCATATATTTGGGTTTTATTTTTGCTATCGATTCACAGGCAGCCGTTGCCTTTGGCAGAGAAACTGTGTTTGCCGCGTCCCCGAGAGCTCAGCTTTGCAAAGCCGTGGGAAGCGCCCGCAGAACAGGAGCTCGGCAGATCGTCCGTCTGTCCGTCACATTCCATTTCAGTGCCGTCTGTCTCCCAGGAAAACGTTCTCCATGGGTCCAAAATCAGAGCTGCCGGCAAGCAGGCGGCCTCGTCCCAGCCCAATGGCTTCCGAGAGTCAAAATCCCAGGGGAAAAACCTGTTTAGTTTGAAATACGCTGATTTTGAAAAGTAGTCATGAGCACTTTACCCATTCCTACCTGATTCACCCTCATTAGAGGCATCCTTTGTGTTCCACTGCCTGACCGCGGCTCAGCTGCCTGATTGAAAGGGACTGGGTGACTTAATCACTTTGCTTATTGTTTCTGCAAGCTAATTAAAGGTAGAAATGACTGTACCAAGCAAGAGCCGCCCGGTGCCAGCCGGCAGCAGTTTGTGTTGGCCACGGCCAGCACTGGCCTGAGGAATCCCCGCTGGGCTTTGGCAGGCAGGGCGCCTCCGCCAGCACTCAGTCCCGGCTTAGCAGAGATTTACTAGCCAGGCCCATTTTCCCACTGAAGCTACAAGAGGCGGAAATGCTTTTAGTCCCTCCAGGCAATTTTGCACCTTCCTAATACCTCTATCAAAAACGCCAAATGGAGAAAAAGCTCCATTTTGCCCAGGCTCGTGAAAGACGGGACGATGGTTCCTGCCCTTAGACCCTCAGAGCTCGTCTCGATGCCACAGAGCACTGGAGGCTTTAAAGTGGTGCATGCTGCAGAGAAATCATCTGGAATTTGCCCTGTTGAATAGGAAACCCCACAGTTCAACCCTGAAAAAATCCAGCTTACATTTACCAGCATTAAAAAAAATGGCTTTTAAGCTTGATTACAGTTTTTTTTTCTAGGTTCTTATGTCGCCTACTGACATTCTGCTATCGCTTTGGGTTTGATCTCATTAACGTGTAAGTTTATGGCATGAAAATATGCCCCGAGATTTGGGTCTGTGCCTTTCCCTGCAGCCCTGGCACTTCTCCCTTGGTCCTGCAGCTCGTGCCATTTGCTCCGGCGGCTGCGGCGCTGGCACCGGCCCGGCCCCGTGTCTGAGCGCGGCTGCTCTGCGGGTGTCACCCGTCCTGCGTTCACAAGCCAAGGCTGGTGGTTTGGGAGCCGAGCTTGCAGCAGCAGCTGCAGCAGCAGGGGCGGGAGGGGGGCAGCTGGAGCCGAGGGATGATGCCAAAACCAGAGAGAATGGGATTTCCCCGTTTTCCCGTCCGCCCGCAGCGGCTGGTGGGGCCCACGCGTTGGGCAGCGCTGCCCCAGGTGTGGGGTGCAATCCCCAGGGCAAAGCAAGGCTGATAAAAGGTGCCATCGCGGTTCGACTGGCCGTGCCCGCTCGGTCAATGCCCTTCAGCTCCATCCTGAGCTTCACCTGAAGCAAAACCATTTCACTTGGGGGTTAACTGGTTCAGGTGAGGGTGCGATGACTTTTTAAAAGTAAGAAGCAGATTTGCTGGCACATATGAGGAGGACTGAGAGGCACGTGGCTGGGGGAGAAGCTGTGGGTCTGCAAAGCCGCGTTGGCCCGAGCAGGCAGGGCATAGACAGGTACGGGGTGTTTGTAGCACTGGAGCAAGAAATCAAAGTGAATAAAAGCACATCTTCAGTCATTACCTTGTTGGACATGCACATTAACCTTTTCTTTCCAGCCAGAGCTCTCCCAAACCCGGAGCCACCTTGTTTTTCCAGCCCCGATCTCAGACCGACCCCCAAGGATCTGCCATCGCCAGTGACAGCGACAAACGCATCTGAATTGATGGGCTTCCCAGGAGGCGATTAAGCCGCAGTGAGGATGGCTGATTTTTGTTGGATTCGAATCAATACAAACACACAGCCTGAGCTTTTTAAGCCTTTATTAGAGGGGAGGACAAGCCATGCACGTTCTGGTTTGCTCTGCTCCTCCAGGACGAGCGATCCAGCATCTGCCACAGGAAAGCTGCAGAAAGCAAAGGGGGTTCAGCTGCGTTGGGGTGCACAATGGGGGTCACCAGCACCCACGGGACTCGGCGTTTGGTGGGTGCACCACAGAAGACGGTCCTTGCAGCACCGCAGAGGGGGCAGCGGGAGGGTGAACGGGCAGCAGCTCGCAGCTGGATGCACCAAGTGTCTGAAGACACAAACAGCACCCAACAAACAAACCCATCCTTTGCCCCGCAGCTTTTCGGTGAGAGCAGCCCACCGGCAGGGCTCCCACCTGCACCCAAGGAGCTTGAACATGCACATATATGATCTTTGTCTGCTCTCAGAGTGGAGATGAAGACATCTTCCTCTGCCAGCACATTGCGTGAGATCTTCCTGGGTGCCCCATCCCCTGAGTCCGGCTCGGCCACGAAGAACAGGGACAATGCCACTGCTGTGCTTGTTCGGCTGCGCGGTCGGCTGGACGCGCTGGACCCTCCCGCCTGCTTACTGAGGTGGCTTTTCCCCAAGTCAAGCAGGCTATGAAAGTCGCCCCCACTCAAAACACGCCGTCTGCTCTCGGCGGCCTTGTGCTCCCACACAGCCTCCGACCGAGGAATGCGCATTTCTTAATGCATATTGTCCTTTCACCAACGAACCGCAATTTAAAAGAAAAAATGCACAGCAATTTAACTGCTACCTGTGAGACCTGGTGTTCTTCCAGAGGCAGAAAGCGCTATCTGTTGCTTAGGAACAATCTTTATCCTACAAAATGAAGACACATGCTCTCCAAAGAGTTTTTAAAATGCACCTGATGTGTGTTTGTCTTGTTTAGGAGCTGACCTGCCTCCTAAATAAGTAGCAGGGGGAAGTTGTTGTGCTCCAGATAAAGCACCAGCCACCTACTGTACCCAGCTGTGATTCCAGATGTAGTGTATAAGCCCCACACCACGTTGTGAGTTGAACTATAGGGTATATACCCCATACCCAGTTGTGAGTTGAACTACAGGGTATATAGCCCATCCCCAGTTGTGAGTTGATCTACAGGGTATATACCCCGTGCCCAGCCATGAGTTGAGCTATAGGGTAAGTACTCAAAGAGCCAAGAAACTCTTGTTTCATTGCCGTGTCCTTCCAGCTGCTCTGCTGCTCCCTGTGCAGATGGTTTTTAGCTCGGAAGTGGGAAATCCTTCAGGGATCTCCTCCTCTGTTTGTAATGCCTCCGTCTTAACTTTCTTCCCTGTTCAGGATTCAGATTTTATGCGTGTGACTGGGCTGCTGACCGGCGGTGTGAAGTGTTCCTCCACCACGACACCACGACCAGCCACCAGCTCCTGTGTCCAGCCTACAGCACATGGGGTCCAAAAGAGAAGCCGATCCCTTGAGGTCCTTCAGTTAAGACAATCTAGCCTGCAAAGCGATCTTTTCCGAGACCGCAGTGGGAGCATCTGCCAGGGTGGAGCAGGTGTTGAAGCGAGAAGCCTTGCAGGACATGACGCTGGAGCTCTTCTTCTTGCGGTACAAGCAGCTGCTGAGGTGGACCCAGAACTTGTCGTGGAGGGAGGCGTAGATGAAAGGGTTGTAGCAGGCGGAGCTCATGGCCATCAGGTGACACGAGACCTGGATGACGTTGACGTACCTCTTGTCCAGGATGGTGAACTCCTCGTCGATGTCTCGGATGAAGTTCACGACCTGGAGGGGCAGCCAGCAGATGGCAAAGCACACCACCGAGACCGTGAGCACCCGGAATGTCTTCTGCTTCGTTTTGGTCCATTTGTCCTGGCAGGGATAGGCAGCGCCCGGGATGTTCCTCCTCCGCAAGTGGTAGGTGATGGCACAGAAGGAGACGGATACCGCCAAAAGCGGGAGCATGTAGGACAAGAGGAGCATCAAACACGAGTACAGTAGCCGCTCGCTCTCCTCGTGCTTCCAAAACTCCTCGCAGATGATCATGTCGTGGCCGATGGTGTTGAGATCCAAGTAGTGGGTGTGCAGCGAGGTGGGAACCGAGGCCATGATGGACAGCAGCCAAATGCAGGCCACGAGGCAGACGCAGGACCTGCGGCTTATCCTCCTGCGGATGGGGTACGCCACCACCACGTAGCGGTCGATGGCGATGGCGGTGAGGGACAGCACCGACACGAAGACGGTGGTGGCCTGCATCAAGGTGACGAAGTAGCACATGAACATCCCGAAGAGCCAGCCTCGCACCTCGAAGGCGTAGGACACGGTGAGGGGGACGCAGGCCAGGCACATGATGAAGTCGGCCGCCGCCAGGTTCCCGATCAGGAAATTGGTGGTGCAGTGCAGCTTCTTGGTGAGCGCGATGAGGAGGATGAGGAAGAGGTTCCCGGTGCACGCCACCACCACCAGCGTGGCGTAGAGCGGGATGAAGAGCGGCTTCAGCTCCAGGAGGAGGTCCAGGCCACTGAAGAGCGGGGCTGAGCCGTTCTGCCAGGAGCCGTTGGGCAGCCGGCTGTGCGCCATGGTGTGTCCTCACTGCGTCCTTGCTGTGTCCTCACTGTGTCCCCACTGTGTCCCTGCTGCTGCGTACCTCGAAGTCAGAGACGAGGCTGCCAGCCCTGAAAGGGAGAGGAATGGGCTGTGGGATTTGGGGCAGAAGGACCCGGCCCTGGGGTCCAGGTCCTCTGGCACAGCACACAGAGATGCGCTGGCTGATTAAAAAGATGCTGTGACTTTCTGAGAGTGAATGTGCCCTGTGGCAGACAATGCAGAGCTCCGGTACAGAGGAAGCAGGGACCCTGGCTGTGAAAAGGTTAATCAGCCAGCTATGAAATGGTTAACCAGCTGGTTAACCAGCCGGGGGATCTGCAGGGGCTACCTTGGGGAGCTGGGGATGCCTCATGGAGAGGAACCTGGGACCTGTGCTGGCAGAGACCAGAAATAAAAGCCACTCCTGCATTTTTTAATTTCCATTTTTCCGCTGCCAACTCCACCGCGACCTGCCAGCCCTGCTGCTGCTCTTTCTCCATCCCCTGCCGCTGCCCTTTCTCCATCCCTTGCCCTCTCTCCTTCTCCTGCCCTTTCTCCATCCCCTGCCCTTTCTCCATCCCAGCCCACCCCACCATACCCCGTCCCACTGTATTGTTTTACCCCCTTGGTTATTTCTCCATCACCCACAGAGCTCAGGCTTCTCCTGCCTTGGGAGGTTTTCCCTATTCTTCCCTCGTGTGGGACCCATGGGGGTGTTTGGGGGTGCACGGGGGTGGTTGGAAGCGTGTGGTCGCTGTCCCTGGGCACACAGAACTCCCGCCAGCAGCCCGAGGGGGAAGATATCAGATGTGTTTGAGCAGAAAGTGCAAGGAAATGAAGAATCGCCCTCCAGGACCCTCCTCTTGGAGCCCGCACTGACAAATTACCGTTTCATCCCCCTCACCGGGACTTGAACAGTCTTCTTCCCCTCAGTGGAGAGTCAAAACAGTATTAATTAATTAGCTCCCATAATTAACTGAGACTATGATTTTCTACTTCACGGCTGCACACGCAGAGTGCACACGGTGATTAACGCGGCTCCAGGTCCCCGTGCCCTGCTCAGGCTGGGAATCCAAAATCCCGATTGAAACTTGCAGCCGAGAAGCCAACATGATGGATAATTTAGAGAATAATTATTCAGCTCCATTCCTTTAGCGGGGGTCGAGCCAGCCCCCCGTGCCCGGGGCGGGTCCTTCTCCCGCAGCCTGGCTGAGTCCCAGAGGGACCTGCTGAGGGATCCCCCGTCGGGGCTCTTACCTGCCCGGGGCTGTGAGGATGAGGAGGAGCCGGCTCGTTCACCGAGGGTGTTCGCCAGGAGAGCTCCGGCAGCCGCAGTTCTTACTCACAGCCGCTTTCGCTGGGGTTTTGTGGGCTCGGACGCGCACATCCCACCCCACGGTTCCGCAGGCGGAGCCGCAGCCCCCCCGCACTCCCCCCATCCCCGCCCCAGCCCGGCCGGTGGCTCCAGGGACCGGAGCGCTCCGCGCGGCGGGGCGGCTGCGGGGAAGCTCCGGGAGCCCCCGGGGCCCGCTCCAGGAGCCCCCCCTCGGCAGGGAGGGCAGGGGAGAGGCTGGGGGAGTAACGGGGGGACGGCGCGGGAGGGCGCAAGGACCGCGCGGAGCTCCCGGGAACGGGCTGCGGCCGCCCCGTCGGGGTCCCGGCCCGGGGGAGCGGGCGGGGGCGACCATGGAGGAGCGAGGGCAGCGCGGGGCGAGGGCAGCCCTTCCATGGGGTGCGGGTGGCCATGGGGTGCAGGCAGCCATGGGACAAGGGTGACCCATCAGTAGGGCGATGGGCACCCAACCCCAGGGGGCTCGTGGCCCCACCATGGGGCAAGGGCAGGGTGGGGCCAGGTGGCCCAGCCATGGGTTGATGAGTGCCCAGCCATGGGGTGAGGTGGCCCAGCCATCGGGTGCCACCAGCAGCTGTGGAGTGGGGACAGGCGTGAGACGCAGCGTGTACCCCCTGGAGATGCAGCCCATGCAGAGGCAGCGAGAGCGAGGGGCGGTGGGCAGTCGCACCCAGCCCCCAGCCACAGGATGGGGCAACAAAATGCCATTCTGCAGTTTATTTCCTGGTGGAGAAGACAAACCAAGCCAGGCCAGGAGCGCAGCCTGCTGGGGGCAGCGCTGAGACTGCCGACCTGAAAGGGCCGAGCCCCCCGTCCCGCTTTCCATGGCCGAGAAATTGGGCAGGATTGCCCCAAACACAAATGGGGGCCCGGCCCAGGCATCACGCGATCATCTCCCCACCAAACCACCAGCTTTCTCGGTATTTCCAGGAACGTCTCGGGTCATCTGTTATCACGGATGTGCCCAGGACCCTCAGTGCTCACAGGATCTGTGCAGGGACAAACCAGAGACCCGTGACCTTTCCAGCCAACGGGCGTTTACTTTCAAGTTAACTTCAGCATTGACATTTTTAAGAGCTTGGGAAAAAAGCTTTGTCACTAAAGTGCTCTTTGCACAGACACTTGAAAAAGCTTCTGCAATGGATTTGGGCATGTAGGGACACACAAGAATCAGGGTTAGATTTTTATTTCTTGGCTGTTCTCTCCTGTGTGCGTTCACAAATAATGTAAATGTCCTTAAAAGCAAATAAACCCAATGTGTCCATACGCTGGTCACTCTTAGGCTGGAGCTGCTGGTGTTTAAGATGGCAGGTGATGTTCCTTTCCCGTGGTTGATTTCCAGTTGTGTTGGCTCCCTCTGGGCTCGGTTCTGAGGGGCCGGGTGTGTGGTGAGGACGTCGCGCAGCCCCACATCTCCCGGCTGTGATCAAAGGGCTGTTGGCAAAGATAAAGCGTTTGGGGATTTAGAGCAAGCAGGATCCATACGGCTGAGGTCACTAAAGCTATTCCTCTCCTCAGTTCCACATCTGCCCGAGCAATGCACCCAGGTCAGCTGTAAGGATACAGCCTCGGAGAGTGGGTGGACTTATTTTAATGACTTTCCTCCTTTTTAGCAGAGATTTCACACAGGGTTGGGGCTGTAGGAACTGGTGTTTGAGCCAGGCTTGAGGTCAGGTGGCTCTGGCAGCGCCCGCGCAGACCCTGGGCAATGGCTCCGCTAGAGCAGGGTGATGAAACCTGGTGGAGCTGCCAGGACAACCTGGCCGAGGCTCCAGCTGTGCCTAAAGCAGCACCAGGTGCTGGAAGAGGTGGAGCCAATTCCCCAATTAGGTAGAAAAGGTGGTGCCAGGTCCCCCTGTCAGGGGTTGTTCAGCAGTTCTGTTGTCCCTGCAGAGCCCAGGGGGCTGAAGCAGTTTGCTGAACTTGGAAATGATGATTGAAGTGCTTTGGCGAACTTTAAAAAAACATTACAGTGGGGGAAAACCCCAGCCCAGGTATTTTGTGCTTGTTGGGAGGTGGCAGAGCTGCCTTGGGTGCTGAGGGGTCTCCAGCCCCTGGGTGCCAGGGGGTAAAGCTGCTTTTGCTCCCGCGGCAGAGCTCGGTCGCACCGATCCTGCACGGCACACGGGGCACAGCAGTTACTCGGGTGAGAGCCGGGCTCTGGAGCTGCGGAGCTGCCTGGAGCGGCTGCCTCGGCGCGGCTGCCTCGGCGAGGCTGCGGCTGCAGGGAAACGGGAATGTTCCCAGCGGGCTCTCCAGCCAGCGCCCTTCTCCCCTCGCAAATGCAAAGGGCGATGTATTGGAAATCTGGGGATTTTCTGCCAAAACTGCAGGCTTATAGGGCAGATGTTGCTGCACAAGGCAGTTTCAAGTCATTTCAATTTTTGGTTGACGTTCTTAGGGCTGTTCCCTGTCACCACTGACAGGTATCTGAGCTGGGGAAACAGAGTCACAGGATGATTATTAACACTACTCCCATGCTGGAGGCTGCGATGTTGGGTTGATGTTCTCAGGTCGCATCTTTCCTCCCGTTTCTTTTCCACCCTCCCGCCTCTTCTTGCCACCTCTGCCACACCAGAAGTGCTTTTTCCACTTGATTTTCCCTTTGGAAATGGTTTCCAGCTTATTTCAAGTTAGTGAATCACTGTGTGATCGATCGATACACAGAGAAAGGCTTCAGAAATGGGGGCTTGGGAGAAATTAGCTTTAATTGGGCATTTATGACTGTAACACAGTTGCATCGTGTGATTAAAAAGAGGAACCGAGTATCGCTCTGATATTGATTTTGGTGGCAAGATGAAGTTAATAATGTCCAACTCCTAAGGAGACTTGAGTGGCCAACAATAATACCACCTACAGTAATTACTTTGTTTCCATTACATTATGCAAGTGTTATGACAAGCTTGGTGGTAATGAGAGCTGAAATTAACCCCAGGGATAATTACCCTGTTGACCTGAGCGAGGGGCTGATGTGAAGATGGGGCCGGTTGCCCCTGATTCGCAGCTTTGAGCCCTTTGGGTGGGTTTTTGGTGGGGAGGGAGCCCTCAGCAATTTAGCAGGGGAAACCCTTTTCTGTCCTGGGCCAAAGATGCTCCCAAAGCAGCTGGGAAGCCGCTCGTTCCGCGGGCACGGAGCTTCTACATCCTGCAGCAAACCTGCCGCCGCGCTCGGGATTGCGATGGGTTTGCGTGGCTCCCGGGGTGATTTGCCTTGGGAACGGCAGGAGGGGTCGCACGGGGGTTCGTGTTGCAGGTTTCTGGGCAGGACTCGGATCCTCGTCCCCACTGGGCAGGGAAAGGGAAAGGGTTGGTCTCTGAGATATCCCAGATAAAGAGTAAAAACAGAGCTGGAAGTGCAAGGGAACAAGGCAAACGCCTCCCTGGGCAGCCCTGAGTTCCCCAGGGACTCCCTAATGAGGCAGTAATTGTAGGGCAGGGGATGACAAAGGCACTGGGAGAGCAACAAGCACCCAGAGACCCACCCTGGGTCCACCAAGTTTGTCCCCTAAAAACCAAGCAGCTGCTTTCCCCCAGCACAGTCTCTCAGCTGAAGTCCTGTAGGAAGCTTTTATCAGAAGCGCCAGGACAATCATCACAACTTCAAAGCGCTTGGCTGTTCCGAAAGACGCCGCCACAGAACCGCTTCGGAGCAGCGGTTGCCCCTCTGACAACATTGGGGCTTTTGAGTTTTTATCTTTGCTTTTGTTCTTTCTCCCGTGGAAGGAAAACAAACCTTTGTTTCTCTGCGGGCATCGCTTTGATGTCAGACGTATTAATTAGTGTTTGCCCCGTAACAAGGGAGTGCGCAGGAACGGGGCAGCTCGTTACTGAAGGGCCGGGGTACCCGGCTGCCGGATCCAAAGCAGGGCATCGCGCATCAGCTCGTTTTCCTTCAGAAGCCTCTGATTCCACAGCAGGATTTCTTCATCTTTGTCTTCACAGCTTACTCCAATAGGGAAAATTAGAAAATCGTCATCATCTGGACCTTTTTTGGTACCAGGCCTGGGAATTGTCAGGGCAGTGCTAGGAGAAGTTGTGCAGAACCGTGAGTTGTGGTGAGACGGGGCTGCTAACTGTCTGGATCTGGAGGAGGTGTGTCGGTGGTGCTAAAGCCGACTGCAGAGCCGAGCGCCAGCCCTGCCGGGGGATCAGCAGGAGCAAAATCATCTTTGTTCCGTATCGCGGGCTGCCGGGAGCTGCTGTTCATTTTAAACAGCAGAACAATCTGATAAAAGCAGCAGGAGGCTCTTGAAAGATCGTTTGAGATGAGAGATGAAGTTTGAACGTCCCGGCAGGACAACGAATCACTGGGTGGTCAGGGTGGAACGTGCACCCCAACTCGGGCAGAGGCTCCATCTGTGTCTGCGTGCTCCACGGCCGGAGCTTTCCCCCGCTCCTGCTCATCCTGGACAACCCTTTCCTGACCCGATCTTTGCTGGCTCCACAGAGCCGGTAGGACAAGCCACTCTTGGTCCCAGGTTGCCCCGCGCCAGGGGTCTGTGCCTGGGGACGGACTCTGAGGCTGCAGCCCACGCCCGCTCTGCGCACAGCGACGCGCCCGGAGCACCACCCGTGCTGGGGCCAGCGGCCGTGACGTCCCGTGAGCCTGCCGGTCAGAGCAGGACACGACATCCTCGGCGTCCCGCGGCACTGCCAGCTCACCGGATTGGTTTTGTTGGTTCAAGCACACGGTGAACCCCCTTTTCCCTGTACAAGTTCCTGGGGAAGCACAGGCTGGGTCACACCGAAGCATTTATCTCTGTATGTCAAGCCAACCTCAACGTGCGGCTGTGCCCATTTTCCCATGAACATCCGTGAATGCCAGCGATGGGCTGAATTTCTGCATTGGCTTGTGCCTGATAGGGATGTTTAATTAATGTTTAGGGCCAATTTTATCCCAGAGAGACACCCACCAGCCTCAGCTGTTGCCTGGATTCTTTTTCCTTAGTCACTTGCAGTTTTAGGTGCTGCTTTCACCACGAAGGTGCTCCGAGGCCCCTGTTTCAGCCCCCTTTCCTCACACCCACGGGCTCTGCTCACCGGGCAGCCACGGCCGGTCAGGCTGCCCGGGATTCCACTCTATTCTCTTTACTCACCCTGCAGAGGAGTTGCTGGCAGCGCGGTGGGGGGCTGTGTGACACCCCCAGGGTGACCTGCGTGTCTGGCAAGGTTAAGCGGGCAGAGAAAAGCAGTTTCACACAGAGAAAAGGGCAAAGTGTTGTGTTTAAAAGGCACAAAGTGGAGCGGGACGAACATTTCTGTTGTGATCACTGGTTCCTCGCAGCTGAGAAATCGTCTGTGCTGTTTGATAGCGGGTCTGTGTGCAACAGTCGGACGCCGCGGCCCCGGCTGCACGCACTGGCGGTTTGCTGCTCCCGTTGCCGCGCTGTTACCAACGCTTGTCTTTCTGTTCAGATCGGGGCATCTCGCAGCATATGAATTATTTCCATGTACAGGACAGCTGGTGTTGCTATATATGCAAAAAAAAGCCCTAGCGAAATGCTGCTTGTACCAGCAAGAGTTGGTTTGATTGATAAGAGCTGCACAGCTTGCTTTTTACTAGAATAAACCATCGTAGCTTGAAGTCAAGTCCTTGCTGGTTAAGCCACAAGCAGCATCACCACCCGGCGCACCAGCCCTGCCGGACCCATCGCGCTGCTTCACGTACTCACGGGTTAAGTGACCTTTGGACAAGCTCTTAGGGGTTGGAATGGAGAATTCTTGCTGTCCGTGGGGGGATTTAAGCACAGACTAAGCCCAGGTCTGATCTCTGGGTCGGTGTCTGAAGGATGGACCACAGAGAAGATCCCAGATTTTCCTGCAACACCTCTGTGCTGCAGTGCCTCCCGTGGGTGCTGGGAGGGTTGAACTACCCAAGCGCAGATGTTTATGCAGTAAAGGCACAGTTAGCTTAAAATTAGATTTAAAAAAATAGCTTGTGTGCTGATGAAATAGCTGATTTTATTATTATTTTTAATCTTGTGTTTGTTGTGCAGCGCTGGCTCGGTCTGCCAGCCCCGCTGGTCACATTCCGCTGGGCTGATCCCCGCTCCATCCTGGGCAACCCGCAATTAACAACCCGCAGTTAACCAGCCTCGTTAGCGGAGAAGCTGCCGCTCACTGCCTGCCCGGTGCTGGTGTTGCTGACCCCCAGCCACAAACGGGGAAACCGGGGAGCTGCCGCACCGCGGGATGGGGACTCCCCTGTTCACCAGCGTCTCCTCGCCTATCCACGGGAAGCTTTCTCCTCCAGCACAGAGACTTCTAGACCTTCTGGCCTCCACCCTGCTTGGCGCTGGGTGATCCTGCTCCTTTTCTTTTTCCTGCAAGCCCCTGGACCTGATGAAACAATCTGGTCTCCGTGGGCACTGCTGGACTGACCCACTGCCCGGGTTTTCTCTACAAAGGGTTGGCAGATCTGGACCCCTGGCCATGTTTAAACGGCTCCTCCTCCTACTTGGAGTAGCTGGGATTTGGGATCAGCCAAGGCAGAGGAGCCTCTCCTTCCCCAGGCATCGGTACAGGACAGGCACACGTAACTCAGCAGCCAAGGACCGTGAATGTGGTGCCAGAGCATTGACGCACATCCAAAGGGCTCGACTTGCTCTGTATTTGGGCCATAATCCTTCCCCAGACCCTTTTCTCAGGCTTCTGAGCTAATTTTAAAAACGAAACCCTGGGTGCTGCTGCCCAAGGTCCCTCCTCTGGAGGAACCGCTGGGTTACACGGCCCCAGAGCTGGAAACGGCTCAGTGCAGTTACTTTGAATACGTTTCTTTCCTGGATAGCTTTAACAGGAAGAGACAAAGCAACAGAAAGCATCTTGACAGCCATTGCTGGTCGCAGGAAGGAAAGGTACTGACTGGAAAACAGCCTGCGAACACACCGAAATTGCAGCTCTCTCTGCACCTACCGGTTCTGGGAAGTACCCAGAAGCGTCTTTGCTCAGGCTGGCACTGCGGTGAGGGAGCGTTACAGCCCATCTGCTCCAGAAAGCAGGCAAATTATAAGGGACATTTAAAAGGTGACAAAGGCCACCCTGTAACAAGACACGAGAGTCCCGAGTCTTGTCGCACTGACATTGAGGTGATTCACTGCGTTTCCCAAGCCTTGAACGCCCTGTTTGTTCTCGGGGAGAGCGATGAGCGTGACTTCGCGGTGGGTGAGCTGGCAACAGCTGCCAGCAAACGAGCTAATAACACCATTTACAGCGGTACAGACACAGGAACAGGGGCAGCGGAGCAAGGAGCTACTTTTAAAAATGCATTTTCATACAGGTAGATAATGAACACGGTAGGAACCTCACGTGCGAACTCCCGGGACTAACCAGCCCTACCACCTCTGTCCTGCCGAGCTTTGTCTGAGCGTGCGCTGCTTCCCCCTACCGACCTCCGGAGCGAAGGCAGAAAGCGCAGCTTAAAGAACCATCAGCTTTACACAAATACACAATTACAGGGTTTTTCCATTAGTAATTGGAAATAAGCCAGTTAAACAGGATGAAAACCAATTAAATACTAGAACATGTTTAAAGTCAGATAATTCTATGCAAGTCTGTGATGAAAACAAGCTATTTGTAGCCTCCCTGGTTATCGCTCTTGGTTTCCTGGTACAGAATCTCCTCTGATCCTCGTTTGCAAAGGCTGAAGGAGACAAACGGGTACAAAACAACAAACAAGAGAAAAAATACCCCCCTCCAGTCTATTCTGTAAAGGACAGTTTGGCCAATAACGTGGGTATCGTAGGAGGGCACATGACATAGAGAGGAATGTTAAATAGTTACAACATCAATGACACAATCAATTTAACAACTGCAAGAATAGCGTGCTTTAGGGTTTTCAGTTGACAGCGGTGGGAATTATCTGTGCTCCTCCAGGCACAGCTCAGGGCAAACTCAGACTTTAATAGCGCAGATCTGCAGAAAACACCGCGGGGACCTTGCAGCAAAGAAAGAAAATGCCCACCTGAGTAACAAAAAAGGTACAAGACAGGAAGAACAATGGATTCAGTGGGTTTATCTGTTCTGTTCTAGACCACGACGTTTCCTGATGCTTCTGAACAACTGGTAGTTGTTGTTCAACGTGTCTCCTGATGAGTTCCAAACAATGCACAGTCGGACTGGAATGATTAGGTCGCTACAGGCGGGGAGCAGATCCAAGTCAGGTTTCAGTTCCGCGGTCGCCGTGTCACCAGCGCGTCACTCTTGTCCACCACAAACGCAGCTGCTGTCCCTGGAAGGCCAAAGCTTTTTTGCCTTGTTTTGTTGCGTGCCGTTCCTCCCGGTTCTGCCTGTCGCGGGGCTGGACAAGAGGCGGCCGTGGCGCGGCTCTCACTGCTCCGCGGCCGGGGGCTCCTCCTCGGGCCCCCTGCCCGGGGGCTCGGGCGGCAGCAGCAGCTGCACCTCCTCCGTGCTGACGGCCACCTTGTCGGGCTGCAGCCAGCGCTTCAGCTGCTCCAGCGTGCTGCGGGGAGCAAAGACACCGCGTGAAACCAGAACGCAACAACAGCGCCGCACGGGAACCCACGGAAACAGCGTCAGCAAAACCCTCTGTGTGTACTCCTTGCACCTCCGCGGGTCCTGACAAAACCATGTATTGGTTTTTAAGACACAAAGCCTGTTTGGCAAGGCGGGCAGCGCTGACCCCTGCCCACCCGCCTGCTCGTTACCTCTCCTCGGAGTCGTGTCCCTCTACGTAACACTCGGACTCGAACTTCTCCTGCAGGAAGCGGTCCCAGCACTCCTGCCTGGCCTGGGCCAGCGTGCGCAGCATGTCCTTGGACGTCACCTCCTGGGACAGGCCCTTAATGCGCATCAGCCTTCTCTCTGCCAGGGGCAAAGGAGGGACCGTTAGTGTCTTCATCACGCTTTCTTTGAAAGGAAAGAGAATAAGTATCTGGATTTCTATACCAAAAAAAAGTTAAACTTTTCAAGACTACACCACATTTAAAAAGTCATTTTCCCCTCCTGTATTTCAAGTCTGTATTTCTTTTATGCACACAAGATGATATTTTTCAGGTGACATTTCTGAAGGTTTATGTAATCAGTCAACTCTGCCCATGTTTTGAGTTTTAATAATAACTCTAGCAGGCATGATTTGGAAAAGCATCAGAGTTTTCTTTCCCGTACCTGCCCGCCCCCTCCAACCAGCAAACAGGTCACAGAAAGAAACGCCACTTTGCTCTTTCCCCTCAGAAGCATCTCCCGAGGCCCCATAGAAAGGACGAGACAAACACCGCCAACACAAAACCACGCGGGCTCTGTAATGAGGTCCGAATGCGCCTCCCCAAGTCAGCTACAGCGCCACCACACGCTCTGCAGAGAAGAAAACTGCACTGTGCCTACTGCTCTTAATTTTTTGGGGAAAAACCAAATTATTTGGTCTGTACTTGATAAAACGTTCCTTTGTGTGGCACAGGCAAAGATGCTACAACCATGCTTCTCGTTTCCACTGACACACTTGCAATAAACGAGTCAGATGCCCTATTAATTAGTCGCAAGGCGTCTTTCCGAGCGGAGCCGGGCGCACCGTCACCTGAGGCGCACACACGGGGCCACGGCTGCCACCAGGCCCCGCGGGGGATGTGGAGGTGGAAGCCTCGCCACTCACCCAGGGATGCCAAATACACCTCGGAATCGCTCAGGGGTGCCCAGGGCTTCGGGTTTGCCGGGGCAGAGCCGCCGGAGCCGCTGCCCGGGGCGCAGGGAGCCACGAAGGAGTCGGTGAAGGCGTCGCCGGGGTCCATCTGCTCGGGCCGCGGCAGACACGAGCAGATCTCGGCCCACAGCTCCTCGCTGGGCCTGCTGACCGCGGAGTCCATGCTCTCGATCATCCTCATCCTGGAGGCCTGAGGGGGGGATAAACGGTGAATATCGCGCAGAAATCCCTCTCTGCCAGGCCTCCCTGCCCTGCCCTCTGCACGAGTCACCGGACGGTTCAGGAACCCCCAGAGTGCGACGACGCGCTCGGCCGTGTCACAGTGTCCCCTGAGGGGCCCGCGGGAGCCGGGCCAGGCCCCCCCGCGCCTGTCCCCGCGGACCCCACCGCTCCCCGGGGCCGCCCGAGCCCATTCCCTGGGGTCTCTGTCACCCCCGCTCGCCGGGGCTTCCGAGCCCCTTCCCCGGGGACACAGAAGCGCCGCTCCGGTCCCCGCACCCGCCTCGGCCACCGCCCGCACCGTAAACACGGAAACCCGCGACAGCTTCTCACCACGTGTCGACTGGCAGCCGCATCTGGCCAATCGTCGCGCTCTCTCGGCGGCTGCAGGGCGTCGGTTGGCATCTGCGTCTGGCCAATCGCCGCGCTCCCTCGGCGGTGGAAGGGCGCCTATTAGCCCGCCGCCCAGGGGAGGGCGGAGAATCAGCAGGATGCGGGAAGGAAACTGACTCCGCTGCGGCGCCATCTTGGCGAAGGGCGGAAGTTTTCCTGCGCGGAGGAAGCGAGCGAGCCGTTACAGCTGGCAACGTGCCGCGGCGCCTCAGTGCGGCTGCGCGGTGAGTCCCGGTGCCGGTCCCGGCCCGGCGCGGCGGCGGGCCTGGCGGGAGGGGGCGGCCCGGGCCCGTTCCGGGGTCTCTCGGCCTCGCGTTCCCCAGCACGGCGGCGGCCGCGCGGTGCCGGCTGAACCGGGGCCGAACCCCCTCCCCCGTGGGGCGGCTCTTGTGGCTCCGGTGTCGGCCCTGCCGCCGCCTTCCCGAGGCGGTGCCGCGGTCCTGCCCGCCCCGCTGCCCCCCGCCCGGCGGCCCCGCCGTCACCCGCTGTCACCGTGACCCCACCGGCGGCTCCTCCCGGCCCTGGGTTTTGGGGCTCAACAAGGCAGCTGCTTTGGGTACAATTAACCGTTTTAATTGTGCGGGGGGGGTCATTATTTCCTACAGCTTTTGCTGTAATCAAGGCTGTAACTTCTTACAGCTCTTGCCTGTGGGTTCCCGGGGCTGACAGGCTGCCCTGCGCAACGGCACACTGTAGTGTTGTAACCCCTACAGTAAGTGCGGTGTCGCATTTCGAGGAGGAAAGGTGACTTTCTGGCGGCTGTGGAAGCACCAGTTCTGAATTCCCCCGCAGGCCGCTGCCCGAGCGCGGGGGATGAGCGGCCCGCGGCCCGCGGCGCTCGCGCTCATGGGGCTGCTGTTCGCCAGGACCATGGCCTGGGCCTCCAGCGGCAAGACGCACCCCGAGCTGGTCAACAACCTCTACAGTGAGTACGGGCGCCCGGGGGAACACGCCGAGCGTCACACCGCGGTCCCTGTGCTGCTGCTCCGCCCGGCACGCTGGAGCTAACGTTGCCAAGCTGCGCTATCTGTCCCTGCTGAACTTGTGCTATTTATAACTGGAAACGAGATGTGATGCCAGAGGGGCAGAGAAGTGTCCAGGGCCTTCCTGCTGCTCCGCTGCAGCGACACCTTTTAACGCGCTGCACGGCACCTTTTAACGCGCTGCACGGCACCTTTTAACGCGCTGCACGGCACCTTTTAACGCGCTGCACGGCACCTTTTAACGCGCTGCACAGCACCTTTTAACATGCGGCACACCACCTTTTAACACGCTGCACAACACCTTTTAAAATGTTGCAGCTCGCTTAAAAATAGCCTTGAATTTTCGCTGCTGCTCGAGCTGATTTTCCCGTCAGAGTTCCCTTGGAGATGAGGTACAAAGGGACGTTTGCTGTCTCTGCAGCCGTTGCTCTTTAGTTTACGCACCATTCCAGTGCTCCTGAAACCTGAAGCAGAGGCTCTGCTGTCAGTATGGTGTAACTATTTACCCCTCGTTGGGTTTGACAGCCCCAGAAACGCTGTGGGTGTGAAGTCACCATCTGCTGAGAGAGCCGGGGCTGATGGGCGGGACCATCGTGGGATTAATTCCGTGCAGCAGACACCGAAAGGGTGTACATCTGCGGTTTTGTTTGCTGTCCGTTCTCGGGTTCCTAAGGTCGAGCTGTCCCAGTTCCGCCACCTCCCTGGGCTGTCTCCCCCATCCAAACCTCTCCTTGCTACAGTCCTTTCTGTCTCTGGTTTCCTTCTTCTTCCAGAAAAAGGGATAATTAAATCCCAGCGAGTCTTTGATGTGTTGCTGGCTACTGACAGAGGTCACTACATCAAGTATTTCCCATACATGGATTCTCCTCAGTCTATCGGTGAGTACCTAAGGCCAGTGTCGCCCCTTCCCGGTGTGCAGGGACTGTGCTTGTCCCGCTGACGGAGGGCAGGAGGCGCAGCGGAGGAGAAGAGTGTTCTCGTGTTCTTAGAGGGAAGTGGGGGAGAATAAAGAACTGTTCGCATCGGTAATTTGAACCATCACTTTTTTATCACCTAACTTTTGTCACCGGTTTCCTTTTAGGCTACAAGGCTACAATCAGTGCTCCGCATATGGTAAGATGTAGCTTTTTCGCTTTTGACAGAAATGGAAGAAATTGTTTGTTTGCCATTTTTTATCTTATTTTTTCTCAACTGCTAAAGTCGGAAGGTGAAACAGGTCCCAAGGACGGGATTGGCGTGCTTGTTTCTTTAGGCACCGTACGTGTGAAGCTTTTCTTCTGTTTAAGAAGAATTTGCCCTATGCTCCTTACGTTGCTTACGTATGCCTATGCTTACGTATGCTGAGGTGGAAATTCCGTTCCACTAAGTATTAATGCTGTCCAGTTTTTTTGCATGAGACTCTTTCTCCTGTTGCTTCTCATTGTATTACTGAACCTCTTTGTAAATGCTCTTCTGCAAAAAGATCTTCCCAATCAAACCCTTGAGTTCCGCTCTGAACGTGCCAGACACGACGCCGGGTGCGCTGTGTTGCAATGGGAGCGGACAACGCTGTCTGACACGTCCTTGTCCCGCAGCACGCCCACGCGCTGGAGCTGCTGAAGGACCAGCTGGTGGAAGGTGCCAAGGCGCTGGACGTGGGATCGGGCAGCGGGTACCTCACGGCGTGCTTTGCCAGGATGGTGAGCTCGGGCCGCGCTCCTGCCAGCCATGCGGAGTTTGCCGCAGCTGGCGCCTGATTTTTGTGAGGGGACGAGGAGGTGGGAGAAAGGAGGAAACTCCTCCCGAATCAGCTTGTGGTAAAAACAAATACAGTCATTTTTGGAATGTGAATGGATGCTGTATCTGCCGTGAGATGTTTTCTACGTTCACCCGGTTCAGCTTGAGAGAAGTGTGTTCGTCTACTGTGCAAGTCCATTTTAGGGTTTTAGTTTGCTTCTTAAGTAGTCACAGTGTGTTTCTGCTTTCTAAGCTCCTGAAATAATTTTGTGTCAAGTGCTAGAAAGCTGGTCAAGTTCCTCTGCTCAGGAGGTTAATTAGTCAAGAACTGGCCCTGCCAGGAAACTGCTAATTCTACCCAGTAATGATTTCTTTGGCAAGGAAGGATTGCTCGGAATCCCCGTAGGCAGCATCTGTGTATCTCTATAGAACCTCATCTAACTGGGACTGCTCAGCCTTTAAACCAAGGGGCAGAGTGTTTGCACCTCCTGTTCAGAAACTCTGCTCTTAGGTTTCTTCCTGGCAATTCTGCAACCCCCACAGTAACTTGCCCTGTGAAATCCATCTCTGTACACACCGGAGATATTTGGCGTTTGCTGTTTGTCTTTTCAGACGGGCCCAACAGGGAAAGCTGTGGGCATAGAGCACATCAAAGAACTGGTACACGAATCCATCAGAAACGTCCAAGAAGATGATCCAAGTTTGCTGAGCTCTGGCCGTGTGAAACTCGTGGGTGAGCTCTGCACCCCCCACGCGTGTCCCCTGCTGGGAACGCCCGTGGGCTCCGACACGCTGACCCCAACACTGCGTTTTGGGGGGAATAACCTGAGTCAGCTCTGCCTGTATCTGGAATCTTGAGTCTGCGCAAAGTCACTGTGTTATTTAAAGGCCCTCTTGGCCTTGCCTGTTCCTTCTAGCGCGGCTCAGTTCCAGAAATCTCTCTCCCTTTTGGAAAATTTAATCAGCGAAGTTAAAATTCCCATCACAACCTTGTCACAAAGTTTTTGTCATCTAGACTTCAGCTGAAAGGGTACAGGAAGAATTATTTCTGTGTGGAGTTGTTAGGTGAACAAAAGTCTCTTCTGCGCGTTTTTCCCGCTGCAGTTGGCGATGGCAGGCAGGGGTACCCCGAAGAGGCTCCGTACGATGCCATTCACGTTGGAGCAGCAGCCGCCGCTGTGCCGAAGGAGGTGAGAGCTGCCGTGCTGGTGTCTGCTGCCGCGGGCTGCCCGCCTCTGCAGCTGCGGAAAGAAGAATCATTAGGGAACCGCTGAAAGCTTCTGTTTGCCTATTTTATATGAAGCTGGCAAGCTTGTGCTTCTCGGGGTGTTGTGACCTTCACAGCGTGGCTTATTTCTGTTGTCTCTCTTTTGATTTTTGGCTCTGCTGATTCGATTTCTGTTTGCCAGCTGCTGAATGAATTGAAGCCGGGAGGTCGGTTAATACTGCCAGTGGGTCCCGAAGGCGCGAACCAGTTCCTGATGCAGTACGACAAAACCAGCGACGGGCAGATCATCGAAACGCAACTGATGGGCGTGATCTACGTTCCTCTGACAGATAAGGAAAAGCAATGGCCTCGGTAAAAAGAAAATCGCTCTCCTTTGAGGAAGGTTTCTTCCTCGCAGCTGTCGCTGGGCGCTGGCTCTCCTCGGCTTTACTGACAGTCCCGCATTCCTAGGAGCCGCTGCCTGTAAAGGGAGAGGAAGGAGGTTTGGCTGGTGAGGCACAGCTGGAGAGCAGGATCTATGTTTTGTTAGATGGGGCTTGCAGACTGAGGACTTGAGCTTTTCTCTTTTGCCTTTTTTTTTTTTTTTTTGAGCCTCTGCACTTTGGTGAACACCAGAGCCTGTTGATTCTGTTGCTGAACTGAAGGCCGCAAATAGTAACTGTTGGTTTTTCTTTACCTCAGGGATGAATTCTGATGGATGGCTGTCTCTAAGGTGACCTCAGAAAGCTCAGGAATGGGACTTGTGGCTGTAGATGGTCTGCATGATTTTGTTTTGTGAACAACAGCTGTATCGGTGGATGTCCTTGTGAAGGCAAGTTCTGCGGTAGCAGAGCTCTTACAGGGATGGAGAAAAGGGCGTTTCTCCGGCAGCCGTACCAGGGCAGGCTCTCGGAGGCCGCATCGCTTCCTGACAGCGCACGGATCCAGATAACTCTGGCTTTCCTCTCTGATCAGCTATAGGTAACATCTATTCACAGCGAATTGTGAAAGCAAACAGGAATAACTTAAACCTGCACTAAAAATACCCTTTAATATTGACTACTCTGCCTAATGCTTGAAGAAAATAAGGCACAATTACTGTTTCAGAGCAGCGACCTACCCTGATTTATCGAAGTTTAATTACAAGAGCCAGTTCTCTTCCTGTCCTGCATTGATTGATTTAATCTCTGGGAACAACATGGAGAATTTTGGGTTAAAATCTCGGTCTTTCGGCTTCTCCTTCTTTCTCCCGCCCGGGCGGCTGAGCCGAGAGGATGAGGAGCTCTTCGGAGGGCGGCACGGCCCCGTTGTGCCCGGTTTTCCCGGTAAAAGGGCCATTCCCGCTCAGCCGGGGGCGGGAAAGGGACGGGCGCCACTGCGCCAGCGCCGGGGGCGTGGCCTCGCCGCGATTGGCCGCGCAGCCTGACGTCATGCAGTGCGCCGCGGGGCGCGCCGGCGCGCTGGGGGCCGCGTGGTTGCGCTTGGTGGCGCGGAGCGGGGCTCGGCGGTCGCTCCCTCCCCGCACCGGCGGCATGGCGGAGCCGGGCCCCGCGCTCAGCGGCGCCGAGGAGGTGCAGCCGGCCCCCGGCGACAAGGAAGAGGCGGCGCCGGCCCCTAAGAAGCGGCGGCTGGCGGCCGGGGAGCGCTACGTGCCGCCGCCGCGGAAGCTGAGCACGGGGGTGAGCTTCGGACCCGAGCACTTCGCCGAGACCTCCTACTACTTCGAGGGAGGGCTCCGCAAGGTCCGGCCCTACTACTTCGATTTCCGCACCTACTGCAAGGGCCGCTGGGTGGGCCGCAGCCTCCTGGACGTGTTCAGCACCGAGTTCCGCGCACAGCCCCTCGCCTACTACCGGGCCGCCGCCCGCGCCGGCCGCCTGCGCCTCAACGAGGAGCCGGTGCGCGACCTGGACATCGTGCTCAAGGTGGGAACCCCCCGGTGGGTGCTGCTGGGGATGGCCTGGGAATGGGCGTGGTGGGGGACACCGCTGACCCAACGGGGAGGCATGGAGTAGAATCGTTTGGGTTGGAAAAGGCTCTCAAGATCATCAAGTCCACCCCTACCCCATGTCCTGAGAACCTCATCTCTGCGGCTGTCCACCCCTCCAGGGCTGGTGACTCCAGCACTGCCCTGGGCAGCCTGTTCCAATGCCCCACAGCCCTTTGGGGAAGAAATTGTTCCCCAGATCCAACCTCAGCCTCCCCTGGCGCAACCTGAGGCCGTTTGTTTTTGTCCGTCTCCCCTCAGCCTTCTCCAGGCTGAACCCCCCAGGTCCCTCAGCCGCTCCCCATCAGACTCATGCTCCAGACCCTTCCCAGCTCCATTTCCCAACACATTACTGAATTTAAATGGCAATGAGCAGAGTTGTTGTGTTAAATCCTGGGTTCCAGGACAAAGGGGTTTTCATGTTTTCCCCTGCAATGTCAGTCCCCTCTGTGTGTGGCCTTAGGGGGCGGTTGCACAGGCTGGATTCACACTAATTGTCTGCCTTGCAGAATAATGATTTTCTGAGGAACACGGTGCATCGCCATGAGCCACCAGTCACCGCCCAGCCCATCCAGATCCTGGTGGAGAACGATGAGGTGGTGGTTGTGGACAAACCCTCCTCTTTGCCAGTCCATCCCTGTGGCAGGTTCCGTCACAACACCGTCATCTTCATCCTGGGCAAAGAGCATGATCTGAAGGAGCTGCACACCATCCACCGGCTCGATCGCATGACCTCGGGAGTCCTGATGTTTGCCAAGACCGTGGAGGTGTCCAAGAGGATCGATGAGCAGGTTCGGGAGAGACAGGTGAGAGCTAAAGGCCGTGGTCGTGTTCGGGGTCTCTGGTACGGGGTTTTCTTGAAATGGTTTAGCCCCAAAGTCACCCAGATTTTTGGCCTAAAGGAGCACAAGTTCCTAAAGCAGCTTGTGGTCGCCTTGCTGTTCTGATTGCACTAAGCATGAGAGGCAGTAACAGAAAAAGACCGAACAAAAATTTGTTTTGGTAAAATTAGATTGAAAGGGATCTCCTTCCTTAAAGGACTGTGCACACTGGCTGGGATCACGCAGAGCAGCTGGGGAGCGGGTTTGATTGTAAGTGGAAATGCGCCAGTCATCTAATACTTCAGTTGTAAAAGCTTTAAAAGTTGTTCTTGCTTTCCAGCAGCTCTTGACCCAAATGGAGCTGTAGCTGTAGGGTGCACACTTTTAGGATTTGCTTCAAGGCTGTAAACCAAGGGCCACTGGGAGATGGCTCTTGAATTTAGTGAGAAAAACTGGCCAGGCCCTCGTGTTCTCTCTTTCCTAGCTAGCTGGGGAGAGCATGAGAGAAATTTGGCTTAAAATAGCTGGTTTTATTTTTTTTCCCTTTCCTGTTCAGTTGTAATAATATTTGGATTTGGGCACTATGTTGTCTATAAATATATTTAATAGAAGAGGAAGAGAGGAGTAGCTGGGATGGGACCTGGGTGTAAACAGGAGAGTTTTCTGTTGCTTTCTGAGAGCGCGCCGTGTGTCTCCGCAGCTGGAGAAGGAGTACGTCTGCCGCGTGCTGGGGGAGTTCCCGGAGCACCAAGTGGTCTGCGAAGAGCCCATCCTGGTTGTTTCTTACAAAGTGGGAGTGTGCCGCGTGGACCCCAAGGGGAAACCCTGCAAAACCGTCTTCCAGAGACTCAGTTACAACGGCAAGACCAGCGTTGTCAGGTGTCTTCCGCGCACCGGCCGCACGCACCAGATCCGGGTGCACTTGCAGTACTTGGGGCACCCTATTGTCAATGACCCCATCTATAACATGGAAGCCTGGGGACCCGGCAGGGGCAAAGGTGGGAAAATCGATAAAACGGATGAAGAACTCCTGAAGGCGCTGGTCGAGGAGCATCGTTCCAAACAGAGCTTGGATATCTTGGGTATTTCAGAGGAGGATTTGAACTCCAACGCTGAAAATACCGACTGTGGTAATTCAAGCGACGGCACAAAGTCTGTGCAGGTTGATCCTACAAATGAGAACTCCTGCCCTGCCGAGGACACGAAGGATCCCGAGAAAAATGACACAGCAGCTTGTCTGCTGAGCTCTGATCCCAGCCTGGAAACGCTTGAAACAAATAAAGAAGCGGGCTCCTGCAAGAATCAGGAGGGGCAGACGGGAGACAGGAGTTGGGAGGAGAAGGACCCCTTGTGCGTGGAGTGTAAAACGCGGCGGCGGGACCCGTCCCCCCGCGAGCTGGTCATGTTCCTGCACGCCCTGCGCTACAAGGGAGCCCAGTTTGAGTATCGCTCCAAGATGCCCCAGTGGGCTCTGGAGGACTGGGAGGAATGACCGGGAGCATCGCTAGTCGGGAAAGCGGCTTGTAAAGACCTAAGATTGTGTTTTTCAGTGTGGTTGAGGTGAACAAACTGCCCGTGGCTTGAGAAGGGTCGTTGGGGCTGGAGAGGTGTCCCGGGTGCCGAAAGGCGCTGGAAAAGATGAGCAGGAAAACGGGGCTGCAGCCCTGGATTTGTGTTGCCCTTTCCACCTGCACTTCAGGGCAACAGCCGCCCCTCGGCACGGGCAGCTCTGTCACCTCAGCCTGGGCCGGGTCTGCCCTGATGATCCACGCAGATAATTCAGTAGAAGTCAGCACCCGATTCTTCTTCCACCCTGCTGCGATGTTGTCATATTTTATAATTAGAGCGGCTGGAATGCTGTTCGATATGCTGGATGTAATGTCATATACAAAACTATTTTTACTGCATTCTGTTGTCAGACTGATTTTAAAAGCCAAATGTTATGACTGGGAGTGCTGAAATTAAAATGCCAGCGCTGTGAAGCTGATGCATTTTGTGCTGCTTGTTTGTTAGGAGATGGACTTTGCTTTGAAATTGCTCTTTCAGAATTGGTTCACGTGATGACTTTCTGCCCCTGTGACTGATCTCCTGCCTCCTCAAAACCATCTGGCTCCTCTTCTCTGTCCCTTCTGCCCCGTTGCAAACATCTTCATACTTGAGCAGAAATCCAAAGTGGAGGTCACTCTGCCAACTTCTGTTTCTTTAAGTTATTTTTTTAAACCACACCAGCTGGTGTGGAATTGTTTCTAATATCACTTCAGTGAGCTGTGTTTTAAGAAAAACAAAAGCTGTTTTATCAACCAGATGACTTTTTTTAATACATTGTACATTAATATGTTTCCAGGATGATAGATACCACTCTAGTTCTTATTTTGTGGTTGCTTCTTGGCCACTGGGAGGGTTATTATAACAATTCTGCTGTCTCAGGTTCTATTTTATGTAATTGTTTAAACCTTTTCCCACACGTTTCCAGTGGCAATGCCCAGCTCCCCGGCTGCTGCACACACTCGGCACCCTGACTCTCCTACACAGGCCACACGCACAGTGTTCTACGCTTCTAAAGTACCAAAGAAACCTTTTTCAAAGGTGAATAAAGGAATCCAGAGGACCTGATATTATTCAGCAAGTGTGGCAACAGCCTTGCTGGAGTGTGTTTGGGAGATGATGCTAAAAACATGTCATCCAGATTCCTCATGCACTGAAATTGTATTTCTTATAACTGAAACTGGGGCACATTCAGTGCATAGATAAGGGTGGCTGCAGCTGTTAGTAGCTTTAGACACAGGGAAAAGTTAGTAGAGTTGGGGCAACTCTGAGATGTCCCGAGGTACATTGTCTGGTTTTTGTTTGTTTTTCCCCCTCTCTGCAAGAAATAAGCACCTGAAAGTGAATTTACTGCCTGTGCCGGCAGATGGAGACTGGATGGCTGCAGCGCCTGGCGTGGAACGGCTCAGTGCCCTGGCTTCTCTTCTTCTGGCTGTGCACAACGACTGCAAATGGCATCTCTTTTATCACACCCTGCTGGGCAAGAGACCCTGGGGCTCCTCTTTTCAAAATACTTTGAACAATCAAAATTTAAGGTTGATTTCACAAGGAGCCTGCCACCCATTGCATCGTTCTTGATGTCCGTTCAGAACCGACGGCCAGTCGCTACGTGCTGTAAACACGTACAAGAAGTCAGTGTTTGCTGCTACTAGAGATACCTTCTGATAAATCCACATCCAAGATGAGGTCTGAGGTGAATACTGTGTCCTGGTGGGGGTGATTGTGGCCTTCATCTGTGAAGTGTGGGTCCTGCCAGAAGCCCTTTCCCTAGAACAGTTTTATTTGGATATGTCTTTACGCGACAGCGAAGGCCTGAGAGAACGTGCATCTCCCCCGCAGCTGAAGCACCTCCCTGTGCAAATAAACCTGGGGGACCGCGCTGTGGTTCCCCACTCCGGTGTGGGATTGCCTCAGAATTAACCCCTACAACATCACCAGACACCCATATTCCACACAACCAGGCTTTTCCAGCTGTTTCAATTTTGCTAAAGCAAACATTGGCCTAATTTTCAAGGAGGTTCTAGGATTGTAGAATCGTTTTACTTGGAAAAGACCCTCAAGATCATAGAGTGCAACCATTAACACTGGCACTAACCCATGTCCCCAGGAACCTCCTCTCCACATCTCTTAAACCCCTCGCCCCTCAACCTCTGATCCCGCAAATATTCGCACAAAACTCCAAAGGATCGTGCCAGCCGGAAAACGACAATTTGTAGGGACTGCAAGCCGAGGTTCGGCCCGGCTTGTCCCCAGCCCTGTCTCGGTTTGCGGGGCCGGTTAGTGAGGAGCAGGGCGGGAACGCGGGCTCCCCCGGGCCGGCGGCAGCTCCGTCACCCGCGCAGCGGCCCAGACCCGCGGGGCTGCGACACCTCGACCCCCGGGACACCCACCTGGCACCGCCGCGGCGGCTGCTTCACTTCCTCGGCCCTCCGGGACGGTCGAAGTGTCGGCCCGGGAAGGCGGGAGCCTAAGGCGAGTCGCTCCCCGAGCGGCGGCCAGGCCCGGCCCGCCCGCAGCCGCCGTCTCCCCTCCCGCCCGGGCCGCCGCGGGAGGGAGGGCGGGAGCGGGCCGTGAGGCGGCGGCAGCGAGCGCGTCCGTCCCCACAGACCGGGGCTAAAAAAATAAGGTGTGGAAAGAAAACTTTCGGTTACCGACGAGGATGGGATTCGAACCCACGCGTGCAGAGCACAATGGATTAGCAGTCCATCGCCTTAACCACTCGGCCACCTCGTCACGACAGCGCTGTTTCTCGCGCAACCTATAAGAAACTACACAGACAGCTCGGAGCATCTTCTCCCACCCGCCGTTCCCGCTGCGAGATGGCGCCGGCCACTCGGCTCTTTTTTGGCGCAGCGCAGAGCGACGGCACAGCGCGGGGACGGAGCAACTCTGCGCGGGCCGGCTGAGGGGATGCCAGCCCCATCGCTGCGGCTACGGGGCGCGCGGGCGAGGGGACTACGGGAACGGCAGGCACTGGGCCGATTCTGTGGAGGCCGCCATGTTGTACGGACTGCTGGGGAGCGCCACGCTGTACGGCGGCCGCCGTAGAGCACCGCTCTACTGTCGTCACGACGGCGATTTGGCGCGAAGCGCAGGCGCGCCGGGCGGCGGTTGGATTTGAATAGCGAAGCGGCGGCGCCTCAGCCCGAGGTGACCGAGGCGGCGGCGGCGGAGACGGGGGGCAGCGAGGGGGCCCCGCCGGGGAGGAGCGGGGAGGGCCCCGCCCGGCGCAGCAGGAGGTGAGAGCGGCCGCGGCCGTGTCCCGGCGGGGAGAAGGCGAGAAGAGGCCGGGCCGGGGGAGCGCGGGAGCGCCTGAGGCGACGGCGGTTACCGTGTCCCCGGGGCGGATCCCGCGGGTTAACGGCCGAGGCGGGGAGGCAGAGGGCGGGAGGAGAGGGAGAAGGAGAGGTCTGCCCCTCCGGGAGCGCGTTGAGCGGCGTTGGGCCCGGGCCTGAGGAGATTCCACCGGGGGGCCGGGCCGGGATCGAAACGTGAGGGGAATCGCCTGATAAACCCAGCTGTAAATGCAGCTGCGTCAGCATGGAGTAATTAACGTTTGGGAAAACACGGATAGAAGCGATAACGAGGCGTAATTCAGCCTTTGGAGGCTGTTCGGCCGGTCCTGTCAGACAAACACGGCGGGACGCAAAACAGGCTTGTCAGGAAACCAGATAAATCGGTTCTTGTTCTTGGAGAGAGCGAGAGTGAGGAGACTTGGAGATCTGTAAGATCGTTAGTGGTAAAAAAATGTGTGGAATTATTAGTTGTGTCCACAGTGTGGACCGGGGAGGTATTTAATTATCAAATATAGGAATAAAAAGTGATGCTTTTTCATAAACAGAATAACAAAGCGTCTCCGCTCACCACCACATGCGTGTGGGCCAAAGAGATGTCAATAGCTCCAAGGAGGAAGGAGCGCCGCGCACGGGGCTGCACTCGGGATTAGTGCCCCTCCTGGCAGCAGGGGAGCGCCGTCTGTCAGCAAACTGGGGGGGCTCTGAAAAGGTTCTTCCTTTTCCTCCCCCCGTAACGCAAACTCTGCTCTGCCTTGTGAGCAATATCCCAATTGTGCGCAATAGCGGTTTATGTGATTTAGCGTTTTGCTAATCTTCTTCCTACATAAGGCTTAGTTTTAGCTCGGAAAATCAGAGTCAGTTTGTGGTTTAAATGGCTGGCAGGGAGGTAACTGGCTTGGTGGACAAGAGAGCGGTGGGTGCTGGTTATCGGGGGAATTATTGTCTATGAGCTCCTGATGGGAGCGTTTAACCAAGACAGGGCCGGGCTCTGCTCAGTTGTCTCTAGTGAAGGAACAAGAAGCGATGGGCACGAATTGAAATACAAGAAATTCCATTTAAACGTAAGGGAAGATGGAACATTGTCTGGAGAGACTGTGGGGTTTCTACCTTTGCAGATAGAGGAACCTGCCGTGGGCTGGACTGTGACCTGCAGACCCGGAGCCTGGGGCTGAAAGGCGAATGCTGAGCGGTTCTGTGTGATCTCTCCGTTTGTAACTGTAAAACTTGATTGTAAATGTGACAAATCCCTCAGTTCTTGCTTAGGCCGGGGTTTCTCCTACAGCGTTGCTTGCTGAGGTTTAGCAAGGGGACAATTAGTGATGCAAGAAATGCTGTCAGATTGCTTATAGCTCTCCTGTAAGGGTACTTGGTGTAGTTATCGATGGAGGGATGTATATAGATAAAGATCATCATTGCAGTCTAGGAAATCTCACCAAAAATTACACGTATGGATCTCACAGTGTTGGTTCTGGTGGTACATTTTTTGATGGTCTTTGTCGGGAGACGGAAGTTTTGAGGAATATTAACCTGGTATTCAAGGCCCCAGGTTTTGTTGCGGTTTACAAGAAACACTGGGCAATATTAACTCTGTGTTAGCACTGGTGTCTGTCTGTGTGGGTTAATTCATGTTGTCCCGTTATGCAGCTTTTGATAAGTGTGTTTTCCTGTGCTAGTGGGAGTTACTTGCGCTGCTGGAAGATACTCTCAGCGTGGGGGGAGAAGTAGTGACAGAAAAATTGTCCTGTGTGGCAGAGCAAACTAGCAAACTTTGTGCTGCGTAAGCTTTGGTCACATTTATCTCCAGCAGCTACCAGTTACTTAAATAAAAGGATGCCTAAGCAGTGAGGCTTAAACTGTCAGCACAGCTGTTTTATAAGAAGATATGTAACAGGAAGAAGGGGCTTGAGAGGCCTGTCACAACACACTTCAGCGCATTCCTGCGACTAGAGAAAGATGGGGAGAAAAATTAGTGTCCAAGGCCAGCATCTAGCTGTTGCTGTATGCAACTGTCTTACCGACGTTCATTAATATTTTTGGATTTCAGGACTGTATTTTATAGGAGAAGCACATCCTTCAGAAATGGACAATATCTATGCAGACCCGAACGTGGAAAAGTAAGTTGAAAACTTCTAAGAATTTTATTGTGGTATAAATGTGGTCGTTTAGAGCCACAGGTTTTCTTAATCCCTGTGTGCTCTTGAGCGTCTCTTGAATGCCATCTATTTTCCATTGTGAATAGGAGCAGGCAGTTTCTTTGCCCGAGTGTAGGAAAGGGCTGAGGAAATCTCAGCAGTGGGTTGTCTGGAGACTCACTGACCATGGGGCCTGGATGCCAACCTGCTCCATTTTCCAAAGCTTACTTTGGGAACTAGTGCCGGAATGAATGATCTGTTCCAAGCAAGTTTGTTTATTTCATTTCACACTTGTAAAAATAATGGAGAAATCCATTCATTAACCTTAAAAACCTGGCAGTAATACATCTTGGTTCAAGTTTCTTCCTGAATACCTATTTCCTTTTTCTCCCTCCAGTGACAATACCGAGCACATCAGACGGAAGCGACTGTCCTCTGTGAGTAACTCAAGGCATTTCTCAGAACGAAACGGTGTGAGTGAAGGAAGGAAAGGGAAGCTCTAAAGAGGGACATTCCAAAACATTCCAAAGGCAAATGAAGAGCCTGTTAGATGGATCTGATTGACTGGGGCACGGTGAAATTAGGAATTCTCTCCAGCCAAGTGGTCAGTTCTTGTAGTTGGGGCTGATCTTCTCAACTATTATATTTTCTTTTAGATTTTAAAGGCTCCACGAAATCCTCTTGATGATCTGGGGAACGGGAATGAATTGACGCAGGTAGGTCTATGAAGTCCTTTCTTGCCGATGCTCTTAACATCTTCAGTTTGCTGCTCAACTTGTCGCTGATTAAACTGCGTCACTAGAATAATGCAGGTATAAAAACTCTTGTAATAACTGCTTAGGACGATAATGTTTGGAGAACTAGATATTATGAGAAACCCATCGACTTTTTCTTGTACTTCTGTTTTACATCAGAGTATTTCTTCTATCAAGAAAAGAAGAATAAAGAGAGATTAATAGGCATAGCTTGCTGCTGTAGTCCATTTGACTTGAACTTTGATCCACTAGTGTACAAACTGGTATTGTCTGTAAGATGGGTTTATATCTGAAAAAAAGAAACAGCCTGCCAATTTACTTAGAGTAAAAGCTAAAAAAATAAACATTTTAGTCCATAAATATAGGCAGAGCATATTTCATGCGCATCAAAGTGTTGTGTTCTTTATTGTCAGGATATCAATATAGAAAAACGTAAGAAAAACTCCCGCCGTGTCAGCTTTGCGAACACCATAAAGTAAGTTTGATGTGGAGGATGCAGATCTGCATCCTTTATTTCAGCATAAAATGTGGGCTGTGGGTAGTGATGTGGTTGCCTGTGCGGCTGCTGTTTGTGTACGTTTGGGAGTGTTCGGTGAAGGCAAACGGGTGGCTTGTTCCCTTGAGTTGATTTTGAGCCCTAAGAGAACCATTATCCGATTTCTCTTCCTAGCCAGAAAAACAAAACAAAAGTGGTTCAGTGAATCCAATATAGGTAGGAATTTATGTTTCCCAATAAATGTTTTAGTGATTTTCGTCTTAAGTACGATAACAGTACTTCCTTCTGGAAAACATGGTTGGGTTCCGTAAGCTTCTGGCTTTTGATACCTCATTTCAGAACACACCGTGTGGAAAAGATTGACATTAGGGCTGATTTTTTCCCACTGTATTGATTTGTTTGCTTCAAAACGGATAGTCTTGTTTTTTTCAAAAGCTGAGTTGTTTTGTGTGTTTGATATTTTTCCCCTAGCTGCAGAGTCTTCCAGCGAGATGTCAAGAATAACACATCAGAAAGCACAGGTAAAGCTCCTTTCTCCTGGTAGGATTCACAGACTATTTGCAATGAGATTTCAGCCCGAATTTAAGGAGACGGGCCTGTCAGTCATAGGTAAGGGACAATGTGCTCAGCTGTTCATCGTGGACTGGCTGAAAGCCCCTTTAGTTTCTGGTACTGTGGGCCTTGTAGCTCAGAAAAGGAACTATTTTCTTAGACAAAATGCACCTAGGACAAAATCTGCCCTGGGGAGTTAGATCCAAAGGCTGAGCAGAATGTCGTATTTGCTCTGTCAAAGGTTACCTGGGAGGAAGCTGAAAAGCTAATGCATTTTCAGGTACTTCACTTCTCTGGGGTTTTACCACAATAAGAAGGCACATGAAGAGCAAGGACTTCAGAACAGTCTTTTCTGTCCAGTTTACTCTTGTCTCTGAATAGTCTGATCGTGCTTCTCACAGTGTAACATAATTTCCTTACTATTTTTAGAGCATGAAGCAGATACGGGGAATGATGTCCAGCTTAATCAGTAAGTTTGAAAAATATTCCCGTGATTATAGAGTTCTGTCCTGCAAATAGATTTCTTCACATAACACGGAACCATCAAAACATTCCTCCTCAAAGACATTCAGCGTACTTATTTGTTTAGATAGAAAATTGCTCAGTGCTTTTGATTGATGAAAGAAGGGAAAGAGCAAAAAAAGTGTGTTGGTCACTCACAAAAAGCTGGTGGTTTCTGAAAAATGGAATAACTACGGCTTGAAACCGCTTCCTTCCAAAGCAGATTGCTCGGGAAAGACCCCAGATCCCATGGCTGATAGACACAGCCTTCCATATTTGTTACCGGAAGTTTTTCCCTCAGGTAGATAAAAGGTCTTAGTCTGGCCTCAAAGTTCTGGTCTAGATAAACCATGATGGTGGGATTTTTAAAATTTACGTGACTTGGTGAGTAAAGTAACAGGTTTAGACAGTTCCTGCGTGTGCAGGGGCATTTCCTACATTTAAAATGTGTGGGGAGGAAACAGCTTGTGTACAACTGCAATTAACCCAGGCTTTTAAATGCATCAATCCAATGTGTGTGTGTGTGCACATATATATAAATAAAGATCAGTACTCTAGCTGAGGCTTCTTGGTCTTGAAGGAGCAATAAATGAGAGTGGAGAGCAGAGGCACAAGAAGTTAGACAGAAAGCCACCCAAGCTGGGCCTTGTATGTGGCTGTTTGTTTTATAGCAGGATGATTTCAGGCTTTGGGAGCACTGCTACAGTTCCCCAAAGGAGCAGGAGTGACTGAAACTTCTAAGTTTCTAACTGCAAGTTCTAAGTTAAAAAGAAATCATTAATCTCTTATCTTTTTTGGACTTGTCACTGTGGAAATAAACATGCCGTGTGTGTGGTGACGGGTGGTTTGTGGCATGCGGGGATGAGAGGATCTCGGGAAAGTAAGATTGCAGCTCAAATTAGCATATATTGAAGGCACACGCGCAGTGTCTGCTATCCCTGCCCAGTCCCGTGTGAGCCGCGCGACACGAGTCTGTGCCTTTTCAGCACACTGCTGGTGCCTTCTGTTCCAAAATCTTGTAACAAACTCCTTACCTAAACCATCTTTTGTAGAACTGAAGAACCTGAAGCTGTTCCCTGTGAGATCACTGGTGAGTTTGGAAGTAGATTTAATAATAAAATGACTGTCTCCTCTAAACTACTGGTTCTGCTCGAATAATTTCAACATTCCTACAACAGTCTCCCTGCCTGAGACAGTTGCTGCATGAAGGGGCTTTGGCCCACAAAGCTGTTACAAGCATCACAAAGCAGGAGTGTGAGTAGCACTTGCACGTGCTGAAAGGAGTACGGAAAATATTTTTCAGGGTATATTTGGTTTTAGTTGTACGTCCTCAGCAGAATTTGTAAAATGAGTGCTTAGATCTCCAGCTCAGTGGATCAAACAATAAGAAAATAGTACGACAAATGTTGTATTTCCCTTTCTTCCGCCAGGGATGGACACTTTGCTTCACGCCCCCATCCAGGCCTTGGCCCAGCACACTGAGGTACGTGAAGGCTTTTATTTTTTCTGGTGCTGAAAATGTCATTGTTCAAAATATATTAAAACCATGTGTTAACTCTTGTTAGTGAACATTCAAAACAAACCAGTTAAAATCTAGTGTGGATAAGATTGTACCGCGAGGCTCTAAAGGGCAGGTGGAACCTGTCTCTCGTTCTGGGTGATGTATTTAGTTGTGCTTCTAGTACATTTTATTGCTTGCATGTATAGAATAGCATCTGTAATTTGAAGTAAACATGAAGCCTAATCTATATCCATCATATTTGATGAAATACAGTATTATATCTCGTTACTGGCCAATTTTTTTGCACAGCTTTAAATCTGTAAGTCCTCTCACTTGAAGAGACTAAAATCTCCCTTGTCAGTGGTGGAAAAGTGTTTCACAGCATGCAGCGTGGTGCTGCTGCTCCGGGGCTCGGGCAGGATCAGCACTCGGGGGGAAGTGCAAACCACTGCACAGAAACAGAAGAGTCTGTAATTATTCCATCCTCACCAAAATATGTCTAGAGATGAAGTCTTTGCCCAACAATAAAACTGAGGACACGTTCTTTAAAAAAATAGCCATTGAAATATGATATGCCCCAATAATTAAGTGGTCATCCTTTTCTTGCATGTATTATTGCTTATCTAGAAGGACTGAACTCAATCCTTTCTGTTTTTTCCCAAAAGAGGATGTAAAGCTATAGCTGTATCCTTAGGACTGCATTAGTTGACTTTAGTTTCAAATAGAATAAAGCATCATATAATTTGTTTTAAGTGTCAGTAACTGTAATTTCTCCCTGTTTTTATTTTTCAGTGGCATGATGTGGACAATGGGATTCAAAGGACAAATCGGTTTGACACCACGCTCATCTTTTCAGGTGAAAACGAAATGGACATGACAGCCAGTCACACTGCAGTGATTGCACGGAACCAGAGAAACAGCCACGCTGACGAGACCGAGAAAATAGATATCACGTCATTTCTGGCTGGGTTAAACTCTAACAATGAGAAGGCAGAAACGAGCAAGGAATTCAAGTTTTTTTCTGACCCTTCGGACCGTCCGTGCCCATCTTTGGAGCAGAAGGAAGATGCTACCGCTGCAAGAAAAATAAATTTCAATGAATTTTTGATGAGCTTGAACTCAAACAAAAAGGCACCCAGTCCTACTGAGCAACCTGAACAAGAAAATGTGGGGTTTGTCCCTTCGCAAGTCTCGGAAGACGTGGCACGATCGGCAGTGGAATTTGTGTATTCCCGTGAGCCAGCAGACAGCTGCAACGTAACACAAATCTTCCGAGGGCAGGACGGTGGGATGGAAATGACCAGCTGCCAGACGCCCGCGGCCAGAGCCGGCGCTGGGGAAGCTCCGCCGGAGCTGCCGCCCTGTGCGGGTGTCGCCGAGGCTTTCGCGCCTGCCGCGAGGGACAGGACAGACACTCACCCCCTGAAAACGTCTTTGCCCTTCTCCAGCAGCGCGAATCAAAGTCCAAACGTCAAAAAGGATTTCCCAGCCACACAGTCAGATAATTCTGTATTAAAGAGAGCATCTAATCAGCACTTAATTGTTCAGCAGGACACTCAACTTTGTACAGAAAAAAAAACAGTCAATGTTGAAGACAGGCGAGATCCTCCCGCGCTGCGAACTGTCAAACAGGAGGCCAGAACAATTTCCGCCATCCCAGGATCCATTTATTCTGAGACTGTCTTCCGAGCTGATAGAACTGTTGTTTTTTCTACATGTGATGAGATGGAAATCACTGGGAATTACACAGATGTAATCTATAGTGACAGCACCAAAGAACTGAACAGTTCCTGCCATAAAGCCTTTGAGAAGCCAGTTAATACAAACTCTTCACAAGCAGAAACCAGACGTCCTGCACATGGTGACAGGGACGTGACAAGGAGTCTGCCATCTTTAGATAATCGAGCTTCCCTGTCCTATAAAAGCACTGCACTTGAACTGGCTTTGGGCTCAGACGAACGAATCGAAAGAGTGACCCAGGAGCCCAGGACCGCTCCAGTGAACGCTGGGTTTGATTCACATACAAATTCAATGTCTGCTGATGTTTCCAAGGGTGGAGTTCAGCACCGACCGGCAAACTCTCAGCGTGTTTCTCTGCCAGGTGAGAAGACGGTGATATTCTCGGAAGATATGGACTTGACTACAGCCTGGCTTGTCAAGGACAGTGGGAAGAATGCAGAAAACGAATCTGCTGGAATGTTCACCTCTGTCACCTGCAAAGCTCATTTCCTTGGTGACAGATCTACTTGTCCCACTTCAAATGAACAGGAAGAAATGGAAGTAACGAAATGCCATGCTGTTGTCATCGATGATCAAAGCAACAGGATGACTGCAGAAGCAAAACAAGTGCATTGTCAAATAATTTCAAGAAAGAACCAGAACAAAAATATCAGCGAAAGTGCAAATTCTTTAGATATGGACAAGGAGAATCTTGAGGTGACCAGTATTGGTGGGAATGTTAAAAGAAACCAGGCTATAGAAATGACTACTACAGATCTTGAGAGGATAATGGTTGATAAGAAGCTTGGAAAAACAAGCTCTCAGGCAAGTGGTCCCAGTTCCTGTGCAAAGAGCGTGTGGTCATTACCAGAGCAAAGGAGAAGAGTCCCTGAGAATAGTGTCACCGACACCAGTGCAGTCGTGTCTTTGCGAAGTCAAAGAGTTGTTGTGTCTCAGCCTTTGGGAAAGAGCCTTCTAAATGCTTCAGTTTCCTGCACAAATGACAAAACGTGTGGATTTTCAGATGATGAAAACATGGACGTAACCAAAACTCATCCTGCTGCCCTTGATGTTGCTCCTATTCATATAGCACAAGAATGCGAGAATAATCATAATCAAAATAATGTGATATCCGAGCAGCTGCAACACCAGACCTTGCTGTTTGCCCATAGTTCTGGGGCAGACATCACAGGTCAGACCACAGCAATGGAACACGGGGATTTGAAAACAAGCATGAATAAGCAAGCTGTTACTCCTTTGGCTCCAAGAGGTTCATTTATTTCCAGCAGTGAGCCTGCTCCCTCTGGAACGAGAGGAAACGAACCCCCTGGAACACTATTAGGAATAAATGCAGATTGCCCAATCCCAGCCAGGCAAGAGAAAACCCATCCTACGAAGGCAGCAACCAAAGGATTGGCAACTCGTGTAGGTTCTGAGGGAGACTTGAGAAATCCTCCCCCGGCTGCTGGCCTGCGCCCAGCGGGGAGTGAAGAGCTGTTCCTGGCCAGGACGGCTGAGCCACAGAGGGGAAGGGCCCAGTTGCCTTCGTTTTTGGAAAAGTCCGTTGTGTTTCCCTCTGGTGAAAACATGGACTTGACTGGAAACTGTGCGGTAATGGCTCCTGATCTCAACACCAACCCTGTCTTATCAGAAAGAAAAGCAGTACCTGGATACCTTGTTGAAGAGGAAAATAAAACAATGTCCTTAAAAAAAGGGGTCACGATGACAATAAATCCTCAGGAGCAGTCTGATAGGTACTCCTTGGTATCTGGCCAGAAAATGTTAATCATGACTGGTTTAGAACAGGTGCCTTTTGCAGGTGAGCAAACTACCATATTTTCAGAAGACGCTGATATGGACATCACCAGGAGTCATCAGGTTTCAGCAGGCAACAAAATAATTTTGCAGAGTAAAAGTTTGACTGATGAAATATCCTTAGTGTCTGGAGATAAAACTTGTGTTTTTACCTGCAATAATGACATGGAAATAAGTAGACTTGATACTACTGCAACTGATAAATCTACGGAAAGGGCTGCATCTCAAGGGATGCTTAACGTGGCTAAAAGGCCGGCAAGGAAAAGCTTGAAGGGAGCAACCGGGGAAAAGACTGTTGTATTTTCGCTGAGTGATGATAATAACGACATGGAGATCACAGCGAGCCACACGGCCGCAATAGGCCATGAAATTGTCTCGCAAAATGAGGGAGGGCGTCATCCCGCCTCCTCAGCGCATCCTGCTCAGACGCTTCTGTTCACGAGCAGCCAGGCTGACATGGACATCACCAGGTCTTGCTCTGCTGATAAAATTACCATAAAAGTTGTATGTGATGCTAAACCAGACTCTGGTAAGGAGGCTGGAGAGCAAGCACCTTCAAATAGCGAAGTTACTGTGTTTGCTGTGGATGACATGGAAATCACTAAAGCCCATAACGTAGCTTTGGAAGAAAATCCTCTGCAAAGTCGGCAGCTCAGCCAGGTTGCTCCTGTCGCTGCCTCGGGGACGTTCACGCCGTACCAGGCTGATGCGGACACGACTGAGTCTCGCCCTGTTGAGAGAGTCTTATGTGAGGACAGATTAAACCTGGCTCAGCAGGTGGGGCAGGAGGCTGCTGCAGAGAGCAAAACCATCCTTTTTGCTTTGGCTGAGGATATGGACATCACTAAAACTCACACAGCTCTAGTACGTGGTAAAGTGGGTGGACAGGACAGAGGTCCTGCTGATAAAACCATTGTGTTTCCCCATAACCAAGATGATATGGAAATAACTGCATCTCATACCGCTGCTGTTAATGACGGATTTGAGAACCAAGACGTGCCACACACAAGCACTCAGCAGCCAAACCTGCACAGAGCCTTGTCTTCTTGTAGAGATGAAGTCGATTCCTTGCATATGAAAGACCCGAATGGTGAATATCAGACAAAATCCCAGGATAAGCCTGGCGTTCCCTCTCCTGCTTTGTCAGCGACAGCATTTCCTAGCGGGAAAGGAGCTGTTGAAGTCCCCAGCGGCACACCACCAGATCCCATTTGTTCGGTCTCCCGTGCAGGAGAGACTGTGGCTGTGCCGGCACCACAGGATGTCCCCCTGCCCACAGATGACACGGTCCTTGGGAGCGGGCAGCAGCGTCTCGCACCTCCAGAAAACCCCAAATCACAGCGAGTGCCCCTCCAGCTTCCTAGTTCCGGGCCTGTGGGTTGCAGTGAGGAAAGTGGGGAGGTGGTATCCTGTGCTTTACCCCCAGTCCAGCAACCAGGTTCTCCAGCTGCATGTAGTACTCAGAGAAACCAAGTACTGAAAGTTGATTCAGCTGGACAGGAAGGTTTAGGTCCAGATTTAGGCTTGGCTGCAACAAACCTCGTTCGGGTTTCTAACACGGAATCAAAGGAAAATGAGGGGCTGTCAGCTGAAGGGGAGACACCTCCAAAAGACTTTCAAATAAACTCTGAACAAAATGAGCAACTTCTGGTCCGTGACAGTCCGGGAGATCAAATAGATCCCACTCTTGCACCGAAACGATCAGGTATTTTCAATATTTGTTCAAAACTGGAAAATATCAGAAGGAAATCCGCAGTTCTCTCTGTTTCTGAAACTGCTTGTTCTGACCAGCTGCCCAGATCATCAGCTCAGCCAGAGGATACCTTGAGGTTGGGAAAAAACACTGGAAATGATCCAAATAATTCATTTCCTACCAGAGAGCAGGAGGACGCGCGCCTTGAATCTGGAGCTGCTCCCGTAGGTGCAAATTTAGGCATGGCACTTAAGGATAAATACCAAGGACTAAGTGTCCCTCTAGGTGTCTTCCAGCCTAAATTACCAAACAGAAGAAATCCTTCTGTTTCTAGTGTTCAAGACGTAAACGCAAAACCTTCAGACAAAGGAGAAGCACCAGTTTCAGAAATAAGTGGAAACGCTGGTGAAACCCCAGGTAACCAGAAGTCCAGCAGGCAGATTTGCAGCCCTTCCCAGTTCATCGCAGAGGAACTTCTTCCTGTCTTCCCAGAAGAAATGGATTCAAACGAATCTGTGAGCTCGGAATTTGTGGAAAATGCTTGCACTGAGATAAGCAAAAACCAAAACTCCCACAATGAGAAGAATCAAATTGAAGAGTCAAAAACTTGCAACAACACAAAAAGAGCTGCGGAACAAGATGAGGAGGATGTTCAAAGTCCAAAGAAGCTCAGGAGGGATGAAACCTCGGCTGGTGAGGCCTCCCGAGACTTGCAGGTGAGCCCGTCACCTCGGTAAGACACAGCCCACACCAACAAGCGCTTTGGGGTAAACGTGGGGGTGTCAGCGGGTCTGTGGGGAGGTTTCCTTGTTTCTCTTCATCACCAGTCTGCCCTCCTTTTGCTGTGGTGTCCTTGTATTTTTCGTTATTGCTAGAATAGGAGAATCAGCTTGATGCGTGTGGCTTTGCTGAGCCATGCAAAACAGACAGAATAAGGCATGTGCCAATTTTAAACCACTCCACAGTATCCTTTTAACCTTTTCTCAACTAGATACTCTTAGTCCACCGAACCAAACTATTTGCTACTTGTTGCTTAGGCACAACGATAGAGTAAGGCCTAAGGCGATTATTTAAAATCCAAACATGGATGTTTAGTTTAAATTCGCTTTTGTATAGACAGTACAAACTGCAGCTGAATCAAGAAAATCTGTGCAAGTATGAGGCATTAATCTGACCTTAAAAATAAGTTTGTGTGTCATCGGTAGAAATGTTCTGGTTCCAAAAGCCGGCAGAGAGGGCTGTGGCGGCTGCTGGTTCAGAAATGAATGAAGGATTTTACAGCTTTACTTCCTACATGTTGTCAGAGGAAATGGCTTCACTGGCCGTGTGCTGGTTAGGTATAAAATGTGCCAATACTAACAATGAAACAGCTCTGAATGGCAAGAAACAGCTACAATGAACTACTTAACTTATTCTTGTACTGTTTCACATAACTCTCTTTTCTTTATCTTGCTGATGTTAGGTGACTTTTGGCGCTGTGTCTCAAAGCCGGGTAGACGTCGATGAAGGTGACGACCCTGCCAAGATGTTGGTGAAGAGCCTCGAGTGCACTCAGGCCAGCAGCAGCAGCAGCAGCTCTCTGGACTGGGCCAGGGCTGAGGCAGAACTCACAAGTAAGCCTGGCTTAGTGCTGGGGGCCTCAGGCCTCACTTTACCTGGAAAGGTCTGTCTGCCCCCTGGGAAGTGCTTGGAGTCTTGTTCTCAGATTTATTCCTTTTCAGTATGGTACACGTGGCTTTTTTCTTTTCATAGAGCTAATGAGCTCAGGTTCGTGTTTCCGTAAGAATATTATTAACCTCAGCAATATCCCTTTTTACTTGTTTTCTCTTTTGGCCAGGTCAGCGAAGCAGTCAGATGGAGCCTCAGCTCCTCACTGACAGCATCTGTGAGGATACCTTGTGGGAGGTATGTGAACAGCTTCTTGTCCTAACAGGAAAAATCTTGTGTGTGCATATGCAAGAAAGCATTCTTGCTTGAAAAATGTACTTATCTGTATGTTTCTCCTCGTCTTTACAGAAATTTCAGAATGGTGATATCACAGTTAGGGAGTTTTTTACGCTTGTTCAAGTCCATGTTCCGATTCAGAAGCCCCGGCACAGCCATCTTCCTGCCACCGTGAGTGTCTGGCCTTTGCTACGCGCAATATCACTGACCTGGAATGATAGTCCGTTGTCTTTGTTTTATTATTATTTTTATCATGTAACTGGTCTGTATTAAGGGCCTTTAGGTGAGCTGAGCCAGCAGTCAGTTCCGCTGTGCCACGTGCGTCGCACACGACGTGCTTCCTCTCGTCTCTTTGCCCCTGAACCTCTGATAAGTCTGATGATTTTTTGCCTCCTCGGTACTGAAAAATAGAATAAATTTAAATCTCCTCACAGAATACCATGTATTCAAGATTATCTGTTGTTGGATAAATACACTCATTCTAGCTTTTTTAACTAGTTTTACTGATGATAAGTTTGAAAGTAAGAAAAGAAGCTCAGTCTAACCTTATTATTTTATTTTATTGTCTTACTGTGTCCATGAGCCACTGCAATCAGAGTCCTGAAACGCTGCTCTGCACTCCTGCTCCCTGTGCTACTCTTCTTCATACGGCCCTCGCCATGACATTACTGCTCTTTATTTCTTCCCCTCGAGCGTGTTCTGCCTGAACTCGCTTTCCGTATCCTCATCCCAAAAGGTTTCTGCTGAATCCTTGCAGATGTGGGAACTTCTTATTTCTCTTGCAGACAAGTACCGCTCTTTGGTAGTAACTCGGTGCTGAACAAGGCGAAACCACGTACGCGTGTTTTTCAAATACTCATCTACACAGAAGTTAAGCTCTTTCAGTCTTTTCTGTTTGAGCTCTAGTGATGAGGGTATGTCCCAAAGAGCAGTCCCGGCTCAGCAGTCGTTTCAGTATGTCAGGCTGCCTCCATTATTGCTTTTTTGTTCTGTTCTGCAAAAATAAAGCTTCCGGCCTTTTGCTGGTTTCTGTACACGAATGGATTGCAAGTCCCTGCTTCTGGAAAAAAATAAGCATTTTTTCTTCACAATTTCCCCTTGTGTTCCCCAGTGCGCAGTCCCTGCCCCACCGAGCGCAGAAGATCTCCTGTACAGCCAGCACGTCCATCGCCCCAAGCTGCGCATTTATGAAGACGACTGCCAGGCCCTGTTGCAGATGATAGATGAGTAAGTGTGTTTTTCAGGCACAGACTATATTGGTAATTTTATTTCTCAGCTCTGGCTGCATGCAGAGCGGCCTGAAGAAAATTAATGCATCACATATGGGAAAAATAACAAATGATAGTTAATGTACTTTATGCTGGCAGCCTGTTTATGGCATATTTAGAGGGTATAGGGCGAGCTCTTGGGGAGGAGTTGTGGTTATGGAGATAATTAAAGTTTGATTTATGTGCTTCTTCATGTGCTTGGTGCAACTGCAACAAGACCTTCCTTCCGCTTTTTCCCCGTGTTTCAGGTTAAAACCGTGTGTAGATGTCCAGGATCAGCTCCTGGTGAACGTGAACAAGAGTTTGTGGGAAGTAATGAGAAGCTGCTCGGATGAGGAGGTAATGCTGCGTGCAGAGAGAACGCTGGTTGTTATCTAACAAAGAACTAAGGTTAGTCAATGTATTCCAATAAAATAAAAACCAGCATGGTCACAGAATAACTTGGCAGGTAGGTGATACGAGGCAAAATATTTTCTCAATGAAGACTGCTATGAGAGAAGAATGCAAGCATACGTGCCCTTTAAAATAATTAAAGTGAATATGTTGCTGTACAACTGAAAAACTTGATAATTCAGCTTAGTTGAGGGCAGAAAAGAGAAACTTGAGAGGGGCCTAAGCAAACGGTGTAAGTTTGGGAGGAAAAAATGAGCCACAGAGGCTCTGCCGCTTCATTGGTGGAGCAGAATTGTCCATTAACTTAAATGCTTATTTAGTTCAGAAAGATGCAATACTGCAAGACATACAATGAGAAAAATATGTCATTGCGCAAAAATGAAGCTGCATACGGGATTTGGAGTGTAACCATGGTGTCACATGCCAAAACAATAGATGAAGCCAGAGGGTATTTAAAGGAGAACGTTAATGATAGCAGGCACAAAAAGCACACCAAAGACATTTCTATTAAAAAACAGAAGCATCAGAAAAGTATCCCAACAAGAGCTGACAAGGGAGATTGAGATTCTATTTTCCATGGCTTTAATGCCAAGAATAAAGATCTACTCAATGAAAAGCAAGAGTCAAAATTGCTAAAAGCCAGTATTTTTTCGTAGCTCATTAGACTGATAGGGGTATCAGTGCAGCTAGGTTATTAACCAGATTCGGGAAGAATTACACTTAGGAACAATGAAAGCACCTGGAACCCTTATCTAGGAGTAACAAATGTGAAAGCTTATTAATCAAATTTCTGCACACAGCAATTAGAATGAGACCACCCGTGTTTTCCATTCATTGCAGCTGAAGAGCTTTGGGGCAGAACTGAACAAAATGAAATCCTGTTTCACCAAGGAGAGTAAGATCTTGGCTCACAAGGAGAAGGCGACGCTGTACAGCAAACTGCTGCAGAGCGCGCAGGTAACGAACGCGCTGCCGGGCTGCGCAGCTGGGGCCTGAAACAGAGGAGCCTCCCCGCGGTTTGTCTGTCTGACTGCCACGTGGAGGAGCCTAATCCTTGTGTGCAGCCGTGCACGCCCTTGAAAGGCTCCTCTTAGTAAACGTGCTTCCCTTTTATTTATAGGCAAAGTAAAACATTGGGACAGTGACTTCATTGCACTGTAGGAACCTTCTGTTGAAGGGTTTGGCAATTGAAGTAACAGAGTGAAAAATGGGAGTATTAAAGGAAATGCCATCAGAAGTTAGCACTATACTGCACTCATGTCAGTAACTAGCAAGGAAATGCAAAAGTAGCACATAGTGATAGATAGCAGAAACATGCATGTGTAGAAAGCTCCAGCAATTTATTTACTTACACGCCTCATCTCCTCCCTTCATAAGAAAAGTTATCAGGTACCTTGTTAAGTACCGAGCACCTTCCTACACGTGGCTACTGCCTTAGAGTTCACCAGTCTGCCTCTTCCTTCTCATGACAGATTATTTCAGCTGCTTTCCTTAGTCTCTTAGCAAAGATCCGTTTGTTGGTCCCAGAACTCAATTCAGCTTGTTAAAACATGTCATAGACTTGTGTGAGCAGAGTCTCATTCTCTCACCTCAGGACCAATACGGCGAGCTGCAGTCCAGAGCGGAGCGCATGGATGAACTGATCCAGGAGGCGCAGAGCTGTCTCCTTGCTCTGGGCGCAGGTATGGTTTTCCACACCACTGACGGATATGCCGATTTCTCTCTTTCTCTGCGAAGCTGCTGTTTAAATGGTCAGTTCAGGATTCTCTGTGTGGTGTTTTATTGGGATGTTACAGTCCTTTGTGGCACAAGCTGCAGCCAGCACTTGGCATTGCTGCGTAACCGTGCTCTGTGTATTCTCCCTTCTTTCTTCCAACTCATTTTTCTTTCGGTGCCTTAAGTAAAAATCAAATTGTATGGTAGCAGCTTTGAAACAATGCAATGAAAGTTTTCCTTGTTACTTTTTCAGGGGTTTGGTAGATACCCTTCTGGCTTTTTGTCCATTTTTCTTAGTTAGCTTTGAAATACTAAGATTTATAAATCCACAGACAAATAAAATGAAATCTGAGCATTGAATCTGGGAGTTCTGCAGAGACCTGATAGTTGTTTCCCATAGATTCAGACCGGGAAGAACAGGAAACAGACTGCAGTGATGAAATGCCGCAAGTGAAAAACCTGGAGGAAGGTAATAGTACTTCAGGGTTGGTTGGTTTGTTTGTGAGGTTTTTTGTTTGCTTGGGTTTTGTTTTGTTTTTTGAGGGGTTTTTTTGGTGTTTGTTGTTGGTTTTAATTCTGGAGAGGGTCATACTCAAGCCCCACCCTGATATATTAATTCTGATATGGATGCAAGCACCAGTGCTTTCTTTTCTGCACTGGATACAGCTGATTACAGAGATGTTTAAGTATGAAAAAGGCAGATTTTCCCCTGGAAAACATGGTATTTAGAACTTGGTACAGTGTGGTGCGAAGAGTGTGTGCTGGCTATCATATTCAGCATTTTAGTTGTTCAGTAATTACTAACCTTTGACTGCATATCTGGAGCCAGGTACGAGTAACAGCCATCAGGTTGAGACTTTTCGTGTTGTTAAGATCAGTGACTGCACAGCAAGTTAGGCCTGGCTTTGCTGCCCTTTCCTCTCACAGCTTTTTTCCTTTTCTCTTAGAACTGGAAAGCCTCAAAGCTGAAGAAGAGGAACTTCAAAGGTAAGATGGCAAAGGGGATCTAAAGACCTTAACTAACATGTGCACATCCAGCTTTTTTGGTGGGTTTTAACCCAAGTGGTTGGTTTATCTTTGCAGAGAACTGGCAGAGCTGGAGACTGAGAACGAGCAAATGCTTGTGCAGATGAACCAGCTCCAGGAACAAGAAAAAAGCTTCCGGGAGCTCCTGGAGAAATACGAGTAAGGAAGAGACCTTCGGATTTTATTTTGATCAGCTAGTTCTGGGCTTCACATTTGTGTATAAATGGGTTTGGTTCCCGTTGGTATTTGATCTGGGCAATCTCTGGGTGCCCATCTGGCAGCCTGGGATAAGCCACAAAGCCTCGCTGCGCTTCCACGTGTGATGCGCTGGTTTTCTATTAACAGCTTTGCAGTGGCGCTCTGCATTCAGTCTTTCTAGATCCAATCTCCTCCGACTCCAAAACAAACACTTATGTAAAAAAAATAGCATTCTGCTTGCGTTGCCAACCCACTCTTACCTTCTGTTGGAAAGCGGAAATGTTGTTGCTGTATTATGTGGTAATAGCTGCAAGCGCACTCAACGCTGATCTTTATCCTTCAAATAATGGTGTGTGTTGGTTGGAGCTGCGGGTGACGGTGTTTTTTCGTCTCCTTTTAGCTTCACCGAGTGGGAGATCACCGAATGGAGCGAACAGCAGGCGGTCTTCAGTTTTCTTTATGATTCTATTGAACTCACGGTTGTGTTCGGACCCCCCATAGGTGAGTCGCAAAACTGGTAGGTTTCTGGTTTACGAATTTGAAAGGTTAAATAGTTACACAATAGAAACCTAAAGTTGGTATATTTGGGAAGATCTGCTAAAAGGAAATAGAAACCATACTACAGCAGGAGCATGGAAGCTGAGAGAGGATATATTTATTAGTGCTTTCTGTGAAAATTCAGAAAAGTATGTGATGAATGGTTGTTCCTGAAGAGGAAGGGCTGTTACTACAGATCTAAGTGTGGAAATAACGACTGTTTGGGGTTTTTCCTCCTCAGATGGTGATGTTTTCGGTGAAGACCCTTCCAGAAGGATAGTTAGCCTGACCTTTGAGTCTCTCCTGGATGGTAAGACTTTTTGAGTGGTTTGAAAGTAGCTGCCCTGGTAATCCGTTCTTGGGAAGACATCTGGAAACGCGTGGTTTGTCTGCTGATGCGTTACTGTGTGACTTTTACACGATTTCTGCCAACGCGGTTTTCTTTTATATTACAGAGGAAAGAGCTCCACCCTCCTCGTGCTTGGTGCAAAGGCTCATCTTCCAGTTTATCCAGAGCCAGGGCTGCTGGCAGGAAAAGTGTCCCACGCTGCGCTGCCTGCCCCAGGTGATGTTCCACGAGAGCCGTAACTCTAAAAGGACATTGAATCCTGTCACAGAGAAATAGGGCTGGTACTGAGCAGAAAGCATCTGAATGGCTGCTTCACCAGTGCAAATCAAAATCCGCCCTGTGAATACTCTGCGAGAGGAAGTACCTGTCCCTGAAGGCAGGAGTCCTAAGAGCTCTGGTTTCCTCCTAGTTTGCTGCATTAATGTCCCCTGCCTTAGTGATTTCTTAAAATCCCTTTCTTTTTTTTACTAGTAGAAATTAAAGAATTGAGCTGAATGCCATTCTGCTTCCTAAAGAATTAATGGTTTAAATCGCCAAGCCAAATTTACTGTTCCTGCGTGTGTCTGCACCCCTGTTGGCAAAGCTGGAAGGAGAAACTTAGGGCAAATATATACATATGCATATACAAATGTATACATGGTGTTATGCTTGTACAACTTCATCTTCACGTCTGAGCTGAGGCGGCAGTTAAACTATATTTTTAAAACACTTCCTAGGACAAACTGCATTTTCAAGTGTCTGGTAGTCACAGCCCCAGTGCCAACGCGGTGGCTTTTCTGATTGCCCACTTAGGTCCTTGGTGAGGTCTCTTTGGTGGTGAGTCACTGCAAGACCTTGGGAGAGGAGATCGAGTTTCTGCAGAGATGGGGTGGCAAGTTTAACCTTTTGAAGACAGACGTCAACGACACCGAGTGAGTATCACACCAGTCCTTCCCAGAGTGTCTCTAGATAATCAGGAACAAAACACTGACATATTTTCAACTTGGTTTTCTTGAAATTGAGAGTTTATGCCACTATTTTTAACAACAATCTGATTTATTTTAATGCAATTGCACAATTATGTCCAAGTGCGTGGAAATTAAGCTGTTCTTGGCTTCAGCTGCTGCCTGCCTGTCACATAAGCTCTCCTTCCGTGTTGCTTTCCTGGTTGCCTTCACCCTTGCACTTAAAACTTTAGGCCAGAGCGTAGCAACACAAAGGAGACAGCCAAGAGTTTACCTGCAGCTTAGTGCTTTGTTTCTTTTCATCTTCTATTTGCTTCAGCCAAGCAGAATCACTCATTGAAGGGCAAATGCACTCAAAATAAATCTCAGAATTGTGGAAATGGAGGTAAATCCACCCTACTTAAAACTTCAGAAAGCTTTAGCTACCTAGGAATATTTTATGTTAACTAGAAAACTTATTTGTTATGATTAGCCTGTATTCTCCCGTAGTTTTTGGAATGTTTTGTGAGCTGTGTATTAACGTCCCCTGCGAGCACAGCTGGGGCTCTGTTCTCTGCTCAGGGTTAGAGCGCCGGTAGTTTTAGAGTGGGAAGGTTCTTTCAACCCAATTTATGAAGTTACTGTGAGCCTGTGCTGGAGCTCTCTAGAAGTTATTGGTCCTCTTGCATCAATTACAACATTTTCCTTTCGGGAACATAATTCAAAGTGGTAGTTGTACATTCAAATATGTTGTATTGATCTTTGTGTTTATTTCACATACAGAGTGAAGCTTCTGTTCTCCACTTCTGCAGCCTTTGCCAAGTTTGAGTTGACCCTGTCTCTATCTGCCGGCTACCCATCGGCCGCCCTGCCCTTCGCTGTCCGAAAACAAATTGGGAATATCGGGTGAGTTGAACAGAAAGAACTGCTCCGTACCACTTGGGTTCAGAGCTGGGGATGGGCGGTTAAATGCTCTGTATCCTCTCAACGTGATGATTTTGTCTTTCCCAGGGAGGAGCAGATCTCTGCTGTTCTCTCCAGCGTGCCCAGCGGGTACCACTATCTGCGGAGAATCGTCAGCTTGATTCATCAGAATTTGCTGCAGGCTCCCTCGTGATGCAGGGCTGAAGAAGTCAGGCTGCACATCTTTGGATCTCAGCCTCGTAAGAGTTGCGGCTGTTCCCCACTAGAACAGGAGTGCTGTTAGCGACTCGGCCCTTCAGCCGTCTTCTTCATAACTGCTTCATATCCAGGGTGTCTGGTGTAGGCCGCAAGTTCTTAGAAGGGCAGATGTCTCTAAAGAGGAGAGAGACTAATTCCTTATGTATTTATAAACCAAACTTGCCTTTATCTTCTTTCAGTCACTGGTGCTCTTGGTCTCCTTGTCCAGTCTTTCCTAGTATGGATATTCTTCTGAGGTAGCACGTTAATTTTGTTCTGGGTTGATTTACAGAGCTCTTGTATAAAACAATGACGAGTATTTTCTAAATTAACGTGACTGGAACTGACTTTCGCCGTCATTGCTTACCCTACTGTGTAGCATTTTAAGATATCACATCACGTCTGACCTTTATCAGTTTCGTGGAACCCCTCCCAAAGCACAGCGACTCTGCTCCTGCCTCTGATGAGCCAGGGAACCTGTCATAATTAACCAGGGAAGCTGTTGTCATTAACCGGGTGGCCGAGGCCAGAAATCCTTTTGTTGTGAAGATGAACGATCCCCGTGCTTGGCAACAGACTCTGTGGTGTGAGAGGCCAGAGCCGCCGGGCTCCCCGGGCGATCCTCTCCAACCGGACCTTTGTTCAGATATCCTGCGTCTTTGTCCCGTACACTCCGCCTCTTGGTTCTGGTGCCTTGTCTGGGTTTGTAATGCAATAGAATTTATTGAGGAGGCTGAGCTGGTTAAACTGAGGCGGGCTGTGCGACGTGGTTGGCGCGGCCGTGGTTGGGTGCGTGTATCTGGTGTATATTGTGTGGGTTCAGCCGTTGGAACTGGTCCAGCCCCGGTGCTGTTTGTGGTGCAGGTGCCCACCGCTGCCCCGCTGTCCAGCCGCAGGCAGACGCAAATTTCTGTATCTCTGTAAAATATGTTGAGTTTTTTAAATGTTCTCGTGTGTTTACGTGTTTATAGTTTTAGTCTTTTTACAAGTTTTTCCTTCGATTTGGAAGGTCAAAGTTCATTAAACATTTTGATTATTGTTCTTCCTCATTCTTATTGGCTGCTCTGTTCAAACTCATGACTGGAAATGTCCCTGCTGCTCTTGAAATGACTTTGCTAGCCTGCCAGGACAACTTTTCGTAGTATGAAGTTGTTTGGTTTTCCGGCATTTCCTAGCGTTAGCTTTCGATGGCCTGCATTTTGCAGATTTTTTTCTATTTATTGGAAAAAATAGTGGCAAAGCTGCAAGTGACCTGGGTCTTATACCTGGCATAGCTTGCACGTTTCCTAAGGTGGTGACGGGAGTGCAGTGGGCCAGCGCCGCCCGGCGGGGCCGCCTCCTTGGGTTCCGTGTTCTGCAGCACATTCACAAGCTCAAGCGTCCGGTGACGATGAGAACCGAAGTGGGTTTTTGATAGTTTGTGATATTGCTCTGGATACTGAATGAAAGTAGCACATGAAACACAGCAAGCCAAGCCATATGTTCGCAGTAGAAAAGGGGTTTAGGCAGAAATTAAGCAGTTCCAGGTTTGTGTTTAATTTCAAGTTGTACTTGGCACTATTTAAGCTCCTCTGGGGCATTAGGACTTAGATCATAACACCTGTTCATCTACAGGACTTGATGTGTTACTGTTTAAAACCCTTATAGAGACAATGTCTTTACCGAAGCTATATTATTTTGCAAGCCAGGTTTTGTTGAGAATGTCATTACTGCAGCTTTTCCCACCCCGTGCTTGCTGTGCCCATTGCTCAGTCACACAGCTGGCGTGAAGCTGGGAAGGGATCTCCAGTTATGGCTGGGCAGCTTTTCAGGATGGGGGAAAAGGTAACGGACAGCTTGAGCACAGCTTAACTCACAGAGCCTGGGATTTGTGCTGATTTCTAAAATAAATACATAAATAAAAGGGGGGGGAGGATAAAAAGGAAAGAAAAAAGACAGGCTGCGTGCTTGATCTCTACGAGCAGATCGCCAGCCCTGCCCACGGCCCCACGCCGCATTTGCAGCGCTCCCGCGCGCGGGCAGAGGGACGCGGCCCCTTTAAGACGCCGTCAGGGAAGGGGCGGGGCTTTGCGCGCGTGCCGTCACGTGACGCGGTGGCGGGCTCCTCCGAACCGGTGGCGGCCGCGAGTGTCCGGAGCGAGTGACGCGGGACCGCCGGCCCCGCCGCGGGTGAGTGACCCGGGACCACCGCGGGGTGAGTGGCCGACCCGGGGCCCGCCGCGGCCTCCCGCTCCGCTGCGGGGAGCGGCCGGGTGAGCAGCGGCCTGCGCGCCGGTGGCCGGCCTGGCCTGGCGAGCTGCTCCGGCGGCCTGAGGGGCGGGGCGGCACCCGAGGCCGAATGTGAGGGGAAACGGGAAGAAACAGTGGAACTGGACGAGGTGGGAGTAGCCGGAGTAGGAAACAGACGGCGGTTCCGAAACGCGGTGCGTCCCGGAGGCGGTGGCGGCCGGGCCGGGGGTGCCGGTTGGGCCTGGGCCTCCTGCCCGTGGTGGCTCTGCTGTCCCCGGGGAACAGGCGGTGCGGGCGCGGGGCTGTTCCCGCTGTCCCGCCGTTTCCCCGCTGCCTCTGCTGTCCCCGCCGGACGCCGGTGTCCGGGAGGCCGTGGGTGTCCGGGAGGCCGTGGGTGTCCGTGCGGCTCCTCCAGGCCCGGGCGCGGCCCCTGCGCTGCGCTGTGTCCGCACTGTGCAGTCCCCATTCGCCCGGGTCCCCGGCCGTCGGTGCCCCCGTCCCGCTCCGCTGCCTGCTGTGCTGGAGCCCCGTCCAGGCTGCCGGCGTTGTGGTTGTGCTGAGGGCAGGATCCTGGGCACCGCCCCGCTGGGACATCCAGCGCCAGACCCGCCTTCTATCGTGACGCGGTAACTGCTTGCTAAATACTGCTAATGGCAAACTGTATTTGTTCTGTTGCACTCCTAAATACTATGGAGCTCTCAATGAGCCTCTTATTATTCTTTACAAGGTAACAAGAGTGGTTTGGATTTTTTTTTAATGTTTAATAGTATGTAGGAAAGCACACAAAAGGTATTTCTTACAGCGCTCCCATACCGTGCACTGAGAGATATGGGAGGGAGAAAACCATCACATACGGCTTAGGGTGATCTGTTGATATGTTCTGAACCACTTTCACAGTATCACAGTATGTTTGGGATTGGAAGGGACCTGGAAAGCTCATCCAGTCCAATCCCCCATGGAGCAGGAACACCCAGATGAGGTTGCACAGGAAGGTGTCCAGGCGGGTTGGAATGTCTGCACAGAAGGAGACTCCACAACCCCCTGGGCAGCCTGGGCCAGGCTCTGCCACCCTCACCATGAAGAAGTTTCTTCTCAAATTTAAGCAGAACCTCTTGTGTTCCAGCTGGCACGTATTTCTTGTTTGGATGCCTGTGCTGCATCCCAGAGTGGTTTGTTTTCTCCTAGGGGGCGATGGCGATGCAGCTGGAGGCAAACGCAGACACCTCGGCGGAGGACGAGAGCTTTGGGCCACAGCTCGTCTCCAGGCTGGAGGTGGGTGTGCAGTCAGCTCTAGAGCCACTTCCCAATACACCTGCTGCTCCTTTTCCTTCGGATCAAGTTGTATCTGAAAATCGTGTTGCTAAATTCTCACTTGGGTTTTGTCCAAAAAAAAACAGAACAAAGCAAAACCCCCACCATGCTCGCAGTTCTGTTTTGTGGGGCATTACCTGCTGTCTACCTTTTCCTAACATGTACTGGTTACCTCCAGCATCTATTAAACCAGATAATGGTATCTTCTGCTTTTCTGTGCCTTCTATATAATTAATAGCTGATGCAAACGTTGCACTGGTAAACAGATTTATTTATGTTCTCTGTGTATAAGTGAACAGGGACGTAACATTCAGTACGCTGACTTGTAACAAGGGGGTCTGGTCCAGATCTGCTGAAGCCAGTTGAAGGCATTCAGTGGAAGTTACGTTAGGGTACTTGTGTGGTAATATGTCCTTTTTTCCCTCTCCCTTTCAGCAATGTGGCATAAACGCAAATGACGTGAAGAAATTAGAAGAAGCGGGATTTCACACAGTTGAGGCTGTTGCTTACGCACCAAAGAAGGAGCTGCTAAATATTAAAGGCATCAGTGAAGCCAAAGCTGACAAAATCTTGGTAAGGGTGTTCTGGAAAAGCTTTAACTCAAGATACTCAAGAAGCTTTGTTTCCACTGGCTTAAAGTGTTCTGGTGATTTTGGAAGGTCTCTGTTGACATATACTGAGAAGGGCAGTGAAGATGGTTAGAGATAGATGTGACTTTTGATGCAAAGAGGCAAAAAACACTAAGACACCAAAACCACGAGAACACTTCAAGAAGCTCGTTAACTGAAGGAGCGGAACTGCCAGAGAGAGGGTCGGGCCCGTGTTCCCCGATTTGTCACACTCTTGCCCTGAGCATCCGCTCTTGGCAGTTGTCAAGGCAGAGGATCCCACTGTTCCTCTGTCAGGTTTTAATTACACATGTTAATTGTGTGTCTCACCGGGTGTTCACCCTGGGACCTGGGGTCTCCTTCTGGGGACGGAGCGTGAAGTCCGAGTTGCATCTTCTGGGGCAGAACGTGGAGTTTCTGCCAAACCAGTTCTTATTTATCCAAATCTGCCCTACCACGATGTTTAACTCCTGTCCTTTTCTTACTTTGCGCGTTTATTCGGTACTGGGCGGACAGCATTCCCGGCAGGCTGCGCGTCCGCCCCAGTGTGTGCAGCTTCACGGGGACAGAACTGACCTGCCGGGCTGGGGGACAGGAAGGGGGGCGTTTCCGTGAAATAAACAAAACGGATGTTGAAGCTTTTTCTTTGAGCAGAAGTTCAGTTCTGTTCAGAGGTACCAACTCATATATGGTATGTGGTATAAAATGTATGCATCAAATGATATAGGTGCTTCTCCATTTGGCAAAATAGAAAATTGTAGTATTAGTTACTGGAGGGGGTAACTGAATGGGATGAGCGCTCCTTGCACCGTTTGTTTGGGTTTTCTTCAGGCTGAGGCAGCTAAACTGGTTCCGATGGGTTTCACCACAGCAACGGAGTTCCACCAGCGAAGGTCGGAGATCATCCAGATCACCACCGGCTCCAAAGAACTCGATAAACTTCTTCAAGGTCATCACTTTATTTCTCTTTATTGATTAGCCTGCATTTTATGCTGTTTTTTCTGGTGAACGTGATCCTTGGACAAAACCCCAGAAGACACACGAGTTCAGGTTGAAGGGAACGTCTCCTCGAGTGCTGCTCTCCTGTATCACTGCTGATTTTCTATTAAGTGCTGCAGAAATCATTTTTAAACCTTTCAGTCATGGTGCAATACCCAGAGCTGTTCACTTTGCATGTTTCTAGTTTCCAGTCTATGACCTATTGAAAGGAAACAAAACCAGCTATCATCTTCTCCCCGTTCCTACTTGTAATCACAACTCAAGGCATTTCGGCTTTTCAGCATCTTCAAAATTACACTTATCTAAACTTCTTATCTGCAACGTGGACAAACCTCAGTAGGAAAAGCAACTTTTCCAAGTAGTGTGGAAACTTTTAACCAAAGAAAGTGTTTAGATGAGCTGCTGTAAGTGTCATAATTTATATGTCTGCTCTTTGTTTGAAGTATGTGACCTTTTTCTTTTAGGAGGAATAGAAACAGGGTCCATAACAGAGTTATTTGGGGAGTTCCGTACTGGGAAAACACAGCTGTGCCATACCCTGGCTGTAACCTGTCAAGTGAGTAGTGCGCTGCCCTGAAATCGAGGGTTCAGACAACACGGCTTTGGGATCTTTGCTCGTTTGTGCGCTTTGCCCAGCCGACACAGACGAGATTCGTGATAAAGAGCCTCAGAGAATACGAGTATTTTCATTTGTTCACAGCAAGCCCCCAAAACACCTGCAGCTCCCCTGGCGCTACTTGCAGCTTTCTAGGATCTTTGGTTTCGTGCCTAACATGCTTACTGGGATTACTGCAGCAGAAATTAAACCTGTCATGGTTTTTGCCTGTATTTGACATGTTCTGTAGTTTGTTTTCTTTTCCTGACAACAAAACTGAACAGGTTAGCCTTGTAGCATAATTCTAGGTCTTCAAAGCAGAGAAGCGGTTGATCTCTGTTCAGGTGCTCTGCTTTCTTGGCACCAGGAGTGCTGAAAATTCCAGAGAAGAAACTGTGTTGGGTTCACTGAGTTTCTGTGACTAGATGCATTTTTTCCCTAATATTAATGTGTCCTAAGCTTACTTCACTTATTTTTGTAAAAACCTTCAGCCAGCTCTTGCTGTCAGACAGTACATCAGTTTGCAGTAACTAATGTTAGTTCAAACAAATAATAGTCTTTACTACTTCTAAAGGCTGTTATTTCATAAAATATTAGAGGGTTTGGGCTTAATTTGGTCATTTAGTTAACACCTTTATGCACCTAGACGTCCCAGCTCCAGGTGAAGCTCCCATCCTCTTATACAGGTATCGGAGCTTGAAAACAGGAATCTTTCTTCTCACTTTTCCCAGATAAATGTGAGTTCAGTGACAATAGCTTGGTACGGTATTCGTTGTGCGATGGCGGTTGGGGGTGAAGGCAATAACTGGGTTCTTTGTTGGTATTTTATTTCATGTTTGTTTGTTTTCCTTTAGCTGCCCATCGACCGGGGAGGCGGGGAAGGAAAAGCCATGTACATCGACACCGAGGGCACCTTCCGCCCGGAGCGGCTCCTCGCCGTGGCCGAACGGTCTGTGCTTGCGGCTCTGGCTGAAGAAAGGGGTGCCATTACTCACGGGTTATCTTCGTTATTTAGCCAGGATCGCTGTGTAAATCAGCCTGTCGCCTTAAACTCACGGGACTGTTGCAGTAACAACTGTCCCTAAATCCAGCCAAACAAAAGGCTGTCTATTCTGGTTGTCTGCCCGCCTACCCGCATGTTAGATCGCTTTATCCGCTGTGACTTACAACGGTTTCTGGTTTCACTGGGGTATGTCAGTAGCTGGCATCACTGCCCTGCAGTGGGCTGGCTTCACTTCTTACCACTGTCTCTTTCAAGTCCTGTTTTACTGGTGCTGAGATACATTCAGAGATTTGTCTTAAATTCTGCCAATAACTTGAAACAAAGATTCTTTTGTTAAAGGTTAAAGCAACAGCGCTGGCAAAATGTTGTTAGGAAGTAGGAGCGCGTCCACTGACCGGCTGAAAAGCTGGTGTCCCGCCTCCTGCCTCTGCCCCAGGATGTTCTGATGTGACGTAGCGTGGAATGGAGAAGCAGAACCAATTACCTCTGTTCTCTCTCGTTGGAAAAAATGTGATGCAGTTCAGACCCAAGGAGGATAATCAACGGGCTGTCCAGATTCTAGGGGACTTCTCAAAGTCCCATGTGAATGATTTAAATACAAGATGTTGAATGTAGCTATCTATCTAGTTTTTTTTATTTCAGTAGTAAAACCCTGACAGAGGTATTGCGGGTGGAAGGCTGTTTATCACTGCTTTTATTAGCAATATATTGCTTTTGGAATGTCTGCTCCAGAACGGTAGCTTTCCTTGCCTATGGTTTTCTTTTCAAGCAAAATGCCAGCTGTTCTACTTTACTGTTGCTCCTAGGCAGGAAAATATCCTTTAAAACTGGTTTTTGATCATTCTGTGCTCTTTTCATCACCGAGGTGTGCTGCATTTGTCTGCTGTCTGGTTTTCTGTCTAAGACTCTCCCGAGAATGTGCATTTTTAGTTCTAGTTGTAGGTAAACGTGCTAAATGACTGCTCTCGATGAAGTTGGCACTTAGAGCGTGACTTTTCGCCCCGGTTTCTCCAGGTATGGCTTGTCTGGCAGTGACGTCCTGGATAACGTGGCGTACGCTCGAGGTTTTAACACGGATCACCAGACCCAGCTCCTGTATCAGGCGTCTGCTATGATGGCCGAGTCCCGGTAAGACTGGGGTGATTTTTGTGCGATACATGTTCATATCACATAATAATTCATGTGACAGAGCTCCCTGGGATGGTGAACACATCTGAAGTGATTGCAAAATTGTGAAATGTCAAAGTGAACCTTTACTTCCAAAGTTAACTTTAGTGCAATATATCCTTGCTTTCTTCAGTGCTTAGCACCGTTAGGTCAGGTTTTGTTAGTCTCAGACTGGAGTAGGCTTTGGCACACCCAGATAATAAGCTGGGTGTATCAGCTGTGAGTTATTACCTTGTGCTATTAAATGGTGGGTGGCAGCAACTGACTTGAACTGCGACAATGACGTTACTGTACAGAGAACAAGCACCAGCCTGAGGATCAATCTTACAGCTTGGTGTAGAGTTGTTTTCAGAAGTAAAGGGTGGTGATTTGGGGCACACCGAGCACTGCGGAAACCTGGCCTTGGAAATAAGATGTGTGGAGGTGGCGGATGAGCTGTGTAGGAACCTGTCCGTGGGGTCAAACCAGGAAATTCCAGGCTAGTTAATAAGAGTACAAGAAATGTCAGAACTCCGTTTGTGTTGCCGTGGCCGCAGGTACGCGCTGCTGATCGTGGACAGCGCCACGGCGCTGTACCGCACCGACTACTCGGGCAGGGGCGAGCTGGCGGCGCGGCAGATGCACCTGGCGCGGTTCCTGCGGATGCTGCTGCGCCTGGCCGACGAGGTGAGCGGGCGCTCGGGAGGGCTTCGCCAGTGTGTGCAGCGGGCTTTCTGCCCGCTCCCTGGCTGCTTCCTTGTATTTTGAGAGCATGACGGTGGTTGTGGACACCAAAAGTGCATTTTTTTTTTCTTTCTCCCCGCTTGGTTCAGGTGGTGGAAAATAACAGCATTGGGCTGGGTTGTTTCTCTCGGTACAGTTCGGCGTGGCGGTCGTGATCACCAACCAAGTGGTGGCGCAGGTGGACGGAGCTGCCATGTTCGCTGCAGATCCCAAAAAACCCATCGGAGGAAACATCATCGCCCACGCTTCCACCACGAGGTGAGAGAACAGCTTGTCACCTTCCCTTGGCCTCAGTTTGGGAGATGTCAGGAAAGGAGCCAATTACCTCTAAATTCTGGGTTTCCACATAGTCTGTCGATGGCTTTTCAGCAGATGAGCGCAACTCCGCGCACTCATGAATCTGCAGTAAAACCAGCGGTGTTTTCAGGAGTTCCTGTGTGCCACGTTCATGTGCTAACGTCACTTTTTAATGATGATGACAGCGATTAACCGACCTGTGGTGTTTCCTTCTCCCCGCACAGACTGTATCTGCGAAAAGGCCGCGGTGAAACCAGAATCTGCAAGATTTACGACTCGCCGTGCCTGCCCGAGGCTGAAGCCATGTTTGCCATCAACGCTGACGGCGTGGGCGACGCTAAAGACTGACCACAGCGCCTCGTGCCCCGGGGCACCCGCGGCTGGTGGCCGCAAAATCTCCTTTCTCTGGCCCCTTCCGGATCTCCAGCCGCTGGTCAAGCGCCAGCAGAATCTGCTCAACTTCAGCCTGAGAGCCCGTCAGGTGAACACGCTTTGAGCCACGTCTCGATGTTGCTCGGAAGAGCCCCGCGCTCTGGGTGTTGGTCACAAGTGACACTAAGGGGATGTCTCAGGATCGTATTTTCCTCCGGGCTGCTGCTCCAGCTGATCTTCCCGGTGATGCAGCGCAGTAAAGGCAAAGAGCGTGTGGCTGCAGTTGGTAACTCGGTGAATTTGAAATAGCATCGATGGCTTTGTCAAATAAGAAAAGTGTTGACTTAACTACTTAAGGGATTGCTCTAATTGTCAGATAAAGCAGAAGGGTTTTCCACAGTGCCATGGCAGGGATTGGTGATGGTCACAATCCCCCTTCTTTATGTTCATTTTGGCTGCAAAATGCTGGGTTTGGGCAACTGTTAATTTACATTTCAGTTACATTCCTTTTTGTATTTCATTAATTCTCTGTAGAAATCTGCTTTTAATAAAAAGGCCCATGAAAATAGCGATGACAGTACAGGTTTCTGGTTCTGCAGGTAGGAAGAAAATTCGCAACTCTTCATCGCTCGGTCTGGGTTCTTGCTGCTGCTGCCGGGCGTGCGCCGACCCGTGCTGCGCTGCCCCGCACGGGCTTCAAAGAGCTTGTTGAGGTTAAAAAGGTTCTTTAGTATTATGCACTATTTTTATGTAAGCCATCTATTGTGATTAAAGAGAAGAATATCACAGTGGTGGGTGGCAGCAAAGATCTCTTCCTTGTTCTGGTTCTCTGGGATGATTTTTCTGCAGCTTCTCCGGTCTCCACAACGTTTGGAACATCGTTGGCTGGGGAGCAAAGTTTGGTTCATTTAAACACAAGAACCTTTTGAAAATCTTTTTCTGAAGCCATGGTGTGATGTCCTGGTAGCAGCTGCACAGCCCCGTGTTTCCGTGGAGGGTCTGCGTCCCCGACAACGCAGTGCAATGAAACGCTAATTAAACAAACTTATTGCCAACGCTGCTTTACCTCAAGGAAGCATAATTAATAGTCCTTGAGGGAACATTTGAAATACTTACTTAAGGTTTCCCTGAAAGTTCCTCGGGGGCAGTGGAATATGGTGAGAGACCGTGTCCAGGTTTCCCTCCCGCGGCGTTGGTGAGTTTGTGCGATCCGGCTGTGCTGCCTTCGCATCCATGGCCAGAGCTGGAGGAGAAATCAGTTGTAACTGAATTACTATGGTGCAAAGGAGAAAAAAAGCCAAAGGCTCACACTTCGTTATCTTCCAAGCATAACTAACTTGAGTCAATTAAGCGGCACAAGATGGTACTTGTGTTTCTCATTGCGCTGCTGCCCTTGGCCTGTGTCAGCCTTGCTTTACCTGCCACGTCCACTGAGCAGCTTTAATTCCCCATCCTCCCTGCTGAAAGGACAAACGTCGTCAGCTCCCGTGGTGACCACAACCACGTACCATCTACTGTGTCAGGTTATTGCAGCCATTATCTTACCTGTTTCATTCAAATACAAGTTGTTGTGGCGCAGAGTTACGTGGCTCTTCCCTCTGTCTCGCTCGGGTGGAAAACAGTTAACATTAACAACATGAACAAAACAGGAGCAGGAGGGGGTGAACAAGAAACAATGCAACAATCTGATTCTATCATAAAGCATAAACGTGCTTTGGGATCATTCCAGTCAGAGTATACAGATATTTTCAAGGAATTTAGGGCATAAAATCCCACTAAATCTCCTTGAGGGAAATAAAATCAATAGAAATTAAGCACCTTCATAGCTTGAAATATCTGCGCTCCATTCTTTTTAGGTCTTGTAGAAGATCCAAGCCTGAATTATTTACCTTCTGGACAAAAGTACTTTTGGCATGAACTTCTTCATACTATACAAACAACAGCTGATAAAATGTAAGGAAAAGACGCTGAGAGAACGGACAACCAAAAGAACTGGACATTTTGAAATGAAAAGGTGTCTCCCAGAGCACTGCAAAACTTGATCTTCTATAGCTCCATTACTTAATGCATGTTCTGCCCTCTTATCCCTTCTATAGAATCACTAATAAAAGATTTCCCATTTGAAATACTGATGGGAAATGTCTTTTCCCAGGAAAGGCAGAAAACAAATACCTGCAGAACGCGGCTGCTCTGGGGCTTCACACGAGTGCTCTCGCACCCCCCAGGGCTTTGTGCGACCCTTCAGTACAAGATACAAAGGACGTTTTAATAACTGTAACCTTGAGCCGTCAAAGGAGTGGACAAGTAAAACGGAGACAATGCTGGAGCATCAAGTGCCATGGAGAAGGCGTGGAGTGTCTTACCAGGAGTGACAGCACAGCCCGAGGTTCCGTCACCGGGACACACGTTTGTTGTCAGCACGGGGCGGGCGGGACTGGGAGGCGTCTGGCGAGCGGATATCGGGAGAAATCAGAGCTGGCTCATCTTCACACCTGTTCAGAAAATACACCTTAAAACTTCAAACTTCACTTAAAATCATCCGGTTTTATTGGCCTGTTGTAGCCTACTGCTGCTTCAATGTGTCCTGACTTTGATCTTTCTTAGCAGAAGCTTGTTTGTCAGAAAACCCGGCTGTAACCGTTTCTTTGCCCATGTTTGATATCAAACATGAGCCCTTGATCACTGATGTTCCAGCACGTGTTTCAAAACAAAAAAGGCTGGTGGTGATAAGGGAAAACGAACAAGGAAAACACAAAAACCCACAAATGAAACCCCAAACCAACCAAAACCAAACCCAACCAACCAAAACCAAACCCAAACTAACCAAAACCAAACCCAACCAAACAAATCAAACCAAACCCAAACTAACCAAACAAAACCAAACCCAACCAAAGAAACCAAACCAAACAGAACCAACCAACACAAACCAAATGAAAAGAAGAAAAGCACCAAAGCAACCAAACAAATCCAACCCCAAGCAAACAAAAGAACCAACCAACACTGACACAAACCAAACCAAAGGAAAAGAAGAAAACACCGAACAAAACCCACTGAAAGAGAGCTGGTCTTGTTTTCAACAAAACCAGGACGATGTGGCTGGTGCTGGTGGGTCAGAGATGTCGCTCTTCCCTCCGTTCGAGCCAGGGGGCTGAGGAGGGGCTGCTGGGCTTGGTGCCAAAGCTCAGAATTAATTTGGTGATGGATGGAGAACAGAAGCCTCGGTGCTGAGCGGAGCTGGGTTCTCATGGCCGTGTTACCAGCCCACACAGCCCCTGCGCTCTTATTTTTCCACTCCTACCAACACCAACATCCCTTTTCTTCAGAAAACGCCTGTTTTGTGCTTCAGGGGCATCACCAGCCTCTGGTTTTGCTCCACCCCCGTGCCCAGAGGGACAAGGGTCCCTGTGCTGGGGATGCTGCTCCCACCGCAGACACCCGGGGGGCAGGAGGGGACACGTCCCCACTGTGACAGCAAGGGCAGAAATCCCTGCGGCACCGCGTCTGTTCCCGTTTGGCTCGGCAGGACCTTCAGCATCCACGTGGGAAGGGGGATGCGTGAGAACACACAACCTCTCCTGATAATAAACACCCTTTTGGTCACTTCCCAAGTGCTTCTCTGCAGCGGTTCGGCAGCAGCCGGCAGGTGTGACCAGGGGAAAGGGACCAGGAGATTTTGGGCAGCGCAGCAAACCCGACACGCGTCCCCACGTCCCATCCCGGTGGGACCCGCGGCCTCACCTCCGACACCAGCCTGGGGGACGCTCAGGACCAGGCGATGCTCAGGACCAGGTGACGCTCAGGACCAGGTGATGTTCAGGACCAGGCGACGCTCAGGACCAGGTGACGCTCAGGACCGAGGGCTGGTTGGGATCATCGACATCCGGCCGGTCTGCAGAAACTGTGTCCAGCCTTATTCCCCCCAGTTTAAACTTCAATTTCCCTTCACCATGGCAACATTTCCCCAAGTTCAGCTTTGTCTCTGACTTTACTGTGTGCTTTGCATACAACACTCAAACATCAGCCAAGTCAGCTTATGGAAATTTTAATTCTATCGGTATTTTCTGCTGAAGAAAACTCAACAGTTTGTTGATTACAACGTTTAGGAGACTTTGCGGTTGGCTTATGCTCAACAACTCCGAATAAACCAGCAACTGCTCCTTCACATCACCCTGTAGCAGGAGAACCGCAGTGAAACGGAGCCAGCACGCTCTGTCCTGCAGCCAGATCAGGTTCTCCCAGCAGAGCAGAGCAAAACCAAAACCAAAACCAAAACCAAAAGCAAAACCAAAACCAAAAGCAAAAGCAAAACCAAAAGCAAAAGCAAAACCAAAAGCAGGTTCGTGTGGGTCACAGTTTGCCAGGGCTTTCCGAGGAACCACCAGAGCCCGGTTCAGCAGCAGCGAGCGGCTGGGCGCGGGGTGACTGTCCCGGCCAGGGAAGCGACGGGGACATTTCGATTCCAGCCTGAGTCGGAGGTTTCCCAGCACCAGGGAGTGGTGCCCAGGCGCTGGTGTGCTCCTTTGATGGGAAACCAGCTCCCTCACGGCATTCTCTGCTCCTCAGCCCCTTCCTGCCCTGTCCCAAGCGCAGGGTCAGCACTGACCTCTCCAACAGGTCCCACTCCCCTAAAGCCACATTCTGAGCCACCGCGCCCCCATCGCCATGTTAACGCTCCAGCGTTGCAAAATGTCCCTTTTAAAAGTCACTCAGAAACTTCTGGTGGCCCAAGAGTCAGAGGTTTACACCAAATCCCAGGGCACGTACCTGTCCAGCCCTGAGGTGTCCCCAGCGTCACCCTGGGCCAAGCCGAGGACTCGCCTGCTCCGGCTCCTGCATCTGCCGCGGGCTGGACGTCCCCACGCCGGTTCCGGGTCCTTTCCTTGGGAAATCGCGGCTCTGTGTGAGCTGCTGCACCGGGGACGCCACCGGTTCACCTCGGGGAGATGGAAGGACAGAGGTGACAGGGACATCGCCCACAGAGCAGCCGCGTGGCGCCCAGGACACCGTCCCTGAGGCTCCTTCCACCTGGTGACCCGTGTCCTTCTCCCAAGGATGGGATGCTAAGTCTGCCACGTGCTAACATGCGAATGTTAATTAAAAAGCACCCAAATCACTCCCGAAGCTCGCTGCCCCTTCACCTGCTCCTTGGTCCGACTGCCGTGTTTGAAATCCCAAACGGAGCCCATCTGCAGGAAGGCTGAAGCACAGTCGGTACTATCACTCACTCTACAAAGGAATTTGAAACAAAATGAGCTAAAAGCCAGGCAGCGTAAAGCACCCAGAACCGACACTAAACGCAGCCGCAAGCCCCTTGTTCCCGGAGCCCTTCGGCAGAACAACCACACCCCGTCACAACCCGTCACCCACCTTGATGTAGAAACTTCCCCGGGGCACATCACCTGCCCGCAAATAGCAGTAACGTTGTCCCCTCCTTTCCCAAAGTCTCGCACTGCACTGGGCACAGGCACCGCGGGTACAAGCGCAATGATGTCCCGCATAAACCTGCCCCGCCGGCCGGGCTTCGTCACCCACACGTGGATTGGCGTAAAAAGCAAGAGAGCAACACGGGTGACTTGAAGCAGGATCCCTTTCTTATTTATAAACGCTTTATTTCAAACAGGACAGCACAGTGAGGACAAATCAGTTAAACAGCTTCAGTTATTCTTCGGCATCATAAATTAAACCACAGGTGGGTACGTTTTACAATGAAGACGAGTAGCTCCAGGCAGTTATTTGCCCTCACCCTGGGGTAAGTCCAGAACTCATTTGGGTGGGAACGGGACAGAGTCTCTACCAAAACTGTACCAGGTTAATTCATTTCTTGTGCTCCTGGAATGGATTCAGTGCAGAGAAATTCACATTGTACCTGGGATGAGCCTGCAAAGCGTGTGCAAATATTAAAGTGACCACTTCCACGTTGCCCAAAGGCTATTGAGGCGCATCCTCCCCTTCCCCACACGCGGCAGAGCCGGAGCCCAACGGGAGCCCAACAGGTTATTGCTAAAGAAGAGAAACCAATCCCGAGCGGTGCTGATGGGAAGTGTTTTGGTTGCACAGCCTTATCTCCCCATCAACCCGCATCTGTGCTATTCCAATTAAACCATGTCAACTAGTCACATTCTCCTTACTCACAACGAGCCGGGAAATGGGAAAACCAAAGCGAAAAAGGTTCTTTCGATCAGTGTCACAACCAGGACCACGCACACGAGGGACGCGCGGGGGCGAACCCCAGACGCTGCTGTTTTAAGCCCAAACTGAAGTATATTTTTTAAGAAAAGGTGAAGCGGGTGAGCAAAGGCACAGCGAGCTCAAAGCACTGGCTGCAGGCTGCGACGGGGAAACGAGAGCGGAGCGGCTGCGGCTGCGCCCGGCGGCGACCACCCCGAGCAGCGCAGAGCGGAACCGCAAACTGCAGCTTCCCCCTCCAGCCCACATGGCCTCCTTGTTCTGGGACACACACACAAGTAACCAAAAATCAAAGCAGAACTTAAATACAGGAAACACGGAGAAAAAACTCCAGAAAAACCCTGTTGCACATTGCCCGGCTCGGCTTAAGCAACCCGACAGAAAAGAGCTGCAGAACTTGGGCAAATATTTAAATGTTTAGAAGAAAAAACCAACAATGGTCGTCCACTGGAAAATATTCAAAACAAGAGCACGCCACTGGAAGGGAAAAGGCAGTTCCACCGTTCAGCGGAGAGCTCGAGAAGAGCAGACATTAAACCCCGAGAGCCCCGCGGCTCCAGAGCGCCACCCGCGGCTCCAGAGCACTGCCCACGGCTCCAGAGCGCCACCCGGGCAGAACCACAGCGTGCTCGGTCCCATCCATAACCCCCGCGATCTCCCGTTCCAGCGGCTCCAGCAACCGGAGCTCCCACGCTCGCCCGCATCTCCAGACATGAGCACAGCACCAGCACTTTAGACGCTTAAATTTGGACCAAAAAAGACAGCTAAAAAGTGCCCAGTCTATGAAACGGGAAGGTGTAAAACATGAGTGTGCTACAAATTTCCCCTTGGGTGTTATTTTCACACAGTATAAAAACCCATCAGGTTCATACCCACGTGCAAGGGACTACAAAGGTGATTAAGAAATGTTTTACTCTGGCACTTTTAAACTCCACCCTTCACAAACACCGTACAGCACCCCGGTAACAACTGAGTCTGGTAAGCTGCCAGCTGAGACGGGATCGGGGACACCTGGGGACACTTCTGCACAGCGCCGAACTCAGCCTGTCTGGTACCCCGGGCAGGTTGTCAGTGTCACCTTCCCGCTGTCACCTCACCAACAACCGGTAAAGAACAGCAGGGGAAGCGTCAGCTTTGTCACAGGACACGTCTGTCCTGTGACCCGCGTTTCACTGATCAAGCACTACTTCAACAAGTAGTTATCCCTTAATAAATCAAGTTACAACATCTGCAGCACAGCAGCACAGCTGGGAGGGACAGAAGAGTCCTCGGCCTCACGGGAGCGACAGGAGAAGCGTCACCGGGAGGAAACCCTGGAGTTCAAAATCCTATCACTCATCTCTCTGACAACAGCAACACGTCCGAAAAATCAAGCTTGTATTGTGAGGAAGTCTGTTTGGTCCCCTGGTGAGAGCTCACCACACGAGCAGCGCAGCAGCTCAGGCGCGGCTGGGAAGGACCAACGCCAGGCTGTGCTGGACACACAACAACTTTTCCACGGCAAGGAGCAGGCTGACAACCGGTTATTTCAGTCGTTATCTTCCTTTGGTTTTGCAGTTCCCTCTTCTGCCGTCCCAGGGTCAGCGCCCTGACCGCCGTGCCTGCAACCCCAGCACCGCAGGAGGCGTGATCACTGAGAACCAGTCAATTAACAGCTATTAGCAGGGAAAAGAGAAAACGGTTCATCTGGAAAACACCTGGCTGAAGATTTCCTCGGGGGTCCGCGGAGGGAGCCCAGCAGGCCCCTCGGGTAGAGTTTGTGATATAAAATATACATGTGTATATAGAAATATGTCTATATTTGTGTATATATTCTTATATCACATGGTATATATCTCGTATATACCTCGCATATCTCTGATATATATATATATAACCACAAATATTCTTACATCACAAATTCTACCTCTGCACCCCCACACATAAGACTTTGACATTTTTCAGGAGCTTTGGAACCAAACACAGGCAGTGCTTCAAGAAGGACGATTACACACAAACGTATCCTGTGCAACGGCACCGCGGCCGCTGGCGGCCGTGAGACGAGAGCGCAGCCGCGTGTCGGACCCGCAGAGCCCGCCCGGGCAGCACCGGCAGCGGCCTCCGCGCTGTCACTGCTGCCAGGCCGACCGCATCTCTTCAAGCTCCCTCTCGCTCTCCGCATCCTGGAAATGCAACAAAGAGCAGGTAAGTACACGGCCTGATTGAAACCACCAAAAACGAGAACTACCCTTTCTTCTCCAACCCCATGCCAGGTTTGAACATTACCCCAGCGTTACACTTTTCCTTCTAATTCTCTTTCCCCCTGTACTTCCCTCTCAGCACGGTCTTTGCAGCCTATTTAAAGTTTCCAAGCACCAAAGAGCATTTCTCTCATGCTCCCTTATGCGAGACGAGCCCTGACGACCAGAACAGCCGCATTCCACCCCTGCTCCCTCGCACAGGCTGGTAAACGCCTTTGGTTCTCCTTCCCAACACAGCGCAAGTTATTGGACCGATGATGAGAACTGATCTGCAGAGGCTTAACCAAAGCCACTTAGGCACCGGTTTCCTCACCAACTCCCACTTTTCATTTCAGAGCAGGAAAGAATTAACTGTTCACAACTTCTGTGCCTGGAGCTCTTTCCTGACAATGTCAATGCTCTTCTGATTGAACTCTGCCTCACACGCAGCAGGTTTATTCCACCAGACTAAGGCTGAAGCTGGAACATGTGGAGGACCTTGGCTGCATTACTTTGCTTGCATTTTCCAGTACAATGCAGGTAACATCAAATTAATATTAAAAGTTGACGTGTTTTTATTCAGTTTCTAACTGGCAGGAATCTGAAGGCACCTTCTGTACGGGTCCCGCTTAACAGAAAAAGGGCAAAGAAAGTGCAGAATTGCTCCCGGCTGGGCACACTGCAGCCGGCCCTTTCCAAACGGCAGCGCAGTCGCTCTGCACAGCACTGCGACAGCCATAAAAGCGCTGAAATACCCAAATACTAAAAACCCCAATGCTGGGCAGTGCAGACGACCCTCTGAACGGCTCAGCACAACCGGCTCCAGCCTGGGCGCGCTTTGGAGCCAAGCTGGCACCAAGGGAGATCAATGGTGGCAGCCCCTCCCAAGCCACGCGGGTAATTAGAGGGGGTAACAAAGTGCTGCGGCCCGAGGACAGCCGGCACTTTTAGCAGCCCCATCTGCACTGAGCTGCCCAGACAAACGCGCGGGGTGCTGAGCAGCGTCCTGCGGGTATCCCACGTACACTAGAGCACGTGCAGGACGCCCAGACGCGCCCCTCGCCGGCCCGGCAGGCTCTGCACCGCCTGTGCTGCGACTCCACGCCCCCGTCGGACACATTTTTCATTGTTTTGCTGAATTGCTTGAGGCATCTGGCAACAGGATCCAAGAGAGGAAAGAGCCCACGCTAAGGCACAAAATACTTTAAAACCGGGGCTTAGAGGCTGGAACATCTTTGAGAAAACAACGTTATCTCTGTAGCCATTTTATCCCCGCTCGGCAGCACCGTGTGCTGACCGAGGCTGTTACCTCTTTGGTAGCGACCGGCAGCTCCGCGGCCAGGTCCAGCCAGAGCGCGGCGGCAGAGCTGTTCCCCAGGTCCCGGTAACACTGCCAGCGAAAAACAACAGTCAGACGACTAGAAACCCCAATGGTTGTCTTTCAGGTCTGACCCATCAGAGCACTAGCTCCTTTCAAATAATTAGATACCAATTGCACTCTGAAGTGTTGCGCTGAAGGATGGGATCCAAGTGGCAGAGCTTGGGACTAGGGAAAAATAACCAACCAAACCCAACTCAAACAGATACACGTAGTCCTGCTAACTCCTACGCTAACTGTGTTTGCAGAGTGCTTCCAAGCTCAGTCACACCTGCCGGACACGTGGAGAACTATCAGCCCACGTAGATCACACACGGTGAAACCCAAACTTCTACCTTGGCTCTGAAAATCTACTCAGGTTAAGACTTGAACGGATTTGATGCTGCAGCTTCACTGGAAATAAGTTGCAGGCCTTCCAGCCTTTCCTCTCTCCAAGACACGTGGGTGATTTTGAATGTCCGTGTTTAGAAGCAGAGGAGCAATGAGGAGCACGTCCCATCCATCCCATCCAGAGGCAGCCGGAAACAAAAGGCTGCTGATTTGTGAATCACCTCTAGTGGATTTCACCTGACAGACTCATTACCAAATACACACGGGGAGCCCCAATATATCAAAGACAAATCCAGCTGTTGCAAAGGCAACTGCACTGGGGCTGGTTTTCCTCCTCTGCTCTCACCTCCACTTTAACGAGACGCCCATTGTGAAATAAACCCTGCGCCCAGGTTCCAGTAACAACGTACCCCGGCCCAAACAGACCCTGCGGCTCGCGCGCCGCCCCGATGAACTTCACATGCTCTGGGACACCGGGAGGTCTGGAATTTCACAATGACTGCAGCTACTCTTCGCTACGCCCGCTCCGGCTCATATTTCTAAAGCTATTTGGGCTTTAAATATTTCCAGACTCCAACTGGAGGCCGTACGAATTAAGCAGCAATGTTAACATTCAAGAGTTCAAAACCAATTATTCCCTCAATGCAAGCTAAAAGGTCTCTGGAGCTCCAGGCCGGTACTCAACCACCACTCGAGGCTCCCGTCTGTGTTGGTAGAACAGATATTTCCTTTCTCCTTTATTTTCCCCGCGATTCTCTTTGTGTGAACAGCACAGAAACCCATGGCACTGGTGGGATTCAACCTCCAGCCTGCGGCTCTCAAGTTTAACCACTCACAAGTGCCGCTTTATACAGAATCTGATCTGCTAAGACCCAAGACGGATGCTCCTCTGGGTGACTCCAAGGCAAAACCCCCCCTGCGTTCTAACGCCTCTGCACTAGACAATTTGGCCTTTTTTAGAAGTGTTACCATCTTATACAATCTTGCTTCTGCACAGAGTCATTTACAGGTGCTCACACTTTACAGCCAAAGACCATTTTTTAATACAAATATTTCTTATCCTAGGAGCATATGACAGAAGTAAAGGCAGCAAAAGGTGGCTGGTTACCTTGGCGATGTAGACTCTGCCTGCTTTGGAAAAGCCTGGGCTCAGCTCCTCGACCTACAGCACAGGGGAGGGTGGGACAGCAGAGAACAGCAGACATGAGGACATGCAAGGCACACAGTTAATGCCCAGATCAGGCTTATCGCATCTCTAAAAATATTAAAAAATAAATGACCAAACCCTACTTTTATAAATACATCCCAATAACAAGCGACAGAATAAGGGAAACGGCCTCAAGTTGCGCCAGGGGAGGTTGAGGTTGGATGTGGGAACAATTTCTTCCCCAAAGGGCTGTGGGGCATTGGAACAGGCTGCCCAGGGCAGTGCTGGAGTCACGAGCCCTGGAGGGCTGGACAGACGGACAGGAGGTTCTCAGGACATGGGGCAGTGCCGGGGTGGGTTATGGTTGGACTCGATGATCCGGACGGGCTTTTCCAACCACAATGACTCTGTGGAAGCCCCGAAGCAGTTGCGTTCACGCTTGCGATTGCACTGGCCAGGTGAGCGATGCCCTCGCCCATCAGGTTTCCGTACCCGTAAGAAGTTCTGCAGCGCGTCCTGCACGGTGGCCGTCGGGGGCGCCTCGAACAACGCAGCAGCCGTTTTCTTCTCCAGCCAGCCCAGGTGGGAGACCTGCAGACACAGGAGATGCCGCGGTCAGACCCGAGAGACACAGCACGTGCATTAGTACAGACACGCAAGTATCGGTTTCTTGTCACTGGCTCGTGTGCCTGGGAGAAAGCGGCAGATCCTGGACCAGCATCCCAGTCTGGCCACAGGATTAAACCCAGTCTGCTTTTCCTTGTCCCAAGTCGGCTTTTGCAGGTCTGTACATCAGCTGCAACACACGTAACGCTCACAGTAAGATTTGTCTCTACAACTGAATATTACCGGTGTGCAACAGCGTGGGTGCTGCAAACCCCCAAAGTGCCTCGCTGCAAACTCCCAAACCACCTTGCTGCAACTGCAGCAGCTCCCACCTGCGCACGGGAGCAACCGCACAGAGCCTCCCGTCTCCCGGCGTAAATCCAGCACCAGAGCGTGTTCTCACCGTACAGAGCCCTCGAGCAGCAGCTACAGCCTTCCCGCCAGCAGATATTTGCGGCTTGAGAAAGAGGTAGCTATTGCAATTATTTCATTAAATCTATTCGCCTGCTCCCAGCTTCTCTCTCTAAGAAACATCCCGAGATCCCAGCAGGGGCAAGGATGCACAGGACTGTACCTTCTGATCACACCTTCCTCCTTTAATACTGTATAATCCTTACAATGCAGAACAGCAGAAGCACTAACGTATTTCTACATACATCTGCTTTGTTTCATCACTTCAGCCATAAGGCTGAGTAGAAAGTCCACACCAGAACAGAGCATTAGGAGCTTCCAGTAGTTCAGCGCACCGCTCCTCTGTAATTACCTGTGCCAATTACCTCAGCTACGGTCTTGCAACGTGACTGCATTTTTTACAGCAGCAAAGCACTTTCAAATCATATAAACTGAAAAGGAGATAGTTACTGCAAACTGTTATTTCTTTTTACAGGCACTAAATCTGATTTATGGTATTTGACTCCAAGCTTTTCCCTGTCAAGAAGTCTAAAGCAGCCAGCACGCTTCTCCTAATGCCCCAATGCTGTGTGCAGAGGAAACGCATGCAGAGGATTATGCAGATATACTGTGAGCAGAATCTCTTGCCAGCTCCAAAACACCCTTGATCACAGCCATATGTGCTTACAGGACTGCAGGTACTTTGTTCTTACTGAGCAAAGCACAGGAAGCGTGCGCCGGTCTGCAGCTGGGGCTTGTAGCCACCCTTTGCCGTGTCACCTCGCTCGCCAGCTGCGGCGACTGAAACCCCCAGAGCTCCAACTCGGAGCAGCTCGGGAATAACACTTCTAGCAAACAGCTCCGGGAAAGACACGAAAAACAGGCGGAAATGAAGGGCAGAATAGAGGCAATAAAGAAATGAAACGGCAGAGCCCCAGCTGCCTTTATTCTACTGCAGAGAGGAACACCAACTACCTTTAAAGCCGTTTGACGAGCTGGGGACAGAAGTATTACAGCAGCAAGAGTAAACGCCATTGCTGATATGAAACGGCGCTCTTCACGCTTTGAAAAACTCCAGCGTGTGCTCCTCACCACTGACCCTCCTCCCTTCTGGAGCTTCTGCTGCGCTCCAATGGTGAGCGCGGAGCGAGGAGCCGGCACCGGGCTGCGCCAGCGCTCGTCCCGCCACCGGCTCCTGGCCCTCTCGCTACGGGGTCCTCAGCTCACTCACACTCACTAAAAACCTCTACCATTTAAAATCTGGTGCTCCACGCGGCAGCGCCGGTCTGCAGGTGCACGTTTCAGCTCTCACAGCAGGAAGAAAGAGGGAGACGGGCTGCCCAAGGCTCCTTGGTTACAGTGAAGAGAAGAGCTGCGAGATGCTGAAGGAGACGCCGTGTCCTGGCAGACAGGTCGACAGCGCTTTGAGAGAAGCACCGAGGTGCTACACGTACGAGAACATGAACTTTACATCGTGAGAGGTTCTGAACACAACACGCGTACAGCGCGCAGCAGCTGAGTGTTGTCTCTGCACTGTTTCAGGACTGAAGCGGAAAGTTTCCAGATCCCACACAAGCACAACTTTTAAACGACTTCTTCCAGCAACCAGGACACGTCCGTGCCCGTACTGCCTGACAAACGCCCGAGCTCCGCACCCAAACAGTGTCCCCAGTCCTTACGCTGCTGCTGTGAATCCACCCATTTCCACTCAAACGGGGAATCACATTCCAAGGAGGAAGAAAACAGCAAAAATCAATAACAGTTTTACCTGGTAACACCACCTGCCCAGAAGATAGTAAGACTTTGGGTCCTCTGGTTTCAGTTCAATCGCTTTATCAATGTGTTCCTGCGGAAAACCATCACCAACACACATTACGTTTTTGTTACAAGCAAATACAACGTCTACAAGAGCAGGTGAACAAACACGGAAAGAGGAGAGGAAGAAGCCCACAATTTAAGTGTCGGGGATCAATAAAATTACAGCTACAAAGAGATGCCAAGTTTGCTTTAAATGGTTTCAGTGAACACAGAAAACCAGCATTTTATCAGCCCCACAGACAAGAATTACTGCACACAAAAACTGAAGCTGCCTTCATTTCATTCTGTCACCTTTCCAGAGCTCTGACATCAGCAGTTACTGGTTGTGTCAACAGCTGGCGAGGTGCTATCAATAATTACACGTGGCCTCTTCTGCAGTAAGTGCTCCGGTGCATCCTCCTACCCGGTGACAGCCTCCCATAGGGAAATCAAGCAATCTGAGGCAGATTAAATCCTCTTTGAACAACAATGGGTTTTCATTTCCGGAGGGTGCAGGCACGAGCACAGGCAGTGACTGAGGAAGAGCTGGTGCTCTATCTGATCACCACACCGTAATTTCACGTTTCAAGTCCTCAGACTCATCATACACATACATGCTGGAGCCAACTTTCCTAACTTTTTACTATAGAAACAACTACTGTTCCACACTTCCACAAAAGCCAGCACGTCCTTTCTACTCACCTTAAACACATATCCAGTTTGAATGCGCTTCTGGATGCTCTCGTGCTCCGACAGCTGCCCGCACAGAACCGCGTACCTGCACAGCGGAGACAGCGCACGAAATCCGTCAGATTTAAATGGACACTTACATTCTGGTGATATCTTCAGAAGGAAGACACATAAGAGCATTAAAGCTTCACAGCTTACTGGGGAGAACAAGGAATGCTGTCCAGCTTTTGCAGGGAAGAGACGTATGCAGGACAATTTAGTGCAGGAGAAGGTAGCGGCTCGAGGGACGTGACACCGTTTGTTGCACGGGTGGCTGGAAAGCCTTACGTCTACATAAACAGCTCTACAGCCTAAATTTCCTCACTCAGCAACAAAACTGTGTCAAAACGCAGAGCAACGAGGAGCCAGCGCTACTGCAGCCAGAGCCAGAACCAGCGCGCTAGGCCGAGCTCTGACAAACTAAGCCCGCACAAACAGCCCGTCTAGAGCGCAGCGGCTGGCCGTTTCGAGGGAAAATACTGCAAAAACCTACCTAGGTCCTGCAGCCCGCCACCACGCTTGGGGAACAAAAGAACACGTTTTCAGGGTTTTCAGTGCAAAGCCCGTTAGCTTTCTCCGGTAACAGACCACACATTGCGACCCAAGAAGCGCAGAACTGAGCAGAGTTCGTTACTTCATGAGCAGCGGGAGTTACGGAGGTTAATTACCCGAGGATTTACACCCTCCCGTCTCAGCCCCCAGCACCCCAACCGTGCTGATCCGCTGGCTGGGAGCTGCGGGACAGCAGCCTGTGCTGAACATCCCGAACCACGACGTGGCTGGGGTTGGACACACAAGCCAATACAAGGCTTTGCTTCCAAGATCACAAGATAAAATATTCCTACACAATAAATCATGTAGCCTGTAGCGCTGCGTAGGGTCTTGCCAGAGCACGGCTCCTCTAACCATATTGTTTAGGCTCCCAAATACGTGGGCAAGCATTAAATACAATTAGGTCAGGTTTAAGGTTATGCAGCAAAATGGGAAACGCCCCGCCCTTTGAACTGGGAGCTAAAACTCAGCCTAACCTCCCTTTACCTCCCCGTCCCTCCCCAGGGGGAGCCCGAGGAGCCCCTTCCAAGGCACAGTAAATCCAGGGGACAGGAACTCCAAGGGACACGGCCCAGCCTGACCTCTGCACCCCCAGCCACACAAATGCCAAGTGGTGCGATACGCACCTGTCAAGAAACATAAATACCACGTGTTTTCTGAGAGCCTGGTGAAACGTTACATAAAACAAGCAGTAAATATTAGTCCCATCTTTGTGCCAGGGAAGAAACTAAACAAAAAAGCAAGAGATGGCTGAACTGTTTCTTGACTGCAGTCCCAGGAAAAGCCGACTCTACCCGACCCAGCTTTGCTGGGCTCAGCCTGTTGCTGGCTCTTATGTGCACGACTATGCAGTTCTGAGCTTTGAGGCTCTACAGACCCCAACCTCCCCTCCCGGCTCGGCAGCACCAACGCGGTGCTCTGCTTTTATCTCCCTGCTTGTTTGGCTTGGCGTGGTGCAGCGAGATCTTCCCAGCATCTCGTGAATCGCCCCGGGACAAATGTCACTGCGGAGCTGCGGGACTGACCGGCAGGAACAGGACAGACCGAAAACAATGAGCTGGGGAGGGGATTTTCAGCTCCTGTACACAGCGGGTAACCTCGGAAGCGCCGCTCAGGCCCACGTCTCAGCGCTTACCGAAACCCGACCTTACCGTGCCGCTCGACTCACCATTAACCAGAACTCCTCGCTGAGCTGCTGGCGCGGCTCAAGCTGCACGTCCCCAGGGGAACCTCAGCTCGGGAAGGACTTCCCCAGTTATTAGACAATCAACTCTGCGGGGGCAGATACAGCTGGAGCCGAGCCCTGTGCTCCCCAGCCCACCCGTGCGGGGTGCCGCCCCCCGACCAGGATCCGGGGGCTCCGGACCCCAAACTCGGCGCTCCGGGCACCCCCAGCTCCACGGTTCCGCCAACTCAAACACAGCCCGGAGCCCCTGAACCGTTTCACAGGCTGCCGAGCACACCGGAGCTGCTTGCTGCAGAAAACAAGCCCTGAATTAAACAGAGACAGCAAAGCAAATGGGAATAAAAGGAGAAGGGGGAGAATTGCGAAGAAACAGCTATTTTTGCAGCCAACTGATAAAAGTGCAGGAGTGTTTTATATTGGCAAAGATGAGTGTGACCACTGGCAACACACCTAACAAATAAAAAGCAACTGGCAGACTGTAAATGTGGAGTGAGTTCACTGTTCTGAGAGCAGGAGGAAGAGTTACCCCTGCCGAGGTTTCTTCTGTCCCTGCTCGCACTTTCCAGCCCTTTCTCTTGCTTGCCCAGGGATGTTACCAGGCAGCTCCAGCTCCAGCTCTGTGCCATTTTTCCCCCTCTAAGTTCCGAAATACCTTCTAACACCAACTCCTATTTGCTGCAGTTGCTTCTGTCCCTAATCTATGTTGTCAGTAACTTCCCTCTTTAATCCACCTGGGAACAGGAAACGCTCAGCTCAACATTCGCCAGACCTGGGCAGAAACCAATAAAACAAAACCATGGTCAACATGAAATAACGTACATGGGAAAAGGCAGCGTTAACGATCCCTACACAATCACAGGCTTCCTGCAACCCGTATCGCAGACACGGAAATCACTGGGAATGTTTCTATTAAAATGTCCATTTTGTACGTTGTGGAAAAGAGAAAGACAATGTTGGCTGTTGTACATGGAAGTAAGAATGAAAAGGGCCATCAGGTCGATGTGACACACACCCACCACACCAGTGCTACACAACCTGTGTTCTGTGTTTGGCTGAAAAAGATATGGCAGAAAGAGGCAATATGGGCAAGACAGTATGGGTGATGAGAGATAATAACATATATTAAAAGATAAGGATTCTCCAGCAAGGGAGAATTAAGCATCATTTCATTATAAATTATTTTTTTCCCCAGGGTAATATTAATTAGCAGAAAAAGAGGCTGCAATTAAAACAGCTTGTGACCATCCCATGATCCACAGAGCCGGAAAGGGAATCATTTCCTGTTTGGTTCACAGCAGAAGATCATTATTTCTGCAACTGATAAAGGCAGTTCCGTATTAATTTCCAATAAATCCCATGCGTCCCGCACGCCGCTCTGCTGCTCCCGCAGCTGTTCTCTGCAATTCAACGCAAGATGCGGATGTTTGTAGAGACGGGTCTAACAGGACAGGAATTGCGCACCCTTGCACCAGAAGCGCTGTGGGAGGGGCTGGGCCAGGCTCTAACAGTAAATCTCACCCCAAAAGGCTCGAAATCTTCTTCTGGAGCCGCCTGACCACACATCACGTCCCAGCCACCTCGTCTGTGCACCGTAAGCCCTGAATTACACATGCCCTGAATGCATGTCAGAGCCCAAGTGCTCTGCAGAGGAACGAGCAGCGCCCGGGAGCAGAACACAGCAGCGCTGGCCACAAGACACTCTCCAAAGGAACAGAAAAGGCTTGTGGCGAGGATGATGTTCCTACTTACTCCAGAATTAAGATGAACACAAGAACACGGGCACAGCAGAGCAAGCTGATCGAGGCAAACATATCACCTCTCGACATAAAGCATCTCTGCACAGCATTACTGAAATGTCAGTAACGGGGTAAAACCCAACAATTAGCCCAAGAATGCTGCAGGAACACAAAGGAAAAACCTCATCATATTCAATTTGTAATTCTCAAGACTCTGCCCCCACAACAGCACAGCTGGCTGTGAAGGATACAGATGTTATTGTGTAGGGGCTGAAAAGGGGCCAAAGGAAACGGGACTTGTGAAAGAAAACAAGAGCCTCACCACACTGAGCCCTCCAACTCGGGAACTGGCTTCCCGCGAGTTATCTGGGTGCAACACGTTCCTCGGCAGCCCATGCACAGCCAGCGCAGAGCAGGCTGCTCAGAGACGCGCTTCCCAGGGGCTGCACGCCCAAAAGTGACAGCAGAGTGCAGCTCGGGTCCGTGCCGAGGCACCCGCAGCAGCGCGGCCCCGGCCGGCCGCTGAGCACATCAGCGCCTTCCTCTGCTGCGAGGGAAACCGCACGAGTCCCAGGGAAGCTCCCACACAAACCTCACCTTTCCAAATAATACCTACTTGAGCTACGAGCAGCCTGAAGAGCATGCAGGCTGCAAAATCCAGCCGGGTAGCGGAGCTCGTTGCACTTATCCACCTCAAGCACACTGTGCCAAGAGCTGGGTCCTCCAAGCCCCACCCAGCAGCTCATCCTTCACGACCAAAGCTGATCAACTTCTGAAGTGCAGACTCACAAAAGCCTTCAAACAATTTGTTCTTGGTATCCAGAGAAGTTCATTATTCTCTGTGTGAGGTTTTGCTCAAGCACTCTTCTGGCCATCTCGGAGAAACTCATCATTAAAGTGGCACAAGCAAAGCCAAGTTTATTACTTTTATCACAACCAAACCTACCGTCTGTCAAGCCATTACTTATGGCAGTTAACCAAAGCTCTGAAAAAGGGGATTTTACAGAAAAAAAATGTTAATGTAGTGTACTCCCATGGAAAACAAATAGACTTTTTGATTCTGTTTTCTTTGGTTTTAACCACCACTGAGCTCCCAGCAATCTCCGAGTCCTTTTCCTGTACTGCTTAAACGCAAGAAGTAAAAAGCAACATACCACTGATGGCACTCGGCACTCTCACCCCACTTCTGTAAGGCCATTTCTAGCTCTTCTTTCCCTGCAAAGGAGCGATCAGAGAGAAGAAATTCAGCCACTTTCTCGCTTTACTTCCTTCTTTAAGGCTGTTAAGAGTACAACAGAATGGCACTAGGAGTTATATGTTTGTCGGTTTTATAATAAACTTGACTTAAAATGCTCCCTAAATAACTTCATGCTCTGGCAGACACAGGGACCCCCCAAGGCTGCTCAAAGAGACCACACCAGTTTTAAGTGGAGCAGCACCACAGTCTCAGCTCCTTGGGAAGGACAGTCGCCTCTAAAGAAAACACCCCCTCCTGTGTTAAGAAAATGTGTAGAGACTTGTCAGTGGTTCTGTTCTCATTCATTCCACAGCCCCAGCTCCAGGCCTTGTCTCGCCTCCCCCTCTCCCCCCCAAGCACCTGCCAGCTCCAAACGCTGAACGAGTGGGGAAAATGCGGGGTTCGCCGCCCTGAAGCGTGAGGTCAGCGCTGCCCGCCCCGCCGCCAACACGACTCCTCACCTTCGGCCGCGTACGACCTCTTCTCATCCGCGTCTCCTGTGATCTCGCACATGTCGCTGTGTGCTCGGGCCAGGCGCCAGACAAAGTCCTTCTGCTCTGCGTACTGCACAAAAACAGACACGTATGTCGAGACCCGTTCTGCCATCGACCCTTGCACTTCGGAGGCCACGCTGCGGTCAGTTCTCCCGCAGCCTCCCCTAACCTTAAAACACTGGGAAAAACCTCACCCTGAACTTGGACATTTCATTAAAATACACGACTTGAATTTTACTTTTTTCACATTTCAGTCCCCATGCAAACAGATTCACATCCTGGCTTGTTCTTAAACCAGGCCAGCACCGCAGGGCTGCCGCTGCATCCGGAGTGGATTTGTGCCGAAAAACTCAAACTTGCTTTAAACAAAGTAAAAACTTAAACCACCGCCAGCTAACAGTCTGGTTTCTTCTGGCACAGTATGGCAAATAAACAAGGGGGATGCCGATGCTGGGCAGAGGCACGAGGCAGCTGTGTGCAACAGCTGGAGTCCCTGACTGCTGCCCCTTGCTGTGCGCCCCCAGCTCAAGGGCAGCGCCAGCGGTCACCAAACCGCCCACATCGCCTGCGTGACACCAAAACACACCTTTCAAGGTGGCAACACACCTGCACCATCCAGGGGTTCCATCTCATTCACTAACACACACACGAGCGTTCGTTGACGCTGCTGTTCACACACGCAGCTGAACTCCCGAACCAGCACACACACCAAGTTCACAGACACAGACCAAGCCACTGCACGTTAAACGAGGTAAACGTTCTCAAACTGCCTCCCCAGTGTGCTGCACACACCAAGTCCTGTTGTTTTACATGTGTACGGTGCGTTTGCTCAGGGAAAGCGACAACACGATGAGACCCGGCGCTCCAGACAGAGAGCGACTGGGAACCGGCAGCTGCTGCAGCCCCAGCAATTTTGGCCCCCAGCCCGATCCCAAGAGTGGGGCTGCTGGAATCTGGCCCAGTTGTGGCGGAGGACCTGGACCCCGCTCCCACTTGCAATTTCCTCTTTCCCCGCTATGGAGCTGAAAACACAAATCACTGCTGGAAAGCATAAGAAGGCGGCCTTACCGCCAGCTTGTTGTTGAGCAGCAGCTGGAAGGCCTCTCTCTGCTGGCAGGCGTCCCCACGGTGCAGGCGGTCGGCCTGCTGCAGGACCTGGGCCAGCCCGGCCCCGGGCCAGGGCTCCGCGGGGGCCAGCGGCCCGGCCTCGGGGGCCAGCGGCCCGGCCTCGGGGGCCAGCTCGGGCGAGCCCCGCGCCGCGCAGCTCGCCTCGTCCTCCCCTTCCTCGCTCGCCCGCTCCGACTCCCGGTCGTAGTCAGACTCGGCGTTGGCCGTCGTGTACCTGCAACACAAACACAGCACAATCAGCTGGAGGAGATCGTGCGCAGCCTCCGGCAGTTTTGTGCAACTCTTCCTAACAGAGGAACAGGAGCATCTTAGTTTATCCTGGAGAACACTGTGCAACACAAGTGCCTCAAATGACTCCTGTCACTGTTTCTCATGGAACAGACACAAGCTCAAAAGGCTGAACAAAGCTGATCCCCAAAAGCGAAGCAGAATGCGAGTCCACATCACACTTGCGCACCGTAGCAGCTTCTAACTTCAACCTAAGAGAATTAAACAACTGCAAACAGAGCCAGGACAATCCAGTTAAACGTATGGATTATAAAAGGGAATTTCAACACAAGATCCAACACACCTATCCGTGTGGAAAACACAACTTGAGCTTTTAGCCTGTTTCAGGAAATTTCAGACACAACAGCAGTTTTGGGAACATCAAGAACCTCTCTCACCTTGTCCGAGCACTAAACACCAACCCGCTTGTTCACAGTGACGTGTGACAAGGTGCAAAGCAGCCGGGGAGCGAGGAAGAGTATTTCACATGAGCCAGTCCAGCAAGGACACAGCAGTGAGGCACAGAAAGACACTGCCTGTACAGAAACCCCGGCAACAATTAGCTGCTAAATTAGTCAAATGAACCAGAATAAAGCGCAGATCAAAGGTTCTGAAAGGGTGGCCGCAGTGCGGGGACACGGGGAGCACCGCCCAGCGGTCAGAGGTGCCGCTGCCCTGCTCTGGGGACAGAGATCTGTCCCCAAGCTCCGTATCTGAGGAGAGCAGTGACGGTCCCTTGGCCACGCAGAGATAACGAGACATTTGGCTATCGAAACTTCCATTGGCTGGGCACCACCCGTGATGCCCAAGCGTTTCCTGCTCCGGCGGAGGGTGAAGCCTGCCCTCCCGCAGCCGCCAGCCCCGCCGTACACGTCAACAGGCACCGCTTCGCGCTGGGATGATTTAACACAAGAAAGAAGAGTCAGCCTCAAAGCAGACAGCACAGACGACACGCTGGAGATCATCCAGGCAGCGCTAAATTAATGGATAACGGAGCAACACGGTGGTGGGTGACACTGGCACGGCCCCCTTTCAGATTAAAAGCTTCATTTCTTGGTGTTTTCTTAAAATTAACAATATTATTAATTCTCTAGACCCCCCCTTTCCAGTACTTGCACACGAACTCCTCAGTTGCCTGATTCCCGTGCTGACTGCGGCACAGCGCGGGCTCCACGGCGCGAGCCTGTCTGGCTATGGTTTCCTGGAAAGCCTTTCCACGGGGGGCTCCTGCAGCATGACCTCTTTTTAAACAGGCGCAGGATGGCTCCGACACACGTGTTTTCTCCACCACAAAAATGTGTTTTGTCCAAGGCAGCTCGTACAAACGTTGCCAGTTTAAAAAGATGAGTAATACCATATATAACTTCGTCATTTTGGAGTTTTCAGAAAGATTGAGGGATTTAGATGGTATCAGCCTGTTTTCCTGGGTTTACAATGATGGAAAGTTCTTAAATGCTTCAGCATGTTGAGGCCCCTGGGTCGCACGCACCCCGAACGCCAATGAAACCAGACTGTCTGGCACAGAAAGCACATGGGGAGAGGAGGCCAAGCAGCCCCAGCGCAGCAGGAGCGACGCAGCCCGGGCCTGCGGGCGCCTGGGAGCTCGTGCTGACTGCTGGCAATGCGTGAGAACCTGCAGAAGATGCTCGTGGCCGCGTGGTTTACAAAACGGAGCTGAAACGTGAGCTCTCCTTTCTGAATCTCATTAAAAGAACACGAGTGCCAGAAGTGAATACACGGCTGAAATGATCTGTGAGGAAGGGTCCCGTCCTTCCTCCCAGTGGCTGCTGAAAAGTTTAAACAGTCTTTTCCAAAATTTACATTTCCTACCTTGTGTTTCTACTAGGAAATTCTAGTAACTACATCACTAGAAGATGATATTGCATATTAAAGGTAGCTGGTCCTGACCAGACCAATATCAGACCTATTTGCAGAGTGACAAATTGTACACTATTCAGTTTGGCTTTTTTCCTCAATCAGATGAGAGCTGCTCCTCCACTGATTCTCCACACTGGTCATTAAACCTAATGACAGATTTGAAATACAATGTAAGAACTCCCCCAGCATGGCCAGGTTCTCAATACAGCACTGCGACTTTGCAGTAAAACACGTCCCTGCTCCGCAGCTTGCTGCAGCTCCCCTGGCGGGGACGTCCTCTCAAAATCCCCGTCATTGTCACCTCTAGCGTGACTTGACGTTCCCTAACGGTGAGAAGATGCCGCGGGCTGTACCTGTTGGACAGAGCAGCTTTTCAGCACGCTGCTCACCAGGCACGGCACCCTGCTGGCTCCAGGCACCCGCTGTCATCTGGACAGTGAGCTCTTGGCACCACAACATTTTTACAATATATTTGCAGAATATTTTTCATACTCGTCACGCAGCCCAGTCACCTACTGCACCCTCGTGAATCACCTACTCCCTACCTTTGCCTTCACGGGAACACCCACTTCTGATGAACGGAGCGGTTCTGTACTGGGATGCGACCGCATCAGCTCCTACAGACTCAACACCAACGCCACGTGTTTTAGGCAGCGACAACGCCTGTTTCCCCGGACCCGTGCCCTTTGTTCTGCCACAGCAACAGCTGCTTCGTCCCCCGATGACAAACCTGTGCCACCAAGTGCCACGTCACACCTGCCTGGTCACTCAGCGGCCACGTCCAAACTCCACCTGCCTCGCCCTCAGCGCTACAATTAACTCCTCTCTCTAAATTATAGTTCATTCCGTCCTCCCTGGGAAGCGCACAGGGCCAGCTGCTGTTCCAGAACACACGCGTGCACCCCAAAAGCCATGGAGTTCGCCTCATGAAAATTTCCACAATACCCTAACCAAAGACATTTCAGTTAACGGGAATATATTTTGAAACTTTCTCAAGTTTTCCAGACAACCTAAAAATATATTGCTGTATGGAAATTTTATTCATACAGTCTCTCTCACTCAAGCCCCAGGTTGGACTCCTACCTCCCTTCCTCCTGCAAGGGTCCCTCATCAAACTACTGCTTAAAAAAACCCTCAAAAACTATTTTTACCCCCCTCTCTCTAAAAGCCACGATTGTCAGAATCCTCACAACCTGGCCGTGACAGTAGTAGGTTTACTGTAATAAAGGCAAAAAAGCCCAAGATGACAGACACCTAATGGGGAAAAACCCCCTTCCTTTATGTTATAAACCGCTTGGACACAAGTAAGCGGCAGCAAAGCCCGCGGAAGCCGCGTCTACCCAGTGCCCCGCTCACCCTCCCTCGCTCTCCCCGTCGTCCGTGGTGGCGGCTCCCGAGCTGGCGGTGAAGTAAATGGAGCTGGAGGTCACGGAATCGCTTCTTTCCCGGGGAAACGGGAAGCGGCGCCGGCGCGTCACGCGCTGGGTCTCCTCCAGGTGCGACCTGCACGGCGGAAGAGAAAACGAGACAGCTGATGGTGAAACGCCTGCTGTTCCAACTCCCTTCTCCTCTCTAGAGGATTCTCATTCACTTTGTATCCAAGGAATTCACAGGGTGTCCTGCTCTCGCTCACAACCCTCCTGCTGCTGTACGCCAGACACCGTATTCCAGCACTAAAGCCGCTCCGAGCGCAGGCTCGGTCCCTACACAGTCCATACGTGCAGTCCCCACACAAAGGGGTCGCCACATCGCACCCACTCCTCCGACTGCCTCAGTGAACGCAGAACAGCATCCCGAGACACCCTGCACAACACAGCACCGTTTATTCTGTACCAAACGGCACCTACAGCTGGCAGCGACCAGAGAGGAACAGCAGTGACGAGAGACAGACACTTACAGAATAAATTACCTTCCCAGGCTGGAACTGGAAGCGTCTGTACTTAATATTCCAGAAGGAAATAAAATCAACGCGGGCTCAAGAATGTTTTTTACATTGATCTCCCTGGAGGTCAAGACATAACGCCCACGGAAACTAGAGGGACGCTTCTCCCACGTCTGCATTTTAAATTTAACAGACACAGTCGCAGCTGTTTTACCATGCAATGGAGTACAAACCCTGCTTCCCTGAAAATAAGACAGGGTCTTATAAGAATTTTTTCTCAAAAAGATGCGTTAGGGCTTATTTTCAGGGGATGTCTTATTTTTCTACGAAACAACAATCTACATTTATTCTTGAACAAAAAAACAAAATCAACATTAATTCAGATATAGTGAAGTCATCACATTCTGTCACACCTGCCCTGCTGCATTCTATCGCCACCTAATTTTACTTTTCTACACGTATAGCTGCTTGGACACTATTTAAATTGACTTTTTTTTTTAATGAACTCTAACTAGGGCTTATTTTTTGAGTAGGGCTTATATTTTGAGCATCCTCAAATATCCTGGAAAACCACACTAGGGCTTATTTTCAGGGGAACGTCCGGCAGAGCAGCCAGCGGAGCGCGGGCAGGGCGGGTACCTGACTTGGCCCAGGATGTCGGCGGCCAGGCGCTGCAGGCTGCCCCGCAGCTCCTCCACGTCCCCGCGCAGCTCCGCGATGTTCCTGAGCACCAGGTCCAGGCGCTGCAGCACGTCCAGCGGCTCGTCCCGCGGCAGCAGGGGGGTGTGCGGCGCGTCCCCCGCCTCCACCGCGCCCACCGCCCTGGGCACCACTGCAACCAGAGAGCACGGCCGTTAGGGCACACGGGAACGGGTTTCACACGGGGAGTCTTGGGGCAACTTTGTTCTGGGCAGATGGAGGATCCAACGCTCGGGTGTCGCTGCCTGGCCTGAGGTTTGGGGCTCCGCAGCTGCTTCGTGCTCCCTTCTCCAGCACCCGCATCCAGCCTCACTTCACAGGTTTGCCGCAGCAACTGCGGGTTACCTACCTCTTATCTACCTCTTTTAAATACATTTCTACAAAAATCCCTTCTCCAATTTCTTTTTTAAGAGAGCAAAATGCAGACTGAACATCACAAAGATAAGGAAACTCCTGCTTTTGTAAAAAAAGCCCTTACTGCAAATTAACTTAATTTCTACCCCATGCATTTCTGTGTTAACATCACACTGAAAAACTACAGTCTGCTTATTTTAAATACGTCTGCTTGAACGCTCATCAATATTATAAATAAATGCACTACCTCTTAAGCCAATTCTTTAAGAAATAACACTCTTTTTATATTAACAACAGAAGAGAGCCCCTCTCAGCAACGCAGCCAGATATGCAGAAACGAAGGGCTCGTGTTCCAGGCTACCCGAGACAAAAACTGGGATTCTCCCCAAGGAGGAATTACTGTGATCTCTTCCCCACTCGTATCTGCTTCTCGGCACGATGTTACTACACGGCAACACTTGCGCCGGGTGCTGCTGCTCCCCTTCCGAAACCTGAGCAATCACCACGGACAAACCCAGGTCCCGCAGTTTTGCACAGACTTGGATAAATTAAAATCAGAACAAAACAAACCGCTCAGGTTTCGGAATTGGCATCTTTAGAAGCTCCACATTCCCCTCTCGCGGAGCTGGGGAGCCAGCGGGTGACACTGGAAGCTCTAAAGCAGCTCGGAAAGCACACCCAGGGCAGAGCGGCTTGCAGGGCTCTGCGCGGTGCAGACGGCCGCCTTGAACCGACCGCACAAGAACCGCGCAGGGCCCATCCTCCCGGGCAGGGCCGGCTCCCCCCGGGAAAGGGCCGGCTGCCCCCCGGGAAAGGGCCGGCTCCCCCCCGGGAAAGGGCCGGCTCCCCCCCGGGAAAGGGCCGGCTCCCCCCCGGGAAAGGGCCGGCTCCCCCCCGGGAAAGGGCCGGCTCCCCCCCGGGAAAGGGCCGGCTGCCCCCCGGGAAAGGGCCGGCTGCTCCCCGGGAAAGGGCCGGCTCCCCGCCGGCCGGCGGTGGAGGCGATGAACACCGTTCCCGCCGCGGCCGGTTCCCGCAGCGAGGCCCCGGCGCGCTCCTACCCTGGCTCCGGTGCCCCGCGGGCTCCGCCTCCCGGCCGCCTCCTCGCCGCCAGGGCCAGGGCGGCCGCCGGCGCCGCCGCAGCATCCAGAGCAGCCCCAGGCTGGCCCCCGCCGCGCCCAGCGCCAGCCCCAGCGCCAGCGCCAGCCGGCCGGGACCGGGACCGGGACCAGGCCCGGGCCGCACCGCGCCCGCCGCCATCGCCCGGGCCGGGCCCACCGGACACACCGGCCGCCGCGGGCGGCGCGGGGGTGACGTCACACGGGAGCCGTCCTATGGCGTAGAGCCGCGTCATCACCGCGCGACGGGGAGGGGGGGCGGGACCGGCGTAGGGCGGAGCGCGTGTTACGTCACGAGGCCGCCAACGTCACACCTGAACTTGAACCTGAACTTTACCTGTATCAGTACCTGTACCCACACCTGTACCCACACCTGTACCCACACCTGTACCCACACCTCTGCCCACACCTGTACCTACGCTCACCCCTGCACGTGTATCTATAGCGGTACTTACACCTGAACGTATACCAGCACCTACACCTATACCAGTACCCACACCCAAACCTACACCCGTACATACACCTATACACGTACTTGTAGCTGTATCTACACCTGAACCTAGACCTGAAGCTATATCTGAACCTATGCCTGTACTTGTATCTATATCTGTACCTACACCTGAACTTGTACCTGTATCTACACCTACACCTGTACAGGTTTTCAGGTGCAACCTATACCTGTACCTATGGCTGTATCTACGCCTGACCCTATATGTGCTCCTGAACCTATACCTGTACCTACGCCTGAGCCGATACCTACATGAGCACCTACACCCGCACTTACACCTGCACCTGCACCCGCCCCCATCCCCACAGCCACCGCACCGGGGCCTCAGCAACAGCCCCGCGTCCCCCCGCAGCGCCAGCACCGGCTGTCACCCGGCACCGTGGCCGTGGCACCGCGGTCCTGCCCAGCACTGCGAGCGAGGGACCCTGGGCTCCATGCTGGTGGTACCGGCACCAACACCGCAGCCACCGCTGCCACCTGTCTCTGCCCTGTCCTCTCCGGCTGGCGAGTGACAGCACAGCAGTGACAAAGCCGTGCCGCGGAGGAACCGGCTGTGGTGTCCAGCCCGCGCTCCGCAGGATATTAAAGATGGTATCGGCCTCCTCGCTGTTCTTCCCCGTGGTGCTTTAATGAAGGCTTTGACAGAAAGCATTTCTGCTGTGAGCGGGTGCTTTGCTCTTCCCTTTAACCCCTTCGCAGCACAAACAGCCGCACACCGGCAGCTCCGCGGGCCCGCTCGTCTCCACGCGGTGAGCAGACTGCTCGGAGCCGCTGCCAAGGGGCAGTAATTTGGTTTGGGATGACAAACGGCATCACCGAGATGCATCAGGCTGCACTTTACAGCCGGCTCTCACGCAGGGCTGAGCGCTCGGGCTGGCTCCCTGATGCCCGTATCTCATCAGGAAATCCAATATTGAACTGCTGTCTGCAGGCTCCGTCTGCATTTTGCTCTCTTTTCAATTATTTTTTCACCAAGAAGAGCGACCTGTGAGCCAGACGGAGCAGCGGGCGCCGGGCAGAACCTGCCTCACCATTCTGCACGTTGTGGACAGAACGAAAGCTCCGGATCCCATATCTGTGTTATCTTCTCGGCCGGTGGGACGGTCACCAGGACTGCGCCCACGGTGCGGCCACTGATCGAGGTCCAAAGGGGCGCTGGGGCTCGGGGCTCCTGTCGAAATCAAACACAGCGCGGGCGAAATGTGCAGAGGGTGGAATTTCCTCTTCATTAACTGGGCAACGGAGGCAGCAACGTGTTCATTTCTCACACCAGAAGCCAAGCACAGGTTGACACTGGAAAACCAGGGTTGGGAATAAACACTGGGACTGTCCTGGCAGCAGGATTTTGGGAAGACCCTCCCTAGGATGGGAGTGACCTGAAAGAGCTGATGTTCAACCCATGGGGT